>NC_085960.1:16965368-18413236 GCF_910591565.1 Cydia splendana
CCGCTGGATTGCGTACGGTCAGCCTAATAGGGGACCTGTTTTTGAGAATATGAGAAATAAACGTAAAATATTCAAATCAAAGTTAAAATGGTGCGTCAAACAGCAGGAACAACTCGAGTTGGATAAATTAGCATCTCATCATTTTCAAAAACAGTTTTCTAAATTTTGGAAAGGTACTAAGAAGTTGAATAAAAATAAAAGTTTACCTATTAGTATCAATCTTCGAGCAACACCGGCTTCCGACACATCGGAAGGGAGGGGCCCAAGCGATATCTCACCGTACAAATCTTTCTGCCATTTTTCGCGGGGGGAAAGGTGCACACAGTCGCACTTCTCACACACTTACATACAAAATCCCATCAAAATCCAATCTGTAATGACGACACAAATACATAGAAAATGACACACGTCAAAGACAAATCTTGCAAACCTCGATCTCTTTTTGTGTACGGACGAGTCAGGACGAGTGACAAGTGTCACAACACGCACACTAACACATTTTCGTTGAAGTATGTTATTGTATTCTGAGATATGAGAAGTCGGATTTGTCGCTCGACCGATCCGCAATTTGTACTGAGCGAGCAAAATCGATAAATCCAACAATTACATGAGACTAAAATATAATAATTGTGTTTGAATGTAATTAAACGTATGATATGTAAAAAAAAATATTACATGTGAAATGTAACACTTTCTTTTTGTAAATTTGATGTCCCCGACCTCTTTTTATAACAAAAAACCGAGCAAACAGGCATTTTTGTGCAGCAGTGTTCACGCGCGCGTCTGGACTCGGTCTAGTGAAAAATCCAAGTGCAACTAGTTTTATTACCCGCGCTAGATTAGATTGACGCGCTAATCTTGTACCTCGGCAGAGGGGAAATAGTGTGAATGCCGCCTCCCTTCCGTGTTGCTCGAAGGTATCAATGGAGTTACTAGGCCAAGAAAGGTACGCTCGGCTAGTATGGCGGAATGGAAATAATTAGTAATAGCTGAAATTTTCGGTGTATGGGACAGATAATAAATCTAGTGATTACGTCGACACATAATCCAAATAAATATATTACATTTAGGTATTTAAAAAAAAATGTAAAAATATAAAAAATCACAGAAAGTTTGTAAAAAATATTAATAACATTTTTTAAATTTATACTCATAGAGAAATATTTGCTTTATGACATTAAGCATGAATCACACAAAAAATAATTCTGTATCCTACATTTAAAGTAAGTAACCTACGGTTATTATTAAATTCAGTATATTTCCGTCCTCAAAAATGGTAATAGGCTATTTTTTCTCTCATTATTTCCAAATTACAATAAGTACAAGCGTTGCAATTTAATCGTACACTAAATAATACCGTATGGGAGGTTTTATGGGGTTGTGCATTAATTGCCTGGTTAAAAATGGTAATAGATCAATATCATATGGGATTTTTATTATGAGTTCTCCTTCATCGAATACTGTAAAAATCGGCTTGAAATATGATTCGTAACACAAAAAACCATCAAAAACGTTATCGTTGCTTTAAAGTTGCCGCGCACGAGCCAGCGAGCTAACGCGATTGGTCGTTGCATGGAGCGGGGCGACGGAACGATGAAACTTCCATCGCCCCGAGCGCGAATATTTAAAAAAGTATTTAGTATATTTACTATTTACTCGGTCAAAACATATGTACCAGTGAACGTAAAAAATATGGGAGACTAGATTCGAACTAATTATCAGCTTTAATCTGGGCAAGAGTGCTGTAAATAAGAAAGTAAATTTTACGTAATTGCAGGCTTTCCGTCTTTGCGTGCGCGTTAAATTTAATACAATAATAGGCCAATTATATAGGGCTATTATACTGACACACACCCAATTTGATAGCAGAAAAAGACGCGAAATTAAAATTTTCTTAGGGAAATCAAATCTTCGCGCCTATAAGTTTAAACTTTAGGTTTCAATAGCGGTCATTTAAGTACCACCCCTCACCACTAAAATGTAACTATCAAAAACGACAGTTGCTAATGTTCCCCAAAGTAAGCATTTCTAGTTAATGCTGCAATACAGTGGTACCGGGCACCTTGCGACGCAAGGCCGAGCAGGAATCGCAAACCTTAAAATATTTGCACTAATTAATTGAGTTAGGATTTTGTTAGTACTCTTTAATTGAATAGCAAAAAATATAAGTTATGCATTAGAAATACCGTTTTTATTCTATTTTTAATTAAGTAATTATTGTTAAACTTATTTTTACCGTGTGGTGTCGGTTAAAATTTCACTAGTAACATCATTTGGCGACTAGGGCAATAAAAGTCGACACCACAACCAACAAATTAACAAACAACAATAACCAACAAATTAACAAACAACAAAAATTTGCAGTAATATTCCAAAACTCGACTGAACGCAAGCGCACCGAACCGTGTCGCTCCCCTGACGCGACTCAGTGTCATAAAACGTAAGGCCGTGGTATTAACGACAGCGGATAGCTGAGCGGCGAGCGGTGACTGCAGGCGGCAATAAGGTGTTCAGTTAATGTTTTTATAATTTGAAATGACTTCGTTTCCATGTAGAAATAACCAAACAGACTTTAGAAGCATTTAATATTTTATTTGTGGCCGTATAAATTATGTTTTATTGGTAAATTAACTACAATTATTCATATTTGTGGATAAAACAATATACATACTATAATTAATACTAAATTAACATTAAATAAATACATTATTTATGACATAAAAATACATTGCGCGTATTTAACTACTTAGCACTGTTTAATTACGATACTTGCAAGCAAGTAGTAAAGTATATGGCTCCATCCTATCCTGTACCACGATATACAAGCGATAACATTTTTGCGACAGTTTTGTATAGATAATGGATTTGTCGCTAGAAAATTACGATATCGAGATAAAAGTCAGGTCTCTGAGCGCTATTGAAACCTCAGATGCTTTTTACTTATACATGTTTTAAATTTGCCGCGCTTTTTCTAGTCAAGCTCAATGTGTTTCACTATAGAATAGTAATCGAATTGGTTCAGATTTAACGTTTAATGCATATAAATAACATAATTAGTAAATAACATAATTTTGGACTAAGTACATTATACATACCTACATGACATCAGGCTATGGTTTGGCGCACCGTGACCCTGAACGGCGCGGTAATGTGTTACGGCTGTTAAGTGAAGTCCAGACGGGATGATCAAATCGACCGATTTGATCAGAAATGAAATTGGGGTCAATCTCCAAATTAAGCAACAATTAAACAACTGTACCGATATTTGGAACCTCAGAATAATATACCCGGCCGGATACCGGATAGTAACTTTGCTTGATTTCAGAGTAAACAAATTGGATTTAAGAAACAGTCACGGTCATATTGTACATTACTCGTTTATTATTTCAAAACAATTTAAACATCCACTCACTTGCACGCGTAGGTACCTACTCATTTCGAACATAGAAATGAGTCCGCGCCAATGTTCACCACGAAACAGGTTAAAACCTGCACAATGCGCACCTAAAAACCGAAATGTAGGTATTGTTAAATTTAGTTTGTAGTTAATTAGTTTTTTGGTGTAAGTGTATGAACCAAGGTCTGAAATAAATGATTTTTTATTTTTTTTATTGTTCCGCCGGCCGAAGATTCGGCGGTCGGATACCGAATATTTGGCCGACGGTCGGGCCGAATATCCGGTATCCGACCAAACAACTATCCATTGCATTTCTAATTGAGAGTGGCAACACTATCGTAGGTCGTATTGCCCTTTTCTAGCATATACGTCCCTCGCTCCTACACTCCCACCACACAGGCAGGTTGCTTTGTCAGTTATACAAGGCAAATTTTCAAGTCATTGGCATGCTGTTTTTCCATCTGGAAGGTCGTGAAGCTAAACTGCTGGTGAGTTTTTGAATTTGTACCTCAGTTTAGCTGACTATATTGAAATAGTTATTTATTTTACAAGGGGGCAAAGTTGTTGTTTAACCGCTCGTGCTAATATTGATACTTGAGCAAGTAAAACATTCGAAACATGGAATCTTAAGCGTTGCGAGGGTTTCAAAGCACGAGGGTTAAACAAAATTTGCCCCAAGTGAAACACAAAATGTTTCACCACACCAACCCGAAGCAAATATTAAATGTAAAAATATCATACAAAATCAAATACAAATGAATTTTATTAAATATTTATGATTTAAAAGTCAATTCTACCAGCAAACATAAGAAAACAACTCAAAATTTGCATTTGATTCCTTTGCCTCACTTGTGAATAAAATGAAACTTTTCTCTCAGTCTTTGAAGTGCAAAGTAAGCCTTTCCGAGCTGGTGTGAAATAAATAATAAAATTTTTCACGCCACTGTTCGGAAATGTGGCAATAGATGGTCTAAAACCAAGCTGGAAAGTAGGCAATAGCTGTAGCACTTGAACCACCACTACTACACTCGCGTGCAAAAGTATTGCATCACTTTGGATTTTTTCGTCCGCACCCAATATCTTTGTAATTCTATACCCGATTCTGAAAATTTTGGTATCAACTGAAAGCTTATAATGTAACGCATTAGAAAAATGGTAAATTCAATGAAATTTCGAATCTGAAGACTATAAAAAATCATAAAACTGAAAGTAGTCGCATAATGCTCCAAAAATAAATCCGGAAACTTGAGAATAAAAGTCATTTTTTTAATACAATATCGTTTATTATTATTAAATTAATACTTGGTATTGCCACCTACAGGCCTCCTTTCACAAACCAAGTGGTTTTTCATAGACGTAATTTATTTTATGTAGTCGTGAAAAGCACTATGTAATGCCTCGGCCGGAAACGCTAAAGATGGAGTCGTATTATTCGAGGGCCTCCACCAACGTGTCGGCCCTCAAACTCACTCGTCCATCTTTTAGCGGTTTTCCGTCCTCTCCTACAATGTACTATAGTTGTCCGTTAAATTATCTAGCAAATAAAAACGATCCGGAATAGTGATGTGAAAGTGCAAGAGGATATTAGAAAGAGAGATGCCTAAGAGTAGCATACCATAATGAATACATGTGTCTTAGCTGTATATTGTATTGTTATAAATAATGTTAAAAATGCTTTATGTTGCTAATGTGTTCCAAATTGTGCTGCTTTGGCATTAGCTGTAAGGTGCAATTTGTTATTTGAATTAATAAATAAATACAATAAATGTTAATTTTACAAAATGTACCTATCAAATTGTATACTTTACTAAATATCTCTCTCCTCACAGGTGTTACAATAAAGGGTGTACGTACTACATTATTAATTAAACACTCATAATATAATTATATTACATACACATAATAAGTATATCATAGGATATGTATAATCACATTGGTTTGGCGTCTTCCCACCACCAGGCGATAACAAACATGTTTCAATATTATTCTTAGGTTCCGAATATCGGTACAGCTGTTTAATGACAGCATTTACACAAAAATAAAACGCTAATTAAATAACTTATCATATTCGGAACTACAGATGCAACGGATAGTTGTTTGGCCGCATACAGGATACGGGAGGTACGGCCTGACCATAGGCCGAATATTCAGTATTCAGCCGCCGAATATTCGGCCGGCGGAAATATTCAGGTTTTTCAGGTGCGCATTGTGGAAGTTTTGGCCTGTTTCGTAATGAACTTTCGCGCGGTATATAGGTCTATCACTAGGTACGAAATTAGTGCGCGAGCTAGTGAATGGAACGTTCAAATTGTTTTAAAACTAGCAAAAAGCAGAGCTTTGTAAGGGCTCGCGGAGTTTTTCTACCTAATCGTACCGGACCGCGACTTTGATCCAGTCCGAGGCTTGTTCCATGTTCGATCGAGTAGGTACGTAATAAGTCCGTTAAGGACGCAGCTATAAGTGAGAGCAAGAAAGAAATATACCTACTAATTGGACCCCGGTCGCTGTCCGGTACGCCTGTCTGTTACAGCTTTTACTTTGTCCATTAAAAACATGTCCAGACGACAAAATCAAATTGCCAATATCATCCACACGTAATATACAATTTCATAAGCGATTATTACATCCTACACGGTCGCCCAGTACTTTTTGTAAGGAAGCCAACTGGCTTTCCTACATAATGTTGGGTCAGCGAGCCAATGTCTTTGATTTTATTTATGCGTCCACACCACACAATTGAGCGTAAAACTATCCCGTCTGGACACCTACTGGCGGTAATCATGCTGCACATAAACTTACGTATAATTTGCTCTCTTAAGTGCTAATCAAGACGAGTGAGATGACCAAAACAGCGTGTACCTATGTTGCAACAAACATGAGTTCCAATAAATACTGCCAGGGTTCAGCTTCAGCTCTATCTTGAGTATCTCCAAAGTGCTCAGAAAGATGAGTCGACCAAAACAGCGTGTGCCTATATTGTATAAAACCCGAGCTCCACTAGGTAGGTACTGCCAGAGTTCAGCATCAGCTATCTTGGGTACTACTCTACCGAGTGATCATCATGACGAGTCGGATGTCCAAAACAGCGTGTGTCTATGTTGCACCAAACCCGAGCTCCACTAGGTAGGTACTGCCAGGGTTCAGCATCAGCTCTATCTTGGGTACTACTCTCCTAAGTGCTCATCAAGACGAGTAAGATGACCAAAACATTGTGTGCCTATATTGCAACAAACCTGAGTTCCAATAGGTACTGCCAGGGTTCAGCATCAGCTCTATCTTGGGTACTGCTCTCCCAAGTGCTCATCAAGACGTGTTAAATGACTAAAACAGCGTGTGCCTATGTTGCACCAAACCTGAGTTCCAATAGGTACTGCCAGGGTTCCGCATCAGCTCTATCTTGGGTACTGCTCTTCCAAGTGCTCATTCTGACGAGTCGGATGTCCAAAACAGCGTGTACCTATGTTGCAGCAAACCTGAGTTCTACTAGGTACAGCCAGGGTTTAGCATCAGCTCATCAGGTCTATCTTGGGTACTGCTCTCCCAAATGCCCATCAAGACGTGTCGAATGACTAAAACAGCGTGTGCCTATGTTGCACCAGACCTGAGTTCCACTAGGTACAGCCAAGGTTCAGAATCCGCTCTATCTTGGGTACTGCTCTCCCAAGTGCTCATCATGACGAGTCGGATGTCCAACCCAGTGTGTGTCTATGTTGCACCAAACCTGAGGTCCGCTAGGTACAGCCAAGGTTCAGCATCAGCTCTATCGTACTGCTCTCCCAAGTGCTCATCAAGACGTGTCGAATTACTAAAACAGCGTGTGCCTGTTGCACCAAACCTGAGTTCCACTAGGTAATGCCAGGGTTCTGGGTCATTTTGTTGAACTACACGCCGACGTTGCAATTGGCGTGCAGTCGGCGTGCAGTTTCCATAGAAGTTGCAGTCGGGTTGTAGTCCGTCTGTATCGGCCCTAAAGGCTTGGCCACATACAGAGCGCGACGCAGCGCCGCGTCCACGGCGCGCGACCGCGGCACATGCTAACAGGTTACCGACGTCAAACAGACTGCGTCCCGCCGGTATCACGCCCCGCTTCTGTCGCGCCCCGCGCCGCGCGGCCCATTGCGTCCGCGCGGCGCGTGCGCAGCGCTGCGCCGAGCGAACGCGGCGGCCCGCCGCGTCGCGCAAGGTCACGTCAGTAGGATCGGACGTAGGCAGCGAGCGGTGCGCCGCGTTCCCGCGCGGCCGCGCCGCGTTCACGCGCGCCTTGAGGGCGTGTTGAGAGCGTGAGGCCGGCGCGATCGGCGCGCGCCCTGTTTGACCAGGCTTCGCGTCGGCATCACGCGGCGCGGACGCGGCGCTGCGTCGCGCTCTGTGTGTGGCCAAGCCTTAAATCACTGAAGTTTGTTAATAGTATAGTAGTATACCCTATAATGGACACGGAACCAGTAATGGGACAAAAAAGCACAATTCCTCTAAAATAAGTATATAAAAGTAGTTTATAAACACTGGATATATTTTTATCATAAATAAGAGTCCTAGAGCTGATTATGTTTGAATTTTTATTAAATTCGGTTATTTTTTAAGAAATGTGCGTCAACCCAAAAGTTGTCGTGCCACTGAAAAAAAATATCACTAAAAATTCTTAACAACTTCGCTAAGAGAGGTGCGTTAATTTATTAAATTTTAATTAATTAATACTTGATGAAAACTAGAATGTGTTTTGTTAATTGCATTTACCATGAGATAAGGTATACAAAACACTATGTTATGACTCCACAGATGTAAAAAAATTGTGGTATTTGGCCCAATCCCATTATAGGAGCTGTAAAACTGCATACCTCCTATGATGGGACAATTGACATAATGATGCTTGCCATGCCATAATTTCATATTTTAAACAATACAGAAGTAAAATGTAGTTACGAAATATGTCAACCAGGAGGTATTCTCGGACTTAGGATAAATTAATATCGTTTTTCCAAACTTTTATTTAACTTGCCTTGTTAGATAGTGTGGGTCAAATCTTGGTAGCTGAATTTGACCCACTTTTCGATTTCCGATTCAGTTGAAATTTTGTGTAAGTACGTAATTAAGTATGCAAATCGGATGATAATGCAATATTATGATAACATGGACTTGATCTGATGATGGAGACAGGAGGTGGCCATGGGAACTTTATCGCAATAAACCCTAACTAATTGTGTTTGGGTATATTAGAATTGTCTCGATGAATCTAATACAATAATAATTGGCTGTGGAAAGAAAAATACATTCAGCGATAAAAGCTTATACCAAAAATTGTTTTTTTTTGCCATAACTTATTCCCCATTTCAATATTTTATACTGATAGAGCAATGTCCATTATAGGGGGCCCATTACTGGATCCACGTCCATTACCGGGGGCCCATTACTGGAGCTTTGGTGTCCATGACTGGAGAAAAAAAGCATAGTTTTAATTTGTTAATTATGTGGAAACTCATTGCAGTATCTTTGATACAACACGCCTAAAACATGAAAGGCGGATAGGACTTTCATCTTTTAACACGCTAAGCGGAAGACCATTTACATGTACAAGGGAAATATCATAAATACTCCAAATTTCCTCTTAAATGTCCCATGACTGGTGCTGTTACTATATAGATTGGTATAGATGGTCAAGCAAATCTTGTCAGTAGAAAAAGGCGCGAAATTCAAATTTTCTATGAGACGATATCGCTTCGCGCCTACATTTATCAAATTTGCCGCCTTTTTCTACTGACAAGATCTGCTTGACCATCTTTATAGTTAACTAGACGGGCCCGCACAAAGAATATAATACTCACTAGGAGATATGATGATACAAACTTCAGTGATTTAGGGCCGATACAGACGGCCTAATATGGTTATCTTTATTTATAATTTTGGCAGTTCCAAGCAATAGTAACACTAAAACTCTTTCTCGAACTCTAAATACCCGATTTAAGTTTGCTAACACATCAACATCAGTTCATCGGCGTCACAGAACAGAACATTCGAGTGAATTGACCTCCGCAGTGAATATACATTAAGATTGAATGTTCAGTATTCACAGAAACTTAATTGCTAAATTGGGAATCAAACCGAGCGAAGCCATGGTATAATAATATACTCCGCCTGGTACTCCATTCCCGTCTTTTCTAGGTCACCTAACTGACACGGGCTTACGTCATCATGCGACAGCACTATATGATAATATGCGATAGCGCTATATATAGCGGCCATGTTGTTGTGACGTAGCCCCGTGTCACTCTGGGAATTGAAGACCATGTTTTATTAGACTATGAGCGAAGCGAGATGGGTGAGAATCCAAAAGTTAACCCTTTTTTGTATTCATCGTTGTTAGCACATTGTACATTAGCACGAATTTTAATTCATAATTTTTCTAACAGATGGCGCTAGTAGTAATACAAAGTGTTATTCCTTTATTTTATTTTTTTAAGTTTATAATATGATATTTTTATGTTTGATAACACATCTAGACATGAATTTAAATTACTATGTTAAATTTCAAACCTATCAGTGCGATAGTTTTTCCGTAAAGTGTACCACAAGAATGCATAGTTTGTCGAATAGTGATAGGGCTCGCTTCGCTCGCCCTAATAATAATCGAGTACGATTATATTCCGATATCAAGCATAGTTATTTAGTACCCTTATTTTAGTATCCGGTATCCGTCCGGATATTAAAATAAGGGCGAGGTAGGATACCGAATAGTAACTGAATATCCGGTGCATCTCTATTCGGAACCTAAATTTTTAATCCTGTATGGTGCAAATATGTATAATATTGAGACAATGACTTGAAAATTTGTCTTGTATAACTGACAAAGCAACCTGCCTGTGTGGTAGGAGTGTGGGGTAGAGAGGGAGGTATATGCTAGAAAAAGACAATACGACCTAGGGGCTGTCCATACATGACGTCATCTATTTTTGACGATTTTTGTCGCCCCCCCCCCCATAAAATCATCAAAAAATCATGCTTCGAATGACACCGTTTCCACCTGCGTTGTGCTACCATCATCCGATGTCCAGACCCTCCCCCCCCCCCCCCAAATTTGAAATGACTTAAATTTATGAATAGCCCCCTACGACAGTGTTGCCACTCTCAATATTATTTATTCTTAGGTTCCGAATATGGTATGGTTATTTAATTAGCGTTTTATTTTTGTGTAAAACGCTGTCATTTTAAAGCCGTACTTTTCGCCTTATTGCAAAGGAGTAAGGTGCAAAAGTGTAAACATATATTTCACGTCGACTCTTATTATACTATGTTATACTTATTATGGAACTTACTATGTTATACTTATTATGGAACGTAAACTATGAATTGAAAGAGCACGAAATAGTCAATATAATACGTTTGTTGAAAAAAAAAACTACAGACGCTTAGGCGCGAAGGGTTATTGTCTCATAGAAAATTTGAATTTCGCGCCTTTTTCTACTGACAAAGTTGTTGGATAGACGTTAATATCAAATTAAAGAGTGGGCCTACACACTTCGCTGTGACAGAATGTGAAAGTGTCACCAAAACTGTCAAATGACTACGATAATAAGTATTCCTTTTATAATGCCACTCCACACTATGCCATTCTGAAATTAAATAAGAACGATAGATAGTCATGCGCAATTATTATTTTTGTAGTGGGTCATAATTGACGTATATAATTACGAATATAATTTGAACATCAACCAATAATATTGGATATGATATCAGTTATTTTTAATCAGCTATCATTCACGCGCGCGTTCATTTTGCTCAGACTTGGCCGCACAAATATTTGGTGCGAGCGAGACGCCCGCGCACGTTCGAATTGGCCTGTCACTTGTAGCAACTTGTAGGTAAGTACATACTTACCTACATACTATCCACGCGTCCTTGGCACGAACTCCCGCCACCGCCCGCATTGAAACTGTCCCCGCGCGCCGCAAGGAAATGTAATCCTTAGCATTAGCGCAAAGAGTTCAAATTTGGTAGTTTCATTTAGCGAATTTGATAAAATGCACATATTTATTACATTGACCATATTTTTGTGTGATTATGTATTGAATATCACTTTGAACGTTATCAGAACAAAGTCTGCAAGAAATTATATCTATAACCATTTTTTCTAGCATGTTTAAGGCGTAAATATATATACAAGTGTTACAAATCATATTGATGTCGGATTCTCGGATAAATAGCTTAATGAGGTAGTTTTATGGTAATTCAATCAAAGACCTGATTATTACTTTTTTTTTTATATCAAGTTACGACGTATATCCGTGAGGCCCCGCCATTTATTGAATTAGTTATTTTCCGTGTTAATATTTTGACTGATTCCATTGTCGACTCATTATAAATATTATTTTCGTCACGTTTACGAACTAAAAATACTATTACTATTTTTAACAAACAAGAACGGCTCTTTTTTTTAACTATTTTTTTTTACCTACTTCCGGACAGAAAGTTTTTTGGATTCGAAAATAAAGTATCTTAAAATGATCTAAAGAACAGGAATCAAAAAAAAATTGCCTATTACTAATTAATGTTTAACGTAAGCGTATCTTTACTGGAGTATACAGAAACATCTGAAATTGCAAATCTGTTTAAGGATCACTTTAGGGTGACTTCGCCTCTAGGGTCGGTGCAGCGGGTGCGCGAGCGGGGGCCTGCGCGGCCGGGCGAACGCCTCGTCTTCAGTTGCAAAGAAATTAAAGATGCAATTAAGAACATGAAGAGGGGGAAGTCGCCTGGCCACGACGGGCTCAGTATTGAGCACCTGCAACATGCTGGACCGCACCTACCGCGAGTGCTGACCTTGCTGTTTAATTTATATTTAAGTCACTCGTACCTCCCACGGGACTTAATGCGAACACTGGTTGTGCCGATAGTGAAGAACGGAACAGGAGACATAGCGGACAAGGGTAATTACAGGCCTATTTCACTGGCTACAGTAATAGCGAAAGTTTTTGATAGTGTGCTGGACCGGCATCTTAGTAAACACACTAAGCTCCACGATGCACAGTTTGGCTTCGTGAGGGTCTGTCGACTGAGAGTGCTATACTGGCTCTAAAAAACACAGTTAAGTACTACCTGGACCGTAAAACCCCTGTGTACGCTTGTTTCCTGGACCTGTCGAAGGCTTTCGACTTAGTGTCGTATGACGTCCTGTGGGGGAAGCTCGAGGATGCGGGTGTCCCTGCCGAGCTCATAAGCATACTGTCGTACTGGTACCAACCTCAAACAAATAATGTTAAATGGGCAAACTCGTTGTCTGACCAGTATGGACTTGAATGCGGGGTAAGGCAGGGGGGTCTAACTTCTCCTAGGCTCTTTAACATTTACGTGAATCAGCTGATCGAGGAACTCAGCAGCACCTATGTTGGATGTCATGTGGACGGAGTTTGTTTTAATAGCATAAGCTACGCAGACGACATGGTGCTGTTGGGGCCCACGATTGGGGGTTTGCGTAAATTAATTGCGATCTGTGAGACCTATGCTGAAAAGCATGGGTTAAAATACAACTCCAAAAAGAGTGAGCTCTTGGTATTTAAAGGCAAAAATAAGCCGCCAGCAGTTGTTCCTCCAGTATATCTCAATGGCTCGCCATTGCAGAGAGTCTCGCAATTTAAATACCTTGGGCACATTGTAAATGAGGAGTTAAAGGATGATGGTGACATCGAAAGAGAACGAAGGGCTTTGTCTGTAAGAGGGAACATGCTGGTTCGCAGATTTGCTGGCTGTTCACTTGAGGTCAAGGTCACGCTTTTTAAGGCATACTGCCAAACTTTCTACACCAGCAGTCTGTGGGCCAACTATACCCAAAGAGCGTACAATACCCTTCGAATATTGTATAATAACCTGTTCCTGGCGATGGTGGGGCTTCCTCGTTACTGCAGCGCGTCAGGCATGTTTGTCGACGCGCACATTGATGACTTCTATGCGCTCATGCGCAACAAAGTCGCGTCGCTCATCAGACGGGTTAGGGGAAGCCCCAACAGTCTCCTACAGGTCGTGGCCGGGAGGCAGGACATCGCCGTGCTCGGCAGGTTTAACGAGCTGCATGCTCCGATTGTGCGTGCGCCTCGGTGAACCGCTCGCACGGCTGTCATGCAGGGCTTTTAGTTTTAGATTTTTTGTTATTAAATTAAGTAATACTAACTCATTTTAGTTGTAGTACCTATTAGTTTAGTATTAATAATTTTAGTTTTTAATTTTAAGTTGTAATTTTAGTTTATATTTGTTATTTTAAGTACGTACTAACAATGGACCTTGTTGTCTGAAAATAAACGCATTTTATTATTTATTTATTTATTATTTATTATAAAAGGCAAGATTGTATTTTTTTAAACTTGTTTCAAGATAAAATTATTATTTGTTCTTATAAGCCTAGTTGCAAAAACATTCATTAGATTAATTTTCGCCTTAAGACGAATATGGACGACCACCGCCCTTAAATCGCCTTTTCATACAAACATAGGTACGAGGGAAGGTACAAATATTCGCGGAATGAAGTGGAAGGAGGTGAAATGGTACAAAACCTTTTTTGTTTCTCTTTTACGAGAACTCTTTAGAAAAAAAAAATGTAGATGTCAATTCAAAACCGTCATTTGTTTTAAAGATATCGCCCTTCAAACAAATTATTTCGGAATAAACGTGCGACCATGGAGCAAATTGAATATCGTGCCGTGATAAAATTTCTATCGAAGCAAGGAAAACCTCCGCAAATTATAATTAATGAAATGAAAGCCATCTATGGAGACCAGTGCCCTGCTAAAACCATGATTTACAAGTGGCATGGCCTCTTCAAACATGGCAGAGAGTCAATTGAAGACGACCCTCGCCCAGGACGGCCGATTGAAGTCACATCGTCGGATATCGTTCAAAAAGTTGAAAAACTCGTACTAGAAGATGCTCGACTTAAAAAGAAACAATTAGCTGCATTAGTTGGTGTATCAGATACAACAATTTTGAGGATCCTACATGAACATCTTGGCATGACGAAAGTGAGTGCTAGGTGGGTACCGAGAATGCTCAAACCGCAGCAGATGCAACAACGAGTTGAAGCATCGAAGCAATTTTTGGATCTGTGCGGTGACAATCCTACCCACATATTGGAACGAATTGTGACTGGGGATGAGACTTGGGTTCATCATTTTGAACCTGAGTCGAAACAAGAGTCGATGCAGTGGCATAAGAAGGGTGCACCACCTCCGAAGAAGTTCAGGGTATCAGAATCGGCCGGAAAGGTGATGGCTACCATAGGGATTCAAAAGGAATTCTCATGATCGACTACAAGGACAAGGGTGTTAACATAACTGCGACATATTATGCAGTGCTATTAGAAAGACTACGTGAAGCCATTAAGGAAAAAAGGCGGGGAAAACTATCAAAGGGTGTGTTGCTGTTGCACGACAATGCACCGGTTCACAAGAGCCATGTTGCGACTGCTGCTCTTAACAGGTGCGGCTTCGAATCGCTGGTTCACCCACCCTACAGGCCGGATCTGACCCCCAGTGATTATTATTTGTTCCCAAATTTAAAAAAAGAAATACGAGGAAAAAAGTTTTGTGACGATGAAGAAGTTAAGGAGGCTATTTTGGCTCATTTTGAGGGCAAAGATGAAAAATATTTTTTTGATTGTATACATAAGTCTTCGAGCAACACCGGCTTCCGACACATCGGAAGGGAGGGGCCCAAGCGATATCTCACCGTACAAATCTTTCTGCCATTTTCTCCCTTCCGTGTTGCTCGAAGACATAAGTTAATTAGTCGATCTGAAAAATGCATTAAACTCAAGGGTAAATATATTGAAAAAGAAAAATACTTCTATTGTTTTATTTAATATGCAAATACTTCATTCCGCGAATATTCTCGTAGTCTAGTCCTCTCGGTCTTGCGATAGCTCTCGCCAGTCGCCATGGCCGAGGTTGAGCAGGTCTTGAGCAACTACGTCGTTTCAGCGGTACCTAGGACGTCCACTCGGGCGTCTCCCATTTTGTTGTCCCAAGTACCTGCGCTCTCTTCACGGCACGATCCTCTCCCATTCTCTCTAAGTGTCCGAGCCACCACTGAATTTAGCCGCTTTTGTCTCTCAATATTTCGCCACTATATCGGACCACATCCTTATTTCTATGGCAACAAAATTATATTACGATATTTGGCTGACTGCTGACTGTACATTTGCTTATATTTATCAGGTCGCTCAATAATATCTGAACATGCACTTTAATCTACCTACATAACTTACTATCAACTTTGTATTTTTGGCCCATCTCAGCATTCTTAGCCCGTTCCCCGGACGAATGGCAATGTTTGCCGAAGCCGTGAAAGTAAATCTGAATAATATAACTCAAAAATAAATTTAGAACAACAAAATACAAATTGATAATAATAATATAGTAATTACTTTGATTGATACGAATGATAAGTCATATATGACATAAATCACTCGTATGGGCTCTATAGACTAAGGTTGAGGTTGACAGCACTTTTTATTTTACTTCGTGTAAAAAAACTCAGAAATACCTGTATACCAACATGACAAACATAATTTAGTTTACTTTAACTTACGGATTATTTGGTCTAATCTGTAGCACCGCCAAACGAAAGCAACCGAGAGTTGCCGAGAAATGGCCGATGTCGTAAAATGAAGATTGTTATGAAAATTTCTTTTCCTTATTGTAAATTAAATACGCATCGGAAGCGATAATTTTTATGCTCTAGTTCTATTCCCATATGTAGATAATTGATTTGAACAGGTTTTTCTTATCATACGTGTGTCGTATTCGAGAAACGTGTCAAAAACTTTTTAGAAATTTGTAAGGCGCCATCTCGCTTCTTCCCTCATTTTTTATCCCGTTCTGGTTTTTCAATTTTATATATATGATGATGATATCCATACGCATATAGAAATACAAAACTTGTCGCTTCTGTTCCCGAAAGTAATTTCAATGAAACAAATAACTCAGCATTATCCTGCTCTATCGTGAGTCCATCTTATTTGTTTGGAACACACGTCATTCGCAGAACAAGAAAGTCAAAAGAATAAAACAAAATGTGAATTATATTCTCTCTCAATATATTTTCTCCAATGAAACAGAACAAATGAGAATCATTGTACGTTCCGAAACAATGCCGTAGTTAGCGCAGCCCAGGTTTTGTTTCTATCGTTTGTTGAGCGTGGGCGAGTTGATCGCTCGAGATCGGGTGAACCAGTACAAGAGTGCTCTCTGCACTGCGGCGTTGTTACGGGTCTCAAGTTCACGTTATGCTGGCTGAACTAAGAATTGGACTCACCGTCTCACGTAACCAATGGGAATCTATGGCCAGAATCCGCCAGATTTAATGGACCGTCCGCCTTTTTGTCATTCTTCTCGCGTTTAAAACTATCTGAAAATTCTGAAAGCATTTTATGCTGTGGGCGTTTTGAAATCTGCTTGATGCACATTTTATCTTCTGCTGTTTAGGTTGTAAATAGTTATTTTTTGATGTACATTATGTATTAGGTACTAGTCTATTGTTTTAAGCGACTGTTACTAAGCATTCAAAAGTCTACGCCATAAACCATACATTTGGTTTTGAATCAAAACAAAAATGTATACTTACTTAATGTTTTGACACAAACGCGCATGTTCTAACGAGATAATTATAAATACCTATAAGCAGTAACTACATTATTATTAAATTATTATGTAGGTACACATCCATATCCATCCATCCATTATCCATTGATCATGGGTTCAAAGCGATATAAATGTTACTGTAACGCTAGAGTAGAGGCAAATGCCTGTTACAATGATGCATTCTGAATAATGCGAGTGTAAGTAGGTCTATAGGTCAGTTCATTTTCAGATTGGTAGGTGCTGATAATGAACTGCATGCACGACGCAGCTGCTCACAATGTGCTACAGTCAGCTTTTACATCTATTTCCTGTAGAGAAGAGCCTCTACCATCAGTTTTGACATTGACATAACGCTCACGTCTACGTAATTTACTTTCTGTACATCTCGCTTGCACTAATATGCGAGTACGAGCGAGATGCATAGAAAGTAAGTTACGTAGACGTGAGCGTATATGTCAATGTCAAAACTGATGGTAGACGTAAAGGTAATAGTCCGAAAATACTAGCGTCTCATCACTATTCAGGCATGATTATGACGTTACTAACAAGGAAACATACCCAAGAAGTTAGAGGATTTGGTCACTTTTCAGTACTTTGGAGGACAATTTCTCCCAATACTTAGATTGAGTTTGGGCAGCTAAAAAAATACATGTCTGTTATTTTAGACTACTCTATAACATAAATATGTAAATCATATCGGAGCCGGACAGTTGGGTATGTTTCCTTGTAAGTGTCACTGCTATGGGTGTGCTACGACGTATAGTAGCCCGTAGAAGCGTATTCCCGATACCTATACTTATATATGTTTTTAGGATTACAAAGAACTATGTAGAAGGACGCATGACGTTCCAAATTGGGCAATTCATACGATATTTTTTTTAATCGTGCTAGTTTAGATTATTTCATCATTATGCCGCATTTAAAGTTGTCTAAATATTCCTATTTTTTTTTATAAATGTATGTGAATTGTAATACTTTTCTGATGGGTAATAAAGATTCTAAAAACCTAAAGTCCCCTAATAACCTAAATGAAATTACGCAGGGCAATAAAAGCAGTTTTTCGACATTAAGAAATGAAAAATTATTCCTTGGCTACCAGGTCTACAAGGTAACGGCACAGTGTGATCAGATAAGCGTGCAGGTCGTAATTTATGCCCAGCACCGGCGGCGCCCAGCCGCGCAAGCGGAAAGATAGCGATTATTACCTTCAGCCAACATACGAGTGTTACCCTGCACTACTCGTTATCAGCTCTGACCTAGCTCCGTAAAGCCTACATTTACCTGTGCTAATGGGGTATGGGCCTGTGGAAGTAAGCAACGAGGTTTTACGACCTCACTGTTTGTATACAACGCCAGTCTTGGCTGTAATAATCGTTAATACACAAGTAATACAGAGTGAGTAGCCAACATGCCAATGGTTACGCTCCGTAGCGAACGAAACGCAAGTAATGCAACTGTCACTGGCACTAATATGGAAGAGTGATAGAAAGACACAATGCGTCACCTTGGCTAAGGCACCCAGTCCATTTCGGATGATTTCGGATACTGCACTGCTTACTGCTACAGCTGCAGTCAAACTTCTCGATGGACTAATGTACATGTAGATCACATATAAAAAACCGGGCAAGTGCGAGTCGGACTCGCGCACGAAGGGTTCCGTACCATAATGCAAAAAAAAACAAACAAAAAAAAAAGCAAAAAAAAAAACGGTCACCCATCCAAATACTGACCACTCCCGACGTTGCTTAACTTTGGTCAAAAATCACGTTTGTTGTATGGGAGCCCCATTTAAATCTTTATTTTATTCTGTTTTTAGTATTTGTTGTTATAGCGGCAACAGAAATACATCATCTGTGAAAATTTCAACTGTCTAGCTATCACGGTTCGTGAGATACAGCCTGGTGACAGACGGACGGACGGACGGACGGACGGACGGACGGACGGACGGACGGACGGACGGACGGACGGACGGACGGACGGACGGACGGACGGACGGACGGACGGACAGCGAAGTCTTAGTAATAGGGTCCCGTTTTACCCTTTGGGTACGGAACCCTAAAAACGAATTATAATATTTAACGTAAAAAGAACCAACCTAGAGATTCTTCCATTGTAATAATCTAGAATTAAACTATATTTATATTTGGTCAAACCAAGCCTTATAACAGAAGTAAAAATGACGCGATAAAAACGGTAATTTGGCCACGGCAATAATAAATGTGTCGCGCGTTATTGCTTCATGGAGCAGCGAAGGACAATGGATGTTACCACTAAATAGGCTGAATTGTTGATAGACTTTATAATCTCAATAATATATTAAGTTTCATCCCTTTGTTATAATGTAAAATAATGTAACGCGTAACTTTACATACGGACTGGAGTAGGTAGGTACCTACTCGTAATCCAAGTGCTTCTATAACCTATTAAACCTATATTAATAATACTACTTATGCATATAATGTATATAGGGAAAATATAAATAAACAAGTAAAAATGTATCATTCCTAACCACTATTTTGAGTTTATTTTAGTGTTATAACACTGAACCTAGAACTGATGTTGCTATAAAATTACTCGTAGGTAGTGTTATAAATAAAACTTAAAACTTTGAGTAATGAAATTAGTTCGAGATCACTTTCAGATGCAAAAGGAGTTGTCAGTACGTACCTACTAGTAGATAGAAGAGCTTTGCCAGACCAATGCATTAGGATATTAGCTAATATGGATTACTCTACGGTCTCTACGCTACCTACGATTCGGACAGGGTAATCGTCAGGAACGTACGACTTCACACAGCGGGCTGCGAACTAGTTGCAACCATGGTATAATAATATACTCCGCCTGATACTCTCTTCCCGTCTTTTCGTGGTCACGTGACTGACACAAGCCTACGTCATCATGCGACAGCGCTTTATGATAATATGCGATAGTGCTATATAAAGTGGCAATGTTATTGTGGCGTAGGCTTGTGTCACTCTGGGAAGAGAAGACCATGTTTAGACTATGGTTGCAACTTTTATAGCCAACAGAATGGTGGTGTCAGTGTTTTAAGTACTTAATTTTAATGGTCTTATGGGGCTTGTAACCCTTCTGATGTTGCAAGTGTCCTTGGGCAACTTTAATTGCTCCCTCGACTTCGGTCTTTCTATACTAATTTGGGCAAATAATGTATTAGAGAGAGCCTACATTACATTATACAGGGTAATTCAGGAGACGTGAGCAGGACTAGCACTGCGCATTTCGTAAATTATAAGCATCTGTTTCGTATCAGTATTAGTGAGGTTAACGTAAATTTTCTAGTCGTGTTGAAAAAAAAGTTATTAATTTATTTACGACATGCATGGTCACCCTAAAATAAGAATACTAAACTACCGATATTCTGTGTCAAATTGAATGTCATCACTGTCATCACGGTCTGGTTACTTTTGAAAACTCGTATCTCACTCAAGTTGACAGTTGATTTTCTTCGTCATCAAAATGTTGTCATTAAGGTTAAAGAGGTTTTATGTTTATTAATTAGGTCTTGTAGGGTGACCATGATTGTAGAGAATTAAATTTGCCCTCACCAAAAACTTAAAAAATAGGAAAGAGTGTGGTTGTTTCACCTAAATACGACGGTGATCGATCAATTATCAGTTACTGAGTGTGCAGGATTAGTCCTGCTCACGTCTCATGAATCAGCCTGTATATTGTTTACGGTACCTATATAAGACGTGCCTAGTTTAACGAAAAGGAGTCAGACCAAGACAAGTCTGTAATCTAAATCATTACAGATAGCACACGCAGTGCAAGTGTTATTTTAAACGTGTAGTGCAAGTGCAAGTGTTATTTTAAAAGTGTTAATTTGCAGACTCTATCTATTTGCCATTTAATGAATGAGTTTTCTCTTTTGACAGAAAGTTCCAATTTTATTTTTGTGAACAGTTTTGTGGTTTTTATCTTTTTCCCTAAAATGCTTCCTATTTATTTACAATACATTGTTATTTTAGTGAAATAATTTTAAATAAAGGTAGGTAATCAACCGGATCTGTCTTATGTTTTACCTACTTAACAAATAATTTATATATTGTCTTAATTACAAGATACATTTACATTCGCACATGTCAGATGTACGAATAATTACAGTAAACCTGCTTTATCCTATGTCCATAGTTAAATGTATGCTGCGAACTGTAGGTACGTCTGTAAGAGCTTTAATAACACTTCCACCCATGAAATACAGATTCCTTTATGCGAATGTCCGAATATCGGGCCGAGTGACCCAGTTTCCAAGCGCCAGGTAGCATTATTGATGAATGCAAATGCCGTGGTTTCCTTTTGGGGATTGCACATCAACAATTTGGCTGTAAGCGCATTAATTACACCTACACCGCGCTTGTTCTTGAATAGGCGGCGATGTACTATAGTACAGGAACACATTTAACTGAGCATTTAGAAACTTAATGCCTTCCCAATAAGGTTGAAAAGTGGCCATTTAACAGAGTTGACGACGGTACGGAATATCGTGGTAAACTTAGGAACTCAGAAAAGACTGCTTCTATCAGACTTGGGACTAGTTGGAACTTACAAAGTATTTAAGCTCTTTTCAACACTTTCTGTGTTATCGCCTGCGAGTCCAACGTCTGCGGATTTAAACGTTGGACGAATATCGGTATAAGTACTATTGCTAGCGACGAAGTAACACATACGGAGCCTAACTTGCAATGAAAGTATATACCTATAAAATATGACTACCTATTTAAATCGCAGACTATGTTTCATCAAGAAACTAGCTGACCCGGTGAACTTCGTTTCACCTAGAGTCGGTCCATAAAAAGTCTGCAGCGGATGTGATAGCCCACGCAGTGCAAGTGTCATTTATACGTCATAATTTCATAGAAGTTTGACGTTTAAAATAACACTTGCACTGCGAGGGCTATCAAATCCGCTGCAGACTATTCTTGGTCTGACTCTAGGTACATGTATGCATTTGTTTTTTTTGCACGTTAAATACGGATTATACAATCATTGTATTACAGGCATTATATCAACAAATACGTATACGTACCTAAATATCTGTTGTATCGGTTCACTATTATATGACTTGTACGAAACAGGCAACATTATACTAAAATATGTCAATGTCTTGCATTCAAATAAGCTTGTGGAATATAACGCGAAGTTTTCAAATTATCATTACACACATCTTTGATTCCAAAATAATCATCATTTTCGAATTCTGCACTCCCTGATACCTATAAAACGACACCCATGACGACTTTCATGACAAACTGCACGGCAGACATCTTGGATTCCAAAATAGTCATTATTTTCGAAACCGGTACTCCCCAAAAGCTATAAAACGACACCCATGACGACTTTTATGACAAAGTGCACGGCAGACATCTCGGATTCCAAAATAGTCATTATTTTCGAAACCGGCACTCTCGAAAACCTAAAACGACACCCATGACGACTTTTATGACAAAGTGCACGGCAGACATCTTGGATTCCAAAATAGTCATTATTTTCGAAACCGGCACTCCCTAAAACCTACAAAGCGACACCCATGATGGCTTTTATGACAAAGTGCACGGCAGACATCTTGGATTCCAAAACAGTCATCATTTTCGAATTCTGCAGTCCCTAAAACCTATAAAACGACATCCATGATGACTTTTATGTCAAAGTGCACGACAGACATCTTGGATTCCAAAATAGTCATTATTTTCGAAACCGGCACTCTCGAAAACCTATAAAACGACAACCATGATGACTTTTATGACAAAGTCAACGGCAGACATCTTGGATTCCAAAACGGTCATCATTTTCGAAACCGGCACTCCCTAATACCTATAAAACTACACCCATGACGACTTTTATGACAAAGTGTACGGCAGATATCTCGGATTCTAAAATAGCCATTATTTTCGAAACGGCACTCTCTAAAACCTATAAAACGACAACCATGATGACTTTACAAAGTCCACGGTAGACATCTTGGATTCCAAAATAGTCATTATTTTCGTAATCGGCACTCCCTAAAACCTATAAAACGACACCCATGATGACTTTTATGACAAAGTGCACGGCAGACATCTTGGATTCCAAAACAGTCATTATTTACAAAACCGGCACTCCCTGAAACCTATAAAACGACATCCATGACGACTTTTATGACAAAGTGCACGGTCGACATCTTGGATTCTAAAACAGTTATCATTTTCGAAACCGGCAATCCCTAAAACCTATAAAACGACACCCATGATGACTTTTATGACAAAGTGTTTGGCTCCCATCTTTTTTTTTACGTACAAAAATGACCCCCTGTCAACTTTCAATCGAGATTTAATCGAAAATTTAGTCGATTAATATTCAGATTAATTCAATTTCAATCGTATGTTAGGTCGACTAAATTAATCGTGAATAATTTAATCGACGATTAAATTTGACGATAAACTTTTTTATTCGATTACTCGAATAAAAAGTTATTCGATTAATACTCATCTGTGGTCAAGTCATTACATTTCCGTAAGTTGATGAAAATCGACTAAAAAAATACGATACAATTAAAACATAAATAAACCAAATGACAATAAAATGAAATTCGATGTGAAAAAAAGGTTATTTAATAATACAAACAAATAATACAAAGTTGCAAAAATCGGCATCAAAATCGATTCGACTAATTCGTTTATAATCGCTACATTTGACAAACGTAAACGTGATGTAACCTTATGGTTAGCCTCATCACTATAGTGCATGCATAAATATAAATATGTCAATCCGTTGTCATTACTGTCACTATTTTACAATTTTAAAATCTCAAATACGGCGTAATCCTAATATTGCGGATATATCTTGTCGGTTCGAAACCCTTTTTTTAAATACGTTATTTAATTTGAGGTAAGAGTTTACCGTATTAGACCAATAGTGGGACCGGATTTTTGCACTAAAAGTTTTGATAATTCTAAAGATGAAAAAGTGATACTTATCTGACATGGGACATATTTTTAAGCATATTTGTAAAATATGACGAAAAGTTAGAACGAGCGTTAGATATAAATTAGGTATTTATATATTTTTAGTAATGATTTTTTAATATTGAATTAAAGTGCAATGTTTAAGTTCCATCGTTTATAATATGTATGACGCTTTATAATGTAAAATTATTAGAAATTTTTTTAACGTGCTTCTTAGTCAAACTACAAATTAGCTTATTATTTTGTCGATATTGAATTAAAGTTTAATAAATCCACAACAACATATCTAAATTCTTAAGTTAATAGGCAAGCTAAAAATTTAGAAGAATAAGATATATGCTTTAGAATTAATATGCGTTTTTTGTCCTATAATATCTAATATTGAATTAGAGTCTGTAAAAATAAGTCTATTACTATAAAATAATATACGCAGCCATATTATGGAAAATAAGAAATTTCGGTGTGTAGCTTGCATTGTATTACTAAAATATATTTAAACAGGCGCGAAATTCATACATACGCCGCGCTGGTCCGTTAGTGTCGCCGGCGCGGCGCCCGAGACCCTATCATAGCCTACCTATACCTCGCCCCTCGCCTCGCCCCACCTGCCGCTCACAGCACTGTCTGTCTTTTCTTATCATTCATTTGTTTGTTTACTGTAAACATATATAAATTAGATGCGGACATTACGTGAAATTAAAGGGGTCCCTTTGTTTCCCATAAAGTTTTAAGTCATAATGTATTGTTTGTCATATAAGAACCTTCGGGCTCTCGAATTAAGGTTTATTTTTGAATGGCCTTAGTAGCAGTGTGATAGCGTTGACTCGGCTCGGAGAGTTGGCGAATTGGAGATTCATTCGCCGAGTTAGCGGATCGGATACCAAGTTATCAGCTAGTTTAGTGGCCGAGTTGATTAGGAAGAACATTTGAATTTCGAAATTGTAATAAAAATGTACATGATATTCACAACTATTTTTTACCATAGTTTGTCAAAGGACTGTCTCATTTCAAAGATAGAGAGAATCATCATACTATGTTTGACTTACACTAGTACTAGCACCCAAAAGAAAAGGATGAATATAGTTTTTTGTTTTTATTTACTGACAAATTGGTTTGACCGACTATACCTATTTCTGGTTCCTATTGTCATGTCCTGTCCTATTCAACGTCAATATCATATTATGTATATTATAAACCAACTGCTCAATATTACACGTATACATATTGAATATACAATAAGGTAAGTGACCTCACCTTATTGTATATTCCGTGTCGGCCGTATATGCCTATATACGGCCCACCTTAAATTAAAATGTTTTTTTTTTAATAAACAGGATATTAAGTATGAAAAACTCACTCAAATGGTATCTTATTTATTGAAGTTTCTTCATTATACCAAAATAGTTATAAAAATATTACGATACTCTTGGAAAATATACCTTTTTTATTTATTTATTTATTTTTTTTAAAAAGTCCTATTGTGGGCCTTATTGAACACTAGCAGGGTATTACTTAATCCCGCAAAAAATAATCATTTTGACAGTAGACAATAACAGATTTTATTGTTTTTAACTTAAGAGTTATACATATACAAATAACAATATTTGGTACTTCACAACAAGAGGATATTTATAATAAGTTAAAAATAATTATTTTGGGCCTTATTAACTAAAGATATAAAAATTGTCTAGTTTACGCGAAAATAGTAGGTAACTAAAGTCACTAAACATAAATCTTTATTATTATTATGTTTTAACATCTGGGGGCACGGCAGTGCCCCGCCAAGACGAGCAAAGCGCAAGGGCACTATCTACCTTTTCTCGAAGCGCTTCGTCGTTTTTTGGAACCCTCATAACTTGGGGTTGGATTATACTAGATAAACAAAGTTCTCGGACTTATTAAGCATATCAATTGCATAGCTCTTATACTTTAGATTTTATTAATATCTAAAAACTTCGATTTCGTCACTGACTCACTCACTTGATGATTATCAATACCTTTAGGGTACTTCCTGAAGTCCTCTAAGAAGCTGAAATTTGATATGTAAGATTGTTTTAGTACACAAACAACAAATAAATTCAAAAACTTGAATTTTTTAATTCCTAAGGGGATGATGAGGGGGTTTAATCTTGTATGGGGAATCAATAATCGCTGAACCGATTTAGTTGAAATTTGGTATGTAGATAGGTATTGTTATGGGGAAGGATATAGAATAGATTTCAACCTCAAAGTTAACCCTTACGGGATGAAGGCAGATTTCAACCCCAAAGTTTACCCTTACGGGGTGAAGGGTTTATATGGGGAATCAGTAAGAAGTACATTGTGTAACAGATGCCCCCAGATACTTATTTCAGGATTTTTAATAGTAAATCACCCCCAACCCTTTAAATTAGGGGATGGAAGATTGTCATAAGCAACTTACAAAAAGAAGTGAAATCCCACCAAAAACATTTTGATGTAAAATGTTGCCCAGACGAAACCATAAGGCTCGCACTGTCAAAAAGTTATCAGATCTCTTGCCAAGCTTCTAACTCTACAAGCCCTAACTTCACTAGCTCTACACCTTAGTCAAAGTATGTGGCTCGGCCGTTTCGTTTCTACAAGAACTATTGTATGTATAATAAAAAAACCGCCCAAGTGCAAGTCGGACTCGCGTTCCAAGGGTTCCGTACATTACACAATTTTTAACAATATGTTTTTTTAGTGAAAAGTGAGTAAAATGTCTTTTAAAAACCCGTAGGGATCGGATCAAAAACTAAGTACTTAAGTCCGACTCACGCCACAGATTATACAATAGTTCTTACGAACAGATACTTATCTCTCAAACAAAACGCAAATACCTACCGTTTTGATACCTACACAAAAATACAATGGAGTGACCTTCAACGCGCCGCTCCCCGCACCGCGCGCACCGGCACAACGCTAGGGTTGCTGACGCTTAGAAATGATAAATAAATACCCACTTAATCAGAGGAGTGAAATAAAAGGAAAGCTAAATCTTAAATTATACCTAATATTCCGATTATGCTTTAGTGTTTGCGAAATAGTCATTTTAAAAGGTCATATGTCCCTGCAGTAACCGCAGTGTTTACGCCGTTTTATAAACCGCGCAATAATCTCAGCAAGAATTAGTTTTAAAACTTCGTGTAATTTAAAACCAGATAGAGATTAATGTTACATGGTAAAGAAAAATAATAGAAACCCCATGAATAAAGGTAATTAATTATAAGTTAACCAGAGGAAAAATGAGTAGGCACTTTCCGGTGTAAACTTACTGTCGTTAAAATAAACATTTACCAAAATAAATTAAAAAATGTACTACCTATTTCAAATAGATAGATATCTAAATCTATACATTTGTCACACATATTAAACATTACATGTTTAATTAAAGAAATTCAATGGTAGGTAGGTACCTACTACCCGCGCGATTCGAACTTTAAGATATCGCGCCGTTAGACATTCACTAGATATGAAATAGTAAACATATGTGACGTTCCACGGCAAAAGGTACCTTATGGCGGCTGGCGCTTACGCTTATTATTATCGCCACTCCAATATTCAGTCGGGGCAATGGTACCTTTTGCCGTGGAACGTCACATATCTTTACTATTTCTTATCTAGTGCATCTCTAATTCATTTCCCGAATCCCGCCGTACGTGTAACTATCGTAAAAATTGACAGTGCGGCGCGCGGTGACGTGCGTACGTGAGCGCGTGTGGCAACCAACTGGCTTGCTTTTCTACCGTGAACGGGAGCAGATTCGTAGGTATTAATCCGAGCTCGCGCAGAGAGTTCCATAGGCCTGCTCACGCTTAGCTCCACATTTCTAATAGGTTTTCCTGTCATCTATAGGTAAAGAGCTAATATGTGTATTTTTTTCATAATAAAAATACCCAGTAGTTTCGGAGATAAGGGTAATGTTAATTTTTTGCCTGTTTTCTTAAATAACTTCTAAACTATTTATTTTAAAATTATGAAAAAAAAATATTTGAGATTCTAATTCTAAAATGAGCCCCTTCATTTGATATATAACAAAGATATAGTTTTTTTTCTTCTATTTATCATTCATCTCAAAAGTGACCCCTTTATTTAAATTTATATTACATATTTACTTTACATGTATGTCTTTGGGTTATAGACAAATTTCAACTTATTAGTCCAGTAGTTTCGGAGCAAATAGGCTGTGACAGACGGACAGCCAGACACACGAGTGATCCTATAAGGGTTCAGTTTTATTCCTTTTGAGGTACAGAACCCTAAAAATAATGATTATAATAAGTTTTTCACCTTATGCCCATACCATTATCACGCCCATGGGGCGGTAGCAAAACAGCCAAGCCACATATTTTGACTAAGGTGTAGAGTTAGTGAAGGGGCTTGTAGAGTTTGAAGCTTGGCTCGACAAGAGATCTGATAACTTTTTAACAGTGCGAGTCTTAGGCTTATGGTTTCGTCTTAGCAACATTTTACATGAAAATGTTTTTGGTGGGATAATTTTTTACAGTATAAATATTTATTCGTAACAGTTAGTATTATCTTTTAACATGATTTTTACTGTACATCTGGGCCCTATTTCACCAACGTGACAGGTGCGACATTTGTCGACATCACTGTTACTGACGTCACAGGCCTTTATAGGCTACGGTAACCGCTTACCATCAGACGAGCGGTGTGGTTGTTTGCCACCAACCAGTGTTGGGCGTAATTAATTACTCGTGTAATTTAATTACTAATTTAATTACATGTAATTAAAATGTTTGTAATTTAATTACATAAAATTTAGTTACATGTAATTAATTTTTCTGTGTAATTTGCAATTGTGATTACATTAATTAGTAATTAAATTACTCAATTACTTTTCATTTACCTTTTTAATAATATGCAAATATGAACAAATTTACTTGTAGTAATTATAAAGAAAAACTTTTATGAATTCCATTATACGCTGGATAACGTTATAACATATTTTTTATCCCTGGAATCATACCTTTACAGGGTACTATGTGACAAACCACGTTGAATATGGCGGTCGGCGCTTACGTCGCGTAGCACCGCATTAGTTTGCACGATGCACATCCCTGGTGCGCCGGGTGCGGGCCAGCCCCAACCCTATCCTGTGTGTGATAGCGGACAGACTTGACTGCCCGTATATGAGACACTGCTGCGAAATGCATGTTTCCAGCAGTGTATATATATTGTAATAGTTAATTAGGTACTAACATGTGACGTCCCACGGTCAAAGGTACCTTATGGCGGGTATGGAGTTATGCATACCCCAGTAATCTACAATAAATAAGCTATCGATAACACAAAAGATCAACCTTCTAGGTTGCGTAGTTACAGAGATATGATTTTTTGAAAATAATGTTGTGAAATGAGCAACTTTACGATAGAGAAGTTTTAAGTTTAGCCGCCTAAAAAACTATGTTCCTGAAGTAAGTTACATAGTTGACTACAAATAATAATGCCTTATATATCTGAGATTAAAAAAATATTGCGACTTGTTCTGTAATGCAAATAGAAACTTTTGATATCGACTGATTTATGTGTATACTAACCAATCTCTTGAAAATAAAGTTTTATTTCATTTTCACGATTGATTGCAATGAGCTCTCAAGATTTAAATTTTATCTATTAGAAAACGACACTGACAGACAGTTTAAGCAAAAAACAATACCGATTTAGAGGTGAAAATGTATTTTCTGACTTTTTCATATAAAATCACAAAATTGAATATTTTTACTTTTAATGTGACACACAATCAATTTTTCTGAGCACATATGAAAGAAATTCTGTCATTCAAATGAAATAAATCCTAAAACCCCAACTAAATACTATATTTAACCCCTTATGCCACTTTAAACTTACATAACAATAACAGTATTTGCTCCATACATTTACGAAAAGGTACCTTATGGAAATAAATCTAATAATACATCACTACAAAATATCAATCATATTATAGTTTATCTTTTATGAATAGAAAATATTAATTTACATTAAACTGCCCCCAATTTAATTAGTTCTTCGTCATAATAATCTTAAAAAAGACCAATAATTTGTATGTAATGAAAAGGTACCTTGTGGTCAAGTTACATGATGAGGCATGATGATGATGGAACAGTTAGGATAAACTAATAATATTTTGGGGTTAAGATGGTATAAATCGTCTATTTCTTATCAATAATATATTTCGGTTGCTATTGAAGATAAGCGGCATTGAGGTTCAATGACCTCAGATATTCCATAAGGTAATGCGTCGGGTATTGACATTTTTCAGCAAACCAATGGCTGATTTACTGCATGCGACCAAACCAAATGAAGATTATTCTAGTTAAGAAAGACTTGACGAGAGTAACTTTGGTATAATAGCAGTCTACTTGGATTTGTGATGTCGGTCTATGTACGGTTATAATATTTGCGAGGCGCCCCAACCAGAACTGAAATTATCAAATTAGTTTTGCAGAATGCTAATACAGTTCTCTACCAAACTTCTTTTCCCGTATTGACTAGTTTTTTTGGGAATTTTCAATCTTTTTTCCATAAGGTACCTTTTCTACTAAACTCTGAGACGACATTACTAGGCTTATAACTAACTTATAACAAAAATAAAAACAGGTAAACAAACGTTAGGCATTAAGGTTTCAGATCACACAATAAAAAAAAAATGAGCATTTTTTCACCTCTTTACAAAACATTTAATATCTCCGAAACTAGAAACCCTCATAAGGTACCTTTTCCCGTGGAACGTCACACATTAGGAACGTAAGTCTACTAACAAATCTGTATGAGTCCATAGTTGCTCGAAATAAATATTTTTCATTTCATTTTCATTTCATTAGTATTGGGGCGCCGGTAATAATGACGTAAGCGCCGACCTAAGGTGCCTTTCGGGTTGGACTGTAGCAAAGGGGGGGCTGGGACTTGGACAATTGTCACAAGAAATACGACAGTTGTCACGAAATTCCGACACAGAACTCATTTACTGTCAAGAATTACCGAAAGTTCTTTGAAATCTTGTGTCAATTGTCATCATTATCATCATAAACATCACAAGAAAGATACCTGTTTTTTGCCGATATAATAAAGTTTTTTTTTAATAATACTATGATAGTGACAAACAGGAATAAAGCCCGTCCGATGGTAAGCTATAACCGTAGCCCATGGATGCCTGTGACGTCAGCAACAATGTCACGTTGGTGAAATAGGGCCCTGGTGCTACATTACGACACCGGTGCTATAATAAGCACATTAAAACACTCCCTTTGGCCGTGTTTTAAAATTCGTCATTCGTTGCAAAATTTCTATTTTTCGCATTTCTATCGTAAATAACTACCTATGTATTAATAAAAAAAGTTACCTATATAAGTAAGTAGTTACTGCCTTTAAAAAGTATAAGTGTCTAAATATTATTAGACTTTTTGATTCTTTAAAACGTCTTTAGGTCAATAAAGCAAGTGAAAAATTATTAGAGTTAGACCAAGAAAAGTCTGCAGCGATTTGGACAGCCCACGCAGTGAAGGTGTTATTTATAAGTCATAATTTCATAGGAGTTTCTTCAAATCGGCCTTATTAATGAGAGATTAAAAATATTCAAAATTATCTTAAAATATTTTAATCTATTATTTCATCTCATACGTTCAATAAGGCCCGGGACTGGACCTTTTTACCTGCACTGACAGTGGATCTTCTTAGCAACAAGTACAAATTCAGAATAATAGGGAGCAACTGCTATTTTTGAATGCTGGGCCTTGTTACCCGCCGGGCCTCATATGCCTGCACCTCACCTACCTTATTTATTTGTTTTACAAGGGGAAAATTTGTTGATTAATCGTGCTAATATTGATACCCAAACAAGCGAAACATTCTAAAATTGAACCACAAGCGTAGCGAGTGGTTCGTAAAGTTGAACCTCGAGCGTAGTGAAGATTTCAAGGGACGAGGGTTAAATAAAATTTTCACGACATCAGCTCGTAAAGGCCCTCTTGATTGTTCGAAACGGATAAGAAGAGTGGCATTTAATATGATGCAAATTTTGAGTTGTTTCCGTAGGTATACTCGTAAAGCTCAGTTGGTTGGTAAAATTGACTTTAAAATGATAAATATTGAATAACGTTAGTTTGAAATTGATTTAAATGATAAAGTAAATATTATCGGAGATATATATATCGGATATCGCTCTTAAACAAAAAATATATGTCGCTAGTCATTTATAACCTAAAAGCGCCAAATTACACAAAATTATATTGAAATGACACCTGTCTATTGAATTTGAAGAATACTTTAACAAGGGTGGTTATCTGTATGACAATGCACCTAAAATAATTTTCAAATGTATCTATTATTTCTATACTTAACACGATAACGAATTCTACGTAAACCAAACCGCGAGCAATCCCTAGTACATATAGAAATAAATAAGTGTAGGTAAGTTTCCATTAGTGTACCTACTATTAACAATATAACTATTTACCATTGATAATAATTTGATAAACGTTTTGCGTATTTTTTACGGGCACCGCGCTAATCGCTAGCCCGCCACCGTCGATCGCTGCCTCCTGCCACGGCGCACAGCGCGGCGCGCGAAAACGCCGCGCGTTTGAAATGTAACTCAATATAAGCGCGGAATGCATACTTACGTATCAGTATTTAGTGTCGCCGTGATTTTATATTTCTAATATTTTGTGTGGGAACTAAGATCTTTATTATGACCGTGTAATATTAACTCTACAAACTTTAATTCAATATTGGCTATACTGCTTAACCAGAAATCAATATCTAGACAAGCACATTGTCTACATTTCTAACTTTTTACAAGTATACTGAGTTGATAGATAATATCGTAATTTTACAATATCAGCTACTTTAATTCTTTATTGACAAAGTAATTCGTGTTTTTACGTTCACCAGAAAGCAGCTGTTCCAGATTTCTAAAAACCGAATATTGTGAATAAATTAAAGTGTTATTGAACATGTTACAGTTTTTTGTAACTTTAATTTTATATTTACATAGTTATTTAGCAAAATTGAAATATTTAAATATGGCCGAACGCTCCACCTATAATTTTCTAATATTTTACATAAATGTTATTTAACATGCATGCAATAACATATCAAAAAAGAAAAAACTTTAATGTTATCAAAACCCATTTTTGTTCCACCGCTGGTCTATATCGACGGGATGAACATCAAATGTTTGACAGGTAAGATACCTAGGAACATTTTGTATGGGAATGAGTTTTTTTTCATTATTTTGTGTTCGTCAATTTTTTCAATGGTTTTAACAGTTATTCTGCTATTCTGGGCCGAGACTAATCCAACAAATCAAAAATCATGAAAATCGGTCCAGCCGTTCTCGGGTTATGGGTGCTGGAACAAACACGACTTTGTTTTATATATATAGATAAAGTATTGATGAATAGCGGAGCGCTCAAGCCTATTTTGTGTCAGTTGAGTAGCTTATATTTTTTGTCCCGAGTTTTTGTCAGATATTTGATCATGCGACATATTGATATCAATATTGCGCTAGAGACGTATTTGGTTAAGTACATTTCTAAATACTCTCTCTACTCGACACAAAACAAGATTTTTGGCAGTAGGAGGGGAATTTCCGGCTTTTTCGTGGTCGGATGTCGGGTGCTGCGAAGTTGCGCAACACATCGCGGCCAGAATGTCTGCCTTATTTACATTTCTGTCCCTTTTAGCTTTATATTCATGCGTTGTGATGTGGCTACATAAATGTATACCTACATAATCATTGTGTTCTGCAGTCTGTTATCGCGTCAATTGGATAAGTAAAATAAGATTTGGGGCAATAATCTACAACTACATTATAAAATTAACTCTGTCCGTCACTAAGATTTGTAGGTTGCAATTTGCAAAACACTGGTATGGGACGGTACACGTACGCCCTGTTCTCGGTTTCCATCGTGTAATGTATATTGTTAGTTACATAGTTTTTACATTTTATATTGGAAATTATTACGATCAACAAAAAAGTAAAGTTTAAATTGACATTTTATCTGGGAATCCGATTAAAAGCTCAACACCACGAATGTTGTCACGGGCGAATGTTAGAACTAAGGCCGTAGCGCTACAAAGTAAAAAGTTTCCTGTCATCCTGATACATTTTTTAACCGACTTCAATTTCATAGAAGGAGGAGGTTCTGTATTCGGTTGTGGCTGTTTTTTTTTTATGTATGTTCACCGATTACTCCGAGACCCGTGGGCCGATTTGACCAATTCTTTTATTGTTAAAAAGAAGGTACTTCGAAGGTAGTCCCACATTAATCTGGTGCTGTTCTGATGATGGGATCCATGAGGAAATGAGGGAACTCCTCAATTTTTAAATGCACATGTATGGTAATTTGGGTGTTTTCTTAAGCAACTCGAGCATTTTCTCTCGAAAACCATCAATTTGATGAAGTGGACCTGATGATGATGTTTGTTTTGATGATAATCATGACGATTTCTTAAAATGTAGGACGTTCAGCGATTACTCCAAGACCCGTGGTCCGATTTGAGTAATTCTTATTTTGTTTGAAGGGAACTGCCTCCAAGGACGTCCCACATTAATCTGGTGCTATTCCGGTGATGGGATCCATTAAGAATTGAGGGTATTCCTCAATTTTTAAAGGCACATGTATGGTGATTTGGGTATTGTCTTAAGCAAATCAAGCATTTCCTCTTGAAAACCACTAATTTGATGGAGTGGACCTGATGATGATGATTGTTGATGATAATGATGATGATTTTATAAATGTAGATTACTCCGGAACCCTTGGTCCGATTTGAGTAATTCTTTTTTTGTTTGAACGAAGTTACCTCCAATTATGGGAACCCATAATATTGTTGGTTCTAATCTGATGACGGAAAAAGGAAATGAGGGAACTCCTCAATTTTTAAAGGCACGAGTATGGCGACATCGGTGTTTTCTATAGTAACTCAAGCATTTCCTCCCGAAAATCACCAACTTGATGAAGTTCAACTGTAGCCTTACCACAAGTTTGACACTACATATTCGCTAACTTCTTCGTAACTTACTTTCTAACTTACATCTCGCTCGTACTAATAGGATGCCAGTACGAGCGAGATGCATAGAAAGTAAGTTATGCACACTCTAGCGAATATGTCAGTGTTAGACTTATGGTAAGGCTACTGAGGAGTCGGGAAATGGCGGTTGAAGGGTTGGTGGTTCAGGGTTCAGGGTCGAGGGGTTCCGTGATCAGGGATTGATGTGCTGTGAGGTTGAGTGATCGGGGGGTTGAGGGATTGAGTCAGTGACAGGCCGGAGGATGGATTTTGTGTTTGTGCAGTGACGGGAATGATTTCGAATTTAGTTATACGCATTATTATGTTTTTCATTCATGCGTCACGCGTCACTCATAAGCTTTCATTTGCCTTAAAACTAAAAATGGAAAAATAAAAACTTTTACAAAAAAAAAGTAAACCGACTTCAAAAAGGATAAAATAAAATATTATCCGTTTTAAGTATATGCGTTACCAACTGATATGTTTGAAGTCGGTGCCAAGACAAATATTAACAATACCGGTCAAAAATAATCAGCTTTATGTCTATAAATCACATTACAACTGTACTAATATTATAACGGTGAAAGTAATTCTGTCTGTCTCTTTGTCACCTTTTCGGCTAAACAACTGCCATGTTAACTGGTGAAATTTCGCGATGCAAGTTGTTTTATATTTTGAAATCAAGTTCTCTGGATAAGAGACGGGAAATAACTCAGTCCCAATCCCACACCTGAGTACTTACTATGGCCAGTTCGAAAATTAGTAAAAATTGCTCTTTAAAAATCATGTCAGCAATCGCATTGATTTTATACTAGTACGGACAAACATGGTACGGACTCCGCCAAGGTGGATTGACAGTGTGTTCTTAGGTATCTACAGAAAGTATGATCATTGCTGTCGTGTAAGGCAATCCAACGTATATACATATAGCCACATTCTTATCAAATTGCCCTAAAATCATAGTATGCTTCAAATTTGTCTTGGCACCGACTTCAAACATATCAGTTGGTAACGCATATACTTAAAACGGATAATATTTTATTTATCCTTTTTGAAGTCGGTTTACTTTTTTTTTGTAAAAGTTTTTTTTCGTTTGGAGTTTGTCGACATACGATTGTCATCTTGGCTAGGCTCCCAGGTATGCAGCAAAAATGCTTTTTAAAGGCGAAATAACTATAAGGCCAATTCTGCTTTTACAATTTGATAATGGGGATATATTTTTATTTCATCTTATTTTGATATAACCTTGAGTCTTATCATCAGGCATCCCACGCTCACCATCAAGATTATCGCGAAATGAGTTAAATATTATTTTATATTGGGTGCTTTCAGCAGGATGTTACGCGATTTTTCGCCACTGTCCGGAGTGTCCGGGGCTGACCCATTTCGCTGCAGGTAACGTTATTGATGGGCGCGATGCTCCGGCGTTTCATTACCCGTGTAGCTGTGGAATGAAACCGCGTCCTGTTATATGTAACTTACATTAGGAGGTTGGTACAGTCAGGACTGAAAAATATCTCTTTGATTTCAGTGGCACAACAATTAAGGACCAATTAATGTTGGCGGTTCGCGTGAGTTTTCTGACGAGCCCAGATTTAATAATAGAACCCGATTAAATAATAGAAATTGGCCTTCAATATGACGCAATCAAGTCAATCTTATATTATATTCATTTGTGACATTTGTCTACGTTGAATACAAAGTTTATGTAACTTCAAGCTGCTCGAAGACCGAAGCCCGTTTTATAACGTTATATACGTTGTAAGAAAATGTTGTATTCTGAATAATCTTTCCCATTTTCATCTTTTCAGGCGGAGATAAAATACATACATACATAATGTATGGTACAGTTATTAATGAAGTGTGTGTACCTACTTGTCCGAGGCTGACCCAGTTGCTAGCAGGTAACCGAGGCAACGTTATCGATGCCGGCGCGTCCATGCCACGCCGACACTTCATTACGGCGTAAACACAAACAAAGGTGTATACATACATACATGCGCCTATTAGCCTAGCGGTATTCTGTTAGGATTTTGATATATTTTTATTCTTTATTGCACTTTATTCATAAAATGATTGGTATAAGGACACAATACTACATCCAACTATAAATATAAATAATACATATATATGTAAGTAATTAAGTTGTTAAGATTTTGATCTTGTTAAGTATTCGCACTATTTGGTGCGCGTGTGATGCGAGTCGTGTCAAAACAAGATCAAAACTAACAAATTTAAAAATTAAATTGCCACATTGAGGATTATGGAAATAAACTTTTTCGCTACATGCTATGTAGCGTTAGCACTACACATCGGTAACTCGTGGCATTTAGGTAGCACTTAAAATATTAGTTTAATTGATTTCCTTTTTTTAGTGGTTTCTTTTTCTTGACTCGTATAGGAAGAACATTGTCACCAGTGGCGTAGCTAGGGGGGGGGGGGGGGGCGGCCCGCCCCGGGTGTCACCCATTTGGGGGGTGACACCCGACCGTGAACATCATCAGTAGTGCCATCTATAAAAAATCGTAAAACTGTGGCAGATTGCACAACCGCCATTAAGGAAATAATATACAACATGCCCGCATGAGGAACCCGAGAGATTTTGACAGAATATTCCTGATCATATTTAAAGACTAAAATGTCCTTTAAACTGTTTTGGAATTCGCCTAGTTTCATAGTCCAGTACCACCAGCATAGCAATGTACAAATTGCAGAACATTCCCAAAAAGCGGAAACGTTCTCGAGAATGTTCTCAGAACATTCCTGCAACATGGAAATTATTGTTCCGCCATCATGGATTTTTTTCAAAAAATTTTTTTGTCATAGGAATCTAGAGGCCTCTATCTCCCGCCATGCCAAATCTCAGCGCGCTCGAACCAACTTGACAAAATTAAAAAAAAGTCGGCCATTTTGTTTTTTTTTAATGCAGTTTGTTTTGTCTCGGGGCCCTCTATGAGCTGGTCGAGCATCCCCCACCTATCACGCACCGTTTAAAAGTTGCCATACAGAATAAAAGTGGCCAGTTTTCCCGCAATTGTAGCATTTTTCCAAAAAAAAGTTTTTCATAGGTATTTAGGGGACTCCGAGATTCCGTGACCAAAATTTCAGCGCGCTAGGACAAACTTGAAAAAATTAAAAAAAAAAGTCGGCCATATTGAAAAAAACATGGCGGCGTCAAAAACTGCCAGGGTCCCTCTATGACATTTGGTCGAGCACCCCCCACCTAGGTCTGACCGTTTGGCCGGGCCGTCATACATTTTTCTGACCGGAAGCGGTAGACCAAAAGTCGGAATTTTCTGGGGGTAAGGATATTACACCTAAACTGTCGTGAATATTCATGGTATAAACTTCGATAAATAAATAAATTCTCGTTCTCGAGAACATTCTCAAAAGTTACCAAGAAATTCTCATGTGGAAAGTTTCGCAACTTTGGAAAGTTTTTTTTTAATTATGTGATTATTTCTGTAATTGACATAATTATTTTTGGGTGACAGTTTTATAAATTATAGCATTTACATTTTATGTACAAAAAATCGAAAAACGAGAAATTATCATGTGGAAAGTTTCGCAACTTTAGAAAGTTTTTTTTTTAATTATGTGATTATTTCTGTAATTGACAAAAAAAAGTTAAAATTATTTTTGGGTGACAGTTTTACAAATTTACATACATTTACATTTTATGTACAAAAAATCGAAAAACTATTTTATTTTGGCGAAATTGACGTAAATTCTTTTAGTATATTTTCCTTATTTTGGCCTCAGAAATGCATGGTTAAAATCTCTCGGGGTTCCTGGTATGTAACAATAATATGTTGGCGCCTCGTAGGTTTTTTTATTGAGAAAGGTTTTTTTTTATTATGTGATTATTTCTGTAATTGAGAAGCTATGTCACTGTTTCTAATTGGGTGACTCTGGAATATTTGAAATTCATAGTGAAATGGGATTTTACAGAATCTCTTTCAAATCGCGCACTTGGCAAAAAAAGTTTTTTTTTAACGTAAATTATTTGTATATCTTTCACGGGACAATGATGACTCGGACCTTTGGGAGACATGCGCGGAGCCCAAGCCAACATGTAGATGCCCTTATGACACTTATGAAATGTGGGTTACACCGAGCGGATGCTGTCCTTGCCCGTGTCATAGAAGGCGCGCAGAGGCAACACCCGCCAGGGTGTGGACTATTGAGAGTTCATGGAATCTAAAATGAAAGCGATGGAGTAAATTGTGAGCTATGGAATATTAAACGTAATTTTATAATTGTAAAATATTAAACATATTTTACAATTATGATTGAATTTTGGGGTGACACCCACACTTTCCGCCCCGGGTGCCACCCATGCTAGCTACGCCACTGATTGTCACATCACTAGTCTGTGCCTGCTACCTAAATGCCACGAGTTACCGATGTGTGCTCATCACAAATTTTTTAAGTGCTACCTAAATGCCACGAGTTACCGATGTGTAGACTTAGCACACATTCGCTACCAACGTTTTCATAGCGTTATGCTCGTAGTTGATCTCAGCGTTTTCTCTCTTTGTAGAGGAAAGCGAACTACGAACAGTGGACCCGTTGACCGTGTTCCCGGCACTCAATGTGTTAAGTACCTATTCGTTGCATTGTAATATTTATAATATAATTGAATAGTTGTTTTTACGCCACAACATCCCAAGTGACTTCTGTGTAATTTGTGCGATCTCATCGCAACCTGAATTTAAATGAACTGATGCTGAAGTAGGTACTTATCCAAACCTACTTAAAAACCCCGCGTAACGGGATAGCCTTTAACGACCGAGAGCAGAACTTTGTACATTAATAAATTAAACTTCAAGATGCTATTAACGAGATCCAGTAACTTTGTACATCCTAATCTTTATAAAAAGGTGGTATGAGGTATGTTGTTTATTGCAACAAAAGTTAGATGAGCACTAACTTACCTAGATACCACATAAAATCATATTTTGTTTGTTATCATACTACAGTGAAGCTTACAGAAACGGTAAATTTTACCAATTAAGTATAGGTCCTAACACTAATAGGCTTCGGATCTCTGTATCCTAATAAGAATATCGTGAAAACTACTATAGGAATATTTTGTAGACATTTTACTTATTTTCCAGAGTCTAGTCGCACCCTTATAAATCCTGACCAGTAATATATGTTCATTGTCAAGAGGGCGCTATTATTCTCATTTATATGGCAACAGTTCAGTATAGTCTGAACAATGTGGATTGGCAACTCGTTATTTTGACTTACATACTTTTACTCACTCTAATCATAATCAGTATCCAAATATTCGGTGTTCACATTTTTTTATTGTCGGTTTTTACCGAATAAAATTCATGTACGCGTCACACATAGGTCAAAATTACCTTACATAGGGTCTGCTACATTGTCAATGAATAAAATTGATCGTCTCCAACGCCCATAGCAAAGAGAATAGAATGTATAGAGAGTTATTGTCATAGTAAATTTTGTAGTCACTGTAAATTTATTGCCATCTATCGACACAAGATTAAAACTAAAAATGAAAATCTATGTTATGTATATCTTTGCCCATAGTAAATTTTTTTCAAACACATCTTTGTTACTGTATTTAAGTATTTCCTCGCTTATGCATCGTAATAACTAGACTATATTGACATTTTGATTTGTTTACCTGTCAGCTCTGATGTTAATTTGGAAATGTTTCGTAGCGAAATAGTTTAATTTCCCTAACGGTTCTTTCCAGCAGTTTATTATTTACAATGTTTCGCTCTTGATTATGTATAGTTTTGCCCATTTTTTGTCATTTATTATTTAATATTCAACACTTAAGTATTATTCAAGTAAACCGCCACAATGACACTGACAACAGTGACAACCTATCATTAAAATTATTGTCAGTGTAAGAAATTAGTTCCAATGAAATTCCGCAACATGGCGCATGATCATATATTAATGGTCAGGCTTTACATTAGTTTAGTTAGTTTAAATAAGTACATTAAATGATCCTGTGTTACTAATGTATTAGTATAAGAATCCATATGTAATTATCCCAACTAGCAAAAAAGTCTCAGATTGCGCACTTTATAAGAGTAGTGAGCTTATAGCGCTCTTATTTTTGTTTTGAACTTATCATCGCTCTTATATTAGTCTTAGACAAGCTAATACGCACTTTAGTAAGTTTAGTCTTATTACCTAGTCTTATATATGTATATAAGAGCATTTTATAATACCATTATAAGCCTCTCGCTCTTACAATAACATTTACTAAGTCTCATTAAACTTGAGAGTACTTGGTCTTATATCCACATTCTCTAAGCTCATTTGATCTTATATTAGACTTTCTAAATGCTATTATAAGAATGTAAGGCTAATATCAACATAGCATAATACTATTATAAGCCTCTTGCTCTTACAACAACATTTACGAAGTCTCATTGAACTTGAGAGTACGTGGTCTTATATCCACATTCTCTAAGTTCATTTGATCTTATATTAGACTTTATAAATGCTATTATAAGAATGTAAGACTAATATCAACGTAGCATAATACTATTACAAGCATCTTGCTCTTACAACAACATTTACGAAGTCTCATTGAACTTGAGAGTACGTGGTCTTATATCCACATTCTCTAAGTTCATTTGATCTTATATTAGACTTTATAAATGCTATTATAAGAATGTAAGACTAATATCAACGTAGCATAATACTATTACAAGCATCTTGCTCTTACAACAACATTTACGAAGTCTCATTGAACTTGAGAGTACCTGGTCTTATATCCACATTCTCTTAGTTCATTTGATCTTATATTAGACTTTCTAAATGCTATTATAAGAATGTAAGACTAATATCAACATAGCATAATACTATTATAAGCCTCTTGCTCTTACAACAACATTTACGAAGTCTCATTGAACTTGAGAGTACCTGGTCTTATATCCTCATTCTCTTAGTTCATTTGATTTTATATTAGATTTCTAAATTCTATTGTAAGAATGTAAGACTAATATCAACATAGCATAAGAACACTGTAAGTACGTACTTTTCTGATCTTACTAAAGCTATAATAAGATCAACAGCAGCACTTTAGTAAGATATTAGAGTGATATAAGATCAAGACACTTATATCACAAAAGAGAAGATCAATATAAGATGGTTTGATCTTAAATCGTTTTAGGGAACACTATTGTTAGTATAAGTAAAGCAAGGAACCGTAATTTATTCAACATGGCCACATCATTTGTATTCAGAATGCTTAAAATACTCTAATAGTGCGCTTGAAAAATACACCTACATCAATGGCTGACTATCAATACAAAATAAAGAAATAAAATAATTATAAAAATATTCAAATACCATATTTGAGTAGGCGCATGAAGTTTGAAGTGTAAAACAGGGTCTACTTTACAATAAATAATATTTCCCCATGTGAATACTTACCCTGAAACATAAACAGACGATGATAAACAGCACGTTACTATATTTAAACATAATTCATAAAAAGTTACACTATTATATTTTTGTCACGTTGCAGTTAATTTCACCCGTATATTTATACTTCACAAATAGAATGTTTCAAACCAAAATAAGCTTATTTAGGCTTACAAGATTCTAACGTTCGACCAATATAAGCCTATGTAGGCTTACAAGATACTTACGTTCGACCAATATAAGCCTATGTGGGCTTACAAGATACTTACGTAAAAGCGATATTAGCCTAAAGCAGCTTAATATAGTTTTGAAAAAGATTACTGTGAATGCAAACAACATTCAGTTAGACTGATATTAGAACGATATTAAAATAAATACGCTTATGCTTTGTGCCCAAACCCGGGCTTATACGATGATATAAAATCAATATAAGAGCGACAAAATTGTAGTCTAGAGACTGTTGTTAGCGTGATTTTGCTAGTTGGGATAGTCTATATAGGTATATGTAACTAAACTTAGTTCCGTTAACCGTTAAGGGCCACTTGCACCATCCCACTAACCCGGGTTAACCGGTTAAACCTGGAGTTACTATGGTTACCAGTACAATTTGACACTGGGTTATCGGTTTAACCGGTTAACCCCGGGTTAGTGGGATGGTGCAAGTGGGGCTAAGTAAACAGCCATTAGCGAGTGCGAGTAAGTTACAAAAGAACAGCAATCCAACGATAGTAATAAAGAAGGGAGAAAACCAATGAATACGAGAACGGAGCTCGGAGGTCACAAAAGCAACGTGCAGGGGATTGTTTCTTTTTAGGGATCCGCTGGAGAGACGTCGCAGTGTATTTAAACTCGACCAAGTAAATCCGCGCGCATGCGAATTAACTTGGTATTATGTCGAAGACATTTATATATATATATTCCTCTTTAAAATCCGGGTTTTACCTACTAAAGAAAAGAACAGACATTGCTGTTTCATAATGCAGAAACATACAAACAAACGGTGTACCTATTCCCGGCATTTGTCCCCGCCCCACATAACCGTCGCCATAAATGGGAATAATTTATAATGAAGCGCTTATTCTCATTTGTGCCCGGCGGGGACAAATGGGAATAGGTACCTACACCAAAGAAACACCTTCTCCTGCAAAAAAAGTTAGTAAGCATAGAAACCAAATCCAAATACACAGCCGTAATATGTAATCATAACATATACCGAACGATCTAAGTTATTCCTTTTATTTTTAGTTCTTTAGTTCGTTTTCACGGTAATAATAGAGGGTGGTAGATTTACGACCAGGTTGAAAATTCATGAAGCTTGACGACTGCTTCGTTGGTAAACCAGTGTAACTGCCTTCCACTTATGGACAGTGGTTACAAATGTAGGGGTCTACTATTATTAGACTAGAAACGAGCTACTAGAAAAAATAGTTTATGAACAGGGTAGCTGGCGGCTCGCCTGTGTAGGCACCATTAACATACACAGCCAACCGAGGCCATGCCACCTTGTAATAGTTAATAGTGGCAGTTTTAGCCGCGACTGACAGCAAAATGGAGCGACATTGTAATAAGAATAAAGGGGCCCACAGATTACCAGTTCGCCGGACGATAACAGCCTGTCCGTTGTTCGGAACTGTCACTATTTGCGTTTAACTGACAGGCTGATATCGTCCGACGAACTGATAATCTGTGGGTCCCTTAAGAGGCGTCGCGTTTCTCCGGGTGAGCGCGACTATAAATAATGTTCGCCTAACATTACTAGTAAGACTTGTAATTGTCCAATCTATGTAAAATTGCCATGTAAAAAATATTGGTTCGCGGCGATACTGCGACATGCAAAAAGCAGTCACGGATATGGATGATGAACTTTTCTCCTCCAATATTAAAAATATTACTTATTCATATGGTGATACGGAACGATACTTTGATGCCCAGCTCCTGCTTGACTGGTTATCCTCCTATTTACATTTAATAGCCTCCTCGGGCCAGTTGGCGCGGCGATTCAATTTTTAAGCACGGCCCAGATTTGAGCCCCGACCCGCTATGGGATTACATTTATGGAGACACGAGTATTTTGCATAGTAATGTTAATAAGTTAGAATTTACCGTGGGCCGCGGGCGGCGAGTATATTCCACACTTCCACAGTCAATATTTTTGATCAGAATTTTTAGCTTCAAACAAAATTCTCTCAATCGATAGGGAACGCTATTCTGCACAAGTTAAATTTGCATACATATTGAATCACTATCCTGCCTAACGCCTTTGTACATATTTTTGACAACGTCGAGAAAACCAATTTTATTAAGTTTATAGGTAGTTAGATTTTCACATATAAAAAAATTAGGGCCTGAAGAGCTTTTAGAAAAAAATTACTAGACAGAAAGCGGATAATCTTATTAACATAATATCTATAAGATCCATAACTTATGTACTACCTAATCGTATAATTCGTATATGTATGTAATTATTAATGAAAAGTTAGTATCTATGTTTAGAGACCTAATGGAAATACAGCTTGGCAAAGAAGAGTAGAAATTAAAAAGTGGCAACACTGTAGTGTCGTCCCTTTCAAACCAATAAATATAAGAAAACGGGACGACACTACAGTGTTGCCACTTTTTAATTTCTACTCTTTTTTGCCAAGCTATAGGTTAGAAGTTGTATTTTTTACTCAAGTGAAATTAAAACTTTTAAAGCACGGCCGAGAACCATGTGGACACTACATATGTAACTCAGAAGAAATCTGTTCTTGACGCTACTTACAGTCAACGTCGAAGTTTAACTTACAGACATTACTTAATACTTATGGCATGTTAATAAGTGCACGATTCTACATATATTATGCACATTTAAACTCGGCCGTACATTTATTATTTTGCTGCTGTGTTCATTCAGCAATTTCCGACGTTTCCTCCCTCAAATTGAATTGTGCCTTCATGCCGATTCTACACGATCCTCGAGGAACACATCTGGATATTCGGCGCAATATACTTTTTTTTTATACCACATCGGTGGCAAACAAGCATACGGCCCGCCTGATGGTAAGCAGTCACCGTAGCCTATGGACGCCTGCAACTCCAGATGTGTTACATGCGCGTTGCCGACCTTTTAAAAACCAGTACTCTCCTTTTTTGAAGAACCCCATACTGTAGACCCTCGGAAAAACCTCGGAAGGGTGCTCATTCCACAGCCGGAGCGTCCGGGGGAGTAGGAGACATTTACAATATTGACCTATTGGTTTATTAAATGCCAGAGTTCAAAACAGCTGTGACGGACGATATATTAATAACAAACTTCGAAATTAACTTCAGTCATTTTAATTAACTATTAACCAACAAATACTTAAATCTAATTTTGTAGTTAATTACACTGACCGTTGACCGCTTAATCTTAGACGTATACCGATAGAAAATAATCATCAGGAATTAGAAGTTTATGAAAATTAAGTAAAGTCATAGACCTACAAAGTACTTACAATAAATAAAAAAGGAATTTGAACTTTTTTTTTAAATTTTACTTGTTGCTAACATCTTAGGTGCAAAGTTTAGCAAGGACGGCCAAACACATTGAGGATTTGACATCAGTCACATCAGTGTGCTCTAATCAAAACTGAACTTAGGTATAATGTATAAAGCGCGTATTTAGAATGTGCGCTACTGGCCTGATAGTAAGGGGGTAACTCATGCATACAAATGACTGTCCGAGGGGTGCCTCATACCAATGAATTTCTTGTAACTATTATGTAGGATAGGTATATGTACGAAAAACCTTGCGATATTTAGCAGTATCTTTTCGGTGAATGAAAACATCGTGTAAGGAAACCGAACCAAATCCCAAAAAAAATCTTATTTCCTGCGAGCGTATGATGGACGAGTTTATCCACATGTTAAAACAAATGTCATTTTTTTAACACCACGCAATCGAAAGAGACAGACACTGTTATTACCAGAGCTCGGCAGGGGTGAGCCATTTACCTTATAATTTGACATGTCTTACGTCATATTATAAGGCAAATAGCTCACCCCCGCCGAGCTCTGGTTATTACTTATCAAGGCAAGTATATGTACTCGGTACAAAAATGCTTGTGCCGCACAGTGCCGCACACTGGTGGAATCGATCCCGCCTTCATGCTATCACGTAGGCAAGTGTAACAATCACATTAATTATATATATGTACTGTATGGCAAAAACTGGAGTGACTTTAGGATGCCATCTGAAAAGAGCTTAGATGAGTAGGAGGAATATACAATAGTACACACTTGGTATATGCATGCTGGAGGCGGTGCGTGGCCAGCCACTGCCGCAGCACCAGCCGCTGCTGTAGGACCTGGGCCGCGCGGCGCAAGCGCCGCTCCTCCGCCGCCGGTAGCTCCGGCAGCCGGTCGAACTGCTCCGGCGAGCCGCAGCCGGACAGTGTGGAGATGCCTGCAACAAACGGGAATATGTTGAAATATCAATATTGTTCCGGCTGTTGCCCACTTCTCGTCTTAATTAGTAGCATAGCAACATTACTTCTGAGGGCGTATATCCAGAACTTAAAAATATTTATTGTATCCAAAAGAGCTTTCTGTGAAAAGCACTTTATCAAAATTATAAGCGAACATGCTCCTCTGTCGTTAAATTTCTCCAAAGCCATTGCGGTTTCTTTGTTAGCTGATATATGATTGCACGTTTTGAAATACTATACTGTTACTTATTGTTTTGTTTGGGATATGTTTTGTATATATATATAGCTTATGTGTTTTATCCGGCCTTTTTATTTTTTACAAGCTTTTATTTTACTTCATCATCATCATCATCTCAGCCATAAGACGTCCACTGCTGAACATAGGCCTCCCCCTTGGACCTCCATACGTGCCGGTTGGAAGCGACCCGCATCCAGCGTCTTCCGGCGACCTTAACAAGATCGTCTGTCCATCTTGTGGGTGGACGTCCTACGCTGCGCTTGCTAGTCCGTGGTCTCCACTCGAGCACTTTTCGACCCCATCGGCCATCTTCTCTGCGTGCAATGTGGCCTACCCATTGCCACTTCAGCTTGCTAATCCGGTGGGCTATGTCGGTGACTTTAGTTCGTCTACGGATCTCCTCATTTCTGATTCGATCACGTAGAGAAACTCCGAGCATAGCCCTCTCCATAGCTCGTTGAGCGACTTTGAGTTTTGAGATGAGGCCGATAGTGAAAGACCACGTTTCGGAGCCGTAAGTCATCACTGGTAACACACATTGATTAAAGACTTTCGTCTTGAGGCACTGAGGTATGTCGGACGAAAAGACATTACGTAGTTTCCCGAACGCTGCCCAACCGAGTTGGATTCGGCGGTTGACCTCTTTCTCGAAGTTGGACCTACCTAATTGGACTACTTGTCCTAGGTAGATGTACGAGTCAACAACTTCGAGTACCGAGTTCCCAACAGAGACTGGGATGGGCACAACATTGGCATTTGACATAAGTTTCGTCTTGTCCATGTTCATTTTCAAGCCCACCCGTTGTGAAACTCGGTTGAGGTCATCGAGCATCATGCTGAGTTCCTCCATCGACTTTGCCATGACTACGATATCGTCGGCAAACCGAAGGTGAGTGATGTATTCGCCGTTGATGTTGATGCCAAGTCCTTCCCATTCCAGGAGCTTGAAGGCGTCTTCCATTACGGCAGTAAACAGTTTCGGAGAGATAACGTCTCCCTGCCTTACGCCTCTTCGCAATGGAATCGCCCTCGTGCTCTGCTCCTGTACTCGGACCGACATGGTGGCGTTACTATACAAACACTTCAACACTTCGATGTACCGATAGTCAATATGGCATCGCTGAAGAGACTCAAGCACCGCCCATGTTTCCACCGAATCGAAGGCTTTCTCATAGTCCACAAACGCTAAGCATAATGGCAAGTTATACTCTTCGCTCTTCTGTATAACTTGCCGCAGCGTATGGATGTGGTCTATGGTACTATAGCCTTTTCGGAAACCGGCTTGTTCGGGAGGCTGGAAGTCATCAAGTCTGTGTTCGAGACGGTTCGTGATGACCCTTGAAAACAGCTTATAGACATGGCTCAGAAGCGTGATGGGTCTGTAGTTCTTCAATAGGTTGTTATCACCTTTTTTGAAGAACAGCACCACCTCGCCTCTATTCCATGTTTCAGGCGTTATGCCCTCGGACAAGACGGAATTAAAGAGCTTCTGGAGGACTTTAAGTACCGGTGTTCCACCCGCTCTCAGAAGCTCTGAAGTGATTCCGTCTTTGCCCGGCGCCTTGTTGTTCTTAAGCTGCTTCAGGGCCATCCTAATCTCGTACAGACTGATGTCCGGGATATCTTCGGTATAATGTCGGGACAGCTTGGCTCTTGGATCTCCTACCAAGCTGTCAACGGGCTTTGCGATCGAAGTGTATAACTGTCCATAGAACCTCTCGATCTCACCTAAAACCTCCGCTTTGCTCGACGCTATGCTGCCACCTTTGGTATATGTTAATGTTAAGTTTCATGGCGCATTGGATCTGTCTGTAAGGTCATGTAAACATTTTTCAAATAAAAAATAAAATAAAAAAATAAAAAATCTTCCCGTTTCAGCTTTGTCAGCTGGCTTTGCCCAATAGACTTGTCCTTTGCGAACACTTTGGAGCCTTGGTTTCGCTCAATAGTCTCTTTAATACGGTTAGTATTAAAGAGACGCAGATCATGTCGCAAGGACTTAGATATACGTCTGTTGAGCTGCCTATATGACTCCGCGTCATCGGGAGACTGCAACTGTAGCGAGCGTCGTTCAGCCATGAGGTTTAAGGTTTGCTCGGTCAATTTCTGAGGTCTATCTTTACGTCGGGGTCTAAAAAACTTAGACCCTACTGTGTGGACAGTTTCCACTAGCCCGTCGTTGATTTCGTCCACTGAAGCCAAGTTCTCTAGGCAAGCAAAGCGGTTAGAGAGCTCGAGTTGAAAGCTTTCGGGGTTTTGAACATGGGCTCGAGTAGGTCGGAGCGTAGACTTCATCAGGCTGGACCTTTCAAGTTTAATATTGATATTCAGTGTGCCTCTTACGATTCGGTGATCACTACCGGTCTTTACCCTGTTGATCACAGAGACATCACTGAATATCCGTTTCTTGTCGGTCATGATGAAATCTATCTCGTTTCTCGTGGAACCGTCAGGACTCATCCAGGTCCATTTCCTGTAAGGCGGCTTCTGGAAGAAAGAGTTCATCATGAAGAGTTCCTCTCTCTCCAGAAAGTCGGCCAGCCTCTGACCCCTAGGGTTCCGTTGCCCATACCCAAATTGCCCCACTCTCAACTCATCCCCGCTTCTCTTGTCCAACTTTGCGTTGAAGTCCCCCATAACAACAGTAAAGTAGGTTTTAGAAGTATGTATGGCCCTACTTACGTCCTCATACATAGCTTCTACTTCATCATCGGAGTGTGACGAGGTCGGTGCGTATACCCGAATGACCTTCAGCGAATATCTTTTGGATATTCTGAGTATTAGGTATACCACCCTGCTCGACACACTGTCGATGGTTATTATGTTGTTTACGAGGGACTTGTGAACGAGAAACCCGACACCACCTTGGGACTGTTGGTCGCCCTCCCGGTGGTAGAGCAAGTTACCAGACTTCAGGGTTGTCGTGTCCTCCCCCTCTCTACGGACTTCGCATAACCCTACAATGTCCCAGTGTAACCTGATCAGTTCCTCTTCCAGCTCGCAGATCTTTTCGTCAGTCCTCATAGTGCGTATGTTGTGTGTTACCAGGGCCAGTCGTCGTCGGGGCGGGTAGCCGGATCTTTGCCGGAGATTCTTAGCACCCCTGACCCCGCTAATGCCCTGACCGCTACCATAGCCAGAGCACCGGGAGTCGCCGGAACCTCGGGGCCGTGGTTTTATTGTGCTCATCATGATGGGGGGTGAATGCCATAATCGCCACGCTTGGCAGGCGGGCTGGCGATCGCAGTCGAGTACACCGAATTTGAGGGACGCTGCTGCCCGTCCACCGGTGGTCTTGGACGTAGTTTAAGGACATACCCGGGTCCGGACGGGTTATTTTACTTACCATATTAGTATTAATTCGCTAAGCGAAAACTTCGTTAGCCGATCAATATTTTGTCTTTAAACCCATTAAGAGATAAAAAATCCAAATCCAAATCCAAATACTAATTTTACTCAGCCATGAGGTTGTCATCTTCACGAAAGAGTATAATTAAGCAGCATTATTAATTTAAAAGTCGGTTTGTTGGCAGCCTGTTGCTCGGCAACTCTTCACCTTGGCCCGGCACTTAGCGAGTAATTGAAGACACGCCGTCAACTTACCACGAAAAGGTGTTCTTGTTAATGCATTTACTTTGGCGGCATAATAAATAACATATCAGTATCAATTGTGGCACCTAATTGACCAATAAAAAGCCGATTTCAAAGACTTACTGGTAGAGTCAGTCTATGAAAAGTCTGCAGCGGATTTGATAGCCCACGCAGTGCACGTGTTATTTTAAACGTCAAACTTCTATGAAATTATGACGCATGAATGACACTTGCACTGCGTGGGCTGTCAAATCCGCTGCAGATTTTTGTTGGTCCGACTCTAATTAATAATTATACGTGCTTTAGAAGTCAAATAGACACTTTATATACCTATAGATAATATAGATAGGTACAACGCTCCTGAATAACGTTCATTCACAACAGAACTCTCATAATTTCTTACAACCTTAAGTTGGTAATACCAAGCATAATCTATCCATAACCACTCCTGTTGGCTCTTAAGGATATTATAATTATCTTTTACTAAATGAAAAGTTTTACAAATGTTTGGTCACTTTACCATTTTCTAAAAAATATTATAACTCCTAGTTTTAACAAGTTAAGCTGTTCAAAGTGCTCAAACTGTTTGGTATTGGTACTCGCGAAATGCACCCAAGAGTCGTGCAAGATCCCTAACGAGACAACTGGAGATCGTATCAACACAGATGAAAGAACAGAATCGGCCTCTCAGTATAATTGTAATCGGGAAAACATTTGTGACGTGACGTTTGTTTGGTGGTGGTATTATTATGTAAATTAAGTATTACTTTTATTTTATTTTTAAATAAAACTACTAAGTACAAATAATACTTATTACTTAAGCATTTTATCGCGCCGCAATGAGTTCCAACATAACGACCGCCACTCCTCACCTCGGTCCCTACGGGGAATTATGATAACGGCTTTTCTTTGTAAAACTTTATTCTTGCCCGATGAAACTGGATAAACAAGCTCTTGGGAAAATAATAAAACGTCGGAACGTAATAAGAAAACTTGAGTTTTTCAAGATTTTATTTAAAATTGAACGTACGACACAAATGGTTTTGGTTGGACTCGTACATAAAACATCACGTTTTATTCAAACATATTTTCTACTTTGTTGTGCATATACATATAGCGATAAACTATTATATATAACGGAATTTAACTTAAATCTTAGTGTTAAGTACACCAAAAAATACTCTTGGAAGGACAGATCAGTCTTTCATTGGTACTTAAGGTAAGCGTGTAGAAGTGCACTAAAAGAGCTTCTACTCGTATTTAGCCATTAAAAAGCTAATTTCTACAGATAGGAATCTCGGAGGAGCCGGGCTCGTAAACATGACGGCTCGTGCCTCACGCGATGGTGTGATGTAACTCGCGGATTACCCGCGAATAATGTTGCCAACTTAAATTAGTATTTGTGCACTACATTATTAGATATTTGTCGCCAGAAGCTCGGAACAAAAAATTACAGGATACCCATACTTCCGTGACAAGCAGTGACGGGTAATAGCAACACATGAAGACCAATTATATCAAAAAAACATGTGCGATGGCAGCCTGGTTCCATTTTTATCGCCTGTCACTATGCCTGTCACTTTCGCACTTACTTACTTGTTAGAACGTGACAGGCATGGTGACATATGATAAAAATGCGACCGTGTTACGGCCGCTGTTGTGAAATTTTACTAAGACAAAGAAAAATGTTAAATTATATAATGAGCCCACTACCCAACCCGTGCCCCAAGCAGAAGGAGTTTCTTTAATCACATTAAAGATACCTAAAATCGTAAAGGTATCTAAAGTATTGTTATGATTTTTAATTGATAATGTAATATTGGTGTGATTTTTCATGATAATTTAATATTTAATGACCTTTTGGTCACAATTATTATGGCTAGCAACACTAATGTCAGTTTTGACAGCCCGCTTCTAACCAGCCAATCAGAGAAGAGTATTATGAGGCGCCAATCCGACTCGTTTCCGGTCCGGTTTCTGGGCGCCATGATGATCGAAAAAGGCGGTCATTATGGTGACAGCGCTTGACGAGTGCACTTGTATTGTAAAGTGAATAGTGATACTTGCTATCTTTAATTTAATAAAATCGATTACATTACGATTGAGTTTGAATTCTTGAAATCTCAGAAGAGGGGACGAACAACAAGTGAGCAAGGTATGTTATTTTGAAATTGAGACATTTAGTTTTGATTTTTCTCTTAAAATTGATAATTGTGAAAGTGAACCGTACCGTTAAGTGGTTTAGCTGATTAGAGTAGCTAACCGTAATCAGTATCCATGTGTGTAGTGATTTTAGTATGTTTCTTAAGCTGATCATTGGAATAGATACGAGTATATAGATAGTAAGTAACCATGTGTGTTGCTGCTCAAGGGCCATGTGTGCTTGTAGTATTACAATGAATAGTTAGCTAGTACGCGACCATGTGTGTTGCTGCTAGAGGGTCAAGTGTGCCTGTAGTATAACAATGAATAGTTAGCTAGTACGCGACCATGTGTGTTGCTGCTAGAGGGCCAAGTGTGCCTGTAGTATAACAATGAATAGTTAGCTAGTACGCGACCATGTGTGTTGCTGCTAGAGGGCCAAGTGTGCCTGTAGTATATCAATGAATAGTTAGCTAGTACGCGACCATGTGTGTTGCTGCTAGAGGGCCAAGTGTGCCTGTAGTATAACAATGAATAGTTAGCTAGTACGCGACCATGTGTGTTGCTGCTCAAAGGCCATGTGAGCTTGGAGTATAACAATGAATACTAAATAGTACGCGACCACGTGTGTTGCTGCTCAAGGACCATGTGTGCCTGTACTTACTGTAGTAAAACAAAGAATAGTTGGCTAGTACGCGACCATGTGTTGCTGCTGGAAAGCCATGTGTGCCTATAGTATATCTCGGAATAAAAAAAAAAAAATTTGGATAGTCTGCTAAGACTCGACCACGTGTGTTGCAGGGTGCGTGGGTTGTTAGAGTTGAAATTGTTTGACATGGACTTCAGAGTTTAGACTCGATGGTAGACTCGATGGTAGACTCGATGGTAGACTCGATGGTAGACTCGATGGTAGACTCGATGGTAGACTCGATGGTAGACTCGATGGTAGACTCGATGGTAGACTCGATGGTAGACTCGATGGTAGACTCGATGGTAGACTCGATGGTAGACTCGATGGTAGACTCGATGGTAGACTCGATGGTAGACTCGATGGTAGACTCGATGGTAGACTCGATGGTAGACTCGATGGTAGACTCGATGGTAGACTCGATGGTAGACTCGATGGTAGACTCGATGGTAGACTCGATGGTAGACTCGATGGTAGACTCGATGGTAGACTCGATGGTAGACTCGATGGTAGACTCGATGGTAGACTCGATGGTAGACTCGATGGTAGACTCGATGGTAGACTCGATGGTAGACTCGATGGTAGACTCGATGGTAGACTCGATGGTAGACTCGATGGTAGACTCGATGGTAGACTCGATGGTAGACTCGATGGTAGACTCGATGGTAGACTCGATGGTAGACTCGATGGTAGACTCGATGGTAGACCAAATAAGGGGGTTTGATTTAGGAATCGTGTCTTTAGAATTCGAGTCGTTTGAAACGGAAATCTGGTACCTATAAGCATGAGTTTTGAAAGCTGGATATGGAACTGTAACTTATTTTAAATTTTATCCTGAGGTTATGGCATCCGATACCGAAGATGAGACATCAGATGGTCAACGACGCGAGTACACACAAGCTACACGGAAGAAGCGGAGACTAGAGATGCTGTCTTCGTGCCAAGGACCAAGGAAGAAGACCCGCAGGACTGTTCCATCGGCAGATTGGACAGTCGAGGATGTCGCCACAGCCGATGCCGCCACGCCGGTACTTGAGCAACATACTGAGGTGCCAGAAGGACAGCCAGCTACACCAGTTGAGGCAGTCCCACCACAAGGAGTCACGTTTAATGAGGTACTACAGCTTATCAGTTCTTTGCAAGGAGGGAACAAAGACAAGGCACATCAATTGAATAATAGTCAATTAAATAATGTGGTGCCAGAATTTGATCCCTCCAGTAAAGCACAAAGCATAGATAGCTGGATTCATAAAGTCAACGAATGTGTTAAAATATATGACTGGAACGAGAAGCAGACCATACATTTCGCACTTCAAAAACTCACGGGACTTGCTAAGAAATGGTTCGAGTCCTTACCGTCCGTAGTATATAGCTGGGAGGAGTGGCAGACGAAACTTAAAAAGGCTTTCCCAAACGAGCAAAATTATGGTCGGCTTCTCGAAGAAATGCTAGCTCGGACCACGCGTGCCGGTGAGCATTATCGCGAGTATTTCTACGATAAGCTAACTTTACTAAACAGATGTGAGGTCCGAGCAAAGAAAGCGGTGCAGTGTATAGTACACGGCATATTAGATAAGTCCGTTAGGAACGGTGCTCAAACTTTAAATTGTGAGGAACCAGAAGATTTATTGGATTATCTCAATTCGCAACGACCTCCTGACGTGCCTTTTAATAGGAAACGTAGTGAAGCTGGGCCCAAGCAGAGCTCTTCGGGTCCTACGGGCGAAACCTCTATGACTTGCTTCAATTGTCGTGGAAAGGGGCATTCTTTTAGTAAATGTCCTCAACCCATAGTAAAATGTCAGAAATGCCAACGGGTAGGTCACGATTCTGCATCCTGCAAGCTTAGTCCTTTACAACTTAGGAATGATAGCAAAAAGAGCGCGGTTGGTGAAGAGCGCAAAGTTCTTAGGATCTACACATTCCGCAATACCAATGATAAGTTTTTTAGAAAGATTGGTGTCAATGGCGGCGATTCTGTAGCGTACGTAGACTTTGGTAGTGAGTGTAGCTTGATACGAGAATCCGAGGGCGAGAAAATTAATTTGGCAAAATGTTATTCGGAACTACCTGCAATAAAAGGATTTGGAGAGTCGTTGGTGTTTCCTGTCTATAAAAGCTTTGTGACTGTAAAAATTGACGAAGTTGAAGCTTCTATTGAAGTACTGGTGGTTAGTGATGAATTGTTACAGGCGCCCTTACTGATTGGGCAGAATTTCACAGAGTTACCTTTCGTAACGGTTTTGAAGGACAGCCTTAAGTTGTTCTTCTATAAGAGCCCAATGAATGAAATGCAACAGGATAATTCTGTGAAGTTATCGACTCTTAACTCTACCAAGATACAGGGGGTGAACCTTGTCGAAGTGTATTCAGAAGATTCCTCTTTTTCCGGTGATGTTTATGTTGAAGGGCATAGTTGCGGTGAACCTGGAAAGGAATATCATCTACATCAGGGTGCGTATAGTATCAAGGATGGGAGGGGTCATTTAGTGTTGACCAATTTATCTAAAGATGTGTTGACATTGGACTCAAAGGTTCTTTTGGCCAGGGCTTCACCATTTGTAGAAAAGAAAATTCGCCATGTAAATAGGATTTCCTGCGACATCTCGTCATTAGAGCCAATTGAAAAGAACGATATCAAGGTAGGCAAGGACGTCAGTACAGAGTTTGTCGATAGGTTACATGCGCTTCTTCAGTCCTACCGTGATTGTTTTGCGTTAAATCTGAGCGAAATAGGGTCGGCTAAGGATGTTGAAATGACAATAGACTTACTAGATGACCGGCCAGTAGTCTACAGGCCTTATAGACTGTCGCATTTTGAGAGGGAGCAGGTACGCAACACTATTGAAGAACTTTTGAGCAATGATATTATTCAAGAGTCGAACTCGGACTATGCCAGTCCCATCCTAATGGTAAAGAAAAAAACGGGTGAACAACGATTATGTGTCGACTTCCGGGCTTTGAACAATAAAACAAAAAAAGATTGCTTCCCGCTCCCTCTGATCGAAGACCAGTTGTCGAACTTAAGTGGTAACCGCTTTTTCACCACTCTAGATCTCGCGTCTGGCTATTATCAGGTGCCCATGGCGGAAGATAGTCGACGCCTTACAGGCTTTGTAACACCAGATGGGCACTATGAATTTAAGAGGATGCCGTTCGGCCTTGCTAATGCGCCGGCGGTCTTTCAAAGACTTATTAACCGAATGCTTGGATCGAAGCGATTTGAATCTGCATTAGCATACCTGGACGACATCCTTGTGCCATCTGGTGATTTAGAGCAAGGTATAGAGAGATTAGAAGATGTCTTGAAACTCATCAGGGAGAATGGTCTTACACTTAAACTGTCAAAATGTCGCTTCTTTGACAACACGATTAATTACCTTGGCTATGAAATCTCGGCTGATGGGATTCGGCCCAATGAAGATAAAATATTGGCAGTCAGGACATTTCCTATCCCTCAGACAGTGCACGAGGTTAGGCAGTTTTTAGGCCTGGCTGGGTATTTCCGGAGATTTGTGAAAGGTTTTGGCGAGATTGCTAGACCACTCACAAATCTACTGAAGAAAGATGTGGCATTTAAATGGTCTGAAGTAGAGCTTCATGCTTTCACCACGTTAAAAAGTATGTTGATCGATCGTCCAATATTAGCTTTATACGACCCTAAACTTGACACCGAGCTTCATACGGATGCAAGTTCTCTTGGAGTGGCCGGAATACTGCTACAGTGGCAAGAGAATCCTCGTGTGTTGAAACCAGTAGCCTATTTTAGTAGGCAGACCACTCCGGAAGAGCGTCACTTGCATTCGTATGAGCTAGAAACTTTGGCGATAGTGAACTCTCTAAAAAAGTTTAGAGTGTACCTATTAGGAATTAATTTTAAGGTTGTGACAGACTGTAACGCTATCAGGACAACGTTGACCAAGCGCGACCTAGTACCTCGAATCGCCAGATGGTGGCTCCAAATTAGCGAGTTCACCTTCGATATAGAGTATAGGCCTGGTACACAAATGACCCATGCTGACGCTCTTAGTCGTAATACTAGGTTGACAGATAACGACAACGACTCACACACGTACACTGTTTATAACATAGAAAAAGATGATTGGCTTTTGACCTTACAGCTGTCCGATCCTGATGTAGCACGTATCATGAAGATTCTTAAGCCGGAAAATGACGAGGAGGCTAGGAACATTAAGAAAAACTATGTGTTCAAAGATCATAAGCTTTATAGGAGAGTAGACGATAATTTGCGTTTGGTAGTGCCGCGAAGCGCGCGGTTTCAAATTTGTCACGCGAACCATGACGATATTGGACACCTTGGGGTAACTAAGACTATAGAGAGGGTTCAAGGGCAATACTGGTTTCCAAAACTTCGTCGTTTTATAAAAAAATACGTGGACAACTGTATATCTTGCGCGTATAATAAGGATAGTTCTGCTAAACAAAAGCAAGGCCAATTGTATCCCATACCAAAAGGCGACAAACCGTTTCACACGATTCACGTGGACCACTTAGGTCCATTTGTAAAGAGTGTTAAAGGTAATGCGTATATTTTGACAATTGTAGACGGATTCACTAAATACGTTTTTGTGAAACCGGTAAAGAATACTAAGACAAAAACCACAGTGAAAGTATTAGAAGATGTTTTTCATGATTTCATGTATCCCTCGCGAATAATTTCCGACCGAGGTACCTCGTTTACATCAGCGGCTTTTAAAAGATTTTGTGATTCTAATGGTATCAAACATATCCTAAACGCGGTGGCTTGCCCTAGGGCAAACGGTCAAGCCGAAAGGTTCAATCAGACTATATTAAATTCCATGATGAGGCATAATTTAGGTCAAGACGAACGAAGTTGGGACGTGTGTCTGAAAAAAATTCAGTGGGGCATAAATAACACCATCAATGCCACCACCCAGAAAACTGCATCGGAGACTCTTTTTGGTATTAAATCTCAAGATGGTCTCTCAAACAAGTTGGGTGTTGAAACCGACGCCGCTCGCAAATCCATGACAGATTTGAGGAGAGAAGTCGATGACAACATTCAAATGAGCCAAACCAAACAGAAACTGAGATTCGATTTAGGAAGAGTTCCCGCTGCAGTTTTTAAGGAAGGGGATTTGGTGAAATTAACTCGCACTAATTTTTACAATAAGGGAAATAGCACAAAACTGTTGTCTAAATTTATTGGTCCCTATAAAGTTGTAAAGATTTTGGGCAACGATAGGTACCAAATAGCCGAAATTCCCGGATTCGGCAAAAAGAAAAGGCCGTTTAAGAGTGTCGTTGCAATCGATAGGTTAAGACCTTGGATCAAGATTAATTCACCTAACCCTGACTCAAATAAGTCTTTACCTAGTAGTAGTTGTAGCGAAACCTCAGATTATGAAACAGACGATAATATTCCCTTATCAGAATTAAAAAAGCGATCTCAAAAGAATTAGAGGATAGTATAATTGTTTCATAATGTAACCATTGTAGATACTAACCAGTGTATTTGCTTAAATGACAGAGTGTTATGATTTTACTTGTAGTATTTACTGATATAATATCAGGTTTCAGAAGATAATGCAAGCCGATTTTATAAGATTAATTGTCTTACTCATAAAAGCGGTATTGACAGTGTGTAATGTATAAATTAATTAATTAAAGTTGGAATCTCGTTTTGTGAAATTAAAGCTTAAATTTAGTTAATTTTAGGTTGCAGTTATATGAAAAGTGCTTACTGTGTTATGTTATTTGTAATAGAATCTTAAGAGCGCTATTACATTTCGGCGTTGAGCGAGTTTAGGTATTTTACGCGCTGCGGCAGGCCGTGCGAGCTCAGTATGCCGATCCCTTCTACCACACTCGCACTACAATGATGGATTAAACATTCTTGATCCTTCGCGAAGCATATTGAAATCAACCATAACAACACTAACTGTACTTAACTTTTAAAGTTCTAAAACTGTTATTTGGTAAGTACGAAAATACTAAATGCAGTGCAAATGTACATAGGGGCTGTTCATAAATTACGTCATCTATTTTTGACGATTTTTGACCTTCCCCACCCCTCAAATCATCCAAAAATCAAGCTTCGGATGAATCTGTTTCCTCCTACGTCATGTTACCATCATCCGATGTCCAGACCCCCCCCCCACTCCTCCCATTTGAAACGACGTAATTTATGAATAGCCCCATACTCGTACTTATGAAGGTATATTACTCGAAAGAAATTATAGGTACCTACTCGCTTATTTACATGTTTCGTCATTGCATTTGGTACCTATAGGTTGTAAAGTTTGTATCAACGAGGGTTTAAAAACGAACTGGTACTGAGGATCTGATGATGATTAAGGTGGTCACGGATACCAATCAACCATGTAGTAACATGATTAGGCTCGTTTGATTCGTCTCAACAAGATCTTTGACACTGAAGATACACAGGGTCTGATGATGGAGCTGGAAGGTGGCCACGGGTACCAGTCTATCATGTAACTAAACAACTTCGTGTTTGGGCTCGTTTGATTCGTCTCAACAAGATCTTTGACACTAGGTGATACTCAGAGTCTGATGATGGAGCTGGAAGGTGGTCACCGGTACCAATCAACCATGCAACTAAACCACTTCGTGTTTAGGCTCGTTTTATTCGTTTCAACAAGATCTTTGACACAAGATAGTACTCAGGGTCTGATGTTGGAGCCGGAAGGTGGTCACCGGTACCAATCAACCATGCAACTAAACCACTTCGTGTTTAGGCACGTTTTATTCATCTCAACAAGATTTTTGACACAAGGTAGTACTCAGGGTCTGATGATGGAGCGCGAAGGTGGCGACGGGTACCTGTCTATCATCATCAGCTCCATCATCAGACCCTGAGTAGTATCTTGTGTCAAACATCTTATTGCGACGAATCAAACGAGCCCAAACACGAAGTAGTTCAGTTACATGGTAGACTGGTACCCGTGGCCACAGTCCAGCTCCATCATCAGACCCTGAGTACTAACTTGTGTCAAAGATCTTGTTGCGACGAATCGAACGAAGCCAAACACGAAGTGGTTTAGTTGCATGGTTGATTGGTACCGGTGACCACCTTCCGGATCCATCATCAGACCCTCAGTACTACCTTGTGTCAAACATCTTGTTGCGACAAATCAAACGAGCCCAAAGATGAAGTGGTTCAGTTACATGGTAGACTGGTACCCGTGGCCACAGTCCAGCTCCATCATCAGACCCTGAGTACTAACTTGTGTCAAAGATCTTGTTGCGACGAATCGAACGAAGCCAAACACGAAGTGGTTTAGTTGCATGGTTGATTGGTACCGGTCACCACCTTCCGGATCCATCATCAGACCCTCAGTACTACCTTGTGTCAAAGATCTTGTTGCGACAAATCAAACGAGCCCAAACACGAAGTGGTTCAGTTACATGGTAGACTGGTACCCGTGGCCACCTTCCAGCTCCATCATCAGATCCTGAGTACTATCTTGTGTCCAAGGTCTTGTTGAGACGAATCAAACGAGCCTAAACACGAAGTGGTTTAGTTGCATGGTTGATTGGTACCGGTGACCACCTGCCGGCTCCATCATCAGACCCTGAGTACTATCTTGTGTCAAAGATCTTGTTGAGACGAATCAAACGAGCCTAAACACGAAGTGGTATAGTTGCATGGTTGATTGGTACCGGTGACCACCTTCCGGCTCCATCATCAGACCCTGAGTATTATCTTGTGCCAAAGATCTTGTTGAGACGAATCAAACGAGCCCAAACACGAAGTGGTTTAGTTGCATGGTTGATTGGTACCGGTGACCACCTTCCGGCTCCATCATCAGACCCTGAGTACTATCTTAAGTCAAAGATCTTGTTGAGACGAATAAAACGAGCCTAAACACGAAGTGGTTTAGTTGCATTGTTGATTGGTACTGGTGACCACCTTCCGGCTCCATCATCAGACCCTGAGTACTATCTTAAGTCAAAGATCTTGTTGAGCCGAATCAAACGAGCCCAAACACGAAGTGGTTTAGTTGCATGGTTGATTGGTACCGGTGACCACCTTCCGGCTCCATCATCAGACCCTGAGTACTATCTTGTGTCAAAGATCTTGTTGAGATGAATAAAACGAGCCTAAACACGAAGTGGTTTAGTTGCATGGTTGATTGGTACCGGTGACCACCTTCCGGCTCCATCATCAGACCCTGAGTACTATCTTGAGTCAAATAAATACATATAGAATGTCAGGTCGTTTCAAATATTTTTAATCCTGTCCGGTAGTTTATTAAACTGTACCATTATAAATTATAATACTATAAAAACAGTGCTAGGATCAAAGTCTCTCGTTGCGGTTTACACGCACACAGTATAGCGTTTTACACGGCGCCCGCCGCACACAATGATAAAAAACCTCGTCGTCGCCGTTGAAAATGTGCGGAGCCGACCGACACACGTCCTGCCTCTACAAGCTCTGCCGCGGCACTGAGCTGGCGCAGCGCGCGTCATCGGTAATATAGAGTAGTTTTCAAAAAATTGCCAAAAAATTATAGTAGAATTTCATAAACACTAATGTATACCAACAGTATAAGCAAACGTTGCAGATTGCTTGAGTATGAAAATGACTTCGATATTAAGTAGATTTTCGTAGGAATTGACACTTGTTTCGGAGAGAAAATCGAGTTCGTTTTACTTTGATTTTCTCTTTCTCAAAGGTATGTAGGAAAAATATAGTTTGATATGCCTAAAGTACAGGGTATTAGTAATACAAAATAGCCAGGTTTAGCAGAGTAAAATACTCAACATTTCCAAATAAGAGCTCGCCATTCAGTGCTTCACGGGGTTTTTCGGAAACGACCATCAGAAAAAAAATCATTACTAATTTAATAAGTCCTTTTTCTAATATTTACAACGATATTTATAAAGATAAGAAGACGCTTTTACTGGAGCAAGTACTCATTGTTTCTAATAATGAGCGCAAAGTCCTGAATTTCGTCGACTAGTATCATCAATTTTGCATTATTTCGACTTTTCTTGTAAGAGCGCTCTTAATACGATTGTCTAATTTAGAGTATGTAATGAGTGTACACCGGGACGGTGTACAAGTCGGATGGCCGAGTGTTATGATTTTTAATTGATAATGTAATATTGGTGTGATTTTTCATGATAATTTAATATTTAATGACCTTTTGGTCACAATTATTATGGCTAGCAACACTAATGTCAGTTTTGACAGCCCGCTTCTAACCAGCCAATCAGAGAAGAGTATTATGAGGCGCCAATCCGACTCGTTTCCGGTCCGGTTTCTGGGCGCCATGATGATCGAAAAAGGCGGTCATTATGGTGACAGCGCTTGACGAGTGCACTTGTATTGTAAAGTGAATAGTGATACTTGCTATCTTTAATTTAATAAAATCGATTACATTACGATTGAGTTTGAATTCTTGAAAGTATTGAGCGCAGAAACAAAGTTAGACAAGATATCAAACCTCGTGTGTACGTCAGCGTCGAAATGGCAAAGGTCAAAAACTTCGTCGGCACAATCTTCAAAAGAAAACTTCGAGAGGCCAATTCAATTAATTCCAAATCTTGGAGTTGTTTTAAGATATTCTTGGGTGTGGTAGTGGCGAGCTTGGCAGATGCAGAGTCAACTTGGAGTGCTGGAAATCCCGGCGAGAGCCCACCTACCGAAAAAGCCAGCCAAGCAGCCTGGGACCTGATAAAAATAAAAACAACCCACAAATCCCTTTTGGACAATAACTCGAAATCCCGCGACCGTGCTAGACTGCTCGCAGTATCAGAACCCGAGTCAGGGCATTGGCTACGCGCCTTGCCTTCGCGGAACATTGGTTCCCTTTTAGACCCGGCGTCACTGCGCGTAGCCGTATGCCTCAGGCTAGGTTTGAAAGCCTGCGAGCCACACGCTTGCTCCCGCTGTGGAAACCATGTTGACGCTTATGGGCACCACGGACTCCACTGCCAATCAAGCGCCGGCCGATTTTATAGACACACGGCTCTAAACGACATAATCCGCAGAGCACTCGGTACCGCCTCCATACCAGCAACCCTGGAGCCAGTCGGTCTATCTGCGGCGGATGGCAAAAGGCCCGACGGCTGCTCGCTCGTACCCTGGTTCCTGGGACGGCCCCTGGCGTGGGATGTAACATGTGTTGATACGCTGGCCCCATCCCACGTCCTGGGCTCTGCCAGGAGGCCGGGGACGGCAGCAGACAACGCCCAAATTACCAAGTGTCGCAAATACGCATTCTTGAAACCGAATTATGTATTTGCGGTACTTGCAATTGAAACTCTCGGTCCCTGGTCGTCAGACACCAAAAAACTAGTAAAAGAAATTTCTACCAAACTAGTCTGGGTGTCTGGCGACCTACGAGCTGCCCCTTTTTTTGCTAAAAAACTCAGCCTCACTGTGCAGAGGGGGAACGCGGCCAGCGTCCTGGGAACAATGCCACAGGCTAATTTAGGGCTAGATCTATGATTTATTTATTTATTTTGTTATTTAATCTCTGTTTTATTAATAAAATTATAAGATATTCTTAATGCAGTCTGTAATAAGTTTTGCCGACAGCCAGCTAGCTTAGTGGCATGTAAGTAGAGTTGGTAAGAACTCACCTCTGAAATTTAAGAAAAAACTTGAAATTTACACTTAAACTTAGACGATATAAAGAAATAGATGCTCTTATTAGAATTCGAATACGATTTTTTTTTTGTTTATTGAATCTTTAGTGTACAAAAGAAAACTGAGAGCCAACCTTAAAAGGCAAAGCAAACCAATTATAAAATAAAGTAAGTTTTGCCTTGTTTGCCTGCCCAGCTAATCTGACCGTTAATAATCCTTTTGTAGCAGATCGTAAATTGGCAAAATTTAAGTATATTTCGCTAACTATCCCACCAATCTGCGTTAATATCATTAGCATTTTGAAAGCAGCAAATTTCTCATGGGAAGCAAAACTTCATTTCAGTTCGTCGATGTATTAGCATAACATCTAAATCTCGCACGAATGGTGAAACAGGTGGTGTCGGTTGGTACAGTCTATATCCAAAGTATCGATACGGAAGAAGAGTAAAAATATCAGTAGGTACACTACAATGTCTACGCAATAAGATAGGGCAGTTAACGCTCAGATAATTATTAATTATATTTAAAATAATATGTTAATATTGACAATTATTTGCACAAAGTCATCTCCGATTTCGGTATCAATTTACTACAGAAATCCGATTCAATGTTATCGAGTAGTCCTGAAATCAATTTCGTCAGCAAATATTGACTTTCCCACTTACCAGTCGGAGCACTCGATTTCAGCCCTTAAATCTTTACATAAAGCGGTGAAAAACGTATAAGTACTTGATGTTACGGAAGCCAGACGCAATTAAGACAATATTTGAAAGGTACCCTTTTTCATTTTCCTTTGTAGTTGGGTAATATTATAAGCGAAAATGAGATTAATTTATACAACAGCCTACCTAAAAGATAGACGATATTAGTCTGAGCATTAACGATGAAATTATTACATGTATTTACCTAGTCGTAGTTACATAACAGTATTTTCTTTGGTTCAAGGAATCATTTTTCCTGTTGGGTATTTACATTTGTTTCTGTTTGATCCGCCGCTTAGCCCAGGCTCCAATTTCACCACGGTGACAGGTGCGACAATTGTAAAACATCACTGTTGCTGACGTCACAGGCATCCATGGGCTACGGTTACCGCTTACCATCGGGCGGGCCGTATTCCTGTTTGCCACCATCATTGTTTTATTAAAAAAACTTTATTATATCGGAAAAAAACAGATATTTCTCTTGCTAAGTTTATGACAATTTCCACAAGAAACACTACAATTGTCACGAAATTCCGACATATAACTCATTACCTGTCAAGAATTACCTACAATTCTTCTAAATCTTGACAATTGTCAGAATTTTCGCATAAGAAATAAGTATCTGTTTTTTTCCGATATAATAAAGTTTTTTTAAATAATACAATGATGGTGGCAAACAAGAATACGGCCCGCCCGATGGTAAGCGGTAACCGTAGCCCATGGATGCCTGTGACGTCAGCAACAGTGATTTTACAATTGTCGCACCTGTCACCGTGGTGAAATTGGGGCCAGAGCTCTGCCTACTCAGGTTTCAATTATCCGGGTTTCGGGCCCTGAGGGCGGTTAAGGCGCTACGCGCTGTTTTTGGCCGTAAACTCCTACTTTCTAGAGTATATATCTTCTTAACGATTCAACAAAAAAATATTTAAAAAATATATATGAATCAACGTTTTGTGTACAACATTTGTAACGTTTGACTTTTTTCCTGTGATATTTCCAATAAAGGAACATTACGATAGGCCGTTTTGAAAATTACTTTGCCTATTTCTACTAAACGGTTTATTCGATTAAAGTTATTTTTACACTAAAATAAATGTTTTAACCGACACTACAAATGCAACGTAGAATAATGTTAATCAATCAATTTTTTGTAAGAAATCGAATATTTTTCAACATTTCGTGCGTATAGAGCTCGAAAACGGCGTAGCCGGCAGTCGTGTGCTAGCTTTGAGACGAGGAGGCTGTGTCGCTCGTCGCTCCGTGCCTTCCTTGTGTTCTGCATGCTTGTGCTGAGCCCAAGTGCAATAAAATTGGAGTTATTATGGCCAAAGATTAGATAACTGCAGAAAGTTGTTTTGGTAGTGACGCGCTTTAGCGCGCGCAACACGGTATTTCGCAGCCTATTATTACGAACGTAATGACAATATTTCCACTTATGTTACGTTTTTAATAAAGTTCGATTCCTAAAAAATAATAATTAATTAATCAACTTTGGCAATTTATGTTGTAGGTATATACTATATAGTTTGATTCAGAAACCATTACATTTTAAGGATTCTTCTTCTTCACCTAGCCTTTTCCCATATCATTTGGGATCGGCTCTTCTCATTCTTTCTTCTTTCTTCATTCTTCGCCAGGCGTACCTGTTCTGGGTCGTCGAGACATCTATTTATATTTTTAGGATTGTTACCTATTAAAATGATGTTAGTTTATTAAGTAAATTATGTTTTCTCAAACATGCGTGGAAATATTGTCATTAGGTCATTACGTCCCGTCCTTATTTGAACTTTTATAGGTATTTCCTCGCATTTTTTGAGAGAAGTACTTACATACATATTATTTCGATCGCGATAACATTTACCGGCCTTATGTTCATAAATAGTACATTATTGTCGAGGCTCGGAAGCAGCTACTTGCAGGCTGAGGATTCGTTTTAAACGGACGACCTTGGGAGTCCGTTTAATTGAATCCGAAGCCAGCAAGTAGCCTTCCAGCCGAGTCATATACAGTGCTTTTCTCAAAAATGGTGCAAGAAATATAAATATCATAGAAATATTTTACAAAAGCAACGTTCTTACGTATATATTTTCACAGAAAAAAGTAGAAACAATTGAAAAAATTAGCTTTGCCTCCTTTTTATTTTTTTAATAAAAAAATAGAAGGGTATTTTTGTGCCGAAAATACGCCAACCTATTTGAGACAGCTAAATAGTCGCGGTACTAATCATCTGTTTGGCTGTTTAATGGGCCTGTGCCTTCATTTGATATGGCCATTTCAACTTTTAAAAAGTTTGGAACTCGACAAATAATGGAATTTGTATGCAACATTGCAGTCCCAAAATCGAGACTGCAATGTTTTTAACTTTTTAATTTTTGACTGACCATAAACTACGCGCTTCGCGACCTATTTTTTAAACGGCAAAGTCGACTTTGCCGTCCATTTTTGAGAAAATATACTTTCTTTGCTGTATGTTTAATATCATACTCGGCAGGCATACTTATAATAGGGATATCCCGGCCATGTGTAAATATTATAAAAATCTTCTTTCGAGAAATGTTTTTTTTATGTGCTAGTCAGCAAATGAGCCGCCTGTTGGGAAGCGGTCATCGTCGCCCATGGACTTATTTATTGCTTATGCAACATCACATGTATTAAGAAAGTTACAAATGTAAACCAATAAAACGCAGGTTTAAAAATCAGTAAACTTTATTTCTCTTTGACAATCATTGTTATAAATTATTTATAACAATGATTTATTTATATTTGTCGTATTAACCGTGAAATGTAATTTACGACCTCCACTAAATGCATGATTTACTCATACATCATCATGTTTGAAAACAAAATATCTGCAAACAAAAGATATACGAGTATAGCGCCAACCGCGCGCCTCTGGGCTGTATCTAATTCTTTGAACCTCGTAGCGGTGCAGCGATACAAAATTCACGTACGATCGCAGTGAGTAGGTGAAGGTAGGGTAAGGTGGTGCGGGTACAGAGCGCTTAGCTCCACCCAGACGCTCAAGGGCATTGGGCCTACCTATCGTCTTAATGGAGGGTTGTACAACAAGTAACGATTACACATTTTTTGGCGACTTATTCAGGCATTTGCGCTAAGGCATCTAAGTACTAACCTCATAGTGTTTTAAGATTTTTAAGCCGTCTGTAACTATGAGTTACCTCCATTGCCTGATTTTATACAGATCGAAAGCTTCCTTAGCGGTGGTAATTCAGCAGCCGGCACTATAAACTTATAAAGGCTCTCGGCTTTGCTTGGCAATTGGCTTGAATACATGTTTTTATTAATGATATCACTCGATGAGGATTGTTTTGAGGATCAAGGGTCTGTCTACATAGGTATAAACGGGAGCCATTGCATTAAAGCAGCGATCGGCAACAAGCAGCCCTCGGGCCGCATGCGGCCCGCGAACCTCTCACTTGCAGCCCGCGAGCCTTCCTGGCTATTTTGTATGTAATATTGACAAACGACAATGTCTGATAAAGTCATAAATATTAACAAAGTGCTGCCCGCGTCAACTTCGGTAACTATTACTATTTGGCCCTTTGGATGCTAACAGGTTGCCGACCGCTGCATTAAAGCAATACCAAAGTCAGAAATGAAAGTAAAAGTCTGACAATCGTGCTCTACACGCGAAACGACCCTTACTAAACGGTACTTGATCATGACGTCACGATCAAGTTAAAGCTGTGTTTATGAAAATATTTTTATATGTGTATGTAGTGGGTATTAGTGGCTACTCATATATTTTTTTTAGGTGTACCTCCGCGGAAAGTAAAAAAAAATGAGAAGAAAAATAAAATGTTTTTTTTTTATAATGAAATATAAGGACAAGATGCAGGTTAAAAATATGCATTATGTAGTCTATTTAATTGTTGTTAAATATAATTTTGTTTGGTTAATCTAACTTGAACAGTTTACAAAATATGACACTTTCAATGATACGCTGATTATTTTACATTATCCTGAATAACTCGAAAACAAAAGAAGATCGAGGACTGATATTAAGCATAGAGTGTTCTTAGGACCTGCCAGTACACCACCTGAAAGCATGACTAAATCGTCGTTGGGGGCACTTCTTGTTCGCTTAGCCTGCTAGACCCTTTAAGGAATTTAATGGTAGGTACTATTTTTATTAATTAGGAAGTTAAAAATTTAAATTTAAATCTTTGAAGGCTTGCAGAGATGTGAAAAATACTTTATAAAAAGTATTTAAATACAAATACTTCCTTGATATACTATTTCAAATGCAAAATACAAAATAGTTTTTGAATTTGTATTTAAAATACAAAATACGAAATAGGTATTTTCAAAATACTTTTTAAAAATACAAATACTTTGCGATAAAAGGTACTCTGAGTAGTGAATACCTAGTCTGAATTAAAAAGTATTACTCGGAATTTCCGAGTTGAAAAGACTCTCTTTATTCTTTGAAATCATTCCTCTATCTAAAGTGCAAATTTCTAGTTGTTTGCTCATATTAACCGGTAGGATGTATGGATGATGGTTTTTAACAGCCAATTTTTAAAGCATTAATTTATAGTTGTAATGTTTTACAGCTAGTATAATGCCTCTCGTTAGTGTGATGAAAACGTCTCGTTTGTGTTTCACCAGGGCAGAAAAGTTTGTTCTCCTCTCGTGCCTTGAAACCCTCGCAACACTCAAGATTCCACTTTTTTAACCACTCGCTACGCTTGTGGTCATGTGCGACGTTACTAAACAGATTTACCTATATTACCTACTATAAAGTATTTTGTATTTTGAAAATAGAAAATAGGTCCCAAAAACTATTTCAAATAAAATACAAAGTAGTTTTCTTTAAAAGGTATTTAAATACAAAATACAATATAGGTATTTTGCATTTTGTATTTGTATTTTAAATACAAGTATTTCAAATAAGTCACATCTCTGAAGGCTTGTATTTTTTTTTCACTTCCATTTCTTTGTGACCAATATGTATAATGTAATGTGATAAATTGCTCACTATTCAATTCAATTACATTTTGTGTCATTATACCTAATTGTTATTGATGCATTCTGCCATATCCCTATATGATCATTGCATCATTGAAATACGCACTGGTTTCGCAAAAAGCACATGCGTAACAGACACGCAATTGGTTACTTTTTGGTTGACACGCGCAATCTCTGCAAATGTGCAGTGCGCTCTGCAACCTGTAGGGGCCGGGTCGCTCGATGCCCCACTTAGCCATGTCCGGGTCGCTGCAACAAGTGCTCCCCAAAACCCATCCGACATCCGTCGCAACCGCACGCATTAAGGACGAGAGCCCTATGTAACGAACATTCTATGATTGCCAACGCTACATGTTATTAGCCTACTTTCAAGACGGTAATACAACCAATGACTCTTCCACCAACCAGTACCCTTACCACGAGTCACTGCCAGTGTCAACACTGACATATACGCTGCTATCGTCTACGTAATTTACTTTCTATGCATCTCGCTCGTACTGACGAATTAATGCGAGCGAGATGTAGGTATAGAAAGTAAATTACGTAGACGTTAGTGTTGTGATGTTAGTGTTGACACTGTCAGTGACTCGTGGTAAGGAACGGGTGCAGTTCGTAGTGCTGCGTGGCCCATAGAGCCCGTAAATCTCCGTCGACTGAAGGCCGAACCACATCCGATATGTAATGCAGGATAAATAGGTTGAGTTCTTAGCGAGCTGCGACTAGAACCAACGGCGCCTCAACACAACAAAATATTTCGTTACCTACTACTTACACAAAAATGGGACTTAGCATTGGTATCTGTTAAAAACTGTTTTAGGATATTGAGCAAAATGCATTTCTATATTATCATTCGGATATATTGTTTTTTGTGTTTTTGAGATTAATACCAAATAGTGACCACAGTCTTCCCCATCATGACATCATGTTCGGAAATTCGAAACAAGGCAGATAGCGTAAGGTTTAAATAGATACCGCGGTAACAAAAGTCAAATATACCAAAGTCCCAAGTTGCAAAATAAAATAAATGGCACTTATACCTAATGTTATCGTTCCGCTTGGCGAAAGCGAACGCCTAATGGAAAAGCGTTTTCCCAAATTCCGGGATAAGGCTTCTACGGGTTAGGGCTTATCAGTCTTATCACAAATACCTGTTCTAACGTAGCTTACCTGCAGTGAAAGTGGCGGATATCAAGAATGAAGGATACGGTTAAAGCTAGCAAATACGAAAATTATTCATATTCAAAATATTCTTCCTAACTACACAAGTATTAGGTAGTCTTTAACATAATGCGATTATGCCGTATAAATATAACAGATAAGTACGAATAAAAAAAAACTGGCATCGGGGCTATCGAAAGTACGTTATCCAATGAGTAAAATTACATCAATAAGTATTTTTTTTATTAAACTAGAAATTTCTAAAGTATTAAGTTTAAACGGCCCCATACATTTAGTACGACGTTCGTTGAGTGGTTATGATTAATTATTGACTATTGTCTACAGTAAGAGATAGCAATATGATTAATTTTTAACGTGATGAATCTGTAATAAAGTAATAAAACATTATTTATTAAATAAAAAATACATAATTTATAGAGATGTCATTTTTTGGTTAGGTACAGTCAACGGTAAAAATATGGGTGTACAAATCATTTCAAAAATATGTCCCATAACCATACGTCGGACTCCAGCGGGCATTTTCGTGGCATGTCAGAATGATAGGTAAGGTTCGCAAATCAATCAATTCACTTTCGAGTATTTGTACTTAGTATTTGGTACCTAGTATTTATAATGTGAAATTCCAAATATAAGTATGAACAATAGTCATAATGGCGCATGTCAGCTATTTATTTGTTTTCTAAGTGGCCACTTCAGTGGGCTATCAGTCATCACTTCATAGAGTATTTACACATTAAAGATGAATAAATGATAACGGGTAACTAATTTAATTAACTATGTTACAAATACTAGGTACATTATAATACTCGTAAGTTAAGATTTTTTTGTAAACCTTACCTTGCCCTCAAATTGCCCCCTATAGTCCGACGTTTGCCCATAACTCTTATGTGAGTGAATTAAGAACTATGGGACATATGTTTGAGTAAGTTGTCTACACCCATATTTTTACCGTTGACTGCACATACAGTTGCTCGAAATGGCGCCCTTGTTGGGCGATACATTGACGGGCGGTCCCTTTTCATTGTTTCCAAATGCGAAAAATGTTGTCAGTTTTTAGGGTTCCGTACCCAAAGGGTAAAATCGGGACCCTATTACTAAGACTCCGCTGTCCGTCCGTCCGTCCGTCCGTCTGTCACCAGGCTGTATCTCACGAACCGTGATAGCTAGGCAGTTGAAATTTTCACAGATGATGTATTTCTGCTGCCGCTATAACAACAAATACTAAAAAGTACGGAACCCTCGGTGGGCGAGTCCGACTCGCACTTGTCCGGTTTTTCATATGTCTGTACCTAGGTACAAATGCAATGCACCAGACTTCATTACTCCCAAGTGTTCGTCCTTATTCCTACTCGTAGCTCGCAGCTATAAAATTCTGAAATGCAGTATGAATTAGCCCGATAGCAAGATTAGCGGGAGTGGATGTAGTTCATGTAGTATGGTAATGCGGCAGACCGTGTAGCTGTCGGGCGAATGTTCATTGCATTTGGACCACTAAATTACGTACGGAACGGATATAGAGCCCGATATATTCTGAATATTCATGTAACTTATCAGTGCGTCTAGGAATTAGGTATCTATTCAAGTTACCTATAATAGGTAGGCACCTATATAATGCCAGCGACCCGCTGTTCGCTGTTCGTAGGCGCTTTTCGCTACAAATCGGGAAATAACGTTATTGGCTACAGCTTGGCAAAAAAGAGTAGAAATTATAAAGTGGCAACACTCTAGTGTCGTCCCGTTTTCTTATATTTGTACATGCGTCGTAACGCGTAGCTTGCGCTAGGACGGAACGTGTTTATTACCTATATGGAACTAAAACCACAGAATAAATAATAGTACTACCGTACAGAAAGGAAACTTAGTACAAAACCAAAGTTTGACAGCGGTTCAGGGTCGAATCATGCTATCCCTTTCTAATATATCTTCTTCTTTTCTAATATATGGCACTATCCCTTTCGGCAATTTAGGGTTGTCAAAAATCAAGTGATTATCTTATCTGTGGTCGTGAACGCAAAAGGAAGTGGTGCCAACCCTAATAATTGCTCGGAGCAATGCTGAGCCGAGCGGAGCCGAGTTTGGCCGAAGTCAGGAGTTTCGCACCCCTGCTAAAACCTCGGTGCGCTCATTTAAATGTCTCCTTCGGATAAGTGCAATTTTTCTGCAACATACCTACTCGTCTCGTAGACGACATTGACAGACTCAGTATTTTGTTGTCCGCGGCCTGCGCACATAGACGCACTAACGTTTTCGGACTATGGCGTGTCCGCTATGTGCCATGATACACGCTATATAAGCTCAACGTATGCTTAATGAAAATTTAGGAAGCATACGTGAAGCATGCAAAATTACTCCATTATTGAAAAGATAGCTGAATGTAACTAAAGGTAACATGCTTTTGCTTGTGTGTAAAAGTGATCAGCGCAAGGACACTGAACGCATCGTCAATGTTTACGGCCGACTATCCGGTGCCGATAGCCGCTTGCCGAGTTTTATGTCTCTCATTTCCCTACGATAGCCGAGCATACACTCGCGTGCAAAAGTATTGCATCACTTTGCATTTTTTCGTCCGCACCCAATATCTTTGTAATTCTATACCCGATTCTAAAAATGTTGGTATCAACTGAAAGCTTATAATGTAACGCATTAGAAAAATGGTAAATGCAATGAAATTTCGAATCTGAAGACTAAAAAAAATCAGAAAACTGAAAGTAGTCGCATAATGCTCCAAAAATAAATCAGGAAACTTAAGAATAAAAGTCATTTTTTTAATACAATATCAATTATTATTATTAAATTAATACTTGTTATTGCCACCCACAGCCCTCCTTTCACAAACCAAGTGGTTTTTCATAGACCTAATTAATTTTGTAATGTGATGATGAGGAATAGCGTCACACTCCTCCAGCAAGGCCCCCTTCAGCTACTCAACATTAACCAGGGCAGGATTCCGCTTCCGAACCCTCCTTTTTAGGTAGTCCCACACCTGTTCAAGGGGGTTAAGGTCCAGGCTCATCGCTGGTCAGTCCATGGTGTCGATGCCCACTTCGAGAAGGTAGGCTGCGGTGGCCCTAGCGGTATGACACGGGACATTATCCTGCATTAGGATGAACCCCTCATCAAAAATACCGGCATAAGAAACAACATGTTCCTCCAGGATATCAGTGATGTACTTGACAGCGGTCAATCCACTGTCACGGCCCCCGCCAGGCACGAAAACCAGCTGTGTCCGCCCGTCGTAGGAAATGCCGCCCCAGAACATTACGGATCCACCGCCATAGGCGACCCTTTCGGAGACGTAACATTGAGCGAACTGTTCTTCTGGCCTTCTGTAGACTCTTCCTCTTCGGTCACATCCATTCAAGCACATTCTGTACTCTGTCAAGAAGAGAACTGGGGTTCATTGCTCAATGGTCCAGTACTTGTGATTTTCAGCAAACTCTCTTTAGGCTGTACGGTGTCGCGCCAGCAATATGGGCCCCGCTGCGGGCCTCCTGAGTGTTAAGTTCGCTTTCTTAAGTATTTTTCTTATTGTCCACTCACTGGCAGCCACTCCTCGTACCTCACGCAGATGCTGCTGGATGTCAATGCTTGTATGGTGTCGATCTCGGAGAGATGTTGTGACAAAGAAGCGGTCGTCCCTCTCTGATGTACACTTTCTGCGGCTGGTTCTTGGTCTTTAAGTAAAGGATCCAGTCCCCTGGAACCTCTGGTAAACTCTGCAAACTGTAGATTGGCTTAAATTGAGCTTGGCAGCTACTCAACGTTGGCTACGCCCCGCTTGCAGGGGCTGGACGATTGGGCGGACTTCAGCTTCAGTGGTTTCCATTTTTTCAGGTCTTCTTCACGGGAAAATACGCGGAAATATGTAACGATCGACTTCTGATACGTGACTGATAACAAACCCTTCTCTACCCCCCGTTTTATAGGGGTCAAGGGTAGCGCAACTCGTGCGCGTGATAACGTGAAACCTCTCACAAATCGGGAAAATGCCGATAATTTGAAAAATACTGAGCCGATTTCCATGTTTTTTTTACTTTTCGTAAAAAGAAACTTCAAGGAACATGATTACATTTAAATAATTTAGCGAAATTAACCAGTTTACAAATATATTGGATGCGGACGAAAAAATGCAAAGTGATGCAATACTTTTGCACGCGAGTGTATTACAGTTTATGATGGCTTTCTGACAAACGTATGTATCAGAGATAAAATGTATGACCGGTTATTAAATCACTAAATCAGCTTCGGGATCGCCCATTGGATACTCATTCTCAGCAGTTACATAAGAAAGTACCCACTTGTTTGTGTCAGTATAACTTACGGACACTGTCGATGTCGACAGATTTTACTTCGCAATACTTTGTTCTTATTTATATTATAGGTATGTTGAGTGTCAATTTCTGCAATAATTGGGCCGGCGACGTTGCCAGTAGCTGTTACAGTGTCCAACTGTAACAGTTGAGCGCATTAATGCAAGCTCGGTGTTTTAATATCGCATTCGTTTAGGCTTGGCCCGCACCCAACACGCCATTGCAGATGGACACTCGCCTCTGTATTTCTGATTAAGTTGCAGTTCACATATTCCATGACTAGCTTTGCATGCGACTTTGCATGATATGCATAACGGATTATTTTTACCTAAACATAATTACATAACCCTACAAGTAATAAACAGTTTCAGTGGCCCCACGTTGGGCGCCATTTGCACGCTTCATTATATAACATAAAATTTAATGAACTAATTATAATTCCTTGAAGCATTATATTAATGAAAACATTTAAACTACATTGATCTTTGGCATACACAAAAGCGCTTTCAAAATTAAATGAATATGTAGGTAAACAAACATTTTAAAGTTAAAATTAATGAAGATGAAAGTGTGAAAATTTGGCATACCTAGGTTTGATTAAGGAATATCGGAAAGTGAATGAAAAAGCTATTTTGCAAATTTAGTATAATGCTTTCTCACACGGTTGGCAGGCACGACGCCAACGTATGAGCCAATAACATGGCATACTCGTACAGAAAGGCCATAGCGAAGGCCGTGCCCAGTGGACAGAGACCTTTTTGAATGAGTTCCAAGTGTTCGCTCGCTTGTGGCTGCACTTGAGGGCTGGCCCGAGCTTAACCCGTGGAGGGTCCATTGTTGGTTGTGTGTGTACACAATAGGTACAATACAGACTACCTATAAGTAGCTGCCAGTCAAACATGAAATACATGTGAAATGAAACATGTTTAAGGGCACTCTAGGCCGAAAGTATAGCGTTTAAGGAATTAAGTACCACTTTTTAGGAATATGTATTATAAAAATCGTATCTGGTGATACAATTGTTAAAATGTTCAAGAATATTTTCGAATATTCTTGAACATTTTAACAATTCTTTCTTCTATCATTTATTTCCCATCATTGTGTAGAGCACGATAACAGTGATAAATGTCAATTCGCTCATCTAGGAATAAAGTGTATTAAGATATAATTTATTTTATCATTTAATTACAGTGGGGTTGCAGATGGTGTAGGTAAAAGTAAAGTAAAGAGTTACGACAGAAAAGACTTCTTGCAGTCCCTCGTCGTTTGCACCACGCGCAAACATTACGGCCAGAGTGCACTCGCCAATTAGTTACAGTTGCTTTTTACTTTTTGCAGAGTCCCCTAAGCTGGTATGTAAAAGGGTAATTGCATTGCGCAACGTCTAGCCAACTTTAGCTAATTAATAACCCCCTTATTCATAAAATTTTACGGGCCTGATTTAGTTAAATTATGTTTTATCCCTTTCTTACAAATACATAAGTCAAAATGACAGATAAGGACAAACGATTATTAGTTAATTGAGGTTTGTAGCGTGTTTATGAATAAGAGGAGTATAACTTTACTAATTTATAAACTTTCCATTTCTATGGCGTACTTAAAGGGTGTGTTTAACTTGTGTCCGATCGAATTCTAGGTTTCAGTATAAAAATCATGTTTCGGTCAAAGGTTCGGTTTCTGTCAAAAAACTGTCGAACCCTTCGGCCGCACCTGGTAACCACTTGGTAACTAGTAGGAATAACCCGAAGAATACTACTCACATGCTATGTCTAGTTTGCCTCTCTTGCGACAATGCCGAGTATTTCAACGTGCCGTATATTACGGCTCCATCGGCCCGAGAGGATTTATTTCCCGCGTCGCGAACGAGGTTTCGACTGTGAAAAACTATCGCTCGGGAAGTTTCCCGCCGATTGTTTGTTTGGGCGATAAACACAGGAGCTAAATGTTTCCTTAACAAATGGCCTTCTTATGTATAGAAAGTTGGAAAAACTTGCAATAGAGGCGAAATTGTTTTTGTGGTATAAAAATGTTTGTTCATTTATCTTGGACGCCCAACAGCTTAAACGTCTTGACAGATATAAACTTGTGTATTGTGTAGTATGTTGTAGTATTCATTTTTGTCACATAATATGTTGCAAACAGCCAGTATTTTTTTAATTATTTTATCGTTACTAGATTCGACTATTAAATAAAACCTATTAACTGTTATCAATGTTCCTAAACCCATGCATATAATATAATTCACTTAGGTACATAATTGTACTCGGTTTGCAGTTGCCGAAATTTCGATGTTCAAATAATACGTTTAAATTCGAAGACAAAGTTTTGAAAGGGATCTGACGACAAACCAAATGGGGTCTACACAAATATTAATATTACTGAGCAAAATGTTTTGCTTGTTCTGATTTCATGACCCTATAATATCTGTGAAATTTCCCACACAAAAGTAGGTATATTATCGTATTGAAATATATTGGTGATACATGTAATAAATGTTCATACATCGCTGAAGATAAGTATGTTGGAGGATGTAAATCTAAGCGAATGTTTTGCGACGATAATCAAACTGTCAGGACAAAGTCCCACATGTGTTAAACTGTCTAAATGTATAATGTAGTGAAAGTGAATGAAGCAAGTGAGTGAAAAGTGAATGAAGCGAAACATATAGGTACCTACCTATAGACAGCATCAAATAACTAGTAGCAACCAAAGTAGTCAGATTAGATCTGATTGTACTTGTGCCAGAATTATATTGTAGTAATTAAGAAAATTGAAAATTAGCTTCATTATATGTATGGCCATGTGTTGACTAACTACGCGCCTTTTAACTTGTAGATAGGTACGTGTAATAAAACCTTGCGCTCGAAAGTTGCCCGTTTGTAGATATGACAAAACTCGACGATTACACCGGTAGAATTTCCGGTTGCGAATAAATCCTTAATAACCATAGGTATTAAAGTGGAAGCTTGCCTCATATGTAATATTACGGCAAATGCCCGGAATTTGTACGATAGGAACTGCTAGTAATACTGAGTGACATACTTTTAATAGGATTTAACATGAAACATGAGCATTCCGTGTGTGAATCAGAGTTTGCTTAGGATTTTTAAGTATTAGTGTAATCTTTCATTCAACCGTGTGTGAAGTTACTTACGTATATCGAGTGAAAACAAAAGCCTTAAAAATCAAAAATAATCATAATCATGATTTTTAAATAATCGGCCGTGGTGTGTTCATCTTTTCTGATTTTGGGTGCGACAAGTGTGTAAGAGGCGAAGAATGTGGCTGCTGCTGATAAGGTTTTAGTTCTAGAATAACATGTAAATAATAGGTTTTTATTATCCTTCGAAAGAGATACGTTACTAGATGTACTAGAATTAAGATCAGTATTACGCGTTTCACTGAGATGTTTCCCTTAAATCTGCTGTTTTTCATAACGCGTCCACCACAACATTTCGTGTAGGATCTAGTAAACTTTACTACTAAAGCTTAACCAAAACAAGAAATAAAGCAACGAATTAATAAATCCATGCATTTCCAATTAAAAGCTTTAAAAAGGCACCAGCAAATATAACCTAATCTCTTTAATTATTTGTGCATTGTTTTGTTATGTGGTGCCGGCGACCATCGGCCCTTGCGAGCGTAGGTTCTATTTGTGACAAGCCTACCTGAGAACTGTGACACCCCGGACAGCATCGACAGCCCTGAGTTGCGGCTGTGGGAAGGATGGATCATCCCTATGGAACATATCTCAGAGTCCTCAAACTGCCACATACTGAAAACTCGACAAAGGACTAACACATCCAAATCTTACACTTTAATGTTATAAACTAAATATGAATATTGCTTTGATTATTAGATCTTGAGCTATTGATGATGTTTGTATCACATGACGAGTTAAAGCAGTTTCAGAGATGTGTTGCGGATATGCATATGGAACGTCCGCGCGGCGCGAAGGCTGCGGCGAGACTGAGCTTGGCCGGGTGGTTGTGTTGCCCCTACCCTGCCCCCCTCCTTTTGTGTTAGCGGCAGGGGACGTCATGGGACCGGGACGGCCTGTACTGAGGTATTATCGCTATTCTGTCGCATTGTTATCGTTTTCATTAGGGGAAGTAATTTGGTGTAAGATGAAATTTGATTCATTAGGGATGCTATTGTTTGGTCGTTTAGCTTTACATGCTTTCATTTTGACTTAAATAAACATGTTTCTGGCATTTTATTTACTTTATTTTGGATTTAATTTATATGTGCTGTATGTGGATTTCTTATGTGTACCTAGGTACCTACCTATAATAAACCAGATACAAAACACATTTGAATATGGATGGACCTCAAACGGCTCTGTCCGGCCGGACACGTCAATAAAAGTAACCCACATCGTCTTATACCATACCCTGGTAATTAACATTAAATAACTGCATACGAGATGCACTGAATTACATACATATGTACATCACATACAAATAATAGTATACTTACCTATAGGTAAGTACATACATAGTTCAAATGCTGCATAATATTTGTTGACTAATGTGCGTAACACATACTAGTATCAGTCATCTACGACCATGTGCTACGCCGTAGTCCGTAGCCCTTTTTCCCGCCTTTAACAGTCGAAATGTTCGTAGACGTTGGATTCGCCTAGCCCCTGTCCGGTAGTAGCAGTCACAGTAATATGTATTTACCATAACATGTACCAAGTAGTATAACTAGTATAAGATAATGTATATTTTATTAATCTTCTATACATTTATTTATACATATAGGTAAGTAGATATCCTTCCGTATGAAAGGATCATCCCATCCTTAATTTGATTACGAGCACAAAGCGAATTAGTCCTGATGAGATTTTAAATTGATCTCATGGTAGCGGGCGTTATTATGATGGATCTGAATCGGATTAAATTGAATGGTCAAACCGGCCCGGGACGTATCAGATCCGCAGTGTGCGCCACAATTAACTGCTCATCACTGAACCAAACGTCTTGTGGAGAACAGGAGGTCAATACTCGATTGAGAAATCATCGTGCCTATTGGTGTAAAGCTGGTATTAAACGACGCGCTTTTGTCGGCAGGATATTTCACCTGATTAAGAGTCCACAGCAAGCTCGGCCGAATTTCACCTTCCCATATTAATTATGTTTAAGCAATCGTATTGTGATATAAAAAAGTGCTACGACTTTTCAAAAATTCTGTTGGCTGAATACTGCACCTTAACTAGCCTATTGGGAGAAGCCTCTCCCAGTAAAATTCTTCATCGTTCTATATTGGTTGCTGCCTTCTCCATTTTTTACACTTTCCTAAGTGTGTAAAATAATAAGATTTTGGGAGCACAGACGGGAAGGACAGGCAAGGGAAGCTACGACGGGAAACCTCCTTGTCAATGCCCTTCTCATTCTTTCGTGATCCGGTTGATCCGATAGAGGGAACGAATTGAGATTGCGCTCCGGTCAATGGTAAGCGATCTCTTGGTATCTAGTGCTGATAATGTCCTGTCGGGGGTTAGAGTTTAGGCACAGAGAGAACTCTTGAGTGTTGGCAGTGGCGTAACTAGGGGGGGGGGGGGCGTTGGAGGGGGCACGTGCCCCGGGCGCCGTCCAAGGGGGGGCGCCAAAATGGGCAAAATACTACCTCTCCGCCTTGCCAAAGGCACAGCAGGAAAACTTTTGTCAGTCGTATTTACCACCACTGTGAAGTGTTAAATGCGGATGGTAATCTGGTCCACAGCTCAAAAGAGAAAGCCGATCTTTTTTTTGGGTACTCTTTTTGCCTCGAACTCGACCTTGAAAGACGACGGTAGCGCCCTACCGCCCCCCATAGTCTAACCTGTTCACTTTAAAAAACTGCAAATGGATGTACAGGTTAGCCGTTTTGCACACGCATGCTAGACTGAATGCCGAGTCATTGTTTTTTTGTATGGGATTTTTTTTTTTTCAGAAACCTATTGTGTGTGGTATCATATGAAAGCCGCAAATGATACGTGATATCCTCGTATCTAACCCTAATAAAGCAATTTTGAAACTAATTTCATTAAGTTTTTTTTAATTTTTCTATTTTACTAAGTGATACAGTCCTACTTCAGTACCTATTTTACGAGACTTAATGGAACTGTACTGCAGATATGGTGTATGTTAATCATAAAATGATACGAAATATCCATATATCCAACGGGAAATACCTCTTTAACCCTTTTACTGCGCCTTTTCATCGGCTGGTTTAGTTTTGTATGAAAAACTAAACAAACTATACCAACTGATGAAAAGGCGCAGTAAAAGGGTTAAAGAGGTATTTCCCGTTGGATATATGGATATTACGTATCATTTTATGATTCATATTTACCGTATCAGCAGTACAGTTCTATAAATCTCGTAAAATAGGTACTGTGTCACTATGTAATATTGAAAAATTAAAAACAAAATACTAAATGAAATTATTTTTTAAATTGGTATTTTGGGGTTAGATATGAGGATATCACGTATCATTTGTGGTATATTGTACAAAAAAAAATCAGCCATATCGTATCTGGAGGAGCCCAAACTAGGTATGTTTTGAAAATTATTTTTGTTTTAATTTAAAAAAAAATGGCTGAAATGTAATGATGTGGTATATTTTTAGAATCGCTTCAAAAAGCCCTTTCATTTAACATCACACACGATAGGTTTCTAAAATATTTTTTTTTCTCCCATACGAAAAATAATAAAATGACTCGGCACTCCCCTCCTACAGAGAATTTTTATTAGGAACTGCGGGTCAAAAAAATTGTTTTGACCTCTGGTATACGTGTGCCTAAATGGCTATAACCTGTACATCGATTTGCAGTGTTTCTATGAAATTCGGGTCGTACAGCTGCCGCTACCATCCCGCAGTATAAGGCGAGCGGGCCGAGTGCTTCAGAGTTGTGTCCCGTGTTAGCGCGTCTTTTCCGTCAGGGGTCTCCTGCAGTGTTGCCAACTCGGATTTTGAAAAAATGCTAGACTAATGTCTAGATTATGCCAAAATTATGCCAAACTTTTTTGAAATATGCTAAAAAAATGCTAAAATGTCACTTGAAAATAGACACTTAAAATAATATGGTGTCTAAAAATATTCACTAAAAAACACCGTACTTTGTCAGTAGAAAAAGGCCCTAAATTCAAATTTTCTATGGCATGATCCGCATGATAATCCTTCGCGCCTACTTTTTTTTAAATTTTTGTCGTTTTTGTTTACTAACGGAAATGGCTTGACAGACTATAGTTACGACGGTTACGAGATACGTAGTATCTTCTTAGTAGTTTGTGGTTACGAGCCTGCTGTTGTTTGGCAATATAGGCTGGCCATAGAAGCACGGAATTTTCATTCGGTATACATGTTTCGTTTGCACCTGTCATTCCGTACGGAAAATTCCGTGCATCTGTGGCCAGCCTTATTATTGACCAAGTGAGCTCAAAATGCGAGCAAAGCTTCTCCGTTTCAGGCATATAACCGCGGACATCGAAAACTTGTTACAAACACTTGTTACAAATTCAACTACAAACATTCCAGTAACATACTTACAAATATCACTTTTATTCACTCACACGCTTTTACTCACTCACACACATTTCTGTTTATAGCAAAACTATGATTTGTCTTAGTTTTAGTTTAGTTGCTTTAGTTAAGTTTTGGCTTTTTTTTTCCGTGACTTTGTGCAACTGTTCTACATTCAAATACAAGTACTGTGGTTTGGTGTGACCACACCAAATACCAATAATTATTGCCCTCGCAAATTTTTTATATATTTTTTTTTTTAAAAGACGGTAGTCTATGTCATGTGATTGTTCTTTTCTTTTCTGGTTTTTACTTGTGTATTAATTTTCTATGTTTTCCTTGCTATATGAATAATAAATGTTCATGTTTTTTTTTTTTAATCAATGTAAATAATTTATTTGTGTGTCGTTGGCGTAATACGTGTCGCCATTCAATTTTAGATTAAGTCAGGTCCCCACAGAAAATCAGCGCCACGGTCGGCCGCGGCATCATGCTGAGTGGGGATCCTATTTTAGCGTCCTAATCTGTTTTATGTCTGCATACTTTTCTTTTTTTTTCATGTACTATGTTGTGACGTTAAAATAAATGTATTTCTTCTTCTTCTTCTTCTTCTTAAAATAGAAAATTTCCAGCAACTATATCTCTGTCAATCTAATTATGCCTTAATTGGAGTAAAAGAGGTAGTTGCTCGAAATTTTCAGTATCGACGTTCGTGGTAGGCCCTCTGTAAATGTATGTAGGTAAATACCTACAAGATCAGTGAAGGCCAGTTCAGATGGAACAATTTTCGCCCAACCTGATTAAATTTTCTGATCAAATCTGCAAAACGGAACTCAAATATGTCAATCTACGAAAAAATCAAAGGTCAATTTAACTGAATTTATTTGCCATTTCAAAAAAAAACATATATAGTCCGTCGACGTCCATCCGCCCACAAAAGTCAAAATTCATATGAAAATATGAACCACATAAGGCGATGGCGCATATTGTTGCTGCCAAGTTGGTGCAAACCTGGCTTAGGCTAAATTATGCTAAAAAATATGCCAGATGCTAAATGGAAAATTTTGGTGCCAGGGTGAGTGAAATTATGCCAGATCTGGCATCATTTATGCCAAGTTGGCAACACTGCTCCTGTCGGGAAGTTACCATCTTACGGACTGTCCAAGAGACTACCTATGCAAATGGATCGCTAGCCCTTTGTCCGGCAGGCGCATATGAGCCGTAGCAAGACGGAATATACTCCAATAGCTGCTGCTGCATATCTGTGACATGTTGTCTATCGGACGACAGTAGGTAGGTACTGGGGATTCCTATACAGGCTGGTTAAAAATAACTACATTCCCGTTGCCAGGGAGGTTTTGGGATTATACTGAGCAACTTTTACTACGGGACCAACCCCGCGATCATAAAAAAAAGTTTACCCTCCCATAAAAAATGGACCAACCAAAATGTATGAACCAGCCAAATTTTTTTTTCGCGACTTAGGTGTTGGTCATAGTAAAAGTTGCTCATTATAATCCCAAAACCTCCCTGGCAACGGGAATGCAGTTATTTTTTAGCCACCCTGTATACAGGGTGTTCTCTACCGCTCGTAACAATGAGCTGTTGTCTGAACTCTGAAGAATTGTTTGACATGCTGCCTTGTTGCCAATGGTGACAGCTTGCCATCACTGCACCGCTCGCCGTAGGCAGAATGTTTATCCTCACACCCTAGAACCTAAATGGTCGCGCACTGTGCGGTTTAAGAGGAATTCTTTTCACAGCGGGCGGGAGGAAATTCGTCGAAAAAAGGGAGCTCATTCCACAATAAGTTGAAGAAGTTCCCTTTTCTCGAGAGGCTACAGTATGGAGATCTCCAAAAAAGAAGTGCATAAGTTTTAATTGGTGCCTGCCCCGGGCGCCATATCCTCTAGCTACTCCCCTGAGTGTTGGCAGGAGGATTCTATGGGCCGAGCGGCATGCCGCCAATAAACAGGCCGCGTAGCCAAGATGCCAACCGCTTACGCTCCGTAGCAATCGAAACGCATTAATATGGAAGTGATAGAGAGACATAAAGCTTTTCGTTGTCGTTGCGATAGCGATTGTAACCTTGGCTAGGCCGGCAGGACTGCCGTTGTCGTATTTAAAACTGCTGACAGTGCTGATCCGACACAGGGCCTATAATAACGAGCCGGGGGTTGCCACTACTGGCAGATGTGGAGGTTGTCATGGACAACTAGCATGTGCTGTCGCCCTGCAAGCTTCCTTCGAGAAGGGGGGCTTCGAAACCAGGTGTTTCGGCCTTAGGGAGGGAACAGCGTTGGCTGTTGCAGTAGACTGTGTTTGCGGTTAAATGCTCGCAATTCCGTGTTCACCGTCATTAATGCTGCCAAATGGGCAAGCTGAATATGGTTAATCAGCCCTTGCCTACGAGTCCGACATACCCTTTCTACTTCCCCGGCTAAGCGGGACGGCTTCCACATAAAAAAAAAGAGAGAGTGGTCGATTTTTACATGTTTATATTTTAGTTTCACCTATTCTTGTTGTCTGTATACTGTCTGAAATGAAATCGAGCAAGCTAAATGAGACCCACTTCCCATTGTTTGATTGAGCTGAAACTGAGTATTGTGTGACAATGGAATATCACAGACCGGAGGTGGCTATAAGAACTCTGTAATATAACCATATTGTGGTTTGTTATTGTCTCCTTCCTATTTAAGACCTATATTTAACTGAACTTTCTCATGTCATACAGTGGATCGTAAACAGGCTCTCCATAAACATAAGCATTTTTGTAAATTGTGAGATTTTCAGCCTTTTCAGGCAAAGTAGGGAACTAAATTGGCAGTTGTCAATAAGTGTAGATTTTTATTACATAGTACTTGCATTAAAGCCTTTTTGATCAGCTTTTGGCGTATATCTTTTTGATTTATTTAAATTTTATTTTTTTCTCAGTTCATAGAGCATGAAGTCAGCCTTTTTTCAGAAGTCAGCCTAGGTATATAGATTCATCATACACCTGGATTGGATACAACACAAGCCTCCTCTTATTAATATAAGAGAGGAGTTTTCACACTGTTTGCCTTCTTGCTATATACCAAAAATAATAATCATTAGATAAGAAAGATTCTGTAGGTAAACAAGCACACATCTTTACATTTATACACACCATTTCCACAAAGAACTGCATTATCATGGCTCTTGTTATACAACTGGAATTAGGTACAAAAAAAGGAAGATGAGGAAATCCTGAACTGATTAAGTATAATAATCTAAGTAGTAAAAAAAACTCAATTATCTTAAGAAATGAAATCCTTCTGTTAAGTTTATTCACTAGACAATCTCATTTGAATTGACTCTAGGAATGCACATGGTATAATTAATATTCTGCGATAGCTAACAACTTTCCCTTCTATTTGATTGTGGCATAACAGAGTGTGATACGAAGCGCGGCGATTGGTCTGCATAATATATAATTTACTTTTCAGGTAACAACTCTACATACTTACCACTGACTACATATATATCTCCATAATTTTAGCCGTGATTTAGTATAATTACTCACCATATTCCTTAAATAATTTCTTGTATTCGCCAAGATCGTTCTGGTCCAGCCACTCTTCCACTTGCGCCGTCTCGTCCTCAAAAATCTCGGTCAACACAACATTTGTTAAATAAGTTAACGAACACAGAAAGAATACAGTACCGAAGTATTGCATCCGCTTTGTCATTATCGAGAATCTTTAGTCATAATTTAAATGTTTTTGTAAGTAAACAAACGAGAAAGGTACAAATTAGATTTTGACAATTCGATGAACGTTCGGAAACGCGGATCAATAATATAGCATTGACATTGACAGTTCAACAAACGGCTACGTTTAAGTAGACGGCAGTTGTCACCAAAGAGAATATAATCACTACGTTTTAAAAGACGGGACTTCCATACTAGCGATTTGATTAGTCTGTGTGTATGTTTGGTGTTCCAATCATTACCAACATGTATGACAAAGAACTGTCAAAGAACAATAGTACCAACATAACAGACTTAAATAGTGTAGTATGCCACACGCTTGCGTATTTTATCGATATCGATAAATTGGGGAGGGTCAACAAATTTCGTACTAGAAATCAGGTTAGAATCGAGTCCACATTTAAGTCGTATGTTATATATAGTGTGGACTTTTAGTGGACTAATACATGGTTGGACTTAAATGTGAACACGATTTTTATTTGTTAAAATAAAAATATGTAAAATGATTTTTTTTTAATAATATAATATAATTAAGGGATCATCCATTAATTACGTCACACGAATTTCTAGGTTTTTTGACCCCTCCCCCCCTCCTTGTCACACTTGGTCACATTTTGCAAATCCCTCCCCACCTGGTGTGACGTCACATTTTAGGCAATTTTGTTTTCAACGAAATCGGTAATAGTAACTCGGCATTATTTTTTTTAATGAAAAATATTTTTGGGAAAAGAAATATTAGTAGTTTTATAACACAAAACCAATTAAAAACGAAAATTACTTCCAAAAACTCATTATTTAACTGTACAGCGAATAAAAAAATATAAATTAATTTTCGGTTACTGATGAAGCTAAAGTGACGCCACAATGTTTGTGACTCCCCCCTCCCCCATGTCACAACATGTCACATTTTCATTACCCCTCCCTCCCCCTAAACGTGTGACGTAATTAATGGATGACCCCTAATTTAAAATACATCCCGACGGTCCGACGGTCCACAGGTAACAGAGGAAAATGTGTGTTCACCTGATTAAATGATTTTTTTTCTATATATAATATTCTTGAATAATAAAATTAAGTCTTCCTTTACAACTTATTTGGGCCACTGCCTGCATCTGAAAACATTTAATAATTAAAACAGAGACACATACTTTTTCTTATATTTTAGGTTAAAATCTTAAATAATAGAGAATATCACGCAAAACTCTACGTAGGTAGCGCCACTAACACTATCTGTCACAATCTGGGGGTCTACCGCAAAACAAGAAAACCGAAATTTCGTTATCCTCTCTATCACTCTTGCATATTCGAGCGATAAAAAAGCAGATAACTAAATTTCGATTTTCGCGTTTACCATTACTCAGGACCTTGTTAACAAACCACCTTGATGCATCAATGTCATAATAATTTGCTGTCTGTGAAAACTTGTCAAAAAACAGTTTAAGGGAGAGTATGTATAAGTTAGTCTATGAATTTACTGGAGTCGGTAGTACTGCACTCTGGCGGCAGAACATTGCAGTAATATCCCCTATTACTAGATTCCAAAAATATATAATATAATGTACATTCCATTAATGCACAGATGATAAATAATTTTCCACTAAAAATATTCGGAGAAATAATTATAGTCATGTTGTATACCAGGAAATTCACTCATTTTATTTTATTTACACTGATAAAAAATTAGGCTGCAGTCGATATCGATACGAATATCGATACTTGTAGTACATCACTAGTTCACAATGAAAGTGGATATGAAATATCTAATTTTCGATGTGTTTATAGCCTGCTACACCAAAATAAGGCTAAAAGTATCTAAAGCAATACTTACCGGTCTTCATCTAATGGAAATTTCGCCAGAAACTTCCTTTATTGCGATTTTCGCGAGCGTATCACGCCACATATTTCGCACTGAAACAACTTAGTTTTCGGTGGTATTTAAACAAAATCTATTGACTCACTGTATGTTCTTATCACGTTTGACTGTTTTGGAAAATAACGAAGGCTTTTAAAAAAGAAATTGCAAGAAATACGTAAGTAAAACCTACGAACCGCCATGACTAGGGTTGCCAGATGGTCGGGATTTGACGGGATTCTCCCGATTTTTAGCAGGTGTTCCCGATTCCCGACAAAGTGTAAACTGTCCCGAAAAACAGCTTCACGTTATAAAACAATAATTTCAAGTTCCGAACTGTCGTCGAGCGAGCGAGCTGACGTAGTGCCAATAATGTAAAATATCGTTGTTTTTAATACAATTACTTTAATTTGAATGTATTTTTTTTAGAGATGCCCCGAATAGTGAATTTGGCCGAATACCGAATATTCGGCCCCTCTCTCGGCCGAATACCGAACATTCGGCGACCGAATATTCGGCATGACATGCGAACATTTTGAGTCACAATTATTATGCAAACTGTTCGCCATCAAATAAAGCACTACGTTTGCTAAGATATATTTTTATGTTGAACAGAATTAATGAATGTATATTAGAGTGTGTTCTTCTTGGTGTGGTTGCGAATGCAAAACGTAACGTTGGGAGGCCATTGCTTCGCTTTAAAGATTGCGCAAAGAGGGACATGATTGCCTTCCATATCGACCACCGAGACTGGGAGAGGCTCGCAGAGCAGCGGACGGAATGGCGCAAACGTGTTGTGGAGGGTCGCAAATTTTGTGATGAGACCTGGTTCGCCACACTCGCTGACAAGAGGCAAAGACGACGACAAGGTGTCTCAGTACCGGTTTCCGCAAACATCTCTTGTCGGACCTGTGGTAGACCATGTCGGTCTCGCATCGGTCTATTCAGCCACGGTGTTTCTCCGGTGTTACACCATAAATCGTCTGCTATAGACGAAAAGGCCAATGATGATTAGAGTCAATCAAATCAGACCCATGATAAAAATAAAATATTTTGTAATCGATAAATGCTCAAAAACGTTCCTTCGTATTTAACTACTTTCCAAGAATACATTTTAAATATTATATATACCTAGGTTTTGGTAATTTTTTTTGTAATTTTTCTTTTTAGGTAGATGCAACAGATATTCGGTATTCGGCCGAATGTTGCCTACTATTCGGCCGAATACCGAATACTGGGCAGAGTGTCCGAATAGGCCGAATACCGAATAGTTGCCGAATCATGGCATCGTGGCAATCGTGGCATCTCTAATTTTTTTTTCCCGACTTAAGTCTAGGGCTGCCAGATCGAAAGGCGCTATTATCGGGAAATAATATCTATTTTTCGGGATTTTGGGACTTAAGTCGGGAAAAAAAACATTCAAATTAAAGTAATTGTATTAAAAACAACGATATTTTACATTATTGGCACTACGTCAGCTGCTCTGCCCATCAGCCCATAGAGGTTTTTATATAAAAATAGTATAAATTCTTTGAGAACATGAACAAACAAAAAAAATGTGGCGGCAAAAAGTGACAGTTCGGAACTTACAATTATTGTTTTATAATGTGAAGCTGTTTTCGGGACAGTTTTCCCTTTGTCGGGAATCGGGAACACATGCTAAAAATCGGGAGAATCCCGCCAAATCCCGACCGTCTGGCAACCCTACTTAAGTCCCAAAATCCCGAAAAATTGATATTGTTTCCCGATAATAGCGCCTTTCGATCTGGCAACCCTAGCCATGACAAGAAACAAAGCAATGTGGCTGACAGTTGACTTGACAGATAAATAGCACTGACGTTTTATTTGTTTTTTTGGCTATGGCTAGGTCACTGAAGTCCATACAATAGTAGATTGTACAACAAGGGCATAAAGTGACCCATTATTACCCGAGGCAATTTTTTGGTCTGAGCGAAGCGAAGACCAAAATAGTAGACGAGGGTAAAAATGGACATTTATGCCCTTGTTGTACACTCTGCTTTTCACTTCGATTGCGAGGAAAATATACAAAAAATCAAATATTTTAGGTTATTTTAACGTATTTATTCAAGACTAAAGAAAATTGTTCTTGGGCCGGTCGGAGGCGCGGGGCACGCCGATCGGGAGAGCGCCGGTCGGGGGCGCGCCGGCAGGGCTGGCAGTTTGTATGGCAGAATTTGGACTTTATTGCTAAGTCAATAAGGGTCGTAATAGATGATTTTACTTTATGCCCTAGAGCATAAAATGCGATTTTATGTCGTCTACGCACGACATAAAGGTGCACTTTTTGAGCATGAGAAGTGAAAAAACTTTTTTTGTTCCTAGTTGCGTCAGCCTGGTTGTCACAATAAAATAATGGCCTCTTCAAACTAACGTCACAGATATGCATAGAATAGAAGGTGGTAGGATCCTATAGAAGTGTTATACGCGTGCCTCCGTGAGGGACAAAACATTCGCAATGCGACAACACTATGATTGGTCGAGTTTATTTGTTGCCCACCATAATCCATATTAAATTTACGGTGGGGAATAAAAAAATTGTGAGACTGTGACAAGGACAAACAATAATAGCTCTTTCGCTGCTACTCCTACTGAAAGATATAATAAGACTATCCTGTTCTTTCACTTCCCCCCACCCCTCATGCCTGATCCAGTTATATACTTACTAGGTTCATGGTTGGAATCTATTCCAAGGGAAAAGGGAATCTAATTCATGGGATTAGGTTGCCGAACGAACCTCAGACTCCCCAAGTGATCTATGGCAAAATGCCGGTACAACGCTAGGAGGATGATGTTGATGACTTGTCTGGGTTACTTTTGGGTCAAATTTTTGAGCATTCGTTGCCTGACGTATAAATATTTATTTTATCCTGTTTTTAGGATTTGTTGTTATAGCGGCAACAGAAATACATCATCTGTGAAAATTTCAACTGCCTACTAGTCACGGTTCATGATATACAGTTTGTGGTAACTGAGAGACGGACAGACAGACATACAGACGGACAGGGGAGTCTTAGTAATAGGGTCCCGTTTTTACCCCTTTGGTTACGTAACCCTAAAAACAAACTACCTACCTATAGTCAATCTAGCGAATAGCGATGTAACGACATCAGTAAAGTTTGATGGTTTTTGATAATCATGATAAGAGGATGATGTGGGTCATGGTTCATATTATTACATAAATAAAATATGAAATTTATTTCGGATTGACATGTTTAATTCGTTATTGAATATATCACAAAGGAGTGCTCCAACAGTCTACGACCTGTTTAAAGCTATAGGTGTGTATTACAGTCACGATAGAATAGACCTGACCGCTGAAACAAAAACCTAGCCTCACTAGTCTTTGACATTACTTTCCAAATATAAACTACATATTAATAAACTATATTTTTAATTCAATGGTCAGTTATAAATGCTTAAACATTTTACTTCTTAATTTTAAGTTTGTCCGCAAGGGAACATGAGAGACCTGTGCCATCTGGCTCAACATTCAGCTGTTCAACTTTATTGTCGTTGAGGACCATAGAGAATCGTTTGGAACGGAAACCACCGAGCGGAGGCAGGTTAGTTCCAAGGTCCAGGGCCTTGATGAATGTGCCATTGGGGTCAGCTAGCATTCGGACCTGAGGAAAAGAATACAGCAAATTAATGAGTAGTTTGTGATAACAATAATTATTATAATTATAAACCTAAACCCGGAACGGAAGTAAATGAGGATAGTAGCCAATTGAAAAAGGGGTGTATCAGTGATGGTTGTAATATCAACTTTATGAATATTAAAACAAAGTAGAAAATCAAATGTATAAAAAACCATACCTATGTTAAGAACAAACTTAAGATTACCATGAATGCCAGTTTATAATTTGACTGCATACGAGATAAGCTGTGTGCTTTTAATATAAATAGGTACATATCAAAACAATCACAGTTCGAGTATAATTTTATTATAATTAACCAGACAATAATGACTGGCAAACCATATTCATGCGACCTTGAAGTTAAGTAGTGAGAGGTATTGTGTTTCCAGTTTTTGTTCTTATTTATAACAAGCAAGTAATAAAATGTTGATCTAGTAGAAAAACAAAAACGTTCTTGACAAACAAATTAAAGTAAGCCTACATGCAACTTAATTGAAAAGTAAAAATTGCATTCTGTTTCACAACACAAGTCTTACCACAATGAAAATAAAACGCTAATTGACAACAATTTATACATATTTTCTATATACCTAATGAAATAAAGTCTGTGAATTTCACAAATTAAATGAAGGTTGATTCTCAAAAAACTAAAAATGTTGTTAACAGTGATGTCGGTGGGAATTGAAAGTCTAATCAGCATATGAATGTGTGAATTGTCAAGCATAAAGGTCAATTGCCTGCTCATGTTGATGTTGTGGTAAGATTGGAAAATACCTAATTAATTTTAATTAAATGGATAAAGTTATCATTCAACAATTTAAAAATTATTTATGCTACCTGAAGGGATAATATACTTGTATACAAAGGATTTCAAGATTGTTAATTTATAGGGTTAGTCACATTGTAATGATCTACACATTAACAATTGATGAATGCAAATAATGAATTCTTCCCCTTTACTCATTCTTGCAATGAGTTGGTGTCTAAAGAAAATGATGAATATTAATTAGTACCTACTACGCAAGTCATTTAAGGAAGTTGTGTTGTATTTTTTATTAGTCAAGTATTAATGATTGACACATTAATAAATAATTAATTTTTCCCCTTTACTCATCTTGCAATGAGTTGGCGTCTGAAAATGATAAATCTTAATTAGCAGTACTACAGAGGTCATTTGAGGAAGTTATGTTGTTTATCCCCATTTTATTTGTAATTAATTGTAAACCCCTGTGAAAAACTTAAAGAGAAATAAATTAATAAGATCACCTCCACTTTTTTATTGTGGTACTGTAAAGAAAATGATTATATTGCAATACCAAACTAGGTACCATGATAACATTGATAACCTATGACTTCAATAGCTTATCATACACTATTAACCTGCATAAATAATGGTAACTCTACTAAAGACTGATGCATGAAATCAATAATAACTGAAGCACTGTGTGAAACATCCCTGAGTTCCTAGACATATTGATTTGTTACTAATTATAAATATAATCCATATATTTTTAAACAGACAACAGTACAGATTCTTAATGCATATTTGTATCACAAATAATGCTTACCTTTCCTTTGGTATTGTGTTGGGCCCCCCATGCAGCCATCACATAAGGATCGTTCACGGAGATGCACACGATCTCGTCAATTCCATCGGCCTTGATCTTGTCGGCATTTTGCACGTAGCCGGGCAAGTGTGTCTTTGAGCAGCCCGGGGTGAAGGCGCCGGGCACGGCGAACAATACAACTTTCTTTCCCGAACCCAACTCGCACGTGTTCACTTTATTCGCTGGTGAATCCTCAAATAAATCCGCCGCCGGTAGATTGTCTCCAACCTAAAAATCAAAACAAGTCCTTTTATTACCTTCCAAGTTACATAATAGGCAACTAAGTTAAATTACAACCTTTATTGGTGCCATGGCTAGCTGAGACGTGTGCAGCGCTCGTGCTGTTCGCGAGGTAAATGCAGTAATACCTCGAGTAATTAGAGAGGTCGTGGGAAACATTGGCGATGGAGTATGTATATTTTATTGAGTTTGACACTTTTGTATCGATTGATTAGCCGGTGCGCGAATGAAATGGAACGAATGACCTTCAGTATGTCTATTTATAAATATATACATAGAATAGGGAACATAGGGAAGGATTAAATTCACTTATTATTAAGAATATTTTATTTTAATTTGAAGAAAAGGTATATATTTTAAATTTATGATATAAGAATTGTAGTAAAATTGGCAAAAAACCGTAAAAAACATTTTTTTTTTTTACATTTTACTAGCGACATCTAGTGACTAGTAGCAGTAAACATGGTTTGAAGGACAGTGACAGGCTGACAGCTGTCTCGCGACAGTTGACAGTTCTATCCATAGACTACGAAGGATGTCTACACACATAGATTTTATATATAGAGATCCCGTCTCAGCGAGCTGTCACTGTTGCCACTTTTGTTTAGTGTACGATTAACAATGAGGCCCACCTTGCTGTAGCCATGTCGATAAAGTCATATCGATAAACTATCGACATTTCTTGCAATTTTAATTTTACTTCAAAGGTTTAACGATACCTAAAATGAACAAAAACGCTTTTATTCTTTATTGTGGTTATCAGATCACAATTTTATCGTCACGCCCCAGCAGGGATCCAAGGGAAAGTTCGGATATTTAATTAAAATACATAAATACCTACTAAAATATGTGTTCCGCAATAATTGAATTATTTTATTACATAATAATATATTCATTATCCATTAGCATTTCAATTATGTTCATGTTTAACGAAGATATTGAAGCTTCAATTAATCGCTATTTCGTTCCGCTGTGTAGCGTTTATCGATATATAACATGATTAAACTCGACTTTTCACATCCCTAAAAGAGCACACATATACGCTTTTACGCACACATACACAGCCTGGGCGCATCAAAAAAGGCAACACTTGTTTTGAAGTCCATCTTGTCAACAGTATGGTTGTCCTTTTTTGACAAACGGCATTTTTAAAAGAGCGAGGAGAGAGAAATGATACTAGTCGCTGCGCCGTGAAAGAGAACAGAAAACGTTGGGCCCTCGTGTGTAGACAACACGATATGCTGTAGACATGTCATCCGATGAGACGCAAGACGCAAGGCCCCAACGTGTTCTGTTCACTTTGACGGCGCAGCAACTAGTATCACTTCTCTCTCCTCGCTCTTTTAAAAATGCCATTTCTCAAAAAAGGACAACCCATACTGTTGACAAGATGAACTTCAAATCAAAGTGTTGCCTTTTTTGGTGCATCCAGGCTGTGTAGTGTGCGTAAAAACGTGTATGTGTGCTCTTTTAGGGATGTGAAAAGTCGATTTTAATCATGTTATATATCGATAAACGCCACACATCGTCAATAGAAAAAGGCGGCAAATTTGTAAAATGTAGGCGCGAAGGGATATCGTCTCATAGAAAATTTTAATTTCGCGCTTTTTTCTACTGACAAGATCTGCTTGACCATCTATAGCTATTAATTGAAGCTTCAATATCTTCGTTAAACATAAACATAATTGAAATGCTAATGGATAATGAATATATTAGAATATAATAAAATAATGCAATTATTGCGGAACACATATTTTAGTAGGTATTTATGTATTTTAATTAAATATCTGAACTTTCCCTTCTGGTCTAAGATCCCACATATATGGTCGACCTTCACCAATTTGTCTGACGGCTGAAACTATGAAAATATGAAAGAAAATATGTTCCAGGACATAAATAAATAGAATTGCCTAAAGAAATATGGTCAAGGCTATTTTTAATAATTTTTTGAAAAAAAATTTTTTTCGGCAAATTTCACCGATTTGTCTGACGATCGAAATAAGTTTCAATGGAAAGTATACAACTTATACAACATAAATCATCTAGGTTGCCTATCTTATTCCGGTCACTATTATGTGGTTGCCGTGTTTAAAGAGGTGATTTTATATCGATAATTGTACTCATCTGTCTGACGCTCGAATTATACATCAAAATGGTAATTTTATTGCAAATACAATGGCATAGGGTTTGCCTGCGAAAATCCGGGGGCCCTACCGTGAAAATCGAACGATAGAGCGCCATCCGCACGTAAATTAGTTCGAACGAACCAACTGAAGCCTACCGGGAAACTCTTTCGTTTTGGCTTACGTCTTTCGAATCCATAGAATTGACCGACGTGAATGGAATGAACGAACCTAACGTTAAGTGTGCATCACACTTCACATCCTACGCTGGGACATAAAACCGGTAAATTAATAATTTACTTAAAACTGAGTTAGATATACTTAAATAATTAGTTTTACGTACTTATAACGTACAATGATACTAAAAACCTTCGTAGAATAAGTTTTAATACCAATTTAACATTTTTTGCTGTTTGTCGAATATAATTTTAATAGATTAAGCAGTAGTGTCAAGACTGTCAATGTCAAATTCATTGTTTACTGTCTCATGGCTGTCTTGATGTCGCCGATGTTTGTCTGTTGTACCACATATTTTAATATTATAAAATTTGTATTTACATTGAAAAGGTAAGAAAATCTTTATCTTGTCTTTAAAAAAAACTTTCTAAGCAGAAGAAATTACCGTTATAATTGAAGTACTTGACGACTTTTTGAAACTATGTATCACAATGTACCTACTTTTGATTATTTTAGTTGCTTTTAAACATATAAATTACTTCCTAGTACCCGATGACTTTCGAAACTACATAGTTTCGTTGCATACTTTTGGTTACTCTCGCTCGACTTATGAAACAAATAAGAATAAGATACTTGTTAAACAGTGAACAGTTGTAGTTTTTACATAAAATAATTATTTTAGCAGTTTAAAGGATAATTTTCAATCTACCTATTATTAATATTTTCTCAAAAGTAATTTATTTTATTACTTTGTAAGTTCTTAAGGTCAAATAGTCTATTGATTGTCCGAAGCTCCTGTAGCCGGTTATTTTAGAAAAATATGCTCTAATTCATGTTTTTTTTTAGTTCCAGACTAGTGGGAATCACAATGGACCTACAGTGAGCACCCTGGCAAGGAATATGTTCAAGCTTATAGCTTCCAGCTATTGCTGGAAAATGGAAATTTCTATAATGATATGGAGGCCAACAAAGGTAGGCATTTTTACTGATTTGGATCACAGGAACGTTTCGTACTCATGAAACTATCCTGATTGTGTATGAGATAATCTACGATTTTCTTTCACTTTCATACTTTCTTTGAAATAAAAGTGTCTGCCCAACGCCAACTAGGTACATGGGTACCTACTTACCTAGATGCCAAGTAGGCTGGCTACATACTTATATATCCTATACGTCATGCTTTAAAGGTCTACAAATGTCTAAATTATAATAAATAAGAATAATTAGATTTGACATATAAACTTAATTTCAATTTCACACCGTTCACTGGAGTATGGTTTAATACAATAATTTGTATATATCTAAATATAATTCTTGTTTTTATTAACATTTCCACAGACTCCAGAGCATGTCTGGCAGCGCCTCATAGGGCTATCCTGCCCTCGACTCCCAGTCTACCAGCCGCGCCGGTCCGTCGCCTAATCACAACTCCAACCCAGTCAACCGCAACAGGAGCCACAAGAATGTGAGGTGGTGCTGGAGATGAAGGTGATCGAAGCCAACTTATACACCCGCGAACTGATGCGGTGGAAAAAACTTTGGTCTTTTTTTAACATTAATTTTATAACTTCATTTGCTTAGACTGATTTGAAATATTCTTTATTGAAAGTGTATAATGTATATAGAGATTTGTCCGATTTTTGTTAAAATAAAAATAATAAAATTATACGCAAAGTATATTTTATTGAATTTAGCTATTTTTATCAGTACACGGAAGCGTCGCGACTATATCTCGCAGATCGTCGGGCAGTGGTCGAACACGTAGTTGGGAGATTTTCAATAAAAAGTTTGTCTTCACATTAACATTGTTTTATTTATTAATTTGTGTAAAAAATTTAACAATTTTACCAGGCTAAGGGTTAAGGGTTATATTTCCCACGTATGGCACTTCAAACATCTGTTCTATTTTTGATGAGTAAAACATTCAATTGTCATTTTCGAAATGTCAGCCTGGTAAAGGGTTAAAATTGTATAATTATATTTTAAATATTAATATAATAAAATTCGGGACTAACACATTCAGCACATGCACAAACAGGCGGCAAATGGGCAGAAGCTTCCTCCTCCTCCCTTATTGTCTACATTCGAAAAGAGTTAGTCAGACCAGGATATTAAGCGATTTTTATAGCACAGACGCGCAAATGTTATTTAAATACATAATTTCATAGAAATTTGGAATTTAAAATGCTTGCACGTTTGTGCTATAAAAATCGCTGCATACTTATCTTGGTCTCACTCTAATGTCATTTACATATTATTGACTAATCATTGACTATGTTTATTTGCACATACAAGAGTAAGAAATAAAATAGCCTACCTAACCTTATAAAATTATTTATCATAGGTACATTTATAACCGTTTCGGTGCGGTTGGCACGACAGGCGTGTCATCAATGATTTCAACGTGTGGCGCATGACACGACAGGCGTGCGATCATATTCTATGGCGTAAGGCACGCCTGCCGTGTCATGAAATAATTGTTCGCCGCCACAGCCAAAAGTTTTCGAAGTTTACACAACTCAGATATAATATAACATTTAGATACATACATAGATAGATTACAAGTCTTATATATTTCGTTCGTGATTTCCTTTACGAGTAACATGTTTGCTTATCGTTATATACTATACTACTACACTGATTGTTTTGTAACAAAATTCTGCCATGTAATTTTGAAAAATAAACACACGTATTATACATCTTTAAATTTTAAAGTATTCTATCTATCTATCTTTGTATAGCTACATCATTTATATCGATGGTCAAATATTCAGAACTATACTAGACAAAGTTATGCAATCATAGTTAATAACACAATCGGCACAATCTGTGTCTGGTTAAGGTTAAGACACATATTTTAAATCCCCCAGAAACAAATGTAATTTATTGTACCTGCTAGGTATATTACTCCGTAGTCAACTTGGCCAATACAACTCTTAGTGCTGCTAATCGTGTATTAGTTTAACTAGCAGGTACAATAAATTACACAATTTATTCCTGTAAAGGAAGCGATTCAAATATATGTGCCTTATTATCCTTATGCCTTACATTAGCTTTCTAAGGTGAATTTAATAATTACCACAGCATGGCCTCATAGGAAATAAGACTAGTTTGCTAGCCTCTGCTTATATAGTAGATAAGTCTTAGTCTTCTTCTATACTACGTAGGTACGGGGCATTGGGTAATAGTTGCATTATCAGCTGGTAATGTAGCTCCTTGAAAAGCCGGCAGTGTTATTTTCATCGCCGTCGTCGGGAGTACGGTCATCGCGTATAGGCACAGCACGGATCACAGATCAGACAGTAGTGGCCATGGTGGTGGTGTAACTGAAACATCATAAGAACTGGTATTAGAATTATTACTATACTTACTATGTACTAATATTACTGTTTGACATCTTCATTACATTACTAGGAATTTCATTATTATTTAGAACAGCGGTAGGCAACAGGCGGCCCGTGAACCTCTCACTTGCGACCCGCGAGCCCCCTTGGCTATTTTGTATGTAATATTGATAAACGACAATGTTTGATAAAGTAACACATATTAACAAAGTGCGGCCCGCTTCAACTTTTTAACTACTATGTGGCCCTTGGCTGCTAAAATGATGCCGACCGCTGATTTAGAATACTAATTTTATGATTCTTATTTTCTTTAGACGCTAGTTTACAATGACTTCGCCATTTTGAAAGTTTTCGACGTGTAATAGTTACATGTCGTTGAAGTGTCGCCGGGAAACAGACACACACCAACAATGCGCGTGCTATCCCTGGGGAAAGCGTATCTAAGTATAAGCCTATAGTAGGACCTATGCCGATGGTTGTTGGATCTGTCGGCGAATGAAACAGCTTTCTCGTCACCCCCCAATACAAATCTACACAATGGATGGTTAACTTCATAGCTACAGTCCAAAACGCAGACATATTCGCAGACAAGTGGCCGTCCCTACAACGTAGTATCAGGATTTTTTTAACTCTGCCTATGTTACTTAATATCAGTTTTTTTTAAATGTCTAGGTAACTTAGTAATACATAATATGTATGTTAGAGATAGTTCGAAAAGTGTATACATATTTATGAATTTTATGATACTGACTATGTATTATTAACAGTATAAGTGTCTTGGCATCTTGCAGCTGTAAACTTATACTTAGTGTTTGCCTGAATAAATAAAAAATAATAAAGAACTGCAAATCAGTGTCCATAACACTAAGTTACCTTTTAATATTCCAAATGTTAGCTCTATAGTGGAGCGCGCCTTATTTTATATGGCGTTATAGCCTCGGGGATTCTTCTGCGGCGCCGGTTGCAGAAATCATAAGGTGTCCCGTGTTCCCGCAGTGGATACCCGGAGTCTTCTAAAATTATAATAAGCACATTATATTAATAGTGGGTTAATATCTGCCTAAAAACCATCGCTGGTGTTACGGAACCTTTCCTGAAGGCCGCAATGGAAACATTTATTTGTAACTAACACAAACAAACGAAGAGTCTCTCACCCTAAATGCATATACAATAAGCGGCAATTATTGCCGTTCTGTCAGGGATAATAATATAAAATAAGACACAATTATATTCCTATTATTTCCGTCCTCCACATTTTGCAACTAGAATTAGACCAAGATAAGGCTGCAACGATATTGATAGCATGCACAGTGTAGGTAAGTGTTATTTATGCGTCATAATTTCATAGAAGTTTGACGTTTAAAATAACAGTTGCACTGCGTGTGCTATCAGAATCATTGCAGTCTTCTCTTGGTCTAACTCTAGGGTCATTCGAAATATTTCGTAAATAGTTTCCGTGATGAGCTAAACCTTTTAGCAGCCAAGGGCCACATAAGTACATAGTTGTTAACAATGTTGAAGTGGGCCGCACTTTATTAATATTTGTGAATTTATCAGATATTGTCGTTTGTCAATATTACATACAAAATAGCCAGCAAAGCTCGCGGGCCGGGCTGCAAGCGAAAAATTAGCAGGCCGCATGCAGCCCGCGGGCCGCCTGTTGCCGACCGCTGCGTTAAACCATTAATGAACCCCTGACGTAACATGTGCATCTATGTCTGTCTGTAGTACGTAGCCCCCAACACACACATACACTCACACAGGCTCATTGATCTTACTGTAGGATCGTTTAGTGTATGATTAAGAACACAATATATATTTATATAAATTATTAAGTTATAACATACCTACCTACCTAATGTGCGCTATTTCGCTGGTACCACATGCCCGCTGCTCGAAGTAGTCTTGACTAATGCTAATGCTACATATGAAGGCGTTGTGGGTTGCCCTGCCGTACGATGCGTCCATGTTAATGATGTAGTTGACTTGTTCCCATATCTGAAAACCGAACGTTACATAATGTTAATTTATATTTCACCATAGTACGAATTTAGTTAGCTTAGCTCCCTTTTGCTTGTATTGTACAATTCTAATTTATTCCTATTTTTTCAGTCATCCACATTTTACATCTAGCGTCATTCGACAATTTTGTAAATCATTTTTTCCATGATGCGCTAACTAAACGATTAATTGATTGTGTGTGTGTGTGTGTGTGAATTAATAAAAATGAACACACACACATACACACACATGCTTATTAATATTACTGTGGTATCGTAGTGCGTGATTAGAAACACCAAATATATTTATATAAATTATAACACATACCTACCTAATGTACACTATTTCGCTGGTGCCACACACTGTCATGCCAGCTGCTCGAAGTAATCTCGACTAACGCTGTTGCTCCATATAAAGGTGTCGTAGGTTGTCCCACCATACGACTTGTCCACGTAATTGATATGATCCCGTATCTGAAAACCAAACGTCAGTTGTTGTTAATTTCTGTTTCACTTTAGTACGAAGTTACAAAAAAAGGAAGTCAAATTCAAATCATGAATATTTTAGAGTAGGTATACAGTAGTATACACATCTTCTATAAAGTCTGAAAATAAGTAATGTAAGGCTTAGTAAATTAAATAAATTAACAATCCATACTTTCATACTAATATTATAAATGCGCGTAAAAGTGTGTCTGTCTGTTACCTCTTGACGCTTAAACCCCTGAACCGATTTGGACTAAATTTGGTATGGATATAGTTTGGGCCCCGAGAAAGGGTTAGTTTTTTTCAATCATCGTCATCATCCCACGCAGACGATGTCGCGGGCAGAAGCTAGTAATTAATAAATATCTTGGACACGGCGCGTATAGTACCTACGTCGATTCCTCTCACTGCGGCCTTGACCACCGGCAGCTTGGGCCTTGCCCCGCTGCTGGCGGCATTCTAGGTTAGTTTTTTTAATAATATGTTTATATATTTTTTATTGTTTTGTGATTTTTTTATATTCTACTTATATATTCAAATCGTAAAAACCTAAAAGCTAAGACACAAATCGACCTATTCCAATAGAAAGCTAAATAAAGCTTGTATTGTGAGTACTAAATGAAGATATAATTATACAATAGATAGAATAATATAAAACATTCATAACTCCGGATCATATATCTGTGATAAACACAGAAATAAATACCTTTACCAGGATTCGAGCTCGAAAATTCCTGTTTTATTGACGGGGTCACTACCGACTGGGCTAAGAGCCAGTTTAAACTTAAAATATTTTGGGATTAGAATAAACTGGTTAAGATTATTATTTCACAAAATTATTTTTACACACATGGAAAACATGAAATATACTGATCAATATATCAACCTCCTAACAGGATAAAGAGGCAATCTTTTTTTATAAGGTACACTAAAGAAACAACTTTCAAAACATTATTACAATAGTAAACAGTAGTATACATAAGAGGTAGGTTTTTTTATAAAATTGCCCTTCAAAACAAGCACAGAAATAGACAAACTGTTTTAGCTGCTTCTATTAGACTAATAATAATAATATATCTGCCGGAAATAAAATTGCGTATCATTTTATTAGGCAGTCGTCCGTTTTATACCATTTATATCCCTTAGCTCAGTACTTATCATCACCATCGCTTGCACGCATTAGCCTAGTTAATTTTAGATACCATCAACTCTCAATAGTCCTTACACCCTGGCGGATGCTGCCTCTGCGTGTGTTCCATGACGCGGGCAAGGGCAGCATCCGCTCGGTTTACCCCTTACATTTCATTAAGTGTCAAAAGGGACTCACGTGTTGCCTACGGCTCCGCGCACGCCTCCCAAAGGTCCGGAACACCATTGTTCCGTGATGGAAAAGATATACAAGAAGCGGTCTTCATATTCTTATGGCCCATGAAGGGTCACATGTGTGCATCGAAAACCCCTGGAATGCAGAATGAAATTATTAGTACTTAATTTATGAAATATGATATAAGATTAATGTGCATTACTTCTAATGTACAATGTATGTATAACTATTTTTTTGAGAAGAGCCCTGCTAAGTATTTACTGAAATACTGGTTAAGTACTACTTAGCATCAATTATGTATATATGTAAACTTCTTTTAGAATTGGCTAGATACGTAATTATTGTATGTAGGTAAGATTACCTACATATAAGGAACACTGTGTATAGATAGAGTGGGGGCTAGAACAACCTTAACTGTGAATGTTTTATGTATTTATTTATTTTAACATTTCAATCAGGTAAGAAGACCCATATATTACTAATACAATTTGACTGGACAATTCTTCTTTTTAAACCCAAGATTTTTTTTAACAATATCTATCAGTATATTTTATAAATTCATATTCATTCATGGTATATTAAGTAGTGTGTGCCAGGTACTCACAGTATTATTTTATCTGATATGAGGTTATTATAAATAATGTAAACAAATTTCACTTACCCGGCTTTAATGATAGCCCATACTGATAAGACCGGGGTAATTTAGCAGTTGGACACCGCTTGCTGAGAAACAGGCATCCATTTGGTCCCGGCCCACTTCATGTTGATAATCTGCCTGCCATAAAAGTTTAAATGGAAAAATAACGTAGAAGTACACTACTTTGCGAACAACTCAATTTGAATCTCGGCATTATTTATTTATGTGATGAGCACAGATATCTGTTCCTGAGTCATTTGGTGTGTGTTTTCCATGTGTGTATTTATTATATATCACAACATAAGCCTTCTTGAGCTTATTGTGGGGCTTTGTCAATTTGGGTAAGATTGTCCCATAACATTTATATACATATATTATTAAATTAATATCTTCTGTATAATACAAAAATACATTCTATCAAATGGTATATTATTTTAATTATATACTGACAGACACTACATAGCTTCCCATGAAGGTAGAACTTTGAATACTTGAAACATACATCTTGCAATGCTCTAGACCTTTTATTGTGAATGTTCAATGTTTTGACTATTTGATTAATGACTTACGAAATAATCTAAAACGTATACCTTATTGAACAGGGTCCTACAGCTATTTCGTCGTGGATGTGGAAATATGCAGCGTGGTATTTACAAACTCCGCGTCCAGAACTTTCACTTAGCGGAATGTTTATCGCATTAGGCACCTATAGAAGCGGCTTGTTGCCGGATTTCTTCAGCCAGGTTCTCTTGCGACAGAAACATCTTTGTAATAGTTCACAAACAAACAGTACAATTTCACCCAGCACGACACAATCAACTATAATAATAAGATACACGAAGGGCATGATACCCTATTATGACAGAATGAAATTGCCAGGTCATGAAATTGAAAAAACAGGAGCACTGCTTTGAAACTGCGAGTTGATCGAGCATAATCCCCAAATATCTATTTATTCATCCCGCTGCAGTGCTCAAAAACCGAGGACGTTCAAAATATTTGCAAAACAATGCGCGGATTCACTGCCACAAAAACGGGATAAAAAGCTGAAAGGTGAGTTATCTGGCAGCACTGTGATAAACGAAAGAACAACGTTAGCTCTTGAGGTAACGTGTGTTTTGACAGTTCTTTACGAATTTCGTGCTGTCAAAAACTCCGAAAATTGCGTTTCGCGGTAGGTCTATGGAACGATATTCGATCCATAATCGTCTTTCGAACGGGCCGCTCGATGACGGCTGTCTTCGCGGTAGCAAACCGTGTTTTATCTGTCAGAATTGCCCGCAATTGACGATTTTCGGTATTCGCGGTAGCGCTGGGGCCCTACCGTGAAAATCGAACGATAGAGCGCCATCCGCACGTAAATTAATTCGAACGAACCAACTGAAGCCTACCGGGAAACTCTTTCGTTTTGGCTTACGTCTTTCGAATCCATAGAATTGACCGACGTGAATGGAATGAACGAACCTAACGTTAAGTGTGCATCACACTTCACATCCTACGCTGGGACATTAAACCGGTAAATTAATAATTTACTTAAAACTGAGTTAGATATACTTAAATAATTAGTTTTACGTACTTATAACGTACAATGATACTAAAAACCTTCGTAGAATAAGTTTTAATACCAATTTAACATTTTTTGCTGTTTGTCGAATATAATTTTAATAGATTAAGCAGTAGTGTCAAGACTGTCAATGTCAAATTCATTGTTTACTGTCTCATGGCTGTCTTGATGTCGCCGATGTTTGTCTGTTGTACCACATATTTTAATATTATAAAATTTGTATTTACATTGAAAAGGTAAGAAAATCTTTATCTTGTCTTTAAAAAAAACTTTCTAAGCAGAAGAAATTACCGTTATAATTGAAGTACTTGACGAATTTTTGAAACATGTATCACAATGTACCTACTTTTGATTATTTTAGTTGCTTTTAAACATATAAATTACTTCCTAGTACCCGATGACTTTCGAAACTACATAGTTTCATTGCATACTTTTGGTTACTCTCGCTCGACTTATGAAACAAATAAGAATAAGATACTTGTTAAACAGTGAACAGTTGTAGTTGTTACATAAAATAATTATTTTAGCAGTTTAAAGGATAATTTTCAATCTACCTATTATTAATATTTTCTCAAAAGTAATTTATTTTATTACTTTGTAAGTTCTTAAGATCAAATAGTCTATTGATTGTCCGCGGCTCCTGTAGCCGGTTATTTTAGAAAAATATGCTCTAATTCATGTGTTTTTTTAGTTCCAGACTAGTGGGAATCACAATGGACCTACAGTGAGCACCCTGGCAAGGAATATGTTCAAGCTTATAGCTTCCAGCTATTGCTGGAAAATGGAAATTTCTATAATGATATGGAGGCCAACAAAGGTAGGCATTTTTACTGATTTGGATCACAGTAATGTTTCGTATTCATGAAACTATCCTGATTGTGTATGAGATAATCTACGATTTTCTTTCACTTTCATACTTTCTTTGAAATAAAAGTGTCTGCCCAACGCCAACTAGGTACATGGGTACCTACTTACCTAGATGCCAAGTAGGCTAGCTACATACTTATATATCCTATACGTCATACTTTAAAGGTCTACAAATGTCTAAATTATAATAAATAAGAATAATTAGATTTGACATATAAACTTAATTTCAATTTCACACCGTTCACTGGAGTATGGTTTAATATAATAATTTGTATATATCTAAATATAATTCTTGTTTTTATTAACATTTCCACAGACTCCAGAGCATGTCTGGCAGCGCCTCATAGTGCTATCCTGCCCTCGACTCCCAGTCTACCAGCCGCGCCGGTCCGTCGCCTAATCACAACTCCAACCCGGTCAACCGCAACAGGAGCCACAAGAATGTGAGGTGGTGCTGCAGATGAAGGTGATCGAAGCCAACGACCACTTATACACCCGCGAACTGATGCGGTGGAAAAAACTTTGGTCTTTTTTTAACATTAATTTTATAACTTTATTTGCTTAGACTGATTTGAAATATTCTTTATTGAAAGTGTATAATGTATATAGAGATTTGTCCGACTTTTGTTAAAATAAAAAATAATAAAATTATACGCAAAGTATATTTTATTGAATTTAGCTATTTTTATCAGTACACGGAAGCGTCGTGCGTGACTATATCTCGCAGATCGTCGGGCAGTGGTCGAACACGTAGTTGGGAGATTTTCAATAAAAAGTTTGTCTTCACATTAACATTGTTTTATTTATTAATTTGTGTAAAAAATTTAACCCTTTTACCAGGCTAAGGGTTATATTTCCCACGTATGGCACTTCAAACATCTGTTCTATTTTTAATGAGTAAGACATTCAATTGTCATTTTCGAAATGTCAGCCTGGTAAAGGGTTAAAATTGTATAATTATATTTTAAATATTAATATAATAAAATTCGGGACTAACACATTCAGCACATGCACAAACAGGCGGCAAATGGGCAGAAGCTTCCTCCTCCTCCCTTATTGTCTACATTCGAAAAGAGTTAGTCAGACCAAGATATTAAGCGATTTTTATAGCACAGACGCGCAAATGTTATTTAAATACATAATTTCATAGAAATTTGGAATTTAAAATACACTTGCACGTTTGTGCTATAAAAATCGCTGCATACTTATCTTGGTCTCACTCTAATGTCATTTACATATTATTGACTAATCACTGACTATGTTTATTTGCACATACAAGAGTAAGAAATAAAATAGCCTACCTAACCTTATAAAATTATTTATCATAGGTACATTTATAACCGTTTCGGTGCGGTTGGCACGACAGGCGTGTCATCAATGATTTCAACGTGTGGCGCATGACACGACAGGCGTGCGATCATATTCTATGGCGTAAGGCACGCCTGCCGTGTCATGAAATAATTGTTCGCCGCTACAGCCAAAAGTTTTCGAAGTTTACACAACTCAGATATAATATAACATTTAGATTTTTACATTACAAGTCTTATATATTTCGTTCGTGTGTAATTATTCCTTTACGAGTAACATGTTTGCTTATCGTTATATACTATACTACTACACTGATTGTTTTGTAACAAAATTCTGCCATGGAATTTTGAACAATACATACATCTTAAAAAATAAACACACGCATTATACATCTTTAAATTTTAAAGTATTCTATCTATCTATCTTTGTATATCTACATCATTTATATCGATGGTCAAATATTCAGAACTATACTAGACAAAGTTATGCAATCATAGTTAATAACACAATCGGCACAATCTGTGTCTGATTAAGACACATATTTTAAATCCCCCAGAAACAAATGTAATTTATTGTACCTGCTAGGTATATTACTCCGTAGTCAACTTGGCCAATACAACTCTTAGTGCTGCTAATCGTGTATTAGTTTAACTAGCAGGTACAATAAATTACACAATTTATTCCTGTAAAGGAGGCGATTCAAATATATGTGCCTTATTATCCTTATGCCTTACATTAGCTTTCTAAGGTGAATTTAATAATTACCACAGCATGGCCTCATAGGAAATAAGACTAGTTTGCTAGCCTCTGCTTATATAGTAGATAAGTCTTAGTCTTCTTCTATACTACGTAGGTACGGGGCATTGGGTAATAGTTGCATTATCAGCTGGTAATGTAGCTCCCTGAAAAGCCGGCAGTGTTATTTTCATCGCCGTCGTCGGGAGTACGGTCTTCGCGTACAGCACGGATCACAGATCAGACAGTAGTGGCCATGGTGGTGGTGTAACTGAAACATCATAAGAACTGGTATTAGAATTATTACTATACTTACTATGTACTAATATTACTGTTTGACATCTTCATTACATTACTAGGAATTTCATTATTATTTAGAACAGCGGTAGGCAACAGGCGGCCCGTGAACCTCTCACTTGCGACCCGCGAGCCCCCTTGGCTATTTTGTATGTAATATTGACAAACGACAATGTTTGATAAAGTAACACATATTAACAAAATGCGGCCCGCTTCAACTTTTTAACTACTATGTGGCCCTTGGCTGCTAAAATGATGCCGACCGCTGATTTAGAATACTAATTTTATGATTCTTATTTTCTTTAGACGCTAGTTTACAATGACTTCGCCATTTTGAAAGTTTTCGACGTGTAATAGTTACATGTCGTTGAAGTGTCGCCGGGAAACAGACACACATCAACAATGCGCGTGCTATCCCTGGGGAAAGCGTATCTAAGTATAAGCCTATAGTAGGACCTATGCCGATGGTTGTTGGATCTGTCGGCGAATGAAACAGCTTTCTCGTCATCCCCCAATGCAAATCTACACAATGGATGGTTAACTTCATAGCTACAGTCCAAAACGCAGACATATTCGCAGACAAGTGGCCGTCCCTACAACGTAGTATCAGGATTTTTTTAACTCTGCCTATGTTACTTAATATCAGTTTTTTTTAAATGTCTAGGTAACTTAGTAATACATAATATGTATGTTAGAGATAGTTCGAAAAGTGTATACATATTTATGAATTTTATGATACTGACTATGTATTATTAACAGTATAAGTGTCTTGGCATCTTGCAGCTGTAAACTTATACTTAGGGGTTGCCTGAATAAATAAAAAATAATAAAGAACTGCAAATCAGTATCCATAACACTAAGTTACCTTTTAATATCCCAAATGTTAGCTCTATAGTGGAGCGCGCCTTCTTTTGTATGGCGTTATAGCCTCGGGGATTCTTCTGCGGCGCCGCTTGCAGAAATCATAAGGTGTCACGTGTTCCTGCAGTGGATACCCGGAGTCTTCTAAAATTATAATAAGCACATTATAGTAATGGTATCTGCCTAAAAACCATCGCTGGTGTTACGGAACCTTTCCTGAAGGCCGCAATGGAAACATTTATTTGTAACTAACACAAACAAACGAAGAGTCTCTCACCCTAAATGCATATATAATAAGCGGCAATTATTGCCGTTCTGTCAGGGATAATAATATAAAATAAGACACAATTATATTCCTATTATTTCCGTCCTCCACATTTTGCAACTAGAGTTAGACCAAGATAAGGCTGCAACGATATTGATAGCATGCACAGTGTAGGTAAGTGTTATTTATGCGTCATAATTTCATAGAAGTTTGACGTTTAAAATAACAGTTGCACTGCGTGTGCTATCAGAATCATTGCAGTCTTTTCTTGGTCTAACTCTAGGGTCATACGAAATATTTCGTAAATAGTTTCCGTGATGAGCTAAACCTTTTAGCAGCCAAGGGCCACATAAGTACATAGTTGTTAACAATGTTGAAGTGGGCCGCACTTTATTAATATTTGTGAATTTATCAGATATTGTCGTTTGTCAATATTACATACAAAATAGCCAGCAAGGCTCGCGGGCCGGGCTGCAAGCGAAAGATTAGCAGGCCGCATGCAGCCCGCGGGCCGCCTGTTGCCGACCGCTGCGTTAAACCATTAATGAACCCCTGACGTAACATGTGCATCTATGTCTGTCTGTAGTACGTAGCTCCCAAACACACATACACTCACACAGGCTCATTGATCTTACTGTAGGATCGTTTAGTGTATGATTAAGAACACAATATATATTTATATAAATTATTAAGTTATAACATACCTACCTACCTAATGTGCGCTATTTCGCTGGTACCACATGCCCGCTGCTCGAAGTAGTCTTGACTAATGCTATTGCTACATATGAAGGCGTCGTGGGTTGCCCTGCCGTACGACGCGTCCATGTTAATGATGTAGTTGACTTGTTCCCATATCTGAAAACCGAACGTTACATAATGTTAATTTATATTTCACCATAGTACGAATTTAGTTAGCTTAGCTCCCTTTTGCTTGTATTGTACAATTCTAATTTATTCCTATTTTTTCAGTCATCCACATTTTACATCTAGCGTCATTCGACAATTTTGTAAATCATTTTTTCCATGATGCGCTAACTAAACGATTAATTGATTGTGTGTGTGTATGTGTGTGTGTGTGAATTAATAAAAATGAACACACACACACACACATACACACACATGCTTATTAATATTACTGTGGTATCGTAGTGCGTTATTAGAAACACCAAATATATTTATATAAATTATAACACATACCTACCTAATGTACACTATTTCGCTGGTGCCACACATGCCAGCTGCTCGAAGTAATCTCGACTAACGCTGTTGCTCCATATAAAGGCGTCGTAGGTTGTCCCACCATACGACTTGTCCACGTAATTGATATGATCCCGTATCTGAAAACCAAACGTCAGTTGTTGTTAATTTCTGTTTCACTTTAGTACGAAGTTACAAAAAAAGGAAGTCAAATTCAAATCATGAATATTTTAGAGTAGGTATACAGTAGTATACACATCTTCTATAAAGTCTGGAAATAAGTAATGTAAGGCTTAGTAAATTAAATAAATTAATAATCCATACTTTCATACTAATATTATAAATGCGCGTAAAAGTGTGTCTGTCTGTTACCTCTTGACGCTTAAACCCCTGAACCGATTTGGACTAAATTTGGTATGGATATAGTTTGGGCCCCGAGAAAGGGTTAGTTTTTTTCAATCATCGTCATCATCCCACGCAGACGATGTCGCGGGCAGAAGCTAGTAATTAATAAATATCTTGGACACGGCGCGTATAGTACCTACGTCGATTCCTCTCACTGCGGCCTTGACCACCGGCAGCTTGGGCCTTGCCCCGCTGCTGGCGGCATTCTAGGTTAGTTTTTCTAATAATATGTTTATATATTTTTTATTGTTTTGTGAATTTTTTTATATTCTACTTATATATTCAAATCGTAAAAAACCTAAAAGCTAAGACACAAATCGACCTAGTCCAATAGAAAGCTAAATAAAGCTTGTATTGTGAGTACTAAATGAAGATATAATTATACAATAGATAGAATAATATAAAACATTCATAACTCCGGATCATATATCTGTGATAAACACAGAAATAAATACCTTTACCAGGATTCGAGCTCGAAAATTCCTCTTTCATTGACGGGGTCACTACCGACTGGGCTAAGAGCCAGTTTAAAATTAAAATATTTTGGGATTAGAATAAACCGGTTAAGATTATTATTCCACAAAATTATTTTTACACACATGGAATACATGAAATATACTGATCAATATATCAACCTCTTAACAGGATAAAGAGGCAATCTTTTATTATAAGGTACACTAAAGAGACAACTTTCAAAACATTATTACAATAGTATACAGTAGTATAAATAAGAGGTAGGTTTTTTTATAAAATTGCCCTTCAAAACAAGCACAGAAATAGACAAGCTGTTTTAGCTGCTTCTATTAGACTAATAATAATAATATATCTGCCGGAAATAAAATTGCGTATCATTTTATTAGGCAGTCGTCCGTTTTATACCATTTATATCCCTTAGCCCAGTACTTATCATCACCATCGCTTGCACGCATTAGCCTAGTTAATTTTAGATACCATCAACTCTCAATAGTCCTTACACCCTGGCGGATGCTGCCTCTGCGTGTGTTCCATGACGCGGGCAAGGGCAGCATCCGCTCGGTTTACCCCTTACATTTCATTAAGTGTCAAAAGGGACTCACGTGTTGCCTACGGCTCCGCGCACGCCTCCCAAAGGTCCGGAACACCATTGTTCCGTGATGGAAAAGATATACAAGAAGCGGTCTTCATATTCCTATGGCCCATGAAGGGTCACATGTGTGCATCGAAAACCCCTGGAATGCAGAATGAAATTATTAGTACATTTATAAAATATGATATAAGATTAATGTGCATTACTTCTAATTACAATGTATGTATAACTATTTTTTTGAGAAGAGCCCTGTTAAGTATTTACTGAAATACTGGTTAAGTACTACTTAGCATCAATTATGTATATATGTAAACTTCTTTTAGAATTGGGTAGATACGTAATTATTGTATGTAGGTAAGATTACCTACATATAAGGAACACTGTGTATAGATAGAGTGGGGGCTAGAACAACCTTAACTGTAAATGTTTTATGTATTTATTTATTTTAATATTTCAATCAGGTAAGAAGACCCATATATTACAAATACAATTTGACTGGACAATTCTTCTTTTTAAACTCAAAATTTTTTTTTACAATATCTATCAGTATATTTTATAAATTCATATTCATTCATGGTATATTAAGTAGTGTGTGCCAGGTACTCACAGTATTATTTTATCTGATATGAGGTTATTATAAATAATGTAAACAAATTTCACTTACCCGGCTTTAATGATAGCCCATACTGATAAGACCGGGGTAATTTAGCAGTTGGACACCGCTTGCTGAGAAACAGGCATCCATTTGGTCCCGGCCCACTTCATCTTGATAATCTGCCTGCCATAAAAGTTTAAATGGAAAAATAACGTAGAAGTACACTACTTTGCGAACAACTCAGTTTGAATCTCGGCATTATTTATTTATGTGATGAGCACAGATATCTGTTCCTGAGTCATTTGTTGTGTGTTTTCCATGTGTGTATTTATTATATATCACAACATAAGCCTTCTTGAGCTTATTGTGGGGCTTTGTCAATTTGGGTAAGATTGTCCCATAACATTTATATACATATATTATTAAATTAATATCTTCTGTATAATACAAAAATACATTCTATCAAATGGTATATTATTTTAATTAGATACTGACAGACACTACATAGCTTCCCATGAAGGTAGAACTTTGAATACTTGAAACATACATCTTGCAATGCTCTAGACCTTTTATTGTGAATGTTCAATGTTTTGACTAATTGATTAATGACTTACGAAATAATCTAAAACGTATACCTTATTGAACAGGGTCCTACAGCTATTTCGTCGTGGATGTGGAAATATGCAGCGTGGTATTTACAAACTCCGCGTCCAGAACTTTCACTTATCGGAATTTTTCTCGCATTAGGCACCTATAGAAGCACCTTGTTGCCGGATTTCTTCAGCCAGGTTCTCTTGCGACAGAAACATCTTTGTAATAGTCAGGGGCGTATTTTGAAATTTGGCGCCCCGGGCCAATACGTTTCGCCGCCCCAGAAGTCAAGGAAGAAAAACAAAATGCAATCCGCCAGGGGCGGCATATGCCGCCCCTGGGGGCTGGCGCCCCGGGCCATGGCCCGGATGGCCCTAGGGTAAATACGCCCCTGGTAATAGTTCACAAACAAACAGTACAATTTCACGCAGCACGACACAATCAACTATAATAATAAGATACACGAAGGGCATGATACCCTATTATGACAGAATGAAATTGCCAGGTCATGAAATTGAAAAAACAGGAGCACTGCTTTGAAACTGCGAGTTGATCGAGCATAATCCCCAAATATCTATTTATTCATCCCGCTGCAGTGCTCAAAAACCGAGGACATTCAAAATATTTGCAAAACAATGCGCGGATTCACTGCCACAAAAACGGGATAAAAAGCTGAAAGGTGAGTTATCTGGCAGCACTGTGATAAACGAAAGAACAACGTTAGCTCTTGAGGTAACGTGTGTTTTGACAGTTCTTTACGAATTTCGTGCTGTCAAAAACTCCGAAAATTGCGTTTCGCGGTAGGTCTATGGAACGTTATTCGATCCATAATCGTCTTTCGAACGGGCCGCTCGATGACGGCTGTCTTCGCGGTAGCAAACCGTGTTTTATCTGTCAGAATTGCCCGCAATTGACGATTTTCGGTATTCGCGGTAGCCCCACTGCTCACAAATGAGGGTTGCCAGGCTTTTAATTAAAATAAGAAGGGAAGACTTTTAGCGATAACTCATAAACGGCTGAACTGATCAAGTTTGTTTTAATTTTATTTGATTGAGTTTTTAAGCACTATTTTCAAGATTTTTTTTCATTATTTTTGAACAGATGTTTCAAAAGTTGGAAGGAAAAACCTTTTTTTTTCTTTCTAAACGATTATTTCCGAAATAATTCACTTTATCAAGAAATGTTGTTTAAAAACCCCTATTCATTTTGAAAGGCCTATCCAAGGACACCCCCACACTATGAGGTTAAAAAGATAAAAAATTGTCACACACATTTTGTTTCTTTCAAAGCGATTATTTCCGAAAATATTCACTTTATCAAAAAATGTTCTTCTACGACCCCTATTTATTTTAAAAGACCTTTCCAACAACATCCCACACCATAGGGTTGACACGAAAAAAAAATTCTCACATACACATTTTGTTACTTTAGAGGCGACTATTTCCTAAAATATTCACTTTATCAAAAAATGTTGTTTTAAGATCCCTATTTATTTTGAAAGACCTATCCAACAACACCCCACACTATAAGGCTGGAACGATAAAAAAATTGTCACACACATTTTGTTATTTTCGAGGCGATTATTTCCGAAAATATTCACTTGTTCAAAAAATATTCTTCTAAAGCCCCTATTCATTCTGTTACTTATTTTAATTAAAAGCCTGGCAACCCTCATTTGTGACCGGATTTTCGCAGGCAACCCTATACCATTGTATTTGCAATAAAATTACCATCATTTTGATGTATAATTCAAGCGTCAGACAGATGAGTGCAATTATCGATATAATATCACCTCTTTAAACACGGCAACCACATAATAGTGACCGGAAAAAGATAGGCAACCTAGATGATTTATGTTGTACCTACAAGTTGTATACTTTCCATTGAGACTCATTTCGATCGTCAGACAAATCGGTGAAATTTGACGAAAAAAAATTTTTTTCAAAAATTTATTAAAAATAGCCTTGACCATATTTCTTTAGGCAACCCTATTTATTTATGTTCTGGAACATATTTTCTTTCATATTTTCATAGTTTCATCCGTCAGACAGATTGGTGAAGGTCGGCTATATGGGGGATCTCCTACTATTCGTTCCCTGCTGGGGCGTGACGATAAATTGTGATCTACCACAATAAAGAATAAAAGCGTTTTTGTTCATTTTAGGTATCGTTAAACCTTTGAAGTAACATTCAAATTGCAAGAAATGTCGATAGTTTATCGATGTCACTTTATCGACATGGCTACAGCAAGGTGGAGTGACATTGTTAAAAGTGGTAACACACTATCGCACCGCACCGCGACCTTGGTGCGTCGCACCCATAAGTGAGAGCAAGAAACAGATATCTCTTTCTCGCTCACACTAAACAAAATTGGTTACAACGACAGCTCGCTTAGACGTAATCTTTAAGTATATTATATCTATGATGAGACGGGTTACCGGTGTGTAGCTAGCAGTTGCTCGCTTCACTCGCTTGAGCTGCAAGCTAACACTAGTTTACATTCGCGGCTCGTGGCTTGGCTTGCGACTCGTCTCGTGTCTCGGCCACAGCTCGTAAGCTCGTCGAGCTAATCGATTTTAAACACAAACGGCACGGTCAAGGGTGCGAAACTCCTGACTTCGGTCAAACTCGGCTCCGCTCGGCTCAGCATTGCTCCGAGCAATTATTAGGGTTGGCACCACTTGACTTCCTTTTGCGTGCACGACCACAGATAAGATAATCACTTGATTTTTGACAACCCTAAATAGCCGAAAGGGATAGTGCCATATATTAGAAAGGGACAGCATGATTCGACCCTGAACCGCTGTCAAACTTCGTTTTTGTAGGAAGTTTCCTTTCTGTACGGTAGTACTATTAATTATTCTGTGGCACGGTACAAAGTTTGTAACCGAATGACAGCCCAACGCGAATGTAAACAGGGCTATAACCGTGAAAATCGAAGTTCGCAAATTGCGGGCATTTTTCTCTGTCACTCTTATTACGCCTTCATTGGAGTAAAAGAGAAAGATCCTCGTAATTTGCGAATTTCGGTTTTCGCGGTAGCCCCTCAGCAAGACGCGCGAGCCCCTTTGACTTGTGCCCGAAAAGCACGAGCCCACCTTTTACACTCGCGTCTCGTAGCTTAGCTCGCGGCTCGGCTCGTACGCGAATATAAACGGCTATAAAAAAAAAATTAACAAGGCGCCAAAACTGACATTTATTATAGTGTCAGATGATCCATTTGTTTGGGCACAAATTTAGTTTCTTAATTATTTATAAAATATACATATAACCTTATAAGAAATCCTTCCAAGATGAAGTTTGCTATCCCCGAGATTTCTTGGCATAATAGGGATCCTGTACTTAGTGTAGATTTTCAGCCAAAAACTGAAGCAAATGGTCCATTGCGATTAGCAACTGGAGGAACCGATTCTCACGTATTGGTAAGTTTTCCATTCTGATGTAAGAAATACCATAATAATCTCCCATTTGTATTCTACGAAACTTTTCCTTTCTAGATATGGTACGTGTCTCCATTGGAAAGCGGTTCAGTGAATATAGAAGTAGCAGCCGATCTCACACGACATCAGAAAGCAGTGAACGTGGTACGGTGGTCGCCCAGCGGCCAGTATCTGGCGTCGGGGGACGATGAGTCGATCATATTCGTTTGGCAGCAGAAGACAGAGAAAGACCCCGTGCCTGCTGATCCTAATGAAGAACAATACAAAGAAACTTGGGTCATATATAAGGTAACAGCACAGACTTTGTATATTTCATTGTACAACATCCTTTCGTTCAGTGTTCCTATTTGTCTCTACCAGACACTGATGAGAATAGGTGCATACATATGAACCATTCCCATCTATCCCCACCTCATGTGGTGGCACCGGTGGCAGTATAGGTATGCTTTGTCAAAATTATTTTTAAACTGGTTCACATTTTGTGCCATAACCTTGTCTTCTGGGAGTTTGTTCCAAACCCTCACTGCTTGGTTGCTCAGAAATTGTTTTTATGGGTTACTGTGGGACCTGTGCCTTTCTAGCTTTAAGTAATGACCTCTCAGACAGGTGTTGTTGCGCTTGAACAATTTTTGAAAATCCTTAAAGTCATAGTGCCCAGAGTGTATTTTGTATATCTTTATAGTCTCCACTTTCTCTGTGGTGCTTTATAGTATATTTACTGTTTAGTAGATATTATGTTGAGACTTGAGTGTTGTGAAGACACAGACAGAGACAAAGTCCAACTAGAGTCCAGGCCATTAGCACCCAGTTAAAAAACTTTGGTAAGGTAGAAATGCCATGCCATATGCCATGTGTATATTTTTTTTTCTGGTCTGGTGGTCAGGTAATCAATTTATACAGTATTTGTAGCTGGCCATATTTGTTTTAATCTTGTCTGTTGAAATATTATTTTAACTATCTTTAGGTTTTAAAATTTTTATGAAACCAATGGTCCCTATGGGCTCCTAGGTGCAAATCCCTGTAAGGCCATTTGTGTGATGAGCACAGATATTTGTTCCTGAGTTGTGGGTGTTTTTTGTGTCAAGCGTTAATTAATACAACTTTTATTCAGACCCTCCGTGGACACTTAGAGGATGTATTAGACCTTAGCTGGGCTTCCAACTCACTGCACCTGGCCTCCGGCTCCGTGGACAACAAGCTGGTGGTTTGGGACGTAACTCGGGGGAAGTACAGCTCCATCCTCAGTGACCACAAGGGCTTTGTGCAAGGTGTGGCCTGGGACCCTAAGGGGCAGTTGATTGCGTCGGCTAGCACTGACAGGTAATTTAGTTTCAAGATTCTACAAGGAACATTGACATTTATTAGAGGTCTTACTTTTAAGAAGTAAAAGAAATCAAATTAGCTAAATTGGGAATATAACCACATTAAAAGATGGTTTCTAGGAAGAGATTTATTAAAGCAATAAATTGCACTAAATAATTGTACCTCTGTCATGTATACTACTAGTACCACTATATGTACGAAGCAGGAGGACCCGGGTTCGAATCCTGGTAGGTGCATTTATTTGTGTGTTCATCACAAATATTTGATCCTGAGTTATGGATGTTTTCTATGTACTATGTTTCTATATCGTCTAGTACCCACCACACAAGCCTTATTGAGCTTACTGTGGGACTAGGTCGATCTGTGTAAAATTGTCCTATTATATTTATTTATTTATGTATAAACTATACGAAGTTTTAGGAAGCGGACAAATCATACTTTTCCTACGTAACATAATAATGCTAATATTTCTAGAGTATTCCGCACATTCGACATCACCACAAAGAAGGTGACATCCCGCAGCAGCAAGGCTTCCCTCCCGTTCCCCGCGGCGCACCCCCTGCACGGCGTGCCGGTGCGGCTGTACCACGACGACACCCTGCAGACCTACTACAGGCGCCTGCAGTTCAGTCCCGACGGCATGCTCATAGCCGTGCCCGCGGGGAGAATAGAGGCAGAGGTGAAGATGGAGATCAAGCCGATAAATGCAGTTTATATTTATACGAGATATAGTTTGAAAGTGTGAGTATCAGTTCATCGGAAACCAGGAAGTGGGTCAAATTTAACTTGCAAGATTTGCCCTGTACAAACATAGTTACATTGCAAGTTAAATAAAAGCTTCGACAATCCAAGTTACCGCATTACGTATGGATGGAGCTATACACTGCCATCTACATCAGCTGTCAAATTTGAATTTGTCTTAGATTTTACACATTTTATACAAGCGATTAATCTTTGGTCTTTTCAACTTGGTCAACTTATTACACATGTCAAAGTAACATTTTGAAAAGTTTTTTGAATGTACCTTTTCTTCCCAGGCCGGCGTGCATTCTGCCCTGCGGTGATCCAGCGCTGGTGACACGCTGGAGCCCCGTGTCGTACAGCGTGCGGGCGGACGGGCCGCGCGGCCTGCCGCTGCGCCGGCGCATGCTGCTGGCCGTGGCCACGCGCCGCTCCGTCATGGTCTACGACACGCAGCAGAAGACGCCCATTGCCGTTATATCCAACATACATTATACGAGGTCAGTTAGGGCGTGCTAATTGTATGTAAAGGGGGCACTCACCAAATAAGTCCTTTTTCTACTCGTCGACTGTAATTCTTGAATTAAGATTTCTTATACCAAACTGCAATTGGGTATTTTTAATGTATGCCCTCCCAACTCGAACTATAATATTCATATCGATACAGTTTAGTCAAGTATAATGAAATTGACCAATCACAGCTCGCCGCGATCAAGAGGACGAAACAAAACCATAGCTCAAAATAATTATTCATTTTAGGTTGTATAGTAGAAACAATTGCTTCATAAGTCAGAAACGCGCATGTGACACCCTTAATATAGCAACATCCATAGACTACGAAAACCACTTAGGGTTGCTTGTTAGTCTCCATAGGCTACGGTGGCCGAAATCGAGAAAACAACTGTCTAAAAATTGAATTTAGCGCGGAGCAAGTACCAGGGCCTCATGAGTTACGAGGTGTCGTTGACCAGCCCGCCGGGCCGAGTCGGCCGGGGCGCGTACCAGTATGAAGGTATCGCGGTTGTTCGCGTAAATCTTGGCTTTTGGTTTGGTTTGTTTGTATGATTCTACTAGTTTAAAGTATTATTTTTGTTGACGCGTAGAAAAAGTATTGTATACAATAGTGATATAATCAAGCTTTTCAATCTCGTACCTTACTTAGACAATTTGTAAATAGAAGAGCCGTTGAAAAAGAGCTTTGAATTATTTACTTACTAGAAAGGCGCTTAAACGTCTATCCTGTGACGTTTATTAAAACGCACAGGTGTACAACCTTGCTTTTCGGAGGATGCGACTACATATATGGGTCTTTTACCGATTGATGACGCACGCTGCGTACAGCAAAAATTTGCATGGGAGGGCGGGCAATATTTTTATGGTGACTGACCACAAAGTACGGCGTCAACCGCAGACCAAGGCTTAACAGTAGTTTATCTGCACGGTTAGATTATTCACTTAAATTTGAAAGTTACCTCCGACGTTTCGAGGACTCCATTGTCCCCGTGGTCTAAGAAAGGCTGGCTAATGTTGACATCGACATCTTCTATTTCTAGCTACGTGAATTTTTCGAACTACCCTAATTTCGTCTTGTTTATCAACATTTCTTCTTTTTAGTGAATGTAAGAATCGGGAATAGTAGATTGTTAACCAAGGGATGAAAGGCACTCATTTCTGCCGAGGCTGAAATGATGCCTTTCACCCAAGTTAAACTCTACTTTTCATTTCGAATACGAGGAAAGTAAAATGCATGTGTATTTTTAAAAACATTTATAGTATTTTTTTAGGGTACTTTCAATTAACAATTTAGGCTAAAGTATCGTTATTTATGGAATGGGCTTGGAATGGGGAGTCAAATATCAGAATGGAAATTGTATAACAAATCCATTTATACCCAAATTTCAATTGCTTATCGTAAAAAATAAATTAAAATCGTATTTGGAACCTAAAATGCTCCAGTGCAGAAACGTATCATTTTCTGCACACCTTTTAGAACATAATGACCCTCTTTCAGAGCATGATGAAATGAAAAGTTTAAATATGTTTATTCGCAGACTGACGGACCTGAGCTGGTCGCCGGACGGGCGCACGCTGGTGGCGTCCAGCACGGACGGCTACTGCTCCGTCATCTCCTTCGCGGACGGCGAGCTGGGACACGTGCTGGCGGACGCACCCGAGGAGACTCACATGGATGTCGCGGGTACGCAGTTACGGCAACTTTATTCTATTTTAAGCATTAAAGACCAGCTGCACTACAATTGGCCTGATGACAAATTTTGAAATCCCTTTTAATATTGTCGGTACACTTGTATTGGTTCCGAAAAACACAATATTTCAGCTATACTCATAAGATTTAACATAAATAATTGCATTTTATTATAGCTAGTTTAAACCTCGCGCGAAAACGCCTCGCACGCCATTTGTGACGTCATAAATTAGTTGGTGGTAGGGTGGTAGACATTGTTTACATACTTACAGTTTCGAATGTCCCTTGAATCCGAATGATATAGTTAATTCAGCACCATATATTACAATTAGGGATGATAAATACATTACAAAAAATTTTCACAATAACTTGTTTTATACAAAAACTCTCACACGGTTGCAATTTAAGATGAATTATTTGATACATGTAAATTTTGAGTGAAAATCACCGAGCGCCGGATTTACTTTTTAATTATTAATTTTTTCTAGTTACAACAGCCAACATGGCAATGATAGTTCCATTCAGCCAAATAATTTAAAAAGTTTTTTGGTGAAATATCGTATTATTTAGCATTTTATTTATATAATAACAAATAAATATTTACTTTATATTGTGTAATAATATTTTTTGGGCGTAATAAATGTTTAGTGGCGAAATATATTCTTTTTTAACCTCCAAACTCTTTGGTGAGGACGTAATGGATTACAGTCAATGAGGTTGTCTATGTTGCTCTAAGAAATATGTCATGGATTGATTACGTCAATTCTTAGCTCGCTTCTGATTCGCGTTTCAGTCAAAATGGCCGATTGGAGAATTTTGCACTTTTATTTTATTGAATATATTAATATTCCTAATGTTTATACTGAGATTGGGCCATTTTTTAGAATCGTATTAACATATATGTTTCTTTGATACCATTATTTCCATGATTCTTTGTTACTGTCATCAGGCCAATTAGCGGACTGATCAACATCACTCAGTGGTGACGGTGAAGTATGAAACCTCATTCAGTAAAATTAAGCGAATGCTGACAAACGATTTGGTGCAACCGACCCTAAGTTATCCAGAACCCCCGTTAATCAAATATTTATTGATATTCTTGGAACATAGAATGTTTAATGTTACTAAAAGAATTAAATATTCTTTACAGAACAAATGGAAGTTGACACTGAAGAGCAGTCTGAAGCAGACAAAGCTGTCAAGGACACCAAAACAGTGGAGAAAAAGGAAGAATCTACCCAGAGCCCGAAGTCGAAGACACGTAAAATAGACTCCTTCATAAAATTTAAAGCACCTTCTGAAAAATCGCCAAAAAAGCGAAAGTCGGAGCCCAAACAAAAAACACCAGTGAAAATAGACCTCCTCGTCGAAACTGCCATGCCGTCGTGGTCAGACAACTCCAGCAACGAAATCATTAACCCACCCTCAGACGGAGATAAAAACAGTAAAGATGAAGTGATGGTAATTGAAGATAGTGAGGATATAAAACTCGTATACGAAGAAACTGAACAGAACAAATCTAGTGAAAGTCAATCACCAACTAAAGATTCAACTACTAACAAATCAGACACAGCCGATTCTAAAACGTCAAATGAAAGTCCTCCTAAAGCAAAGGTTTCGCCTAAAAATACCATGAATTCATTCCTAAAGCAAGCCAAGGTGACGGACATGAAGGAGCCCGTGGCAGTCGCATCGGTCCCTAGCCCGAAGGCGCCCAGGCGGGTTAGCTTCGTCACGCTGTCAAGCCCCAAGAATTCTAAGAAGAAACTATAGAATGGACTTAACAATTAAAGATATTTTGAAATGTCGGAATAAGAATTTTGTACTGTCGACATGGATCAAACATGGATCATTTTGTGTAAAAAAGTTTCATATAAATGATGTTAAGTCTGAGATAGATCTTGATGATCGAAGAGACTGTTCCTTTTTTTTTGAATTTTAATAATTAAGGTAAGTAATTGATAATTATATAAACTTGTAGTATACCCACATAAAGGAAGATAATTAGTTGCAAGTGCTTATGACAATACTAATAAATGATATCAATTTTAAAAAGATAAATTGCTTCAATTATTAACCCCATAATTTGAAGATGGCAATTTGGTCCACAATACTAAAAAGTTCAGCTTATCCAATTAATAATTATAAGTTCAAAACCACAGACACACATATATAAATGGGTCATCCACAGATTTCAAAACAAGTTGCTTCTCGTATGGACAGTTATTAATAGCACACCTGAGGGCCTAACCAAGATGTCAATCGTTTACACCGTAGCGAATGAAACGGTAATAATATCTCTATCACTTTTCCGTATAACGGCGACAGAGAGACATTAGCGTTTCGATCGCTACGGCACAAACGATGGCATCTTGGCTAGGCTCCCAGCTACACCTATGCAGCACACGTTTAATAAAAAGGTCAAGATATAATGTAAACATTTTTAATAAATATTTACAATGAAATCACATTTGAAATAAAAGAGAATATATAACAAAATATATTTACTTAGAAATAAAACTGCATACTTACCTAACTCGCACCGAGTTGATTCATTGGTTTCATTTGAAACACATAAAACTTCAATCAATCTTTCATAGTCGTCAATAATTCAGACAAGAGTAGTGAGATTACTTCAGTGGAATCATTATTATGTTCCAGTTTATTACCTCAAAATAACAGTGAGTTTGACAGTGAGTAAAGCATAATTATGTCTTTCTTTATTATTGCTCGTTCATAATATTTATTTATTTAATAAGGAAAGCCTGAAGTAGTTCCAGGCCAAAATACTTTAGTTACAATATTTCAAACAGTCTGGTTAAAGAACATAGGTACTGGTAATTATTTAGTAAACCTGTTCAATGAGTTCATAGTTTTCATTTTGTATATCTATCTGTCGCGGCCTCATTGCTAACTCTGTATGCATTGAAACTAGTTGTTTTATGAGTATGTTTTTGTATATCTATCTGTCGCGGCCTCATTGCTAACTCTGTATGAATTGAAACTAGTTGTTTTATGAGTATGTTTTCATTCCAATCTTTGGATCAGTGTTATAATCTACCAGACTCAAAATAAAATAATTTGTCTATATGACGTTGATAATTATAAACCACATTCGTAGTTGTCAGTTTTCCGATATAATGTAAGTAATGTAACTTTTCATCCATTCTATTCAATACAATTAATGTTGTTCAAGGTTCACCCTTTCGGTGAGCTGAGTTTTCTGTCAGTTACCGATACAACCTCGCGAAGTCTCGCAGTAATCGCGTCATTTCCTTGCATTTCTCTGCCCTGTAACCAAAATACACTTCATATATTTTTTAAATTCAATTTAAGAAAATACTTTCATCTGGCAGGACAATATTTACTACGGTTTACATGGAAACTGTAAGGCGGTTATCGTGCTGACGATGCAACAGGGAGTGGCGCCAGTGCAGTATAATGAATGCCTAAATGGATTACTACTTCTAGTATTTTATTATAGTCTTGTATTGAAATTGATACCTACACAAACACAATTAAAGACTAATACTGTTTGGCGGTACGTCCATTCGTTCTTTATTATACATTAGAACACTGTCGTCGATAAAGTGTGGTATGCAACGTCACATTAGGGGCTATTCATAAATTACGTCATTTCAAATTTCCAAATTTCATTTTCAAATGGGGGGGGGGGGTCTGGACATCGGATGATGGTCGCATGACGTAGGAGGAAACGGGGTCATTCGAAGCATGATTTTTGGATGATTTTAGATTTAGATTTAAAAATCGATGACGTAATTTATAGACAGCCCCTTAGGTGTTAGTTACCTGATGGCGAGCTGGTGGAAGTTCCAGCACTGCTGGTCGGTAGCGGCGACGGGCCCGCGCGGCAGGCGCGCCAGCGCGGGCGCCAGCACGTCGGCGCCGCGCATGCGCTGCCAGCGCACCAGCTCCAGCACCACCTCGCCCACCTCGCCCAGCATGTACGCGTGCAGGTGCAGCACCGACGACTCCAGCAGCGCGTACGCCAGCGACCCGCCGTACTCGACCAGGATGGCGTCCGCTAGCACTAAACAAGATTCACTTATTATTTACACTCTACCGAAATATAATACATTATTTTAGGTTTTTCGTTATGAGTGAGTCGTGATCTTCAGCCGGCCCGACGAATTACCCCTAAAATCACGTACCTACATACATTGGCATTATAGGGACGCGCATGTGAGATACGTAGTATAAAAACAAAGATCACACTTACATTTTCACGAATTGGTTCACTTTTGCTAAGGTATATCGAAATAATAAGTTAGACCTGCTGTTCAATAACACAACTACCCTCGATGTATATTTCTTGACCATAACTGTCAGAACGTAAGTAATGTAAATAAAGTATTTTATAATAATAATCCATGATATTAAATTTGTTTTGGTTTGCGTTAGTTATTCTATAATAAATTAAATTAAATGTAGCAAATACATTTGTTAAATTTATTTATTATGATAACCGGATGTGCAGGAAACACCTTACTTGTTATTCCCACCAAGAAGTAGTGGAAGGGGTAAAGTCTAATCTAATATAAGCGGGTGTCTGACAGTTGTGGGTCACTTCTCAGTTGGAGAGCTACGACGACGAACGAAGTTAAGTGTAAATTTTATTTAATTGTGATTTTATGACTTGTTATAAATTTCTGTATGTTTTCTTTGTGTTATAGTCTGATGGTATGTACGTTACAATCTTTAATGTGAATATAACCCTTTGATGTGTTTTTAATAGTTGCTATGTAACGTATATTCCAACTGATTACAGTGTAATACATCATGTGGCTTATTGCTCGATCTTTATTACTATTTTAAATTATGCCAAGTGTGTACGTTAAGGTAGCCAGTACTAACTATAAGCCATCAATATGTATTACGCGGAAAATAATATTTTTGTGAATTATGTGATAATAAAGCCGATAAATGTTCCGTAAATCTCTACAATATACTTTTACTTACAATCTGCTTATATAAATATATTACTTAAATAATGTTTACCATTTTTCATATTCTAAACCTTGTAGTTGTCCCTATAATAAATACATTACTTTGAGCAATAACTAACTGTTCTTAATTAAATACTGCCTTACATCCTTATTTCCTATTTTATTTATCAATGATAATACTAAAGTAAATCTGACACGCAAGTTAGATGGTCTGCCATCTTGTAGCCTAAATCGGAAACATAAACTAAACATTGACACTTCACGCCAAAGCAGTGTTGCCCTCTACAGTGTACGTACGTTTTCTTGTGCATTGTAGATTCTGTCATCTTATGGGCTACATTGGAAGCATAAAGGTCTCTGCCCACTACACCGTATCATACCATGACCGTGCTGTGAACGTATCAGGCATGGAATGTAACGCGATACGGACTACTATGCCCACTACACCGTGTCCACATTGTTTCATATCCGTACATAACGGGTTTAGTGCCCGTAGTAACCGCGCATCATCCCCATAGCATCCGCCTAATATAATACCCGTAGCATCCGTGTTTCAGGGGCGTATTCACCCTAGGGCCATCCGGGCCATGGCCCGGGGCGCCAACCTCCAGGGGCGGCATATGCCAACCCCCAGGGGCGGCATATGCCAACCCCCAGGGGCGGCATATGCCGCCCCTGGCGGATTGCATTTTGTTTTTCTTCCTTGACTTCTGGGCAGCGAAAAGTATTGGCCCGGGGCGCCAAATTTCAAAATACGCCCCTGGTTTCATCCCCTTAGTACCCGCGTTTTATCCGCGAGAGCATGACTCGTCAGAAAGAGCGAGCGAATAGTTATCAGACTGGTAAGAGCGAGCAAGAAATATAGCAACGCGTTTATAACCGGCTTAGAACGGTCACCATTCGCGGTTATAACCCGTATGCTCACCGTTTCGCCGCCTGCACGCGCCGTTCTGGCAACGTTGCGTGCCATGCACGGAGCGTTTCGGCACCGGCAAAATATCCTCGCCGACTATTTTTGACGGTCCGTGCATGGCACGCGACGGGTATGGTCGGTGACGGAACGGGCTAGTAGGCATAGTCTCATACTTTTTAATACAAAGAATATTTTTTTGCCTGACACGTTCATAACACGGTCATGGAATGATACGGTGTACCTTTAACATAACATTCATACTTCGCACCAAAAAGCCCCCTACAGTTTATGCACGCTCCCTATATAACTTTTACCATGTCCAGTTGTACATCATCAAAAATAGTCCCAATGTAATAGTGTTGGATTGACGATAGCTAGAACAGTTATACAATAAGGACCATGCATGGACCACCCAACAGTATGGTGGAGCGAAATCCAAAATTCTTAAATATAGCAATGGAAACCCCTGTAAAAGGATGTCTAATTTTTTATTATTTAACACATTCGACACCGCGTACCCGACTCTCGGGCACTCGTAAACTTTACTCAGATGCCGGACAACCCGCCCAGCGGGTTGTTTTGTACGCAGATATAGACGACCGGTTTCTGGGGTAGTGCGCCGTTTTTTGCCCGGTTGCGAAAGTGTTAAGGGAAAAAAAATAAAAAAAATATTGGTATAGGTACTTTTAGCCCTCTACTATTCGATTATACAACGTGTCCCAAAATTCAACGATAAGCTGGCACCAGAAGATGGACCTGATCATAACTACTCGAGGAAAAAAAAGAAAAAAAAAAATATCTCAATTTATTATGGAATTACAAAAAAAATGAAAATCGACACCCCTAATGGTATTTTTAACGACCATGTCTACAATTTTTTTAATATTTCTGTTTTTATTTTTGTATCGGCAACCTAAGTAGCCCTGCTATCCACCACAATCCTTAAAAATACCAGAATACATGTAGTTTTTGCACAAAAATTAATCAAAGTTAGTTTATCCTTAAATTTTTAACTTTCAGTCCACTTTCACTCATCGTGGTGTACAAAAAAAGTACTGACACTACTATGGCAAGTATTTTAGAAAGTTGACGCAATTAACCAAGATTCCAAAATGGTATAATACTCTAGGAAAACTAGGCACAAAATAAAAATAAATTAGAGTAAATGTTCGAATTGCCTGCCACCGGCATTAATACAGACACGACATCGCTTTAAAAATGATCGTTTGATTAGTCGTGCATATCTTCTACCATTGATATGATCCGCAGCCTGTGTGATTCTTTGGCGAAGCTCGTCCAATGTTTCAATGGGTTTTGAGTACAGTCTGTCTTTGAGACAACCCCAGTAGAAGAAGTCAAGGGGGTTTAGGTCGGGCGAACGGGGTGGCCATAAGATAGGACCAAGTCGCCCGATCCAACGCCCTGGATACTCTTGATTTAAGTATTCTCGCACATTACGGGCATAGTGAGCTGGGCAACCAACATTTTAAAGCCACATGTATTGCTAATAATCACGTAGAGGCACGTCTTCTAATAAGTCGGGCAAGTCGTTTTGCAAAAAGTTCAAATAACTATCGCCATTCAAGTTTCCTTGTAACTCAAAGGGCCCAATTACTTTTCCATTGAATATGCCCGTCCATAAGTTAATCTTAAATTGATATTGGGATTTGTCTTGTCTCATCGGGTGCGGATTTTCATTGCTCCAACTATGTAAGTTGTGAAGATTCAAATAGCCATCTTTCTTGCAGGTTGATTCATCCGACCATAGAACTTTACCTAAGAATTGGGGATCTTCCCTGTGCTTTTGCAGCATCACACGGCAAAATTCGACCCGTAGTGGATAGTCCCGCGGTAATAACCTCTGCACACGCCTGTAGTGATATGGGTGAAACCTGGGACGTTTTAGAATTCGATGAGCAGTAATTTTTGAGATTCCCGTAGCTAGTTCCATGTCACGTACCGAGGTAGTTGAATCGTTTTCTATTTCATTGAGAACCTCACATTGACAAATCACAGTCCAGATTTGTGTTTTGTGAATTGGACTTTTGGGGTATTTTGGATTGTTTAGCGTTTATCATGCCGCTACCGTATACACCGTTGGAATACGCTAATATGCATCTCATTTATGGAGAATGCCGATGCAATGCTAACGCAGCTAGCAGATTGTATCGAGGAAGGTACCCAAATGCTCAAAGATACCCGGATTATCGGGTATTTATTAATGTGCATCAAGCGTTTGTGGAGGGTCGTTTACCATCTGACAGGAGAAACGCTGGAAGAGGTAGATTGGAACGCGATGAAGAGGTTCTCAATGAAATAAGAAACGATTCAACTACCTCGGTACGTGCGATACAACTAGCTACGGGAATCCCAAAAAGTACTGCTCATCGAATTCTAAAACGTCACAGGTTTCACCCATATCACTACAGGCGTGTGCAGACGTTATTACCGCGGGACTATCCACTACGGGTCGAATTTTGCCGTATGATGCTGCAAGGAAGATCCCCAATTCTTAGATAAAGTTCTATGGTCGGATGAATCAACCTGCAAGAAAGATGGCTATTTGAATCTTCACAACTTACATAGTTGGAGCAATGAAAATCCGCACCTGATGAGACAAGACAAATCCCAACATCAATTTAAGATTAACTTATGGACGGGCATATTAAATGGAAAAGTAATTGGGCCCTTTGAGTTACAAGGAAACTTGAATAGCGATAGTTATTTGAACTTTTTGCAAAACGACTTGCCCGACTTATTAGAAGACGTGCCTCTACGTGATTATTACCAAAACATGTGGCTTCAAAATGTTGGTTGCCCAGCTCACTATGCCCGTAATGTGCGAGAATACTTAAATCAAGAGTATCCAGGGCGTTGGATCGGGCGACTTGGTCCTATCTTATGGCCACCCCGTTCGCCCGACCTAAACCCCCTGTAGTGTAGTAAACGAAGCAAGTTGTTGTATGGAGACCCATGCATTAATTTCTCAGTCGATGAAATTTTGCTTGGTTATTGTATAGTATGAGCCGAAACTAACATATAAATATCCAAAAAAAAAACCACTCCTAAGTTAGGTATTTATACGTAAAAATACAAATCTGTTTATAATATATATTGAACCGAGTAATTCCTCCATCCAAAATTATATTACCAAATAAGTTATTTGTATCAGTATGTGATACTAGAAAAAAATCTAAATCTTTTGTCAAACATGAGAATATTTTTTTTACGATAATTCCTTTTTTGGCGCTCGTTTTCATCGGAAAATTGCTCTGCCATTTTTTCCTTCTTATATGATCTTAGAATATAATTTGGCGTAGTGGGTAAGAAAATCCAAAAAAAAATGCATACCCAAGTTTATGTATTTTAGAGCTATAAAAAACTGAGAGTGGTAAATTTCTCAGCCTGATTTCTTTTTAAATATATACTAAGTAGTCACGTATATACTTAAATCCAAAATATCCAAAAGAACTGTCATCCCTTGTACACCCCGCTCCCTATACACTGCTCCCGATATGTTTAGTTTTGAATACGCTCGTTATTTTTTTGGATGTTTTTATAGTTGAATGGAAAGAAAACTGTGAACTTAATTCAATAAATAAAATGGATAGAGAAATTTTCCACAGCGAGTAAAAAGGCAATTTCTGAAAAAAAGTATAGTTACATGGAAAATATTTTAGATTTTCAATTTGTATGTATAAATCGGCAATAAAATGGCATTCCAGTGAAAAAATTAGACTGAGCAATTTTCCGGTCCAAGCCACGCCATAAAATTATATTTTGTTAATATTGGTATTTCTGCGGGGATTTTTTTTTTGATATTTCATATATTGTTGCAATACGTTACATGAACATGTCCGGAGAAGAAAGTTTAAACTGAGCAATTTTCCGTAAAAAGATATTAACGATTTAAGACTTTAGGTATTTACTTAAATACTATTATTATTATTCTTTGGAAATTTATACAATACTTTTTATTTATTGATACTTTATCATACTGTAAAGCTTTTTCTGGCTGAGGAATTACTGCGGGGTCCACTACCTTTATTTACTACACTACTGGACTTCTTCTACTGGGGTTGTCTCAAAGACAGACTCTACTCAAAACCCATTGAAACATTGGACGAGCTTCGCCAAAGAATCACACAGGCTGCGGATCATATCAATGGTAGAAGATATGCACGACTAATCAAACGGTAATTTTTAAAGCGATGTCGTGTCTGTATTAATGCCGGTGGCAGGCAATTCGAACATTTACTCTATTTTTTTATTTATTTTGTGCCTAGTTTTCCTAGAGTATTATACCATTTTGGAATCTTGGTTAGTTGCGTTAACGTTCTAAAATACTTGCCATAGTAGTGTCAGTACTTTTCTTGTACACCACGATGAGTGAAAGTGGACTGAAAGTTAAAATTTTAAGGATAAACTAACTTTGATTAATTTTTGTGTAAAAACTACATGTATTCTGGTATTTTTAAGGGTTGTGGTGGATAGCAGTACTACTTAGGTTGCCCATACAAAAAAAAAAACAGAAATATTTGAAAAATTGTAGACATGGTCGTTAAAAATACCATTAGGGGTGTCGATTTTCATTTTTTTTTGTAATTCCATAATAAATTGAGATATTTTTTTTTCTTTTTTTTCCTCGAGTAGTCATGATCAGGTCCATCTTCTGGTGCCAGCTTATCGTTGAATTTTGGGACACGTTGTATATAGCAATATATGTATATTTTTAATAAATTTAATTTATGCTTATTTTTTTATGACTAGTTTTATTCATTAAATAACATCTTTTTGTTACAGATATACTCGATTCCTATACTTATTTTTGTTTATAACGTATATTTTTATGACACGGTAAAACCACGTAAATAGGGGTTTTATGGAAAAGGCCCTTTGCCAACCCTGATATTGTGCACAAATTGGAGTTTACAACTTATTACAGAACCGTGAAAACTATTTTGAACGTGATAAGATAATAAAAATACTACTAGTAAAAGTAAATTTATGCCTAACATACGTGTGAACATGACCCAAAAAAGGGCGTAAGCGACGCCGAAGGGCAAAATTTGACGGTTATTTAAACATATAAGTACTTAACCCATTTTTTACAGTAAAATGATACTTTTCATAATCAAGAACACCGTTACTTTGGCACAAGAACGTCTAAAAAAATAACTATTTTTTTTTCACTGTAGCATTTTCCTTGTTTTGCATGAAATTGCTGTTTAATATGAGTTTGAAATTTTATTATTTCATAAATATTGAATAAGGCACAAAAATTTTGGTAATAACTTATTATACGCTTATTAAGTATTATATAATTTCAATAAAACATACACATATTAGTGAAATAGTATATTTAACCCTTTATAAGGCCCCAGTTATACAGATATGCTACGTGAAAGTTAAATACACTACCATGTTTGTAATGCACTGGGGAACACATCTACGGCAAAAAAAAAACGAAATCATTAAGAAAAACATGTGGTCACTCAGCCTGTTAGTGCACTTGAGTTTTCAGATGATCTGTTTCCAATACACCTATTCATTGACATTGACATAACAAATATAAGGTGCTCTGTACAGACTGGCGTTTAATTGACTACATACGGTAAATAGAACATTATTGTGTATCTTGTAGTGGGTAGGATTAATATACGAATATCACTGAAAAAGTTATAAGCTCTTGCAATTCACGATGGAGAGTGGATTTATCTAAATTAGACCTTGTCATCATACCCATAAGAGTCTCGCCACTCGTCATCGTGAATTGCAAGAGCTATAATTCAAATTATTAGATACAGCGACGTGTATATTTTTAATAGTATAATGGAAACAATGACGATAGCTTGCTTCCCTTGACAGGCATAGTGCATAAATTGACCACATACTATAGATTCATTAATTACACTAAAATTAAATACTGACCGAAAAAGTATTAATGAGGAAAGAAAGCCTGATATATTCGCTATATAATACCATTATAGTTAAATAAAAAAGAGGATGTTCTTCTCCGTAAATGTTTATTAACTAAGTGGTTTCCAAATCGTCTCTGCCTTATAAAGGGTTAAATAATTGATGAAAATTTACCTTTATTAATTTCTTTAGCGGCTAGGTAGAGGGCTAAAAGTAGTGTTTATTTTGAAACTTGATATAATCATTATAATCTACATGACAAACTGCAACTTTTTGTACCGGTTCACATTGATAATCAAATTTTTATTTTTTCCCATACAACGAAGCTCCACCTGACCCAACAGTCGCACTTACCTTTGATCTCCTTGTTCTGTTCTCGAGTAGTGGTGGCTCGGGAGACCAGGTCGAGCAGGAACTTCATGACGGAGCAGTTGGCCTCGCGGTGGTCTAGAGCCGTGGCCAGCGTGCCGCACTGCACGACCGCCGGCATCGCGCCGGACGAGAGGAACTCTAGTGGGATGCGTTGCAGGAACCTGGAGAATAAACGGATTGAAATTTAGAATGGTATATCGATAGTTTGACGTTAAAGTAATCTAAATCTAATAATAACAGAATTTCAAGTTTAAGGAAGAACTGCGGCCGACAATATGTTATTATACGAAGGCTTCATAATTCAGTATTTCGGCAATCGACAGCTTTCTAGAGCCATACTGCCTGGGAGGGCATTGCATTACAAAGATCGGAATGGCGTTCTAGTGTTCATAAGAAAGTACATCAATTTGAGCAGCAGTGTCTGGAAGACCTAGATGCTAAGCGTCATATCCGCAAGACGCGACCTAAGCCCTCCTACACATACACCCGCAACTCGAATGGACAACTTCATTGCGCATCGTGTGACCGCATCTTGAAGACAAAGTTTGGTTTTGCGAGCCACATTAGGGCATTTCATAATCCGGATAAGAACTGTTGATGAAGTCGCCATTGCCGGATACGGCAAGGAAGGAAGAGAAGAAGTTCATTCTTAGTGTAGAGTGCCCAAGTAGTGAATTCGTGATTCTAGTCAGTTTGCGTATTGGTATTCCATAATGTGCGTCCAAATCTAGCGGTTGCGCTACTAGTACGCTATTCGCGAGCCATTTGCACAAGTATGTGTCGAAAGACTTGTCTCAATTTTCACGTTCCCTCCTACCTAGTATCCGCCAAGGACTCGGAGGGAACGCTTCTCATCGATCCTCACACGCTTTAATAACACACCTGATGCACAGCCTGAAGAGATCGTCGACGGTATCGGGATTATCCTTGAGGCCGTTCTCCCGCTGCAGCAGGTCGAAGGCGCGCGGCATGAGCGCCTTGAGCAGGTCGATGAGATCCGACACGCATTCCGGCTCGTGCGCCAGCTCGTCCACGAGGATGCTGGCGAGGTAGAGCAGGCACGAGTGCTGGTGCTGCGCGTAGATGTCGGCCATGGCTTGCGCGAGGTGCGGGAGGAGGGGGGCGGCGCGGCGCGCGGTGCAGCGCAGCGCGAAGCGCAGCGCGCGGCAGCCGCGCTCCATCACGCGCCCGTCCGCCTGGTACCTGCCACAGGGAACCATCAGGAACTGTATTAACCACGACGTTCCAAGACACGGTTTATATCGAATGCTAATACTCTTAAGGGTCGGTTGCACCAAACCGTCTATCACTTTTAAGATATTCGCAACATTTTATTGTATGGGTAGTTTAGTTGGTGCAACTGACTGACCCTAACTACATAATAGGTATCGGTACTTAAGGCGGAGACTTTAACAGTACTTGATCAAGACGTCGTGCAGCACGGGCCAGGCGTCGCCGAGCGCGGGCACGCAGGCGTCGGCCTTGCGCGGCGACAGCTCGCGGAACAGCGCCGCCAGCAGGTCCAGCGTGGGGCATGGGTCCGTGTCGCCGCCGCTGCCGGCCAGGATCTCCTTCAGCGTGCCGAGTTGGATGGAGGCGGCTTCTCGCATCGCCACCGTCAGCTGCAGATGAAATTAGCGTTTATGCCGGAAAAAATAAGATAACGTGACGTATCTGCTATGCGCAAACCTTCCTTGAGCTGTAAGACTGTTCAGACTAACAGTTCTAAGGCATTTAAACATGTAGCATGGAAACTTCAGATACATATTCATAGGATATTTAGTATTGTATATTTATTGAAGAGTTTCTGATTTTTAGGCACTGTTCAATTTCACGAAGTGACTGACATCCAGCAAGATAGTTATTCTCCGACTCCGAGTTAAATTTGCTTATTCATTCACTGGTTTTCTATTCAAAGTCCGCGTACACACTTGAGCTTGTCGCAGTCGCATACGAATCGTATTACGGCCCAACTCGCGGCGCATCGCCACGATTGCAACCGCAACGGTTTATGGGACCTATAAACCTAGCCTAAGGAGCTCATAACTACTGTTACCTGGTCCTGCGGCAGCGAGGCGAGCGCGCTGGCCAGCGCGCGCACCAGCGAGGCGCCGGCGCCGGGCGGCAGCGCCAGGCTGTCCAGGTGCCGCGTCGCGCGCAGCAACGTCACGGCGTGGGAGGCCGCCTCTTTGCTGCAGGCCTTGCAGATGTTCTATCGTGGAGAATAGTACATTACAATGCAAGTGTTGAAAGTGTGTTATTATTTATGAGTCCCGAGATATGAGCCGTAGGCGAATAAAAGACACGGGACAAGTAAATAATAACACTTCCACACGTACATTGAACGACGTTTTTTAATACATTTGCGAAAAAATCAAAATAAAATAAATATTGGTTACATGAGTTACACTTACTGTTACGAATTTTCCCTTGGACTTGAATGATATTGTACTATAAACTACGTTCAGCGTTGATTTACTTTGCAAAAATTAATCACATTAACTCATTTCAGACAAAAACAATCTTACAGTTGCAATTTAAGTTAATTATTTTGATACAACTAAATTTTAAGTGAAAATGGCGGGCGCCGGTTTTAGTTTTAAATTTTTCATTTTTTCTGTTAACGACAGCCAACGTGGCAATGATAGTTCCATTCAGCCAAATAATAAAAAAGTTTTTTTAGTGTAATATCGTATTATATAACGTTTTATTAATATAATAACTAATATATATTTACTTTATATCTTGTAACAATACTTTTAGTACGTAATAAATGTTTAATTGCAAAATAAAATTTATATAAAGTTTTTGAACATCCAAACTCTTTGGTGTGGACGTATAGATTACGGCCAGGATTAAATTTAAAAAAGCTGGATAAGTAAAAAGCACTAGTTCGCAAAAACCAACTTTGCGAACGCTAAACAGCTACGAAAAGTAGCACTTTTTGAGCAACTGTATTAAAAAGGTTTTTTTTAATGTATTACGGGCCCAATAGTTCACCCCACTCAATACATACATTTTACTGGCAAAGTACAAGTAGTAACGCAATTTAAATATGTAGTATAAACGCGGTTTTTAGAGCACCAATATACAAAATACAATCAGCTAAATTAAAAAATCTAACATTTAATAATTTCGTACTTGTAACGCAGTAGCAGCCGCCGGAGCCAATTTGGGCTCCTGCAACGCCGTCACTAAGGTCTGCAGACAAGGCTCCAGGCATGTAGGATGCCGCTCGATCCAGTCGCACAGCTCTCCCAATAGCAGAATGCACGTTTTCCGAACTGCCGGGTGGGCGCCTTCAGGCATGGACAGTATTGCTTCCACCACTTTTGGAACATATTCATATTCGTCCCTATATACACAAAAGAAAAAAAATGTAATTTTAAATTTACAGCAGCACCATCCTTAGCAAAATGTTGTGAAAACCATAACACTGTCTAATAACACCTTTAATAGTTTTAATTATACCACTTAAACTGAAAAACCTTCCAAAGCAAGTTAAAGGTAAGGTATGAGTGTCTACTCAAAGCAGTAAAAGATTAACCCCCTTATTGATAAAACTTTACGGGCCTGATTTAGTTAAATTATGTTTTATCCCTTTCTTACAAATATATAAGTCAACATGACAGATAAAGACAAATGATTATTAGCTAATTGAGGTTTGTAGCGCGTTTATGAATAAGGGGGATAATATATACATTTTTACCCAACTACAGGAAGAGTTATGATTTATTATGTGTTCGATTGTAGTGTCAATACTTCTAAGCCGATTTCAGTGAGGTGGCAACTATACATTTTTATACTTTTTATTACCCAGATGATGCGAAACTTTTTATCACAGTAAAAGAGAAAGTTTTCAATGAAAAACCATACTTGTGATTAAAACTTTTGATACATTTAGCGGGTTATTCCCACTAGTTACCACCAAGTTCTTACCAGTGGTAACTACTGGGATTTTTTTCCCCACCTTTTACTACTGGTAACTACTGGGAAAAAAATTCCCACTAGTGACCACCAACTCGGCTTGGTGGTAACTACTACGGGAATTTTTATTCCCAGTAGTTACCACTGGTAAAAGGTGGGAATTTTTTTCCAGTAGTTACCACCAAAATATTGTTAGAATTCAATACTTATAAAAACAGTATAAATAGTATAGTATAAATGTAGCGTGCTGTAATAAATAACTATGTGTCAGTTAGTGATTCAGTAAACTGCTTTAAAAGTGATCAAAAATATTAAAACAGTTTTACCGGTAAGTATAAGTGTAAAAACTAAAATAGAAGTCTCATTCTAGTTAAGTAGAAATTAACTTTTTATCCGGATAAAATTTTTCTTATTAACTGTAAATTGAATTACATATTTATACAAACGAACAAACATATAAGTCAAATCAGACAGAACTGATTTCGTATTATTATTTACAGCGACTTCATTTCGTTCTATTATAACACGACGCAGAGCTGGAATATGTAGGTATTCATAATTTGTAGTCAGGCTAAATAAGTAAGAGCATGGTTGTTATTAAAACCGCTTAGGGCCCGCTTCGGATGGGCTGACTGCTCGGACTAACCAGCATAGGCTCGCATTCGAATTACGCTCGGGTAGTACATCGCTCGGTCATGTTACGCTGGTTGGCTCTATTGCTTAAACACCCACGCTAGCGGGATGGTAATAACAATAACACTACCAGAGGAGCATCAGGTACTATTCGTACACTTCGTATTAAGTTTTTTTGTATTTAACTTTTATTCTTTTGGACAATATGTTTATTGGAAGAACGTGTACATAATTAAAATCACATAAAACAACTTTAAATTGAGTACGACAAAGGGGCAAGAGGGCGTGAGGCTAAGAGCAAAAATCAGAAAAAGAGTAAAATAATAATTATGTACTTTATCTGATTCTGATGGCGATGGTGTGCGAATGCGAACGTCTATAAAACCTGGTAGAGTTGGGAATGTGAATGTCATCTTGAAATTAAATTTGGTATAGATGTTTTTAAGTTTTGTTAATATTTATCACGGTAAAGTAAGAAACAACGTAGGACCTTAATACCTTATGCATATTTCATAGGTCATAACTTTGAATGGTTTATCGCAATATAAGTATGAATAATATCGGTACCTATGCCTTGTAATTGCAAAACAATCGTTTAGTTCGTAAATATCTTTTATGTTGTTCTTATTAAATACCACGAGTGCAAAAAGGCCGAACCGAGTGTGGTGCACACCGCGCACCCTTTTGTTCTTAACCGCCGTGTCGCCCGTGTCTGACCCTTGCGAAATATGTTTTGTTCGGCATAACTGCCCGCCCCTATGGCCGATAAGAATGGTATTGTTTGACATAATCGCTAATCCGCGAAAAGATAACGTGCTAGTCAATCAGTGCTAACCCGTTATACTTACTTGCGTATTTTTACATGCAATTAATATTCCCACCCTCCCACCGCAAAAATAAATACGCAAATAAATATAACAAACCACCACCAAAAGAATAAACCTCGACACGTGTTTCGCCTCTCTACGAGGCATCCTCAGGAGTTGTTGACGGTCTGACGCCCGGCAACGGAATGACCTGGCTCTGTCTGCTTCTTTCATACCTCCCGGAGGGAGGTATGAGATGCCTTCCCATCCCTTTTGGGGATTTTTGGCGGTTTCGAATCGCCGCCCGTAACTACGGGCGGGTCTATTTAGTGCCCTTTTTCTAAGGGCGGGGGCTTCATGGCCATAGCTGGCCATGCGAGTGACCTGTCATGGCGTTTATGTCCCTCGGTGGCCTGTCAGTGGCTTAGTGGACTGCGGGATCCTCAACCACTGTCCGGCGTTTCTTCTTCATGCGCCAGGGCTCTGGGGAGCTGGCGCAGTCTGCGGCGGTTATCCGGCGGGCGTGTGTGCAGCGGCGCGATGCCCTGAAGGTGATGGTGTCTTGAATGGTCGGCGCGCTCGAACATGTTTGTTGAGAGGTGGCTCACGAAGGCGTCCAGGCTCTGCCATTTCAGGCCTCGTTGGATGTCTACGTTTCGCACGCAGCGGGGGGCATTTACTATGGTGCGCAGGGCCGCATTCTCCTGCGCACGCAGTCTCTTCTTGTTTGTTTCAGCCACCAGGGCGTACCGTGCTGGAGCTGCGTACGTCAGGCGGGACCGTATGTAGGTTTTGTAGACCCCCAGCTTCGTGCGACGGGGGAGGCTGCTGCAGAGCACTGGACGGAGCAGGGTTCGAGCGCATTTCGCGCGCCGGACCACTTCGTCCACGTGAGGCTTCATGGTGAGTCGCCGGTCAAGTGTTACGCCCAGGTACTTGACCTGGGGTAGCCACGCGATCTGTTCGCCGTGCAGGCGAAGCGGCGGAGGGAGCTGGTTGGTGTAGCCGGAGATCAGCGCCTGCGTCTTGCCGACGTTTACTGACAACCTCCACCTGGAGAGCCAGTCGGGGAGTGCGTCAAGGGACCTCTGGAGTTTCTTGGCAGCGTGCTTGAGGTTGATGGACGCGGCGAAGAGTGCCGCGTCGTCCGCGTAGAGGCCCAGCTTGACGTCTCCGACGACTGGGAGGTCGTCAGTGTAGAGAGCGTAGCAGGCAGGCGAGAGGACACTGCCCTGGGGGACGCCCGCGTGGATTGTGGTGGTTGTTCATGGCCGCCGTCATGAAGTGGAGTACTCTGGTGAGCTGCAGGGTCGTTGAATGGCCGTCTCGGAAGCCGAACTGCTCCGGCCGTGGCTCGATGTAGGGCTGGAGCCTGCCCAGTAGGAGCCGCTCGAACACCTTGGAGAGGGTGCTGAGCAGTGTTATCGGACGGTAGCTCTCCGGTCTTCCTCTGTCCTTTCCAGGTTTTGGCAGCATTATCACCCGACCAAGTTTCCACTTTGTCGGGTAGTGCCCCGAGCGCATAATCCCATTGAACAAGCGGGTCACCGCCACGACGGAGCGCAGTGGCAGGTGACTTAGTGCCGTGTTCGGGATCTGGTCGGGGCCCGGGGCTTTCCTGGGTTTGCAGCGACGGAGAGTTCGCTGCACTTGGCCGGGCGTGAAGAAGACCGGGTCGTCCTCAGGTCCCAGTGGTTGCTCGAAGAACCTCTCCAGGTGTTCTGTGACTGCGCGATGGTGTTCATGGTCCTGGACTGGGTTGGGCTGGAATTGTCTGCTCAGACACTCGGCGAAGATCTCCGCCCTGTCCTCCGCTTTGTATCTGGGCAGACCGTTGGTATCCTTGAGTGGGCGAGTCGAGTCCCGCGTCGTGCCGAGTTGTCGGCATAGACGGTGGATGGAGGGAACGTCACCGTCTATGGACGCGATGTGGCTCTCCCAACTCATGGTTGCGTGGTCGCTGAGCTCCTTTTGAACCTTCTTCACGAGTGCGTTGAGCTCCGAACCTGTCTAGAATGGTCGGCCATATTTATACCTTGACCACTCCCCCTACCGTGCAAGTGTGAGTGAGATGGAAAAATTCGTAATAACGGCGATGACGCAACATTCAATTGTTCGTTAAGAGCGCTATTACATTTCGGCGTTGAGCGAGTTTAGGTATTTTACGCGCTGCGGCAGGCCGTGCGAGCTCAGTATGCCGATCCCTTCTACCACACTCGCACTACAATGATGGATTAAACATTCTTGATCTTTCGCGAAGCATATTGAAATCAACCATAACAACACTAACTGTACTTAACTTTTAAAGTTCTAAAACTGTTATTTGGTAAGTACGAAAATACTAAATGCAGTGCAAATGTACATAGGGGCTGTTCATAAATTACGTCATCTATTTTTGACGATTTTTGACCCCCCCCCCCCCCCTCAAATCATCCAAAAATCAAGCTTCGGATGAATCTGTTTCCTCCTACGTCATGTTACCATCATCCGATGTCCAGACCCCCCCCCCCCCCCACTCCTCCCATTTGAAACGACGTAATTTATGAATAGCCCCATACTCGTACTTATGAAGGTATATTACTCGAAAGAAATTATAGGTACCTACTCGCTTATTTACATGTTTCGTCATTGCATTTGGTACCTATAGGTTGTAAAGTTTGTATCAACGAGGGTTTAAAAACGAACTGGTACTGAGGATCTGATGATGATTAAGGTGGTCACGGATACCAATCAACCATGTAGTAACATGATTAGGCTCGTTTGATTCGTCTCAACAAGATCTTTGACACTGAAGATACACAGGGTCTGATGATGGAGCTGGAAGGTGGCCACGGGTACCAGTCTATCATGTAACTAAACAACTTCGTGTTTGGGCTCGTTTGATTTGTCTCAACAAGATCTTTGACACAAGACAGTACTCAGGGTCTGATGATGGAGCTGGAAGGTACCATTACCAATCAACCATGCAACTAAACCACATCGTGTTTAGGATCGTTTGATTCGTCTCAACAAGATCTTTGACACTAGGTGATACTCAGAGTCTGATGATGGAGCTGGAAGGTGGTCACCGGTATCAATCAACCATGCAACTAAACCACTTCGTGTTTAGGCTCGTTTTATTCGTTTCAACAAGATCTTTGACACAAGATAGTACTCAGGGTCTGATGTTGGAGCCGGAAGGTGGTCACCGGTACCAATCAACCATGCAACTAAACCACTTCGTGTTTAGGCACGTTTTATTCATCTCAACAAGATCTTTGACACAAGGTAGTACTCAGGGTCTGATGATGGAGCGCGAAGGTGGCGACGGGTACCTGTCTATCAGCTCCATCATCAGACCCTGAGTAGTATCTTGTGTCAAACATCTTATTGCGACGAATCAAACGAGCCCAAACACGAAGTGGTTCAGTTACATGGTAGACTGGTACCCGTGGCCACAGTCCAGCTCCATCATCAGACCCTGAGTACTAACTTGTGTCAAAGATCTTGTTGCGACGAATCGAACGAAGCCAAACACGAAGTGGTGTAGTTGCATGGTTGATTGGTACCGGTGACCACCTTCCGGATCCATCATCATACCCTCAGTACTACCTTGTGTCAAAGATCTTGTTGCGACAAATCAAACGAGCCCAAACACGAAGTGGTTCAGTTACATGGTAGACTGGTACCCGTGGCCACAGTCTAGCTCCATCATCAGACCCTGAGTACTAACTTGTGTCAAAGATCTTGTTGCGACGAATCGAACGAAGCCAAACACGAAGTGGTTTAGTTGCATGGTTGATTGGTACCGGTCACCACCTTCCGGATCCATCATCAGACCCTCAGTACTACCTTGTGTCAAAGATCTTGTTGCGACAAATCAAACGAGCCCAAACACGAAGTGGTTCAGTTACATGATAGACTGGTACCCGTGGCCACCTTCCAGCTCCATCATCAGATCCTGAGTACTATCTTGTGTCCAAGGTCTTGTTGAGACGAATCAAACGAGCCTAAACACGAAGTGGTTTAGTTGCATGGTTGATTGGTACCGGTGACCACCTTCCGGCTAAATCATCAGACCCTGAGTATTATCTTGTGCCAAAGATCTTGTTGAGACGAATCAAACGAGCCCAAACACGAAGTGGTTTAGTAGCATGGTTGATTGGTACCGGTGACCACCTTCCGGCTCCATCATCAGACCCTGAGTACTATCTTAAGTCAAAGATCTTGTTGAGCCGAATCAAACGAGCCCAAACACGAAGTGGTTTAGTTGCATGGTTGATTGGTACCGGTGACCACCTTCCGGCACCATCATCAGACCCTGAGTACTATCTTAAGTCAAAGATCTTGTTGAGACGAATAAAACGAGCCTAAACACGAAGTGGTTTAGTTGCATTGTTGATTGGTACTGGTGACCACCTTCCGGCTGCATCATCAGACCCTGAGTACTATCTTAAGTCAAAGATCTTGTTGAGCCGAATCAAACGAGCCCAAACACGAACTGGTTTAGTTGCATGGTTGATTGGTACCGGTGACCACCTTCCGGCTCCATCATCAGACCCTGAGTACTATCTTGTGTCAAAGATATTGTTGAGATGAATAAAACGAGCCTAAACACGAAGTGGTTTAGTTGCATGGTTGATTGGTACCGGTGACCACCTTCCGGCTCCATCATCAGACCCTGAGTACTATCTTGAGTCAAATAAATACATATAGAATGTCAGGTCGTTTCAAATATTTTTAATCCTGTCCGGTAGTTTATTAAACTGTACCATTATAAATTATAATACTATAAAAACAGTGCTAGGATCAAAGTCTCTCGTTGCGGTTTACACGCACACAGTATAGCGTTTTACACGGCGCCCGCCGCACACAATGATAAAAAACCTCGTCGTCGCCGTTGAAAATGTGCGGAGCCGACCGACACACGTCCTGCCTCTACAAGCTCTGCCGCGGCACTGAGCTGGCGCAGCGCGCGTCATCGGTAATATAGAGTAGTTTTCAAAAAATTGCCAAAAAATTATAGTAGAATTTCATAAACACTAATGTATACCAACAGTATAAGCAAACGTTGCAGATTGCTTGAGTATGAAAATGACTTCGATATTAAGTAGATTTTCGTAGGAATTGACACTTGTTTCGGAGAGAAAATCGAGTTCGTTTTACTTTGATTTTCTCTTTCTCAAAGGTATGTAGGAAAAATATAGTTTGATATGCCTAAAGTACAGGGTATTAGTAATACAAAATAGCCAGGTTTAGCAGAGTAAAATTCTCAACATTTCCAAATAAGAGCTCGCCATTCAGTGCTTCACGGGGTTTTTCGGAAACGACCATCAGAAAAAAAATCATTACTAATTTAATAAGTCCTTTTTCTAATATTTACAACGATATTTATAAAGATAAGAAGACGCTTTTACTGGAACAAGTACTCATTGTTTCTAATAATGAGCGCAAAGTCCTGAATTTCGTCGACTAGTATCATCAATTTTGCATTATTTCGACTTTTCTTGTAAGAGCGCTCTTAAGAGTTGTTTCGAGGTTTATTCTTTTGGTGGTGGTTTGTTATATTTATTTGCGTATTTATTTTTGCGGTGGGAGGGTGGGAATATTAATTGCATGTAAAAATACGCAAGTAAGTATAACGGGTTAGCACTGATTGACTAGCACGTTATCTTTTCGCGGATTAGCAAAATAATATTTTGGTTTTAATTAGTATGGATTTCCGCAAAGTAACGCCTGATTCTATTCACTATTTGATAATTATATTTACCTATCGGGTGGCATGTGAGCTAGGCCGAAAGCTAACGGATCGTGGTAGTTTTTGTCATTGTCTTATGTCAACATTAGGATTAACCAAGATGCAATGAGAGTTGTGGTGCAGAGGGAACATTTAATTAGATAGCTTGGATATTATTATTACATATTTTCCGACATTGTTATCAGGTTATCACATTGACCTAGTTGATGTTGGGCTTTATGAAGTAATTTGATCAATGCAGGTTTATAGACGTTCGCATTCGCACGCCATCGCCGTCAGAATCAGATAAAGTACATAATTATTATTTTACTCTTTTTCTGATTTTTGTTCTTAGCCTGACGCCCTCTTGCCCCTTAGTCGTACTCAATTTAAGGTTGTTTTATGTGATATTAATTACCTACACGTTCTTCCAATGAACATATTTTCCAAAAGAATAAAAGTTAAATACAAAAAAGAAGTGTACGAATAGTACCTGATTCCCCTCTGGTAGAGTGTTATTACCATCCCGCTAGCGTGGGTGTTTAAGCAATCGAGCCAACCAGCGTAACATGACTCGAGCGTAATTCGAATGCGAGCCTATGCTGGTTAGTCCGAGCAGTCAGCCCATCCGAAGCGCGACCTAAGCGGTTTTAATAACAACCATATCCTTTAGTTATTTAGCCTGACTACAAATTATGAATACCTACATATTCCAGCTCTGCATCGTGTTATAATAGAACGAAATGAATTAGCTATAAATAATAAAACGAAATCAGTTCTGTCGGTTTTTGACTGATTTGTTTGTTCCTTTATATAAATATGTAATTAATTTACAGTTAATAAGATAAATGTAATCCGGATAATAAGTTAATTTCTATTCAACTAGAATGAGACTCTCCTATTTTAGTTTTTACACTTATACCGGTAAAACTGTTTTAATATTTTTGATCACTTTTAACCCCTTACCGCATACGAAGCCATATATGGCGGATATGATATTTAACTCTATTGACAGCTATTAAAGTTCAAATTTCAACAAATATTTTTTATTATATGCAGTAACGTATATGCAGTAGGGGTTAAAACAGTTTACTGAATCACTAACTGACACATAATTATTTATTACAGCACGCTACATTTATACTATACTATTTAAGTATACTGTTTTAATTAGTATTGAATTCTAACAATCATTTCATTCAGGCCTTTAACATCTTGACAGATGATTTATGCAGCGTCTGTAAGCGAGGAACAACGTCTCTTGTGGCTGTATAAGCCAATGCGGGACCGGCATTTGCGACCGCATTTATGGCAGCTGAAGCAGGGAGCCATGTCGGCACCATCAGGAGGATTGTGCCTCTTTGCGCGTTTTCGGGCAAGGTCTTGGAACCATGCGTTGTCGTGGATTTCGCGACCTTTCGCAATGGTACCCCTCCATCCATCGCGATCTGACGCGAGCTCCTCCCAAGTGTCCCTATCGATATCAAAAGCGACCATGTCGCGTTTCGCGCAGTCCTTAAAACGCAGCAAGGGACGTCCAATGCATTATGGTGGTAACTACTGGGAAAAAAAATCCCACCTTTTACCAGTGGTAACTACTGGGAATAAAAATTCCCAGTAGTTACCACCAAGTCGAGTTGGTGGTAACTAGTGGGTTTTTTTTCCCCCAGTAGTTACTAGTGGTAAAAGGTGGGAAAAAAATTCCCAGTAGTTACCACTGGTAAGAACTTGGTGGTAACTAGTGGGAATAACCCCATTTAGCTTGTTACTACATAATGTGTACACTCACGGCAAAATATTTTTGGCAACAGCTTGCATGACAAAGAGTGCTGCCTCAGTGCGCTCCCAGGACAAGTCAGCCTGTAATGTGGCAAACATCTGCCGGAACACAGAGCTCGAGCCCACAATAAACACCACATCTTTGATCAGCTCCATCACCTTCACTCTGAACTCCTGAAAACAAGAAAGGCCAGATCTTACAAAGACAAAATCTATTTATCATTATAAGGCGATGTACGCAAGGTTTCTCGTGTCTTTATAAGTCAATGTATGGGACTGGCATTTGCGACCACATTTGTGGCAACTGAAGTAGGATTAGGTAGTGAGGATTGTGCCGGCGCGTTTTCGTTATTGTGGATTTCCCCCTCCATCCATACAATACAGATAATTAACATTGTGATACATGTTTATTATCTGTATTGTAGCCTCTTGTGTTTTTAATGTCCTTCAGTAAACTATAATATATAAAAAATATCCTTTGTATTGATACTTACATAGAAATCATCCCCTTCATCCAGAAGCTGTGTGCGATCAGGCTCGCACTGACAATGCCTCGCCAGAGCCTCAATAAGGCGCTCTATATGTGGTTTAAATGCGTCCGTTAGAGGTTGATAGTCTCTGCGGTAGACATCTTCAGACAAACGGTACCATAGATTAAATGTAATTTCAGCTACCTGAAATGTAACATTGTATGACATATAATTTATAACATCTTGGGGGTCGGAATGGGCCTGACAGTGTAAGTAGGATAGTGTGTTAGTAAGGTGCTTTTTTTAGTTAGTTTGTGTCTTTGTTTGTATTTTTTTTTGTCTTTTATGTGCATACGTTTTTGTTTTATAACATTGTATGGCAGACATTTATAACAATGTATGTATGTTATAAATGTCTGCCATACATACGATATGAATACATACATACATACATATCGTATGATTATGATATGTATGTAATGTATGTATGTATTGGGCTCTTGTGGTTGTATTTTATTTAAAAAAGCTTGATATGCTTTATAAAATATCAAGAGTCTAGGCTCTTAAATAGAACTAGGCTCGGGGGCTAAAGAGCTAAATAGCCTTTTAGCCTTTTAGGCGTCAAGAGAAGAGGCGAGCCCTAAAAAAAGAGCTAAAAGGCTCGAGTCCTTTGGATCACTACTTCATCCACACTTTTTCATCACACTCACCACGTGATCTGGGTACCGGCAGAATATCAGTGCCTCGCTCGAAAGAGTGAAGCATATAGCTGAGTCGGCACCCTTTTGATGTTGCTGCAATGCACACAGTGTAACCACTGCAAGTGTTTCCACTATTCCTGCCGTTGCTATATGTCTCTAATATTTGTAACATTTTGTATTTTGTCTTAATTGATTGTGTATTTTGTTAATTGTGTAATCTTCTGTCTGCCTATATATTTTGTAAATTGTGTGTATTTGCAGCAATCAAATAAACGCTTTATCTATCTATCTATCTATGCGGCATGCATATTCAGCATGTTATGCAATGTTCGTATCCGACCGAATTATTCGGTTAATGTGCCAAATATTCGGTAAATATTTTATATTTTCTTTGTCTTGCAACACTGTAAAATGTGATGTGATTTTTAAGTTCTCTTTCCATCAGGTTATGTTTTTTTTGCTAATGTATTTGAAGCATTTTAAACGGTATATTAGAATGATACAGATGAACCGAATAATTAATTAAAACCGAAAAATATTCAGTTTGGTAAGATCTGAACCCAACAATCTGCCAAATATTTGTTTTCGGCCAACTTCATATTTGGCCCATCTCAAGTATACATGTATTCAAATCCTTAACCTAATTTAACACAATATTACCTCATAATCATGATGTCCAACACAGACTAGGGCCAACTCCAGTGATCTCATTGCAAAGTGGGTCTGCCCTGTTGATGTGGCGGAAATGATCTTTTCCAAGAATGTCTCTGCCAATTCTGTGAAGATCCTAGCAAAGTTTGAAGCCTTGTCCTCTTCTTCATGAGCCACAGCTAAGTGATAGCACTCTTCTAAAGCTGCTATGCTATCAAATAATAGTCTTTCTATCTCTTCGTTATTGTTATTTTCTTCTAGAGTGTGCAGCAATGAACACAGGCAGTCTGATGCTGCATCATGAAGTGTGTTTATACAATTGTAATCTCTTAGAACTTGCAAACAGTATGCTATTACAGCATTCTGAGGAATTTCTTGAATGTTCACTGCCCTAACATGTATCCATGATGTCATGCATTTTATAATTTTAAGTGCTAGCTGTGTGTTCTGTGTACTTGTTATGCTTTCTTTCAAGAACATAGTAACTAGATCTGTATTTGTCCGTAATTCCTGTCTTATATCTTCACGTCGGTTTTCTCCTAATTTCAAACTAGAAGAGTCAATTTCTTGCGGCAGTACTGTTAAAATTTCTAATAAAGCTGGGTTACTTCTGTCTGAAAATGATTTAATTAGGTCACTAGTACAGTTCTTCCATGTAGGCATTTGTAATGCTAGGTCAGCAAGGGCCAGGCACAGTTGCGTGAGGATGGCTTGACTAGTTTCTGACATGTCTCCTCTTAAATGAGCTATAAGGGAGTCCCTAAGAGACGCACGGGCTTCCTCAGGAAGCTCTGATAGGTTATGCTGCACTTTTGACCTCATTGTCTGAGCTGCAAAATAACATGAGTGAATATCCTTCTTCTGTTGTAACAACTCGTCAGCTATTTTCCATGAATGAATCTGAAAACAAAAAACAAAACTTTAGTGTTGTTTAGACTATAGAAACGATTTCACTACATTGTGAACTTATTAGCTATTACTGATTAAACGGGTAAAACGCAATAAATTAATTAACTATGGACTCTTTGGTATAGAAAGCGGCTTACCGATTTTTGTACTTCTCCTAGCCATTTGGAAGCCTTTTCTTTAATTTCCTTATCATTAGCATTGGAGTTATCGTAGAGAGCACTTATGGCCTGGTATATAGTTTCCATTGACGGCGTATCCATGATGTTTTCACTTCCGAATCGAGGGTGATCCTCAACACCACACTATCAAAACACTGAAAACAGTAAAAATTACATACTACTGTACGTAGAAAACACGAAATATCGGAGTAAAATAATCAAACAAACAGTCGAATGAAAAATGCCCGAATGAAGGAAACCATAAACAAGTAAACTTGCAAGATCTAAATTTGACGTGTCGAAGTTTTTTTATTTTTTTACCGAAGTTGAAAATGACACATGTTTCTAAATTAAATAGAAACATAAAAATAGAGCTTCTAAAATATCGGATTTCAAAAGATGGAGAAACCAAATTGGCCTCAGTAATTTAGTTGTATGAAACAAAAATGTATCAACAGCAAGACCGGATCTAGCCGGAACGAAACGGATCGCATGTAGCCGGACTAATATTTTTGTAGCCTGGTAACATTAGTAGTTATTACGACAAAGCACAGCAACACTGGCCTGTTCTTTTTGACGTTTCTTTGGATCGTGCAAAGTCAAACACAAAAATGGTGTGTGATTTTTTAATTTCCATCCATATAAATCGTGACTTACGCGAATTATAATGCTGAAAACTATCGCAAATCATGTTCCTTGTGATATGGGCTGTGAATTGCTGAAGATATTTCAACGACGAACCTTGTTATTTTCAGGTGAACGTACCTAAACAGCGCAGGACGTACTGCAAAAAATGCAAGGTCCACAAGACCCACAAGGTGTCTCAGTATAAGAAGTCCAAGGAAAGGCACGCCGCCCAGGGCAGAAGGCGTTACGACCGCAAACAGCAGGGTTATGGTGGTCAGTCCAAGCCCATCTTCAAGAAAAAGGTAAACAACATAACCTCCAAACGCCGATATTGATTACTCAAATTATTAAACGGTATCTATTCTAAGTGTTATATTAAACCAGAAAGTAGGTTTTTATTGCTCTTAATCTCTATTTTATTTAATCTCTTAGGAACATCAATTTAAAAGCTAGTCCTTATTTTACTACACATATCGGGTACCTTGCTTAAATTCATGGCTGTGATTTACGGATACATTTGCCTTACTAATTGTTATAGATTGTGCATAGGACTACTTGATCACTTCCATACATTATACAAGTTTCCCCTGGGGACGATGTGATGTTTGATCCTATTGTTTAAAATGGTTTACTATAGGTAATATTTAATTTCTAGATTCAAATAGAAGTAATACTTGATCGGATATTAATTTGAAAAACGAATCTTGTACTCTGCAAACATGGTATTTTTTTTAGAATCACATTCTGCAAGGCTTCTAATATTTAATTTTGTCAATATGGTATGAAGCTTCAAACCATTTAAAACTACTAGATAGATTTTAATTATTAAGGTGTCTGTCAATTTATCATCCTAGCTATAAGTTATAAGATAAAACTTAACCTCCTAAGACCCTGCGTACAAATTTTTGTACATATTCCTCAATCAATTTTGAACTTTAATTATGTAAATAACGGTTCCAAATTCAAAATCAAAACAACTGCTTCTCAGCCTTCTCAGGTCTCAGGAGGTTAAAGTAGGTCAGATGCAGCCGTGAGTGCCCGAAGGCAGGAGTGTCTCCCCACTGATGCAACATCTAGTTAGCAGTTGTCCTTCCCGAACCTTTCTGCCTCTGAGCAGTGGGAAGACACTCCTACCTTCAGGCATTCTCAGCATTGCTCCGAGCAAGTATATTAGGGTTGACACAACTTTCAACAAGTCCCTTTGCGTGCACAACCACAGATAAGAAAATGACTTGAATTTTAACAACCCTAAATAGTGGATAGGGATAATGCAGTACATTAGAAAGGGACAGAATGATTAGGCCCTAAATCGCTGTCAAACTTCGGTTTTTTAGGAAGTCTCCTTTCTGTATGGTAGTACTATTATTTATTCTGTGCCCTGAGGATATCTACGAGCAATGTGGCCACTCAATTCTAACCCCTTCATTGCCACTCAATTCTAACCTATGTATGACCTGGTGATCTCATGAGCATGACTAATTCGAGATAAACCCTGTAAAGAAACAGCCATGCATAGGCGATTTCTACAAAAAGTGTGTTCCATCTCCATCTTAATTATTTAAGGTATTAAGATTATTGGGATTTATTTATTTTATTTTTGTTCTAGGCGAAAACCACCAAGAAAATTGTGCTCCGTCTGGAATGTGCTGACTGCAAGGTGCGATCCCAGGTGGCGCTGAAGAGGTGCAAGCACTTCGAGCTTGGTGGTGACAAGAAGAGAAAGGGACAGATGATCCAGTTCTAGGCGCGATAATAAATAAGAACAACTAATATGACTTTGATTTTATTGGTCAACCCCCAACGATTGGTTAATCCGGGACTTAGTAATTATGGTTCCAACTTCCACAGGACTGTCATGTATGAGCTTAAGGACCTATGCACAATAGGCCTGATGACAAATTTTGAAAACCCTTTTAATATCGCCGGTACACTTGTATTAGTTCCGAAAAACACTATATTTCAGTTATACTCATAAGATTTAACATAGATAATTGCATTTTATTATAGCTAGTTTAAACTTCGCGCGAAAACGCCTCGCATGCCATTTGTGACGTCATCATTTAGTTGGTGGTAGATATTGTTTACATACTTACAGTTACGAATTTCCCTTGAATCCGAATGATATTGTTAATTCAGCAGATAGTTCCATTCAGCCAAATAATTAAAAAAGTTTGTTGTTGAAATATCGTATTATTTAGCATTTTATTTAAATAATAACAAATAGATATCTACTTTATATCGTGTAATAATATTTTTTGGACGTAATAAATGTTTAGTGGCGAAATAACATTTTTTTTGCACCTTTCGAACTCTTTGGTGCCCACGTATAGATTTCGGTCAATGAGGTTGTCTATGTTGCTCTAAGAAATATGTTATGGATTGATGACGTCACTGTTTGGAACGTTTCTGATTGGCGTTGGCGTTTTAGTAAAAATGGCCGATTGGAGAATTTTGCACTTTTATTTTATTGAATATATTAATAATCCTTCAGTTTATACTGAATTTGGGCCATTTTTTAGAATTATATTAACATATATGTTTCGTTGAAACCATTATTTCCATGATTCTTTGTTACTTGCAACAGGCCTATTGCATACCGCGACTTTTTAACACGCCGTCGACGCGCATTTGTATCGATACACTCGCGCTTCGCACGCAACTCTGACGCAGCTTGTAGACTTTTGCACACCTACATCGATGCAGACCAGGGATCGGAAACCGGTATTTTTTTCAAACCGTTTTCGTACATTGACCCCAAACCGTTATAATAATGTTCTTGGTTTCAGTAACCGGTATTTTAAATGGTTCAGGGAACAAACGTTAGATCGCCGATTCCGTTCTCAAAGAACGAAATTGAACCGTTCTTTCGTATAACGTTTTTGGGTTCGGTTACCGGTTTTTAAATGGTTTAATTTCGTTCGCAAGAACGGAATAATTCCGTTCTCGGGAACGAAATAAGAACGGTTCCCCGCCAGCCGCAGCCCCAACGCCAAAGTACGAGTAAGTAGGTACCTATACATTTTCCGAGAATTAAGGCTCCTTCACGTTGGCCCAACGCCAACGAGGGACGCAGCCATGCGGTAGAATGAGATAGCAATATCACTTGCTCCCTCTAACGCATAAATGCGTCCCTCGTTGGCGTTGGCCCAACGTGAAGAGGAAGGAGCCTTTAGACGCGTTGGCCAAATGCCAACCCCGGTAATCAAAATAACACGCGCCGTCTATGAAAAAAGTCGCGGTGTGCAAGGGCCCAAGCATAGACAGAGAATCATACTGTCTTTGTCATACGCTAGTACTAGAGTAAGACCAAAAAAAGTCTGTAGCGATATTGATAGCCCAAGCAGTGCAAGTGTTATTTTAAATGTCAAACTTCTATGAAATGATGACGTATAAATAACACTGGCACTGCGTGTGCTATCAAAATCGTTGCAGACTTGTCTTGGTCTAACTCTAGCACAAAGAATATAATACTCACTAGCTCTAGCAGCTAAAATAAAGGGGGGGGGGGATTATTGTTCGACTGACAAGTTGTGTTTGCCAGACTATATTTTCCAGCCAACTAGACTAATGGCTCCTCTTCACGTTGGGCCAACGCCAACGAGGGACGCATTTATGCGTTAGAGGGAGCAAGTGATATTGCTATCTCATTCTACCGCATGGCTGCGTCCCTCGTTGGCGTTGGCGTTGGCCCAACGTGAAGAGGAGCCATAAGACTAGTTTTGCCACCACATTGTGTTGCGCCCCGACCGAAGTCAGAATGACCTTGAACCGTCGGAAGCTTGGTTGCTAGAGTCTGACCAGTGAGTCGTGTCACAAGCTATTTATTTAAATTCTTTATATGGCATTTTTTTTCCTGTCAAATAAGCTGTCAGTTTCAAGCTGTCATTTAATTTCATAGTAAATTTATTGCCAGGTGCGGTTTTTATTGAAATTCCTGCGTTTTTTTAGTGCCACGACTCAGACTCTAGCCGTGTAGCTTTTGTATACAGGTGATTTCGGGGTCGTGGAGCAAGAGAGCCAGACATCATACAGAATCCAAAGATGAGCCTAATGATGTTGTTAATTATTGTTTATCACCAATAATGATGATTATTTTCCAGATGACAAGTAGGAAAAAACATTTTTGCATACAATTTGGTGACCCTATTCAATGTGACGTCTTGTCGCTTTCCATACAGCGTATGTCAAAAGTCATAGGGTGACCATAATTACTTAGTATAACATTAATTTTACTTGAAAAATAAGAATAATTCAAGTAATTATCTTTTAATCAAATACTACCATATGATAATGTGGATCATTTACAGAGTCAGAAAAAGTGGTTCTGGATCACTACCCCGAAATCACCCTGTATATAGATAATTTCTAGATACAAATAGAAGTAATACTTGATCGGATATTAATTTGAAAAACGAATCTTGTACTCTGCAAACATGGTATTTTTTTTAAAATCACATTCTGCAAGGCTTCTAATATTTAATTTTGTCAATATGGTATGAAGCATCAAACCATTTAAAACTACTAGATAGAAGCAAATCTTGTCAGTAGAAAAAGGCGCGAAATTCAAATTTTCTATGAGACGATATCCCTTCGCTACTAACAAGATCTGCTTGACCAACTATATGTACTTAGTTTGTTATTGCGTTGCGTCGCTAAATTACTTTCACTTGATCTAACGAGGATAGAGATTAGTGAGTATTGTATTCTTTGATAGAGATGCAAATAGAACAACACCATAACAAGCCGCGAAGTGAATAGGTTTTATAAGGCTGTATAGTCACTCCTACGACAAGTATATTTAAAAACAAACTTTTATATTCATGACTTTGACAGTTCATGAGTGTAAACAAAAAATAGAGATTCAAATATTTATGATGCAGTATTAAAATCCCTAACATTAAAAACTTTACGTAACTATATGTTTGGAAATTGAGTTTCAAAATGAATGAGTCATTCAGCTCTAACGCACCGGAACCGAAGCTAGTAGGAGTTTGGACCGAGGGAGCCCGCATTGAACCGAAGTGAGTTATGCTATGCAACTATTTTGCTTTTCTGTAGTACTTCAATAAATATAATCTTAAGGGTAATGATTATTTGGAGTCTTCTTCATTCCGTATTTTAAGGCTAATTCATCTTAAAGGTAATGATTATTTGGAGTCTTCTTCATTCCGTATTTTAAGGCTAATTCATACAAAGTGTTTCGAAGTTACTTATCAACAACTTACTTTTATCCTGAAAACATTACATTTACTTTAACTACCTATGTGAAACTAGATTCTAAATTGTATAGATAGCTCTGAATGTAATATTGTTTTGTATTTTCTAAATAATGATAATAATTAAGTATGTAAATGTTTATTACAGAGAATTCATAATTCCGAAGAATTCACCAGAGTCTAGTGATGACATACCAACTATACCAGACCTGGATGACTTACAGGATATTCTGGAGAAGGAGATAGCCAAACCACCTCCGTAAGTTTAAGAACCATATAATGCTAAGGGCCACTTGCACCACCCCACTAACGTGGGGTTAACCGCTTACCAGTACTATTTGACACTGGGTTAAAGGTTTAACAGGTTAACCCTAGGTTAGTGGATGGTGCAAGTGGGCCTTACAGTACTGTGTTACTTAGAAGGGGTTATTCCCACTAGTTACCACCAAGTTCTTACTAGTGGTAACTACTGGGAATTTTTTTCCCACCTTTTACCACTGGTAACTACTGGGAAAAAAAAATCCCACGGTAACTACAGGAATTTTTATTCCCTGTAGTTACCACTGGTAAAAGGTGGGAATTTTTTTTCCCAGTAGTTAGAATTAAATACTAATAAAACAGTATAAATAGTTTAGTACAAATGTAGCGTCCTGTAATAAAGAATTATGTGTCAGTTAGTGATTCAGTAAACTGCTTTGAAAGTGATCAAAAATATTAAAACAGTTTTACCGTTTTATTGCAAGATCACATTCATATTCCCAACTCTACCAGGTTTTATAGACATTCGCATTCGCACACCATCGCCATCAGAATCAGATACATAATTATTATTTTACTCTTTGTCTGATTTTTGCTCTTAGCCTGACGCCCTCTTGGGGGTCATCCATTAATTACGTCACACGAATTTCTAGGTTTTTTTACCCCTCCCCCCCTCCTTGTCACACTTGGTAAACCCCTCCCCCCTGGTGTGACGTCACATTTCTTCAACTAAATCGGCAAATATTTATTTAATATTTTATCAAAATATTTTGACAAAAGAAATATTAGTAATTTTATAACCCAAAACTGATTAAGAAATAAAATTAAACGAATAAAAAAGATTATCGTTTCAAAAACTTGTTATTTAAATGTATATTGGCGTATAAAATAATTTAAATACATTTTCGGTTACTGATGAAGTTAAAGTGACGTCACAAAGTTTGTGACTCCTCCTCCCCCTTGTCACAACATGTCACATTTTCTTGACCCCCTCCCTCCCCCTAAACGTGTGATGTAATTAATGGATAACCCCTTGCCCCTTCATCGTACTCAATTTAAGGTTGTTTTATGTGATTTTAATTACTTACACATTCTTCCAATAAACATATTTTCTAAAAGAATAAAAGTTAAATACAAAAAAAGAAGTGTACGAATAGTACCTGATGCCCCTATGGTAGAGTGTTATTACCATCCCGCTAGCATGGGTGTTTAAGAGCCAACGGGATTGGTCATTTCTCCATACAAACGTACTCCTCGTTTTCCTCCGTGGTTATTGAAGCTAGAGCAATGATTGTTTCAACACAGATTTATATTGTCAATATCTGTGTCGGACCGTTTTGCTTTTTTTGATATTTTTGTTTTTTAAGGCGCTAGAGCCCTTCAAAAATGGCCAAAATGGCCTAATTGACTATGCCGCAATGAGAGGCGTGGCATTCAAAACTGATATCAATCATGGTATAATAATATACTCCGCCTGGTACTCCATTCCGAGATTCGCGTATGACCTAACTGACACGCGCCTACGTCATCATGCTGTTTACAGGTTCTCAAACTTTGAAATGTGGGAGAATTTTAACCAACGGTGAAAATTATTTTAACGGCATTAATTTTAAGTTATTCATGTAGAAACATAGTAAAATAAAACAAATCTAATGTATTAAATTAAACTTTATTTATCTATACAAGACAAACGTTTAAAAAACTAATTCACAGTTACACATTAATTACCAAGCTTACGACGTGAAAAGTTTGGAAAACACTGCGACTGCTGACACTGAGCGAGAAGGAAATAACAATTAACACGCGTTCGACAAGGATGACGGTCAGGGCATGAAGTTATCTAGATCCGAATTGTCAAATGTCCACAGCGCTATCCTGTGTTGCCAGTAGTATAAACAGAATTACCCGAAAGTCTGAAATTTCTTTCGTGAATCGGAAGATATTGCTAACGAGTAACTAAAATGACGTGTTATTGTAAAATTTAAGCTACAATACATATAAATGAAAATTATAAAGAAATATTTTAACTTATTAACCATAGGTATAATGTACCCATGTAACATGTTATGTTGAAATAAAGTGCAATGTTATTGTGACGTAATCGCGTGTCACTCTGGGAATGGAAGACCATGTTTTATTAGACCATGATATCAATGAGCCAAAAAAGCAAAACGGTCCGACACAGATAATTTCATAATCATTTAGATTTCCAAATTTGGTTACGATTGGTTCAGTTTTGGAGGAGGAAACAGAGGAGTACGAAACCTCGATTTTTGAGATTTTTACGCAGGATTTTTCGCCTTGTCCTTATCGCACTACTTTTAGGTGCCGCTTCCGTTAGCGAGACGGGTATATTTACCTAAAATATTTAAAACTCAGCTCCTGTTTCGTCTTAAGCATGGTATAATAATATACTCCGCCTGGTACTCCATTCCCGTCTTTTCTAGGTCACCTAACTGACACGGGCTTACGTCATCATGCGACAGCGCTATATGATAATATGCGATAGCGCTATATATAGCGGCCATGTTGTTGTGACGTAGCCCCGTGTCACTCTGGGAATGGAAGACCATGTTTTATTAGACTATGGTCTTAAGCAATCGAGCCAACCCGAGCGTAATTGGAAAGCGAGTCTATGCTGGTTAGTCCGAGCAGACAGCCCATCCGAAGCGCGCCCTAAGCGGTTTTAATAACAACCATGCCCTTTGTAATTCAATTTACAGTTAATAAGATGAATTTATTGCGGATGATAAGTTAATTTCTACTTAACTAGAATGAGACTCTTCTATTTTAGTTTTTACACTTACCTATACTGGTAAAACTGTTTTAATATTTTTGATCACTTTTAAAGCAGTTTACTGAATCACTAACTGACACATAATTATTTATTACAGCACGCTACATTTATACTATACTATTTATACTGTTTTTATTAGTATTGAATTCTAACAATATTTTGGTGGTAACTACTGGGAAAAAACTGGGAATTTTTATTCCCAGTAGACCACTGGTAAAAGGTGGGAAAAAAATTCCCAGTAGTTACCACTGGTAAGAACTTGGTGGTAACTAGTGGGAATAATCCTTAGAACAGCGGTCGGCAACCTTTTAGCAGCCAAGAGCCACATAGCACTTAACGAAGTGGACGCGGGCTGCGCTTTGTTAATATTTATGACTTTATCAGACATTGTCATTTGTCAATATTACATACAAAATAGCCAGGGAGGCTCGCGGGCCGCTAGTGAGAGGTTCGCGGGCTGCATGCGGCCCGCGGGCTGCTGGTTGCCGACCGCTGCCTTAGAAGATGCGTTAAGAGAGCTTTTCGTTGCGAGAACATTGATTCCCTTTTACTACTTCAGTGCAATGAAAAATGGTCTCCTAATTATACCTATAAACTGAAATGGATGTTTTTTTTTAATTTTGGCCGTTTGAATAGAGTTTTGTTTCTTTTAAGTGAAATTTGCTATATCAATTATTTAGAGTACTTTTCCTCCAGGTGGTATTAGAAAATTCCACCCTGTATAAATTATATAATAAATGTTTTCTAGCTTGGACCGCAAAGACAGCGAGACCGTGAATACCCTGGCTGCCGTAGGTGACGGATACTCGGGTTCTGCGGATGGTGTGGAGGCCGCGCTGGCAGCACTGCGCGCGCGTATACCCGCAGTCCAGTCAGCTCCTGATGCTGTCTGGACCATTGACTCACTACTAGCACAATTGGCCGAGGAGGGGACTGATCAGGATTAGGAAGTCGATTGCCATACTGTTTATTTATTCTTTGTCACCATGGTATGTCTTCAAGGAAAGATAAAAACCACCAAGTCTTTTGCAGAATGCACATGTGGCTAGAATTGACATAATATAATATGTGACTTATAGAGCTTTATCGCCTTATCCTTTGACATAATTAATATTTTTAATGAAATTAAAAGTAGAAGTTAGTCTCCAACTAGGTTAGTATTTAAAATAATTTTGTGCGGAAATTGATAACTCGTAAAACATATAGTACCTAACCTAGGTATTGGCTTTTGAGATGACGCCGGTATTTTTAGGAAATAAAAAAAGCAATAGTATTTAGTATGGTTTATTTTATTTATTATAGATTATTAATAATTTTCCGTCCAATTTGTACAATTAAACTAGGCTAAGCGAATGAAATTATAATAAATTAATGTTAAACCTATTTTATAAGCTTTTATTATCTCATTAATTTCATTATTGTCCGTCTAGTAGACATTGGCTTGTTAAAACGAAATAAATACCTATTGAATACATATTATTGCCCAACCAATCAAATGTTAATAGTATTTTAAGGTAAACACAAACCCTTTATGCATATTTCATGATACTAATAAAAAAAAATATGAACATGGTTTGTTTTGGAATTGATTAGGTACATCTTATATTTTAAAACTTATTTGAAAATAATTCAATTAAAAATATATTTATAAATTCCGACACTATAAATACAAAACCCAACAGCAGTCCTCTGATTAGGAGTACTAACCGATTTGAATCTAGTATTTTATAGACCGACCGCTTAACTGAGTCCTCGCCTGCGCGGTACGGGGGCGTCGGGGTAGGACGACTAAGGGCGGCGGGGAAGGTGCGGGCGGCGGGCGCTCGCCGGCGCCCCCGTACCGCGCAGGCGAGGACTCATTTAAGCGGTCGGTCTATAGACCTACCATCTATGGATTTAAAGGAAGGGTATTGGTAGGTAATGGTGCTATTGGTACTCATTCTTCAAAACACATTCTTTTATCACAACTTCGTAAATCAGGAAACAAGTTCTTTTTCAACTGCAAACTGATTTAATAAATTAATACCGAAAAGGAATCTAGTACTTCCGAAAATGAATCTTTTCACGCGTAGGAAGTTCATCTAAATGTACACGCCAGGTTATCTCACGAGATCAATGATCATTTACAATTTTACATGTTAGTATAGGCACTGGGCCACTTAGTAACTTCTATTCTATTCTGGAAGAAAAGCTTTGCAAAAAGCTTCTACCAGTACCCCCAGCAGACCTGTAAGCTAAATACGCCGTTACTATCAGTACTATATATGATGGTATAATAGTAGCTGCATACAGTTCATTCCTGTTTAGTAAACTTAATCCTGATACAAAGAAATGGGACCCAACAACCCAGACTATCTTTGGATAGTATTTGTCATCAAGGCCACTGAAGAAGATGACACTCCAGAAAGTGTTGAGCAGGATCATGCAGAGTGTCATGGCAGCACTTGTAACAAAAAAATATTCTGTGCCATTGTGAAGGCCTAGAGTGCCTGGCCCAACCTGAAACAAATTCAGTGGTTAGTATTAATTTTACCTGTGTGAAATTTGTATTTGTATCATTTTAGTATCAATCCACTAAATCAAAGTATGACCCAGAATTTGGGTAGTGTAATTGTAGCTTAACTAATTACAAGTTAGAGTGCGGAAAGAGAGGAGTCATGTAATATATGGGATTTAATAGAATTCTATCCCATATATTTCACGATGCTTCTCTTTGTGCACAGACTCTACAATACTTTATTGACAATGATTCATATACATTTTGGAGTAAATAAATAATACTGCAAATTGATGCAGTTGAAGTAATCTATTTAATATTGGCTCTGGGAAAGACCACTTTTAGACATTGCCACTTCTTTCTATATAATGTTACTTATATAAAACTGTAAAAGGAGACCATAAGTTGCAAATATAATAGAATTATAAAGTGTTTTACCGAATCAGCTAGGACATTGACAAGAGCAAATGCACCACTCATTGCTCCAAATCCCAGTCCAGAAACATAAGCCATCTCCAACTTGTTACTGCCAATCTCATGATTCTCTGAGATCTCCTTCAGGCCAGCCTCAGTCTTCCGGAGAAGCACATACATGCCATAGCGGAAGAGCTCCTGTAATGAGTTTTATTTATATTGTAAGAAGATATGGTCAAATCTTACCACTATTTACATTATCAACCTTCATCATATAATTTTATCAGGCATCTAGATAAGTATTTTTCAACCCTAGGGCCTAGGTGTAGTTGCAAACTCTCTATAAGCTGGTTCCCAATCAGATTATTAGCCAGCCGGCCAGATTATTCAGATAGGTTGAATAGTAAAAAAAAAAAATATTTTCTTGCCATTCAAAAATTTCCTCATGCTAAGGGGTTGCATCATGAAATATGTATGTTAAAAATTCTGATCTATGCTAGAATTGCCCTGTGTCTAGTACAGGTTATTGTACATTGATCTGTTATAAAAATAAATAAGGTAATAATCAAAATATGTACCTGGAATATAATAGCAAACACCATTCCAAACACTAAATATGTCCGTAAAGGCACTACAGCGAACCACACAAGTGACGATAATAGGAATGACAGTAGCCACCCAAACGCCGCTGCGATCATAATAATAATCCTCACAGGATCATTGGCGATCGTCATTGCGAACATCACAAGAGGAGGCCCAAAGGCCAGCAGGGAACAGCTGAAGAATTCGGCGAAAGTCATCTTGCTCTACTTTTACTTCGAATGCACTTAAAATAAAGTAAAATTATCAATACTATATTAATGGTGAATTACTGACGCTATATGGTTCAATTCATTGATGTTATGAATTGAAAACCACAAAAAATAGTCTCTCTATCTTATGATAACATTTAGTCATGAAAAATCGCAACAAGCCACCTCCTGCAAAGTGTAAAGGCAAACGTCATGTTGACAATTGATATGTCATTTATCATTAGTGTAGGAGCGTTTGTGTTCCAAATATAATTGCGATTAAAATATTTAAAGCACGACCACAATTCGATTTACATTTAAAGAATCGAAACGTTAAAACATTTAACTTTACAACTTATGTATGTATAAAATATATTTTAATTTTTTTGGGATCCTGCTGAAAAATTAGATTAGGTTGCTAGTCTTGTACTGTTATTGTAATGTTAAGTATTAGAACGGTCGTAAGGGGTTTTTGTTTTGATTTACTTGACACTTCGCGTCGCATCTATTTCTGTAAAGTTTTAATACATTTTGTAATCTGATTTTACCTAACATAAAGTTGTATGTATTATAAATTAATATCCTATTATGCCTCCTAAACCTAGTCAACAAGTGAAGAAATCATTATGGGTGGAGTGCGAACACTGTGGGACAAGTATAACCTCCAACGATAAGAATACTCACGTGGAATCTAAATGCGAGAGAAACCAAGTGAAGTGTCCTTATGTGGAAGATGGAAAGCTCTTCACTTGGCTGGAGCGGGCCGGCTCGCCACCGGAGGGTGCGCCTAAGGACGCTGTGCTCGTACATCCATCTGCTGGGTCTCTCATAGGTGCTGTGATTGGAGGGCCTTTAGAGTTGAGCAGGCAGGGAGCGCGAAAACTAGTGAAGCGTATGTGGCCGTCTAAAGCTTCGGCACCAGCTGCCGTTATTCTGCCCGCTGCTGGTAAGTGGTGTGTTCTATTAGTGATAGTATTCTAAATTAATTAAAAATATCCTTTATTGATATTTCTTATATCTTTATCAATTTCTACCTAAAACTGATATACCTACTTGGTTATTACACAAATCATGCTAATCCCACATCTCAATAAACAAGACAGGAGAGACAAGGACAACAGTATCTCAGGAACAAAATATCCATGATAAAGACACTAATAAATGCCCTTATGGTAGGGTTGCCATACGTCCCATATATACGGGACTGTCACCGTATTTAAGTATCATGTCCCGTATTTTTACTGGTCCTGTTTTTGTCCCATATTTTGTCGACCGGTCTGGCCTAGTGGGTAGTGACCCTGCCTATGAAGAGTATGAAACCGATGGTCCCGGGTTCGAATCCTGGTAAGGGCATTTATTTGTATACAGATATTTGTTCCTGCGTCATCGCCTGTCACCTTCTTGAGCAGCAGCAACCAGATACACCGGCGAATAATTAAAAAATGTTGGTGTAGTGAATAATGGAAAAAATAATTGAATAATATACTGGTATTAATACTTTTTCAGATCTTTCTGGAGCTTGGTGCAAGGACAGCATAAAGGATGTTACAGTGTCAGTACTTGAAGGCCAGATCCCCAATGCCAGCTATGTAACAGTTAGGATAAAAAACCACAAGACAGACACTGATATATGTGACATATTGAAACACCATTTTTACAACCACTTTATCAGTGTTGGTACCATTTTAGTGTACTATTACTTTGGTAAGAAGTTGCAAATAGAGGTATTAAGTGTAACATGTAATGAACAAAATGATAAGTTTAATACAAATTGGTTTATTCTCAAAGATAGCACCGTGTGGTATATGGAAAAGGAAATTGTACAGAAAGTTAAGAAAAAACAAGTAGCATTAGGGGGTGTTGGTGATATACTGGAAGAAATACAAACATTTATACAGATATCCTTCAACACTGAGGGGTTTGCTTCTAATTTTCAGCCAACCAGAGGTCTTTTGCTCTATGGACACTCTGGTGTAGGTAAGACAGCCTTATGTAAATATCTAATAGATACAATGAATTGTTTTCATATAGAAATAAATGGGCCAGCCATATTTAGCAAATACTTTGGTGAAACTGAAGGTACTATGAGGTCTCTGTTTGACAAAGCAATACAAAATGAACCAGGTATTGTTTTTGTTGATGAAATTGAAACTATTTGCCCAAGGCGAACTTCAAGTAGCACGGAACAGGAGAGAAGAATTACTTCTGCTTTTGTAGCACTCTTAGACAGCTTGCATGAAGAAAATCACAGAGTTTTTATATTAGCTACAACTAGAAAACCTGACACAATTGACCCTATGCTAAGAAGGTTTGGTAGACTGGATAAAGAAATAGAAATACCAGTTCCAGATAGAGTAAAAAGAAAGGATATTTTAAGGAGTATGCTTGTAAATATACCTAACAAGGTTTCTACACATGATATTGAGTCCATTTCAGATTTGGCCCATGGGTATGTGGCAGCTGACATAGTAAACCTCTGTACACAAGCATCCCTAAAGTGCGTAAAGAGGTCTGGTGAAGCTATTGAGAAGGCTGATTTAGTAGCGGCACTCACTATAGTAAGACCTAGTGCCATGAGAGAATTATTGATTGAAGTGCCAAATGTAAGGTGGACTGATATAGGAGGTCAAGATGACTTGAAACTTAAGTTACGACAAGCTGTTGAGTGGCCTCTCAAGCATGCTGAAAGCTTCCGTCGCCTGGGCATTCAGCCGCCAGGTGGCGTTCTCCTTTACGGACCTCCTGGTTGTTCTAAAACGATGATCGCAAAAGCACTGGCAACCGAAAGTGGACTTAATTTCCTGTCTATAAAAGGTCCAGAATTATTTTCTAAGTGGGTGGGAGAATCGGAAAAAGCCGTACGGGATTTGTTTACCAAAGCGCGGCAAGTCGCGCCATCGATTATATTTTTTGATGAAATGGACGCCATAGGGGGCGAAAGAGGAGCAGGAGAGGGTGTGCATGAGAGAGTATTAGCTCAGTTGCTGACAGAATTGGATGGGGTGGTGCCTTTGAATTCCGTGACAATATTAGCTGCTACAAATCGTCCTGACAGGATGGACCGGGCCTTACTTCGACCAGGGCGATTAGACCGATTAATCTACGTTCCTTTACCAGATTTTGAAACAAGATTACAAATTATAGAGTTAAAGATTGAGAAAATGAGTACTATGGAAGTAAACACTCATAGCTTAGCAGTCAGAACTGAAGGTTTTTCTGGGGCCGAGCTCCAGGCTTTATGTCACGAGGCGGCCTTGAAAGCTCTGGAGAAAGACTTGGATTGTCCTGCAGTCACTATGGAGCATTTCGATAACGTTTTGAAGGACTTCAAGCCTAGAACGCCAGAAACATTATTGAAGGTTTATGAAGAGTTTGCCTTGGGGCAAAAGTCTGGATAATAATAATAAGTTCTTGGTGTTCTTTAGTTGCCTATACTGCACTCCGAGCACTTGTAGGAACTAGGAACTAAAGTATGCCACGCGTAAGATAGACTATACTACCAGTCTCATTCTAACTGTATTAATTAGGAAATGGGTTGTTTATCTTGCGTGCGAGATGCTGTTGGGGCGCACTTGTGCTAGGGGTTTTGGAACTAGGATGTAGTTTCCATAAAACTTGGTGTAATAATTACAAGTAATGTTATAACTGTTGATAGCAATGAATTATTATTTTATTTTAAATATGTATTAATATTTATACATATACTTATACTGTAACTACTGTGTCTGTCCGTCTGTCTTACAGTTGTTTAAAATGTAAAATAATTAGTGTCCGACCGAAACATGTTTTTTGCCGAAACCGAATGTTCGGCATTGGCTCTTGTTTCGGCCGTAACCGAAACCGAACCTTTTGTCGACTTGTTAAAATCGTTAAAAAATGTCATAAAACTGCTTTTACACACATATTATGGGGCTGTCAACACCCAATGTCCTTGAAATTGATGTTACTTAAGCAGTTTTTTAAGAAAATTACTAGAGTTAGACCAAGATAATATTGCAACGATTTTGATAACACACGCAGTGCAAGTGTTATTTTAAACGTCAAAACTTCTATGAAATGATGACGTATAAATAACATTTGCACTAGTTGCATTGCACTGCGTATCAGTGGCGGCGCGTCAAACATATCCATTAGGCAAACCGGGGCTAATTTGGCTTACATATTTCCTTTACAACCCTGCTCAAACGTCCAAAAACAAACCATGGTGGGAATCAGCTTTTATGGGCGTGCCGCCACTGCTTCGTATGCTATCAAAATAATTGCAGAATTTTCTTGGTCTAACTCTATTCATTCACCAGTCAAGCCAACATGTAGATACAGGACCAACCAAAAACGCGAGCGCAGCGAGCGCGAATTTTTTGTTGACAATATCGCAAGGCCGGGTACCGATCTTCACCTGGGCCTAAACGTCCGAAGTGCCCCAGTGAGGCGAACTTTCATGCGAAGTCAAAGCCGTGCTTCAGGCTTCAGGATAAGTAGTTGAGCACAGACTCCAACCAATGTCCATTGTATTAAAAAGCGAGATACATATTTCCTTAAGCGCTGGTGGCCTAGCGGTAAGAGCGTGCGACTTTCAATCCGAAAGTCGCAGGTACAAGCCCCGGCTCGTACCAATGAGTTTTTCGGAACTTATATACGAAATATCATTTGATATTTACTATTTGCTTTTCGGTGAAGGAAAAACATCGTGAAGAAGCCGGACTAGTCCCGATAAGGCCTAGTTTACTCTCTGGGTTCGAAGGTCAGTCTGATGGCAGTGGCTTTCGTAAAAACTAGTGCCTACGCCAATTCTTGGGATCAGTTGTCAATTGGACCCCAGGCTCCCATGAGCCGTGGCAAAAATTCCGGGGTTACGCGAGGAAGATGATGACTTTTCTTATTATTCCTTTGCCCAGGCCCAGTAACATGTGACAGTGCTATCTCATTTACTCCGATACAATTAGACAGTGTGCGCATTAACAGCCTCTTAAGACTGCGTCGACCGTCTAGTGGCGCCCTCATTAGTGGAATTGTGTTTTATTATAAACCAATTAATTTCTGTACCTATACAATACATGAATCAGTATATATAGGTACATATTAACACATTCAATACCACTAAGTGCTACGGGTTACGCTCGTAGCGCGTAGCCACGGTTTCGTCGTATGTAGCGCGTAGTCGCTACGAACAGTGTACCCGACAGTCGGGTTCTTGGTGTTGAATGTGTTAATATTGTTGTCCTACTTATTCCACAACTTTTAGTCTTTGTCACATAGTTTAGTTTCATAATACGAAGTACCATTTCGTATGTTTCGGCCTGGCCGAAAGGTTCGGCCGTTTTTTGCCGAAACCGAAACTACAGCCGAAACATGATTTTTTGGCCGAAACCGAAACCGAATTTTCGGTCGGACACTAAAAATAATGTGGTTCAAGTTCAAACAAAGCCTATTTACTATCAAATAATTTATTTAACATGTAAGAAATCTTAAAACTATTTGAATATAAATAATACAATGTTTCTGATTATTATTAATTTACTCACTTTGCGCATAAAGTGAATAATTTACTAATATCCAGCTAGACATAGATTGCCTGTAATGATAATGTTAACTCCACTGCAATAGGGAATATTAGGCAAAGCTCTGCGTAGATGGCACCTTTGTGGCACATACAGTAAACAAACCACATTGACACATGGCCTACCGCGAAACAAGAAAATAGAAATTTCGTTATCTAATCTCTCTATCACTCTTGCATATTCGAGCGATAAAGAGGCAGATAACTAAATTTCGATTTTCGCGTTTACCGGTCTGCCCTTGTTAACAAACCGCCTTGATGCATCAATGTCATATTTTATTGTCTGTGAAAACTTGTCAAAAAACAGTTTAAGGCACAGTATGTATAAGTTAGTCTATGAATTTACTGCTGCACTCTGGCGGCAGAACATTGCAGTAATATCCCCTATTGATTAGGCATTGCTGCTGGCGTACATAATCACAGGCGATCTTTATAAAAATAATCACATTTTCAAAAACCCTTCACAAAAGTTTTTTTACATATAGCGATATTTACGACTAAGTAAATAAAAACCGCTATTTATAAACAGTCATTTTTGTTTTATTATGGAAAATTTTATCAACTTTAAAAAACTCTGTAAAACATATAACCTCGTGTTCGTTCAGGAGTATGTTATCTCACACAAGTGCCGATGGACGAATCCAACTATATTTTGTAGTGTACTAGTTTACAGCGTTTTTTGAAGTAAGTAAATAATGTCTAGAAAAATTGTATCTTTAGACACACACTGACACAACAACCCTACAATTTTGGGATTCATTTGGTTCAAGGTTGGGATATTATTTAAATTAAATTTAAATGCATACTGTCATTTACACGATTGAGACCGAATTATTATCTCACCTTATAATTTAAACATTTACTGTCTATATTGATAGCAAGTCTTGTCTATAGGCTTCAGACCATTCATAGTTTTCCCATTTAAGGTTTGAAAGATCCGCTCCTTTCTGAGTTTACGTCAAAATAAATACATTATTAAAAACGCGGTCAATTTTACAACTACTACTTAGATCTTGGCGGTTGTAGCCGGTATAAGGATTGTGAACTAGTGGAAATCGTACTACTAGTTCACAATCCTTATACATACCGCTGTTTTTTATGGAAAAAAATAATTCTGTTCGCGAGCCTAACGACATCTAGCGGGCATCCCAAGAAGAGGCGGAGTTTCCAAGCACGGCCGCGCGGGGGCGCGGCGACAGCCTCTACCACTTTACCATCTTACACGGCAAGGCACACAAGCCGCTCTCGCGATTTTTGCCAAGTTTTATATAAAGTCGCCATACTATCAAAGTTGTATAATATTCATTTAATTTAATATACAATAAAACAATTTTGTAAAATCAAAAATAAGAAGAAGTCATTGAAGAGCCCCGTCTGCTGCTCCTGAGACCTCCTGAATCGCTAACCTCCCAAACAAATTCTATTCCACATTTCAAGTATAAATACCAAAGATTCAAGAATCTTTGGTATTGTATACGTATACAAAACTATTCTAACATCCGTAAGTTTTACAAATAGACGAAACACAATTTTGTCCTTGCTTTGTCGTGCCGTTAATGATATAAAATAATTATACAATCATCATGATTAATATACAACAAGGAAGTAAACAGGAATGATGATGATGAACCTCAGAAACAGGGGGTCTACCGCGAAAAACGAAAATCTAAATTTCGCTATTCGCCTCTCTATCGCTCTTGCATACTCTGATAGAGAGGCAGATAAAGAAATCACCCTTTTCGTTTTTCGCGGTAAACCCTCAGGAACAATAATAAAATTAGAAGATTGCACTATAAATGAGCTTATGCCTACTAATGTGAGCACACATTCGAGAGCAATCAGATATTGTACCCACATTTTATATGAAAATTCTACACAAAGTAGGTACTTACACGCATTACCATTGCTTTCGAATGCATTCACATGAAACACGTCCGGAGCCTTACTCTACAAGTCGCACATTCTGCTGGCCTTGTTGTCACTCTTGGGACTTGACCCAAGAAGGGATAAAGATTAAGCTCATAAGAGACCAGCTAAAATCGTTCCTTATCGAAGTTCGTGGTGGTAGAACTAACGGCTCGGCCACGACATTGCGCGACTTGCGACGGCGGCGGCGACAAGCCTATATAAGAGCGAGACACAGCGATCGGACCTTTCGTTCCCACCTATGGTTGTCGCCGCCGCCGTCGCAAGTCGCGCAATGTTGTGGCCGAGCCGTATGAGCGATGACAATGCACTTTGCGTATCAATGTGAACTTACACGGTCCATTGCCGCTACAGTGGCGGACATAACGAATAATGTATTATGACCCAAAGCACCCTCAGAATTAGCGTTAATACAGCAACGCTAATGAAATGATATCATTAGAGGTGGTCTTCCATTTTGCCCGAAACCAATGGCGAAGTGGTGATCTAGACGCGGAGTATCTCAGCGTGGCGGTTGTAGCAGATGGCGATCCAGTCCGGCTGTGTGGCGCCCCACTGGATCTGGTTGACCTCGCCCTCGGCCGCCGTGTAGGCGAGGATGGGGTCCTCGATGGCGCGCGGCATCTGCTGGATGTCCCAGATCAGCGCCTGGTGGTCGTCGCCCGCCGTGCAGATGTGGCATGAGCTACAACAACACTTGATGTTAGCCAGGTTAGGGACATTCTTGTCGCGGTGCATTCCAATTTAGGTCGAGCCTGCTGTGTGGAACATTTTTTCGGGAACAATTGGCATTTTACCTTTGTTGCTAGAAACAAATGTAGTCCCCAATGTTATTGTTTTGAATGATTCATGGTTAGTTTCACTAGTCTTATATTGACCGTGATTACCTTTTGTATGATTTTCGAGCTCCCGATATTTCGACGTAATCACGGTCAATATCTCTGTCGATATAAGTCCAATGTTATTGTTGTTTCTCTTTCCTTCATATCGCAAATATCCTGGAACATGTTGCGAAAACCTAATATGTGCGTCGACCCTAAGCGGAGATAACTACTCTACATGACTTACCGTTCTTAAAAAGTATGTGTAAAATAAACAGTTCACTAAAAGGATACACACCTGTGCGGCGCCCACGCAATGCCGTTGACGCAGGCGCGGTGGTTGTTGAGGCGCGCCACGGGCGTGCAGGGCACGCGCACGTCCAGGATGATCACCTCGCACGCGTCCATGGCCACCGTGGCTAGGTAGTTCGGGTCCTGCTTGTTCCACGCCAGCCGCAGCAGCGGCGTGTGCTGCGGGTCCTGGGACAACAATAGTCAATTAAACAACAGCTGTTGGCTAATTTGTATTTTGATATACATATTTGTAAATTGTACCCAAACCGTAAAATTTATGAATGTTACCTCGTATATGATGGTGGAGTGCTCTAGGTGGCGCAGGTCGAACATGCGCACGGAGCCGTCGGCGCCCACCGACGCGAACATGTCGCGCCCGCCGCCCGCGCGGCTGAACGCGATGTCGTACACTTCCTGAAACGGTATAACATTTATTATTAGCCGGCTCTACACTAGGCGAAAAGTACTGCTGGGGTCAGTTCGAAAAATGCCGAGCCAAAGTCAGCCTTGGTGTCCAAAATTAAATAGATAAAGGCAACATTATCTATTTAAACACATACTGAAACTGACATTGGATCATAGAACGAGTACCCCATAGAAGATTAACGAATTAAATTATTTTGGCTTTATATTCTTTTCATAAAATAAATCAATACATAAATCAAAATGTAACAATAATAATAAAAGAGAGAGGGCAATAAAGAGGTCATCTTAGGCTAACAAATCAAAGACCTCAAATATGTATTGGACACTGCACATACCTTGTCATGAGCTATCAACTGCGTCTTCACATGCCCCGACACCTCATTAACTCTTCCCAGCACTTGTCCCGTCTCCAGCCCCCATATAGTGCATGTGGTGTCAATGCTGCTCGTCCCAATGAGGTTTGGATCAACCTCATTCCAATCAAAGGAGGTGAGTGGGGCGCAGAAATCAGAGTTCTTGTTGTTATTCAGGACACACTCAAAGAGAGTGTAGGGTTCTCCTGCGCGCCATATTCTGAGATAGTCGCCTAGAATAATACATAATTTTTGTAATAACTTTCTTGGCATAGGAACTAAAAATTGTTACTAGATAGAGCATTTTTAAATAGATATCTAGTAAACAAGTATTATAAACAGAGAAAGACACTAAAAAGCTTCTTCGGTTGCTGATAGACCAAAATCATAAATGCAGATACATAATTGTCCTTACCACTGGTAGCCAGAAGGTCTGGGTATTGCCCCTTGCTGTCTGGGATCCACATGATCTTGGTGGTGGGGTATGGATGGTCAAACGTCGATTTCGGACCAAACTCACTTGTCTCCTCATCAAGTGATATGATTTGCACCTGAAATAGTAGAGCTGGTTCACAAATGTGAAGTGTTCAGGCAAGCTGTATTTCATTGTTAGTTGTCAATGGCAGTGATTTTCAATTGCATCTTTAGGGCATTGACAACCAAAAACAAATTAATATTTGGTTGAAAATGGCACACATCAATAACAAGAAATTAATAAAGGTTAATAAGTTAAATTAGAGATGGGCCGAATCATGGTCTAATAAAACATGGTCTTCTATTCCCAGAGTGACACGGGCCTACGTCACAATAACATTGCCACTTTATTTCAACATAACATGTTGCATGGGTACATTATACCTATGGTTAATAAGTTAAAATATTTCTTTATAATTTTATAATTTTCATTTATATGTCGGGGCGTGACTCCAGAAGGACGTATTGCAGCGTGACAGTTCATAGTTTTAGACGCCTGTATACAATTGATTAGCAATGTTTGGCTACTAGCAATGTTTGCTGTTTGGAAGTTGTAACGAAATCGATAACGTAGAGAGTAACGCCATCTATTGGCGTGTTGTTGAACTAAGATGACAGGTAGAAGGCTTTGGAACGTCAAGAGGGTTCTCTTGGGTGAAGGTAGGCACGAAGGTTGGCATTTTTGTCGTTATGTTGGTAGACTGGTCAAGCAGGTTGACCAACTTGACGTTGAGGCGGGAGGACTGGGGCAGCGAGGCTTCTCCGCTGGTGGGCAGTCTTGATCGGACCGCGCTAGAAGTCGGACGTACTCGTTAGCCAACCTCGTGCCTAACTCGCCACGTTCCTGAAGGCTTATACCTGAAGGATTATTCTGATAGCTTATAGAATCCAACGTTCTTTAACCATTTAGCTAAGTGTTTTATTCCAAGTGTTATTTTGATTTCTTACGTGTGATTAGAACCATACCTTTGTAAAATAAAGAGAAGAAGTGTTGTTTTGAAAAGACGTGTCCCGCCGAGTTTGTTGCCGGTCCCAAATAGGGCTAAATCTTCTCGGGTCAGAGGTGTACGGTTGGAGCCGGCCTAGCTTGACTTGAATAAAGACTTGAACGATTTTATGCGATCCTTTTATTTGAGTGCAATCCAAATACATCCCAATAACGCCTAGATATTTTAGTAGGCACTAGTATGGTTAACGAGTTCGAATGTTTATTTCATGCACTGGTAGCAAAGGTAGCATACTGATTTAGCTGTGAAGTAATACATTGAGGTACTATGCCCACTGCCGTCGCCCGTGCCTCCGTCATCAGAAGTTGGGATTCCGTGTCTCGTGTATTGCTTACACAGCCACGCGCTGGGAGTGCGGTGTATTTCCGGTTTGTTTCGGGGACCTACATGCTATAATCTGGACACGTGGTAATGGTAAGCTCACGTGTCTAACCTTCATTGAAAGGTGAGTGCAATTCATTATGTTATTTGGTGAGAATTATTGTGAAATTGTGAATTATGATTGAGGCAGTCTAGCATAACGGTTGTTACGTGACGTCATCTCTGGGATCGTTACGTTTCTTTGTAATTAATTTTTGTAATCCATTTAAATCGAAGCGATCTTGAGTTATTTTGATTTGAAATCCATACTGTTAATTAAAACCAAGTATTAACCATCACGACGTGATATTATTTCATCGCTCACTTGTGAATCTACCCTCAATAATTGATTTTTCATGAAAATACAATTAATTTTTAAAATCAATTTAAATCGAAGCGATCTTAAGTTATTTTGATGTGAAATCCATATTGTTAATTAAAACCAGATATTGGCTGTCGCGACGTGATATTATTTCATCGCTCACTTGTGCATCTACCCTCAAAAAAAAATTTTTTCATAAAAATACAATGTACCGTTAGAAATTGATCCTGCTGATTTGCCAATGCATAGGATTATGTAATCTTTACGTTTAGTAATTAATAAAATTGCGACAAATTTATTGAAGATTATGCCTTACAAAAACGTCTTAATATGTACACAGCTTAATACTCTTTGGTGAATTATTTATCTATGGCTAGCTGTCACACACATATGTACTCGTTCATTCCGATTTCTGCTCTGATCTAGAAGCCATCTTATTTAAGTAATTTGTGTCGTCCTCTTAGATATACATATCCTATCCTAAGTTATCTAAATAATCATCAACATATTTATTTATCAACTGACGAAAGATTTTGTATGCTTTATATATAAAATATAAAGCTGCATAAATTTGGAGGACACGACTTTCATTTCTCCGCCCTCAACGCATCCCTGCCTAAGATTGGTAAGAACCTCGGTATCCTCTAGCACCCAGAGTGCAATAGGTTATACGGTCCCAGCAAAAAGGCCGAGAAAGAGGAAGGCAAGGCGGAGAAGAGAAGACACAAATCAGTAAGTCACAACATAACCTACACACTATGTCCGAGACCAACACGTGCAACGTGACTCCTGTCTCCGGGGCGCAGATTGAACGTTTGGCCGGCCCCCAGAACTATTTCTCATGGAAGTTCGCCGTCCGCATGGCGCTCATGCATGACGGATTATGGGAAATTGTGGAAAACGGGCCGACAGCAGGCGACGCTCGTGACCAGCGCGCGCTTGCCCGAATCTGCCTCTATATCAAGCCGTGTATGTACCAATATGTGAGAAATGCCAAGACTGCCAAAGACGCTTGGAAATGCTTAGCGGACGTATTCGAAGACTCCGGCTTGGTTCGTCGAGTTTTACTCCTACGACAACTTCATCGGATCGATTACGGTACGTTCTCCACTATGTCAGAGTACATTGAAGCCACAACTACGCTAGTCCAACAATTGGCTGACATCGGCAAGACTATTGAAGACAAGGAGGTTGCGGAAATACTGCTCAGCGGGCTTTCTTCAGAGTATGATTCCCTCGTGTCCAACCTGGAGACCATGAACTTGACGAGTACGCTGACCAGTGAAGTGGTGCGTGCTAGGCTTCTGCAGGAGGAGTCCAGGAGGTCTTCGTCGGATGAGGGAACTGCACTTGCATCAATGAAAAGGACGCAATCCAGGTGTCATTATTGCAAGAAACCGGGTCATATGAAGAAGAATTGCTTTAAGAGGAAACGAGAACGGAGGGGCTCTCCGATGTTTGTGGAGCAGGCTCTTTCTGCAACGGCTCTGGCGGTCGTTCCCAGCGATGTGATGTGTGTAGATTCAGGCGCGTCAGTGAACATTTTTAACAAAAAGGACTACTTTATTAGCTTCAAACCAGGTACTAGTTATATTATAGCGGCTAGTAAACATAAAATGAAATGTTTTGGAAAAGGTGATGTCCTTGTAGATGAAAAATTACTGTTAAAAAATGTAATGTACGTGCCGGATTGCTTAAATAATTTAATTTCAGTAAGTGAATTAATTAAAAATGATCATGTTGTGACATTTCATAAAGATGGCTGTGATATAGATCTCAATGGTAAACGTATAGCAGCAGCTGAGTTAGTAAATGGTACTTATTGGTTGTTTAGGGATAGTGATTCGCGCAAATGGGAGAGTTCAAGGTCCTTGCAGAGGCAAGAAGCCTTGAGCTCCACAGTAACTGATGAGGAGCTTTTGCACTATCGATTAGGACATATCAACACTAAAGATCTAAATAGTATTAGGGATAGGGTGCCTAACCTTTTTAAATTACAGAATCAGCAGGCTGACAAGTGCGTGCCTTGTTTGGAGGGCAAGCTGCCTTCCAAACCATTTCCCAAGGCCTCCAGCACAACTGTTGACCAGCCCCTAGCCCTAATCCACACTGATGTGTGTGGTCCGCTCCCCGTCAGCTTGGGTGGCGCGAGATATCTCCTGACAATCACGGATCACTACTCAAGAAAGTCCTTCGGGTTCCTTTTGAAGAGAAAATCAGAGGTGAGTGACCGTTTCATAGAGTTTGTAACCATGGTAGAGAGGCAGCGAGGCTTACCTGTACGTTGTGTTAGATCTGATAATGGTAAAGAATTCATAAACACTAAGCTTTCAATGTTTTTTAAAAGTAAAGGGATTGTGCATCAAACTACTGTACCATATTGTCCTCAGCAAAATGCGGTGGCAGAACGCCTTAACCGCAGTTTAATGAATAAAACTAGGTGCATGCTACAGCATTCAGGTCTGGACCGCCGCTTCTGGGGAGAGGCAGTGACAACTGCCATATACCTTAAAAACAGGTCTCCCACAGCAGCCTTGGATGGCAGGATTCCGGAGGAGGTGTGGACTGGGTCGAAGCTGGACCTCAGTCACCTGCGCGTTTTTGGATGCATGGCATATGCTAAGGTACAGGATGTAAAGCGAAAGAAGCTGGATGCAAAGTGTAAGCCCTATGTGTTTGTTGGATATTCAGAAACCTCTAAGGGCTACAGATTGGCTGACTGTGATGACCCTAGTAAGGTTATTATATCCAGGGATGTTGAATTCTTAGAGCACAGATTTTACAATTTTAATCGGGATGACAATAATAACAATTTTAATTTTGAATTTCATAATGAATTTAATTTTACAGATAATGATATTCATAATAGTGTGAATGAGAGTAGCACAGATATATGTAGCAGGAATGAGAGTACTGTGACAGCTTTAGGGAACAGGAATGATAGTACTGTGTCAGACACAGGCAGCACTGGTGCGAGTGCTGATCCTGATGTCGCCAACATGAATGAGAGTAATGTTGGGGATGTTTGTGTGAATGAGAGTAACACTAGGGGCAAAAGCGATATTGCCAAGGTTAACCATTCTGATGGGAATGACAGTACCATGAATGAGAATGATGTCGTGAATGATAGTAACGATTTCAGTTATATACAAAATGAACATGATTATTCGTTAACATTTCCAGGTTCGGGAGACGAAAACTACTGCACGGTGAGCGAGGATGACTCTCTCGCTGACAGTCCCGCTGGTGAGGCGGACAGGTCACCGGGCGCGGGCTCTGCTCCAGGGGAAGCTGTGACGCAGACACCTGCCCCGCCGTCGACATCTGCAGGGCGTCCTGTGCGTAGTACTCGGTCTGTACTCCCTAAAAGGTATTGTGATACGGATTGGTCGCTAACGGCCACTACTGATTCGGAACCAACTTCATTTAAAGAGGCCATGTCTAGTCCTAATGCCACTGAGTGGCACAAGGCTATGAAAGATGAGTATGACTCTTTAATGTCAAATAAAGTGTGGAAGTTGGTTGACAGGCCGAAAAATACCAATATTGTCAAGTGCAAATGGGTTTATAAAGTGAAGAACGACGCGGCTGGTAATTTTGTTCGTTATAAAGCTCGCTTGGTAGCGAGAGGTTTCACTCAAAAAGAAGGTATAGATTTTCATGATACTTACAGCCCAGTCGTTCGCCACTCGACAATTAGGATATTGTTTAGCCTGGCAAATGAGCTTGATCTCAATATTGATCACGTAGACGTAACCACAGCATTTTTGAATGGCAATTTAGATGAGGTTATTTACATGGAGCAGCCAGAAGGTTTTAGTTCAAATAATGATAAGGTTTGTCTCTTGCAAAAGAGTATTTATGGACTAAAACAGTCTAGCCGTATGTGGAATGCGCGTATACACAAGGTCTTAAGTGATAATGGTTTTATGCAATGCAAAAGTGAACCTTGTGTATATACCATGAAGACACAGAATGATTTTATAATTATTGCTCTCTATGTAGATGACTGTTATTTATTTTACCCCAAGGATAGCCAATGTAAAAATAAATTATTGGAGTTATTAGAATCAGAATTTGATATTAAAAATCTGGGTCCAATTCAGAATTATCTTGGCATCCGTGTTACTCGGGATAGGAAAATTGGAACACTGACTTTAGATCAGTCTGTTTACATCAAAAATATTTTAAAAAGATTTAACATGTTAGATTGTAAGCCAGTGTCCACTCCTATGGTTCTCAATAATAAGTTACTGAAAGAAAATGTCACCTTGCAGGACGAGCAATACAAGTATAGAGAGTTGATAGGCTCCCTCATGTACCTGTCTGTTTGTACTCGTCCTGACATTGCATTTACCTGTAGCCAACTGAGTCAGTTTAATAACTGCTTTGGAAAAACGCATTGGTTAGCTGCTAAACGTTTGCTTAGGTATCTGGCTGGCACAATTAATTACGGTTTACATTATGTAAAAAGTGATCAATTGGTATTAAATGCATATACCGACGCCGATTGGGCCAATGATTGTTACGATAGGAAATCATATACAGGGTTTGTAATTAAACTTGGATCGAATGTAATTAATTGGGAATCTAGGAAGCAACACTTTCCCTTAGCTCAACTGAAAGTGAATACATGTCTATAGCTGATGTATCCAAAGATCTCTGTTTTGTAAAGCAACTTTTAACTGAATTATTACCAGATGTAAAGGTGCATATCATTGTGTATAACGATAATCAGAGTGCTCACAGAATTATTGAAAATAAAGATATTAGTCACAAAAGAACAAAACACATTGATGTGCGCTATCATTTTATTAAGGATTTAGTTCAGAAAGGTTTTATGACTGTTAAATATCTATGTACAGAGAAAATGATTGCAGATGTACTAACAAAGTGTTTAAATTCAAAACAACATTGTATGTTTAGGCATCATTTATGTGTTAGGCCTTGTTAATTTTTTTTTTGTTTTTGCTAGTAGGTACTGTTGCATTTTGGATACTAACTGTGATATTGAACTGTAATGTATGTAATATTTTTGTAGGCATGTTATGAACTGTGATAGGCATGTAATAGGGATGTGATAAATATGTTTTGCTACTTGTTATGAATATGTTTTGTAATAGGCATGTAATAAGGATAAGGACTGTGATATGTTTGCAACTTATGTTTAATGTCGTGTAATGGTTAAAAATGATGTAATATAGAGCATAGTTGTAACCTTTTCATATTAAGTTTTTGAAGTCAAGGGGAAGTATTGAAGATTATGCCTTACAAAAACGTCTTAATATGTACACAGCTTAATACTCTTTGGTGAATTATTTATCTATGGCTAGCTGTCACACACATATGTACTCGTTCATTCCGATTTCTGCTCTGATCTAGAAGCCATCTTATTTAAGTAATTTGTGTCGTCCTCTTAGATATACATATCCTATCCTAAGTTATCTAAATAATCATCAACATATTTATTTATCAACTGACGAAAGATTTTGTATGCTTTATATATAAAATATAAAGCTGCATAAATTTGGAGGACACGACTTTCATTTCTCCGCCCTCAACGCATCCCTGCCTAAGATTGGTAAGAACCTCGGTATCCTCTAGCACCCAGAGTGCAATAAAATTATTGCCCGTAATGCCGTGATAGATCACAAATCGTGCATACTATGGAAACATGAGCTACGCATATGAAAATTGATGTTACAGTGTCCTGCAGCCAGAGCCGAGCGAACTTGCAGACACCATTACGCCCCTGACACAGAAGCAGCTGTGCAGTATCTTCTGTGCTGGAGATTTGGAAATAAAAGGACAGGTTTCGTTCTAATTGTTTATTAGTGATTTTTATTTTGAGTGTAATTGCTAAACTAATTAGCTGTCACTTTTCGTGTTATTTTTTTTTAAGAGTTTTATTAACTTTTGGAACACGTGTTTATAAATAGAGTAAAACAAAACACACTCAATGAAGTTTAACTTTTAATTTGAAATAAAAGAATTAAGTCCTGTATCCATTGATAACATGTTTTAGTATCCTCTTCTAGAGCACGCTCGTAATCCTTGAATTTTAATCTACTTACACGATGGAACTGATACCGTGCAAATGATGATTTCAGTATCAGCCAGCTACGATAAACCACATCGTGCATCTCGCCATCTGCTGCAGCAACGCCAACTGCAAGGCGGAAAGCATCAGCCGTCGTGCTTGGGTTGGACTTCACCACCACCACCTTTGTCTTGGACGCGTGCATCATATTTTATTGATCTGGTGAGCAGTTCACATTTCGTTGGGATTATTTTGAGATGTTTTGCTTCTGTTTGGAACTCTTGAGCGAGTTTCTGTGGTTGTTGTTGTGCTCAGGGGCTGACCGGGAGGTTCGGTCGTCCTTGAGGATTGTTCATGTGTGTTGGTCTTTCTTAGGGGCTGTCCATGGATTTCGGTCGCCCTTGAGAATTGATCAGGAATATCGGTCATCCTCAGGAACTGTCCATGGATTTCCGTCGTTCTTGAGGATTGTCCAGGAAAGTCGGTCGTCCTGGGGTTATCCTCGGAGTTACCTGGTTAAGGCAAGGTGGCTGTCGGTTACCCCAGGATTGTCCAGGAATGTCGGTCGTCTTCCGGGGTTGTCCATGTGGTTCGGTCGCCCTGGAGGATTGTCCAGGAATATCGGTCGTCTTCAGGGGTTGTCCATGGAGTTCGGTCACCCTTAGGGATTGTCCAGGAATGTCGGTCATCCTCAGGAACTGTCCATGGATTTCGGTCGTTCTTGAGGATTGTCCAGGAAAGTCGGTCGTCCTGGGGTTGTCCTCGGAGTTACCTAGCTAAGGCAAGGTAGCTGTCGGTTACCCCAGGATTGTCCAGGAATGTCGGTCGTCTTCCGGGGTTGTCCATGTGGTTCGGTCACCCTGGAGTATTGCCCAGGATTATCGGTCAGTTAAGCAAAGAGTTTGAGAGAAAATAGACTTGTAATTTTGTATCATGTTTAAGGACTTTAAGGTTAATGAACTATCTGTTGTCGGTTATCTTAATGCGAATACTTTTGGTACATTACCGTCATAAAATAAAGCCAATACCTTGTGACATGGTCAACTCTTTATTATTATTCACATGGTCAGGTTGACCGAGCTTTAAAGCAATTACTGTTGCAAATTTATTTTCCTTTTCAGATACGGCTCGCTCACACGGGGACGTGTGAACCGCAGGACGGCCGTGTCGGGGCGTGACTCCAGAAGGACGTATTGCAGCGTGACAGTTCATAGTTTTAGACGCCTGTATACAATTGATTAGCAATGTTTGGCTACTAGCAATGTTTGCTGTTTGGAAGTTGTAACGAAATCGATAACGTAGAGAGTAACGCCATCTATTGGCGTGTTGTTGAACTAAGATGACAGGTAGAAGGCTTTGGAACGTCAAGAGGGTTCTCTTGGGTGAAGGTAGGCACGAAGGTTGGCATTTTTGTCGTTATGTTGGTAGACTGGTCAAGCAGGTTGACCAACTTGACGTTGAGGCGGGAGGACTGGGGCAGCGAGGCTTCTCCGCTGGTGGGCAGTCTTGATCGGACCGCGCTAGAAGTCGGACGTACTCGTTAGCCAACCTCGTGCCTAACTCGCCACGTTCCTGAAGGCTTATACCTGAAGGATTATTCTGATAGCTTATAGAATCCAACGTTCTTTAACCATTTAGCTAAGTGTTTTATTCCAAGTGTTATTTTGATTTCTTACGTGTGATTAGAACCATACCTTTGTAAAATAAAGAGAAGAAGTGTTGTTTTGAAAAGACGTGTCCCGCCGAGTTTGTTGCCGGTCCCAAATAGGGCTAAATCTTCTCGGGTCAGAGGTGTACGGTTGGAGCCGGCCTAGCTTGACTTGAATAAAGACTTGAACGATTTTATGCGATCCTTTTATTTGAGTGCAATCCAAATACATCCCAATAACGCCTAGATATTTTAGTAGGCACTAGTATGGTTAACGAGTTCGAATGTTTATTTCATGCACTGGTAGCAAAGGTAGCATACTGATTTAGCTGTGAAGTAATACATTGAGGTACTATGCCCACTGCCGTCGCCCGTGCCTCCGTCATATATGTATTTTATCTTAAATTTTACAATAACACGTCATTTTTAATTATTCGTTAGCAATATATTCCGATTCACGAAAGAAATTTCAGACGTTCGGGTAATTCTGTTTACATTACTGGCAACACAGGATAGCGCTGTCACATTTGACAATTCGGATCTAGATAACTTCATGCCCTGACCGTCATCCTTGTCGAACGCGTGTTAATTGTTATTTCCTTCTCGCTCAGTGTCAGCAGTCGCAGTGTTTTCCAAACTTTTCACGTCGTAAGCTTGGTAATTAATGTGTAACTGTGAATTAGTTTTTCAAACGTTTGTCTTGTATAGATAAATAAAGTTTAATTTAATACATTAGATTTGTTTTATTTTACTATGTTTCTACATGAATAACTTAAAATTAATGCCGTTAAAATAATTTTCACCGTTGGTTAAAATTCTCCCACATTTTAAAGTTTGAGAACCTGTAAACAGCATGATGACGTAGGCCCGTGTCAGTTAGGTCATACGCGAATCTCGGAATAGAGTACCAGGTGGAGTATATTATTATACCATGGGCCGAATATTCGGTATTCCGCATACATATTCGGCAAATATGTACTTTTTATTATGATTGTCTTGTTGCTACACTGTAAAATGTAAACTCCTCTAAAACTTTTCAAGTACTTTCTTCCAGGTTTTCATTAAAATATATTATAAATATATTCTTCTTCCTAGTCGAATCCTCATGTCTGAGGGTCGTGACCACCATAAGTCGCTCTGTGCTGTAGTGCTCTCCATCCTGGCCGATTCATTGCCTTCCTTAAGGAACCCTGGAACCCCTCGCGTGTAACCTCTTGAATGGCGTTGAACCAGCGTGTGGGTATCCCTCCCTGTTTTCGATGACCTTAAACAGGCCCAACTAGCAGAGCCTTTTCCAGGCTATCAGGCTCACGCCGGGCCAAGTGCCCAAAAAAGCCAAGCATTCTCCCACGGCAAATAGCAGAAAGACGAGTCTGGATCTTGAGCTCCTGCAGAATAGACACATTAGTGCGACGCGCTGTCCAGGATATGCCTAACATTTTGCGCCAACACCACATTTCAAACGCATCTATTCTTTGGTCCGAGCTTTTAAAGTCCAAGTTTCTGAACCATAGAGAAATATGGAAAAAACCAGTGTGCGCATGAGTCGTGCTTTTGAGCCGCGTTTGATGTTACGGTTTTTCCATATTTTCTCTAGTCGCTTAACTGCAGATTTGGCTATTTGTCCACGCCTCACAACTTCTCTATCACAGTCCCCGTCGCTGCAGATCAGTGAACCCAAGTAGACGAATTCCTGTACTATATCCAGGTCTGGCATTCGTGGGTCCTTTGCATTTTACCTGCTCTGTCCACAAACATCAGTTTGGTCTTACTCCGGTTGATGAGAAGCCCGTACTCTGCGCTAATTTCCTCTACCCTGTGCAACAATTCGGAGAGTTCTGACTCACTGGAAGCAATGATGGTCGTGTCATCGGCAAAACGCAAGTTGTTGATTACACGGCCACCAATCTTTATCCCTCCGCTCCAGCCATCGAGTACACGGCGCATAATATGCTCTCCAACAAGGTTGAACAGCTGCGGAGACAGTATACATCCTTGCCTTACTCCTCTCTCCGGCTTGAAGGGCATCGACACTGCGTCATCCATTCGAACTTTGGAGCTACCATCCAAGTAGAGGTTCTGCACAAGGAAAGTTAGATGTTCGGGTATACCCATTTCCTTCATAACTTTGAACATTTTAGACCAGCTAATGCAGTCGAAGGCCTTTGCGTAATCGATAAAACAGAGCGTTACCGGTACGCAAAATTCTCTGCATTTCTCTATGAGCTGCCTTATGTTCATTATTTGCTCGCGTGTCCCTTTGCACTTTACAAACCCAGCTTGTTCCTTCGCGATTTGATTTTTAATAAAGTGCTCGAGCCTCCTGTTAATTATATAAAGGAGAACTTTGCCGGCGTGCGATATGAGAGAAATAGTCCTGTAGTTTTCGCATTTGAGAGAGGATCCTTTCTTGTGCAGGGGGACAATAGTAGATTCAATCTAATCTTCGGGCCAGCAACCGGTTCTCCATACCTTTTGGCAGATGTTGCACAGTATTTTGTTACCTTCTGAACGCTAAGACCATCTCCACCACAAGCCTTCAGTTTGAGTTTAGCTATTGCTGTTATTTTGCTACTTCACTCAGCAAAATATCAGGCTCCTTAACATAGTAATCGAGCCTGCCATTCGGATCGTCTTCACCGTTCGTACTGTAGAGATTCTGGCAGTAGTCTCTCCATCTTTCCAGGACCTTCTCCTTCTCCAGTATAGGGATTCCATTTTCATCACCTATAGACCATGTTTTAGGTTTGTAATCTTTGGCAAGTAGTTTAACTTTCTGAAACATGTCCTTAGTATGAGCTCCATTGGAAAGTTTTTCTACGTCGTCACAGATAGAGTCAATGTACTTGTTCCTGTCCTCTCTGCAGTATCGTTGAACTCGAGTGTTAAGTTGGGCATATTCTTTCCTTTCTTCCTGCGTCGATATACCTTTGAGCTTCAATGCTTTCCTCTCTTCGACTGTTCCAGGTCACATCACTCATCCACTCGGCTCTAGAGGCAGCAACATTTGAGAATTGTTTGGCCGTGTCCGGGACCATTGTTTTCAGCTTTTCCCAGGTAGTATTTGCAGATTCGAAGGGGTCAGTATCCAAAGTGCGTAGTCGAGATGTGACGAGGTCTTCAAAAGGCTGCTCTGCACTCTTCGTTAATTTAATAACTCTCGCAGCTTTTTGTGTCTTTACAACTTTTAACCGATCCCTAAAAACAGCGGCTAGAAGTTGGTGGTCACTGCCACAGTCTGCTCCCGGTCGAGTTTTTGTGGACAGAACAGACGACCTCCATCTCTTCCCTACGAGAATGTAGTCAATTTGATTGCGGTGACCCTTAGGAGACTGCCAGGTGTAGAGACGCCGAGGATGTTGCTCGAAATATGAATTCATAATTGTTAGACCATATTCGATGCAGAACTCTAGCAACCGTTCACCTCGCTCATTTCTCAAACCGAGACCAAACTTCCCAACAACCTCTCTTAGGTGGTCATCCTGTCATGTGTTGCCGATTTTCGCATTAAAATCCCCGAGAATTAAAGTAAACTCCTTACTCGGTATACTTTGATACAATTCTCCTAGGTCACTATAAAACTGACTGATGGTTTCCTCCGACAAACTTGAGGTAGGCGCATAAACTTGAATCAGATTAATGGGCTGAGGATTTGCTGCTAGTTTGAGGGTGACAATTCTGAAGGAATTGCCTGGGAAGCTGTTCATCTGTAGCCTGTAGCTGCTAATGTATGTTTTTGAAGCGTTTTCAAATGGCTAGAAACTCCATGTTTCGCCCTTCTCTAAGTTAAATAATTTTCTGGATAGACCAAGGAACACCAATTAAGACAAATGTGCCACTATGCAGTTTATGAGGTGTATTTCATATTTATTTAAATGTGGATATTAAGCACATTGTTTCATCATTACATACCTTATTATTATATTCTTCCACAAAGCTGCCTAAAGCTAAGCGGAATCTTTTGTCTGGCCGTACTGACCAGTTCATGGAGTAAAGTGGCCATGGTGCTTGATATCTGTAAATAAAAATATTAAGTTTAGCTATCTAGTGCTCCTCTAATAATTGGATGAAGTAGGGTCATATGAAAATGGACTTGAGTTGAGGTTGAAACAATTGCATTTCTCAGAATATGCTATTATTTTCCAAATTGACTAATTAGACTAAGTAGGCAGGCATTGTTTTTTTATTATTTTGGTTGATAACTTTCTGGAAAGTAAAATGGGTTTCAATCTAGGACATATAGGTCAACAGAAATAAACTGACTAGGTTATGTGGATCCACTTACTTGTAAATCTCCTTGCGTTTTGTACTAGAACTTGTCGTACTGGAACTGCTGTGTGGCATCGACATCTTGATATAGATGTCTTGATGCTAAATATGAAATAAATAAAACAGTAGGCTTCAAAAATGTGCACCACACAAATTCTTGGTAATTAACACGAACATGGGCTTGCAACTTGTATTATTAACTGTTATTAATATATTCTGTTAGTAACTTGCGTCGTAAATATTATTTAAATTACGAGTTACCATTAAGATACGGTAAAAAATAATTAATCAAATGTATTATATATAACAGTTTAGCATTGTTTATAGTAATGGAAATTGTTTACTTACCAGTTGCTAAGTACGGTGTATGAGTCACGGGAAACCCTCCTTAGTTATTATTTTCAATTTCTTTCACATTAAAAACAAACAAGCATTTGCCTGAAATCTGTCGATAATGCATACGCGATTGCAAGAATTGCACATTGTTTGGTTATATTCTACTCTACGTTATATATTGTTCATAAATGCTTCAGTTATAAAACATACCTTCTATCTTTGTAATAAGGAATGTTATGTATTGTCAGCGGCACGGAAACAACTCATAAAATAATGAAAGTAGCTGTTTGGAGTCGATTTTGACGTAATTGACATTTAAAAATGTTGCTATGGTAAAAAAAGACGCGTCTCCGAATCATAAACAAGGGAAAGCTCGTCTGTGATGTTTATGGACCAAAGAACCGGAAATATAACGACAGCCAGGCGCATGAATTTAAAGTGAAATTACTGATATCGTGTTAATAACATATATATCAGGTTATATTTCAGGGTATATTTCAGGTTACTATTAGAGCTCACAAAAATACGCGCGTCACGAATATCGCATCAAGTACTAGGGTTAGTTCATATACATGAATGAAGTAGGCAATTGGGTTTGAATAAAACATGACCTGTTAGAGGACTTTACGTATTTGCATTTCATAGTTCTGATTATATTTAGAGATATATTGTTTAGCTGTGTATAAGCAATCTTAGTTATTGCAATCTAAGCCTAAGCCGAAGCAATTATACTACATGAGTCATAGTCATAGTGTCAAATCTCCAGCAATATAATTTAGGCGTAGGTAAGTACTACGTACTATGTTCGTTTTTTTTAGCATTAGAAAGAACTTCAAAGAAGGTAAGCGATCTTGACATATCTTTTAAATGAAAAATCAGTAGCTATCACTTATGAAAGCAGAAGAATATAAATGATCGTATTAGATTCATAATTGTTACATATTTGCCGTAACTTATTTATAAAATGTGTTTTTCAATTAAAAGACACATCAAGATTGTTTACCTTATTTCTAATGCTAAAAAAAACGAACTATTGTTTTAGGACAAAGGCAGCATTCCCACTAAAGCAACTAGTGGCGCCTCTGTGTGTGTTGGTATTCTCAGGACCTCATTGTACATTGTAGGAGAACTCATCATACTCAAAAATATGTCCCATAGCTCTTATGTCTTAATTAAGAACTATCAATGGGACATATTTTTGAGTAAGTTGTATGCACCCATATTTTTACACTTGGCTGTACAAATGTGTAGTACTTGTACTGTATTGCCAGATCGACCTTATCAATTCAACACATGTGCAAAGCCCGGTTAAGGACATCGCTTTCTTTCTTACGTCAACACTTGCTTATGGACTAGTGATATAATTATTTGCGCAATGACTGCTTCACCTTTAAATGTAATGGACTATTAGGTGACATTCAAGCAAATTAGTTTTACCTATTTATTTTTAGCACAACTAAAGGAGATTCAGGGATATCAACATAATTATTACTCACCTTTTAGGCAAACCAATCAATCAAAATATCTCTCAGTGTTTATCCCGGTTGCATTCTCAACTAGGTACCTACTATACCTACTGCTTAGAAGATCTGCGGGCTTAGCAAGGTTATATCATATTGCGCGTGGAATCTACTGTCGTCTTTTAACGATAGTCGTATTTTTATCGTTTTGCTGAACATGGTTACGGGTTACGATAAGAATACCACGTCGATATCGTATAAAGTTATCCACTATCATTCGTAAGTGACCACGATTGTCTATGCCTAGAGTTTATGAAAAATCCATTTAATGCCTGGCTTTATTAAAATGTCGGACGTGTGTCGGACGATGTTTGAAAACGAATAGTTAGTTTTATTACTACACTTCCAAATTGAAAAATGTTTAAATGAGTGACAGCTTTATACAAATTGACTTACATTATAACATGCACGGATAATCGTGTTTTCTCAACTGACAATTCACTTGACATTGACAAGCATCGCGTACGCGCATGATTCAGTGAATTTAGTGAAAATACAAACCAAGTCGAAGAAAAATACTGATTTGCTGTGTAAACTAAAGGAAATGCCACCCAAAATGTAAGTTTCTCTAATTTATTTATAGAAAAAGTTATAGTTCGTTTGATCATTAACTGGTTTTGTCATGAATATGTTTAATTTCAGTCGATGCTTCGGCGCACAAGAAAATGCTAGCCAAATATATAACTCAGCATCCCCTGTTCGCCTACACCTACAGGGAGATTCATGAGCCTCTCGGAACCCAGAGATACAAAATGCAATGCTGCACAGTGCACACAAGTTCTAAGATCTAGAAGAAAGGATTGAAGATGTAAGTACACCTTTCTTAAACTAAAATCATGAAAAGTTTCTGGTGCCTTTTAATATTATTGACACTTAATATCTATTTCTTCTCATTCTATCTATTATGTTCTACTAAGTGACAAAAGTTTGTTAAAAACCTGTTCTATCACTACTATAATTGCAGGAAGTTGATTTGGCAACAAGGATGTGTAAAAGTTACACTACAACAGTACCTATGCATAAGTACATTTATTCACACTGCATAAAAAGTGCATACTTAAGGGTTCTAACAAATATTAAAATCTTTGAAACCCGTAGACCTCACTTTAAAAACTTATATATTTTTTTACTCTGTTTGTATATTCTAGAAGCTGGTTTTGTAGCAAGAATAAAAGTTTATTGAAAAAGAAAAAGACACACTTTATGCCATAAATCTAAGACATAAAGATAAAATATTATTAATAAGTATTTAGTTTTTATGCCCGTTCCGGATGTCCCGCTCACTTAAACTTTAAGTCCTTCCTCTTCATAACCGTTTTATGTATGATTGTTTTGCCGTTCAGGCAACCTATCTATGGAATGCACTCCCTCTACCTGTAAGACAAGCCCCAAGAAAATTTGGTTTTTGAGTAGTCATGCTCGGTAGTTATCTGCTAAATGTCTCGTCTAGTGTCTATCATCCCATATACATATTAGTACATTTATTTTTATAACATATATGTATGTTTATGTTAGTATGTATATCTAAGATATACCTACTGCATTTGCTTTTTGATTGGTTTTTGCACCAACCTTTAGTGTTTATATGTGACGTCCCACGGGTAAAGGTACCTTATGGCGGTTGGCGCTTACGCTATTAACTATTAACGCCGCTCCAATATTATTGCGGCGCTATGCGACGTAAGCGCCAGCCGCCATAAGGTATCTTTTGCCGTGGAACGTCACATATTTGTTTCTATGGTTGACTAGTAGGTGATAGATAATGCCTTTTGGCATTAAGTTCGCCATTTTTACGTAATTCTATATTTTTGTGCAATAAAGTTTATAAATTAAATAAATAAAGTAGCCATACCCACAAGTAACTTACAAATTCCCTGCAAGAGTTAGGCCGGCGCTCCACTGCTGCCCACGCTATGTACACGACCCACGTTCCTATACAAAATTTAGTGGGCTTGCCCACGGTTTGTATTAAAACGTGGGCCGTGGATGTAGCGTGCGCAGCAGTGGGGCGCCGGCCTTATTCAATACAAATAAATTGTATTAGTACCTATTCTACTAAGATTATAAAAAATATAATACCTACTCGTACAATATTCTTACTTATAACATGTAGGTAATATAGGAATACTAGGAACAGTTATGTTAGCACTAAAGCTGGCCATATACATTTGACAGCTAAGTTTGACCCACTTCCCGATTTCCGATTGAGCTGAAATTTTGCATACATAACAATATGTAAATCGGATGACAATTGCAATATTATGATGACATGGAGCTGATCTGATGATGGAGACATGAGGTGGCCATGGGAACACTGTGATAAAACAACGCAAACTAATTGTGCTTGGTGTTGTTAGAATGGACTCATGGAGTATTAGTTGCCTGTTGAAAGAAAAGTACAGTCAGCGATAAAAGCTTGTACCAAAAATTATATTTTTGCCAAAAACTTATTTATATTGTTAGGGCTTGGGAGTAGAAGCTGGTTTCTTTACTGCTGGCAGCTGGAATATTTTTTTTGTGTTTGGTAAAGTGGTCTATTGTACCTATACCTGACTATGGGAATGATTTTAGCAGCCTATGTATGTGTGTGGGTATGTTTGTGTCGTATATTACCCTAGCATAGAATATCTGAGATACATTTTGATAAATAAGGTGTTGGTTGGTTTGTTTTTATGACGCAAGTGGTACAGAACTACACTTGATTCATAATACAACTTTAATAACGGATAAATAATTACTAGAACAAAATTCAATTTATTTTCAATCGATAATTTGGACAACTGTAACAAAAAAATCCCCCTGGCTTAAAAACGAGAGCTTTCTAAAAGTGACATTAATTTCACATAATTTGCCAATGAACCGCTGTAAGTACTAGCCTGCGCCTGACCTCATCTAATATAATTTGTTTCTGTTTCAGTCATAACATATTGGAGGCTTGAAAGTGCACATACCCATAGATTGGACGTTAAGCTCAACGAGACCATGCGATGCATCTCAGGCACTATCCGATCTACAACCGCCACTGGCTGCCGGCATTGAGTCACATTGCCCCTCCTCACATCCGACGACTCAAGGCGTTGAAGAGGGAGGCTGAGAATATCACGAATAACCCCACAATGCCTGTCCACGAGGAATTCTGCCGCCCGACTGCCCGCCGACCCTGTGCTACAGCTGGGAGCCTGAGCAGCTTTAATATTTCGGATAGGTGGATAGCGGAATGGTCAGCTTCGGCAGCTCGGAGTTGCTGTATATCTGACCCAACTAAAAAACCAAAAGGGTTTGACCTTCCTCGGAAAATCTGGTGCCGCCTGAGAACCGGACATGGCCGCTGCAATTCAGCCACACAAATGGAGGTAGACGGCTTTCCCACTTTGCGAATGCAGAATGCAGACCACTTAGCATATCTTCCAACGCTGCCTACTCCACTCCTCCTCCACTCCTGGGCCTGTTGAGGACCTGAAGACCGTGACACCTGACTTGGTTGCTTGGCTTGGCAACCTCAAGGCTACACTCTGAATGCCCTCATCAGTTTATGATATGAAATGAAATCACTTTATTGGAGCATTCCACGAGCTGTCCCGTACAAACGCATTTTATTTCCTGTGTTGCGACTTTTTTTTTCGCCATTTAAAGCAAGCGATTAATTTTCCGTGCATGTTTGACCATTTGTCATAGAAAAGGAAACTCTTATACCTCCAGAAAATCTGCATTTCTACGGGACAAACGGTAGACAATTGCATGGAATGCTCCATTGCCAAAACATGATAAGTTGATGGTAGAAAAAATATTAGGAATACAAACCATATACCTACATATAAATTCTATGATAAGTATGTACTAAGTTATTCTAGGTTAAGTACTAACTTATTGTCTACTCTATACATAGGTAATTACACTTAGCAAGACATGTTGGCCGTGGGTACCAAGCTCAGCATGTGCTAGACTGGCGTCCAGCGCTGGTTTTCAGTTTGGCCCCTTTTTGTTGGAGGTCTGAGAGGAATGTTGATCTTTTCTGCGCCGTTAAGCATTCTATTTATATTGGAAACGAAACTTATAGATGAGCAGTTATGAAATAGCAATACTACAATAATATGGATATCAAATAAAAGCTAGTGAGAAGACCATTCCAAAAATATATATATGTGTCATACCTATCCACAAATAAAACAACAAACAACCTTTTCAGTTCATTAGTATTATCATTAAGCGTTTTACAACGTAAGTAAGGCCGTCGAATCAGACAGAATGGTAAGGGCCCCCGCTCAGTGGCGAAACTGAGGCAGCAGGGAAACTTTTGTCAGTCGTATTTACCACCACTGTGAAGTGTGAAATGCGGATGGTAATCTGGCCCACAGCGCAAAAGAGAAAGACGATCTTTTAGGAACTCTTTTTGCATCGAACTCGACCTTGAAAGACGACGGTAGCGCCCTACCGCCCACCATCCCGTAGTGTGAATACTCTATGCCAGAAACTTCTATCAAGCAGAGGGATATTCGGCGGGAGTTGCTATGCTTTCGTTTTATAAGGCGAGCGGGCCAAGTGCTTCAGAGTTGTGTCCAGTGTTAGCGCGTCTTACGTTAGGGGTCTCCTGTCGAAGTTACCATCTTATGGACTGTCCAATAGACTACCTATTATGCAAGTGGATCGCTAGCCCTTTGTCCGGCAGGCGCATATGAGCCGTAGTTGACGGAACCTGCTTCAATAGCTGCTGCTGCATATCTGTGACATGTTGTCTATCGACGACATTCATCGATATGTGGACTACTGAGGCTTCCTATACACTATACAGGATGGCTAAAAAATAACTACATTCCCGTTGCCAGGGAGGTTTTGGGATTATACTGAGTAACTTTTGCTACGGGACCAACCTCGAAATCGCGAAAAAAATAGTTTACCCTCCCATAGAAATTGGACCAGCCAAAATGTATGAAACAGCCAAATTTTTTTTCGCGACTTAGGGGTTGGTCCCATTTCGTTTCGGAGAGGGGGGGGGGGGGGGAGGCGCAAATTTGGTGCCTGCCCCGGGCGCCATATGACGTTCCTGGTACAAAAGCTGATCATACTTCATAGTAATCCAGCGATAAAGCTGCTGGCATGATGGGCACTTTCACACCGGGTACGGCAGCCAATGATTTGTTTGTACACCTACATTTAATGTGTAAATAAACTTTGTTTAATTTTTTGGCAATAGTTGTTTTATTTACCCATTTATAATATTCTCTCTAGCACAGAGCCGAAATTGTTAACTTATCTATAGAGTTTAGTAAACAAAAAAGACTTGACAACACCACAAGTGACGAGAATTGTCATTCTTGTATCTACCTAAATGGAATTTAACATAGTTTTTAATATTCAACATTAGTTATTGGCGTATTGAGTCTGACCGCAGTTATAGTCACTAAAGTAGACTTATTAGCATAATAGAGCATTTAGGAATATTCTTATTTGACCTTTTCACCGCCAGACTCACTAGACGCGTCCTTAAGACGCGTCTTTTCATACAAACGTAGTCCACATTTTTCTCTCTGGATAATAACATTAAATATTTTGATACAATTTGTTGTATATCATATCAACATCAACTACAGCCATGCCCCTACGGTTGTTCTTTTTTTTTAATTTTTAATTATTATAAGAGTTAGAAGAATTTAAAAAATTGTATGTAATCTGTCTTCCGCTCCTAATTTTTACAATAATCAAAAATTCGAACGTAGGGGCATAGCTATATGGTTAATATACATTAAATTATGTAAAAATATTTTCCATAATGTCAATATCCAGAGAGGAAAATGAGGACTACGTTTGTATGGAGAAGCGGAAGCGGCCATCTCCCTTTCCTCTTAAGTAAGAACGTGCCTAAAATGTTTTTATTACCTATGCTTTCATTGTACTATACTGCATATGAGTCGGATTTTACATTTAGAAGCTATAATATCACAAATTTTGTACGCATAAGGCTAAAATGAAAAATAAGAATAAGTGACACCTACATTGAAGCATGCCCGGGAATGGTGTTCTGTGTGAAGATTATCCGTCTTGAATGTTTACTAGTCTCTACTTGTATAGAAATATAGGTAAATTAGGTAGGTATTTGTGTGATAGTAAAACATAGTAATAGGCGAAATATGTATTTATTAAGCTTATTAAGAGCCGGTTTTGTGCATGCTTAGGAAGTTTTTTAGGAGCGTCTTCTCTAATTTTTCCCTTGATCCACGAGAAGTTTTCTGGAAGAAAAAGAAGGAAATAAGTAAATGTAGGTTCATGTGGCAGCGATGGAGTAAGTATTTTCACATGAGTGCAGTCTAGTGCACTCAAGATATATACTAAACAATCGCCAGGAATAATATCCATTAAACAAGGCAGCACATTAGAACTAGGTGCCTTAGTTAAACCTAATAAGTATTGCATTCCCAGATTATATATCCCAGAGATAACTACTTATCATACATAACTATCAAACAATGGGTAGGTACATATCTCAATGCATAATACAGCCGCACTCATACTTATTCAAAAAAGGAAAAGTTACTAAGACAGTCCTTGTGGAAAGTCACAGTTTTTTATGTCTAATACTTAATTCAGTGCTCAAAAGAACTTACCTTCTGTTTACAGCATCTACAAACTGCTCGAGGTTCAGGCTTACAGTAGTGTGGCCAATCCAGTCAGTAGTGCTCCAATGGACAAGCCATGATCTTGACTAGTCCCACGTTGGTAGTTAATTGCCATCAGCTAGCAGGTGTAACTGTTACACACCAGCAGCTGCTGCTGCTGCTGCTGGTGTAGGTGTGCTGCTGGTGTGGTGTATACTGTTAGAACCTAAAACAAATAAGTACCTAATTACAGTACCGGCCAATAATATATCACCTCCATGCTTTTACGGTATAACTTTTTTTTATATTTGTGAGTGACTTCCACAGCTTTAGGTAGTTTAGTAGTATTCCTTGTCCAGCGATGAGAAAAATTGGTCTATGTAATGATTTTTTCATAGAGGTTTTTTGTTTTAATGTATGGTCAACTTCATTATTTTTAAAGAGCTTTTTTAGTAATATGCTGAGTCTCTTATTGTAGTTCACAGTATTTCAGTATTCATAATATCTTATACCTTTAAACGAGCAATTCTTGTATATTTATTTATTTATATGTATATATATTTCGGGGATATCGGAAACGGCTCCAACGATTTCGATGAAATTTGCTATATGGGGGTTTTCGGGGGCGAAAAATCAATCTAGCTAGGTCTCATCTCTGGAAAAAACATGCATATTTATATAAAATGACTAGTAAAATATGAAATCTACAAACTAACCTACTACAAGTTCATACAAAAACACACAAAGGTGATATGTTATTGACCGGTACTGTAAATCTAATTTTGTCAAGTAGATTTTCCCCCTGGAGGTTAGGATATGAATGTTGAAGTAAATAGTAGCTTAAGTAACCTCTGTTAGTAGGTTAGTAGCATAAGTAAGAGATTGTACAACAGATATCTTAACATACTAACTTTTACATATAATAATGAGGCCGGTACCTAGTATTGAAGAGTTTAGTAGCATTGTCATTAAGACGTCTGTTTTACATAGAATCAATGATTTCAAATATAATAGGGTCTATGCATAGAATACATATTAACTTTATAAGAAACACTGCAATTTTATAGCTTTACCTTTGAGATGTTTTGGTAGGTAACCCATCACCGTTTTGAAGCTCGGCGTTAAATTCGGCACATAAGTAAATGCACTGCACACTCCTTACGCACTCTGTAAATATGCCGAAACTCTTCGTCCGTCATATCAAATGGGCTGCAAGTGTTTCTTAAAGCTGTTTACGATATTTTTCTTCAACAGCAGCCGCGAGTAGGAATAATAAAATTTGACTTCCCTGCGAAGAAAATATTGACAATATTATATACAGCGGAACATTGTAACTAATAACTCTCAATATAATCATAGAAAAACTGATATTTACCTGTAATTTATACCTTAAAATATGATTATTCACTACTTTTGCTTTCACGACAAGGCTTATCGTCATCTAAGAAGCACGTAGTTAAAATTAACTAAGTTGAACTGTCAAAATGGGACAATCTGTCAAATTATCCACATCTTATCCAACGACCATGTTATGCAAATTGTCTTCTATCATCTACCGCTGTCAAATGTGGATAACTCCATATATCGTCTGCAACCATAGTATGGATGATAAAACCGACGATAACGGCCGTTTTATCCACACCTATTGCGTGATAACTACCTTGTCGTACAACCTTGCTAAGCCCGCAGAGTCCATAATAAACAATATACTACGTATGCAGATTTTTTTGATCGATTTCAATTTGAGTTTATTGTCACTGAATTATTTTTTACGGGTGAATTGATTTTAATTATTTTTAGCCGTGGTCAGATGTGAAGATTGTTTTCGGACCCTAGGCGGCGTCGCAATCGAGTTTTTAATTTAATAATCAAACCGATCAAACGGCTGATATAGATTTACAATTCGACCAGATAGATGCCGCTTCTCACCAAATTGTCCTGCGGGCTTAGCAAGGTTATATCATATTGCGCGTGGAATCTACTGTCGTCTTTTAACGATAGGCGTATTTTTATCGTTTTGCTGAACATGGTTACGGGCTACGATAAGAATACCACGTCGATATCGTATAAAGTTATCCACTATCATTCGTAAGTGACCACGATTGTCTATGCCTAGAGTTTATGAAAAATCCATTTAATGCCTGGCTTTATTAAAATGTCGGACGTGTGTCGGACGATGTTTGAAAACGAATAGTTAGTTTTATTACTACACTTCCAAATTGAAAAATGTTTAAATGAGTGACAGCTTTATACAAATTGACTTACATTATAACATGCACGGATAATCGTGTTTTCTCAACTGACAATTCACTTGACATTGACAAGCATCGCGTACGCGCATGATTCAGTGAATTTAGTGAAAATACAAACCAAGTCGAAGAAAAATACTGATTTGCTGTGTAAACTAAAGGAAATGCCACCCAAAATGTAAGTTTCTCTAATTTATTTATAGAAAAATTTCGTTTCGTTTGATCATTAACTGGTTTTGTCATGAATATGTTTAATTTCAGTCGATGCTTCGGCGCACAAGAAAATGCTAGCCAAATATATAACTCAGCATCCCCTGTTCGCCTACACCTACAGGGAGATTCATGAGCCTCTCGGAACCCAGAGATACAAAATGCAATGGTGCAGCATGTGCACACAAGTTCTAAGATCTAGAAGAAAGGATTGAAGATGTAAGTACACCTTTCTTAAACTAAAATCATGAAAAGTTTCTGGTGCCTTTTAATATTATTGACACTTAATATCTATTTCTTCTCATTCTATCTATTATGTTCTACTAAGTGACAAAAGTTTGTTAAAAACCTGTTCTATCACTACTATAATTGCAGGAAGTTGATTTGGCAACAATGATGGGTTAAGAGTTACACTACAACACTACCTATGCATACATTTATTCACACTGCATAAAAAGTGCATACTTAAGGGTTCTAACAAATATTAAAATCTTTGAAACCTGTAGACCTCACTTTAAAAACTTATATATTTTTTTACTCTGTTTGTATATTCTAGAAGCTGGTTTTGTAGCAAGAATAAAAGTTTATTGAAAAAGAAAAAGACACACTTTATGCCATAAATCTAAGACATAAAGATAAAATATTATTAATAAGTATTTAGTTTTTATGCCCGTTCCGGATGTGAACTCACGCTCACTTAAACTGTAAGTCCTTCCTCTTCATAACCGTTTTATGTATGATTGTTTTGCCGTTCAGGCAACCTATCTATGGAATGCACTCCCTCTACCTGTAAGACAAGCCCCAAGAAAATTTGTTTTTTATCTGCTAAATGTCTCGTCTAGTGTCTATCATCCCATATACATATTAGTACATTTATTTTTATAACATATATGTATGTTTATGTTAGTATGTATATCTAAGATATACCTACTGCATTTGCTTTTTGATTGGTTTTTGCACCAACCTTTAGTGTTTATATGTGACGTCCCACGGGTAAAGGTACCTTATGGCGGTTGGCGCTTACGCTATTAACTATTAACGCCGCTCCAATATTATTGCGGCGCTATGCGACGTAAGCGCCAGCCGCCATAAGGTACCTTTTGCCGTGGAACGTCACATATTTGTTTCTATGGTTGACTAGTAGGTGATAGATAATGCCTTTTGGCATTAAGTTCGCCATTTTTACGTAATTCTGTATTTTTGTGCAATAAAGTTTATAAATTAAATAAATAAAGTAGCCATACCCACAAGTAACTTACAAATTCCCTGTAAGAGTTAGGCCGGCGCCCCACTGCTGCGCACGCTATGTACACGAGCCACGTTCCTATACAAAATTTCGTGGGCTTGCCCACGGTTTGTATTAAAACGTGGGCCGTGGATGTAGCGTGCGCAGCAGTGGGGCGCCGGCCTTATTCAATACAAATAAATTGTATTAGTACCTATTCTACTAAGATTATAAAATAATATAATACCTACTCGTACAATATTCTTACTTATAACATGTAGGTAATATAGGAATACTAGGAACAGTTATGTTAGCACTAAAGCTGGGCATATACATTTGACAGCTAAGTTTGACCCACTTCCCGATTTCCGATTGAGCTGAAATTTTGCATACATAACAATATGTAAATCGGATGACAATTGCAATATTATGATGACATGGAGCTGATCTGATGATGGAGACATGAGGTGGCCATGGGAACACTGTGATAAAACAACGCAAACTAATTGTGCTTGGTGTTGTTAGAATGGACTCATGGAGTATTAGTTGCCTGTTGAAAGAAAAGTACAGTCAGCGATAAAAGCTTGTACCAAAAATTATATTTTTGCCAAAAACTTATTTATATTGTTAGGGCTTGGGAGTAGAAGCTGGTTTCTTTACTGCTGGCAGCTGGAATATTTTTTTTGTGTTTGGTAAAGTGGTCTATTGTACCTATACCTGACTATGGGAATGATTTTAGCAGCCTATGTATGTGTGTGGGTATGTTTGTGTCGTATATTACCCTAGCATAGAATATCTGAGATACATTTTGATAAATAAGGTGTTCGTTGGTTTGTTTTATGACGCAAGTGGTACAGAACTACACTTGATACATAATACAACTTTAATAACGGATTGTTCTAGTAATTATTACTAGAACAAAATTCAATTTATTTTCAATCGATAATTTGGACAACTGTAACAAAAAAATCCCCCTGGCTTAAAAACGAGAGCTTTCTAAAAGTGACATTAATTTCACATAATTTGCCAATGAACCGCTGTAAGTACTAGCCTGCGCCTGACCTCATCTAATATAATTTGTTTCTGTTTCAGTCATAACATATTGGAGGCTTGAAAGTGCACATACCCATAGATTGGACGTTAAGCTCAACGAGACCATGCGATGCATCTCAGGCACTATCCGATCTACAACCGCCACTGGCTGCCGGCATTGAGTCACATTGCCCCTCCTCACATCCGACGACTCAAGGCGTTGAAGAGGGAGGCTGAGAATATCACGAATAACCCCACAATGCCTGTCCACGAGGAATTCTGCCGCCCGACTGCCCGCCGACCCTGTGCTACAGCTGGGAGCCTGAGCAGCTTTAATATTTCGGATAGGTGGATAGCGGAATGGTCAGCTTCGGCAGCTCGGAGTTGCTGTATATCTGACCCAACTAAAAAACCAAAAGGGTTTGACCTTCCTCGGAAAATCTGGTGCCGCCTGAGAACCGGACATGGCCGCTGCAATTCAGCCACACAAATGGAGATAGACGGCTTTCCCACTTTGCGAATGCAGAATGCAGACCACTTAGCATATCTTCCAACGCTGCCCACTCCACTCCTCCTCCACTCCTGGGCCTGTTGAGGACCTGAAGACCGTGACACCTGACTTGGTTGCTTGGCTTGGCAACCTCAAGGCGACACTCTGAATGCCCTCATCAGTTTATGATATGAAATGAAATCACTTTATTGGAGCATTCCACGAGCTGTCCCGTACAAACGCATTTTATTTCCTGTGTTGCGACTTTTTTTTTCGCCATTTAAAGCAAGCGATTAATTTTCCGTGCATGTTTGACCATTTGTCATAGAAAAGGAAACTCTTATACCTGCAAATCTCCAGAAAATCTGCATTTCTACGGGACAAACGGTAGACAATTGCATGGAATGCTCCATTGCCAAAACATGATAAGTTGAAGGTAGAAAAAATATTAGGAATACAAACCATATACCTACATATAAATTCTATGTTAAGTATGTACTAAGTTATTCTAGGTTAAGTACTAACTTATTGTCTACTCTATACATAGGTAATTACATTTAGCAAGACATGTTGGCCGTGGGTACCAAGCTCAGCATGTGCTAGACTAGCGTCCAGCGCTGGTTTTCAGTTTGGCCCCTTTTTGTTGGAGGTCTGAGAGGAATGTTGATCTTTTCTGCGCCGTTAAGCATTCTATTTATTAGGTCCTTACCTATGAAATTGGCGTTTTTGTTCATAGATATAAGTCTGATCCTAGTTTTTTTTTTTTTTTTTACAAAAGTACATACACAATTACAATAAAACTACAATATGATTTCGCCAAACTGCTTGACAGCAATTAATTGTTATTTTTTATTGTTAAGTGTTCAGAATTAAGCCTTGAAAATAGGTCTTTTCATGTGCTGTCGGTTCGAGTATTAAAATTACTTATATTTTTCTAATGGTACCAATTTTCAAGAAATGGAGATATTGAAAACATACCTTAAAGGTGTCAAAAATTATTGGAAAAATTTTGTTTGGTTTGAATTAGCCATCAAAAAAATATCCGCAAAATTAATTGTATGGAAATTCGTGTTTCGTTGAAATTCTCCGAACAAAACGCCAATTTCATAGGTAATGACCTAATATATTGGAAACGAAACTTATAGATGAGCAGTTATGAAATAGCAATAATACAATAATATGGATATCAAATAAAAGCTAGTGAGAAGACCATTCCAAAAATATATATATGTGTCATACCTATCCACAAATAAAACAACAAACAACCTTTTCAGTTCATTAGTATTATCATTAAGCGTTTTACAACGTAAGTTCGGCCGTCGAATCAGACAGAATGGTAAGGGCCCCCGCTCAGTGGCGAAACTGGGGGGGGTTGGAGGGGCACGTGCCCCGGGCGCCGTCCAAGGGGGGGCGCCAAAATGAGCTAAAGACTACCTCTCCGCCTTGCCAAAGGCAGCAGGGAAACTTTTGTCAGTCGTATTTACCACCACTGTGAAGTGTGAAATGCGGATGGTAATCTGGCCCACAGCGCAAAAGAGAAAGACGATCTTTTAGGAACTCTTTTTGCATCGAACTCGACCTTGAAAGACGACGGTAGCGCCCTACCGCCCACCATCCCGTAGTGTGAATACTCTATGCCAGAAACTTCTATCAAGCAGAGGGATATTCGGCGGGAGTTGCTATGCTTTCGTTTTATAAGGCGAGCGGGCCAAGTGCTTCAGAGTTGTGTCCAGTGTTAGCGCGTCTTACGTTAGGGGTCTCCTGTCGAAGTTACCATCTTATGGACTGTCCAATAGACTACCTATTATGCAAGTGGATCGCTAGCCCTTTGTCCGGCAGGCGCATATGAGCCGTAGTTGACGGAACCTGCTTCAATAGCTGCTGCTGCATATCTGTGACATGTTGTCTATCGACGACATTCATCGATATGTGGACTACTGAGGCTTCCTATACAGGATGGCTAAAAAATAACTACATTCCCGTTGCCAGGGAGGTTTTGGGATTATACTGAGTAACTTTTGCTACGGGACCAACCTCGAAATCGCGAAAAAAATAGTTTACCCTCCCATAGAAATTGGACCAGCCAAAATGTATGAAACAGCCAAATTTTTTTTCGCGACTTAGGGGTTGGTCCCATTTCGTTTCGGAGTGGGGGGGGGAGGCGCAAATTTGGTGCCTGCCCCGGGCGCCATATGACGTTCCTGGTACAAAAGCTGTTCATACTTCATAGTAATCCAGCGATAAAGCTGCTGGCATGATGGGCACTTTCACACCGGGTACGGCAGCCAATGATTTGTTTGTACACCTACATTTAATGTGTAAATAAACTTTGTTTAATTAATTGGCAATAGTTGTTTTATTTACCCATTTATAATATTCTCTCTAGCACAGAGCCGAAATTGTTAACTTATCTATAGAGTTTAGTAAACAAAAAAGACTTGACAACACCACAAGTGACGAGAATTGTCATTCTTGTATCTACCATAACACATACACATAGTGAATTTTGGAATTTAACATAGTTTTTAATATTCAACATTAGTTATTGGCGTATTGAGTCTGACCGCAGTTATAGTCACTAAAGTAGACTTATTAGCATAATAGAGCATTTAGGAATATTCTTATTTGACCTTTTCACCGCCAGACTCACTAGACGCGTCGTTAAGACGCGTCTTTTCATACAAACGTAGTCCACATTTTTCTCTCTGGATAATAACATTAAATATTTTGATACAATTTGTTGTATATCATATCAACATCAACTACAGCCATGCCCCTACGTTTGTTCTTTTTTTTTAATTTTTAATTATTATAAGAGTTAGAAGCATTTAAAAATTTGTATGTAATCTGTCTTCCGCTCCTAATTTTTACAATAATCAAAAATTCGAACGTAGGGGCATAGCTATATGGTTAATATACATTAAATTATGTAAAAATATTTTCCATAATGTCAATATCCAGAGAGGAAAATGAGGACTACGTTTGTATGGAGAAGCGGAAGCGGCCATCTCCCTTTCCTCTTAAGTAAGAACGTGCCTAAAATGTTTTTATTACCTATGCTTTCATTGTACTATACTGCATATGAGTCGGATTTTACATTTAGAAGCTATAATATCTCAAATTTTGTACGCATAAGGCTAAAATGAAAAATAAGAATAAGTGACACCTACATTGAAGCATGCCCGGGAATGGTGTTCTGTGTGAAGATTATCCGTCTTGAATGTTTACTAGTCTCTACTTGTATAGAAATATAGGTAAATTAGGTAGGTATTTGTGTGATAGTAAAACATAGTAATAGGCGAAATATGTATTTATTAAGCTTATTAAGAGCCGGTTTTGTGCATGCTTGCATGCTTAGGAAGTTTTTTAGGAGCGTCTTCTCTAATTTTTCCCTTGATCCACGAGAAGTTTTCTGGAAGAAAAAGAAGGAAATAAGTAAAAGTAGGTTCATGTGGCAGCGATGGAGTAAGTATTTTCACATGAGTGCAGTCTAGTTCATTCAAGATATATACTAAACAATCGCCAGGAATAATATCCATTAAACAAGGCAGCACATTAGAACTAGGTGCCTTAGTTAAACCTAATAAGTATTGCATTCCCAGATTATATATCCCAGAGATAACTACTTATCATACATAACTATCAAACAATGGGTAGGTACATATCTCAATGCATAATACAGCCGCACTCATACTTATTCAAAAAAGGAAAAGTTACTAAGACAGTCCTTGTGGAAAGTCACAGTTTTTTATGTCTAATACTTAATTCAGTGCTCAAAAGAACTTACCTTCTGTTTACAGCATCTACAAACTGCTCGAGGTTCAGGCTTACAGTAGTGTGGCCAATCCAGTCAGTAGTGCTCCAATGGACAAGCCATGATCCTGACTAGTCCCACGTTGGTAGTTAATTGCCATCAGCTAGCAGGTGTAACTGTTACACACCAGCAGCTGCTGCTGCTGCTGGTGGTGTAGGTGTGCTGCTGGTGTGGTGTATACTGTTAGAACCTAAAACAAATAAGTACCTAATTACAGTACCGGCCAATAATATATCACCTCCATGCTTTTACGGTATAACTTTTTTTTATATTTGTGAGTGACTTCCACAGCTTTAGGTAGTTTAGTAGTATTCCTTGTCCAGTGATGAGAAAAATTGGTCTATGTAATGATTTTTTCATAGAGGTTTTTTGTTTTAATGTATGGTCAACTTCATTATTTTTAAAGAGCTTTTTTAGTAATATGCTGAGTCTCTTATTGTAGTTCACAGTATTTCAGTATTCATAATATCTTATACCTTTAAACGAGCAATTCTTGTATATTTATTTATTTATATGTATATATATTTCGGGGATATCGGAAACGGCTCCAACGATTTCGATGAAATTTGCTATATGGGGGTTTTCGGGGGCGAAAAATCAATCTAGCTAGGTCTCATCTCTGGAAAAACATGCATATTTATATAAAATGACTAGTAAAATATGAAATCTACAAACTAACCTACTACAAGTTCATACAAAAACACACAAAGGTGATATGTTATTGACCGGTACTGTAAATCTAATTTTGTCAAGTAGATTTTCCCCCTGGAGGTTAGGATATGAATGTTGAAGTAAATAGTAGCTTAAGTAACCTCTGTTAGTAGGTTAGTAGCATAAGTAAGACAGTACATATAATAATGAGGCCGGTACCTAGTATTGAAGAGTTTAGTAGCATTGTCATTAAGACGTCTGTTTTACATAGAATCAATGATTTCAAATATAATAGGGTCTATGCATAGAATACATATTAACTTTATAAGAAACACTGCAATTTTATAGCTTTACCTTTGAGATGTTTTGGTAGGTAACCCATCATCGTTTTGAAGCTCGGCGTTAAATTCGGCACATAAGTAAATGCACTGCACACTCCTTACGCACTCTGTAAATATGCCGAAACTCTTCGTCCGTCATATTAAATGGGCTGCAAGTGTTTCTTAAAGCTGTTTACGATATTTTTCTTCAACAGCAGCCGCGAGTAGGAATAATAAAATTTGACTTCCCTGCGAAGAAAATATTGACAATATTATATACAGCGGAACATTGTAACTAATAACTCTCAATATAATTATAGAAAAACTGATATTTACCTGTAATTTATACCTTAAAATATGATTATTCACTACTTTTGCTTTCACGACAAGGCTTATCGTCATCTAAGAAGCACGTAGTTAAAATTAACTAAGTTGAACTGTCAAAATGGGACAATCTGTCAAATTATCCACATCTTATCCAACGACCATGTTATGCAAATTGTCTTCTATCATCTACCGCTGTCAAATGTGGATAACTCCATATATCGTCTGCAACCATAGTATGGATGATAAAACCGACGATAACGGCCGTTTTATCCACACCTATTGCGTGATAACTACCTTGTCGTACAACCTTGCTAAGCCCGCTGGTGTGCAGTGTGCTCTGTGGGCATAGACCTAGTATTACATAGATGAGCTATACGCGTGCCTCCGTGAGGGACAAAACATAAGCAAAGCGACAATATTAAAAACACGTTTTCACATTCCTGACAACATACCAAAAACAATCTACGTAATTCGGTCGGGTTATTTGTTGCCCACCATTTAACCATACTAAATTTTTGGTGGGGAACAAACAAAAAGTGAGACTGTGACAAGGATAAGCAATAATACCGCTTTCTCTGCTACTCCTACTGAAATTTCCATAAGTGCATCTCGTTCGGTCGTTTGGCCCCTCCCCCGTGTGATCTCTATGTTATTGTTCCTCTATGTCTGTGGGTCAAAAAGTTTGGAGGTCACTGAATTAAATTAACAAGGAGTGGCTCCTAAAGACGGAAGAAAGGAAGAAGAGAAGAATTATAGATTGTTGTTTTTTTTGTATGAGTGTTAGAATTTTGGTTAGAATTCCGTAATTTCTGAACCGATCTGGTAAGTTAAGTTAGACTGCGGGCTTAGCAAGGTTGTACGACAAGGTAGTTATCACGCAATAGGTGTGGATAAAACGGCCGTTATCGTCGGTTTTATCATCCATACTATGGTTGCAGACGATATATGGAGTTATCCACATTTGACAGCGGTAGATGATAGAAGACAATTTGCATAACATGGTCGTTGGATAAGATGTGGATAATTTGACAGATTGTCCCATTTTGACAGTTCAACTTCGTTAATTTTAACTACGTGCTTCTTAGATGACGATAAGCCTTGTCGTGAAAGCAAAAGTAGTGAATAATCATATTTTAAGGTATAAATTACAGGTAAATATCAGTTTTTCTATGATTATATTGAGAGTTATTAGTTACAATGTTCCGCTGTATATAATATTGTCAATATTTTCTTCGCAGGGAAGTCAAATTTTATTATTCCTACTCGCGGCTGCTGTTGAAGAAAAATATCGTAAACAGCTTTAAGAAACACTTGCAGCCCATTTAATATGACGGACGAAGAGTTTCGGCATATTTACAGAGTGCGTAAGGAGTGTGCAGTGCATTTACTTATGTGCCGAATTTAACGCCGAGCTTCAAAACGGTGATGGGTTACCTACCAAAACATCTCAAAGGTAAAGCTATAAAATTGCAGTGTTTCTTATAAAGTTAATATGTATTCTATGCATAGACCCTATTATATTTGAAATCATTGATTCTATGTAAAACAGACGTCTTAATGACAATGCTACTAAACTCTTCAATACTAGGTACCGGCCTCATTATTATATGTACTGTCTTACTTATGCTACTAACCTACTAACAGAGGTTACTTAAGCTACTATTTACTTCAACATTCATATCCTAACCTCCAGGGGGAAAATCTACTTGACAAAATTAGATTTACAGTACCGGTCAATAACATATCACCTTTGTGTGTTTTTGTATGAACTTGTAGTAGGTTAGTTTGTAGATTTCATATTTTACTAGTCATTTTATATAAATATGCATGTTTTTCCAGAGATGAGACCTAGCTAGATTGATTTTTCGCCCCCGAAAACCCCCATATAGCAAATTTCATCGAAATCGTTGGAGCCGTTTCCGATATCCCCGAAATATGTATACATATAAATAAATAAATATACAAGAATTGCTCGTTTAAAGGTATAAGATATTATGAATACTGAAATACTGTGAACTACAATAAGAGACTCAGCATATTACTAAAAAAGCTCTTTAAAAATAATGAAGTTGACCATACATTAAAACAAAAAACCTCTATGAAAAAATCATTACATAGACCAATTTTTCTCATCACTGGACAAGGAATACTACTAAACTACCTAAAGCTGTGGAAGTCACTCACAAATATAAAAAAAAGTTATACCGTAAAAGCATGGAGGTGATATATTATTGGCCGGTACTGTAATTAGGTACTTATTTGTTTTAGGTTCTAACAGTATACACCACACCAGCAGCACACCTACACCACCAGCAGCAGCAGCAGCTGCTGGTGTGTAACAGTTACACCTGCTAGCTGATGGCAATTATAATAACTACCAACGTGGGACTAGTCAAGATCATGGCTTGTCCATTGGAGCACTACTGACTGGATTGGCCACACTACTGTAAGCCTGAACCTCGAGCAGTTTGTAGATGCTGTAAACAGAAGGTAAGTTCTTTTGAGCACTGAATTAAGTATTAGACATAAAAAACTGTGACTTTCCACAAGGACTGTCTTAGTAACTTTTCCTTTTTTGAATAAGTATGAGTGCGGCTGTATTATGCATTGAGATATGTACCTACCCATTGTTTGATAGTTATGTATGATAAGTAGTTATCTCTGGGATATATAATCTGGGAATGCAATACTTATTAGGTTTAACTAAGGCACCTAGTTCTAATGTGCTGCCTTGTTTAATGGATATTATTCCTGGCGATTGTTTAGTATATATCTTGAGTGAACTAGACTGCACTCATGTGAAAATACTTACTCCATCGCTGCCACATGAACCTACTTTTACTTATTTCCTTCTTTTTCTTCCAGAAAACTTCTCGTGGATCAAGGGAAAAATTAGAGAAGACGCTCCTAAAAAACTTCCTAAGCATGCACAAAACCGGCTCTTAATAAGCTTAATAAATACATATTTCGCCTATTACTATGTTTTACTATCACACAAATACCTACCTAATTTACCTATATTTCTATACAAGTAGAGACTAGTAAACATTCAAGACGGATAATCTTCACACAGAACACCATTCCCGGGCATGCTTCAATGTAGGTGTCACTTATTCTTATTTTTCATTTTAGCCTTATGCGTACAAAATTTGTGATATTATAGCTTCTAAATGTAAAATCCGACTCATATGCAGTATAGTACAATGAAAGCATAGGTAATAAAAACATTTTAGGCACGTTCTTACTTAAGAGGAAAGGGAGATGGCCGCTTCCGCTTCTCCATACAAACGTAGTCCTCATTTTCCTCTCTGGATATTGACATTATGGAAAATATTTTTACATAATTTAATGTATATTAACCATATAGCTATGCCCCTACGTTCGAATTTTTGATTATTGTAAAAATTAGGAGCGGAAGACAGATTACATACAAATTTTTAAATGCTTCTAACTCTTATAATAATTAAAAATTAAAAAAAAAAGAACAAACGTAGGGGCATGGCTGTAGTTGATGTTGATATGATATACAACAAATTGTATCAAAATATTTAATGTTATTATCCAGAGAGAAAAATGTGGACTACGTTTGTATGAAAAGACGCGTCTTAACGACGCGTCTAGTGAGTCTGGCGGTGAAAAGGTCAAATAAGAATATTCCTAAATGCTCTATTATGCTAATAAGTCTACTTTAGTGACTATAACTGCGGTCAGACTCAATACGCCAATAACTAATGTTGAATATTAAAAACTATGTTAAATTCCATTTAGGTAGATACAAGAATGACAATTCTCGTCACTTGTGGTGTTGTCAAGTCTTTTTTGTTTACTAAACTCTATAGATAAGTTAACAATTTCGGCTCTGTGCTAGAGAGAATATTATAAATGGGTAAATAAAACAACTATTGCCAATTAATTAAACAAAGTTTATTTACACATTAAATGTAGGTGTACAAACAAATCATTGGCTGCCGTACCCGGTGTGAAAGTGCCCATCATGCCAGCAGCTTTATCGCTGGATTACTATGAAGTATGAACAGCTTTTGTACCAGGAACGTCATATGGCGCCCGGGGCAGGCACCAAATTTGCGCCTCCCCCCCCCACAACGAAACGAAATGGGACCAACCCCTAAGTCGCGAAAAAAAATTTGGCTGTTTCATACATTTTGGCTGGTCCAATTTCTATGGGAGGGTAAACTATTTTTTTCGCGATTTCGAGGTTGGTCCCGTAGCAAAAGTTACTCAGTATAATCCCAAAACCTCCCTGGCAACGGGAATGTAGTTATTTTTTAGCCATCCTGTATAGGAAGCCTCAGTAGTCCACATATCGATGAATGTCGTCGATAGACAACATGTCACAGATATGCAGCAGCAGCTATTGAAGCAGGTTCCGTCAACTACGGCTCATATGCGCCTGCCGGACAAAGGGCTAGCGATCCACTTGCATAATAGGTAGTCTATTGGACAGTCCATAAGATGGTAACTTCGACAGGAGACCCCTAACGTAAGACGCGCTAACACTGGACACAACTCTGAAGCACTTGGCCCGCTCGCCTTATAAAACGAAAGCATAGCAACTCCCGCCGAATATCCCTCTGCTTGATAGAAGTTTCTGGCATAGAGTATTCACACTACGGGATGGTGGGCGGTAGGGCGCTACCGTCGTCTTTCAAGGTCGAGTTCGATGCAAAAAGAGTTCCTAAAAGATCGTCTTTCTCTTTTGCGCTGTGGGCCAGATTACCATCCGCATTTCACACTTCACAGTGGTGGTAAATACGACTGACAAAAGTTTCCCTGCTGCCTTTGGCAAGGCGGAGAGGTAGTCTTTAGCTCATTTTGGCGCCCCCTCTTGGACGACGCCCGGGGCACGTGCCCCCTCCAACCCCCCCCCCCCCCCAGTTTCGCCACTGAGCGGGGGCCCTTACCATTCTGTCTGATTCGACGGCCTAACTTACGTTGTAAAACGCTTAATGATAATACTAATGAACTGAAAAGGTTGTTTGTTGTTTTATTTGTGGATAGGTATGACACATATATATATTTTTGGAATGGTCTTCTCACTAGCTTTTATTTGATATCCATATTATTGTATTATTGCTATTTCATAACTGCTCATCTATAAGTTTCGTTTCCAATATAAATAGAATGCTTAACGGCGCAGAAAAGATCAACATTCCTCTCAGACCTCCAACAAAAAGGGGCCAAACTGAAAACCAGCGCTGGACGCTAGTCTAGCACATGCTGAGCTTGGTACCCACGGCCAACATGTCTTGCTAAATGTAATTACCTATGTATAGAGTAGACAATAAGTTAGTACTTAACCTAGAATAACTTAGTACATACTTAACATAGAATTTATATGTAGGTATATGGTTTGTATTCCTAATATTTTTTCTACCATCAACTTATCATGTTTTGGCAATGGAGCATTCCATGCAATTGTCTACCGTTTGTCCCGTAGAAATGCAGATTTTCTGGAGATTTGCAGGTATAAGAGTTTCCTTTTCTATGACAAATGGTCAAACATGCACGGAAAATTAATCGCTTGCTTTAAATGGCGAAAAAAAAAGTCGCAACACAGGAAATAAAATGCGTTTGTACGGGACAGCTCGTGGAATGCTCCAATAAAGTGATTTCATTTCATATCATAAACTGATGAGGGCATTCAGAGTGTAGCCTTGAGGTTGCCAAGCCAAGCAACCAAGTCAGGTGTCACGGTCTTCAGGTCCTCAACAGGCCCAGGAGTGGAGGAGGAGTGGAGTGGGCAGCGTTGGAAGATATGCTAAGTGGTCTGCATTCTGCATTCGCAAAGTGGGAAAGCCGTCTATCTCCATTTGTGTGGCTGAATTGCAGCGGCCATGTCCGGTTCTCAGGCGGCACCAGATTTTCCGAGGAAGGTCAAACCCTTTTGGTTTTTTAGTTGGGTCAGATATACAGCAACTCCGAGCTGCCGAAGCTGACCATTCCGCTATCCACCTATCCGAAATATTAAAGCTGCTCAGGCTCCCAGCTGTAGCACAGGGTCGGCGGGCAGTCGGGCGGCAGAATTCCTCGTGGACAGGCATTGTGGGGTTATTCGTGATATTCTCAGCCTCCCTCTTCAACGCCTTGAGTCGTCGGATGTGAGGAGGGGCAATGTGACTCAATGCCGGCAGCCAGTGGCGGTTGTAGATCGGATGGTGCCTGAGATGCATCGCATGGTCTCGTTGAGCTTAACGTCCAATCTATGGGTATGTGCACTTTCAAGCCTCCAATATGTTATGACTGAAACAGAAACAAATTATATTAGATGAGGTCAGGCGCAGGCTAGTACTTACAGCGGTTCATTGGCAAATTATGTGAAATTAATGTCACTTTTAGAAAGCTCTCGTTTTTAAGCCAGGGGGATTTTTTTGTTACAGTTGTCCAAATTATCGATTGAAAATAAATTGAATTTTGTTCTAGTAATTATTTATCCGTTATTAAAGTTGTATTATGTATCAAGTGTAGTTCTGTACCACTTGCGTCATAAAACAAACCAACGAACACCTTATTTATCAAAATGTATCTCAGATATTCTATGCTAGGGTAATATACGACACAAACATACCCACACACATACATAGGCTGCTAAAATCATTCCCATAGTCAGGTATAGGTACAATAGACCACTTTACCAAACACAAAAAAAATATTCCAGCTGCCAGCAGTAAAGAAACCAGCTTCTACTCCCAAGCCCTAACAATATAAATAAGTTTTTGGCAAAAATATAATTTTTGGTACAAGCTTTTATCGCTGACTGTACTTTTCTTTCAACAGGCAACTAATACTCCATGAGTCCATTCTAACAACACCAAGCACAATTAGTTTGCGTTGTTTTATCACAGTGTTCCCATGGCCACCTCATGTCTCCATCATCAGATCAGCTCCATGTCATCATAATATTGCAATTGTCATCCGATTTACATATTGTTATGTATGCAAAATTTCAGCTCAATCGGAAATCGGGAAGTGGGTCAAACTTAGCTGTCAAATGTATATGGCCAGCTTTAGTGCTAACATAACTGTTCCTAGTATTCCTATATTACCTACATGTTATAAGTAAGAATATTGTACGAGTAGGTATTATATTATTTTATAATCTTAGTAGAATAGGTACTAATACAATTTATTTGTATTGAATAAGGCCGGCGCCCCACTGCTGCGCACGCTACATCCACGGCCCACGTTTTAATACAAACCGTGGGCAAGCCCACGAAATTTTGTATAGGAACGTGGGTCGTGTACATAGCGTGCGCAGCAGTGGGGCGCCGGCCTAACTCTTGCAGGGAATTTGTAAGTTACTTGTGGGTATGGCTACTTTATTTATTTAATTTATAAACTTTATTGCACAAAAATACAGAATTACGTAAAAATGGCGAACTTAATGCCGAAAGGCATTATCTATCACCTACTAGTCAACCATAGAAACAAATATGTGACGTTCCACGGCAAAAGGTACCTTATGGCGGCTGGCGCTTACGTCGCATAGCGCCGCAATAATATTGGAGCGGCGTTAATAGTTAATAGCGTAAGCGCCAACCGCCATAAGGTACCTTTACCCGTGGGACGTCACATATAAACACTAAAGGTTGGTGCAAAAACCAATCAAAAAGCAAATGCAGTAGGTATATCTTAGATATACATACTAACATAAACATACATATATGTTATAAAAATAAATGTACTAATATGTATATGAGATGATAGACACTAGACGAGACATTTAGCAGATAAAAAACAAATTTTCTTGGGGCTTGTCTTACAGGTAGAGGGAGTGCATTCCATAGATAGGTTGCCTGAACGGCAAAACAATCATACATAAAACGGTTATGAAGAGGAAAGACTTACAGTTTAAGTGAGCGTGAGTTCACATCCGGAACGGGCATAAAAACTAAATACTTATTAATAATATTTTATCTTTATGTCTTAGATTTATGGCATAAAGTGTGTCTTTTTCTTTTTCAATAAACTTTTATTCTTGCTACAAAACCAGCTTCTAGAATATACAAACAGAGTAAAAAAATATATAAGTTTTTAAAGTGAGGTCTACGGGTTTCAAAGATTTTAATATTTGTTAGAACCCTTAAGTATGCACTTTTTATGCAGTGTGAATAAATGTATGCATAGGTAGTGTTGTAGTGTAACTCTTAACCCATCATTGTTGCCAAATCAACTTCCTGCAATTATAGTAGTGATAGAACAGGTTTTTAACAAACTTTTGTCACTTAGTAGAACATAATAGATAGAATGAGAAGAAATAGATATTAAGTGTCAATAATATTAAAAGGCACCAGAAACTTTTCATGATTTTAGTTTAAGAAAGGTGTACTTACATCTTCAATCCTTTCTTCTAGATCTTAGAACTTGTGTGCACATGCTGCACCATTGCATTTTGTATCTCTGGGTTCCGAGAGGCTCATGAATCTCCCTGTAGGTGTAGGCGAACAGGGGATGCTGAGTTATATATTTGGCTAGCATTTTCTTGTGCGCCGAAGCATCGACTGAAATTAAACATATTCATGACAAAACCAGTTAATGATCAAACGAAACGAAATTTTTCTATAAATAAATTAGAGAAACTTACATTTTGGGTGGCATTTCCTTTAGTTTACACAGCAAATCAGTATTTTTCTTCGACTTGGTTTGTATTTTCACTAAATTCACTGAATCATGCGCGTACGCGATGCTTGTCAATGTCAAGTGAATTGTCAGTTGAGAAAACACGATTATCCGTGCATGTTATAATGTAAGTCAATTTGTATAAAGCTGTCACTCATTTAAACATTTTTCAATTTGGAAGTGTAGTAATAAAACTAACTATTCGTTTTCAAACATCGTCCGACACACGTCCGACATTTTAATAAAGCCAGGCATTAAATGGATTTTTCATAAACTCTAGGCATAGACAATCGTGGTCACTTACGAATGATAGTGGATAACTTTATACGATATCGACGTGGTATTCTTATCGTAGCCCGTAACCATGTTCAGCAAAACGATAAAAATACGACTATCGTTAAAAGACGACAGTAGATTCCACGCGCAATATGATATAACCTTGCTAAGCCCGCTGGATATATTAAATCGGGTCACTCACGTATTTTAATTCGACGATAGCTCGACATGTTTGAACTGTGTTAGGTTGGTAGGTATAGGTATTCCACCTATCCAATTTCTTGGTCTAATGTGCATTGCGTCTCGCTCTCTCACTAAGCGAAATGTGAGACGCAAATACAGATTGGACAAAGAAATTGTAAGTATTACGTCAGTGTGGACGTACCTTTAGCGAACGAAGTAGTGAGTGAGTAGTGAAGCGTTGTGTGCAACCCATCATTTGACAATAATACCGAAAACAAGGGTATATTAGTTTCTCGCCACCCACTCGTTATATTTTTTTTTACATCATAGTATAAGAGGCAAACGAGCAGTTGAATCGCCTGATGGTAAGCGATTACCGTTGCCCATGGACACCCGCAACACCAGAAGGGTTGTAAGCGCGTTGCCGGAATTTAATATGAGAGTACGCTCGAATGTTTTCTTAGTTTTGAAATTACGCACCGCGCATCGTGCTCTTACTATCTGAGCAGAATCTATTATCTAATTGTTTGATGAAAATAAGAGCGAGTGCAGTCTGTTCAGTTCATTTTGTGCACATCTCTCGCTTAATTAGTTATTACTCGTATTACCTCTGCCAGTTCTGCTGCTGCTATAATGAATAGTAGCTTATTAGTAATTATTAGCCACTCTTTAAAATAACACGCCACCAATACGTACCTGCATGTATCATAAACTTTACGATTATGATGAAGTAGAAAATAATAGGTAATAGTTACTAAACTTTAACCTGTGACTGATCTATGATCAAAATTAAGAGTGAGTAATATGAGGGACAAAACTAATACTTAACTCTAATCGAACGAGCGAGCGAAGCGAAGTGAAGTTCTTATCGAACGAGCGAGCGAAGCGAAGTGAAGTTCTTACATTCGACTTTGAACACACGGCTGGCTAGGGGCACGTCCCGGCATTTCGATGTTTTTAAGCTGAACTATCAGAGGATAGTTTGATACTCGATAACTTAAGTAAAAATGTTCTAATTTAAATGAAATTGGGTGAACGTATAGTTGAGGTCATTATATTTTAGTCATTAAAGTTTGAGCTGGCTCGAACAAGAGGTTATTGACCTAGAAGAGCTGAAAGTGCTAAAAAGCTATTTGTGAGGGGTCTTGCTATTCTGGGTCATTTTAATTGCAAGAAAGTATGATCGAGTTTGGTATCAAATGAAAGTGCTCGGTTTACACATTTATTATTTTAGGTTGTATTGTAAGAACAATTGCGACATAAGTCAGAAACGCGCATGTGACACCCTTAATATATAAACATCCATAGACTACGAAAATCGCTTAGCGTTACTTGTTAGTCTCCATAGGCTACGGTGGCTAAAATCGAGAAAAAACTGTTTAAAAATTGAATTTAGCAAGGAGCAAGTACCAGGGCCTCATGAGTTACGAGAAGGTGTCGTTGACCAACCCGCCGTGGGGCGCGGGGCGCGGCGGCCGGGGCGCGTACCAGTATGAAGGTATCGCGGCTATATACTCGCGTATCTTAGCTGTATACTTTTGGTTTGGTTTGTTTGTATGATTTTTCTTCTTCCTGGCGTTATCCCGGCATTTTGCCACGGCTCATGGGTGCCTGGGGTCCGCTTGACAACTAATCCCATGATTTGACGTAGGCACTAGTTTTTACGAAAGTGACTGCCATCTGACCTTCCAACCCAGAGGGGAAACTAGGCCTTATTGGGATTAGTCCGGTTTCCTCACGATATTTTCCTTCACCGAAAAGCAACTGGTAAATATCAAATGATATTTCGTACATAAGTTCCGAAAAACTCATTGGTACGAGCCGGGGTTTGAACCCGCGACCTCCGGATTGAAAGTCGCACGCTCTTACCGCTAGGCCACCATCGCTTGTATATTGTACAAATTAATGTTTGTATGATTCTACTAGTTTAAAGACTTTAAAGTATTATTTTTGTTGACTTGTAGAAAAAGTATTGTATCCAATAGTGACAAGCTTTTCAGTCTCGTGCCTACTTGGGCAACTCAGCAAGCTTCGTTGCCTGAACACGGTGCTCGACTGAAGAGCTCTCTATTGTATCGCGATTGTATGAAATACTATTTTTTTTTGAAGACTTTTTTTATATGATGAAAATTTTGGAATCCAAAATGGCGGCCATGCTGTATGTCATAAAATTCGTCATGCATATCGTTTTATAGGTCATGGTCATCGTTTTCGAAATCTGCACACCTGTTTCAAATAAGGTATAGATGCATCCTAGTAAGTCAACAACATCTATATCTACTATCGAAATGTATTTTTGATAGTAGTAGTACGAAATGTAATCTGAAAGGAATCAAGTAATGCATTCCTGTAATGAGAAATCGACATTGATTCAAATTACTAGTAAGTAATTGTAATATTTGAAAAAAATATTCCTGATTCCTCAAATGGAATTGTACTTAGTAATTCGGTATTGTTAGATACAAAGTAATCTGGGAATCGGTAATCAGATTGCAAAGTAATTTCAAGTAATCGTGGAATTAGGAATCAATTACGAAATGCCCATCTCTAAGACTAAGTAAATATGATCACGTTTCTTCTTTTCGCTCTCAGCTTGGCTGGCTTCCCATTCGACAACGTCGCAATATTCGCTTGCTTTCCACTCTTTTTTCTGTGCTTAATGATCCACTCTCTCCGGAATACCTCAAATCCTTCTTTCAATACTACGGCGTTTCTCGCGTCCGCCAACTTCGCTCTTCTGGCAATATGTCTTTGTCCATCCCTCCTCACCGAACCGGGTTCATGTCGAATTCGTTCACTGTGCAGGTGGCGCGTCTATGGAACGGACTTCCTTTCAACATAAAAAATGCGCCTAATAAGTTCGCTTTCAAAAAATCCGTACGTGCTTTCTTTGCTAGCAGAATGAAAAAATCTTAGTGTATTATTAGTTTCATAATATGTTTCGTCGTTATTTATATATATATATAGGTATATAATATATATATGTACATATATATCATAGTATATTTGTATACGTAATTAATATGTTATTCGTAATTTATTGATTGTTTTTGCTGTTGTAATTGTAGCACCGCTCACAATCTCTCTGCTTAGCCTTAAGGTTGACTGGTAGAGAATGCCTTATGGCATTAAGTCCGCCTTTTGTACTATAAGGTTTTCTTTTGTGCAATAAAGATTAAATAAATAAATAAATAAATAAGTAGCACTGCATTCAATTGATCTTTTTGGCGAACCGCGAGTTCTCAGTTCGGGGCGAACTACTAGTAAGTATGTACCTATAAAAAAAACTGCGACAGTCAACACGTCAGGGGGTTGACCCGGCTGACCTCTCACTGATCAGATTAGGTCAACAATGGAACGGGAACCTTGACCGAAGGTCAGGAGTAATAATTAACAAGAAAGGTTGACCATTGGCTTAAGAGATTGTACCAAGCTACGAAGCGTGGAAACTTGCGGTAGTCAATAGAAGTGAGAACAATTAAATTAGAGCCGGAAACGACATACAAGAATAGTACATTTGCTGGAGCTCCGGTATCACGATTGCATTTATTAATCTAAGAAACCCGGCGGTTTGAGCTAAGAGCACTGGCGAATTATTTGCCTTTAACCTATTAATTTAGAAAATCCTGTCTTAGTACTATCGCCCACACTGTTAAATGTCGATCGGTGGACCTTATGCTTTTTGTAATAAGGTTTACCAATGTACAGTTACGAGTGTTGCTCTTTGTATTTATATTATAGGTATACCCTGGGAAATAGGTGCCATGGCGTGGGGCGGCGGCCTGTTTCGGGCGGCTATGGAGATGCAATGTAGATGCAAGCTTTTTACAGACCGAGATCGCCAAATATTGGAATACGCCGTTGCTTAATAGAAAATAGCAATTAAAAACGCATTACTGACTTACTTCTTGATCAAGCCATTCTCTATTGTATATAACTATAGTTCGTTTTTTTAGCATTAGAAAGAACTTGCAAGAAGGTAAGCGATTTTGACAAGTCTTTTAATTGAAAAACGCTTTTTAAAAATCAAAATTTAATACTTATGAAAGCAGAAGAATATAAATGATCGTATTAGATTCATAATTGTTACATATTTGCCGTAACTTATTTTTAAAATGTGTGTTTTCAATTAAAAGACACGTCAAGATTGTTTACCTTATTTCTAATGCTAAAAAAACGAACTATAATAATGTATATTGTCTGTTTAAGAGTTTTGCTGATTTAATATCGTAGAGGTCCATTCGATCGTACCTTTTAATTATCTAAATGTCATTTTGTTATTACATATTTTTACGCATGCAATTTCGCTCTTGTTTACCTACACTTTTTGCCTTATTACAAAGGAGTAAGGTGCAAAAGTGCAAACATATTTTTGACGTCGACTGTACACGTATTGGATCGAGCGGAGCGCACGGCAGATTGGTAACAAAATGACATCATTTAGAAATCAAAATGTACGTTTGAATTGAACTATGTATCTTGGATATAGAGCTTATGAAGTAAAAGCTTTATTAAAGTACAGCATTCAAATCAGGGCTATTGGGGGAAAAACTCGAATTTTGGAGCTCTTTTAATGGGTAAACTCTGTCCAGAAGAATATAGAGAGTAACGTTGGTCCAAGTATTGCAAACTCTGAGTATTAAGTATCTATCTAGGTAGGTACCTATATAACATTCGACCTTCGACTGACAGTTCCTCGAACTGTCCAGTCCACTTACTAAGGAACTAAATCTCAGCCTAGTGACTGAGTACACGTTCATAGTGTTCATTCATACCTGTAGGTCAAGGCCCTACTCATACTTATCTTTTGTCCGTTGGCCTGATCTGCCATTCGTCATGTTTAGACAACTGCCTTTGTTCGAAAGGTTAATTCTTTATATTGAGGTGTATCACTTTGAATTAATTCTTTTGATTAAATTACATACTTAGGTACCGGGTATAATTTAGCAGTTGTACCTACAACGATTAGATACCGATGTTTACTATTCGGATTTCCTCCTATATATGATATGTTGTATTGTAATGGTTATAATATATACTACAAGTAAACTCTAATGAGTTGAGACAATATTCTATTTTTATAGAAGAATTTAAAGGACTCGAAGGTGAATTAAGCTGGTTATATGTTGTTATTGAAGACTGCCTCTAAAATCGGCCCATGCACTATTAGGATCCCGATCAAGACTCATCCTACGTCGAAGAGGGGGCGTGCATTTTGACAGGGTTGAAATCTGGTGTTCAACAAGATTTACTTAAACTAGTCCACTTTATTCTTGGTCTCAAAAATCACTTATATTTCCGTTGTCATTTTATTTAGTAAGTAATCTGAAAAAAAAAAACATCTATAAAAGAGGCTTAAATAGTATCAGATAGTGACGTTTATTAAGTTCAGAAAATAACTATGAATCTTACAGATCCTTAACCCTTATAAAGTCCCCCGCCGCGTCTGTCTGTTTGTGTGTATGTATTAGGTACATTTGTGTGTAAGGTCGTAAGAGTTCAGGCAATCTCCATCATTCGTGAAATCCGAAAAATTTAAGAATAAGATAATAAGATTTTTTACACGTAATGTAACAGATAAATTATCTTCTTTCCCAAAGCTAGAGCAGTACCTTCAACGCCTTCTTATTCGCCTCGTACATCTTGACTCCCTCTCACAAAACTTTTGGTACAAATAGCTGCATATCATGAACATCAGAACTAGCGCTACCATATACATCAATGCAGGGCATGCTTTGATGTGTACTGAACATCCACACTCCTCAGAAGTATTAAAGGCGTCAGCTAGGCAAAAAAAGAACGGTTGTATAAGATTACAGTAGGTAATATAGGTACCTACCCATTTCTGTTTGTTGTTTGCGTGTAAGTGTATCTAATACTTACAACACATACCTCTGTTAGCTAGCTGAGATATAAAAGACGTATTTGAATTCTTTATTCTACTGACGCGAGGTAGGCAGGAAACAAAACCCTGAAGGCTTAGAAGGCATTGCGATTCATTTCTAGCGGTTTCAGAAACGCATGTAACGTACGGCACACTTCAATATATTCGCGCACGAGTGTGGAGGGAGCTTTAGACTGAAACCGCAAGAATTTAGTCCCAGTGCGTTTTAAGCATTATTATAAGTAGTTGGTTTTTTTTAGCATTAGAAAGAACTTGAAAGAAGGTAAGCGATCTTGACATGTCTTTTAATTGAAAAACGCTTTTTAAAAATCAGTAACTATTAGTTATGAAAGCAGAAGAATCTGGATAATTGCAATCTCAAGGGACCGGCCATTTTTTGTCAATTAACCAGGTTTTTCATTTAAGCAGGTCGTGTCAATTAACGAGGTTCAAAAAATCGTTGTGTCAATTATGGAAGTTTTCATTAATAGATGTTGCGTTCTGACAAATTTCTTTTACGGAGGTGCAAATAACCATTAAAAGTAGATTTACACGCTTACGTTCTGGGTTTCTGCTCTATATATTGCTTCTGTCTATACTTGCACTTTTACACTACATTAATTACTACTTTATTTTCTTATCATTGGGGTTTAAAAAATTTCCTTGAATTGTAGAAGAAAGTTTTATTAGAATGTAAAAAGCATACTTTGTTTTTGAGTTAATCACAACTATTTCATCTACTACAGGCTGTGATAGATACCCAATAAATAAATTGAATTATGGATGAAGATATAAATAAAATGATCATTGCTATTAAAATATTGTTTCTGCTGTCTACAACTACATTATTTCAATTACAGAGGTAATAAGTAAGACTCGTTACAATAATAGAGGTAAAAAAAAAGAGCAAAAATTACGGATTTTTTTTAGCACAGTGTTAATTATAGAGGTCTTAGTTGCGATCTGGTCAATTACAGAGGCAAAATTACGAAAAGCACTAAAAGCTAAATTGCAATTATAGAGGTTCCAAATTTTCAATTATTGAGGCCTTTTGGTCTCAAGGGACCGGGACCGGACTTTTGGTTGCAATTATTGAGGTTTTCCATTTATCCAGGTGCCAATTAACCAGGTTTCACTGTAAATGATCGTATATTTGCCGTAACTTATTTTTAAAATGTGTTTTTCAATTAAAAGACACATCAAGATTGTTTACCTTATTTCTAATGCTAGAAAAACGAACTATAGTCATTCTAACACTTCATGCAAGCACTGACGAGTAAGATTATGTCGTCACTTCGTCAGGTAATAACCAAAACTCACTAATTACTACTTACTACAAGTTCAGAGCCACATAGAACCGTTAAAGTTCTTAGTACCAAACCAAGATTGATTTTTGTTAAATTAAATTTTTTATGCAACTCACTAGAGTTTTGGCCGTCAGCTGACGATAGCTAGCCATACACGTACGGATTTGTCCGCCGGATACGTCTCGGATCAGATCCGCGACTTCGCCACACACGGCGACGGACATCAGTTGTGATCCGGATTTAGCTAGTAACGGTTGTCTGCAACAATGTCTCTGTCTAAACAAAAACTGGCTGTGATATGTGGCGGTTTTATATGTCTCGAAGAAGGAAACAAGCTTACGATAATTGGTCGAAGAATTTACATTTTTCGACCAATTGATCGTAAGCTTGTTGTGTAAGATCCTTCCTTGAGGTACAATTTTTTGTCCTTGCGCTTCCATAAACATGGTAATGACTTATAAACCTCTATAAAACTCATCCAAAATACTTTGTTTTCCCTAAACGCCGTTTTAAATGAGTGCGTGCGTAATGCACTGGTTTCCTAGGATAGCGCTGCCGTCATATAGCGGCCGTCTCCATACAAATACTACGACATCCATATTTAGCCATATCATTTAGTATGGAGACGGCCGCTATAAGACGGCACCGCTATCCTAGGAAAACCGATCTTAACTGTCGTGCCGTAGCGTTATGCTCTGGTTTCCTAGGATAGCGGTGCCGTCATATAGCGGCCGTCTCCATATAAATACTACGACATCCATATTTAGCCGTATTTTTTAGTATGGAGACGGTCGCTATATGACGGTACCGCTATCCTAGGAAAACCAATCTTTAGAGCGTAACGAGGTGCGATCCGGCGGACACATCCGTTACTACGCACGGTTACATATCAGAATACCGAAAACTGATTTACCTAATGTTAAATCACCTATGCTTGATTAACCTATTTTTAAATTACCTATCGATCATTTTACCTAAACATTGACAGACCTAAGTTTATAATACCTAAGCTCAAATAACCTAATGGACGAAACACCTAATGCACGATATACCTAATGCACGTTTTACCTACTGCACGTTTCCCCTAAAGCTATTATACCTAATGTACGAATCACCTATAGCTGATATACCTAATGGACGATACACCTAAAGCTGATATACCTAGTGAACGATGTACCTAAACTTGATTTACCTAATGGACGAAATACCTAACACTGTTAAACCTATCGCACGAAATATCTAAAGTTGATATACCTCCTGAACGAATTACCTAATGTCGATATGCCTAATGCACGGAATACCTAAAGTCTATATACCTAGTACACAATTCATATCGTTTTGCCGAATGATCAAGTGGCAACTCCACCCAATAAATCGTATGATTTCCCAACCTTACAGTAGAAACTGTTTGTTTGGATAACAACTTAAAAATACACTTTTTGAAACGCTACTTTTTAGGTAGTAGAATGATTTCGTAAGTCTAATACAAAATTAGTTATCTTATCTTATTAAAAACTTAATTTTTGTAAGTTAACATCATGACGATGAAATAAAAGTCGGTTTTGGCACTGTTTGGTCGCAGTTAACCTAACACGCTCCTCCTCGCTTTGCTCGTCGTCGCACCTATCTCGACTTTGTCAAATGACTAGACTTTATATTATAATAAAAATAGTAAGCCACTTGAATGATTTGGCTAAAAAAATTATACCATGTTGTATGTCCTAATAATATTCTACTAAACAATAATTATATTTTAGATTTTAGGTATTTCGTTCATTAAGTGCATCGACTTCAGGTATCTCGCGCATTAGGTGTATCGAATTTAGGTATTTCGTTCATTAGGTATGTTAACTTTAGGTAATTCGATCATTAGGTATACCGACTTCAGGTAATTCGTGCAGTAGGTATGTTAACTTTAGGTAATTCGATCATTAGGTATACCGAGTTTAGGTATTTCGTGCATTAGGTATATCAACATTAGGTGTTTCGTGTATTAGGTATATTAGCTTTAGGTATTTCGAGTATGAGGTGTTTCAACTTTAGGTAAATCGACCATAGGTATTCTGAGCTTAGGTAAACCAATTGTAGATGAAACATGCAATAGGTAATTCGTTCATTAGGTGTTATGAGCTTAGGTTAATTGATCATTAGGTATTTAAAAAAATAGGTGAAACGAGCATAGGTGATTCAACATTAGGTAAATCGATTTTCGGTATTCTGATATGTAACCCTACGCACACACGCCCAGTCCGCTCTCGGATCTGTCTGCTCTGTGTCCGGTTTTGTGCACGGACAGCGGACAGACATCCGGCAGACAAATAGTACGTTGCTTCTGGAAAAAAATATATGGATAACTTGGTATAATTAATAGAAGACTTTTTTCATTTGGGATATGTACGTTATGGACCGAAGTTATTTTTCATCAACCCTCCCCAACCCTCTGCGTCACCCCCCCCACACCCCCGCAAAGGGCCCGAAACGTGGTTTTTCTAAATTTTTAAGAAAACTGTTCAAGATATAAAAAAAGTGTGTAGGAACGAAGTGATCCTTAGCAAATTTGCTATTTATCTCTTATACACACTATAGTGCTATCACTTATAGTTTTTTGTGAAATCTGTCACCATATATGCAATTTATTTAGAATTTAAGTTTTTTTTTCTTTTGTAAGATAACTTTTCTCAAAATATACTTACGATATCGCCAAATTTTGTTTAATTTAAATAAATAGTTAATATGTTCTTTAAAATGGTGTATTATTTATTATTAAACTCCTTCATTTGACGTAGGCCTTACTGGGATTTGTCCGGTTTCCTCACGATGTTTTCCTTCGCCGAAAAGCGACAACTAACGCGAGGAAGAAGATGTGTGTGGTGATCAAAAATCGTGGGTTCACCCTCGGTTGTGCTGTACCTATAAATTTCGGTCAGGATCCGTTTCATATACAGACAAGTGGTTAATAACAATATTAGCTGACATTGAAAATATTTGAAGGCGATGTATTTTAAAAATGGCATAGCATCGTCAAATGAAGTAGTTTAATAATAAATATCACATACATACATATAATCACGCCTATTTCCCGGAGGAGTAGGCAGAGACCTCGGATTTCCACTTGATACGATCCTGACATACCCCTTTCGCTTCCTTCACTTTCATTACATTCCTCATACACGCTCGCCGGTTTAGGGTGCTCTTGACTTGGCCTTTCTTCAGGATTTCCCCGATCTGATCAGAGAAAATCCGCCGAGGTCTACCCCTTCCAACTCCCACTTCCACTTCTCCCTTATACACTCTCTTTGTTAGCCTTCTTTCACTCATTCTTTCCACATGTCCAAACCATCTCAACATACCTTTCTCAATTTTAGTCACTAGATCTACATTCAGTGGACACTTTTCCCTTATCACACTGTTCCTAATTCTATCTTGCAATCTCACACCACACACACTTCTCAGCGCTCTCATTTCCACTGCATTCTCTTGGCTCTGATGCCTCTTCTGCCATACCCAACTTTCGCTACCATACATAAGTGTAGGCACCAACACCCCTCTATGAACAGCCAACCGTGCTTTTTGCGACACCTTCTGGCTGCTTATAAAAGCGTTGAGTGCCCTATTCACACGATTTCCAGCATTCACTCTCCTTTCAATGTCTTTATCATTATTATCGTCCCTAGTGAACAAGGTTCCCAGATACACAAACTCTTTTAATAAGTAATACCCATTTTAAATAACATATTATTTACTTAAATAAAAAAAACCGGTCAAGTGCGAGTCGAACTCGCGTTCCAAGGGTTCCGTACATAAGTCCGACTCACGCTTGACTGCACATTTCTAATAGGTTTTCCTTTGTGTATTTTTTTCATAATTTTAGGCCCAGTAGTTTCAGAGATAAAGGGGGGGGGGGGAATGGTCGGACAGACAGACAGACGCACAAGTGATCTTATAAGGGTTCCGTGTTTTTCCTTTTGAGGTACGGAACCCTAAAAACGTGGATGATATCGTAAGTGTTATTTGAGAAAACTCATTAGAAGAAAAAAAAAAACACTGAAAATGCTAAAAATAGCATCTTCCGTGACGTATTGAGCAAAAACTATAAGTGATAGCAATATAGTGTGTATAAGAGATAAATAGAAAATTTAAACAGGATCACTTCGTTCCTACACCCTTTTTCTGTATCTTGAACGGTTTTCTTAAAAATTGAGAAAAACTAGGTTTTGGACCCTTTGCGGGGGTGGGGGGGGGGGGGGGGGGGTGACGCCGAGGGGGGAGGGGAGGGGAGGGTTGATGAAAAATATCTTCGGTCAACAACGTACATATCCCAATAAAAAAAAGTCTTCTATTAATTATGCCGTAATTTTAGCTAATTTCATTGAATTAAAAATATGTATGTCAATTACTCGTCACACATTGACGGATGTGTCCGCCGGACACATCTATCAGACAGATCTGACGGACAAATCCGTACGTGTATGGGCTACTGGCTATTAGCATTAGTGAACTAGCTATTACGGAATACACTTTAGTTTGGATAGTTAAGAAGTAGGTGAACTGGACTTACAAATGGATTTAGCGACTGTCTCGCATGATGCGGAAACGGTAGTTACGGGCGCGGGCGCGGGTGTAGCTGTGAGTACAGCTCGTGTGTTTGGTCTGCAGAACTTGGTGTTTTCCTTATTTGCTGAAATGATATAGTAGTTTTGTGTTATAAGGGATCAAAATGATATATTTCCGTCAAGGGCGTACATTGAATCCTGAGCGTAATGAAGGATTCAAGTGTTAACGCCCAAGACGAAATAATTTTGATACCGTGTGACACATACAGCTTTTCATATGAACTATGAGGAAATTATGTCCCAAAATATGTATGTCGGGGCGTGACTCCAGAAGGACGTATTGCAGCGTTACAGTTCATAGTTTTAGACGCCTATATACAATCGATTAGCAATGTTTGGCTACGTATTACTGGAGTCGTAATGAAATTCATAACGTAGAGAGTAACGCCGTCTATTGGCGTATTGTTGAACTAAGATGACAGGTAGAAGGCTTTGGAACGTCAAATTGTTTAACTTGGGTGAAGTTCGGTACAAGGTGGCAGTTTTGTCGTTATATTGGTAGACCGGTCGAGCAGGTTTGCCAACTTGACTTCGAGGCGGGAGCGATGAGGCTCCGCCGGCAGACCTGATCGGACCGCGCTAGAGATCGGACGTTAGCCATACCTCGTGCCTAACTCGCCACGTTCCTGAAGGCTTATACCTGAAGGATTATTCTGAAAGCTTATAGAATCCAACGTTCTTTAACCATTTAGCTAAGTGTTTTATTTCAAGTCTTATTTTGATTCCTATGTTTCATTAGAAGCTTACTTTTGTGAAATAAAGAAAGAATGTGTTGTTTTGAAAAGATGTGTCCCGCTGAGTTTGTTGCCGGTCCCATATTGGGCTAAATCTTCTCAGGTCAGAGGTGTAGGGTTGGAGCCGGCCTAGCTTGACGTGAATAAAGATTTGAACGTTTCATGTGATCTTTTATTTTCAATTAAATCCAAATGCATCTAGCAATTAGTTATTTTTATCATTTAGTACTGAAATATAGTAGGCGGTAGTATGGTTAACAAGTCCGAATGTTTATTTCATGCACTGGTAGCATACTAATTTAGCTGTGAAGTAATACATTGAGGTACTACGCCCACCACCGTCGCCCGTGCCTCCGTCATGTATTATTTGACCAAAAAAAAATAGTATGCAAGAAAGAAAAATCGTGTCCTAGAACAGAAAAGTACAACTTTGATCCCTCCTAGCGGGGAAGAAAAAGCCCTTTTTCGAATAAGTGATGTGAAAAGTAAATTGTTTCTAACTAACACTTAAACGCTTTAGCTCCTGCTGTAGAAGCTATAGGAGCAGCAAGTGGTTGTAAGTAGAGATGCACCGGATATTCGGTTACTATCCGGTAACCGGCCCATCCAGCCCTTATTTTAATATCCGGCAGGAAACCGGTTAATGACCTACTATCCGGCAGGATACCGGATAGTAACTTTGTTTGATTTCGGAGTAAACAAATTGGATTTAAGAAACAGTCATAATCGTACTTGTTTATTATTTTAAAACAATTTAAACAACATTCCACTCACTTGCATGCGCACTCATTTCGAACCTAGAAATCTGACTGCGCGAAGTGTCCAAAGGTTCACTACGAAACAGGTCAAAACTTACACTGCGCGCACCTGAAAAACCGAAATGTAGGTATAGTTCCGCCGGCCGAATATTCTGCGGCCGTATACCGAAATTTCGGCCGATGGTCAGGCCGAACATCTGGTAGGTATCCGGTATCCGGCCAAACAACTATCCGTTGCATCTCTAGTTGAAAGATAAGAGTAACATGATAACCACAATAAGTTAGTAGTATATTTATTAGGTACTTATTACCTATTCACGGCTAAATAACATACTCCTTTTTGGTGAGATTGGACGGGCAGCATGTCTACTATACGGATCTAGTCTAGTGCATAATTATTTCCCATCGTATTGTCATGTTACTTTCAGTCAACTTCAGTACTTTTTGTACCGAGACTGACTGAAATAGCAATGCAAATTGCACCTTTCCGTGAAAATACGATGGAAAACAATTATGCAGTCCATCTGTAGGTTCCTAATTTATTTGGAAATCTATTAGAGGAGAAGGACGAAAAAATTAAAAAGAACGAATCTTACTATCAAGTTCTAAAGTTAGTTATAAAGTATTCAATAATGCCTTTGATATATTTTCAGATTTATTTCTATTAATATTTCTACATATGATATTTTGATAACAATATGTTTTGTTATTGTGTAATAATAATAAATATTGGCTGCTGGCGGCACCCTAGGTTAAGTTTTTATGTGTCATAAGGGCTTGTTGCTAGGCCTACATGAATAAAGTATATTTTGATTTATAATATGTTTATATGTATTTTTTTATTGTTTTGTAAGTGTTTTTATATTTCACTTTTATATATATACATTATAAATAACCTAACCCAAGATATTAAATGAATTAAAGGAGATATATTAGGTCCTTACCTATGAAATTGGCGTTTTTGTTCATAGATATAAGTCTGATCCTAGTTTTTTTTTTTTACAAAAGTACATACACAATTACAATAAAACTACAGTGCACTCAATAAACAACGATTTTACATACAATTAATTGTTATTTTTTATTGTTAAGTGTTCAGAATTAAGCCTTGAAAATAGGTCTTTTCATGTGCTGTCGGTTCGAGTATTAAAATTACTTATATTTTTCTAATGGTACCAATTTTCAAGAAATGGAGATATTGAAAACATACCTTAAAGGTGTCAAAAATTACTGGAAAAATTTTGTTTGGTTTGAATTAGCCATCAAAAAAATATCCGCAAAATTAATTGTATGGAAATTCGTGTTTCGTTGAAATTCTCCGAACAAAACGCCAATTTCATAGGTAATGACCTAATAAATATTGCGTAGATATGTGAAGGCACTTACTATTTTTACGACTAGGTTTCCCGGCTTTTGCACAGCACGCTATTATCATTGTGGTTTTGATTCATGGTCGTTATCGACCATTGTTATTTATTTAATTGGTTTTCTGTTTACATGCTACCTACATTTTACATGATGTTGTTGACATCAGAGAGCATTTGTAATCACTATGTTTTGACATTTAACACAAAGTGACATTGGCTGATCATTGGCTCCATGGAGTATAGAGTAAAAGGAGCGAAATTTCTTATGGTAGAACAGGCGTAAAAGTGTCCAGCAGTTAGCTTTAATAGGCCAGTCATCTTAAGCCTAAAAAGGGGGTCAACCTCGGAATGAGAGGTGATTGTTTTCCTTACCTTTACCTTCCATAATTGGCTCTCTCAGCTCAGACATAGAGGGTAGAGGTTAAGCCCCCCATTCACACTCCTACCTTGTAGTCCGCCTCGTAGTCCGCCTCGTTGGGTAGGATTGTGTATGGGGGTTGCGGACTACGAGCCGTCCTACAAACCCAAGTAGGATGCCACTTGGGTCCTACTAATCCTACAAGCCCCGCCCACCGCTGTAGTCCGCCGCGTAGGATTGTGTGTGGCTTGTCGTCCTACGTTGCGGACTACCGTGTTTGACGTATGACAACAGTGCGCGCCATTTTTTTGAAATTTGTAAACGAAATCGCTGTTTTTAGGACCAGAAATCACCCAATCACTCCAACAAACAATGGAGGAATAGGCATTGCAACAATTATTACCAATACTTAAGAAATATGACGCTCTCTTGCGAATTTTTAGCAGTTTCTTTTCCCACACTCTTTTTTATTTTTATCCAATAGCAAAAAAATACATAGCAGAAGAGCTATTTTCTTTTTTTTTAATTGCCCGTAACATTTTCAAGAGTAAGTAGACCGACACTTGTGAGAAACGAAGCAGTACTGGTGATGGACGGCAAAACAGTACCGTGTGTGAGTTATTTCTTGCTCCGTAGTCCTGCGAGGCGGACTACAACGTAGGAGGGTGTGTGAGCTATTATATCCTACGCTGTAGTCCTGCGAGGCGGACTACAAGGTAGGTGTGTGTGTGTGGGGCTTTATAGAGTCTGTGCGGAAAAAGAAGAGTCGTGAAATGTATGGGCTCCCTTCTTAGAGCATTTAGTAACTGGAGACGTCTTGACTGTCCTTTTCTGTACAAAACAGTCTGCCGATTTTTGCGGGGGAGGGGCACGTCAAATGTATGGCTATTTCTACATGATTAGTACGTAACGTACAAATAAACATGTCAGATATAAGTTTCCATACAAAAGTTTGCACAATTGTGCAAGGATTACGGCAGAGGGGTAAGCTCTTAAAGGCGACTCCGGTTATTAAATGCTCTAAGGCTCCCTTACATTCCATGACTCTTCTCTTTCCGCACAGAGTCTACTTACTTGCATCCTGCTTGTGTGAAGTACCCGTACCCTGAGTCACTGATAATGTCAACGCTAAAGTCTACGTAATTTCGTTCGCACTAATATGTCAGTACGAGCGAGATGCATAGAAAGTAAGTTACGTTCACGTTAGAGTTTATTATATCAGTGCTAAACTGGTGATAGCTGTGTTCTTCTCTCACTCTCACGGAGCGTAAGTGTGACTGAGATGGATGTGAGTGCTCGCGACTGCAGATATCATGTTTTTTAATTAATTAATATTTTTTGAGAGTTTTAATAATAAATAAAAGTAATCGCTGAGTTCCCATCAAGCATAATATTGCCTATTTTTAGAAAATATTTTCAAATTTTTAGTACATATTGTGCAATATTTAATTTATATTTTTAAAGTGATGCATCTTAGACCTATGTGTAACATAGGTCGTTCGTGATTTTTTTCTATCGAGCGCAAGTCAAGAACTCAGGATTCAAATAGCTGAAATCCTTAAAGAAAGGCCTCAAGAATCAAGATAGCTACTTCATTAATTTTTTGCCGACCGTATTGAGATTTAAGAAAGCGCTACGACCATGTCATACGACTTTTTAAAAACTCCGTTCTCTGAACTTATTGCACCTTACCGATTCTCGTCAAATTATGTGAGCCAGCCGGTTCGGTAGTTACCGTTATCTGTGACCGATACGCTAAATATTTAAATGTTGTTATCGAACTGTTCGAACTACTAAGGATATCACTACATCTTATAAAACAAAAGTCCCCCGCCGCGCCTGTCTGTTTGTGTTTGTATGTTCGCGATAAACTCAAAAACTACTGGGGGGCGATTTTAGAATTTCGATCGCACGGTTTCGTCACTCGGAAATCGGTGGAAAACGGTGAAATGCTAATTTTTGAAATACGAGCGATAGAAATTGGGAATCTAGTGGTATTGACCACTCGTTTTCTATTCTATTAGTAGAATTTAAATGCCTAGTAGTGGAGATACATATTATTGAACAAAATACACGAAATCGAGCGGTCGAATTTCAAAAATCGCCCCCCTGAACGGATTTTCAGCGGTTTTCACCTATGAATAGAGTGATTCCTGAGGAAGGTTTAGGTGTATAATTTGATTAATTTGTTAACCCGTACGAAGCCGGGGCGGACCGCTAGTAAAATATAATATTGAAGGGAAATATTTTTACAAAATGGTCCTTGACACATCTGGAACGACCGAAACGTTGCTGTAGCAACTTCGCTTCAGATTACCGTTGACAATCACAAACATCATGCATTTGATAGGGACTTGTTCTGTGAGACTTACGGTTCAATGTATTGTGTCCCTCTGTGCTAGTATATTGCATTGTGGTAATTTTACTTGAGATTCTACTCGCGGCTAAGCAAGCGTCTCTGTTTTTGAACGCAACATTCTGCTGACTGAATAATCAATAACACTTGGCAAATCTAATGTCTGTTTGTTTAATGTTACGAGAGAATGCACGTTGTTGACGAAGCCCTCTACCTAAATTTCTTAGCTCCGTAAGCTGTTAATATTATCAGTCCTCCAGTACGGGTCCTTCCTTCGGCGCTTGCAAGTCACCTTTGGATTTGCAAGAGTTGCAAGCGCCCATAGGCTACGGTAGCCAGTACGGAAGATGTTTTTAATATTGGCGTAGAATTGGCGTAGATGTTTTTTAATACATATTAACGTACCTATTGGCATAGAAGTTTGGTGGCAGGGGGCTCAATTATCTCTGCTGCTGACTGTAGATTGTGAGGTAAGGGCAATATGGCCAAAATTGTTAGAGAGTCAAACAAATGCTGCTTTCTCGGTGAGGATATTTCTCAATAACAATAGTGGACTGGGTAAATTCACGATAAATGGCGTTACATGTAGAGCGGCAAGTTGTCAATCAGAAGTTATTTTTGGTGTGGTTAATACTAAAATATTTATTTTGTTTGTGCACTATTAGGTACAATGTACATACATGAGTGAATAAGGAAAATTTATTTCATAACTAAAATAAAACATAATCGTACCGTAGACTTTGGAAAATTTGGGGTTACTTTGATAGATTTAAAACGGCCATAGAATTACCATTATTCATTATTTACTGAAAATGTTCCTGTGACTAGTTAGATTACTATATATTCATATTCACCTACTGTAAAAAATCTCGCATAAATATATATTCTTCCATCGTTCATCCATCGTTTTTTGGGTCTACCATACGCTCTCCGTCCATCAACATTCATCCCTAACATTCTTTTGCCTATATGGCATTCATCCCTCCTCATTACATGCCCATACCACGCTAACCTAGTACTCCTCATTTTCTCCGCTACTGGAGCTACTTTCAAACTTCCTCTTATATACTCATTCTTAATACGATCCTTTCTCGTCACTCCACACATCGTCGCATAAATATATATTATGGCTTAAAAACTAGAATTTTAAAGTCGCCCCTATATTTTAACCAATATAATTTCAAATCAGAAATTAGAGTACCTGTAGTATCATCTACCTTTAGTAAAAGAAAAGGAAAATTTTCTGTCTGTTCTGTATTACCTAATTCGCACTATTAAAATTATGCTGTTAACTTTGCAACTTTGCTGTGTTAAGTACTTTGCAAGTGGCTTAAACTAGCATTACGTTGATAGTTTAAGGGTCTCCCCAGATATATCGACGCGGATTCGGCAAAAGCCAATAGGAAAAAGCTTTATGTCTGCGCAATGACGTAAAGCTTTTTCCTATCGGCTTTTGCCGAATCCGCGTCATATAGGTACCTACTTAATTAATTAATTGTGATTCCCGACACCCACTACATTCGCATACTCCTATAACCGGCAGGCTAAAGTCACGCAGGAGTTTTGTCACCAATCCAGCCCTCGAGTACCAAACGCCAAAAGAGGCCCGTCTTGTAGCATGGAAATCGCAGCTCAATGAAGACTCGCTAAACATAACAACACCTAACGAGCGCTTAAGTACCACCTGGCGCAAGAGAAAAATGGGTGACCTGGAAGTCTCTAAATAGACTAAGATCGGGAGTTGGCCGATCCAAAGATAACCTCCTGAAATGGGGAATAAACCCGGGACAAAGTGATGCACTATGCGAATGTGGCGACCTACAAACAACGCAACATATGATGCAGTGTTCCCTGTGTCCAACTATGTGCACTACAGAAGACCTCATAAGAGCTACCCCCGGGGGTTAGAGGTGGCAAGATATTGGCAAAATACTATTTAGTTATGATCCTTTCACACGATAAGAAGAAGAAGAAGATTAATTGAATTCATGACACCAACGCGATCTTAGACCGTAGACCTTACTAGTAACAATAATATGCACTGAATGCTGAAATTTCACAGTATCGTTTTCGCTGTGAAATTTAAACCGTTACCTACGTAGACCTTATAATTTATAACAATAAGTGAGCGCGATTTTTTATCTGGACCCGAAAGTAGGTACTGTCGTGTACAAAGTGACAACTCAATTTACCATTCGGCCTTGAGCGGAAATAGTATCATTTTACGTAATTTTAAACCATATTGTCGTAAGTCGGTATAGCCTATTATAAAAAGTTCGCTGCGGAGAGGCATTCGGTTTTTAAGAATATCTTTGACTTGATATTTATATGTAATTATACTCAGCTCACTCAGTGAATATTGCTCGTATTTATTTTTTGTGCAAGGTCGATGCATAGAGGGCTTAATAACATCAATAGTAGATATTTAAAATCTGAATGCAGCTCGTGGTTGAGGATAAGGCTTTTATTAGGTGTCAATTAATGACAGGCTATTAGGTACTTTGTTTCCAATAAAAGTAATCAAGGTTATAAGTTGTTGGTATAGTCGTAGTTTGATAAAAAATATAATAGGTGGTTAAGTAGGCAGCAACTAGAAATAAATCACTCTCCATGTTATACCTACTTACCAAAATTGGCCTATTTGGTGTAAATACCTAAACCAGAATTTATTAGTTTATTCCAAGGTTAATTATTGCAATTTGAAGTTTAATCTCTGGTAATATGTACAGTTAGCAACAGAAGCATATAGTTAAGCGGATACCGATGTGCCATCGAAAATTTCCGAATTTGCGAAATTTCCACATGGAATAATTTCGGGAACTTCTCATCCGCTGCATTTTATGCCACGTCCTGGGCCCTATGTCCTACTACCTATACACATCCAGTATCTAAGCCTCGGTGACTTATCTGCAGGCGACAGTAGAAATCCAATACGTTAAATAGCCGTGACATTTGATGATCTTACTTTTATCTGTGACAAATCAAAAAGCACATCGTTATCTCCATGGATTACACTATACTCTATAGGTACTCGAAAACGGACTAAAGAGATTGCTTTTGTATTCGGTACTTACCTAAATTATATTTATATCCCCTACACTACGGCTCACAAGATGCTTTTCTTTGTTCACGTTTTAAATCGAATTGAATCAATGTCTTAATGACTATCAAATTCGCGGTCGAGTGCGTTTCCCACGCCTCGTGTTGTGCCGAATCGAATGATTTATCGTGTCGTGACAATGCTTATTATACTGTTTCATGTGTAGAGCGCGTTAACTATAGCTATAACTTTTTAAAGTTTCCAAAATATTCATAGTGGGTGTTTGGGGATTACTAATGGTACACTGAACTGACCTCTCTTCGCTACATAGTATAGTTACGGTATGGCCCCATATAGTATACGGGCGACTTGGCTATGAGCTATAATAACTAATATAACTATAGTCTCTTCTTGCTTTCTGTAAGGTTTATCGTGTTCTATGGTATCGTCGGTAGAGTAGAAGTATAATGTATAATATACGAATACAAAGGCCACTTGCACCATTCACCAACTCGGGGTTAACCGGGTAAATCTGGAGTTACCATGGTTACCACTACCAGTACAATTTGACACTGGGTTAACGGTTAACCCCGGGTTAGTGGGATGGTGCAAGTGGCGCTAAAGGTTGGTACCTACATGCCGTTGAAATTGATTTACGTAACTGACAATAGTTTTATTCGATTTACGCGAGTATGGCTGTTTATAAACTTTGCCTTTTATGCGTATTGATATACATGTAATGTCGTCCCACCATCAGACGCAGTATATTTTGTGTTTAACAGAAGGAAGACTAGAAGCTTCTAACTCGGTTCGAAGGACCAAACAGCTCTATGTATAAATACAACACAGCTTTTAAAAGATGCGTAACTTACCTATATTTTTAGCAGCTAGCTAGATTCAAGTAAATTATGTCACATTAACAGCTAAATAAAAAATGTGGCCAGTTTGAGACATAGGTACTTTTTACGTATACTAACTATTAAAAATTATCTTTATGTTAAATATATTATTCAACACACAGTAACATACATATTCAGTTTCATTTTTAAAGCATCAATTGGAAACTAAAAACCTTTATGTCACAGACCCTTAGCATCAAACCGAAAAGGTCACGCGTAAATATCAATCACTTCTCACTAATCCTAATAAAATATCCTATAGCTGCAGCAGTTAAAGCAACTGAGTAAGTACTCATAGTGTTGAATATCTCATTGACGCACGGACAGACTGTATAACCGGACTTGGGCGGCCTTGCTAAACCCAGCTTTGTCCAGTGGCTCTATTCTCGATAGCATTAATGACGCATTGCGATTTCATATACCTACTCAATATGTACTGAAAACTCACTGACAGTAATGTTCAAGGCGTAATTAGATTACATTTGATGTAAAACCTAATTTAATTGAGTGTTTTAGAATACAGATACAGTTAGCGCGTTGAGTTAGCACAACTAATGATTGAATGTATTTTATTACCTCGTATATATCACTAGAAAGTGACAGATTGGCATTCCTCTTAGAAAACGGAGTTTAAACGTTAGTTTAGCGTTTATCTAACTGGCAACTGTAGCTTTACCACGAGCACAGAATAAATTTGACATTGATATATTCGCTAACGTCTTCGTAACTTACCTACTTTTTATACATCTCGCTCGCGCTAATATGTCAGTACGAGCGAGATGCATTAGCGTATATGTCAGTGTTGATACCTACTGTCAGTGACTCGTGGTACGGGTACAGGTGTAGGTAGTAAATAATCTTTTTCCTTCGTATTTCCTCAGCAATTTTCGTATTCGTCATGCTACTTCAGTCAGCCTCAGTACCTTTTGTATGTAAATACGATGGAAAAGGATTACCTATTCGCCACATCTGTATCATACTTAGATGTAGATATACATTCGAAACAATAATCATAACTATCTATCAAATGTTTTACAAAAAAGGATTGAACATTTCAATTGACTGGGTGTGTCGTGAATGCTATTGCCTGCTGTTATGTGAATGACTGTGTTGATAAAGGTTGCAAAAGTTTGATAAGATCTTTGGTTTGTCTGTGGCTCTGGCACATGGTGAAACCACTCCATTGTAATATATAACTCTGGACAGTGCACGTGCGTCACATACTTAATTAATACCAACTTATGTTTAGATTAGATAGGTAATCACATGCGAATATTTTCATACCCGGATTAGAGTAGGTACGCCTAGTACGAGGCACATTTGAGCAAGGTTTTCCGTATACTTTTTTATTTTATACTGTATAGTATACTTATTTTGATTTTTGCTATTAACTGAAAAATTAGATGATCAACTAATTCTTCATTCTATTGGTTAATATTATTATGTATCCATAAAAACAATTGCTGTATAAGTAGATATGTCCAAAAGGGGTCTCTATTGTCTGTCTGTCTGTCTGTTTCCCAAATAGTTTTAAGTCATAATGTATTGTTTGTCCGAATTTTCGATAGTCATAATTGGTTTTTCTCAGAAACGCGTAACTTTTCAGGATTGCCATAAAACAAACCTAACCTAACCTAACCTATCTATAGAGAAACCTTAGGAAAATCCTGAAAAGTTAACGGTTTCAGTTTTATGACTAACGATAATATGACAAACAATACACTATGACTTAAAACTTTATGGGAAACAAAGGGACCCCGTCCAAAAGATGTAGGTAATCAATAAAGTAGGTACGAGTATAAAGTTCAAAACAATATTTTTCTAAAAGCGAGCACCCACCAGAAATGAGCGAGACAGCGGAGCAGTGCGTGGTGGCATTCCCATTAGTATGGACGAATGTTTCTATAGGTGTTTCTTTCCTCACACACAGCTCTGCTTCTCATCTTGGCTGGATGCTTACCATTGCACTGGGCCCGTCTGGAAAATTTGGGGGCTTTGAACTAGTCTAGTGTAACCGTGCTTAAAATAGAGGTAATACTGTCTATTGAGCACCTTGACCACACTGATTCAGAGTAAAATAATGCTCTAATTCGTCCTTGCATAGAAAGGCGTGCATTCCAGGATACATAAAATAAAAAAAAGCACAGCGTCGTCGGTGCCGGCGTCCGCATGTGATTGGCCGAGACGCGTGACCTTGACACGGCGAGCGCGGGCGCGGCGAAAGTGAAATGAAAACTAGCTCACAAAAGATCTGCATTGTATGTATCGCGATACATATTTATAAAGCAACGATGTTTGCAATGCAACCTCTTAGGTATATAGATCAGCGGTTGGCAACCTTTTGACATTGGAAATGTCTTTTCGTTCGCTCCAGTATAGGGTCCGATTTCACGAAAGAGTGCGATCCCCTTATATCTCGGAAAGTTGTGAAGATATGATATAAAAAAAGGCTCAAAAGACGCATAATCACGAGAGCTGTAAGGTGCAAAAATAATTATTCGAGAAAGTCAAAAACGAAAAAAGTTATGGTCGAAATAGTGAAAATAAAATTCAATTTTTTCCGAATTTTTGATTTTGGTGCTCGATAATTTGGAAACGAAGAATGATATCAAAAATTTGAGAAAAACGGCTCTGGACAATTTAGTTAGCTACAATGTGAGCCTAAAACAAAGACGATCGGGTTAAGGGTTTGCCCTGCGTTGGGCGCCAAATTGTCACGGTGGTTTTCCTAGCCCGGCTGGGGCTTTGCCCAGGGGAAACTCACGGACAATTAAGGTTACTAAATTAACCAATCTAAATCTTAACCAAAAACTCAAGCAGGTGCTTACACTTATTTCCATCAACTATTCAGGGGTTTCTAAAGGATGTCAAAATGAAATGTTAGTTTTGTGACACATAATTTATTTCTATTCTCACACTGGGGAAGTTGTTCTACGAGTAAATCATTTATTAAGCTAGCATTAAGCACCTTATTCTATAATGTCAGACGATAGAGCCGGGTCGTGCCAAAAATGGTTCTACAATGATTTACAAGCAGACCTATCTAAATTCGTTAGTCCCTAAATTATCATTTGCCATCACATATGATTCTACTAAATTCTTTAACTTTAAATTTGGAAATGCTTTAAGAACGAATGGAAATTTCGGAATTACTAATTATATTTTGGATTGGATTTTTATTTAGCTTCTCAAGTTTATGAAGTAAACTTCGAAGTAGGAATTATTTCGGAATTTTTATTTTGCCCGGTCTAGTAGAGATAGGTTTAGGAATGCTGATCATCAGTCCTGGCAGTTGGTTTGGTTTTTCCAGCGCAACGATGCAATGTTGTGCTGGTAAAACCAAGGAATGTTTACTGGTTAGTTAGGAATAATGTGGTGGATTTTTCTGATGTGTTCGGATACCACACACGTTAGGGTTTAATTATTTAGTGTTACGTGGGTTCGAGAATTTAGAAATTTAAAATTTATTGGTTAGCGGTTTTGTTGTGCATGGAGAATGAGTAATTGTATCCTTGGCTTTTCTTTTCTGGATAGGGATCTCGAAACCTGCGGCAATCATTTTGGTTGTGCCTGCCTAACCTTAAAATAGTCAAAAAGTCGGAACGACATTTTTCACATGACATTTATGACTTCATGTTTCGCAGAGTTCGTTATCGGTGTTTGTTGTGAATTTATCGGGATTATGGCGGCAGAATAACACTTGCACTGCGTGGGCTATCAAAATCGCTGCAGATTTTTCTTGGTCTAACTCTATCTATCCTGTTTGAGACGGGCGTAGATAACGTGTTCACTATTCGACAATCTATGCATTCTTGTGGTGGTGGAAATAGAAATAGAGATAGAGATAGAGGGAGAGGGAGAGGGAGAGGTAGAGGTAGAGGTAGAGGTAGAGGTAGAGGTAGAGGTAGAGGTAGAGGTAGAGGTAGAGGTAGAGGTAGAGGTAGAGGTAGAGGTAGAGGTAGAGGTAGAGGTAGAGGTAGAGGTAGAGGTAGAGGTAGAGGTAGAGGTAGAGGTAGAGGTAGAGGTAGAGGTAGAGGTAGAGGTAGAGGTAGAGGTAGAGGTAGAGGTAGAGGTAGAGGTAGAGGTAGAGGTAGAGGTAGAGGTAGAGGTAGAGGTAGAGGTAGAGGTAGAGGTAGAGGTAGAGGTAGAGGTAGAGGTAGAGGTAGAGGTAGAGGTAGAGGTAGAGGTAGAGGTAGAGGTAGAGGTAGAGGTAGAGGTAGAGGTAGAGGTAGAGGTAGAGGTAGAGGTAGAGGTAGAGGTAGAGGTAGAGGTAGAGGTAGAGGTAGAGGTAGAGGTAGAGGTAGAGGTAGAGGTAGAGGTAGAGGTAGAGGTAGAGGTAGAGGTAGAGGTAGAGGTAGAGGTAGAGGTAGAGGTAGAGGTAGAGGTAGAGGTAGAGGTAGAGGTAGAGGTAGAGGTAGAGGTAGAGGTAGAGGTAGAGGTAGAGGTAGAGGTAGAGGTAGAGGTAGAGGTAGAGGTAGAGGTAGAGGTAGAGGTAGAGGTAGAGGTAGAGGTAGAGGTAGAGGTAGAGGTAGAGGTAGAGGTAGAGGTAGAGGTAGAGGTAGAGGTAGAGGTAGAGGTAGAGGTAGAGGTAGAGGTAGAGGTAGAGGTAGAGGTAGAGGTAGAGGTAGAGGTAGAGGTAGAGGTAGAGGTAGAGGTAGAGGTAGAGGTAGAGGTAGAGGTAGAGGTAGAGGTAGAGGTAGAGGTAGAGGTAGAGGTAGAGGTAGAGGTAGAGGTAGAGGTAGAGGTAGAGGTAGAGGTAGAGGTAGAGGTAGAGGTAGAGGTAGAGGTAGAGGTAGAGGTAGAGGTAGAGGTAGAGGTAGAGGTAGAGGTAGAGGTAGAGGTAGAGGTAGAGGTAGAGGTAGAGGTAGAGGTAGAGGTAGAGGTAGAGGTAGAGGTAGAGCTAGAGGTAGAGGTAGAGGTAGAAAACACAAAATAAAAACTTATACAGAGAAACATAAAAAAGAGAAAGTGCCACGAAATGGTTTCACCTCAGCATGTTGCTGGCGGCTGCTAGCAGATAGCTGATGCTGAACCCTGGCAGTTTTGGCTGTTTTGGTCATCGGACTCGTCTCGATGAGCACTTAGGAGAGTAGTACCCAAGATAGAGCTGATGCTGAACCCTGGTTGTACCTAGCGGAACTCAGATTTGGTGCAACATAGGCACACGCTGTTTTGGTCATCCGACTCGTCTTGATGAGCACTTAGGAGAGTAGTACCCAAGATAGAGCTGATGCTGAACCCTGGTTGTACCTAGCGGAACTCAGATTTGGTGCAACATAGGCACGCGCTGTTTTGGACATCCGATTCGTCATGATGATCACATGGTAGAGCATTACCCAAGATAGCTGATGCTGAACCCTGGTTGTAGGTACCTATTGGAACTCAGGTTTGGTGCAACTTAGACAAACGCTGTTATGGTCATCTCTCGTCGCGTCAAACTGCTGTCAAGAAAATTTCATATCTTGCAGCAAATGGGCCGCTGCCGATCAAGACTCGAGTGACGATAACGGCGATGTGGCTACCACTTTTCGAGTTGACTACGGATTTGCCGTGTAATAATTTTCTTGTACTTTGAACATTAATAAATCCTGCTTATTAATCGAAAAATGAAATATGTACCTATACTTATGCGCCACGGCAACAATTATTCAAACTTCGATACGCGTGTGGAAATTTTGAAATTTGTTTGTTCACATGCGTTATGTCCAGGATACTTGTGTTAATCTAAGAATAAAATAATTATCATTCAACGTTGTAGTTTTATTTTGTAACTTTTTCCTTATCCAGACTTTCTCGTCGCTCAGCGACAATATTTTTTCGAATTTCGTAGATTCATTTCCAATGTGCTCGATAGTCGTGTGAGGCACGAAATCTGCAAGCCGCAAGTGACAGTTTCACGAGCCGCATGCGGCCCGCGGGCCGCAGGTTGCCGACCGCCGATATAGATGATCGGTTTATGTTTGGAATGTCATCAAGCTGATTTTTTTCTGCTTGTAAATTTTGACTAATTAGGACATAAGTTACTTAGTTAGGGCACTTTACTTATGTTGATTTACTGCCCGATTCGAACTTTAAGATACGTCAATTAATAGATCTAGAAACGATAAGGATTAGATTAGATGTGTCAGTGTCAAAAGTGACGTTTTTGTTTGAAGAAACGTCACATTTGACATTGACATATCTAATCCATATCATTTCTGGATCTATTAACTGATGTATCTTAAAGTTCGATATGGCCGTAGAAAGTTTAATATACACATTTGATATAGGTAGCTTTACGTATGGAGGTCTTGGATGCGATGTGATCAATTTCGAAGGCAAAATCAAGGAGAGGTGTAAATATTAATCTGAATTTTATTTATAAAGAGGTTCAATAATTTATATTAGGTGAGACGGATTTGCTATAATTAACTGACCAAGCTAGCGCGAAGCTCGAGCGACACGTTTCGGTTTCAAGTTTCACCTTGGGCAAAAGTGCTTTCCGGCTACTCTTCTCTACTCACATTTCTCAACCAATTTTGGTTACATTTTGTAAATAGATTCGATTATAATATGGATTTCTTTGTCGAATTAGTTTTTAGAAAGAAAAATGGCCGGGCCGTCGTGTAATAATATAATATTGTTTAACAACTGCAGCAAAAAGCAGTCCAGCAAAAAACATTGGTACCTACAGAAATTTAGATTCTGCGTCTAAAATAACCTAGAAGATTAGGATAAAAACCATACCTACATTAGGTCTCTAGTAAGGTAGGTAAATTAAATGTCGTTTATCCTAACCTGTTTTGTTTGTCGTTAATTCTAAACCTTGAAGCGGGTAATTAGTATAAAAACTTACAACATTAACATATAAGATGGCTAGTGACACTTAAAATTATTACACCTTCGAGTAAACTTGATCTGCCACCTTGATCGCTTGTGTAAGTAGTAACTAATACACCGTAATTACAAGATATTGGATTTCTCGCCCCCACCAGTAATGTAGCAATAATAATATCACAAATGTCTATGAATTTAAAACGTTAGGCACAAAGTTCTGCTACATTCTTAAAACAATGCTAATGGTCGACAAATTGTTACATGGGTTAATGCTAATAACTTTTAAAAGTATCGCGTTTCGGAAAATAACTCGTGTTGCGATCCAAAAACCGTGGTTGTAGTCGCTCGAATCACATATTGATCCTAGATTTCGACCCAGACGAAATCTAGTACCTATATGATCGAGCGGTATCAGCGCCTATTGTTAGCTCACTCTTGCTTCTACCTTTATTATGGACGCATGAATGGCGTTACTGTAGGTATATTTATGATAAATGACGCTCATAGGGTTAATTTACCTTACCACAGTCTAAGCGACAGTCCATATAAGGACCAAGACGAATCAGGTCGTAATGCGACCTACATACAATACGATGCAACAAATTGGACCCACTAGGCAGCTACCCGATACATTATTTATAAGCTATTAGCATGTGCTAAGTTACGACTGTGTTGTAAGCGAAAGACTAATGACTAATTAATTATAGTTGTTTAATTGTAAATAAGCTTAGACACGATTGAAGTATTTCAGGGCTGAAAGTAAAACCCGCGCGTGCGTGTAAATTAGGTTTATTATTATATTATTTATGTAAATATTATTTCGTAAAAACACGTTTATGGGAAAACGCGTTTTACTAGTTAAGTTAGTTTTCGCAATGAGCCTTGGTAGTTATAAGTTATAACCGGAATTTCTCAGTCAAAAATGGTTTATCACTAAGCGGCTTGTGAAAACTACGTTACATACTTTTGACTAATTTCATAAGAACTAATCTAAGTAATATTCTATAGTTCCTCACTGCAGCATTTGGATTAAACAGATATAACTGATATAAGTAAGGGTTGTACTAGCGAGATCTGTTTACTGGAAGTACCTAATATTAAATAAAGCTTAGATTTTTAATGTTCTTATAATGCAGCTTCATTGATGATATATATTTGTATAATAGTACATTACTACAGAGGCCGGGACGAAAGGGGTTGCCGGCCGAAGACGGATAGGTCTGAGCGCGGGCAACCCCATTTCCCGCCGAGGTATGTATAGTGCTTTTCTCAAACATGCAATGAAATAAATAAAATAAAAAATCCACGAAACCCAAGTTTTATTTATAGAAAAAACTAAAAGTAAACTACACCACACCAAAATATAACCAACACGTACCTATATCATTATCACGCGTATGTTTTACACGAGTCGTGTATTTTTACTACCCGTATATTTTCATGTATCTTTGATTTTTTCGCCTTGTATCCGCCTGACTGTCGTTTTCGTCACATAAGTTTACATAGTCTTTCATGTTGATATCATGTTTCACATACATCGTTGCTTTATGCATGGACTTAATAAATAATACATTCTATAATTTTATAATTTTAAATTATAAATTTAACTACACAAAGTATAATTTCCACAGTGTTGACAAATTTGTAGTTACATTCATTTAAAATATGCCACAAAACTGTTTCTAATAAACTGTAAGCCATTTTTCTTAGTTTCTCAAATAATAAAATTGCTATTAGCAACCATATACATACTTCGTCTTTGACTTGGCGGCAGAGGCAGCAAGTTATTAAAATCAATTCTGCTTACGCTGCCAATTCCAACACCTACGATTACAATTAATATTAATTTCATTATTTCGTCGGAACTCATATTAAAGTCAAAAAAACAACAACGCACCATAAATCCAATAAAACAGAATGAATATTTTTCAACTTTACCTCCATAACAATTTAAAAAATATAACTACGCGTGTTTGAGTAGACCTTTTTACCGCTAACGTTTAGATGAAATATTTTAAATGTTTTTATTTGTGTAGTTAAATTTATAATTTAAAATTATAAAATTATAGAACGTATTATTTATTAAGTTCATGTTGATTTTATACAAATAAAACTGCAAATTATAGCAAACATTGTTTTTTGTTTTTTTTTTATAGGCGTAGTGGCAGAGTGTCATTACGAACCATAAAGCAAATACTGCCTCTAGTTTTTTTTTTATGGATGAATGCCACGATGCTGTGTCACAAATATCTGTGAAATGAAAATTAAAAAAGAGGACTTTGCCGGCCTAGGCCTGCAAGATGTGTATGAAATTCCATTAACGACCTTTTGTCCTAGCCGCACCTGAAACGTCATACTTCGCAGCCTATTATAAGGAACATAACATCAATATTTCATTGCATGTTTGAGAAAATATTATAAATATATCATGACAAAAACAAAGGATAAAACAAAAGACATCAACGATCAACAAGCATCTTTTTCACTATACTTTTAGGTAAAACACTGATTTAAACTTTCACGATTTTTACACATTATGAAATTGTTAATCGCGTATTTAAGTTTTAAGATGTACCTCCGACGTTTCGAGGACGGCGTTGTCCCCGTGGTCTCGGAGAAGACTGGCTAAAGTTGACATCAACATCTTCTATCCTCGCTAGTTTTTCGAACTACCCGCCCTCAATGTCGTACATTACTGTGGCCACTCAGTACGCTTCGTGGCCTGAACACAGTACTCGACTGAAAACCTCCCTGTTATATAACGATTGTATAAAACGCAATTTTAATTCGGAAGTTCCAATGCCGCTCAACGTTTTATTTCGCATGAATGCGCTACGAGCTTTAAATGCTACGCCGCGCCGTAGCACCCATAGGATACATAAAGTATGTACTCGTACATATGTGCATAAATATACCCGGAGGGTTTTCTCTCAATCTCAATGAAAGTAAGTGTAAGCGAGACGGCTGTGCACGCCCGGGATCGCGGATATCATGTTTATGAATTGTTAGTAATTTTTAACAAAAAAAGTAATCGATGAGTTCGATCAAAAATAACATTGCGCATTTTTTATATTTTAAGCTTTTGAGTAAAAGTTGTTAAAAAAAGTAAAAGTAAAAAAAGTAGTGTAAGGTGCGTTTTAGACCTATGTTTTGATTTTTTTGTATCGAGTGAACACCAAGAAATCGAATCGATGAAGTTACTAGAGAACGGCCTTAAGATTGGTATTCATATTTTTTGGCAATCGTAAATATTATATGATCTAAAAAAACCGGGCAAGTGCGAGTCGGACTCGCGCACGAAGGGTTCCGTACCATAATGCAAAAGACGGCAAAAAAAAAAACGGTCACCCATCCAAGTACTGACCCCGCCCGACGTTGCTTAACTTCGGTCAAAAATCACGTTTGTTGTATGGGAGCCCCACTTAAATCTTTATTTTATTCTGTTTTTAGTATTTGTTGTTATAGCGGCAACAGAAATACATCATCTGTGAAAATTTCAACTGCTTATTAGCTATCACGGTTCATGAGATACAGCCTGGTGACAGACGGACGGACGGACAGCGGAGTCTTAGTAATAGGGTCCCGTTTTTACCCTTTGGATACGGAACCCTAAAAAAAGCGCTAAGATTTTTTTAAACTCTGCTGATTGAACCTACTGCACCTTAAAACAGGTATGATGCGAGTGTGCTTACATTAAGAGCTCGTAAATTGTACCTAATTGAAATATTCTAGCTATCCCTACATACTCGTACTATATATTATCTCTTACACAAATATTCGATTAAAATAGCTATTCCTACTTACTATGTATATAGTTATTACTTTTTACACAAATATTCGATTTGACTAGAATCTAGTCACTAGATTAATAAGACATACCTATCAGAAAAAGTAAAAGGATTATTCTACGTCCTGTGAAATAAACAAGGATACTATGGTAATGGTAAAATAAAACAACTTTAGTACCTATGATACCTATGTAATGCAGGTATAATGTACTATGTACCTAGGTAATGTAATACAACACACCAATGCATATTTAATGTACATATTACCATATCCTCAATTCGATTTTTTAAAATTAGATCAGCGGTGAAAACAAGTCCACTTCCGCATTTTAATTACAGAATTCGGAAACTGCTTAAGAATTTACCGCAATTATGAATTACGTAATCTAACTTTATCAGCAACAGTAGCATATTACAGCGTTAATTAAGTTAAACACATGTGATTTAATGAATGTGAGCACGCAATTCGTATCTTTGTGTAATACTAGTACTATCATGATTAACCTAATGGTAATAATGAGCGAATAGGGGATTTTATATCCGACATAGAGCGTTCATCCCACGCGCACAGGTTTATATTCGGGCCCCGACAACCCGTCGCCCCTAGACGAACTATCTAAAAAGTCTAAAAACCATCCTGGAACAATATAAAATAATGCATTTAGTTATTGCTGCCTGTAGAAATAATTAAACGAAGGAAGTGTGCCGTTAATAGTACCTGCCTTTAAAGAAGCAACGACCGCAGCTTCTTCCAATAACATATTTAGGGCTTATGTAAGTTTTCGAAAAAACGTGGATCCTAATCCTTTAATCCCTTTTTGGATAAGGAAGCGCTTAATCCAGATTGATCGACTAGTGAAAACGTAATTAATATAATAATACATTGGGGGGGAGTTTATAAAGATGGCGCTGGCCGGCGGCCGCCATTCGCCGCGCGAACCCTACGCGCATGCGCCCGCCTCGCGAGTGAACCAATAATTGACAGTTAAACTATCATGGCGGCCAAATTTTACGTAAGTGTCAAATAAAACAAAATTAAAAGTGTATTAAAATTTTCAGAATTGTGGTTTGGAACACACCCCGGATATTTGAGAAGTGTTTTTTCAGTGTTTTTGTGATTTTCAATGTGATTCCGAGTTCCGAGGTGGTTCGAAGCCACATTTCTATGGTCATTCTTGCGTGTGATTAATTAAGATTGTGTATTTGGTTTTTGTGTGCATTGTAAATTGTAATGTAGTGTGGAACAGGAAAAAGTATAAACAATATACCTATTTGCGAGCAATTTTAATGCAATTTTCAATAGTTGTATCGCTGCAAGGGCTATCGAAGCTCTTTAATCGTGACATATCACGGATGGACAGTTAAAATTTAAAATTTAGACTGACTATTTAATTTTGGTTTCGTAAAATCATTTCTCACGTATAAAGTTCCGTAGTTATTTCAAAAAAGTACAATTAATAATACAATTATTAATTGAAAACAAATAAGTATTTTAATCAAGAGCTTGAGGGCTACAGGATGAATGACGAACCTATCAGAACTTAAATTTACCTATAATGGATAAGTATCCTACAATTTTAAAAATTACATAGCTAGTAGGTATGTAAATATGAATAAATTAAAAGGGTCTGTATTTAAATAGGCACACATCGAGGCTGCAAGTGTTAGGCAACACGAATAATGCCTAGGTTGTCTAGGTTGGCTTAGAAAGGACAATAGTCACTCCGGGTCATTCACCCGCAGCCCTTTGGAAATGTATCGATTCACATGCAGGGGTAAAATATTCACGCGGATGTAGATGAGGAGAGTGGGTATTTTTGGAAACTCTGAAATACAGTCGACATTTGGGGAGAATCCATTATTCAACACTGCAAAGTTAATGAACATATATATTGAGAAGGTGGAAATAAACTATGAATCCATCATAAAAAAAAAATTGGATTTCAAGACAGACTAAAAATGTAATTGTAAAAATACGTACGTACGTGGGTACGTAAGTACGGTTACGTGAGGCTATTTGGGAACCAAGAGGCAGTTTGGAATTTTAATTATCATAATGTATACCATTGAAGATGAAAACGATTAGACCGGTACCATATACAAAGAAAATTTGCTAGAACAGAATGTGCCATTTAATAGGGTTATGCACAATTTTCAGTTATAAACGAAAAAAAATGGTAAAGTAGTAAGTACAGTAATCTCAAACAAATAATTGTCCCAGCTGCGCTAACGAGATGAGTTCACCGCATTGAAAGTGAAAACACAAGTGAAACGCGAATGCGAGGAAGTGGAGAAATAATTATGTATAACCGGCCAGTCACCCTGTTCTAGTAAAGCGCTTGAAATCGAGAGTTAGCAGTCTTGCGATCGAGTTTATGTCGACGATTTACTATACCTAAAGTCGGTATCGTAATGTTTAGGATAGGTACCTGGTAACAGAATAGGTCATTTATTCTATAAAAATATAGTCCCAAATAACTATTTAATATCGTAATAAAGGACTCCGTGCGACAGACAAAATAAGGGCATATAAAATAACGCATAAATAGTGCCTATACATTTTAAACAATTTTAAACTATGCACACGTTTTTAATTGATCGTCTTGGGGTCTGTTTTGGCCAAACTTCACCAACTAATGGTTTAAAAAAATTTTCATCTTAAATTAGTTTTATCATAAGATAAACTTAACATTTAACTAAGTAAACTTTTGATATGAAGCGGACATTGTCTAGACGGCCACGATCTCACGCGTTAATTGAGGTAATGGTAATGGTGCGTTAATTAATTTAGTTAATTACGTTACCGCACGTTATGTTACTCCGTGTGTTACTGATATTGTTTAACGTACTAAGTAAAATTAATAATAACAGCTGATTAGTGTGTAATAATGGAACCACTGGCCTCAATCAGTGGGCAAGCATGACTTCACGCACTCATGGATTATTAGAGGAAGAATATCACTTTACAGCCAATACGGGATTTTTAATGCATATGAGGACAGTTTTTGAATAGGTAAGGTTTAACAATCTTGTAATAAAATTTCTTGATAAATCGATCCAGCACTTTGAAGAGTATCAGCTCTTTTCCAAAATTATGTCATTTTGGGCATATAATGGATTTTTTGGCATATACTTAGTGTAGTGGGTTTTATAAATTTTAATTTCATAGTTAGGTAAGTATACAGTAGTAGTAAGAGACAATTACTTAAAATGTGGTTTGGTCGAATAAAAAAATATTCTAAAACCATTCGGGTTTACGTAGACAAACGAACTCAAGCTTAAGCCCTTTTCCACCCACTGTCTTCAATCTGGATAATTTATTGAATTATACTCTATAATGGTTCATAATGTCTGTAAACTCGGGCAGGACCAGTTATCCTACCTACGCATTAAAACCGTGAGTCATAACTTGGGTTAGCGAGCTAAATATACTAGTTACTCTCCAATAGCGAGTTACATTTTTAAGAATATAATCAGCATTGAAACACATTAGGTACCTTGACCACTACCGCTGGTGTCTGTTTAGCCCTATGATCGTGAAAACCCAGACAGCCTCAACATTTTCTAAATTATATTATTTAGATTAATATTTTCTACATGGTAAACACCCATATAGGGTTTGCAATCCGGATTCGAAATGTATGAAATTATCCGGATCTGGATCCGGATCCGCGGATATTCCCATACATTTCGGATCCGTCGTGCAAACCCTACACCCATATAATGGACGTGGCACCAATAACGAAACGTGAACTACAAATTCTGTAACATAAGTATTTGTCTAACATTGATTTAACATCAGTTTTTACACACTAACAACATTTTACCATAAACAAGAGTCATATCATAGAGCTGCTAAAGTTTGTCGTTTCAATAATTTAAAAAAAATGGCGCCATGCTATCCATTGTTGAAGAAAAAAAAATTTAATTTGTTAATTATGATTAAATAGGCCTGTTGCAAGTAACAAAGAATCACGGAAATAATGGTTTCAAAGAAACATATACATATGTTAATATGATTCTAAAAAATGGCCCAATCTCAGTATAAACTGAAGGATTATTAATATATTCAATAAAATAAAACTGCAAAATTCTCCAATCGGCCATTATTATTGAAACGCCAATCAGAAGCGTTCCAAACAGTGACGTCATCAATCCAAAACATATTTCTTAGAGCAACATAGACAACCTCATTGACCGAAATCCATACGTTCTCACCAAAGAGTTCGAAGGTGCAAAAAAAAATGTTATTTCGCCACTAAACATTTATTACGTCCAAAAAATATTATTACACGATATAAAGGAGATATCTATTTGTTATTATCTAAATAAAATGCTAAATAATACGATATTTCACCAACAAACTTTTTTAATTGGCTGAATGGAACTATCATTGCCATGTTGGCTGTCGTAACTAGAAAAAATGAAAAATTAAAAAGTAAAACCTTTTCACTCAAAATTTACATGTATCTAAATAATTCATCTTAAATTGCAACCATGTGAGAGTTTTTGTGTAAAATGAGTTATTGTGATAAATTTTTGTAATGTATTTATCATCCCTAATCGTAATATATGGTGCTGAATTAACAATATCATTCGGATTCAAGGGAAATTCGTAACTGTAGGTATGTAAACAATGTCTACCACCATACCACCAACCAAATGGTGACGTCACATATGTCGTGCGAGGCGTTTTCGCGCGAGTTTTAAACTAGCTATAATAAAATGCAATTATTTATGTTAAATCTTATGAATATAGCTGAAATATTGTGTTTTTCGGAACCAATACAAGTGTACCGACAATAATAAAAGGGATTGTTCGCCCTGTCGGTGGTAAAGGGTTGTTCATTAATAGGGAGTATTCTGCCGCCAGAGTGCAGCACTAGCACCCATCGTAAACCATATAGTAATTTATACATACTGTTCCTTAAACTGTTTTTTGACAAGTTTTCACAGACAATGAAATATGACTTATGAGTATGACAATTGATACATCAAAGCGGTTTTTTTACAAAGGGCCTACTGGGAAACGCGAAAATCGAAACTCAGCTATCTGCCTCTTTATTGCTCAAATATGCAAGAGCGATAGAGAGGTTAGATAACAAAATTTCGACTCTCGTTTTCGGTAGACCCTCAGATTGTGAGTAATTGTGGTAGTGGTGTCCCCTACGCAGAGTTTTGCGTAATATTCTCTATTACCGGACACCCTGTATGCCTCGGCTATATATACGATACTCATCCATGAATTGCCATTTCCCGGCCTCTGGAAAAATATCAGAGCGGTCGAGGTGCTCAAAAATACCTGAACACGCACCTTGACAATAGAGGCGTGTTTAGATATTTGTGAGCACCTTGGCCGCTCCGATATTTTTCCAGAGGCCGGGCGACTGAGGCATCTGATGGCGACTGCACTATTATTGTAAAATTATAAGTACATATGTATATTGTGTCGGTCGGTGCAGCGCTCGCGCAGCCAGTGCTCCCGCGCAGCGAAGATCAACGCATGCACCTTCCGCATCCCGCGTGGGAATCGGGCCGCTTGCGACACCCAGCGCTGGGACACGACCTCTGCTCGTGCGCTCAATAGCCGGGAAAAATATACCGCACTCTGGTACGCCGCATGTTACGTGCCTACAAGAAAAAGATTCGCTTTCGATAATATACTTAAATAGAGTAATTTTTTTACATTTTTAATAGTCTGTCTAGGTACAGTTCGCGTATGTAAATCGAAATCTACATAAACTTAAAAATTTAAAAAGGATAAAAATATATTTACATACTTACATAAAATGCCTAGAAAAAAATCATTCATCAATACAATCATAATTATTTATTCATTCATTCAGGTATCAACGTTTCGTTTCCAGGGAGGTACCATAGTAGGGATTTAATTATTCCTGTAGTGTGATAACATTAAGGTACAAGTAATTAATTCTTATAATAACTACACGTATAAAATAAGTTTTTTTGCAAATATTTCATTTTTGGTACCCACAAGCTTTTATCGCTGACTGTACTTTTCATACAAAAAGCTTAGACTACTAATACTCATCGAGACAATTCTAATTCTAAAACCCAAACACAGTTGCGTTGTTTTATTTTATTTACACAGAGTTCCTATGGCCACCTCCTGTTTCTATCATTAGATCAGGTCGATGGTACCATAAAGGGGCCCACTGATTACCAGTTCGCCGGACGATATCAACAACTACTATCCGAACAACTGACAGGCTGATATCGTCCGGCGAACTGGTAATCTGTGGGCCCCTTAACATTGCACTGTCACCCAACTTACAGAAATATGTAAGTATGCAAATTTTGAGCTCAATCTAAAATCGGGAAGTGGGTCAAATTCAACTTCCAAGATTTGACCCACACTAACATACGTACGTGCTAACAGGGCAAGTTAAATAAAAGTTTATAATGACACCTCATAGGGCTCATAGCGGATGGAAAATGGTAATAAAATAAAATGTCTCTAGATACATTATTCGTATTTTAAACTACCGGCACATTGCATTGTAGGAAAAATTCCATTAAAAAACCGGCTCTGCTTCCATTCCATTAAAAAACTTTCAAATGTATTTAACGTATGTATTAGAAATTATCAAATAAAGTAAAATCCGTACAGAACAAACAGTGTTTTGTAAAAGTGTCGAGCACACGTTAATGAGACAATGTGTGGTTTCGCTCTTCCCACGCGCGCGCAAAAACGCTCAAATTATACCCATTATGTTCATTATTCATTACTTGTGTTTCCTTTCAGTATCAGGGCTTGTATGGTAACTTAGGATTGTTTCGGAACAACAAAACCAACACGTTGTTTTTGTTTACCTATTTAAATGTTATTTGTTTATAATAAGTACAACGTATTTTTATGGAAGTTGCTAATTAGGTAGCTAAAACTGTTGAAAAGGGATACTTCATTATGGAACAAAAACTTTTGCCGTAAATCTTTTCGTATATATCTTCCTGTGTACCTCACCATAAGTATTTTTAAACATAAATTTGTCATAAGATTTTATATGATATACATACCTATGTCGCAGGCAAATTGTAAGAAACCGCCGTTTAGAAACGCATCGTCCTCAGAAAGTGACGTACTCAGAATGTGACTATCTCAGAAAGTGACGAACTCAGAATGTGACGATCTCAGAAAGTAACGTACTCAGAATGTGACGATCTCAGAAAGTGACGTACTCAGAATGTGACGATCTCAGAAAGTGACGAACTTAGAATGTGACGTCCTCAGAAAGTGACGTCCTCAAAACGTGACCTCGAAAGTGACCTTCAAGAAAGTGACGTACTCCGCCTAAACCAATAATAGGGTCTATTGAACTTGCTAATGGTTGTTATAATAAATACTTATAATTTTTTTAAATCACTTGCTAACAACAAAACTATGTAAGTAAAAAAATTACATTAATAAGCTCTCATACTATCGATTGTGTAGTAATGCAAGCGCAATTATTATCGAATTGTATAATATTAATCGGTCCATCGATTGGGCAAGTAGGTACGGTTTTAAAATGAGAATTGTTACAGTTTTCGAAATGTCGGGTACATGAAAGTATTAAGTACCTACTTATTATGTAAATTAAGACACCATTTGCGCAAAGGTAAATTTTGCAAAAGGCGAAATATGCTGTCGGTGCAAACCTATTAACAGCACTTGCTACCGAGCTAGTCTTCCGTTTTGTAAGTACAGAATGTTGCACATGGTATTCATAGATTAAGTATTATGATAGACAGGTGTTAGTAAATAATGTTCTCAGTCAAGTAAACGCTCTACTTTATTTAATTATACTAATTAATAATCTCAGCAAGTATGAACGCCGTATTCATCGTAGTAACCTTGGAAAATCAATTACTTAACCGGAAATGTGCAAAATTAACCCAAATAAAGCTGCCCGATTTGAACTTTAAGATACGTCAATTAATAGATCTAGAAACGATATGGATTAGATATGTCAGTGTCTAAAGTAACGTTTTTGTTTGAAGAAACGTCACATTTGACACTGACATATATAATCCATATCGTTTCTAGATCTATTAATTCACGTATCCCAAAGAATCGGGCCGAAGGTTTCTAAAGCCAAGGATAGGCTGTTCCCACGGTTCGTCGCATTTATTAAATATGATGCGGTTACATGTTTGGCAAACAAACCTATTTTACAGGCAGGACGCACGCGTGCAGTAGAATGAGGTGGATGAATGTCGTGTCACTCGCGTATCTCATCAAGATTTTTTACACTTGTACGTCTTTATTGTTTGTGTTGAGAAGTTTTGAGAGGACGAGTATTGCACCTGGGGTCATCATACCAGGAAGGACCTTTTCGTGGCGACCTCACTGTGCTGCGGCGACCGAGAAGGGAGGGGGTCACGCCATGCTTGAGGTTTATGCGCGTCGTCTGTCGTTGTCGTATCGTGGTATCGTCATACACATTTTTAAGCAAACTTGTACGCGTCTTTCCTGTAGACATCGCAAATTTAAAGGAACCCAAAGCTAAGTTTAAGGCGACACCTTTACGGGCGGGATACATTTTTCAGTACTTGAGACTCAAATAAGAAAAACGGGATATCTAATAGGTACCTACCAGTCGATAACTTTGATTGTATTGTCCACAGAAGTGACCTTTTTATAAGGTGTTCGGACTAGTTCGCGTCTTTCCTGTAGACATTGCAAATTTAACAGAATCTAAAGCAATTATTTCGCGGTACGTTTTCAGGCGAGATACATTTTTTCATTACTTGAGACTCAAGTAACAAAAACGGGATATCTATGTACCAGAGACCAGAGTCTAACTTTGATTGTATTGTCCACAGAAGTGACCTTTTTCTAAAATGTGTTTGACCCTCTTATACACTTTATGTTTTAATATTTAGAATATTATAAATCAAACGTGTAATACATTTTTATATCATTATCATTGGCCTTATTGTCTTCTTGCAGACGATTTATGGTGTAACACCGGAGATACGTACACGTTTTTTGATGGCTGATTTTTGTATACAAATTTCACATACATACTTACCTATTGCAACCTGCATACCCCATTTTCATTAACTTTATGTATTTCATATGTAAGGAATGGGTCAGCTAGCTAGGATAATTTATTTAATATTTGTCGGTTCAAATTTGTTTAAGTAAGCAAATGCCTACATAATATGTTCATTGGAAAGTGGACTGGAAAAAATAAAGGTAAATAATAAGTTTTCGTCATTTAAATTAATCCGTTTAGTTAAAAAGCCGTCTTTCTACATGCCTTCCCGTAAACAGAAGAGATAATTGTAAATAGAATTTTCGTTAAAATTAAGCGTGAATGCTGTAGGTAAGTACCATAACTTACGGAAACTGTATTTAGTCAAGAATGGAATTAGTTACACGATAAACACATTACACCTATTGTTGAAACTTCCTTCGTTTCGGATACTTGCAGCCTTCCTTAACGTAATCGTTCGCTTAACGGTACTAAAGGTTATTCTGTACAAGGCCAATTATATGTCTATGTTACAATGCGAGAAGGATTCAACTATTCCTTTACACTATCAGTCAGTAGTATTTAACAAAACTTCTTATATCTAACCATTAATTACACTAATTAATGAATCTATCTCATGCCATTGTACTTGACGCTTTCAATTAACGATTTTATCTAATCTAATTAATCAATAAAATTAATTCAGTCTATAAAAACTTATCACATCAATTCGCATAATCCGTTTAATTATAATAGTAATCTTCATACACATTCGATGCAAAGTCCTAACGTCTAGATACCTATCACTGTCTGTCACTTTCTAAGCACCGTGGGACCAAATCAGTTTCTCTTTCTTTCATGTTCACACATTATAATGTGAAATATGCTATAATCAATTGATATAATAAAAGAGAAAAGAATTTGTGCATCGGTGGTCGCTTTGAACGACACATATCGCTTACAATAAGTTTCCTTTTTAGTAGCAGTGTTCCCATTATATTTACTTTCTAATAATAATAATAATATTTTTTGACCTTCTGTTAAAAATGTCATGGGACAAATAATTAAAGGTTCTTTCAAACAAAATTTCCAAACTAAAATGTATGTATGAAGTAGCCAGCGAAATGATACCTCGCCAAGGTAACATTAAATTTGAATCGCAGAATCATATCTGCCTCCATCTCCCAGGCGCGGGAACACAGACTATACTCGTTGCAAATTTTATGCAACATGACATTATCACAGCTGCGTCTTGTCGGACATTTATATAAGTCTCTACGATATTGTCTGAGAGATCATTGTTGCTTAATGCATGTGCATTTTTAAAATACATAGTGTTAAAAGAACATATTACAATGCAGTTGCGTTTTGTGTTATAATAAACATTATTTAATCTTTTCAAGGATACAAGAGAAGCCTGCTTCGTGTAATAATTTATTGTTTTGCAAGGTTCCGGGGTCATTTAGGCAGTAAATTTTAATGTGATTTTATACATGCTTATTGCTGCTGTGAAATCATAGATAGGTACCGCTGTAATGCTTGATGTGATGCAGTAATTCTAGTGTCTATACAAGGGAAGTTAAAGTAACTAACCCTTGGAGCGCCAATAACCCTTAAAAGCGTCGTTTGTATGACACTTTTCTTGACATTTTATGTTAATGTCCATAAGTTCCTTCATTTCCTCATGGATCCCATTATAAGAACTGAGTTTTGACAAAAATGGAACCAACTTGGGACTATATATTTTCAAACACAAAAATAATTTTCCTAATGTGTTCAGTAATTCTCATAATTTATTAACAAAAAAACAAAAGTATTAACTAAATAATTAAACTAAACATTAGAATTAAAACTAAACTCTAACATTTATACACATATTTACAAATAAAAAATGGGAGCTAGCTCCGCGCCGGATGGTAGGGTGCCCAGAAGGCTGGTGGCATTGCCGCCCTGAATGGCAATGCCAATTCGCTGGGCAAGGAAGAACCCAGCCCTCTGGTCACCCGTAGCATCATTGAAACGCTTCGCTAGCTCCCTAAATATGGAATGTGCTCCGGATCCCCAAGGGTTCAGTAATGAGTAATGAAGGAGTTCTGAACATACAAAAAATAAAACGGTCGAATTGATAACCTCTTCCTTCTTTTCAAGTTCAATTATTTGTATAAATAATTTTTAATCCCGATAATATATCCTATCCTCAATCAATTGCACCTTCTGGTTTCCTTTTACTCGGGTATGCATGAATGTTACAGATATGCAAAAAGTTATTTTAGCTACAGAACCGTGACTGAATCGGAAGTTGTAAAACATTATGATATACGCAATTAAAGCCAACTCTGTCACGAGTTCGGACTCGTAATGGCATTAAATCGCAACGCTTTACAATCGTTACATATTCGATTGTCCGCTATCGGAAATAATCGGAAATCGGTTGGTGGTCCGATAAATGAATCATATTAGAAAGTATTGTTCGTTAACTTTTGATTGCGGTTTTCTTTTACTTTTTATAGAATGTTATGAATTATTATCATAATGTTGTTATTTTGTACGCATTTAAATAGACAATGCTAAGCTTAATGATATCTTTTTCGAAAAAGAATAAAACATTAAAGATAAATCAAAAGGATTACATAAAAATAAATCTTTATTTAATTTATTCATTATTTTCATTACAAACTGCAGTTTTAAATATTAGCGGTAATAAGTCGTAGTATTTGTGAATGTAGTTGAAAGGAATTAGCAATTCATAATGAGACAGACGTCGTTTAAATTAGCTTAACTAATGTCACAAAGGAGGTCGAGGTCTTTCAGAGACATGCGATGCTAATTTCTTTCATTTCTTTGGATGTGGGTGGGATTCCGATCCTATTTAATAAATCATTCTTATAACATGTTCCGTCGGTAATATTCTAGTTAATTTTCAGACATTCATGATGTATTCTAGGTGTATCTAGTAACTTTATCTGTTTTAAGTAAAAACAATAAAATACTTTTGCAAAATGAGCAAGCAAACTGATGTGAAAGAAATTTAAATAATATTAAAGAATACATTACATCTACAGATTACAAATAAGGTTTTGGCAAAAATTTCATTTTTGGTACAAGCTTTTATCGCTAACTGTACTTTTCTTACGACAGACAACTAATACTCATCGAGACAATTCTAAAAACCCCTAACACAATTAGGTTGCGTTGTTTCATCATAGAGGAGTTCCTATGGCCACCTCCTGTCTCCATCATCAGATCAGCTCGATGGTACCACAATATTGCATTGTCATCCGATTTATACATGCATGCAAAATTTCAGCTCAATCAGAAACCGGGAAGTGGATCAAATTTAACTTGCAAGATTTGATTACAGACAGACAGACAACGATCAGGTGAAACTAAATAAAAGCTTGTAAAAAACAATTAAGGTTAATTGACTTAAAGTTCTTGTTATGCTAAATGCCTAATGACAGTAATGACGTAAGTTAAAAAACTCGAAATTCTAAAGAAGATCACAGAATTAGATATTCTAAAACTTCAATTTCGATACATCGTGAACGTATATAAAAGCAAAAATACGGAAACATTCTTTGTAAACTACAATTAGAACTTACAAACTATAATGTGAGAGTCGCTAAAATGATTGTTGGATAAATTAGTGCAAATAATTTCTTCTTCGATAATTTAGAACTAGGTTCGCATTAGGTCAGTTTCAACGTAATATTTTACTGGCATTTACAATAAGTATTAAAATACAAGCAAGCAGTTTTGGTAGAAAATGCCCATGATAAATAGCTAGTCATTTTGTGCCATATGACTAAATATCCAAGTTATTCATATGCGACGTGCTCTGGCAGAAAAGTAACCGTAGTCACCGTAGTAGTGAGTCGCAGGCTTTGATGTGCGCGTTGATGTCTTTTAATGGATCACGTTCCGCGCGGGGCTTGTTATTAAAGTGGCGATATGTCGCATCGCACTGTGGTTTCAAAGATGAAATATATGAGTCCCCATTACCCAACTCTTAGAAATAATACTACAATTTAATGTTTTATCAAACTTGACTGGTTTTACTATATTTACAAATCGCTAAAAATACCGTTTGCCACTACACTAATTAGCCAAAATGTATAAAACAGCGTTTTGGCACTATTTTGGGAGTTGTCTAATAGTTAAACTAATCTTACAAATGTTGTCTGTACCGAGAATTGAGGCCGGAACCGTTATTCGCAGGGTCACTGCCGACCAAGCCAATCACGTAAAATTACACCCACTAATGTGTGGCACGTACTGGTTTGAATCACCGCCCTCGTTTGGGTTAGCAATAAAGGTCTGTCCTAATCGTTGCAGGGGACCGGTCTGTCCGAACGTTACAAAGCATGCTCCACATAACGCCCTTCAACCGGTCCGTCCTTGCGTCACACAATAAACCTGGTTATATAATATACGTGTTGTCACTGAAAAGTGTCTCCCATCGCCATTGTTTAAGGTGCACGTACACGTCTGGTACACGCCTGCGGTTTGCATTGCGGAGTACGCTTGTAATTCCTAGCATACTTGATTATCAAATTGAATGTGAATGCCTGGCTTTATTAGTAGTCTAATGATTTTGTTGTACCAAATAACCACGTTAGTTACGGCTACATTTTACGACTAGACAATTTATATTGTGAAAAGTTTTAGGCCGATATTTATTTAAAATGTGAGTTTTATTCTGAAAATTACAATTAAGCTGAAAGTGAATTAGTAGTAGTAAAACACTTTATTGTACAAAAAAGAATACAAAACAGGAAAAAAACTCTCATTATTAGTACAAAGGCGAACTTATCTCTTTTAAAGGATCTCTGCCAGTTTATCTTAGTTAGTTAATGCGAGACGCACGATTTAATCTCTTTGCCTCCGAGAAAAACCAACAGTAACATCCATAATCCGACAGTACCTACCTAAAACTATTTTTGAAGTTGAATCCCTTCGACTCGATAGATAGGTAGACGTCAGATTTTATTCCTTGTATTTAGGTATTTTTGTGCATTGTTTAGGTATTTAATTATTATCTGTTTTACCGACCGGAGCTGATTCATAGAGAACATAGGTTATGTTATGTATGTTTTGAGTGCTTTACCACCATGCTAACATATGCGTCTTTATACGGTGCTGTTGGGCAACTAATAGGACAATGAGTGCTAACAGCTTGTGTCGAAAGTGCTTGCGCAAGAGGCGACTTTTCAGCGGACGTTGTTCGATTGAAATATTAGAGGACCAAGAAGATTCGTACGGCGCGATTCGGGAAATGAATTAGAGATTCACTAGATATGAAATAGTAAAGATAATAGAGTGAATCTCTAATTCATTTCCCGAATCGCGCCGGTAGGCTTTTGTTGTGTGGCCTTGAATGACGACCGTACTTTTAAGTCATTGACGGTGTAGGCATTTCTCTTCGAGTACGCCACTTACGAATATCCCGGTCTTGAGCCAATCTCACCCAGAAGTGACCCGCAATTTTCCGAATGTCGTCCACCCAATGTGCCTTGTGCAACGTTGTTTCTTGTTAGGTTCCAAGTATGATGATGTACGCTTACAAGATAATTTGCAGAGAATCTCTTAGTATGTAGTACATTACGATACAAGTCTGAAAAGTTGGTAACTCGTAATGAGCGGCGATAAATTAAAACGCGAGTAAAAGGTACGACCGAAGGTAGTGTTTAAAATCGACACGAGTTGTGAATGACCTATTCCCATCCCATGTGACTTACACATGCGAATAGGGAATCGTACAATGTACATATGGTCATTTACGTTTTGGGCATAGGCAACTAACAAAGTGCTAATTATCTACGAGTACGGTGAAGTAGTAACCACCATATATTCTGTAAAATAGGTTACATAACTAAATAGATTAAGTGTTTACTTATTATTGAATCATCATCAACAATTGCGTACTTTTGGTACATAATAGAAGCAAAAATATAAAAATTCAAGGAAACCAAGCTGTACACCACTCAAACATAACGATAAATGCAAATAATATACCTACTCTCCCAATACAATACAACAAAGGTCAAACAAATCTGCTCGCACATTATGACATGACGCAACGGATAACTGTATGAAGCTTTAACAATAGTCTCTATTCGTAAAGGAGCAAGGTTTGGAACAGAGCAAAATACAGTAGCAATCTGAGGTGCAGGCCATTGCGATTTAATCTTGAATTTGCTAGAAACAAATTGCCTATTTAAAATTGAAGTCAAGTGCGAATTTGTTTTTAAAACTAGTGGCCCTGTGAGCAGTAGGACTTACACGAACCCCCAAAACAAAACAAAATCGACAAAAAAACATCCAAATAACAAAAACATTGTCTCTACTTTTGTTTCTATTATGCGTAATTTTGTAATCACTATCAATTTAGTTCTTATATTCAGAATATTCCAAAATCTAAAAATAAAACTTCTTAAACCATTTCGTTCATTGGATTAGACCATATTTAATCAAGTTCGTAATCCACATTGAAATCCTAAAAGAGGTTGTTTGAATCAAGAGTAGAAATTTATTAAACTATTTTTAAAGAAATTAAATATCATTTATTTTCAGGCAACTAAGGTCCTTAATAGACACATACCTTAAAAAGTAACATACATATAATATAATATTTTTGATTGTAAATATGTGCTTATTTTGCTTTACCCCGTCTAATATAAAATAAATAAATAAATACTGGACATTCCTACACAAATTGACTAAGCCCCACATTAAGCTCAAAAAGGCTTGTGTTGTGGTTACTCAGACAACGATTTAAATATATAACATATAAATACTTAAATACATAGAAAATACCCATGACTCAAGAACAAAATATCTGTACTCATCATACAAATAAATGCCCTTACCGGGAATCGCCAGGACCATCGGCTTCATAGGCAGGATCACTACCCACTAGGCCAGACCGGTCGTCAAAAAATATAACATACTTACAAACGTCATTGTATCTATCAAATAAGGAACTGCAGTAGAAAAACAAACAAGTCACATCACAAGATACAGAAGTAAAAAGTTACAGATCGAGTAGGATTATAAAATGAGCTAAAATTAAAAATGTCTTTTACAATAATTTATTAACGATATACACCGTGTTTTTTTTGATTTCCGTTAATTTCAATGGTGCATTCCTGAGCTTAAATCAAGTAACTTTCTCAAAGACACCGATGTTCTAATTAAGTCCATTTCGGAGATAATCCATAGTTTATTTTTTTCCTATAAGGCCTCTACAAGCGTGTACACTTGCCTTAGGGCCGGCTTACATATTGATTAGTGTTTAGAATGAGTTCATACATTTGCTACTAAACTTAAGTACAATCTCGGTCGATTGATGTACGAAATGACATTGATATGTCACAGATTTCAATTGTTTGGTTGAGTTAAATGTAATGCCCGTGTTACAACAACGCTATATGCTACATTTAATTACTTTTTAAACAAAAAAAAAAAAAACAAAAAAGAAAACAAAAAAAATTTTTTTTTTTGAAAATTAACTATGCCATTTAGTTCTTATAAACGTACTTACCTATACCCCGAAGTTAACGGAATTCAATAAAAACACGGTGTATATACTTAGTTAATAACGCAAGTAATTTAGACTAAAACGGTTTCCTGCAAAAAACTCTGTTGAGGTGTCTGAGGTTTTCAGTACGTTATAGGGTATCAAAATTATCAAACTAGTGTTATGACTTATGTAAAGATCATGCAGTTATGCAATCTAAAAATGTAGGTCAGGTATTCTATTATAGCGTAGCAGACAAAAGTAAATGTGTTTATTCTTTCAGCCACGGTTCAAACAATAATTTTCATAAACAAATAAAACGTTTCCATTGAGCTTTGGGAAGGTCTCGGTTGCGAAATGTTCAGTATTCCGAGCACCATCGCATTGGGACGCTCCATTGTTATCACTCGTAAAAGCAATATGAATGAGGCTTTGTCTGCTCTTTGTATGAATAGTATGGAAATGTATCGAAATTTTATGGAAAATTCGAGGTCAAACTGAATGGTTTTAATCGAGTTAAGACAAGCAAAAGAATAATCACAGTCAATTGTGTTGTAAAGTGTAAACTGGTTTTTATACTATAAATTTATAGGCGTTACGACTTTGCCTGTACTTGCGCGTATTTACGTCATTGCGCGTCTTCATAAAGCAACTAATTGTACTTACTTAATTAATATATTTCCGTATGTTTGAATATTCCTAACCGACGTCAACTTTATGATCCAGGTTATATTAAGCGGCTTAATGTTTAATATGATGAGCTGTTTACTTCAATATTTTCAACACTTTGACAATACACTGGTACATTTACATAGCAAGACATAGTTATCATTATCAAATTGTTTAATTTAGCATACCTTCGAAACATATTTTTTTTTCTTTTTTGTTATGTACTCGTAAATTTATGACATTAACGTTTTTTTATCTTTTTCAGGTAAGTACCAAAAGCAAAAGTGGGGTAAAGATTTGATCAGTAGGTAAATAATCATTCTATAGCTGCGGTCTTCAAATTGCGGTCCGCGGGTCATCAAATTTAGAAACCCATTATCTATGGCATATCCAGGTAACAATAACATAAACGAAAGGAGACGACCGCCTCGAAACTGGATTTCCATACAAACGTATTCCCAATTTTCCTCTCTGGATATTAACATTATTGAAAATATTTTTACCCAATTTGATGTATTTTCATCATAGCTATCCCCAACCGTTTGATTTATTAAGATTTTTCAATTATCATAAAAGTTAAGAGCGAGAAACAGGTTTCATTTAAAATTTTAAACGCTTCTAACTCCTATACCTAATAAATTAAAAATCGAAAAAAATCAAACGGTCGGGTATAGCTATGATTAAAATACATCAAATTGTGTAAAAACAATTTCCGTAATGTCAATATCCAGGGAGGGAGATGAGGACTACGTTTGTATGGAGGATCGATCGTTCCCTATTCTCTTAATAGGGGCTCTGAAACTTGGCCATTAAAAAGACCGGCAGGTGTATTTTCATAAGGCTACTGAATTTGTAATTATGACCTAACATTCAATTTGTTTATTTTTTGCATATACCGTATCGGTTTTTAGAACTAACCATAATTATAGATAACTATTTAGACAAAGGTCATTCAAATGTAAAAAAAATAAAAATGTTAAATCTAGCAAATTTTTGATAAACATCAGCGATTAAACCTGCCGGAAACAATTAAACATTTTAGAAATACCTAATCAACATACAAAAACAATACCTTTGATAAAATAAGCTAATCACTAATGCTGTGGATGAAGGAAGCGGAAGGAAAGATTACGTTGAACGAGATAAACAACTACCTTAACATATGCATTAAGCATAATTATACCTACTTTTAACCAACAGCTTTGGACAACGTAAAGCATTACCTTTAATGTAACGTCCCGTAATATGGATCATATAACATTTTATAGGTACTATAATTTATCTTATTAGTAAATATGTTTTTGGCAGAAATTACATTTTTGGTACAAGCTTTTATCGCCGACTGTACTTTTCTTACGACAGGCAACTAATACTCATCGAGACAATTCTAAAAACCCCTAACACAATTAGGTTGCGCTGTTTCATCACAGAGTTCCTATGGCCGCCTCCTGTCTCCATCATCAGATCAGCTCGATGGTACTATAATATTGCATTGTCATCCGATTTATACATGCATGCAAAATTTCAGCTCAATCGGAAACCGGGAAGTGGATCAAATTTAACTTGCAAGATTTGATTACAGACAGACAGACATACAGACAACGGTCAGGTGAAAGTAAATAAAAGCTTGTAAAAATAGAGGCCAAGAGTCAAAACTATACTTAACCAACTTTAGTTAGTTAAACTAATATGGCTCAGCGACCCAAAAGAGGGACTTGGCCTCCGAGACGAGAGCACAGCACTTTTCTCGATCCTGCGCCGTTTCCCGCCAATTATCGCAAAACTATACTTAGGTGCATTTTTCTCTTTAATAGTGACAACCATTATGCCATAGGAAAACATATTCTGCAGTCAAGTCGCACTGAACTAAGCATGTGGACACGGTGGGCCATAACTTGGAGTGCATGAGTCATAAGTTCACAGCGAGACCTTTAGCCGTTTTCCGGTGATATTTCCAAACCTGTTCCAAAGGTTGGTCATGTCTGGGAGTAAAAATAGTAGAAGGTGATGCTTCAGTAATATTCCTACTTGAGGTTCAATGAACGAACATAAATTATGCACATTTGTAAATTTGGCACAGTTTATAACTTAGAAAAATATATAAGATACATACTCGTAGTAGGTATAAGAGTAGTGTAGTAGAGTGGTACTAAGGGGGATGGAGTGAAATTCGCGAGCAATTTCATGTAGAAGCTTGAGAGTGTTATTTTTACGCTGGAAGTAACTTCCAATGTATGAAAACAATTCGAAGTAGTTCATTTTACAAGGAATGTAGGTACCTAATCGTTAATCATGAAGTGCGTACGTACGTGCGTGCGTAGTATGTATCACTTAAGTAAACATTACCGATAAAACTGTCCTCAAATGCAATTAATCCCATATCGCCGAGCGTCCGAACATGGCGGCAGCCTTGTGCGGGCGCCTTTCTAATACCATTCCTCGGATACGCTCCGATCCACTATGTTTCATTCATTATTCAACGCTTAGGGCATAGCATAACATACATACAGGCCCTTTAGGCTTCGGTTTCAAAGCGAAATTATATACATTATACTTAAACAAAACCATCTGGTTTATTACGCGCGAAAAGATAAGTTAACGCCGAAAAAGGACTTTAAAACATTAGTGATAGGTAGGTTAGGTATAAGTATAAATACTGACAATTCATTCACCCGAAGAATAAGTCGCTGCTGAGGACCTACCGCGAAGCACGAAAATTGAAATTTCGTTATCCGCCTCTCTATCACTTTTGCATTTTTGAACGATAGACGATAGATAACGAAATTTCGATTTTCGTGTTAGATATGCCCTCCGATCTTTAGCGGTGTCAGTCACAAGTGTCAAAAAACAAAGAGCTTTAAAGTCCTAAAAGTTCCTACCGGAGCAAGTATACCTTACTCGTACTTTGTTCTTTTCCGGGACTCAAACTATCTCCATGCCCAACTTCATCTATATTGGTTCAGCCGTTATAGGCGGTAGACAGAATTACTAATGCATTCATAATATTAATGTACATAATTATGTAGTAGACACAATAGGCAAAAACTTGTATTATTACACCTTGAGGCTGATTGTCACTGTTATGAGAGGAACTATGGTCGTAGATAATTTTATAGGATTTCAAACTGTTTTGCGAAGTCGGTTTTTTATTTAATGAAACTTATTATATTAAACTAGTTCTGTGATTAATACTTATGTATGTAGGTATACGTATTCCGCCTCAAGAATGTAATCAGTAATTTCCTCATTCCTTAGCCGTTCTTGGGTGGAATGCATGGTAATTTAAGAAAACCATAATAATTTAATAACACAAGATCGTTATCGTTAAAATTTTACTGAACCAGAACATGAACATGTTATTTCTAATTAATTGCTCCCCCGGCAGTGTGCCGAGATGGACAAGCGACTGTTACGCAGGTGTACGCTATTAGATTCATGTGAATTAACGATTTGAGACGGTTCTTCATGAAGCGATATTTGGAGGTGGGCCTATGCGAAGTTGTATCCTGTATTCTTGTTTGTATCCTACTTACTAGTACTCTTTATTACCAGCTGTCTATGCATTAGACAGCGCTCAGCTATCGTCAAGAGTAAAAAAATAAATTAAACAGATCTGACATTTACTTTTTTTTTACTTATATTTCCGACTATGTCGCATATTTTAAAGAGACAATTTACGCACCACATAACTATAGAACCGCATATCGGTATATAATTTTGACCACGTGTGAATAACGTAATTGTAACTTTCAACCACATAACAATGCGCAGAAAGTTACAAACAAAGAATTTACATCTCATTTCCACTTTCGCCTAATTTCAGAGTTGCGCAAGAGAATTATTTAGTTTTAATAACTTTAACGGCTGTAACTGCGTGTCGTTAAAGTTTACTTCCGCGTTATAAACGTGGCCTTGGGGTTGCCAATTAGTTTAGCACTTAGTTTAATTTAATGAACAGGCAAAACTATAAAAAAGTCGAACTTTATCTAGGTACTTATTAATTGACGAATGTCGTAAAATGTGAAAAAATTGTAAAAATATGTATTTTAAATAGGTAACATTGTAAATAAAAGTCCAATAGGTAACATTGTAAATAAAAGTTGCGTAGAAAATGTATTATGTGACTCGAAATTGAATGATTTTGGAAACTCGAGGATATATGTGAAGGTCCTATTTGTAAAGCTTATAGACCTTTTAGCAAACCTTTTAATATTTATGTTCGGTTAGAAGTTGAACGTAACAGTTTTGCTACGGTGGTTAATCATTTTGAAAACCACAGTCCTGTAGGAGTCCCTTAGCACACCCGTCCCTCTCTAAACAGTTAGAAAATGAGATACTTTCGCAGCTCGCAGCGCTCCTGTGCTGAGAGTCATGATTGGTACAATTTTATTAGATAAGTAGGTAACATCAATAGACTTTAAAAAGAACCACTTTAATGTCATACATTAATTGTTTTAATTAGTGACCTGAATGAAAATGGGCCGCCAGATTTTAAGTAACAATGGATCCATCGTATATAGAAACATGAATCGACCAATTTAAACTGTTCTTGATATTCAAAAAAAATGCAGAGTTACCCACATAACTATATTAGTGCAAAGGGGCCTGCTTGTCATAGTGGGACCGATACACAGACGAGGCATAAAGTGCACGGCAATAGTGCCACGTAGGGGAACTGGTTTCGCGGGGTCAAGAGTAGTGAAAGCCGTCCCTTGTACATACGAGTTTAAATCAACTATTACTACTCTTTTTTGAAGAAGAAAAAAAAGATGAGGTTCTCAATTAGTCGGGATCTGTTTTTATGTATGTTCCTGATTTCTCGGAGACAGATTTTGGAAAAAATATTTTTGTAAAGGGTATTTTTTGCTTGTTGGTCTCATAGTCTCATTGTCACCTGTCAAGGTAATTTAAATATTATAGGCACACCGTAGTGATTTCGATATTTTATAGTAGCTGGTGCATTTACCCTCGGAAAGCACAATTTGGTGAAGTGGATCTTATCTGTTATCTGCTTGGTCTTATGAAGACCAAAAGTGATGAAATGTTTACACATTAATTAGTATTTAGTGCGAATTCATACACTTGCATCGTATCTTATCTACTAATAAGATTGGCTAGGTACCTACTTACTATTAAAATGTTATAAGACAAAATTGTTCTTTTTAATAAGGGCCAGAACTATAGCCGACGAATTTTCTGGACACCAGAGCCTTTGTAAGGTATTTAGATTATAACATAGCTATTAAATTAAATTACTATATAGTTCCATGCGTATGTAATTATTAAACATTAACACATGGTCAGGTCAAGCAAGTGACGTGACGACCTGACCACGAATCTGTCAAAACAATACAAAAATGCCGGCTCAAAACAAAACACTGACAGCTGACACGTTGACGTAACATATGGGAATCCGACCCAAGGGCAGGCGGTCACGCACAAACTGCCGGCTAATTATTGTAATTCAAGATGGCGGAGCCAAGGTCAAGTGAAAGCACGGGAAAAACAATCGATTGGGGTTTACCATTCATTTTATAGATTGTTTAATTTACATGTACGGGTTTGGATGATGCTTATTGTAGAATAGTAGACGCCTAATTTGATTTCTAGACTGTAAAGGTAGAATTTTTTTGCCGTGAAACGTCACATATCTTTACTATTTCATATCTATAGTTCGTTTTTTTAGCATTAGAAAGAACTTGCAAGAAGGTAAGCGATTTTGACAAGTCTTTTAATTGAAAAACGCTTTTTAAAAATCAAAATTTAATACTTGTGAAAGCAGAAGAATATAAATAATCGTATTAGATTCATAATTGTTACATATTTGCCATAACTTATTTTTAAAATGTGTTTTTCAATTAAAAGACACATTAAGATTGTTTACCTTATTTCTAATGCTAAAAAAAACGAACTATAGTGAATCTCTAAATTATTTCCCGAATCGCGCCGCCGGTCTAAGTCATAAATAACAGATTTTGAATAATATACATATGTGAAGCTACAGCGTCGACATACTCGTAGTAGGTACTTAGGTAAGTGTCATTCATTCGGGTTGCGTTACAATCTGGTACTATTTATAGTAGGGTAGATCGGGGGCAATAGTACCACGGGGCAATAGTACCATCGTTATTATCTTCACAATTACAACGAAATATGAATATGTGGGTATACACGATAAAGCCCAATACTTGTCTGGACCCGCTCAGTAGTCGGCCGCTCGCTACGACGCGGAACGGAGGTGCTAAGAGACCATTTTTGTTTTCGAGTGATCAAAGTAAGTATTTACGAGAAATATTTTGTCATATTATTCAAAACTAAATAATCCTAGAGTTAGATTGGTATTTGAATATTCTCATTCTTAACTGAAAATATTGATTACAGTTAAGCTCTAAAATAATAAACCTTTATATGTATAATAAACATATTTAAACTTTCACGATTATTAAACATTATCAAACTGCACAACGGGACTTAATCGCGTATTTAAGTTTTAAGATTTACCTCCGACGTTTCGAGGACGGCGTTGTCCCCGTGGTCTCGGAGAAGACTGGCTCAAGTTGACATCAACATCTTCTAGCCGCGCGAGTTTTTCGAACTACCCGCACTTGGTCTTGTTTATCAGTTTGAACGTTTTGCGCACTAGGGATGTCACTCTGTCGACACACAACACTAACGATATTCGATTTATCGACTGTCGATATTCGTTTCCGCTTACATTTACTAATGATTGGTTTTAAGATCTCATCCACATGGAATCCAGTCATTAGTAAATGTAAGCGGAAACGAATATCGACAGTCGATAAATCGAATATCGTTAGTGTTGTGTGTCGACAGAGTGACATCCCTAGTGCGCAAAACGTTCAAACTGATAAACAAGACCAAGTGCGGGTAGTTCGAAAAACTCGCGCGGCTAGAAGATGTTGATGTCAACTTGAGCCAGTCTTCTCCGAGACCACGGGGACAACGCCGTCCTCGAAACGTCGGAGGTAAATCTTAAAACTTAAATACGCGATTAAGTCCCGTTGTGCAGTTTGATAATAAACATATTATTTGGGTTTTATTTACGTTCCAATTATTTATGTTACTATTGACCCGCACGAAGGGTCAATTGTACCACAAGGAATCATTGACGAAAAACGGGATTTTCTACCATACTCTTACTGTTTATTAACAATTACCCTCAAAAATACGTAAATCAATAACCTACTATTTCATATGTACGTACAGTTTTGGTTCAGCTCATATACATTGTGAACTAGGAACCATTATCCAAAAAATGGTACTATTGCCCCCGGTCTACCCTACCTAATGATTATGATTTATGTCTTTGATTGAAAGATAAGTTTGCATTTCGTAGGATGTGATAGGTATAAATTGATCTAGTTTGATTGATTCAATAAGCTTAAAGGTTGAGGTCACACATAGATTGAAAGCGTTGACACAGATTATTTAATTTGATGAATCAGATCGATTTTATCGATTCGACTGTAAATTTTAAACCGCACTAAGATTACTAGGTCTCATAGGTCTCTGTAAGGTACTATTTAGATAATTTCAGCAAGTATCAAATTACACGAGGTTACGTATAGATCATAAGTGGCTATCGATAAGTAATGTCCACGTTAACCTTTAGTTTCTTCAAGTAAAGTTCATGCTAGCAGCGGTGATTGATGACATTTTCGGCTCGATTCGGAAAATGAATTAGATTTCTACTAGACTTCAACAAGTTACGATATGGATAATTTAAAGATATTTGTAAGATAGATATGTCAAATTTGACGTTTCCGCGATTCTGGAGGTCCTCTTGAACGATTTTGACAAGTTATGACTTAGATATCCAAGTCACATCTAGTCGATATCTAATGTAGATCTAGTTGATCTCTAAATCGTCTCTAGATCTTGTGATTATCTCGAAATCCGAATAGGCCTGTTAGTGATCGTTTTAGATGATTTACTAACTCATCGTATTACACAAAGTATACACACATATCCCCTAAAACTTTAGAAGCATTAGATGAAATGTATGCATCTATAAGTATATGGGTATTCATCTATTAATTAAGACAAACGATTAATAGTTAATTGAGGCTTGTAGCACGTTTATGAATGAACACCATTAGTATTACTCTATTTGGTACCTATCTTGACCATTTACCTTTTGGTAGGTACTCTATGTACAAACTTTTATATTTAGGTATATGTAGATAGATGGGTACAGTGTATATTTTTCATTTTGAATATTTATTTCTTTATTAAATAAATTCAAGTATAAACACATAGGCAATGTCAATAGTTGCGCCACCTGCATTTCGTAAGTGATAACTAGTGAGAGTGCCACGGTGGTCAGATTCACATGGCTTGATATGCGCGAAGGAAAACTACTACTACTGTAGCCTTTGCAGCACTTGGGTTTTAAACGTTTATAGCAACAGGGCAACAGGTTTGATGACCAACCAATCAATATTGGCTAGTTAAGGTTCGACACGAGGCCGTTAAGGACAAAAATTGATAACATTGTTAATGATATCTAGAATCTAACAAATAAGAAGTACGACTACATATAGCTGAGAAACTACTTCTACTTATTCTATTTGAAGGTTCTTTAAAATATTAATATAATTAACATATATATTTTTATAGAGATTTATTTTATTTTTGGCATGCCTGAATTGACTAAGTACCTACCTATACTAATAAAGCAATTAGGTACATCATGAGTTTCATGTATGAATATAACGGTACAACCATAAAGCTCGATTAAAAATCGATTACCGATAAAAGCGCTTGTTAATTATCCGGTTTTGAAACGTTAAGCTGCGCTTTTTACTTCCGATAGTTAATGGATCAGCATTTGAGTATTACATCATCACCTCACAGTTTTTATTCTCCTACACCGGGAGATAAAAGATACATGACTGGTAACTCGACCTATTCCTTAAAACGGATAATTTTAGAGCTCATTTGCAATGATTTTTGCCCAGTCAACCAAGGGTCTAAATTCGGTAGTCACCTATTCCCATCTGTGCTTAGGTGTTTTCATATTAAATCATTCCCATTGTGTTCCCGCCTCATGTATGGTGGGGCGGTCACGTGGGGCGAGGACAAATGGGAATACACCGTTTATATACGTAACTTTTGTGTGCACTCTAAGTGCTTATAGTTGATACTGATAAATATTTTTTTTGAGTGAAACTTGAAACTTCGTAAAAAGACACAATATTAGAAAACAAGAACATACAGCGTTTTTAAAAATTCTCTGGACCTAGGTATAAAAGTTTGTACTAATTTGTGGTATTGTATCTTCAATCAATTTTAGGTTGCGTACTCTAGCAGGTCATATCTTTATTCCATGTTTAATCGTTACTACATATAATCGTGCCTGTGCTTAGTTTGCCTCCTTTTGTTACAGCCACCTCCATATTACACGTAGTAAACAAACCGTCACCTACTTAAACATTAGGTAATTGACTAAATAAAATCAGTATCACTTTCACTACGTGACACATGACATTACGCATGCTGTGCGCGCGTAGAAAGCCACTCCTGCGCAGTATCGTTTTCACAGGCGCAGGCGCAGGCGGAGGCGACTGACCGCCGCACCGGTTTGATGAGCTTGGCAATGGGATAAAATTCACTAATGGAAATGTAAAAATGAACCTTTCTCATGAACTTTATTTACATCAATTTAAATTTATTCGTGTTATTAAAAAATACTAAGTTACTCTTAATTTTCCTGCGTCAGGATAAATTTGTCTATTGTTGGAACTTCACAAGGAATGTGGTAGAAAATCATGAATTAAATAACTAGTTATGTGTCAATGTCTGATATTATATCAGATAATGATGTTCAAAAAGATTATACCTAACTGCACAAAAGAAGGCCCATTGTTATTTTTAATTATTCTTATGTTTAATATGAAGTTGCAGTTTTGTCTATTTCAAAATAAGCTACTTATAAAAGTAGACTAGAGGTATGTATTTAATTTTGAAAGTAGGCAAGCTTAAGAACCGGGCCTTCTTTGATGCAGGCACCTTACTAAATTATTTTTTGATCAGTGCTTTGCTGTGCCTTGCCACCTATATCCCTCGGGGTATAATTTATATGATTTACCATAGATCAGGATTTAAGAATAGTTAAATTTCGAAACATCGAAATAAATAATAGCGTGTCGGGCGATATCGATTACCAATCAGTACATTGATATTCTGCTCGATCATTACTGGACTATTTCAAAACCGAATAATCATTAATAATCATTTTATTTTATTGTTATTTTGTTTGGTTTGGTAACGCGCTTTAGTTGTGTTATTATGATGTATGTTTGGTTAAATTATAGGCTATACCTCGTCGTTCGCTTTCTGATGGACATAAAGATCAGTCTGTAATAGTTTTACTACAGACTAGTACTTTTTAAACAAAATGAGTACCTACCTACATGTCCCAGATTTGACTAGATAATATAGCTCTACCTATGCATAACATATAACTCAATATGACGTGTTTCTGAACCGCTATACACTTTTAGTCACAAACTGTCGCAATACTTATGTATATTTAGATTTTCTTAAATTCCTACAATATTGCATTTAGGTACAATATTCTTACAATACTGCATACTTGTAAAATAAAAATGACCACGTGCTTGTACTGAGAAGGGGGTTTCTTTATTTGTAATATAATTACCTAGAGGATATTTTAATCTTATGAATTTTCCTGATCTATAAAATGGTGATTTTATAAATACCTACCCTAAACAAATGAAATGCTCTGAAAATTTTACAATACTAGAGGTCGAGCGGCATTAAAAATTGTTACGTTTTAAACTTCTCAGATAGACGGACAAATAACTAACGGTTTCTTGTTTGCTAACCCTAAAATACGTAAAAAAGTTTCACAACTGTTACCTCTATAAATGCATAGGATACTAAATAGACATTGTATGTTAAGCTTACGAGTACCGATGATTATCTGGATCGCGGTTCGATACGGTTCGGTTACGACAGAAGTGAGTCCGCCGTGGCGATTGCCGTGCAACAACTCTTTACGTTTACTTTACTAACGCCTAGATAAAAAAAGTTAATCTTAAATGACTTAAATGTAACACCCAAAGTAACAAACACCCATACTAATCTAAAAGTTCTAATAGGTATTACATATATTGCTGGTGTATGCTTTTACATTGTTAATCATTCTGTAGTTTCTGTACAGATTTGTGTAAATTCCACAGCTAAACGTACAAATCTAGTTTACTAAGCAGTAATAATTTCAGATTGTCTACGTTGGTCAAAGTTTAAGATGAAATTGCCTTCCAGTCGTAAAGTTTAAGGAATTGCCTCAAATGGCTCACGCGCTGATCATTGCGGCCACGATCTGCTACTGATTTATAGAGCTAGTGGCGTTTATGGATAAGTACCAATGCGTGGAGTTCGTGGCGTTCCTCCATACCCAACCTGTTTAACCTTATAGATTTGAGAATCTAAAACGTATGCGAAAAAGTTAGTAAGCTATATTTGCACCGGTTGACGATTACATCTGTAGGTAGGCAGATTTATGAAAGCTGACGTGGAATTGACATGAAAATTTTTACAGTTCAGTACCAATTTTGCGCTAGCTCTTGTGAATCTCCCTATACATAGTAAACAGTGTCATTACTTAATTAGAACTGTGAGCACTACAATAGGTACTAGACTGATACATCTATTCTGAACACATTTCGAAATGTCTGAGTAGGTATGCCAGCTTATGAAATCATAACATACATGACGCATAATTTATATTCCTTTGTCAAATTTTGACCCATCCGTCTTATGTGTGACATACGAATGTGACAAAACTGTTGCAAAGTTATCTTTGCCGTCAGACTGGTGACCCTGTCAAAGAGTTGACAGGAAATTTCCACGCAGCAAACTTAGTATCGGAGTTTCTGGCAGAACTACGCAACTTTGTAACACTATATCTGTCGCAAAGAAAAGCCAAATGACAAATAAATAGCTACAATCAAATGGCAATTTGTGTTTCCGTTTTGCTTTCAAGTAACCCATGTTTCTATAACAATGTGAGAGTAAGCAGACTCCTTTCAAATGAATTTCGATCCTATAGGTGTAGAATTAAAGTTTTTTTATACTTTAGAGTTTGTAATTTTAAGAAGTTCCAATACGTACTCTTTTTTTTTGTCACTATTTTATAGGTAGAGTTTCCCACTATGGACAGGCACTTATTTCATGTTGCTGGATATCGAATTAAATAGCAAGTCAAGTTAAACTATAACGAGTCAGAAAACTTTGTTTTCGTGCTATAGACGATGTTACGTATACTTACTGAAGTCGTAGTGCTAACGTAGCACCTTTGGCAATATAATATAATGAATTGACAAAGCGAGTGGCTCAATAAACTATAATTTCACATACTCGTTTATTCCTAAAATGGTAAAGCCGAAGCGGTTCGACCAGCCTAAGAAACTAAAAACAAACACGCAAATTGATAGGTATATAATTAACCCTTTATATACGGTTCAAGGAGTTCGTTTTTTGTCCGTTGCAAAAACAGTAATCAGTAGCCAACTAGTAAGGTAAGTGTTCAGATAATGCAATCGGAATGCGAGGCTATCCGGTCACTGAAGCATGCTCTATTAGATTCTGTTACACTTTTTTGGGTGGATAAAGCTAAAACAAGCAATAGTACATATAACATAATATATTTAGTAATCTTAGTCTTGGCATAATGCATAATATACTATACATAACAATACAGCTAAGATCAGTAACAGCCCTACCGCAGGCGATACTCTGTAAAAGCTAGTTAACGTATAGATAAGTTTGTCGGCCGTCGATCTATTTTACCCCAGGGCGATCACCCACAAAAGTCAATAAAAATAATTACATTCTACGCAACATCATGACCCGATCGTCTGCGCCGCTGGGAAGATGTGGCAACCGAGAAATGTATAGAACAGGTGTCCGAACTGGACCGTACTTATTGTGAGCTCGTACATACGCAACGCAATGAGCTTGTCGCAAGGTCGACTCAAGATAAAAGCAGACTGCGAAATTGAGCGGAAAATTTTGTTGTGACAGAATTTGCAAATTATAAAATATAACAAGATTCTCAAATAGGGTTACCGACCTACATTCAGAATGAATATTTACACTTTATCAATTTTAGTCTGTTCAAGAAACTGAAAACGGTGAAAAATAGAGGTAAGTACTACTCCTAAAAATAGGTACGTGTTGTGACTAGTCGTATGCCTATTGCCTAGTATTAACCACATTTTTCATTGAAACACAGAAAATAGAAAGGAATACCTTGTAATACTAAAGACCTCTTCAGTCGCATATTTCATTCATGATTCCATCGAATATTCTAACAGTTGAAACTTGAAGCAATTCCATGGTAATCCATAATAGGTATCACGTGTCTTTCTTTTTTTTTTATCTTTATTTTAACTTAGAAATAAACAAAATAAACCCTCAGGAAATAATCAACAACAAATTAGTATTGACGTTGACAATATAACTGATGAAGACAGTTCGACGTTCCGTTACGCTGATGCTCTAGTACAATTTCGAAACATAAAATCTAAAAATTCATAAGATAAATAAAAATATTAAAATAATTAATTCTCTATATTCCGGATGTCTTAAATAATATATTAGATACTAATAAACATAAAAAACTTCAATACAGGAACGTTTTTCAGAAGTAAACTAGAAATATCTCAAAGTAAAATAATGCTTACAAATTCGTACGTGAAGAGTTTTCGAACGTTCCCTTTTATCATAATTTAGTCTACTCCAACTGACTACTCGACTATTGCCTATGAATGTGTGCATAGATGTCATTAAAAATAGCTCCGTCTTTCTCTAAACTGCGTGAGTAAAAAGGACATGATTTATATTCTGAAGTAAGCAATAGTGAACCTTAATATTTAAGACATATGGTTTAGTAAACAACCTGGAACTTGTGATCTTTCTTCTTGAATCAAACCTTGTTACACGCCACGAGGTTAATGACATCTTCCTCAGTTCTGGTATCCTGGTACTTTTGGTAAACGTTTGTCTTAATAAGACACCTGTTGTCGGTTACCCGCCCGAGGCAAACGACCTCTTCTGCAATTCTGCCATCCTGGTACTTTTGGAATAATGTTTATGCTAGTATGTCGCCGTTATGTCCCCGTTATGTCGCCGTTATGTCGCCAATATGTCGCCGATATGTCGCCATAGTAAAAAGGTATAAAAGGCCGGTGCGGAGCGTTGGGAGATGCATTCATTCTTCGACCGGGCTAGCAGTGACTCTGGTTTTCGGGTGTAACGTAGTGCGGGGAGGTGAAGTTTCTCCGCGACTGTTTCTGTGTTTGTTTTTACTTGGAATTATCCTAGTGAATTTAAACTTAGAATTTGTGTCTGTGCTTGGTTTTGCGGGGATTTTAATCGTCGTAACGCTAAGTTTAGACTGTTGTGGAGATTCTTTACTGCCATGTGTGGGTTTTTAGTTATTGTGAAGTTTTCTTTACGCTGTGTGTTCTAAGTGCCGTCATGTTATGCAGGGACAATGTCAATGCATAGCCGGGGCTAGGAATATTGTCTGTGTTTGGTTTTGCGGGAAGAAATTCTCGTAACGTTAAATATAGATGCCAGTGTTTAAGGGAATTTCACTTTTCTGTTGAGTTAGTTAGTGATAACTTAGTTATTTTAGTGTTTTTCTATGGGGTATTTTTGCTATTTTAAAAGCCAGATCATTGTTTGGACTGACAGTTTGTCCAGCTAACCATTCACTCCGCCTAACGGTGCCAAAGGATTGGATGGTTAGGAGTCTATTGCTCCAAGTTTGAGAGGACTTGGCGTCTCTTTTATATCAACATAAGAGACGAATTATCTCACTAGTCTCAAGGCCCAGCTGTTTAGATGGATGTGGGGACGTCACGTGCGCGTCATCCGGAGTAATCTGGGCCCACTGAGGTCGACAGTAATTGAGACTAGGTCTCCTATTAAATTTATTTATATATTTCGATGCTCCGGTTCATGCCAGTGCTGGTTGCGGGGACAAGCTTCTGTCATGACTGATATTACACTTAGTCTTTGTTGTGGCAGAGTTTCCCTCGTGATTAGTGCGTGTGTGTGCAAGGGTACTGATCCACTTATATACACGGAATAGGGCGACTTATTCTTATCCACCATGCCCGCGGGCGATAAGGAGGGAGTCAAATACACTGGCCTGTAGGTTGCCTTCTCGGTTTCGCCTGCCGAACTTTACAGCTTCTCGTAGGGACCACACTTGCGTATATTACAAAGCATTAGGTCGATGGTAAGAACGAACTATGCTTTGAATGTACTAGATTAGGGACAATGGGTAGAGTTAGGGTAGAATCACACACTCATTTTATTGTTTATTAGGGTTCTTTTTTAGTTCTGGTCTATACAATTGATATGGTTGATATATATTTCTCTTTAAGGGTTTAAAAATATGGTTTCTTTATCCTAAAATATGCGTGTTTAAAAGGTAAAGGTTCAACTGCCTAAATCTTCCTAATTTCTAATTTATATGGGGAAAGAATTAATGCTTCTATAAAATTTTATTTCTACTTTTCATTTCTGGTTGTCTGGTGTAGGGACGAGGTACTGAGTAATATAATCAGGTAATACATACAACATAATCTCTTAATTATCAATCTGGATTTAGGAACGCAGACTATTCTGGGATTGAAGAACGGTTTGCTTTAGGGAACCTTTGTCAGGCAAGAGCAGTACAAAGGATAAATTGAGTGAATACTCAATTTCGGCCTCGATTAAACATAATAATTAGTGAATAAACTCGGTACTTCGTTTATACATCTAGAGAACTAGGAATTCTGTCTAGATTATCAGTTTTGGGGAATGGGATTAAGGGATTAGCATCCCTAGCTTTTGAATATAAAAAAGATAAGTAATTATGATGATTGATGGATACTTTGACACTTCTTTTCATCATCATCTAGGTGCGCTTAAGTTACGAAGTGTTGGTCATAGCCCGTCTGGCTAAACTGGTAGGGTAGGTGTTCCGATTGATACTTGCAAATCGGACTAAGAGCTTCCAGACCAGTAGGGCTACCGCCAATACCGAAAGTCGTCAATTGCGGGCATTTTTCTCTGTCACTCTAATTACGCCTTCATTGGAGTGAAAGAGTAAGATCCCCGCAATTTGCGGATTTCGGTTTTCGCGGTAGCCCCTCTGCATCGGGCGTACGGAGCAGCACGTGTGATTAAATCACACATCGTTTAGAAGATGATAGTTAATTATAATTAACCTTGAAATGCTAGGGTGTAAAAGAGCTTATCTCAGGAGTGCTGCTTCTATGTTATCCCGGAAGCTTAATAGGTGTGGCAGGATTTTACCAACAACATTTTTATATATTTATATCATCATATATGCTGCAATACTTAAATACATTATAGTAAATTTTACACCATCATTTACATTGCACTAATAAATTCTAATAATTTTCTATTTTTGTAATTCATTTTTCTTTAAATTATTTCTTACTTGCATAAATACTTATTTTATTACCATAAATATCTGTTCTCAAAATCTAGGTAATAATAAATAAAGTCAGAGTCCAAAATTTTGTTGATACTCATTAAAGAATTTGAGGTTGCCGCGGTTCACTTCAAGGGGTCCTAACCACTAGCTAGACGATCACATGGCCATATTTTAAGGGTAAATCGAAAGGGGGTGTTTATATTATGGGTAAGTTAAGTAAGTAAGTAAGTAAATAAATAAAGGGGGGAGTTACAGTGTGATACCTCATTAGATTCGTCATGATACCTAGAAAAATGTATTCGAAGCGTGTATTAGCACACAAAAAATATCAAAAGTTATAAACAAAGAAAAGTAGATATTTTTTATTTCCCCAATATCTCAAAAATTATTAATATTTAAGAAACATTATGGAATGTTTGATTGGAAATATCGTCCTCTTTTATAATATTAATTTTTGTTTCTTAAATATTAATACTTTTTGGGATATTGGGAAAATAATAAAATATCTACATTTCCCCCTTTTTTTGTTTATAACTTTTGATATTTTTTGTGTGCTAATACACGCTTCGAATACATTTTTCTAGGCATCATGACGAATCTAATGAGGTATCACACGTATATTTAGGAGTAGTATCTCTATTTTTCACCGTTTTCAGTTTCTCGAACAGACTATTTGTTCTTGATTTGATTATTACTCTCAGTACATCGCTCACGCTTATAAAAAAAGAAACATTAATAAATGTTTATTTCTGTTATATATTGCTGCCCCATTGTGAAGTTTTAAACATTCATCTTCTTCTTTCTATTCATTTACATATAAGCATCTAAATTGACCGCCAGTTTATATTGGATTATTTCTGGTCCCAACAATTTAAGCATCACATTTTTTCTAAAACGACAAATTATTAAGTAAGTACTGCTTAACCTGCTGTTTGTGTGATGTGTAATTATTTAGTAATCACACATCACACATTTGTAGGTATTAGCTGCAATATAAATTTTGTGATCTTATTCAATTTATGAACCGTATGCTAATTAGACTACGATTACCAAATGGAGCAAGTGACCGTAAATAAGTGGTTTTTGAATCTGTGATTTAGATTTAGAAATATGTGTTAATCAGTTTTATTGCTAAGTTGATTGATATTGTACAATTTGGTGTGATTGAAATTTATAAAGCCTTGACTCAAATCTAAACTAAATTATGAGCTGTTTTCAGATTGGACTGATTAACGGCCCGATTTGAACTTTAAGATACGTCAGTTATAAAATAATTTCTTCAAACAAAAACGTCATATTTGACACTGACACATTTAATTCGTATCGTTTCTAGATCTATTAATTAACGTATCTTAAAGTTCGAATCGGGAGTATGTAGAAAAGAGGGTTGGTTTTACACAGATATCTCTATGTATTTGTATATACATATTTAAATGCGGGATTATCTCTTAAGATTAAAAGAAACTTTTTTGTTTAGGTACTAAGTTGTAAATAAAAGATATGTACTTATACTTTAGGTATGCTACCGTCCTTAGCTTCAAACCTTCAAGAAAAAAAGCACTTGAAACTCCTCTAGTGTAGCGGATTTCCATCAGGATGTTCGTCTGCTTATTTACCTCCAAAAAACAATATTTTTTAATTGTTGAGTACCTACTTACTCTCCGTTTATTATTTCCTTTTCTAACGCAACATCTTACCTAATAACATTGCCTAAACAATGTATCATAAAACATAATGTTTATACAAGCTTTCACAAAAGCGTATCGTATGTGGTGACGGCACTGTTATACCTATTCTCCCTTGTTTGTTTATTATGTGCGCATCGGCGTGGATAAATTAATTTAACGTATAAGTACTGTAAACTAGTAGGTCCTTTATCCTTACCACGAGTTTGGCACTGACATATTGCTAGCGACTGCGTAAACAAATTCACAATACGTCTCCCTCGTACTGACATTGGCGCAAGCGAGATGCATTGCGTTTGACTTGATGCAATCGCTAGCTTTTAGGGCCGCGTAAAACTCACTTGTTCAGGTTCAGATTCAGATCAATATACAATATTGATCGGGAATATTCTTTCATAAAAGTCTGATTATCGGTTTAACCATGAAAACAATGTAGGCAAATAAGAGTAAAATTCGCATGTCTAATAGGTATGTAGGAAAAACGGTCAAGTACCTACCATTATTATTGTTTTATCGCTTTGATACACGGTGTTGCAATACGCTGTTTTTTTTTTAATTTGCCGCCAATATTTATGGTCTACTTTAATTAGCCCAAATCGAATTTACGATCGGTCGGCGACAAATATAACTAAAAATTGACAAATGAACTAAATATTGCTCGTTAAATAGTGAGTAGGTACCTACCTATAAGTTTTTTACACTAAATTATCCAATTACGTACTTTGTAGGTACATATGTAAACTAATATAATTTGTCAGTTGCGTTGAAACTAGCTACATTCTAATCGACAAGTGATAACTACTTAGACAGTTAAACACTTAAAGCTGGTCAAGCAAATCTTGTCAGTAAAAAAAAGGCGCGAAATTCAAATTTTCTATGGGACGATATCCCTTCGCGCCTACATTTTTCAAATTTGCCGCCTTTATCTACTGACAAGATCTGCTTGACCAGCTATAGGTATATACATAATTACCTTCATGGAAATTCACAATAATTTCACTCTTCAATAGTCAATAATCAAGCTTGGAACTAGCTTTTCTCGACAAGTTATGTCATATGCTCGCAATACTCTGGAATGCGGTCGATTGCAATTAGACTGAGGTTACGGAGATACGGGTGCGTTCGTGACGCACACGTAACGATTCTCAGCCGGTCACTAATAATAAAAAGATTTTACCACGTCATTTGTTTGTAAAGTCCTAGTAATTTTTTTTCAAGTGTGGTGAAACAGCGTCATTTGGGTCCAACGAAAAGCAATTTACGTTAGGTACGCATTTTATATGTAGTACATATTACAAATTGTAGACTACAAACGCACGCGAAAGATAATATGTAGTAAGGAAATAAGGTAGGTAGGATATGGAAGTATGCTTGTTATTATTTTATATCAGTATATTAGATATGGTATCAATGGACAACCGTATTAGGTTTAGGGATCGCTTTTGCTTAAGGTACGTACGTCCATTAATGGGACGGGATATTTGGTTTTACCGCGGTTTGATGAAAATAACAAAAAAAAAATCTTACGTCGCATCTGACAGCGGGTGTGGTATTTAAAACAAACAACAGCGGAAACTGGGAAGTTTATAGATATATCACATTATGCAAAGAAGATCATATAAAATGACCAACGCATCATTACATAATGTTTAAGTTGAACGGCCGGCGTGTGACCTCCTGGCCATGACACTCATCCATTTATTGCTTCTATTTATTTTATCTAAATGTACGATGACCATAATTTAACGAGAACCGACATGAACTACCGCTTTAGTACCTTTGCGTAAGGATAATTTTGCTAAGCATTGGTTCATATTTCATATCATAGGATACTTTATACTCCACAGAATAATAATCCGGATGTTTATTATTAATAATTATAAATATAATAGAACATGATATACCGGTTTAATGTGTTCGATAAGTTTAAAAAAAATGTTACTTAATTAAAAATTTAGTTTCCATAGCCATAGAAAGCACCCCGTTATTTTAAGTCTGTTGAAAATATTTAGTGATGTCTCCCAGACCTTAAACAATGAGAAATTAAAAAATGAAATCAGAGAGAGAGAAATCATTCATAATAGGGTACTTATTACCTTGTATTACATATTTATTGACTGTTTAATTTCATTTTTCGAAATGTCAAAACGATTAGAAGATTCTTGATCGGATTACACCAGACTTTATTGACTGTTATTATTATATATTTACTTACATATCCTTAAATAATCGTAAATTTTGTATATAGAATACAAAAACAAATTATTTAATGATAAATTTATGTTCTTGGTAATCATTTGGAAACGACGTATCGACTATCCACGTCACTTTCAAATTAAGCAAGCTCAGGCGGCGTAGCACGGTCGCGTTTTTATCCCTTGTCACCATGCCTGTCACGTTCTAACAGGTATGTAAGTGCGAAAGGGACGCGCATAGTGATAGTCGATAAAAATGGAACCGTGCTGCGCCCGCAGATATGCGAAAATTAGCGCGAACACCGAGATGACTGGGCTAAACTGCGGCAGAGCTGCTAAGTAAGAAACTATAGTTCGTTTTTTTTAGCATTAGAAAAAGACTACGCGATCTTGACGTGTCATTTAATTGAAAACGCTTTTTAAAAATCAGTAACTATTACTTATCAAAGCAAAAGAATGTGTATAATCGTATATGATTCATAATTGTTACATATTTGCCGTAACTTATTTTTCAAAAGTGTTTTTCAATAAAAATACACGTCTGGATTGTTTACCTTTTTTCTAATACTAAAAAAAACGAACTATACGCGGCTTACTTAGATTCAAAAATATTATATGTATTTTTTTTTCCACCCGCGTGACACATTTTGAAAAGCGAATTTAGAATAAATTATTAACTTAATGGTGTTAACGCCACACTTGGTGAACTTTACCTGATAAGTTCAAGAGCCGCTGTCTGTCTGCAAGGTAATAATTGGAACCGTAATTAGCCGCACAAGGACGGTGTTGATGTTTTCGTGGTTTCATTCTGATTGGCTAATTTTGAGAACGCAAATGAGTTTCTTGATTGTCATGCTATCTGGGCATTGGGTGGAAGACGTGATGTTCTTCTTCGTCTTAATTTTAACTTAATTTTATAACTATGTAAATAGGTAAATCTTATTTTGTAAAAAAGTAGCTTACGATAAGTGACTAAAATAAAATTAAAATGCAATATCTCTGGTTCCAGGTTGTATGTTTGCTGGTAGCGACGGGCCTGGCGGCGGGCGCGCGACCGCGGCCGCGCCTGCACGTGCAGCCTCAGGAGTACGAGTACGAGCCGCAGGCGCAAGAACGAGCTTCCAATGATCAGGTCAATATACCTAATACAATTAAGTTGAATCATAACGATAGGTATAATCTGCCTGATACAAATTCTCATACTTAATTATACAGAGTTCTGCCTTATCCTCGTAAGTCCCTGTGTTTTTTCGAGTTTTGAACTCGTATAGAAATAAAAGAAAGTTCCAAATTCAAAAGCGCCAAAATTGGCCTGGGTATTACGAGGTTAAGTTAAAGTTGTTTAAAGTAAACTACGTCTGTGTAACGTTGTCTGTGATGCGAGGAGGGTTTCCACTGGAGCGTAAATTTATGATGGCGTTCCGAATGGACCGCGATGCTCAGTTCTGTAGGAAGCTTGTCAACTTATCAACCCAGTAATTAAAACTCAAACTAACGAAATGACAATTTTAAAACCGAACGGGATGCTCGTATGCATTGTTTACCGCAGCTATTTTTAATCGTGTTTAAGTCCTTAAGGCGGCAACGCAAATGAAATTCTTCCATTTAAAGGTATAGCACAGTAATATATGACATTCTTGAATTTTTAATGAGTTAGTGCTGATTTAATTTAGACGGCGCGGCGGTGCGCGAAATCGAATGCAATTTTAGTTACATTGCGGACTGTTGGTTACGTCCAATTCAACCGACCGATAAAAAGCCGCAATGGTATGAAACTCGCATGCGAGTTCTCGCATCGTCTAAATCAGCCCTAAACGGTGACCGCTAACCATCAGGCATGATTTGCGCTCGGCTACGATACTGAATCAGACAGTGTGATAGATAGACACATACTTACAACTGCAGTAACCATATGTTAATGACGTAATTCCAGGTGGTCCTGGTGTCAGCGGACGAGTACGACGCGCTGTACCGCGCCGACGACCGGCTCGACGAGTACGAACCGCGCGCGGCGCCGCGAGGGCCCGCGCGCCTCAAGACTCAGCCGCAGGAGCCCAAGCAGCCGCCCGTGCAGACCATCAGGAACTACAACAAGGTAATAAAGGAATACTAAATTAACTCCAGCCCTACATGACTCTGTGCTGAAAGGAGATAAGTACTGTGCAATTTGTACAGAACTTATCTCCTTTCAGCAAGTTTGGACAATATGAATTGCACAGTGCACACAATGACGTTACTTTATACCCGCTCGCCCACACAATAAAATATTTGGACTCGTTTTCAAGGATTCGTTCACATATGTTTAGCAATAGGTACCTACACATTGACTAATGCTAATTACTTACTTAAGAAGGTAAAGACTTGTAGGTACCTACATATGAGTTATATTCTATATAAATTAATTTTTATTTTAATAGTACAATTTTTTTATATTAAAGGATTGTTCTATTACTGATAAATGTGAGAAATATCATTGTGTGTATGTAAAAACTATTTTAATATGATCACATGTAGATACATGTATAAGTAAGATTACTAAACTACTACCTAATTGTACATTTTAATTAGGTATTGTTTTTCTGATTTGACAGGTAAACGATGACGGCAGCTTCACCTTCGGTTACGAAGCCGCCGACGGCTCGTTCAAGGAAGAGACTCGCGGCACCGACTGCGTCGTCCGCGGCAAGTACGGCTACGTGGACCCCGACGGCAACAAACGAGAGTTTACGTACGTCTCCGGCAACCCTTGCGACCCCAACAAGCCCAACGAGGAAGAGGAACCCGAAGCACCTGCCCCAGACTCCGCAGAACGCGACGACGGCGTGCCTAACTACCCAACCAGGCCTGCCCATCGACCGACCACTACTCGACCCACTACGACCTACTTCCAAAACGATTTCAGAGACGCTGACGAGGATGAGGTTGAAGAAGAACCTCTACAACACATTAGGCAGAGAGTCGTCCAGCGCCCAACCCCGAGACGGCCCTCATATCAGTCTCAGCAGATCGCCATTACCCCGAGACCTTTGCCAGTAACGACTCCACGGGCCCTGCCGCCTGCGACGACATTCCGACCTCAGTTGGTTCAAGTAACCGCTAAACCCCAGTACAGCCTCGAACCTGAATACTCGCCGTCTCCGATTCCTAACTACTCAGCTTCACCTGCTCCCGCCGCATACTCACCTTCTCCAGCTCCTGCTGTGATCACTACGGCTAGACCTAGCTCCGGACAAATCGACTTCGCGGCCGAATTTGCCAAGTTCCACCGTGAGAACCAAATCCACAGCACAGCATCGACTGCTACTAACGGTCCCTCGAAGGCTGCTGTCGCTCAAGCTCCTAGTGGTAATCCTCTGTACTCTACCGAACTGGTATATGATCCTTCGAGTGGAAGCTACAACACTCAGTTGTTCCAGTCCCTGCCTCAAACGAAGGGGGGAGAGTTGAATCTCAACCAGCGCCTTCAACCTTACGTAGCCCAACCTCAACTTCAGCAGCAAAGACCGTTCGTTCCTTCACCTCAACTGCCATCTATACCGTCTTCACCCGCTTCGAACGTACCATTGTTCCGTCACCAGATACAGCACCAAAATCCTCAAGAGATCTATCAGAGGCAACAAAATGAGGCTCAATTCCAGAACTCCCAACAGCTATTCGCTCAGCAACAGCAGCTACAACAAACTCAGTTGCAAAGAGATAGAGCCGCAGCGAGGGCTCAGGCGCAGAGGCTCGCGCAAGCACCGCAACCCCAGAGGGCCGCAGCTGGCCCTCAGTACTACTACGTCGCGCCGCGTGGTGAATCTGCCTCCTCAGGGCAGATTGACGCCTTCCTCAGAGGGCATGGCATCCAGTTCTAGTTTCTCTATTAGTAGAATATCTTTGAGCTAGGTAAATAAAACTATCGACCAATTTTGGCCTAGGTTTAAATTAGGACCATCCAATCCATTATCAATGTCATTCATAAACGATTTTATGACGGTATAATCTCCATTAGTAAGTACGTGTATACAGACAGCACCGGTCTCAAGATATTTGTAGTCATTAGGTTGGTTACACTTAATATACGCGTCCTTCTTTATTTTGTTATTGTACCTACTTTGATGGATGGATGACCTCTAAGCTGATGACTGATATTTTAATCTTTCATATTACCGTAAATAACGCTCGAAAGGCCATATCCGATTAAATTAAGTGCTCACAGTAAAAAAACACTCGCAATGTTCTAATTGTAAATAACTGTTGCTTAAATTTTTGTCCCATACTGTAAAGTTCTTTATGCTATATGTTTGACTTCTTTCATCATATTTTAAATTCTCTCCTTGAAAACTACTTTAAAACTATCTCCTGTTGATAATTGTTTTTGTTAAGTTGTTGTATAGAAATTATTAAGGCAACGATTCTATGGTATGTCAAAACTTAAAATAATATTGTGTGAGGTTTTTGCTGTCAGTTCTTAATTTAGGTCACATTTAAATGTTTGAGTACAACTAATTGGTCGATACGATCGAAGTATGTTATGAAAATGGAGTCTGTCAAATACATTAACACAATACGTAATAGGTAGTAATATTTTATGAAATTTGAATTAAACCAAAAATATATTTTGTAACCTAACCAAAATTAAACTCTTGGAAATATCCTCCGTCGGAATTCCAAGTCCGATTTGAAACCAACATGTTTTTTTTTTATACAGCCTTTAAATGGGGGTGTATTGACAGACTCTTGATGATACGTGGCGTGGCCGCACTGTACATATATGACGCTGTGTCTAATCAGTACCTAATCGTAAACATGTAGTCATAAGTATAAAATGTAAAAATCCGCGCGTTAAGTCGACGACGCGCGGATTAATGTAAAAACCTTAGTAGTAATTTTTGTAATTTTTGTTTTAATATTAAATTATATTTTTTACAATCTATTTGTTTGTTAGGGTTCCGTACCCAAAGGGTAAAACGGGACCCTATTACTAAGACTTCGCTGTCCGTCCGTCCGTCCGTCCGTCCGTCTGTCACCAGGCTGTATCTCACGAACCGTGATAGCTAGACAGTTGAAATTTTCACATTAGATGTATTTCTGTTGCCGCTATAACAACAAATACTAAAAACAGAATAAAATAAAGATTTAAATGGGGCTCCCATACAACAAACGTGATTTTTGACCAAAGTTAAGCAACGTCGGGAGTGGTCAGTACTTGGATGGTTGACCGTTTTTAGGGTTCCGTACCCAAAGGGTAAAACGGGACCCTATTACTAAGACTTCGCTGTCCGTCCGTCCGTCCGTCCGTCCGTCCGTCCGTCCGTCCGTCCGTCTGTCACCAGGCTGTATCTCACGAACCGTGATAGCTAGACAGTTGAAATTTTCACAGATGATGTATTTCTGTTGCCGCTATAACAACAAATACTAAAAACAGAATAAAATAAAGATTTAAATGGGGCTCCCATACAACAAACGTGATTTTTGACCAAAGTTAAGCAACGTCGGGAGTGGTCAGTACTTGGATGGGTGACCGTTTTGTTTTGCTTTTCTTTTTGTTTTTTTTTTTGCATTGTGGTACGGAACCCTTCGTGCGCGAGTCCGACTCGCACTTGCCCGGTTTTTTTTTCAAACGAGTGAGTGAAGTGAAATTTTTACATTCAACTTGGAACACACATGTTAGCTGGCTAGTGGCACATCTTGCCATTTTGACTTTATTATTAGGTATTTTTGATAGTTTGTTTAAAAATTTGAATTTCGCGCCTTTTTATACTGACAAAGTTATGATCGGCTATAGATCCCGAGACTGACATGATTCATTCCACTGTCAGATGAGGGCAGAAGCGGCATACTATACAAACAAAACATAAATACTTATTGTAGGTATCTCTACAATAAACTTTACTGTGCTAGTTAGTTTCGTGCTAACTAGTAAAGTTAGTAATATTTTATTTGTGGAGCACAGCTTATACACAGGCATAGTGTGTTGATACTGTACTCTGTGATCTACCTACCCTAAAGGTGTAAAAATATTTAGTCGTATAGCTAACTTATTCTGAAGTACTTATGTCTATTAGGTAATTCTATTACGAACAAATTGTTCAGTTTGATATTACTTATTGTTAATTTAAATTTTGAAAAGACGTCACAATAACATACCTATCGATAAACTAAGTATCAGAGGGAAATCACTAAGCACTGCCTCGTTCTTAAATCAGAAAAATATGTAAGAGCATCTATCTACCTTTTTACATAACCTATCTTTTATTACAGTTTTTACTGTTTTTAGTGCAATAATTATTATTTACTGTCGTTCGGTAGTTGTAAAAAGAATCTGATAACATATTTAGTAGGTAATTAGAATTAGGATCCGCATTCCCTCGTCTAGACTGGTTTTTTACTGTTCTGATATTACGTCTGTCTACATAGTAGGTACATAGCTATGTATGACTTAAGGATGACTCACGCTAGGATGGTCCGGGCCGGGGCAATCGACACTTCATTTTCTATGACAGGTGACCGGTGATCACGTGATGCTTTATGCTATAGAAAACGAAGTGTCGGGTGCCTCGCCTCGGCCCAGACCCGGGCCGTTCTTACGTGAGTCATCCTTTAACCTATAATACCATCCTATAAGTCGTATCTTTAGGTACTTAAATAAACGTAAACAAATAATTTGTACAAGTACATTTTCGGGTAGTTGTAACATTTATTAAATAACCGACCAAATACAAAACCACCTGGCTCTGTCACTGAACGACCTGACTTTAACCCATAGTCTAATAAAACATGGTCTTCCATTCCCAGAGTGACACGGGCCTACGTCACAACAACATGGCCGCTATATATAGCGCTATCGCATATTATCATATAGCGCTGTCGCATGATGACGTAGGCCCGTGTCAGTTAGGTGACCTAGAAAAGACGGGAATGGAGTACCAGGCGGAGTATATTATTATACCATGCTTTAACCTACATTACTTATTTGATCATGTAATGTTTTCATCTATTACCCTCAACTGGCTTAAGGAGCCATTTGAGGGTAGATTTTGTTTACTCTTTTTTAAATACCTAAAGATACAGACTATACTTAGGTACCTACCTATAAAACTTATCTCAGGCGGATGATATAGATCAATACCTACCATACCTACGCAGTAATTTTCTAGTAGAAGGTGGCTGAGTTTTGGAAATGAAACTTGTTTATCTATCTATATGTCGGCGGCAGATCGTAAAACCGGGCATATCGAGATATTCCTAGGCATATCATGAAACGCCGCCATTTCACGATCTGACTAACATTTGCCCAGGCATATCACGATCTGCCTTATAAAAGAGGCGGCAGATCGATCAGAGCAATGCATTCGTTGATATTCCTAGGTTCATACCGGGCGCATCGTAAAATAATTCCTTTATTTGCCACTGGTGGCGCTGCATTGTATGTGGCGTTTGAGCAGCATGCATAGGTAGCTAGGTGATATTCCTAGGCAGATCATGAAATGCCGGCGTTTCATGATCTGCCTAGGAATATCACCCCTTGAGGTTTGCACGATATGGCTGGTGTTCACTAGGTAGATCAGCCTGGTTAAGTGTCCCACTGCTGGGCAAAGGCCTCCCCTCGCTTCCTCCACTCAACCCTGTCTTTTGTAGTTTCCCGCCAATCCGGATAAAATGCGTCCAAGTCGTCCCGCCATCTCCTTTTCGGTCTGCCTGCACTCCGGCCAGCACCATCTATGGTGTTCCGTGGGTCCCACTCCGTAACCATTTTGGCCCACCTTTCAGGGTGCATGCGGCAGACATGTCCAGCCCAACCCCACTTAAGCTTAGCGGTCTTAACACCTACAACTCGAGTTCTGGAGCGCAGTTCCGTGTTTCTGATTCTATCAGTCCTGCGAACACCCAGTATACTGCGCTCCATCGCTCGCTGGCAAACCTTAAGTTTGGACTTTAAAGCCTCAGTCAATGACCATGTCTGAGCACCATAGGTTAGGATAGGCAGGATACACATGTCGATGAGTTTGCGCTTGAGACACAGGGGAAGGTTACCCTTCAGTAGCGCCTTCATTTACCAGAAGCTCTTCCAGGCGTTGTCAATACGTTTATTGACCTCTATGGTTTGCCTGTTTTCGAAGGAGGCTATCTGGCCCAAGTAAATGTACTCATCAACATACTGTATATCCTGCCCATCTACCCTGACCCTGTGTTTTGCTCCATTGGTCATCAACTGAGTTTTCGCTCTGTTCATTGCGAGTCCAACCTCAAGGCTCGCTGTGCTAAGGCTTTTCATGATATGCCTAAGAATATCTCGATATGCCCGATTGTACGATCTGCCGCCAACATATATATAATATGTATAAATGCAAGTGTCCTGACTGACTGACTGACTGACTGATTCATTAACGCAGAGCCGAAACTACAAAAGATAGAAAGTTGAAATTTGCACACCAAATTACATTTATAAAGTGTACAAGGGATAAGAAGCGATTTGGAGAAATTCAACCCCTAAGGGGGTTAAAAAGGGGATGAAAGTTTGTATGGGGTTCAAGTTTTTTTTAAGCTTGGAATTTGAAATTTCGTAAAAAGATATATTATTAAAATACAAGAAAACTAATTTCAGCGTTTTTGAAAATTCATCCCCTAAGTTGGTAAAAAGGGGTTGAAAGTTTGTATGGATATCAAAATTTTTTTCGAACGCGGGACTTGAATCTTTGTATTTGGGGATATTTTTAAAAGACAGGAAACGTAATTTTAGCGTTTTGTAAAATTCATCCCCTAACAGGGTTAAAAAGGGGTTGGGAATTTGAATCCATTACAAATGCTTTGAAATTTCTTAGAAAGGCATAATAGCCGATTACAAAAAAAAGTAATTGAAACGTTTTTAGAAATGCCACCCCTCAGGGGGTTAAGGCAAAAAGGTATTAATTAAAATGCAAGAAAACTAATTTCAGCGTTTTTGAAAATTCATCCCCTAAGGTGGTGAAAAGGGGGTTGAAAGTTTGTATGGAAATCAAACATGTTTTCGAGCGCGGGACTTGAATCTTTGTATTTGGGAATATTATTAGAAGACAGGAAAAGTAATTTCAGCGTTTTGTAAAATTCATTCCTTAAAAGGGTTTAAAGGGGATTGAAAATTTGTATAGGGTTCAAAGGATCATGCCGAATTTGGCCTACGATTAGATAAGCATGCTATATATACGATAAATTTAATCATATTTCTTACAATCTCATACATATATTAGATTCCGACGGACACTTCTTAGTAAAGAAAATATATTAAAGAGTAATTAAACCAAATCAACACATCCCATGCCATTACATAGAATCATTGACATTTTATAAATGGACGTCCAGAGCCAAACAAAAAATTATGGCAGCAAAATACTTTTCTACGATGTTCCTGTTGATGCTAATAACGCTCACTTCAATGAAAATCATTCATACCACTAACGACATACTGTTTTAAGCACTAAGTATCAAAATTGCAAAAAGAACTGCGATACAGTAAAAACTTTTTATTCCAATTACTTTAATTGTAACATACCCAAATGACTTACGTCAAACGAATATGGAACGAATAGAGTCGCTATAGATTGTGTTTTCATATTAATTATTGCATATGCATTTGATAGTAGGTATTGTATGAAATCTAGAAGAACACCAATTTACAATAGGGTATTTTCCCACTAGTCAAATCAGTTACTTTTTTAGAGCTGTCAAAACGATTTGCTAATATGGAATTTATATGAAACTTTACATCGTGACGTCACGGTCAAGTCACCTACTTTTTATAGTTCTGTCCGATTTATTAAATAGAACTTGTGTTTAAAAATAACTCCCATCTGTATTTTTCCAATAATTATCTGGTGCTTTATTTCATGCATGGTGTAAAATAATTTATTTTAAATACAGTATAATACCCTATTAGCTTTCACCAGCTTTCCCCACTGAAGTCGTTTTTTACTTCTTTAAAATTGATTAACTTTTTTAATAAAACCTTATTTGATATCAGGGTATGAATAACACGAAAATAGGTAAAAACTTAAAAATACATTAAAATAAAGGGAAAAATAATAATATATATCTATCTTTTTGAAGTGAAAACTTCTTTAGCGGCGCTGAGCACTTTTTGAGGTGGGGAAAAAATGATAAACTCGATTCAGACGCGTAACGTAACGGTGACGTCATGTGTCACGGACAATGTTATTCACCAAAGAAGACTAAAGAGTCATAACGTATCATAATCAGGTCAATTATTTAAAACTGGACTTTCATATTAAGCAATAAAGCTCAATGTTCTAATCTTGTACGGGCTGAAATACGAGGATCTCACAGTTACATAACTTTATATCACTCCAATATAATTCAATAAAGCTACATCTTGATGAAATCGCTAATAAAAGTGAACTCTAGTACTGGTGAATAAAACTCAAAATATCATGACCAAATATATTTAGATGCGAGGTCTGCAAGGTAACTTTACAATTTCTATTCGAATTTTAAATAATTAACGCTACAATTTTAAGCTCACTGGCCAGCAATTTCGGAACTAAAGTTTTTCAATAGAAAGGAGGATGGGTCAATTATACATAGTGCTGCAGTCATTTTGGACTATAGTCATCGAGTTTTCACTTCTGTCGGCACTCCCGGAGTGCAACCCGTTGTTTTTTTTTATAAATTACCTATATGATAAACCTACTAAATAGGAATTCAGACTTCTTTGAAATAAATTAAGTTTATTAATTGAAGTTTATTATTAAGTGCCTTTTAGGCAAACATTTGTTTTTGAAACATCCTTTTGTGGAATGAGTTACTTATCGAATTTGTTATAACAATCCTGTGATTGTTACTGTATTTCGTCTCTCTCTGGAATTGAAGTAAATATGTTTACTTAAGTGATTGGTTTTACATTTGATGCTATAACAATTTTTACTATAAAACAGCTCTAGCTGTTATACTCTATTCCGGTTCGCATGATATGTCTTATTAATTTAAGGAAATCGTATTAAATATATCATTTTATTTAAAAAAAATGTATTAACCTTAATACCAACTCATTCGATTTTTGTTCCTTGACAGCCTTTAAACGCCCAATATCATCGATATGTTTACACTATTTACGGCACCTTATTTCCTTGTATATTTAACATGGCCCGATACAAGGCAGAATTCCTAACCTTAAAAATCGTAGAGAAATTCCGCTTTTATAATGTTCTGTGAAGTGTCCATGAATTGATGAGCCTAACAATATACCACCCATGTTTGCGAGTGTTAGGCCAAACTTCTATGGGAGCGGAACATCATCCTTTAATTAAGCTAGGAATATTTAATTTCGTAAAAACTTATTTCATTATAAGAGAAGATAACTAATTTCAGCGTTTGATTATAGGTACCTACTAAAGATGTAAAATGTTGAAGATAAGATTCTACGCGGACGAAGTCGCGAGCAACAGCTAGTACTTTACATTTTTAGTTAATAAATTTAATATGATTTTAGTTTCATGTCGACCATAGTCCGTAGCTGACCAATAACTTCTTACCAACTCCTCAGTACGGTAAACCTATAAGGTAATCTTATTAGGTTTGATGCGGACTACCTACCGCAACTAAATACGTCTGAATTCTAAGCGAGATTATCTAATGGCAATGGCACTGATAAATTTGATATCTGTAATTCTAAATAGAATTTGTAAATGTTGTTAGAATCAATAGATAATCCGGCTTTGAATTAAGCCGTTATTTCGTTTCGTTACCCTTTATTGTTGATACGGAGCGACAATACTGTAACTTAGGTACTGCAGCGTATATGTAGGTAGACAATGAAGTAGGTAGTTATAGAAAGTCCTATTTCAGTTGCATTAAAAAATGTCTAAATTAAGTTGAATTGTGTACCTAAGCCAAAGAGTAAAGTATTACCGTTCTCTTATTTATTTTTTGCAGTATGTGTGCACAGCGCCATCTCGATTAAAACCTAGAAACTAAACTGGGAAGCTAGTTAAGAGAAATACACTTATTCTAGCGTTATTAAAGTAGCGAAGCTTTATGTACTCGTATTGTAGCAGTAGCAACATATTCTGAGATTGTCCTTTCACTTTTAGTTTAAGTAGTAGGTAGTTTACGCGAGATGGCGTTATTTACTCGAGGTGCTGTAGTGTAGTAGCTATTTAGGTAGGTAGACTCGTGATAAATAAATTTGGTAGCTACCTACGCCTTCATATGTCTGATGGCAACTGTACTTATCACTCTTATCAGATATAATTTACATGTATGATTATCACTTCAGTTTACATTTTAACTACGTATCTATTACCTTTTAATGGCTTATACATAAAATACAAGTTCCCATACTCGAATATAACCTTATTAAGGAAGCAAAAAGAAGAAGGCGAACTTTTTACTAATGACATAATGATGAGATAATGTTTATCAAGCGCGTGCATCGTCTTATCTAATAATGCGCAGCATGCTTATTGATAGACATAAGATTATGAATATTATGATTTTATTTTCTATGTATATGAGTATGTATTTATCTATATAAGTAGGTATATCGTCGCCTAGCACCCATAGTACAAGCTTTGCTTAGTTTGGGGCTAGGTTGATCTGTGTAAGATGTCCCCTAATATTTATTTATTTATTTATTATTATTTATTTATTAAAACCTTCAATCCTTCGATTCTTATTTTTGCAGTTATAAGTTACTAGTCGTGATATCCAGCAGGCCTATTATGGATGGCTTTATCCACATGACAAAATATCTGTCACTCCACGTGACAAAATATCTGTCACTTTTTAACAGAGCGCGATTGAAAGTGACGGATACTGTTTTATCACACTGTCACGTAGACAAAAACGACCATCATATCCGTACTGATATCGAGGTCAAGTACTTGTCCATTTTCTTTATAAATATTGAATTATACCACTAAAGAGTACTGTCATTCAGTTAATATCCAACATAAGTAATAGTTTTTTTAAACGTTGTATTTTTTCTTTCACTGCCTGCCTTTGTTTTTATTTACGTAAAAAAATATAATATTGGTCAAACCGAGGCATCGAAGAATTGCCGGCTTCTCATATTGGCTCTTCGGACAATTTAAAGAGGGTATTTTGTACCAAGCAAGTCCTGCCGCTGTATCATGGTCGCATTTTCATCACCTGTCAGGCCATGTGTCACTTTCGCACTTACATATTTGTTAGAACGTGACAGGCATGGTGACAAATGATAAAGAGCCGACCATTTGAGCCCTACAGGGTGGTATCTCGGGCAAATATACAAGCGAGCTCGACAAGATGCACTTTTTGTCGAATAGATACACAAGATTGTAACTTTATACAATTATACTACCACAGTGACTTTTTTTTAGTTGTAGAGATATCACTTTTGACACTAACAGATCGGTATTATGACTTCTTATAAGCAATTGTTCGAATCGGGCCGTAATGGTTGTAAAGCCCTTAACTTTGGTCATGTCCACAGGCGAGACGTGAACCTAATTGCTGTGTATGATCCGAGTGGTACCTACCTATACTCGTATTGTACTCCAGTAAAGATACGCTTACGTTAAACATTAATTAGTAATAGGCAATTTTTTTTTTATTCCTGTTCTTTAGATCATTTTAAGATACTTTATTTTCGAATCCAAAAAACTTTCTGTCCGGAAGTAGGTAAAAATAAATAGTTAAAAAAAAGAGCTGTTCTTGTTTGTTAAAAATAGTAATAGTATTTTTAGTTCGTAAACGTGACGAAAATAATATTTATAATGAGTCGACAATGGAATCAGTCAAAATATTAACACGGAAAATAACTCATTCAATAAATGGCGGGGCCTCACGGATATACGTCGTGACTTGATATAAAAAAAAAAGTAATAATTAGGTCTTTGATTGAATTACCATAAAACTACCTCATTAAGCTATTTATCCGAGAATCCGACATCAATATTATTTGTATCACTTGTATATATATTTACGCCTTAAACATGCTAGAAAAAATGGTTATAGATATAATTTCTTGCAGACTTTGTTCTGATAACGTTCAAAGTGATATTCAATACATAATCACACAAAAATATGGTCAATGTAATAAATATGTGCATTTTATCAAATTCGCTAAATGAAACTACCAAATTTGAACTCTTTGCGCTAATGCTAAGGATTACATTTCCTTGCGGCGCGCGGGGACAGTTTCAATGCGGGCGGTGGCGGGAGTTCGTGCCAAGGACGCGTGGATAGTATGTAGGTAAGTATGTACTTACCTACAAGTTGCTACAAGTGACAGGCCAATTCGAACGTGCGCGGGCGTCTCGCTCGCACCAAATATTTGTGCGGCCAAGTCTGAGCAAAATGAACGCGCGCGTGAATGATAGCTGAATAAAAATAACTGATATCATATCCAATATTATTGGCTGATGTTCAAATTATATTCGTAATTATATACGTCAATTATGACTATCTATCGTTCTTATTTAATTTCAGAATGGCATAGTGTGGAGTGGCATTATAAAAGGAATACTTATTATCGTAGTCATTTGACAGTTTTGGTGACACTTTCACATTCTGTCACAGCGAAGTGTGTAGGCCCACTCTTTAATTTGATATTAACGTCTATCCAACAACTTTGTCAGTAGAAAAAGGCGCGAAATTCAAATTTTCTATGAGACAATAACCCTTCGCGCCTAAGCGTCTGTAGACTTTTTTTTTCAACAAACGTATTATGTTGACTATTTCGTGCTCTTTCAATTCATAGTTTACGTTCCATAATAAGTATAACATAGTAAGTTCCATAATAAGTATAACATAGTATAATAAGAGTCGACGTGAAATATATGTTTACACTTTTGCACCTTACTCCTTTGCAATAAGGCGAAAAGTACGGCTTTAAAATGACAGCGTTTTACACAAAAATAAAACGCTAATTAAATAACTTACCATATTCGGAACCTAAGAATAAATAATATTGAGAGTGGCAACACTGTCGTAGGGGGCTATTCATAAATTTAAGTCATTTCAAATTTGGGGGGGGGGGGGGGTCTGGACATCGGATGATGGTAGCATGACGCAGGTGGAAACGGTGTCATTCGAAGCATGATTTTTTGATGATTTTATGGGGGGCGACGGCGACAAAAATCGTCAAAAATAGATGACGTCATGTATGGACAGCCCCTAGGTCGTATTGTCTTTTTCTAGCATATACCTCCCTCTCTACCCCACACTCCTACCACACAGGCAGGTTGCTTTGTCAGTTATACAAGACAAATTTTCAAGTCATTGTCTCAATATTATACATATTTGCACCATGCAGGATTAAAAATTTAGGTTCCGAATAGAGATGCACCGGATATTCGGTTACTATCCGGTATCCTATCTCGCCCTTATTTTAATATCCGGACGGATACCGGATACTAAAATAAGGGTACTAAATAACTATGCTTGATATCGGAATATAATCGTACTCGATTATTATTTTAAAACAATTTAAACGTTCCATTCACTAGCTCGCGCACTAATTTTGTACCTAGTGATAGACCTATATACCGCGCGAAAGTTCATTACGAAACAGGCCAAAACTTCCACAATGCGCATCTGAAAAACCTCAATATTTCCGCCGGCCGAATATTCGGCGGCTGAATACTGAATATTCGGCCTATGGTCAGGCCGTACCTCCCGTATCCTGTATGCGGCCAAACAACTATCCGTTGCATCTGTAGTTCCGAATATGATAAGTTATTTAATTAGCGTTTTATTTTTGTGTAAATGCTGTCATTAAACAGCTGTACCGATATTCGGAACCTAAGAATAATATTGAAACATGTTTGTTATCGCCTGGTGGTGGGAAGACGCCAAACCAATGTGATTATACATATCCTATGATATACTTATTATGTGTATGTAATATAATTATATTATGAGTGTTTAATTAATAATGTAGTACGTACACCCTTTATTGTAACACCTGTGAGGAGAGAGATATTTAGTAAAGTATACAATTTGATAGGTACATTTTGTAAAATTAACATTTATTGTATTTATTTATTAATTCAAATAACAAATTGCACCTTACAGCTAATGCCAAAGCAGCACAATTTGGAACACATTAACAACATAAAGCATTTTTAACATTATTTATAACAATACAATATACAGCTAAGACACATGTATTCATTATGGTATGCTACTCTTAGGCATCTCTCTTTCTAATATCCTCTTGCACTTTCACATCACTATTCCGGATCGTTTTTATTTGCTAGATAATTTAACGGACAACTATAGTACATTGTAGGAGAGGACGGAAAACCGCTAAAAGATGGACGAGTGAGTTTGAGGGCCGACACGTTGGTGGAGGCCCTCGAATAATACGACTCCATCTTTAGCGTTTCCGGCCGAGGCATTACATAGTGCTTTTCACGACTACTGCGAGGAAATAAGGAAACATTTGGATAACTATAAGTACTAGCCCGCGATTTCTCTGGTAGCAAATTACTAGCCACTGCCTGTGCTGTCTCTTGAATTTCGGTAGGCGTCAGCGTAAGAATATCATTTTCTTCACTAGAAGAACTCATTTTTATAGCGAGCGTAGATACGTGTTTCTTATATTTTATAGTACTATCCAATTCAGTGAGAATTTTCCGATCCCGCCTTTTTTCTTTTTTATCACATTTAAGAGGCGTTTTTATGTTGTTTGCTTCAAACGGACTCTAAACTTAGAAGCGTTTTTGCTAAAAAAACCACAAACAGCTACAAAAGTAAAAAACGCCTTAAGCGTGAATCGAGTGAACTGACTGAATGAATGAATAGTTTGACATTTCGTTTTTTTTTAAACAAGAAATTGGTCCTATAAATAACCTAAATTTATTTTTGAAGGAAAAAGTTGCGCCAAAAAAGACCTTTTATTGATTTTTATGTTTTAAATTATACTCATTGCTGTAGCGAACTGTCACCAATGACAGATGATGATAATAATGAAACATTGTACACTCGCGTGCAAAAGTATTGCATCACTTTGCATTTTTTCGTCCGCATCCAATATATTTGTAAACTGGTTAATTTCTCTAAATTATTTTAATGTAATCATGTTCCTTGAAGTTTTAGCTTTACGAAAAGTAAAAAAACATGGAAATCGGCCCAGTATTTTTCAAATTATCGGCATTTTCCCGATTTGTGAGCGGTTTCACGTTATCACGCGCACGAGTTGCGTTACCCTTGACCCTTATAAAACGGGGGTAGAGAAGGGGTTGTTATCAGTCACTTATCAGAAGTCGATCGTTACATATCTCCGCGTATTTTCCCGTGAAAAAGACCTGGAAAAATGGAAACCACTGAAGCTGAAGTCCGCCAAATCATCCAGCCCCTGCAAGCGGGGCGTAGCCAACGTTCAGTAGCTGCCGAGCTGAATTTAAGCCAATCTGCAGTTTGCAGAGTTTACCAGAGGTTCCAGGGGACTGGATCCTTTACTTCAAGACCAAGAAGCGGCCGCAGAGAGTGTACATCAGAGAGGGACGACCGCTTCTTTGTCACAACATCTCTCCGAGATCGACACCAGACCAGCATTGCCATCCAGCAGCGTCTGCGTGAGGTACGAGGAGTGGCTGCCAGTGAGTAGACAATAAGAAAAAGACTTAAGAAAGCGAACTTGACACCCAGGAGGCCCGCAGCGGTGCCCAGATTGCTGGCGCGACACCGTACAGCCTAAAGAGAGTTTACTGAAAATCACAAGGACTGGACCATTGAGCAATGAACCCCAGTTCTCTTCTTGAAAGAGTGCAGAATGTGTTTGAATGGATGTGACCGAAAAGGAAGAGTCTACAGAAGGCCAGAAGAACAGTTCGCTCAATGTTTCTTCTCCGAAAGGGTCGCCTATGGCGGTGGATCCGTAATGTTCTGGGGCGGCATTTCCTACGACGGGCGGACAGAACTGGTTTTCGTGCCTGGCGGGGGCCGTGACAGTGGATTGACCGCTGCCAAGTACATCACTGATATCCTGGAGGAACATTTTGTTCCTTATGCCGGTATTTTTGATGAGGGGTTCAGCCTAATGCAGGATAATGTCCCGTGTCATACCGCTAGGGCCACCGCAGCCTACCTTCTCGAAGTGGGCATCGACACAATGGACTGGCCAGCGATGAGCCCGGACCTTAAACCCATTGAACACGTGTGGGACTACCTAAAAAGGAGGGTTCGAAAGCGGAATCCTGCCCTGGTCAATGTTGAGGAGTTGAAGGGAGCCTTGCTGGAGGAGTGGGACGCTATTCCTCATGATCACATTAGAAAATTAATTACGTCTATGAAAAACCACTTGGTTTGTGAAAGGAGGCCTGTAGGTGGCAATACCAAGTATTAATTTAATAATAATAAACGATATTGTATTAAAAAAATGACTTTTATTCTCAAGTTTCCGGATTTATTTTTGGACCATTATGCGACTACTTTCAGTTTTATGATTTTTTATAGTCTTCAGATTCGAAATTTCATTGAATTTACCATTTTTCTAATGCGTTACATTATAAGCTTTCAGTTGATACCAAAATTTTCAGAATCGGGTATAGAATTACAAAGATATTGGGTGCGGACGAAAAAATGCAAAGTAATGCAATACTTTTGCACGCGAGTGTAGTAGTGGTGGTTCAAGTGCTACAGCTATTGCCTACTTTCCAGCTTGATTTTAGACCATCTATTGCCACATTTCCGAACAGTGGCGTGAAAAATTTAATTATTTATTTCACACCAGCTCGGAAAGGCTTACTTTGCACTTCAAAGACTGAGAGCAAAGTTTCATTTTATTCACAAGTGAGGCAAAGGAATCAAATGCAAATTTTGAGTTGTTTTCTTATGTTTGCTGGTAGAATTGACTTTTAAATCATAAATATTTAATAAAATTCATTTGTATTTGATTTTGTATGATATTTTTACATTTAATATTTGCTTCGGGTTGGTGTGGTGAAACATTTTGTGTTTCACTTGGGGCAAATTTTGTTTAACCCTCGTGCTTTGAAACCCTCGCAACGCTCAAGATTCCATGTTTCGAATGTTTTACTTGCTCAAGTATCAATATTAGCACGAGCGGTTAAACAACAACTTTGCCCCCTTGTAAAATAAATAACTATTTCAATATAGTCAGCTAAACTGAGGTACAAATTCAAAAACTCACCAGCAGTTTAGCTTCACGACCTTCCAGATGGAAAAACAGCATGCCAATGACTTGAAAATTTGCCTTGTATAACTGACAAAGCAACCTGCCTGTGTGGTGGGAGTGTAGGAGCGAGGGACGTATATGCTAGAAAAGGGCAATACGACCTACGATAGTGTTGCCACTCTCAATTAGAAATGCAATGGATAGTTGTTTGGTCGGATACCGGATATTCGGCCCGACCGTCGGCCAAATATTCGGTATCCGACCGCCGAATCTTCGGCCGGCGGAACAATAAAAAAAATAAAAAATCATTTATTTCAGACCTTGGTTCATACACTTACACCAAAAAACTAATTAACTACAAACTAAATTTAACAATACCTACATTTCGGTTTTTAGGTGCGCATTGTGCAGGTTTTAACCTGTTTCGTGGTGAACATTGGCGCGGACTCATTTCTATGTTCGAAATGAGTAGGTACCTACGCGTGCAAGTGAGTGGATGTTTAAATTGTTTTGAAATAATAAACGAGTAATGTACAATATGACCGTGACTGTTTCTTAAATCCAATTTGTTTACTCTGAAATCAAGCAAAGTTACTATCCGGTATCCGGCCGGGTATATTATTCTGAGGTTCCAAATATCGGTACAGTTGTTTAATTGTTGCTTAATTTGGAGATTGACCCCAATTTCATTTCTGATCAAATCGGTCGATTTGATCATCCCGTCTGGACTTCACTTAACAGCCGTTACACATTACCGCGCCGTTCAGGGTCACGGTGCGCCAAACCATAGCCTGATGTCATGTAGGTATGTATAATGTACTTATTCCAAAATTATGTTATTTACTAATTATTTTATTTATATGCATTAAACGTTAAATCTGAACCAATTCGATTACTATTCTATAGTGAAACACATTCAGCTTGACTAGAAAAAGCGCGGCAAATTTAAAACATGTATAGCGTTAGGTTTCAATAGCGCTCAGAGACCTGACTTTTATCTCGATATCGTAATTTTCTAGCGACAAATCCATTATCTATACAAAACTGTCGCAAAAATGTTATCGCTTGTATATCGTGGTACAGGATAGGATGGAGCCATATACTTTACTACTTGCTTGCAAGTATCGTAATTAAACAGTGCTAAGTAGTTAAATACGCGCAATGTATTTTTATGTCATAAATAATGTATTTATTTAATGTTAATTTAGTATTAATTATAGTATGTATATTGTTTTATCCACAAATATGAATAATTGTAGTTAATTTACCAATAAAACATAATTTATACGGCCACAAATAAAATATTAAATGCTTCTAAGGGGCTGTCCATAAATTACGTCATCGATTTTTGACGATTTTTGACCCCCCCCCCCCCCCCCTATAATCATCCAAAAATCATGCTTCAAATGACCCCATTTCCTCCTACTTCAAGCTACCGTCATCCGATGTCCAGACCCCCCCCCCCCCCCTAATTTGAAATGACGTAATTTATGAATAGCCCCTAAAGTCTGTTTGGTTATTTCTACATGGAAACGAAGTCATTTCAAATTATAAAAACATTAACTGAACACCTTATTGCCGCCTGCAGTCACCGCTCGCCGCTCAGCTATCCGCTGTCGTTAATACCACGGCCTTACGTTTTATGACACTGAGTCGCGTCAGGGGAGCGACACGGTTCGGTGCGCTTGCGTTCACTCGAGTTTTGGAATATTACTGCAAATTTTTGTTGTTTGTTAATTTGTTGGTTATTGTTGTTTGTTAATTTGTTGGTTGTGGTGTCGACTTTTATTGCCCTAGTCGCCAAATGATGTTACTAGTGAAATTTTAACCGACACCACGGTAAAAATAAGTTTAACAATAATTACTTAATTAAAAATCGAATAAAAACGGTATTTCTAATGCATAACTTATATTTTTTGCTATTCAATTAAAGAGTACTAACAAAATCCTAACTCAATTAATTAGTGCAAATATTTTAAGGTTTGCGATTCCTGCTCGGCCTTGCGTCGCAAGGTGCCCGGTACCACTGTATTGCAGCATTAACTAGAAATGCTTACTTTGGGGAACATTAGCAACTGTCGTTTTTGATAATTACATTTTAGTGGTGAGGGGTGGTACTTAAATGACCGCTATTGAAACCTAAAGTTTAAACTTATAGGCGCGAAGATTTGATTTCCCTAAGAAAATTTTAATTTCGCGTCTTTTTCTGCTATCAAATTGGGTGTGTGTCAGTATAATAGCCCTATATAATTGGCCTATTATTGTATTAAATTTAACGCGCACGCAAAGACGGAAAGCCTGCAATTACGTAAAATTTACTTTCTTATTTACAGCACTCGTGCCCAGATTAAAGCTGATAATTAGTTCGAATCTAGTCTCCCATATTTTTTACGTTCACTGGTACATATGTTTTGACCGAGTAAATAGTAAATATACTAAATACTTTTTTAAATATTCGCGCTCGGGGCGATGGAAGTTTCATCGTTCCGTCGCCCCGCTCCATGCAACGACCAATCGCGTTAGCTCGCTGGCTCGTGCGCGGCAACTTTAAAGCAACGATAACGTTTTTGATGGTTTTTTGTGTTACGAATCATATTTCAAGCCGATTTTTACAGTATTCGATGAAGGAGAACTCATAATAAAAATCCCATATGATATTGATCTATTACCATTTTTAACCAGGCAATTAATGCACAACCCCATAAAACCTCCCATACGGTATTATTTAGTGTACGATTAAATTGCAACGCTTGTACTTATTGTAATTTGGAAATAATGAGAGAAAAAATAGCCTATTACCATTTTTGAGGACGGAAATATACTTAATTTAATAATAACCGTAGGTTACTTACTTTAAATGTAGGATACAGAATTATTTTTTGTGTGATTCATGCTTAATGTCATAAAGCAAATATTTCTCTATGAGTATAAATTTAAAAAATGTTATTAATATTTTTTACAAACTTTCTGTGATTTTTTATATTTTTACATTTTTTTTTAAATACCTAAATGTAATATATTTATTTGGATTATGTGTCGACGTAATCACTAGATTTATTATCTGTCCCATACACCGAAAATTTCAGCTATTACTAATTATTTCCATTCCGCCATACTAGCCGAGCGTACCTTTCTTGGCCTATTGCACAAGACCAGGCACTATCTACAATTTCGTAGGTAGGTACCTACTTGGTTACTTACTCCGGCAACTCGCAATACTTAATCTAAATACATATACTGTTCCTATAGAATTGTAAACTAATTTAAATTACTAATATTAAAAATACATTTGCATATTATAGATACACAAAGTAAACAATAGTTTGTAAGTATCTTTGTTCAATGCGAGTAACTTTAGGGTTCTCTGACTGCTAAACTATGCAGCAACTGTTAGTAAGTTCGTGCTGCGCTGTTGCGTAATAGGCTTCTACTACTTATTGGTACCTATCAAGCAAACAAAATGTAGAAATTATACTTTCTTCAAAATATCACTACACCTTATAAAACAAAGTCCCCCGCCGCGTCTGTCTGTTTGTGTGTATGTATGTTAGCGATAAACTCAAAAACTACTGAACGGATTTTCATGCGATTTTCACGTATCAATAGAGGTGGCCTCCTAGCCTGGTCGGTAGTGACCCTGCCTACGAAGCAGGAGGTCCCGGGTTCGAATCCTGGTAGACCCGCCCCGGCTTCACACTGGGTTACACAAAACGTTAACAAATGATATAAGTTCAACATTCCTCAAAAATCACTCGATATCTCGAATCACTACTGATAGGTATAAATCGCATGAAAATCTGTTCAGTAGTTTTTGAGTTTATCGCGAACATACATACACACAAACAGACGGACGCGGCGGGGGACTTTGTTTTATAAGGTGTATAGTGATATTTATTGATTAGTACTTTATTGTAATTAAAGTTACGTTGTGGACTGATTCAGTACATTTTTACACTGAAAATACGTGGATATTATTTTGCAACGTTCATATAAACCAGTGAGCAGTATTTGAATCAGATCTTTCTACTAACTTAGTAGATATGAGCGCCGCGCCGGCGCGCCGCCGCCGCCGACAAAATTTTCGCGCCGCCGCCGCCGACGCTGCCCTATCGGCGTGGCATCGGCGTGACCTTGTTAGATACTACTACTTTCAGAATCAGATAATATATATTTTATCTAATTTAGATGTTTAACGGCGCTACTCTGAATAGCTTATAGACATTCAAAAGGTATTTTAGGTCCATATAATTCAAAAATATTGATGGTAAATTCAAACTTTTCTGTTTGGTAACCGCGCTGCTAGTGTTAGGGCAACGAAATTACTAATTTTGCCAGCTGGCTAGCTCATCCGTCATTCACCGCGAATTTAATCATTGCAAGCATGGTTTGAATGTCTTTAAAAGGTGTAAAAGGGTTAATTTCAGATATTAAGCCTTTTCACGCCCAAAGGTTCGGCCATTGGCTTCGCACGGAAGGGCATCGGAAATTACTCATTTAAGCTTGGCCATTGTTCAAATTTCAAAATTTGCTCTCTTACAGCCCAATCTTTGGCCTCGCATCGCTCGCATAGAAGACGCTATCGGAACCTCGTAAGTTTTCGGCCCTGTTTGGAGCTTAACTTTCGGGCTCGCTTTTAAAATGCCTGGTCATTGGTTCTTCTCCGATCTTAGCTTCACTGCAGCACGGCCTTTGGTCTCACACGAATGCACCTGCAGAAAAGCTCCAGGTCTTTAACACTATGGCCTCGGTCTTTATCGGCCTTCGGAATTGCTTACACTGGACCAATAGTTCAATTCCAAGCTCTGCTCTCTTGTAGCTTGGCCTTCGGCCTCACATAGAAGCGCGCCGTAAAAGGCGCTCCGGGCATTCGGCCGTCAGCCAAGCTCATATTTGGCGTTCGATTCTAAGCTGTATGCTTACCTGCAGCTCAGCCTCTGGCCTCGCATGGGAAGGCGTCGGAATCAGGTCTACGGTTTTAGTTGGAGCTCGGCCTTGGGCCTCACTTTTTGACATAAATCGGTTTGTTGGGCCGATATTGGCTAATGACGGAGCTTGAATTTTCCTCACTTCGGCTCTTTGGAATGTCGACCAGACGTTCCCCTGATACAGTCAATCCGCTACTTTTTACTTAGCACAAAAGATAAGAGCTTCGCAAAGATCTTCCGGCCAGGGCCTTGCCAAGATTAAGACCGCCACTGTTGCCGCGCGATCGGCGCGATACCGTTTATGCTATATAAAACTTTTTTCGTACCTTTATTCAATCAATTTTGCTTGTAATTGAAAAATTCACTTATTTTATAGCTTTCTTACAGCAAAACCATGTTTTTTCGGTAAAATTTTAGTTTGAATTCGTTTTTCATTAATCAAAGGTGTTTCAAGGCCACGCCGCCGATTCGCCGCCGCCGCCGACCGATTTTGACCGGCGCGCCGCCGCCGGCTAAATGCCTATCGGCGCTCATATCTATAACTTAGGTACCTCATTTCTCTCCACTACTTAGGGTGCGGGGCCCTAAAATGAACATCGCGAGAAGGCCTCTTAATTCATTAGTGTAACAGAAGGGACAATACGAACATTAGAATAGGTCTCACTTCCCACGAGATAATGACTTGCATTACACGGCCATATTCGAGCCCGCTGCAGAATTAGTAGCCACAATACTAGTCTTAGAACCAGTACATAGACTAAACACTCTAAACAGCCTCTTATAAGTATGTCTTGGATGCTTATCAAATTGTTAATATATACTCTGTATCTTTAGGTTTTTAAATAAAAGTAAACAAATAATTTGTACATTTTCGGGTAGTTATAACATTTATTGGTTAACCAACCAAATACAAAACCGCCTGAATCTGTCACTGAACGACCTGATTTTAACCTACATTATTTGATCGTGTAATGTTTTCATCTACCCTCAACTGGCTTAAGGAGCCATTTGAGGGTAGATTTTGTTTACTTTTATTTAAATAACTAAAGATACAGATTATAGGTACCCTAAAAACTCCACTTCTCGTATATATCACCGGGAAAACTACTACTTCCCAGTATTTTATCCCTGGCAAGGGAATATTGAATTTATCACCACCAGCACCACTAATGTCAACCAAAAATAAAGACCTTTGCTAGGCTCTTTAGTTGGTTCACATGTAAGAGTCATACGAAATAAAATAATTAACAAGTAATTGTTATATCTTAATGTACCTAATGTTATAGTTCGTTTTTTTTAGCATTAGAGAGAACTTGTAAGAAGGTAAGCGATCTTGACATGTCTTTTATTTGAAAAACGCTTTTTAAAAATCAATAACTATTACTTATGAAAGTAGAAGAATATAAAAGATCGTATTAGATTCATAATTGTTACATATTTGCCGTAACTTATTTTTAAAATGTGTTTTTCAACTAAAAGACACATCAAGATTGTTTACCTTATTTCTAATGCTAAAAAAAACGAACTATAGTGTTGAGCAGTAGGTATAATATACATACTTAAATACCTACTTAAAACATAACGAAATAACTTTTTCACAACACCAGTTCGTATAACATTATTTTCACCACACTTTACAACAACAAGGCTTACTTTGCACTTCAATAACTGATAGCAAAGTTGCATTTTATTCACATGTGAGGCAAATTAAGTAATCAAATGCAAAATTTGAGTTGTTTTCTTATGTTTGCTGGTAGAATTGACTTTTAAATGATAATTTTGGATGATAAATATTTAATAACATTCATTTGGATTTGATTTGGTTTGATTTTGTTTGATATTTTACATTTAATATTTGCTTCGGGTTGGTGTGGTGAAAAATCTGGGGCAAATTTTGTTTAACCCTCGTGCTTTGAAACCCTCGCAACGCTCAAGATTACATTTTTCGAACCACTCGCTACGCTCGTGGTTCAATTTTGGAATCTTTCGCTTGCTCGGGTATCAATATTAGCACGAGCGGTTATACAACAACTTTGCCCCCTTGTAAAACAAATAACTATTATTCTAAAAAATCTGATGAGAAAATTGCATTTTATCCACAAGTTGATCCACAATTTTGAGTTGTTGCTTCATGTTGGCTGGAGGATTTTACTTTTAAGTGATCATTTTAAATGATATATGGAAATCTAAATGAACGCTATTAAATTCAAATTCAAATCAAATGTTTTGTAATGTTTTACAGTTAGATTAGTATTTACCTAGCGTTTGTGTGGTGAAAAATGTTGTGTTTCACTCGGTAGCAAAGTTTGTTTAACCCACGTGTCGCGAATAGGTATTACTAAAGTGAAGTGTAAAAAACGTGTAAATAAATAATAATATTTTTCTGTCGTGTATTTTGTGTGTATATCATGTTAATGAATTGTGTGGAATGTTATGTACCTAGTTATAAGTTTAGAATCACTGTTTTTTCATACGTGTTAATAATTAATGTGATTGGCAGAAATAAATAAAACTAACTCTCCACGTTACACCCACTAGTTGGTGAAAAAGTACCTACGGCGGGATATTTCCCTATATAAGGCCCAGCCATAGTTGCTTATTCAGAGAGTTGCCTTTAGGGTAATGAGAAATAGGGCCGGATTTTTCCGGCCGACTCAGATTTCTATGTTAAAAAAAAAAAAAAAGCTTATTCAGAGAGATTTCAGAGACAACTCAAGCACCTAGCTTGCAACACTCTCCAGTAAATAAATTGAAATATGTGTTTTTATTTCACATAAACACATATCCCGGTAAATTGGCGGTAAAAGCGGACTTCGAGGCAACACAGCGGCCGGCGCGTTCCAGATTGCAGTTTCTACGCTTCACAGAGAACAACATATTTAAATGCTACAGTCTACGCCCCACACCACGTAACTATCTTGAAACCCTGGCAACGCTCAAGATTCCGCTCTTGGAACCACTCGCTGCGTTCGTGGTTAAATTTTGTAATTTCGCTTACTCGGGTATCAATATTAGCACAATTGAAGCAAAGCACCCTTGTAAAACCTTCTATTTAACACATTAACATTGACGATTCACGCGGCGTTGTATTATTTATTTAGTAGGTAAACTCTGCTGCGAACCCATAATGGGCAATAATGTACTGTTTCGAGGAGTTATGTAATTGTGTTGCGGTGAACCGTAAAATCACTAACTCTTTTAAGGGCAGATAACTTCTTTAATGAAACAACTCTAAATTTGAAGATAACTTGAAATATGAAGTAAATTAGACCGGCCCTGGGTATTTTTCGTATGACAAAATTTAATCGTTCTAAATATATTGTGTATGAGTTCTAAGCACTTGAGTTTCTTTAAGGTGATTTTTTTACTCGTAGATACGGCTAAAACGTCACAACTTGACAACTTATTTATCATTATAGTATGTATTTACTAGTGTAATTATTTAAAATGCAGAACTCACAACGGTTCCTGATAAAGGTTTTCTTATTGATGTAATCTCCTGTTAAATCTCGTCCGTTAGCCACGTCTGTAGTTCTACAGCACATGTCACAGTGTCAGATTAAGCTGATGTTAAAGACGTGGGAGTTTAAATTCATAGTTATGTGGAAAATAGGCCTAGGCTTCCAGCGACACCAAATCAATTCAGATGTTAATTAATTAAATTCAATCTGATAATCAGGTGTGTCGATATCGTTTTGACTTTGTTTTGGACATACCAGTTCTCTTTCTACCCAAAAACAAGGCTCTATACAGGTTGGCTAAATAATAACTACATTCCCGTTGCCAGGGAGGTTTTGGGATTATACTGAGCAACTTTTACTATGAGACCAACCCCGAAATCGCAAAAAAAATTACCCTCCCATAGAAAAGGACCAGCCAAAATGTATGACACAGCCAAATTTTTTTTCGTGATTTCGGGGTTGGTCTCATAGTAAAAGTTGCCCAGTATAATCCCAAAACCTCCCTGGCAACGGGAATGCAGTTATTTTTTTGCCACCGTGTATAAAGATTGGATTTTATGTGCTATAAAAAAAAGCTTCAAAATATTTTAGAATCTACATGAAAAATAGTCAGCGCGAAGGTGTGTGTGTAAAAAGTGTTAACCAAAATCACAGCCATAATAAACCGCAGCATCCATTAAAATTCGACCCAAAACTAGCGCGTTGTTATTATCGTGACATTGACTGGGTCGCTATATACGTAAAGTCGTTCCGAGGGATCGTGGGAACCGTCGTAGACCCTGTAATAATTAACAAACAATATTTAAGAAACAAAAGAGCGATTAACCAAGCAGATGAGGGCAACTCTGAACTAGTGGTGGGGACAAAAATCTCAGACAGAAAATATTTATAATATATTTGTGCGCAACATTTAAAATCAAATTTTAATTGAAATATGTATTGGATTTAAATATGTATTGAATTGAAATATTATTATATTCATAAGTTACACATTCTCGGGATAAATCAGTTTCTTAGCTGTAATTTAAAATTTACGCGACCTCCTAAAGACCGGCGCCCTATAGGTAGGTAAGTAAATATTATTTATTGTGCACTATAAAGTTAAAAAAATACTTACACTGAAAACGAAATACAAGTTTAAGACTACGTAACAAAAGGCGGGCTTATCGCTAAAAAGCGAGCTCTTCCAGACAACTTTTGGGTACGTTACATACACTTCAATTAAGTTTTGACTTTTTGTCAATTTGACAGAGTTATGTACATTTTAAGCTGGTTTTCGATACCTAACCTAGTCTTCAGGAGGTTACTGCACCATATAAAACTAAAGTGAAAATGGCGACTAAAGGCATTCTCTACCGGTGAACCATCATTTGAGTTTTTATCGAATTAACCACGATTGTATTATATTTTAGTAGACTACTTTTTTCTACAATTGGGTCTAATTAAATTACAATACATAAGTAATTACTACTATAAGTACTATAGGTTTATTGTAGGTACCTGAGTGTTTCTTTTATTTTTTGCCATTTTATATATTGTGACCTTTTTTGTTACTTTTGTGTTATTTCTAGTCAGGATCGCGAGCCCTTTTCATCCTTATAGGAGAAAAAAGTGTCCTAACATTTCCATACATTTGTCAAACTTTCCTTTGTGTTACCGCCATACAAAGTGTATGGGAAATGGTTACACAATAGGAAAAAAACTCTGGGACATTTTTTTTCACCACACCAGCTCGGAAAGGCTTACTTTGCACTTCAAAAACTGATAGCAAGTTGAATTTTATTCACATGTGAGGCAAAGTAATCAAATGCAAATTTTGAGTTGTTTTCTTATGTTTGCTGGTAGAATTGACTTTTAAATGATGATTTTGGATGATAAATATTTAAAAACATTCATTTGGATTTGATTTGGTTTGATTTTGTTTGATATTTTACATTAAATATTTGCTTCGGGTTGGTGTGGTGAAAAATGTTGTGTTTCACTCGGAGGCAAATTTTGTTTAACCCTCGTGCTTTGAAACCCTCGCAACGCTCAAGATTCCATTTTCGAACCACTCGCTACGCTCGTGGTTCAACTTTGGGATCTTTCGCTTGCTCGGGTATCAATATTAGCACGAGCGGTTAAACAACAACTTTGCCCCCTTGTAAAACAAATAACTATTATCCCATTAGGATCGATCGAGCTCGTGATGCTGAGTAGAAATAACACAAAAGTGGCAAAAAAGGTCACAATAAATAAAAATGGCAAAAAATAAAAGAAACGCTCACCTATGCCACATATTTATATGGTTTATAAAAAAGTTTATTAGAAAAAGAAAAATATGTTATGTTAATTGTATGTGGATTTGTAGGTACATTTGACCATTGGTCTAGTAAAGCTTGTATGACTAAACGATGACTGGAATGTATGACCACACGCGCACCTGCAAAATGGCTCGGACAATTAAACAATTGGGATCTTACAGCATAAGTAGATGTGAAGAAAAAAGATTTTCCGTTTCAGATAATGAAATGACAACAATAGTCGTTTTGCGAAACGTTCGCACGCCGGGGACGCGAGTGGGGCGATATTTTATATAGGGGACTGGCGTGTGCCGGCGCAGCCTTAGCAACGACATGCCGCTGTTGGTGTCCTCACGATGCACCTCCTCGTGATATTCGCGTGTTTCGCCGCCGCGACCGCCACTAACTCCACCAAAGATGAAACTACTGAATTACCAACCACTACTACTACTACTACTCCTACCAAAGAAATTCTAAAGGCTAGCGAAACGGCTGATCCTTCTAAAGTTGAAATTGTCAAGCAAATTAGACGATTGAATGATGATGGCTCCTATACTATAGGATACGAAGCCGATGATGGTACATTTAAAATTGAAAGTAGAGATGTTCGCGGAAATGTGAAAGGGACGTTCGGGTATATAGACCAGGATGGTGAAATTAAGCGTGTGACATACACTTCCTCGAGCGATATGCCTACCCCTGTTCCTGTGACTACAAGTACGACGCCTAGTGTTCCTACAATGATTGTTCGAATGAACAAAACAGTGTCATCCACCACTCGTAGACCGTTAGCGACCGTTGTTTACCCAACTCGGAGCAGTTTTACTACCAGAGGAACTGTGATTCAACCTATACCGAAACGGAGATTGCCTATTACTTCTTCACGATCTAGCCCTGACGCGACTACAGATAAGCAAAAGCCTGATGAGTCAACTAGTAGCATTTTAAATCTTTACAAGCCCAAAACAGAAGACAGTAAAACAAGGACGCAGGTGTTGAAGCCTAGTTCGGATGTGAAGGACGACCTTGTGACCAAACAAACGACAACTAAATTACCCTCAACTGTGAAACCAGTTTACGAAAATACAAACGAAAAGGAAGACACGGATCCTTTTAAGGCTAACACTATCAGGCGAGAGTTGACTGGTACCAGTCCTAATCCTCACATGATTAGCTTGCAGCAATCAGCTGGTGACGATTCCACTGATGTCTATGGAAGCCATCTATCATTAGGAACTGCTCGGCCGCTATTTACTACAACGACACCTCGACCTAGACTTATACCAATTCACTCATTAGTTGCAGCACGACAAAAGATACAAGAGCAGTACCAAGAGCTGCCGGAACAAGAAACGACAATAGAAGCAAGTACTGGACGTGTATTTGACCAACAAAATGTAGTGACATCTAATCCAGTGCCAGTTGTGCATATACCCCAAAGGGAAGATGACAGGATTTATCAACCTATTTACCGAAGACCAGAAGCAACAGTGCAGTTCCGGACGAGAGAATATTTGAGAGACAACCCTGGATCGGCGGTGCCCATTGGAAACCAGCGGCCCTTTCTCCACTACGAGTACCAGAACAAAATATTGGAGCCGCAGTTTGTGAAAGATACCACTACCCATGCGCAGATTAAGGGGACTGCACCCGAGGTGGTCACAGCTTCGCCCTACGACGTGCGCCCGGTTACTAGAATAATTCCCATAGCAGTAGATGAAAGAGGTATTCCAATCCAGCAGTATCAACCACAACAACCACGATACATAAACCCTTACAGACCTACACAACCTCCTATCTACCAGCAACGGTACGAGCCTATTCTCGATGAAATGAACTCGATATCTGCTCCCGTAAGTACGAGAGATCTTAAAAAGTTACTCCAGATTCTGATATACAGGCAGAACAGATTGCAATCTATGATGGATCAAGTTGTTGCACCGGGTCCCCCGTACCAGCCTTTATTCAGACAAGAACAACCACAATATGACTATAGATATCAAAACGCTCGTCAATACCAAGAAGACGAAAGGTACGATTATAGGTACGATCAACAAAAATACAGGCAGCAGGAGGTATATTCAAATCAAGTAGCGAGTTACGAGAACCCTCAATACGAAAGCCAGCGATACGTCCCAAGGCGACGACTATACACTAGGCCTTACGATGCTGATGGAAGTTCATCAAATAGAGTGGAAGAGGGTCAAGAGTTTCTCCCGCCAGATATACGAGAAGCTCTACTTTTGAAAATGCTGATGCTTGCGATCAGTCCTGACTTTATGCCAACGCCGGCGCCCGCCACAGAATTAACAACTGCAGCTCCAAGTAGGAAACAAGTGAGAAACGTCCAGATATTAGGCGAAGAGGGTTCTGTCGATAGTATGAAGCGATCCATGAGACATTAAGGTACACCTTTATAATTTGGCTTAAATTGCAGTCAAAAAATAAATCACACTCTGAAGCTGATTTTGGAGGTACATATCTTTAGTTTAATTATAAGGTGGTCGTAATACTCAGTTATTGTACATATTTTAAATTTTTGTACTAAATTGATTTTTCTTATAAATGGTGTTTAATTTCAATATTTTTATGTCCTACTGCCGCCACATTGGCCTCCAACTTACTTACCTGTTGTGCTATTGTCCATAGCTTCCATAGTACCATAACGTAAGTGTAATTTAAAACATTACAATACAAATTCGTAGGCGTAAAAAACACCCAGTTGTGACAAAGACTTATGATAAGACTAGTCCAATTTTAAATTTAAATGGAACCATTGTTTCAACGTCTCGGTCACACACGCCTACAATGTGAGGACATACTAAAAATGCATTAACATTGCTACACATCCAATAATAACTCTGTGGCAAATTTCATCTTCAAAAAGTCTAATTTTACAAAGATTCAAGGCAAAATTAATCGTTATGCAACCATACAGTCGACTTCAAAAAGTTTACTACTATACCAGTTTACTATTTTAAAACCTTAGCGTAAAGTAATATAATCTATTTTAGTATGGATATTAATGCGGCTCTGAACGAGGTTATCCATTGACATCATAGTCGTAATCTGCTTAAGTGCTATTACATACTTTCTGCGTCTTCACCTAATTACAGTCTATTCACCATTCATTGTCCATAAAATAGTTTTCAACTCTTTGTGAGAACTATTAACATCTTGACGTGATTTTACATTCATACCTATGATTTTTAATACTTACCACGATATTTTTGTTACAAGTTAGCCATTATACTCTTATTCATGATTAGTAGTATTAGTTGGTAATTAATATTAAGATCACTTGCCAATTACAAAAAAAAGTCGAAAGCTGTATAGTTTTTGGTAAGACATTTAATGTACGAGAAAATGTTTTATATATGTAAACAATTAGAAATACATTATTAATAAAAAAGTAAGTAATCTGTAATGTTCAGCTGCTTCTCTAGAAACAGTGACCTGTGTACATAATAAAAGCTAACGAAATCGATATCCCTTCAAAGTTCAAATCCGGAACCCTAAAAACGAAATCATGTAGGTATGTTGGCCAAAAGCTTGGGTAGTAGTATATTAAACGTTGTGAGCTAACAGTGTCGCCAAGCGTGTCAGTGTCCAAGGTCCGTGCAGTCGTAGAAATGGAGCACAATCGAGCAGCCTTCACGGCAGGGAGGCTTGATAATGGGGGAATTAAATGGACAACTTTGTTCTCGTTGTGGTACAAGTAAATCACCTATGTACTTATAAAATGTTTAAAATTAAAAGACAAGGCTTGTAAAAAAACGCGTTAATTTTCTATTTGAATCCTTTGAATGGAACGGTAGAGGCTAAGCAAGTAAAAGTATCGAAAAACTTTCTAGAAGAACAATTTTTGAAAAGATAGTACAGTCAGCATCAAAAGCAACGAATCAGACTACGCACGCAAAAGTAGGTACCTATCTATGTACCATTCTTTAAAAGCACTACAATAAGAGATAATAAGTCTCTGTGTAGAACAATTAGACTTCGCGCCATTTGCACCATCCCACTAACCTGGGGTTAACCGGTTAAACCGTTAACCGAATGGTAAATCGTACTGGTAACCATGGTAACTCCAGGTTTAACCGGTTAACCCCGGGTTAGTGAATGGTGCAAGTGGGCCTTATAAAGATATCTTTTAACACGAACTGTAGGGATATATGTCTATTTGGAAGAGAAATTCAGGGTGGCAGAATACTTTTGGGGCGTTGTTTCATCCGCTATACTACTAATGCTGACTGTACAACTTAACGATATCGCCACTTTGATTGTACCAAGGCTCTATTTGACTGTACACGTACCTCAATCTAGAAAATCTAACTGTGCTTAGTTTAGGACCGAGATAAAAGCAAAACAACTGCCTGGTAAACATAACCAAGTGCAATTAAAAAATCTTAGCCGGTGGTAATTAATTGTTTTGATGTTTAACCTTGGTGTCGTGTAAGAATATTTAAACAATGGGTATTGTTACCTAAATAGATTTGTAATACTGGTTGTTAAAAATATTTATTGGTATGAAAAATAATGAATATGCAATTTTGTAGATGTTGCATCTTAGATAGATAATTAATTAATAACAACGCGGACTTACGATTATTTGATGTTCAAAAGAAATCTGTCCATATTTTCCCAAGGGTTTGACGCAGTCATAAGTGAGGGGGGGGGGTACCTACAACGTGATAACAAACCAGGAAGTGTTTTGTTTTGACCCTCTCGCCTAATGATGACAACTGCAGCCTATGTAAGGTAAAGGCCCCCTGTTTCGGCAGGTTAAGGCTCTTGAGAGTTTGTATATTTTTTTAAATATTACTAAGCATATCAATACCTTGAAAGCATTTGAGTAAGTTATATTAGTTCTTTGTTAATAATTTAATGTATAAACTATAGGGTTTTAGTTGAAACTTTTTTTTTATGATTTTTTTCGTGAACCTCTCATTTGGCTCCCATTTCGTGATACAAATTTAGCTCAGCTCCTAAGTTCGTGAATTCGTGTCCCCTGTTTCGGAATAAATTTTCTTAGAGTAATTGGTGATAATTTGCTGATAATCAAGTTAAATATTTAACGGTCTTACCTACTTACGAGTAAATTGTAAGGTCAAATTAAAAATAATATTTAAAAAAAATGTTAAATTGAGAGCTAGCTTAAAGTTTTTTGTACTCGTCGACTTTAATGGTTGAATTAAGACTTTTTAAACCATATGGGTACTTTAATACTTGATTAAAAGCCGAACTATATAAATAAAAAAAATATATAAAAAAAAAATAAAAAGAAAATTACAAAAAAATATTTTATACGTTAAATATAAACATACACAAAAATAAATCAAATAAATTGAATTATAAATAAAATTGTGCTAGTAGTTAATATGAGAATATACGTGGAATATACCTTAATTTTTTAAACTCGGGTCACATTCAAACTCGTTTTATGAGAATTCTAGTGAAAAAAACATATACCGAATTTCGCTCATACGAAACTTCATGAAATACATTAATTGTTTTCTAATTTATTTTTTTAATTATCTTCGTTGTTATATTTAAAAACAAGCACTCAAAATGTATCTAGAAAACCCTTGATTCGTTAGTGGCACGAAATAGGAGACACACGTAAAATAAAATGACCGCTATTTCGTGAGTCGATTTATTGCAATTTTAAGGTATTTCTATGCATATATCTTTTTTCTTATCAAATCAATTATTAAGAAACCCACAGAAACACTCCCAAAAACTTTTATTCAAATGGGTTTAGCTTATCCTTCCTATATAAGCTTAACAAGTGAGAGCGCGCACCTTACGCCTAAAAAAAGTGCACGCATACAACACAGCTGTTCGTGGCCGTCTGACAGTTTCGACCGTCATATTACTCTCAGTTGAATCACTTAAATATTGGTTATTATTTTATTGAAGAGATTAAATAATACAGATTTTTTTCATATGTATAATTTGAATAAAAAATATTTGAATTCCTTATTATTTGCGTCAGAAACATAACTAACGAAATAACGTACTAACACGAACTTGGGGCCCGTTACCTTAAGCCTGCAACTTCAGTGCCAGTAGTTAGGTTTAGTAATTATACATAATATACAACTATTCACTGACTAGGTAATCAATTGAAATGGCGAAACATATCACAAGTATGTTTTGTATTTCAAGCAACTTGTGCATCAGTAATCAGTGTATTTATTGCTTTCATAGGTTATACAGGTTGGTACATTGTATTGGTTCAGCTATGAAACCCTGTAGGGCACTGCAATATAACTTAAATCTAACTTAATAACTATTGCTTAAGGCTATCTCTAATACATTTTTTTTAATAACCATACGATCATGCATCATATTATATTCATGTATATATACATCTTTTAAACAGTTACATTTTTTTTTTTAAGTTGCGATATCTAAACTAAACTACTATATTAAATACTATTACTATAATTAACTATCTAAGAACTCTTGCACTGAGTAAAAACAGCTGTCTAATAAATATTTAGTTATTTTTCTGTTAAATAGAGTATCTTTTTCTTCGTCTCTAATTGTTTTGGAAGCTTATTGTACACTTTTATACACATACAAATTTTAACCTTAGGCATATGGGACGGCTACTACTAGGTATATAAGTGCTTTGTAAAATACCTAACAATAAGTACTTATTATACGCATAGTCACAGCATGTAATATGAGTGAAGAATGTATCACATGATACACACATCATCTCCAACGCATAATACTTGCACAATACCCCTGGGAATATGTGTGTAACCGGTGGAATAGTGGCTGGCTCCCACGGCCTTAGTGCTAAAAACAACAATGGTGGTGCGTTATTAAGGATCCGTTGTGAAATATGTGGCGTGCTAATGCTGCCTGATGAGGTTCCAGGCTGTGACACCTGGTGTGTTAATTTTTGTAATTATTTACCTTCGCAAGTGCCACAATATTCGCAGTTTGATATGCCCCTTCGTTTATTTTTTTTTCGATTTATTAATTATTATAAGAGCTTTTAAACATTTAAGGTCTCTGCCCACTATCGTACCACCGTATCATACCATGACCGTGCTGTGAACGTATCAGGCACGGAATATAACACGATACGGAATACTATGCCCACTACACCGTGTCTACATTGTTTCATATCCGTACATAACGGGTTTAGTGCCCGTAGTAACCGCGTATCATCCCCATGGCATCCGCCTATCCCCGTAGCATCCGCGTTTCATCCCCTTAGTATCCACGTTTTATTCGAGAGAGCAAGACTCGTCAGATAGAGCGAGCGAATAGTTATCAGTCTGGCAAGAGCGAGCAAGAAATATGGCAACGCGCTTAGAATGGTCACCATAAGCGGTTATAACCCGTTTGCTCACCGTATCGCCGCCTGCACGCACCGTTCTGGCAACGTTGCGTGCCGTGCACGGAGCGTTTCGGCACCAGCAAAATATCCTCGCCGACAATTTTTTACGGTCCGTGCATGGCACGCGACGGGTATGGTCGGTTACCTACGGAACGGGTTAGGGTAGTGGGCATAGTCTCATACTTTTTAGTACAAAAAAATATTTTTTGCCTGACACGTTCCTACTACGGTCATGGTATGATACGGTGTAGTGGGGCTACCTTTATATGAGCTTTTCGTTCCGAAATCTTATAATTATCTAAAAATCTAAAAAGTTAAAACGATAAAAATGTCAGTAAATGTTGCCCAGTAATGGGACACAATATAGGCTATAAAACAAAACAACGGGTTGCACTCCGGGAGTGCCGGCAGAAGTGAAAACTCAATGACATTGTAACAGTTTTTCGACCAGCGGGCTCAGCACGGTTCCATTTTTATCGACTATCACTATGCGCGTCCCTTTCGCACTTACATACTTGTTAGAACGTGACAGGCATGGTGACAAGGGATAAAAACGCGACCGTGCTAAGCCGCCTGGTCACGTGTCCGTCTTACGAAGCGTCTTACGTCAAAATATTAATAACAGCGCCACCTAGTGCCAAATGTCTGCAGCACTATGTATAATTGAGGTTAACGCCATCTAGCGTTATTTCGTCGCATTACTTGAAACCCCTAAGCACATCACTGCAGTTAGTACTCGAGTTATATTAGTACCAGTTAGAGGGAAACTCACTAGATGGCATTTAAATCAATAAAGAAAAACTCAATGACATAGGTCACGTGTCCGTCTTACGTCTTACGAATCTTACGGTCACGTGACACCTGTTACGAACTGAGTTTAGCATTTTTTCCCCATCACAAAAATTGCACAGCGAGCGCCGCTTAAGAAGTTTCACTTCACTTCAAATAAATGTTAGTATCCAGGGAAGAAAGTGGGCACTATGTTTGCCAGGAGATGAAAAAGCAGTCGTCCACTATACTCTTAATCATTAACCTGTAATAAAATATGAGGCATTATCTATGAAAAGCGACCTTATTGTCGATGGCGCTTACGCCGAATAGCGTCGCGCGGCATTGTATTTATATCGGAGCATCGTTAATAATGGCGTAAGCGCCATCAACAATAAGGTCCCTTCCATAGATAACGTCACATATAGCCTATTTATGTTTTATTTCATATTAATTCGATGTTTTTAATACTTATACAAAACCAAACAAGCATACGGCCCGCCTGATGGTAATCGATCACCGTATTTTATGGACGCCTGTTACTCCATGGCTGTTAGGTACAACATTTACGTGCCTAGCCAACGTGCAAATCGTTAACGCTCTGTGGCGTAGCGTAGTCATCTCTCTCTAATATCACTCTTCCATATTAGTGCGACGGAAACAGTTGCGTTTCGTTCGTTACGGAGCGTAAGCGATTGTAACGTTGGCTAAGCAACTCACCCTAAACACATAGAGTTAGACCAAGATAAGTCTACAACGATTCTGATAGCACACGCAAAGAGCAGTGCAATTGTTATTTTAAACGTCAAACTTCTATTAAGTAAATTATGAATTACATATTTCTAAATGGTTAAAATAAAAGCAAACGAATAATTTTCCATTTTTTATATTATTTTACAAAACTTTTCCTATTATTTACAAAATTATCTTAGCCTAATAGGATCCGAAGGTGATATCGTGGAGGGGGGCAGCGCCTCCCTGTGGCAAAGCGTATTCTTTAAGGAGCTGATCCAGCATGGAGAAGGGTTGGCTTTGACTCCTTGACTGTTGGAACTGGTTCTGTTGGTACCTGGGCTCAGCGGGCGCTGGCGCGAAGTTTTGGGAGTACTCGACCTGGGGCTTGGGAGCGAAGGACTGGAACTGGGGAGCTGGTCGGAAGTCCGGCTGCCTCTGGGGCTGCGGGCGCTGGGGTTGCTGCTGCGGGGCGGGGTTGAAGAAGCTGTCGCGGTCGATTGGGGTGGGGGCCGCGCCGGCGAAGAATGCGGGCTGAAATTAACAAATATTTGCTAAATTAGATTGAATCAGGAGACAGTAAAATTACCATTTTTATCTTCACATATTAATATTTACTAGCAAAAAGCAGAGCTTTGTAAGGGCTCGCGGAGTTTTTCTACCTAAACGTACCGGACCGCGACTTTGATCCAGTCCGAGGCTTGTTCCATGTTCGATCGAATGGGTACGTAATAAGTCCGTTAAGGACGCAGCTATAAGTGAGAGCAAGAAAGAAATATACCTACTAATTGAACCCCGGTCGCTGTCCGGTACCTACGCCTGTCTGTTACAGCTATTACTTTGTCCATTATAAACGTGTCCAGACGACAAAATCAAATTGCCAATATCATCCACACGTAATATACAATTTCATAAGCGCTTATTACATCCTACACGGTCGCCCAGTACTTTTTGTAAGGAAGCTAACTGGCTTTCCTAAATAATGTTGGGTCCTTGAATTTATTTATGCGTCCACACCACACAATTGAGTGTAAAACTATCCCGTCTGGACACTTATTAACGGTAATCATGCTGCTCCACATATAAACTTACGTATAATTTGCTCTCTTAAGTGCTCATCAAGAAGAGTGAGATGACCAAAACAGCGTGTGCCTATGTTGCAACAAACTTGAGTTCCACTAAATATTGCCAGGGTTCAGCTACAACAGCTCTATCGTGAGTATCTCCTAAGTGCTCAAAAAGACGAGTCGGATGACCAAAAAAGCGTGTGCCTATATTGTATAAAACCCGAGCTCCACTAGGTACTGCCAGAGTTCAGCATCACCTTGGGTACTACTCTACCAAGTGATCATCATGAGTCGGATGTCCAAAACAGCGTGTGTCTATGTTGCACCAATCCCGAGCTCCACTAGGTACTGCCAGGGTTCAGCATCAGCTCTATCTAAGGTAGTACTCTCCTAAGTGCTCATCAAGACGAGTGAGATGACCAAAACATCGTGTGCCTATATTGCAACAAACCTGAGTTCCACTACATACTGCCAGCAGGGTTCAGCTACAGCTCTATTTTGGGCATCTCCCAAGTGCTCATAAAAACGAGTCGGATGACCAAAACAGCGTTTGCCTATGTTGCACCAAACCTGAGTTCTGCTAGGTACTGCCAGGGTTCTGGGTCATTTTGTTGAACTGCACGCCGACGTTGCAATTGGCGTGCAGTCGGCGTGCAGCTTCCATACAAGTTGCAGTCGGGTTGTATTAACAATTTGATGATTTAGGGCCGATACAGACGGCCTAATATGCTTATCTTTATTTATAATTTTTGCAGTTTCAAGCAATAGTAACACTAAAACTGTTTCTCGAACTGAAAATACCCGATTTAAGTTTGCTAACACAAGACTGATCAGGTCATCGGCGTCACAGAACAGAACATACGAGTAAATTGACCTCCGCAGTGAATATACAGCAAGATTGAATGTTCCAGTATTCACTTAATTGCTAAATTGGGAATCAAACTGACCGAAGCGAGATGGGTCAGAATCAAAAATTTTAACCCTTTTTAGGGTTCCGTACCTCAAAAGGAAAAAACGGAACCCTTATAGGATCACTCGTGCGTCTGTCTGTCCGTCTGTCACAGCCTATTTGCTCCGAAACTACTGGACCAATTAAGTTGAAATTTGGTACACATATGTAAGTCCGTGACCCAAAGACGGGCATGTAACGTCAACAAATGAATTTTAAACATAGTTTTGGGGGGTAAATGAGAAAATTATAAAACAAATTTTTGCAAACTATATCGTGTTATATATCAAACGAAAGGGCTCATTGTGAGAATCTCAAATATATTATAAATTTATTATAAATTTAGAATGAAAAGTTTAGAAGTTATTCAAGAAAATAGATAAAAAATGACCATTAGCCCCCCTCTATCTCCAAAACTACAGGGTCTAAAATTTTGAAAAGAATACACAAAATAGTTCTTTACCTAAAGATGACAGGAAAACCTATTAAAAATCTAGAGTCAAGCGTGAGTCAGATTTAAGAACAAAAATACGATTAGGCTTTTTTAGGGACACAGCCGCAATGGCCCACGTGAAACGTGGTGTAGACAGCTATTGCGAAGGCACTAGGCCGATAGCCGCATGAGAACGAAGCCCCGAAGCGTTCCGATGAGGCGTGCCTTTATGATCAAGCGTAAGTCGGACTGAAGACAAAAAATGCGACTAGGCTGTATCTGGCACCCAGCCGTAATGGTACTTGTACTACTGATTGATTAGGTTACTATTGTTACGTGTTTAAAAAAGCACTATTTTATACATATCTCTTCGGCCTTCGCTTTTAAAACACTTGCGGAAGTTGTGGGAAGTGCGTACCCGTCGGACGCTCCGAGCTTTCAGCTCTACGCGGAGCTCGGCCTTCAGTCTTCGCATTTGGACAGTTGTAGGTACTATTGTTCGGGATGTAATCTTCCTATCCAAGCTACTTTGCATAGTTGCAGAGATATAAGCCACCGCTCCGTAACACTTCATGTTACATCTGGTTTTTGATCTGACCAATTCGGGTTTTTCAAGACGTTTAACTCACGTCGTTTCACGTACAAAAAAAAATGTTAAAAATTGTGTGATGTACGGAACCCTTAAAACGCGAGTCCGACTCGCACTTGACCAGTTTTTTGTATTCATCTTTGTTAGCACATAATACATTAGCACGAATTTTAATTCATAATTTTTCTAACAGATGGCGCTAGTAGTAATACAAAGTGTTATTCTTTTATTTTATTTATTTAGGTTTATATAATGATATTTTTATGTTTGATAACACATCTAGATATGAATTTAAATTACTATGTTAAATTTCAAACCTATAAGTGCAGTAGTTTTTCCGTAAAGTGTACCACAAGAATGCATAGTTTGTCGAATAGTGATAGGGCTCGCTTCGCTCGCCCTAATAAAAACAGGCCTTAATGGATATCGAGTAAACCTGCTCACCAAATTTCACTAGAATCAGCTAAAAAATGCGACCTATAGACGAGAACATCCAGAGTCCAGACATACGAAAGAATTTTCGCCCAATCTGAAACGGAGACCTTCGCTTTCCTTCGGTTAAAACGTAAAGCGTTGTTTTTAAAATTGATTGAAAAGTAAAATATTTAATCTATTTAAGAAGATAGGGGCCGAACGCTTCTTCAAACAAATGTAGTCCCCATTTTCCCTCCTGGGTCTTGACTTTATGGGAAATATATCTACGTAATTTATTTACTAGGTAACTATAGCTATGCCTTTTCGTTTGACTTTTTAAAATTTTTTGGTTATAATAAAAGTTAGGGGTGAAAAAAAAATTGCATACAAATTTTTAAAAGCTCCTGATTCGTACCGATATGTGATTTAATAATTGTAATATCCAGAGAGGAAAATGGGGACTACGTTTGTATGGAGAAGCGGTCCTCCCATTTCGTCTTAACACAACATCTTCTTTGTCTATGGCCATTGACACAACTGACTAATGCGGCTACTACACCAATAACACATTAATTAAGCTTACTTTTGGTGGTGTGGGCGCAGACTGCTGCGGCCTGTACTGTTGCTGAGGCTCTGGCCTGTACTGTTGCTGTTGCGACTCCGGTCTGTACTGCTGCTGAGGCGGCTCTGGTCTGTACTGCTGTTGCTGGGGCGCGCGGTAGGCAGGCTGCGGGCGCGGCGCGGGGCGCGGTGCGGGCCGCGGGGCGGGCGCGGGCTCTTCGTAGTCGTAGTCTATAGACTGCGCGGGAGCGCGGTCGCCCTGGAATAATAATGTTAAATTAAATTAGGATTTTTACAAGTTTTTTACAACTTAGTAAAAGGATCATGCCGAATTTGGCCTACGATTCGATAAGCATGCTATATATACGATAAATTTAATCATATTTCTTACAATCTCATACATATATTAGATTTCAACGGACACTTCTTAGTAAAGAAAATAAGTTAAAGAGTAATTAAACCAAATCAACACATATATTACATAGAATCAATGACATTTCATAAATGGACGTCCAGAGCAAAGAGTATAATAATATATGTATAGTAAAAGAGAGCCAACTCGCGAGTAAATGTCAAAATACGTCGACACTAACGCTCCTAGCGGATTTTTGTCACAAACCTTTACGTATGTGTGCGTGGCACACATGCATAGTAGTAATAAAGACTATGGCGCCTTTTTCCTTGACCGTAAACAGTGAACTACAATGAGGGTTCCATTCTTTCACCTTCTTGCAAAGCAATCACGTGAAAAATGAATACACCTCATTGTAGTGCACTGTACACGGTCAAGGAAAAAGGCGCCAATATATTATGTACTATAATACATATTCATTCAGTGACGATTTACTACCTAGACCAGTATTTTATAAATGTTCATACCAAAGAATATTTTAGTCGCAAAAGTAAAAACACGATGTGTAAAAATATCATTTATTTTTCATTACTTACATGCGTAACAAACCAAAAAAATATTTTCTAAGGGTTCCACTTATTATAATAAATTAGTTCGAAATAATACAAATCCACTATTAAAACTTGGACTTAAATTTGACTAGCTAGCACGAGCCACGAAGCATTGATGCGTTTTGGAGTCATGTTGTTTTAATTCGCACAGCCGAAAAGGCAATAACGTTTCTTTCTCCCAGGCGCACTCATTTTCATCAATTTATAGTGATTATACTATAAATTATTAATTAAAATTACAAAAAATTTGAATCTTCTGTTTGACTTTTATAGTTTGACGGTTACTATGTTCTTTGTTTTAACGTTTCCTTTCACGTAAGGCACTTGGCGAAACTATTTAGTTAAATGTTCTTAATAAAAACGATTATATTATTTTAATATAAATACAATTATATTAAGACGATTAAAAAATGTGAGGTACCTAAATTACTGAAAATATTAAACGTTTCATACTTGAAACGGAATTTGTGATAAAAATGCAAAGACAAAGTTTTTTTTCTTTTTTCAATTATGGCCTGGATGCGTGTTTTTTAAGACATCACAGACAAAGCGGTGACACCATCTAGTTGATTTACATGGAAGTATCAGGTGAGGAAATGTTGCTGTAAACATAATGCTGACTGCGCTAGTTTCCATATATAAGGTACCCCTCTTTGAAGTTTCGCCCCCCTGGTCCAGAGCCAAACAAAAAAGTATGGCAGCAAAATACTTATTCTACGATGATCCTGTTGATGCTAATAACGCTCACTTCAAAGAAAAACATTCATACCACTAACGACATACTGTTATAAGCACTAAGTATCAAAATTGCAAAAAGAACTGCGATACAGTAAAAACTTTTTATTCCAATGACTTTAATTGTAACATACCCAAATGACTTACGTCAAAAATGAATAGCGAACGAATATGGAACGAATAGAGTCGCTATGGATTGTGTTTTCATATTAATTATTACATATTTATTTAATAGTATTGTATGAAATCTAGAAGAGCACCAATTTACAATTAGCTTTCACCGGCTTTCCCCACTGAAGTCGTTTTTTACTTCTTTAAAATTGATTAACTTTTTTAATAAAACCTTATTTGATATCAGGGTATGAATATGAATAACACGAAAATAGGTTAAAACTTAAAAATACATTAAAATAAAGGGAAAAATATATATCTAACTTTTTTTATAAATTACCTATATGATAAACCTACAAAATAGGAATTCTAACTTCTTTGAAATAAATTAAGTTTATTTTTTTTTTTTTTTTTTTTTTAATTTATTTAGAACACAAACAGTCACATAATGCAAATGGATTTTTAGTACAATGTAGTGTACTTAACATACTTAAGAAACAGACCTGGAGGTTCATTAATGAGTAGGTAATACATAATGTTAACATACATAATAACCGCAGAAAGAAAAAGAAATTTGAAATTATGAGCCATACCTACTATTACTACATACTACTATAAATTATATTTACCAATCTTCCAAACAAAATCAGTATTGTGTGAAATTATATAGAGGGTAGGTAAGTTGAAGATTGGTAAATAGGTTTAACATCAATATCTATTTTAGTATTATCGGATAAGTAGTCATCAATTTATTTTACTATTTGGTAGGTAGGACAATCGGAAAGTTACATTTATACATTTTGTTATTTAAAACGATGTTTAATACTTAAAACTAAAACAATTTACGTTTAAGTTCAATTTTGAGACTAGACAAGGAAGAGTGAAAAGGATCAATATCATGTAAATGCTTATTAACATAACTAGGGACTCGTCTGAAAAAAGTGTGCCGAGAGTAATTCTTACGAGCAAAGCTGATATGAAATAGAGATCTGGAACGTAGGGGGAGGTGCGGACAACTGAAAGTGACTAATTCTAAGAGATTCGGACATTTTATTATTCCATTAAGAATTTTGAATAAGAACATTACATCTAAATAGTGTCTTCGGTTATAAAGGGAAGGAACACAAAAATGCTTCGCTGCTAACGAAGTACGTTCGAAATAATTGCCCGTTCTGTAACAGAGAGATTTTAGAAAAATATTTTGGATCCTTTCCAGGCGATCAATATGAACTTGATACTGAGGTGTCCACACAACACAACCAAATTCAAGTATACTCCTAACAAAGGAATAGAACAATAGTTTATAAGTATTGGGGCGCCTGAAGGGCTGTCCGATCCTGAGAATCATCCCTAACTTCTTATAAGCTCGCTTACATATATTATCAATATGTAAACTAAAATTTAATTGTGAGTCTAAAGTAACACCTAAGTCCCTAATGGAAGATACCCGGGCTATATTTTTCCCAGCTAAGGTGTAATTGAAAATTAACGGATCATTTTTACGATTAAAGCTGATTATGAAACATTTTTCATTATTCAAGAAAAGATGATTATCTGAACAATAGCGGGAAAAGTTATCCAAATCATGCTGTAATGCACGGCAATCTGCTTCCGATGACACAGCTTTGTAGATTTTTGTGTCATCTGCATAGACGAGGTGCTCAGAGTTTCGAAAACAGGTTGCCATGTCATTGACATATAAGATAAATAGTAAGGGACCAAGATGCGATCCTTGGGGTACTCCGGAAGGTATAGGAAGAAAGCAAGAAGTATAACCCTTCAAGGCAACCGCCTGACTGCGATTGGACAGGTAAGACTTTATCCATCTAAGGAGGTCGCCGTGTATACCGAGCTCAAAGAGTTTCTTGATTAAGTTATTATGGTTAATTTTGTCAAAACATTTCGAAAAATCAGTATACACGACGTCCACCTGACAGCCAGAAGAAATCCTATTGATAATAAAATCGGTAAAGGTCAGGAGATTTGTATCCACGCTACCTTGACAAAAACCGTGTTGGCTAGGGGCAATGTGCTGAGAGAAAGCAGAAGTAATCTTGTTGTAAACGATCTTCTCAAAGATTTTAGCAAATATGTTTAATTTACTAATGGGCCTGTAATTAGTGACTAGGTTCGCATCACCACTTTTATAAATTGGTGTTATCAAGGCTTTTTTCCAAGAAGAGGGAAACTGGCCATGAGCAAAGGACTTAATAAAGATTTGAGTTAAAGGCACTGTCAAGTCACGGGCGCACATTTTAATGAAAAGGGGATGAATCAAATCGGCACCACTACCCTTCTTAATATCTACTTTCTCTAAAAACTTAAAAACGCAATCCTCGGAGATTTCAACGGTATTAAGATCAATCAAGGAGTCATTAGCTACATGCAAATAATCGGGTAAGGTAGAAGAATCAGTAACAAAGACAGAGTTAAAATATCTATTAAAAAAATTACTAATTATGTTACCATCTTTAGAAATCTCACCAAGGTAAGACATTTGGTCGGGTACACAATTACTAGGGAATTTTGACTTCATAAACGACCAAAAGTAAGTAGGATCACTGTGTATTCTATCCTCAGCCAACGAAATAAAATTATTATAGCATTCGGAGGCTAATTTGTGTTCTCTTTTTCTCAATAAAGTAAACTCCGCCCTATCAAGGGGATTACCATATATTTTCCACCTTTTATGGACTGATAGTTTTTGTTTGCGAACTTTTATTAGTGCACGAGAAAACCAAGGAGGGTATCCAGCATTACTATTAACGCTTTTATGTGGAACATGACTGAGAATAAGTGTTCTAAGAACCAAATAAAAATACGTAACTGAATCCTCAACATTCATGTTATTCATACACGACCAATCGGTCTCAGATAATTCCTTGCGGATAAGGTCATAGTTGCCGCGATAAAAAATCGGTCTAGTACATTGATTGGGCAATAAGCGCGGCAAATAACTCATTAAGTTTAGGGCTAGTGAAATATTCAACGCTTTGTGCTGCGGATCCACTTGCGTAAGCGGTGACGAGCAGGCACCAACCGTGCAATGTACATTGGCCATTACTAGATCCAACACACGTCCATTTATATTAGAACAATTGTTATATTGGCTAACACCAGTTAGAGCGACGAAATCGGAAAGAACTATAGCAGTTGGATCTCCATTAGTCTCCATATTGAGGCGATTTGACCCCTCACACAGGGACCACGAAGCATAAGATACGTTAAAAATTATTAAGTGCCTTTTAGGCAAACATTTGTTTTTGAAACATTCTTTTTTGTAATGAGTTACTTATCGAATTCAGTTATCGTTAGAATTCAATCCTGTGATTGTTACTGTATTTCTTCTCTCTCTGGAATTGAAGTAAATATGTTTACTTAAGTGATTGGTTTTACATTTGATGCTATAACAATTTTCACTATAAAACAGCTCTAGTTATTATAGTCTATTCCGGTTCGCATGCTATGTCTTATTCATTTACGGAAGTCGTATTAAATATATTATTTTATTAAAAAAATATATTAACCTAATACCAACTCATTCGATTTTTGTTCCTTGACAGCCTTTAAACGCCCAATATCATCGATATGTTTGACACTATTTACGGCACCTTATTTCCTTGTAATAAGGCATAATAATATTTAACATGGCCCGATACAAGGCAGAATTCCTAACCTCAAAATCGTAGAGAAATTCCGCTTTTATAATGTTCTGTGAAGTGTCCGTGAATTTCTAATAACTATCGGGACTTTCATTTCATGTTTGGAGCCTAACAATATACCACCCATGTTTAGCGAGTGTTGGGCCAAACTTGTACGGGAGCGGAACATCATCCAATAGTAAAAAATAACAAGTAAGAGCTCCATACGGAAGACACTTCTGGGTACATATTTAGTTTGTAATATTTCTTTAATTGAGATTCCGCTCTGATGGTTTTGTACCACAGTTGTGTGTCTACATGAGTTTCATGAGTGACCCCCATTCCTGGCCTATGCTCTACGGTGCACCTGGCACATATTTAAATATATAAGAAAGCAGGCGATATTTGGTGCGGGCATTATTGAAAATCGTGTCAGTTAGTTAGTATCTGTGACTTCGGTGGTCGATCCCAATTCGCAAGTAAACTTATCAAGAAGGGTGGGTAACGTCACCGTAATGTCCTTTCTGACTTTCTGACTGGTCGTACCTACTCTATCAAGACTGCTGAATCAGTAGTACCTGTGATTTCGGTGGCCGATCACGAGTAGACTCATCAACAAGTGTGGGTGGCGCCACGGTGATGCCCTCTCCCGAGGGCTGGAATCCATACTTGTTTGCGCCGTACTCGATCACCCGCAGCTGGAATCAGAGAGAAAACAAATTATTTTCGTTGCAGTGGCAAAATTGAATTAGACTTTTTTTTAAACAGACTAAATAATTTAAACATTAGGTAGGATGTGCAATTTTCATAGAATTTTGAAACGTAAAGTAATACCTCACAAAAGTTGTCTGATATTTACAAAATCAAAGTATGCAATAACCTATATGTACCGTAAAATGGGGTGAGTAGGCGCAAAACTGACATTCAAACCTCGATAACATTTTATCTTTACATATGCAAACTGAATGGTGTATATAATAAGTGTTCCGGACTAGTAGAGGAGTTGTATGAAAATTTGTAGGTGAGGGTCAAAATAATTCCCACAAAGACGGGTTTTGATTATTTTAGTGTTGTTGTTAGATTGTTTGTACCTTTTTGACATACTAAAAATATATCAAAATATATGTATGCAAAAGTCGTTTTTTTGACCACCAAAAATTTTAAATAAAAATTCGTAAATTAAATAAAGATGTTATATATCGTGTGTAGTATCAAATTACAGGAAATTAAATAGTAAAAAAGGTGAAAAAAGTTGATTTCTAATAATAATAAAAATAACCGGTCAAGCGCGAGTCGGACTCGCGCTCCAAGGGTTCCGTACATTACTAAATTTTTAACAATGTATTTTTTATATGTGAAACGCGAGTAAATTGCCTTTAAAAAACCCGTAGGGGTCGGATCAAAAACTAAGTAATTAGTCCGACTCACGCTTGACTGTATATTTCTAATAGGTTTTCCTGTCATCTATAGGTAAAGAACTATTTTGTATATTTTTTTCAAAATTTTAGACCCAGTAGTTTCGGATATAAAGGGGGGGGGGGGGGGGATATTAGCTATTTTATTAAATTACTTCTTAACTATTTGTTTTAAAATTACAAAAAAATATGTTTGAGATTCTCAAAATGAGCTCTTTCATTTGATATGTAACAAGATATAGTTTGAAAAACATAATTTTTTAATTTTCTCATTTACCCCCCTGGCTAAAAAGTGGCCTCCATGTTTAAAATTCCTTTGTTTACGTATAAAAGTCCGTCTTTGGGTCACGAATTTATATATGTGTACCAAATTTCAACTTAATTGGTCCAGTACTTTTGAAGAAAATGGGCTGTGACAGACGGACAGACAGACAGACAGACAGACGCACGAGTGATCCTATAAGGGTTCCGTTTTGAGTCATACTTTTCAAATTATTAACGAAAAAATAAAAACAAGGAACCTTAGAATTTATTATAATTAACTTTCCCTCTTTATTATCTTTTTAAATATTGATCCCTGCGAAAAGTGTGCTGAATCTTTTTTGTAGAAAATTTTGTGTAGATTATTAACGTTCAACAACATTTTTTTATATTGGCCCGAAAAACTAAAAAAAGGGAGCTTAGAAGTGTTTATAATTAACTTTCGGCTACAAATATAATGACCACCAAAAAATACTTTGGTACCCTAAATAAAAAAATCATGCTTACCAAAAAAAATTACTGAACACCAAAAAAATAAGGCCTAAAAATACAAAAGTACCACCACTTTAATTACGACTGCACTTCAAATTGTATTCAAATACCAAATATATTGAATGATCACCAAAAATCATTAATGATCACCAAATCTTGAAGGCCAAATTAATGCGATATTTTCACCTAAATAAACCACTATGATTACCAAAAAATGTATACATATTACCAAATAAAGTAAACTAATGCCAAAATTACTAGCCCCTCCCGCTCAACCCCCCGTAGCCCGCACCGCATACCTAACTAACCTAATCTACTTTTCTAGTAGCATTTCGTTATGCTACTAGAAAAGTAAGTTAAACTGCTATCAGTTACGTGGGTTAGGTTAGGTTAGCACTGCGACCCTTACAGAAACGAAATGGTACTAGAAAAGTAGGTTAGGTTAAGTTTCAACTGCTACCCATACAGATACGAAACGCTACTAGAAAAGTGAGTTAGGTTAGGTTTGAACTGCGACCCTTACAGAAAAGAAATGCTACTAGAAAAGTGGGTTAGGTTAGGTTTGAATTGCGACCCATACAGAAACGAAATGCTACTAGAAAAGTGGGTTAGGTTAGGTTTGAACTGCGACCCTTGCAGAAAAGAAATGCTACTAGAAAAGTGGGTTAGGTTAGGTTTGAACTGCGACCCTTACAGAAACAAAATGCTACTAGAAAAGTGGGTTAGGTTAGGTTAGAACTGCGACTGTTACAGAAATAAAATGCTACTAGAAAAAGGTGACGATGTGGATTAATTAATTTAATAGGATAACGATATATTAAATGTTTGCACATTTTTTATTAAAATGTGGTTACAATTTTTGTGATCATTTACTATTTTTGCGTTTACAATAATTATTTTGGAGCCATTTGCTTTAATAGGATAGCAAGAATTAAAAATTTGGTTATCATTTTACATTAAAATGGAGTTCTAATTTTGGTGGTCATTTACTATTTTTGGGTTTACAATGATTATTTTGGTGTCATTTTCTTTAATAGGATAGCAAGATGTAAACATTTGGTTATCATTTCGCATTAAAATGGGGTTTGAAATTTGGTAATCATTGACTATTTTTGGGTTAATAATGATTAGTTTGGTGTCATTTCCTTTAAAAGGATAGTAAAATGTAATAAAATTGGTAATCATTTCACATTAAAATGGTGTTATAATTTTGGTGATCATTCATGATTTTAGGGTGGTAAAATAGATTTTTTTGGTATTAAATTTTACTAAATCTGGTGATCAGTTAAATAGCAGCCTTAACTTTCCCGCGTTAATATCTTTTTGAATATTGATCCTAGCTAAAAATTATACAGAATCTTTCTTGTGGGCAATTTTATGCAGATTACTTATGTATAGAAATTTTTTTGCTATGCGCCACCGTTTAAGAGTTATTTACGAAAAACTAAAAAAGGGACCTTTAATATCAAATATCTCACTTCGTGTCAATAATTCGATCAAGCAACCGGCAAATTCGGATTCAGCGGGCTCTAATTAGGTTAAAAAACCCAGTTGCAAAAAGTAATATGATTTGCCAGAGGAAATCGATTTTTACAAAAATATGACTAAATATTATTTTCTTTTACAAAATGTATTTGTTGTGTAAAACTATAATAGTTTAGTTTCGTTTTCAATGTAGGAAATAATGTTCAACGCTGAAAAAAAATTCATTTATTCAGCCACCACTTTGTTTTTTATTTTTATGTTGTAAAATCAACCTCACAACCTGTTTTAGCGTGTAATTTCCTGTAAGTTGATACCACACACGATTTTTAACATATTTTTTTATTTTTCAAATTTCAAATGTCAATTAATGCGTTTTGCACGCATATATTTTGATATATTTTTAGTATGTCAAAAAGATACACACAAAGTACTAAAACATCAAACTCCGTCTTTGTGGGAATTATTTTGACCCCAAAGGCTATATCTCCTCTAGTATTAACTTTGACGATAAACAGGAAAACCCACCTCACCCCGTAGTCCCTCGTATTTGGGGTGAGTTGGGTTTTCATACAAAGGTGATTTTTTAAGATTGTTGGATCGATTTTTTTTATCATGAGTAGCTCCATTTTAAATTGGAATACATTATTTTTGTAGCACTTAAAAACCCATCTCACCCCCTTTTCAACTCTTCTCTCCCCATTCATAACCCAACTCTCCCCGCGAACCCTACTCACCCCATTTTACGGTACCTAATTAAAAATATGCAGTAAAAATTAATACATAAGTAAATCTAAAATTACTAGGTCTAATCCTGATATGTATTTAATTTTACCTCTACTCTCTACTAGGGCCGGTGCGCTGTCAGGACAAATTACAATAAAATTCCTTTTTTGTCCTTCATTGACAATTCTACTTAAAGCCTGACCAGATAATCACGCGCCATGTTGCGGAATTTCACTGGAACTAATTTGTTCATACTAAACTGAACTGTCACCCTATACAATGAGAATAACAGCGCCCTCTTGACACTTGACACTCAGGCATTAATTACGTTCTTGTCTTGCTACTTTAACTGCCGTCATCGTGATGATATTGCAGCAGATCTATATAAATCTAAAAAAAAAGTAAAAAAAACAATTTGTACATTTTCGGGTAGTAACATTTATTGGTTAACCAACCAAATACAAAACCGCGTGGATCAGTCACTGAACGACCTTACTTTAACCTACATTATTTGATCATGTAATGTTTTAATCTACCCTCAACTGGCTTAAGGAGCCATTTGAGGGAAGATTTACTTTTATTTAAATACCCAAAGATACAGAGTATAGGCAGACCGAACATTTGCTTATGTGAGCCGTGCAACGTAGGTCTCAATCACTGCTATTAAGTATAGATGTTACTTTAACTTAATAATTTACCTTGCCAGTATCATCCTTGTATCCGTATTTGCCCTTGACCTCACCGTTTTGGGCTTTGGTCTCGATCTTGAAAGAGCCGTCGGCAGCTTCGTACCCGTATGTGTACGACCCGTCCTCATTGTGCCTGTAAGTATAAATTATAATATGTTTACCAACAGATTATTTTCTTCTAGTTTTAGTGCCGAGACATGGAGGCTCACTAATAGACCAATAGTGGGACCGGATTTTTGCACTAAAAGTTTTGATAATTCTAAAGATGAAAAAGTGATACTTATCTGACATGGGACATATTTTTAAGCATATTTGTAAAATATGACGAAAAGTTAGAACGAGCGTTAGATATAAATTAGGTATTTATATATTTTTAGTAATGATTTTTTAATATTGAATTAAAGTGCAATGTTTAAGTTCCATCGTTTATAATATGTATGACGCTTTATAATGTAAAATTATTAGAAATTTTTTTAACGTGCTTCTTAGTCAAACTACAAATTAGCTTATTATTTTGTCGATATTGAATTAAAGTTTAATAAATCCACAACAACATATCTAAATTCTTAAGTTAATAGGCAAGCTAAAAATTTAGAAGAATAAGATATATGCTTTAGAATTAATATGCGTTTTTTGTCCTATAATATCTAATATTGAATTAGAGTCTGTAAAAATAAGTCTATTACTATAAAATAATATACGCAGCCATATTATGGAAAATAAGAAATTTCGGTGTGTAGCTTGCATTGTATTACTAAAATATATTTAAACAGGCGCGAAATTCATACATACGCCGCGCTGGTCCGTTAGTGTCGCCGGCGCGGCGCCCGAGACCCTATCATAGCCTACCTATACCTCGCCCCTCGCCTCGCCCCACCTGCCGCTCACAGCACTGTCTGTCTTTTCTTATCATTCATTTGTTTGTTTACTGTAAACATATATAAATTAGATGCGGACATTACGTGAAATTAAAGGGGTCCCTTTGTTTCCCATAAAGTTTTAAGTCATAATGTATTGTTTGTCATATAAGAACCTTCGGGCTCTCGAATTAAGGTTTATTTTTGAATGGCCTTAGTAGCAGTGTGATAGCGTTGACTCGGCTCGGAGAGTTGGCGAATTGGAGATTCATTCGCCGAGTTAGCGGATCGGATACCAAGTTATCAGCTAGTTTAGTGGCCGAGTTGATTAGGAAGAACATTTGAATTTCGAAATTGTAATAAAAATGTACATGATATTCACAACTATTTTTTACCATAGTTTGTCAAAGGACTGTCTCATTTCAAAGATAGAGAGAATCATCATACTATGTTTGACTTACACTAGTACTAGCACCCAAAAGAAAAGGATGAATATAGTTTTTTGTTTTTATTTACTGACAAATTGGTTTGACCGACTATACCTATTTCTGGTTCCTATTGTCATGTCCTGTCCTATTCAACGTCAATATCATATTATGTATATTATAAACCAACTGCTCAATATTACACGTATACATATTGAATATACAATAAGGTAAGTGACCTCACCTTATTGTATATTCCGTGTCGGCCGTATATGCCTATATACGGCCCACCTTAAATTAAAATGTTTTTTTTTTAATAAACAGGATATTAAGTATGAAAAACTCACTCAAATGGTATCTTATTTATTGAAGTTTCTTCATTATACCAAAATAGTTATAAAAATATTACGATACTCTTGGAAAATATACCTTTTTTATTTATTTATTTATTTTTTTTAAAAAGTCCTATTGTGGGCCTTATTGAACACTAGCAGGGTATTACTTAATCCCGCAAAAAATAATCATTTTGACAGTAGACAATAACAGATTTTATTGTTTTTAACTTAAGAGTTATACATATACAAATAACAATATTTGGTACTTCACAACAAGAGGATATTTATAATAAGTTAAAAATAATTATTTTGGGCCTTATTAACTAAAGATATAAAAATTGTCTAGTTTACGCGAAAATAGTAGGTAACTAAAGTCACTAAACATAAATCTTTATTATTATTATGTTTTAACATCTGGGGGCACGGCAGTGCCCCGCCAAGACGAGCAAAGCGCAAGGGCACTATCTACCTTTTCTCGAAGCGCTTCGTCGTTTTTTGGAACCCTCATAACTTGGGGTTGGATTATACTAGATAAACAAAGTTCTCGGACTTATTAAGCATATCAATTGCATAGCTCTTATACTTTAGATTTTATTAATATCTAAAAACTTCGATTTCGTCACTGACTCACTCACTTGATGATTATCAATACCTTTAGGGTACTTCCTGAAGTCCTCTAAGAAGCTGAAATTTGATATGTAAGATTGTTTTAGTACACAAACAACAAATAAATTCAAAAACTTGAATTTTTTAATTCCTAAGGGGATGATGAGGGGGTTTAATCTTGTATGGGGAATCAATAATCGCTGAACCGATTTAGTTGAAATTTGGTATGTAGATAGGTATTGTTATGGGGAAGGATATAGAATAGATTTCAACCTCAAAGTTAACCCTTACGGGATGAAGGCAGATTTCAACCCCAAAGTTTACCCTTACGGGGTGAAGGGTTTATATGGGGAATCAGTAAGAAGTACATTGTGTAACAGATGCCCCCAGATACTTATTTCAGGATTTTTAATAGTAAATCACCCCCAACCCTTTAAATTAGGGGATGGAAGATTGTCATAAGCAACTTACAAAAAGAAGTGAAATCCCACCAAAAACATTTTGATGTAAAATGTTGCCCAGACGAAACCATAAGGCTCGCACTGTCAAAAAGTTATCAGATCTCTTGCCAAGCTTCTAACTCTACAAGCCCTAACTTCACTAGCTCTACACCTTAGTCAAAGTATGTGGCTCGGCCGTTTCGTTTCTACAAGAACTATTGTATGTATAATAAAAAAACCGCCCAAGTGCAAGTCGGACTCGCGTTCCAAGGGTTCCGTACATTACACAATTTTTAACAATATGTTTTTTTAGTGAAAAGTGAGTAAAATGTCTTTTAAAAACCCGTAGGGATCGGATCAAAAACTAAGTACTTAAGTCCGACTCACGCCACAGATTATACAATAGTTCTTACGAACAGATACTTATCTCTCAAACAAAACGCAAATACCTACCGTTTTGATACCTACACAAAAATACAATGGAGTGACCTTCAACGCGCCGCTCCCCGCACCGCGCGCACCGGCACAACGCTAGGGTTGCTGACGCTTAGAAATGATAAATAAATACCCACTTAATCAGAGGAGTGAAATAAAAGGAAAGCTAAATCTTAAATTATACCTAATATTCCGATTATGCTTTAGTGTTTGCGAAATAGTCATTTTAAAAGGTCATATGTCCCTGCAGTAACCGCAGTGTTTACGCCGTTTTATAAACCGCGCAATAATCTCAGCAAGAATTAGTTTTAAAACTTCGTGTAATTTAAAACCAGATAGAGATTAATGTTACATGGTAAAGAAAAATAATAGAAACCCCATGAATAAAGGTAATTAATTATAAGTTAACCAGAGGAAAAATGAGTAGGCACTTTCCGGTGTAAACTTACTGTCGTTAAAATAAACATTTACCAAAATAAATTAAAAAATGTACTACCTATTTCAAATAGATAGATATCTAAATCTATACATTTGTCACACATATTAAACATTACATGTTTAATTAAAGAAATTCAATGGTAGGTAGGTACCTACTACCCGCGCGATTCGAACTTTAAGATATCGCGCCGTTAGACATTCACTAGATATGAAATAGTAAACATATGTGACGTTCCACGGCAAAAGGTACCTTATGGCGGCTGGCGCTTACGCTTATTATTATCGCCACTCCAATATTCAGTCGGGGCAATGGTACCTTTTGCCGTGGAACGTCACATATCTTTACTATTTCTTATCTAGTGCATCTCTAATTCATTTCCCGAATCCCGCCGTACGTGTAACTATCGTAAAAATTGACAGTGCGGCGCGCGGTGACGTGCGTACGTGAGCGCGTGTGGCAACCAACTGGCTTGCTTTTCTACCGTGAACGGGAGCAGATTCGTAGGTATTAATCCGAGCTCGCGCAGAGAGTTCCATAGGCCTGCTCACGCTTAGCTCCACATTTCTAATAGGTTTTCCTGTCATCTATAGGTAAAGAGCTAATATGTGTATTTTTTTCATAATAAAAATACCCAGTAGTTTCGGAGATAAGGGTAATGTTAATTTTTTGCCTGTTTTCTTAAATAACTTCTAAACTATTTATTTTAAAATTATGAAAAAAAAATATTTGAGATTCTAATTCTAAAATGAGCCCCTTCATTTGATATATAACAAAGATATAGTTTTTTTTCTTCTATTTATCATTCATCTCAAAAGTGACCCCTTTATTTAAATTTATATTACATATTTACTTTACATGTATGTCTTTGGGTTATAGACAAATTTCAACTTATTAGTCCAGTAGTTTCGGAGCAAATAGGCTGTGACAGACGGACAGCCAGACACACGAGTGATCCTATAAGGGTTCAGTTTTATTCCTTTTGAGGTACAGAACCCTAAAAATAATGATTATAATAAGTTTTTCACCTTATGCCCATACCATTATCACGCCCATGGGGCGGTAGCAAAACAGCCAAGCCACATATTTTGACTAAGGTGTAGAGTTAGTGAAGGGGCTTGTAGAGTTTGAAGCTTGGCTCGACAAGAGATCTGATAACTTTTTAACAGTGCGAGTCTTAGGCTTATGGTTTCGTCTTAGCAACATTTTACATGAAAATGTTTTTGGTGGGATAATTTTTTACAGTATAAATATTTATTCGTAACAGTTAGTATTATCTTTTAACATGATTTTTACTGTACATCTGGGCCCTATTTCACCAACGTGACAGGTGCGACATTTGTCGACATCACTGTTACTGACGTCACAGGCCTTTATAGGCTACGGTAACCGCTTACCATCAGACGAGCGGTGTGGTTGTTTGCCACCAACCAGTGTTGGGCGTAATTAATTACTCGTGTAATTTAATTACTAATTTAATTACATGTAATTAAAATGTTTGTAATTTAATTACATAAAATTTAGTTACATGTAATTAATTTTTCTGTGTAATTTGCAATTGTGATTACATTAATTAGTAATTAAATTACTCAATTACTTTTCATTTACCTTTTTAATAATATGCAAATATGAACAAATTTACTTGTAGTAATTATAAAGAAAAACTTTTATGAATTCCATTATACGCTGGATAACGTTATAACATATTTTTTATCCCTGGAATCATACCTTTACAGGGTACTATGTGACAAACCACGTTGAATATGGCGGTCGGCGCTTACGTCGCGTAGCACCGCATTAGTTTGCACGATGCACATCCCTGGTGCGCCGGGTGCGGGCCAGCCCCAACCCTATCCTGTGTGTGATAGCGGACAGACTTGACTGCCCGTATATGAGACACTGCTGCGAAATGCATGTTTCCAGCAGTGTATATATATTGTAATAGTTAATTAGGTACTAACATGTGACGTCCCACGGTCAAAGGTACCTTATGGCGGGTATGGAGTTATGCATACCCCAGTAATCTACAATAAATAAGCTATCGATAACACAAAAGATCAACCTTCTAGGTTGCGTAGTTACAGAGATATGATTTTTTGAAAATAATGTTGTGAAATGAGCAACTTTACGATAGAGAAGTTTTAAGTTTAGCCGCCTAAAAAACTATGTTCCTGAAGTAAGTTACATAGTTGACTACAAATAATAATGCCTTATATATCTGAGATTAAAAAAATATTGCGACTTGTTCTGTAATGCAAATAGAAACTTTTGATATCGACTGATTTATGTGTATACTAACCAATCTCTTGAAAATAAAGTTTTATTTCATTTTCACGATTGATTGCAATGAGCTCTCAAGATTTAAATTTTATCTATTAGAAAACGACACTGACAGACAGTTTAAGCAAAAAACAATACCGATTTAGAGGTGAAAATGTATTTTCTGACTTTTTCATATAAAATCACAAAATTGAATATTTTTACTTTTAATGTGACACACAATCAATTTTTCTGAGCACATATGAAAGAAATTCTGTCATTCAAATGAAATAAATCCTAAAACCCCAACTAAATACTATATTTAACCCCTTATGCCACTTTAAACTTACATAACAATAACAGTATTTGCTCCATACATTTACGAAAAGGTACCTTATGGAAATAAATCTAATAATACATCACTACAAAATATCAATCATATTATAGTTTATCTTTTATGAATAGAAAATATTAATTTACATTAAACTGCCCCCAATTTAATTAGTTCTTCGTCATAATAATCTTAAAAAAGACCAATAATTTGTATGTAATGAAAAGGTACCTTGTGGTCAAGTTACATGATGAGGCATGATGATGATGGAACAGTTAGGATAAACTAATAATATTTTGGGGTTAAGATGGTATAAATCGTCTATTTCTTATCAATAATATATTTCGGTTGCTATTGAAGATAAGCGGCATTGAGGTTCAATGACCTCAGATATTCCATAAGGTAATGCGTCGGGTATTGACATTTTTCAGCAAACCAATGGCTGATTTACTGCATGCGACCAAACCAAATGAAGATTATTCTAGTTAAGAAAGACTTGACGAGAGTAACTTTGGTATAATAGCAGTCTACTTGGATTTGTGATGTCGGTCTATGTACGGTTATAATATTTGCGAGGCGCCCCAACCAGAACTGAAATTATCAAATTAGTTTTGCAGAATGCTAATACAGTTCTCTACCAAACTTCTTTTCCCGTATTGACTAGTTTTTTTGGGAATTTTCAATCTTTTTTCCATAAGGTACCTTTTCTACTAAACTCTGAGACGACATTACTAGGCTTATAACTAACTTATAACAAAAATAAAAACAGGTAAACAAACGTTAGGCATTAAGGTTTCAGATCACACAATAAAAAAAAAATGAGCATTTTTTCACCTCTTTACAAAACATTTAATATCTCCGAAACTAGAAACCCTCATAAGGTACCTTTTCCCGTGGAACGTCACACATTAGGAACGTAAGTCTACTAACAAATCTGTATGAGTCCATAGTTGCTCGAAATAAATATTTTTCATTTCATTTTCATTTCATTAGTATTGGGGCGCCGGTAATAATGACGTAAGCGCCGACCTAAGGTGCCTTTCGGGTTGGACTGTAGCAAAGGGGGGGCTGGGACTTGGACAATTGTCACAAGAAATACGACAGTTGTCACGAAATTCCGACACAGAACTCATTTACTGTCAAGAATTACCGAAAGTTCTTTGAAATCTTGTGTCAATTGTCATCATTATCATCATAAACATCACAAGAAAGATACCTGTTTTTTGCCGATATAATAAAGTTTTTTTTTAATAATACTATGATAGTGACAAACAGGAATAAAGCCCGTCCGATGGTAAGCTATAACCGTAGCCCATGGATGCCTGTGACGTCAGCAACAATGTCACGTTGGTGAAATAGGGCCCTGGTGCTACATTACGACACCGGTGCTATAATAAGCACATTAAAACACTCCCTTTGGCCGTGTTTTAAAATTCGTCATTCGTTGCAAAATTTCTATTTTTCGCATTTCTATCGTAAATAACTACCTATGTATTAATAAAAAAAGTTACCTATATAAGTAAGTAGTTACTGCCTTTAAAAAGTATAAGTGTCTAAATATTATTAGACTTTTTGATTCTTTAAAACGTCTTTAGGTCAATAAAGCAAGTGAAAAATTATTAGAGTTAGACCAAGAAAAGTCTGCAGCGATTTGGACAGCCCACGCAGTGAAGGTGTTATTTATAAGTCATAATTTCATAGGAGTTTCTTCAAATCGGCCTTATTAATGAGAGATTAAAAATATTCAAAATTATCTTAAAATATTTTAATCTATTATTTCATCTCATACGTTCAATAAGGCCCGGGACTGGACCTTTTTACCTGCACTGACAGTGGATCTTCTTAGCAACAAGTACAAATTCAGAATAATAGGGAGCAACTGCTATTTTTGAATGCTGGGCCTTGTTACCCGCCGGGCCTCATATGCCTGCACCTCACCTACCTTATTTATTTGTTTTACAAGGGGAAAATTTGTTGATTAATCGTGCTAATATTGATACCCAAACAAGCGAAACATTCTAAAATTGAACCACAAGCGTAGCGAGTGGTTCGTAAAGTTGAACCTCGAGCGTAGTGAAGATTTCAAGGGACGAGGGTTAAATAAAATTTTCACGACATCAGCTCGTAAAGGCCCTCTTGATTGTTCGAAACGGATAAGAAGAGTGGCATTTAATATGATGCAAATTTTGAGTTGTTTCCGTAGGTATACTCGTAAAGCTCAGTTGGTTGGTAAAATTGACTTTAAAATGATAAATATTGAATAACGTTAGTTTGAAATTGATTTAAATGATAAAGTAAATATTATCGGAGATATATATATCGGATATCGCTCTTAAACAAAAAATATATGTCGCTAGTCATTTATAACCTAAAAGCGCCAAATTACACAAAATTATATTGAAATGACACCTGTCTATTGAATTTGAAGAATACTTTAACAAGGGTGGTTATCTGTATGACAATGCACCTAAAATAATTTTCAAATGTATCTATTATTTCTATACTTAACACGATAACGAATTCTACGTAAACCAAACCGCGAGCAATCCCTAGTACATATAGAAATAAATAAGTGTAGGTAAGTTTCCATTAGTGTACCTACTATTAACAATATAACTATTTACCATTGATAATAATTTGATAAACGTTTTGCGTATTTTTTACGGGCACCGCGCTAATCGCTAGCCCGCCACCGTCGATCGCTGCCTCCTGCCACGGCGCACAGCGCGGCGCGCGAAAACGCCGCGCGTTTGAAATGTAACTCAATATAAGCGCGGAATGCATACTTACGTATCAGTATTTAGTGTCGCCGTGATTTTATATTTCTAATATTTTGTGTGGGAACTAAGATCTTTATTATGACCGTGTAATATTAACTCTACAAACTTTAATTCAATATTGGCTATACTGCTTAACCAGAAATCAATATCTAGACAAGCACATTGTCTACATTTCTAACTTTTTACAAGTATACTGAGTTGATAGATAATATCGTAATTTTACAATATCAGCTACTTTAATTCTTTATTGACAAAGTAATTCGTGTTTTTACGTTCACCAGAAAGCAGCTGTTCCAGATTTCTAAAAACCGAATATTGTGAATAAATTAAAGTGTTATTGAACATGTTACAGTTTTTTGTAACTTTAATTTTATATTTACATAGTTATTTAGCAAAATTGAAATATTTAAATATGGCCGAACGCTCCACCTATAATTTTCTAATATTTTACATAAATGTTATTTAACATGCATGCAATAACATATCAAAAAAGAAAAAACTTTAATGTTATCAAAACCCATTTTTGTTCCACCGCTGGTCTATAAGGAGGCTGTGCATAAAATCCGAGTGGCACAGAGAGCCATGGAGCGCGCCATGCTCGGCATCAAACATCATGACCGAGTGAGGAATGTCGAGATCCGACAACGCACCAAGGTGCAAGACGTCGGATACGTCGTCACCAAACTTAAATGGAGCTGGGCGGGACATGTTACCAGGCAGAGTGATGGCAGGTGGGCCAAAATATTAACGGAATAGTGGCCGCTTTCAGACGAAAGAAGTACCTGGCTGGCGTCCGTTGGCTCGTTGGGTGAACATTCGGAAGATTGCGGGTCACTTCTGGATGAGATGGGCTCAGGACCGGGATAAGTGGCGTACTCGAAGAGAGGCCTATGCTCAGCAGTGGGCAATAAAAGGCTGATATGATGATGATTTAAGCTTTAGATTTTCAGAGGGTTTACATATTTATGATTTTATTGACATGTAGGAAGGACATTCTGTTTTTTCTCTTCATACTTTTATTGCGTCTCAGCATGTATATTATCAAGTGTGTACGCCACACTCACCTGTTGATCTGCTTCAGGATGGGCACGGGCGTGGAGGTCTGTTTGGGCTCGGAGGCGATGTAGCGCGGCGCGCGCTCGTCCGCGAACTGCGCGCTCGCGGCGCACGCGCACAACGCCAGCATCGACTGCAAGGCGTAAGGTAAACATTACATTCGTTTCATATGAGACCAATGTACAAAATCAATACCTTTGTATAAATATTTTTCTTGTTTTAGGCACAAATTGAAATCCGTCATGTATTTCATAGCTTGCTGCATTAATGAAATGGCTACCATAAGGCACCAGGCAGAATGTTGGGTCTATGTTGCAAAACTTAAAGTAAAATGACTCTATGTCACAAAACTTTATTCATATGCTGTAAGTGGTCGTTTACCAAACAAAGCGTAATGTTTTCCAATAACCTAAAATTGGTTAAATAACGAAACAATACTAAACACTGTGTCGTAACGGCTATCTGGTTCAATATAGTATTGAGTAAGGAAGGAGCCTTGACACTGTGCCGACGTAGCAAAAACTCAAACTATAAAATAAAAGTAAAAAGTTTAGTGGTTTGATCCACAAGCTAAAGCGATTTTGAAATAGGTATGTTTTTTGAAATATAGCTTACATGTTATGCGGGTATCGTTAAACTTCAACATCACCTAAAGGTATGTACCTACAGTCAAGTGTAAAAAAACTATTGGATATGTTTTTGAATAAGTTGTCTACACCCATATGTGGGCAATAGTTAACAGCTTGTGGGCATGTAAGTAATGATTTTATCATAGTTCTTTAAATAAAAGGAGGACCTTTTCACGTGGATAAGGGTTAAATAAGAAAATTAGCCTTTATAGTTAAGGGCTAACACTCGTGTATGTCTACAGGAAAGACATAACACAGTGATCTGTTTGACCCAATTAGTTATTTGTTTCTCTCATTTGAAAATGATCTGGTGTTTGTTATTATAACACGTATGTGTATTATTCTTACTTAACACTATAAATACCTACGACACAGATAAAGAATCCATTACATTAATAGAATTATTTACTGGTTATTTAAACTGGTTTTCAGTCGGCAGTGAAAAATAAATGTCACTGCCGGGGTGCCGGGTTGTTAAAATGTTAAGGTATATTTTGTTTAAATACCTTACACGGCACGGCATTTGTTCGATATTTTAAGGGCGGAACGGCATTTTTTTCATGTAATAAAAGTATGAAAGATCACGATTGGCATTTGTCAAATTGTCATTATACACGTCGTAGGCGTATTTAAATAACTAATTTGAGTAATTTGAAGTTTTCATAATTGTGACGTTATCTATGAAAAGGGACCTTATTGTCGATGGCGCTTACGCCATTATTATCGATGCTCCGATATAAATACAATGCCGCGCAACGCTGTGCGGCGTAAGTGCCATCGACAATAAGGTCCCTTTCATTGATAATGCCCCAATTAATGAGACCCAAAATATGTATCTCTAAACTGCAAAGCGAATCTTGTCACTTGTGCCAAATCTGAACTGAGGAAAGGTTACGCATTGTTGGTTTTAATATTTTTGTCTTTATTAAAATAATACTAATTTAACATAAAAACCTTGTTTTTCTTATTAAATTTAGCGTGTTTCCGGTTAAGATTGCAAAAAGATTATATGCGAAGACGTCCAGATAACGTCCGAGAATTAACAAACGTTCGCTTTGTATATTTATTTGTTCTAGTATTCATTATGATTAGGTATATTAATATTTTTTGTATAAATTGGACCATAAAAATAATTATATTAGCAGGTGAACATGATTTTACACATTCAATGATTTGACGAAAAGTTTGCCAATGACGATAAATAATGTATAAATATATCTGAGCTCTGTTGATCAGACAGACAAAGGGCAGGCCCGGCTCGAGGCCGCACACCGGTCCACATTCACTGCCGGACTCGGCAAAATGTCATCGATAAAAGTGCTATAACTCAAACATCAACGCATTCCAATATCAATCTTATCACGACTTGATTAAGTGTGAAATGAAAGTAGTTTATTACCTTGTTTAGTCTCAATTATCAAATGAAAATGAATACTCTGAATAGGCATCCGGTATGTAATAAAATACCTACAACCTGAAGATACAGGTGTAATCAATTAGAGGAATATGTCACTCTAACCAAATATAATAGAGAAACATGAGATATTATTTGATAGGAAATCTTGTGACTTGAGTATGTTACAGTTATTTTATACCAATGTAAAAATATGTCTAGGTACACTAGCGACACAGTTAACAAATGTGGCGAGTTAACATATTATGGCTCCTCTACACGATGGGCCAGCGCCGGCCACTCCAAGGGACGCAGCCATGCGGTAGAATGAGATAGCAACATCACTTGCTCCCTCTAACGCATAAATGCGTCCCTTGGAGTGGCCGGCGCTGGCCCATCGTGTAGAGGAGCCATTATAAACTTAAACCTTCTTCGAGAATCACTCTATTGATAGGTGAAAACCGCATGAAAATCCGTTCAGGAGTTTTTTAGTTTATCGCGAAGAAACACACAAACAGACAGACGCGGCGGGGGACTGTTATGAGGTAACATTTAATGTAAACGTAAAAAAAAATCAGGTAACTATATACTTAGTTATCATAAAATCACTAAAGAATCTAATTAAGTACCTACTTAAAACTAAATATTTTTAAGCAACCCTGTTCATTTAGGTATGTAAACAAAACCTTGTAAAAAGGTTTAAGTTATCGAGTTTGATAAATTGACAATGATAAGTATAAGAAAGGCTTATTAAAAATACAACAAAAATAAGTTAAATTATTAAATACATATAATTTACACTAGACCAACTAAAGATCAAAGAGAAAAACAATATAATCAACTTCCTAGTATGAATGCAACAAGCCGTTTAATTAACAAATTGTTAACAAAGAAACTGGTTCGCCGTGGAGACCTTATCACTGCTACTTTCATTTTTATGTCTAAACGCACTCAGAAATGTTAATTTTGATGGCAAATCTACCTGATATACCTATCGAAAAACGTTTACATTAAGGTCAGGTGGGGGCTTACCCTTTATCAAATTGATTTAGTTAGAAATAAAATTATTAAGAATCTCAAGTATCAAATCAGTACCCAATATTGTATCATATAAGGTCAGGTGGGGTAAGAAGAACTATGGGGGAAGGTGGACACTTGTAGGGACAATAAACAGTTAGAGATACTTAAAAATATTAAAAACTAGATTAAATGATAATACTGAAAATAAAGCTAATTCATAAATAAAATTAACTTAATAATATTAACGTAGAAGGACTTTACACGGTTTCTCTTACCCTGAGAAAAATAAAGTATGTTTCCTAAGGGAAGCTTTATTTTTAGTATTATCATTTAATTTAGTTTTTAATATCTTTAAGTATCTCTAACTGTTTATTGTCCCTGCAAGTGTCCACCTTCCCCCATAGTTCCTCTAATCCCAATATTGGGTACTGATTTGATACTTGAGATTCTTAGTAATTTTATTTGAAACTAACAGGCCTATTCGGATTTCGAGATAATCACAAGATCTTGAGACGATTTAGAGATCAACTAGATCTACATTAGATATCGACTAGATGTGACTTGGATATCTAAGTCATAACTTGTCGAAATCGTTCCAGAGGACCTCCAGAATCGCGGAAACGTCAAATTTGACATATCTATCTTACAAATATTTTTAAATTATCCGTATCGTAACTTGTTGAAGTCTAGTAGAAATCTAATTCATTTTCCGAATCGAGCCGTAAATCATTTTGATCAAAAAACACCCAATGAAATTCCATAAGAAAATTCGAAATAGTCGACGTTAACCGCCAATAGAATATCTTATTCTAATGAAATGAAAACCAAAACCTCTAACTCTTATCGGTCGTTACACTAGAAGTACGAGTATAGTGCCGGCAACAAGTTCCTAGTCACGAACTGAGTATGAAATCTTGCTAATGCACTGATAGTGTATTGGCATGAAATACAACCAATTGGCAAACCGCACCAGAAAAACTAACTTTCCCATTTGGCTTTCAATTTTGAAATGGACAACACCGTCTAAGAAATAAGAACGATACGCGACAAACCAACTCGATGTAACGCATCATTAGGTAAACACTAATAAGGACATTATGTCAAAGCAATAAAAGCTAGTTTCCTGTAGCGGACTTGTCTTATTGGAGTGCTTGAAGTGGAGCAGGTATTGTAGCTTAGCAGGTATTTTAAGGTTCAGATAACTGCCCACGTGCTAGTATTGCACTGAATGTATTTATACGCAAGTATTTAACCTAGTTTGTGGTTAGATTTGTTTTTAAATCAGTAAAACGTTGTTCATTTACAACTTACATACACTCCCTTAATTTTTATGTTAAGTATATACCCACACTTGCATAATACGATATACGAAATGTAAAGTTGATACTTATACAATAAAACAGGCAAATATTTACATTTGTTATAAGTTATTCACACTTGTGGCCGATGTTTTCCGAAACAAACCAGTTGTAATGACATAAGTACTCACTTTTCACCAACTTAACCAAAAGGTAAATTAATGACATTTTTATTAATTAACGCAATCACTTCAAACTGTCAATCACAATCAATCGATACAGTCGATAGCCCATCCCTATCCCCTAATTATTAAATATAAATTTAGAACGGAGTGAACGTACCAATCGCACTAGAGCCGCCATGTTGCAAATACTGTCTGAGAGCCTGCAAGTTGCTTATATACGGAGTGCGGGGCGGCCTTTCACTGAGTTACAGATTTTTTTAGAGGGTGAGTATAATAGGGCATCTCTGATTTATTGGTTGATGTGCTTTTACTCCATACGGTGTGATGACGTTTAATAGAGAACTAGTATACGGTTAGCGCGAAACAGCAAGTGGATGAATTAAATGATGTAGACAATGTTTATAGTCATATCTTGTTATAAATTGACCTATTACTTTATAATCATTTATACCTATTATTTTCCGGTGAAAAACAAGATGTGCTCAAGACATTTGTTAATAATATTTGATAACAATGCCAAAAGTAGGTAAGTGCATTAAAGTAACACTGATGTTCAACTTATCAAAAAATTACCTTTTTTTTAACACATCTTCGTATAAAGTATACTGCAAAAATTAAATGTTGTAAATGACATTTATGACGTCTAACATCCCTGACCTAAGACAATATAGAGTTCATAACATAAAGATTAATGATTACGCTACGCTAGTAGCATCACTGGGCGTGCGCATCATCAAAATTCTACGAGTGCTACGACTACTACGCCGTAGCAGCGTAGCGTCTGGCATTAGGTACATATATCATTATTAGATAATTAATTTTAATTAATAGTTTCAGTAATCTTATTAACTGAGAAACATTTTACATGCCTACATATGAGTCGCTCAAATTCAAACTCGGGTAAATCCATCTATCGGATTATGCGATTTTGGTATTAAGAAAAGGTAATAGGGTAGATATTTGCTGAGAGGGTTGAATGGACTTACCCAAGTTTGAAGTTAAGTGACACATGCGCCGAAGACAGAAATTCAGTTTCTATAGAGATTCCGATTTTTAAGTGATATTGATTCGATATTAATCTCACTCCGTCCCTCTCGCAACACTGAAATTAAATGAGTTTCTTTTAATCTATACCTATTACCTAAATTTAAGCCTTTGAAGGCATACATATAGGTAGTTAGGTATACACACCTACATTATGCAAGTACGTAGGTACTTGATATTAGCTTTGATATTTATACCAATCTACGTAGATTCACAAATACAAATACAAGTACAAATATTGCATCGGCAATTATGGTTTTGAGATTTATCGGTTTTAAATACTTTCATGTAATTAATATTAGGTACATTCTTATGAACAGGGATCGTACATTTTCCAGCGTTTTTGGTGCACGAAGTGTTGTTAACGGAATTGGTATAAATAATTTCAACCCTAATGATTAATTAGCGTTTATTACGTTGATATTAACCTTAATTTACCATTTCAGTTGAAATTATCTATACCAATTCTGTTAACACCACGCGAATGGATTTGGTGCAGCGGAGTGGTGTTAACGGAATCGGTATAAATAATTTCAACCCTAATGATTAATTAGCGTTAATTACGTTAATATTAACCTTAATTTACCATTTCTGTTGAAATTATCTATACCAATTCCGTTAACACCAGTCTGCTGCAGCAAAAATGCTGGAAATGTACGATCACTGCTTATGAATTATTGCAAATTTTAAAAGCCATGATAATGCAGTTCTGGGTTGTAATTTTTGTTACGTAGCGCATGGCCTGCATACGAACTAAAGTGCAATTCAGTCTGGCGTGGACAGAATATATTGTTAGGTTTCCACACATACTTAACTCACTTTACGCAGGTCACCTAGGTACCAAGGTTTCGTTTACGAAACATCATTTAATCTAGGTTAAGTATTCTAAATATCACTATGCGTACCCTCCTAGCACGATGCAATTAAATTTCATATCAGAAAGCAGGCCAAAGTTCTCATATTACATATATTGTATTCTCCATTTCACATATTTGCTGACATTTTAGACTATCTGAAAAATTGGCCGATTCCGTGTATGGTAACTCTGCAGCGACTTTGCAGTGACTAAGTGTGAAGGTACTACTATAATATTGTCATAGGAATCTGACTATATGGTGGCACTTGCACAATATCACTGCAGTCTGTGCAGAGTTAGCTTCGTCTGACTCCATCTACGATCGAATTTACCTGCCAAACCATCTTCATCCATCTTCGGCTAAAGGATAACTCACGCTAGACCGGCCCGGGGCGTCCGACATGTCATTTTCTATGACGGCTGATCGGTGGTCACGTGGTGCTTTCCATAGAAAACGAGGCGCCGGAAGCTCCGGCGGGCCCCGGTACGGTCTAGCGTGAGTCATTCTTTACTCGGCGATAGCCTGATAGTTATTTACATAGGTATGTAGGTTTATCACTGGTTTGAGCTGATTGTTCTGATGTTTGGATAAATTTTTCCTAAATATGTTTCTTGTCCTATTTAGGAGGGGGTCCTCTTGCCGTATGTTAATGACTAATGAGAGTACATATTAAATAAAACCATTTTCCACCAGTTGTCTCATTTAATAAGATTCTGTATCAAGCAAAGTGAGCGTGGATTCATAATAGATTTATGTACTTTTATAGATATACAAAATTTACTTAAATCTTAACAATATTGCATAAATAACATGTATTACACTTCTCTTTTTAGTAGTACTCCGAAAGCAATAACGGGACAAGTTGGACCTTTTATGCAATAGAACATGTTATGCTAGCTCACCAACTAGATATAATTTTTAAGGTCGCCTACAATACAGCATTCCTGCTCTACAGAACAGATAGGCTAGCTCACTGCCTTTGTATTAAGTTGAAGGTAAAGTCATAAACTTGATTTTAGTTTAGAAATTAGGTATGACTCACAGATATATCTACTTCGTAAACAGAATATTAATTACCGACCTCAGTCTTATTGCGGTGTTCAATTCGTGCAAATTGTACCTACTTCTACTTAGTTCAATATTTATTTACTTAATTCGAATTGTCATTGTCCAACAAAACTAGGAAATGCAATCTCAATCTCGCGAGATCTCGAAACAGCGACATATCCAGCGAATTTTCGAGATTAAATTGAGACTTGCTCGAGATCTCGAATAATATTTTAGAGATCTCGAACGAGATTTTAAAGATAAACTCGTATGAATTACTTTGTTTTGAGTAATATTTTTGAGCGTACATTCATGTTATTCAGGCAGTGTTACTGTGTGGCTTTAACTGACGATAAGGGCTCCTGAGCGTGCTCTGTGCTGAAGAATCGGGTGTAGCTACCCACAATTATTTATTTATATGATTTTTCCACTTAACTTGTCTTGTTTGTACATACATTCCTAACTATTTTAACCTAACTATTTTGGCTCAGCGATCCAAAGAGAATCTTGGCCTCCGAAACGAGAGCATGCCACGTGCATAAATTGCTGTTTTATTTTGCAAATATAACACCAAGTACCCTAAATAGGTAAGCAGTATATACTGAATACTTCCGATTTGTGATCAAAATAACTCATTTATAAAAATTCCTTCTTTAAATCTCGATCTCTTCGAGATTCGCGCGAGACAGTTGCTTGTGACCCGGCCTTCGCCGTATTTTCTCGCAATCTAGATGTCACAGTTGGCAGCCCTTGTGGCCTTGGCAGGGCGATGTGCGTGCTTAGGAAATCGTTATGTCATGATCATGATGTTATGTGTAATCACTTCATTTGTTTGTATAACGACCATACTTTGAATATATAGGTACCTATTTGTAAAAATTTTCGTGGCTAAAAGTAGTTTAATTTTACGACATCGGGAAAACAATGAATTTCGTCTGGTATCTCCTGAAATGAAAAGGAATTTGTTAGGTACACGAGTAAAACTAATAAAATAAATTAGATTATGATAACTTCTTTATTAGGTTTACTACACACACAGATACCAATTCAAAATAACATATTGACATCAAAATGACTTTGTTATCATTCGCCCGTGCGTCTAGGGGCCCGATTCGGATTTTGAAATAGACATCTTTTAGACATCACCAAGATACGATAACGATATGTTTAAGATCTAACCTGTCAAATTTGACATTTGCGCGATTCTGGAGATACTGTTGAACGATTTCCACAGGATATGACTTAGAGATCCAATTCACATCTAATAGATATCTTACTCTATCTAACGTAAAAGTGACATTGGTTGCCCGAATTGCGCTGCAAAAGAGAACTAGTTGATATCTAAACTATAACGTATCTAGAATGGATCTAGTACGTGACGTCTCTTGTGAATATCTTGAAGTTCGAATACGGCAGTAGCTTGCGCCAATACAAGTACGGACTAGTAGGTACGAGCATAATGCACATGCTAATGATACCTAACTAAAAGACATCATCAGACATAGAAGTTATTGTGGCAAAAACTAATGTTTGAGAAAATAAAATATCGATAAATCTGTTATCGATATTATATTTATATATTATTTCAAAAATGTATTTCTACTGACTGTAGGTAAGTTACCGAGAAATTTCAATAATGCAATCATCATTCATCATTCTAGCCTTCAGTCGCCCACTGCGGAGCATAGGCCTCTCTTCGTGTATGCAAATAATGAAATAAATTACAAAGCGGTACATCATTTTTTATTACATATAAGCAATTAAAAAATAAAACGTAAACTGTAGTAGGCATACAGTGTCAAAAGAATAAAAAACCACCATTATATCAAAAGAGAAGAAGATATTGAATGTGTTGTGTATTTCGCGGTAGCTTCCTATATCAGTATCTTCTTATAAAATGTAATAAATATCTAAGTATAACGTTAAGGTAACATCGATAACAGACATGTCGATATTTCATTTAGAAGTCAATCACTTTATTTTGCCACACAAACTTCTATGTCTGGACATCATTTTGATATCAAATGTACGTTCGAATTGGACTCATGTACCTACTCATACGTACAACGTGATGCATTCATCGCATTCTACGAGTGTAAAACTTAACATCACTCATACAGACCGAAGTAGAACGCGCCTTAAGAATGCAGTATTGGGGTGTCGTTCTCGTATCGGTACGGAGACAAGGTCTCGGCTCGCACGAGCTTCCGCGAAATCCTGCGCTTGCACTTACACGCGTTAAATCACGTGCAACGCATATGGCGATTGTAAAGCTAGATAAGATGTAAAACAAAACGTTTTGTTTCATACAGCGACGGCGGGAAACAGACAAGCCGATAATAACTGTTGTACGCAAAAAATAATTCCAGCTAAGGCGCATATGAACAACATGGTGAAAATATTAGCTACGGGTCAATTTCAGTAGTTCATTTGGTAGAGCAGCGGGCGATGTAAAGGGCTAGTTCCCTTGCAGATATAAATAAATTGTTAAAAAACACGTGTTGCTGATACTAAATATATTTTAAAAATAACGAAACTATAAGTGTTCCTATTTGATTACGGAACCCTAAAAACGAATTTCTACTGGAGCCTCTAAATCACCCCATAACTCTGTAAAGCTAAAGCGGCATGCAAAAAGCGCCGCGTGTGCGCATGTCGCTGCAACAGCGACGAAAATCGCCCTTGGCGCGACCTAGCCACAACTAGAAAACGAATTGAGGTTGTAGATATAATTACCAGATAGCATTGCAGCTTTATTCTAGTTTGCTTGAACATTCATACCGGAAATATTGTGCTTAAATCATAATAAGCCCCCTTTTCGTGCTGCGGCATAGTTGAGTACCATGTGCACAATACACATTGCACATATCTGATAAATCTCAAGAGTATTCTCATTTCCCTGTAGGTAAAGGTCTTCAGTTATGAACCTATAAATCGAAATAATTAAAAAGGCGGTGCTAACCGGTTCGGCAAAATGCTTGCACTTGCCTTAAACTGTCGCTCGAATTCCGACCTTGCGCGACTCCACACTTGACATTTTAATAGACGGCGTCATATAAAACAGAGCCAATTAACTCCTGAATCTTGAATTTATCTCAAATCACAAACAATGTATAATATTATCGTTCTGTCCATAGCTGCTGAACTGCTCTATTGAGCCCTCGACGTATTTAACGCTGGTTTTTGGGACGTCCGTTATTATAATATTATAGTTATGTACAAACCATCCGTTATCACCGCGCGTCAAGAAAATTATTAGACATGAGATTTTATAATGTGAGCCATTTTTATGCATAACAATATTAGGTATGTGTGTACGTCCCGACCTTTACAAGTACTATGAATGACTTAATTTTTTTTAGTCAAGTGGTAGTCAATATTGTAAATATTTGAATTTTCATTCATGAATTCAATTTAGTAGTACCTACACAAAACTTGACCCCAAGAATACTACAAATATTTTTGTATTTCCGTAGTCTAAATTCAAATTTTCAGAAAATCTTGTTCCATTAATATTATAGTAGGGTAACGGCACCAATCATGAAGCATAGACAAAATGTGAGTAAGTTTGTACTTATTTATTTCACTGATACCTGTTAAATTTCTAACGCTTTGCGAATGTCTTATTCGTCTTTTATGCTTTCGACGTGTTTAATAAAATATAGTGCAGTTGGTTTTAACATAAATAACAAATTTATATTTTGTGTTTTCTTCAATCAGGGATAGTGCCATTTATTTTAAAACAGACCGAAATAATGAAACGTGTAACTAAGCAGCTCTATGACGCTTAATTACCTTATGGTAAAATATTTCCAGTGTTTAAAAACTGATGTTTAATACTTATTTTATAGGATTGGTGGTTCATATTCTTTTATTCATAAAATTATAAACTTACATGTCAAAAGGGTTAAGGGTTAATAGGGTTAAGGGTTTAATTATTAGTGCCACATCCATTATACAGGTGTTTACCATTTTTAACCGACTTCAATTTCATAGAAGGAGGAGGTTCTGTATTCGGTTGTGGTTATGTTTTTTTTTATGTATGTTCACCGATGTATGAGTACCCACAACACAAGCTTTCTTGAGCTTACCGTGGGGCTTAGTCAACTTGCGTAAAAATGTCCTATAATAAATGTCCTATACTCCGAGACCCGTGGGCCAATTTGAGTAATTCTTTTTTTGTTCGAAAGAAGGTACTTCCAAGGCGGTCCCACGTTAATCTGGTGCTGTTCTGATGATGGGATCCATGAGGAATTGAGGGAACTCCTCAATTTTTAAAAACACATGAATGGTGATTTGGGTGTTTTCTTACGCATCTCAAGCATTTTCTCTCGAAAACCACCAATTTGATGAAGTGCTCCTGATAACTCCTCAATTTTTAAAGGCACATATATGGTGATTTGGGTATTGTCTTAAGCAAATCAAGCATTTCCTCTTGAAAACCACTAATTTGATGGAGTGGACCTGATGATGATGATAATGATGATGATTTTATAAATGTAGATTACTCCGGAACCCGTGGTCCGATTTGAATAATTCTTTTTTCGTTTGAACGAAGTTACCTCCAAGGTGTTCCCATAATATTGTTGGTTCTAATCTGATGACGGAATTAATAAGGAAATGAGGGAACTCCTCAAATTTGTAAAGGCACGAGTATGGCGACATCGTTGTTTTCTATAGTAACTTAAGTATTTCCCCCCGAAAATCACCAATTTGATGAAGTACAACTGTAGCCCTATCACGAGTTTGACACTACTACATATTCGCTAACGTCTTCGTAACTTACTTTCTATACATCTCGCTCGCACTAATAGTATGCCAGTACAATGTACGATGCGAGACGCATAGAAAGTAAGTTACGCACATGCTAGCGAATATGTCAGTGTTAGACTAATGGTAAGGCTACTGAGGAGTCGGGAAATGGCGATTGAAGGGTTGGTGGTTCAGGGTTCAGGGTCGAGGGGTTCCATGATCAGGGGTTGATGTGCTGTGAGGTTGAGTTATCGGGGGGTTGAGGGACTGGGTCAGTGGCGGGGCGGAGGATGGATTTTGTGTTTGTGTAGTGACAGGAATTATTTCGAATTTAGTGATACGCATTATTATGCTTTTCATTCATGCGTCACACGTCACTCATAAGCTTATAACAATGCCTTAAAACTAAAAATGGATAAATAAAAACTTTTACAAAAAAAAAGAAAACCGACTTCAAAAAGGATAAAATAAAATATTATCCGTTTTTAAGTATATGCGTTACCAACTGATATGTTTGAAGTCGGTGCCAAGACAAATAGTCACAATACCAGTTAAAAATAATCAGATTTATGTCTATAAATCACATTACAACTGTACTAATATTATAATGGTGACAATAATTCTGTCTGTCTCTTTGTCACCTTTTCGGCTAAACAACTGCCATGTAAACTGGTGAAATTTGCCATGCAGGTAAAATGTTAAAGCCCTGTAGATGGTCCTTGATTTGGTTTATATTTTGAAATCAAATTCTCTGGATAAGAGGCGGGAAATAACTCAGTCCCAATCCCACACCAGAGTACTATGGACAGATTGAAAATATGTAAAAATTGCTCTTTAAAAAACATGTCGGCAATCGCATTGGTTTTATACTAGTACCGACCAACATGGTACGGACTGCGCCAAGGTGGATTGACTGTGTGTTCTTAGGTATCTACAAAAAGTATGATCATTGCCGTCGTGTCGTGTAAGGTAGCCACATTCTTATCGAATCGCCCTAAAATCAAGGTATGCTTCAAATTTGGCTTGGCACCGACTTCAAACATATCAGTTGGTAATGCATATGGTTGATTCTTAAATTGTGTCAAAACATGTTTTTTTTCATAAATGTTTTTATTTTTCACATATTATTACATATATCAAAAATAAAAACAAAAAGCAATTTTTTGATTCATATGGTCAAGCTTAATACCCCCAGGAAAGGTAAATAAAATGAGTACATAAACACGGTTGTGACAAAGTGTCCCTCAGTCGTGACATTTCGGCATTTTGGTGGCCAACCTCGGCTATTTTGATTTATATAGTTATCTTAACATAGCCTAAGTCACTCCTATGACTACGACATACCTAATGACAGCTCAGACGTTGAAATCCGTCAAACTATAAAGGCTGTAGAGCGTGACAAAGAATTCGATACACATCATACATACATACAAGCTAAAAACATTTTTTTTGCTTTGGCAGTCGGGCAATAATAGCAAATGATCTGTAGCTAATAAAAATGCATTTATGAAAAGTGCATGTGCCTCTAAATTATTAATCAAACGAATTAAGAATGACACGACCACGTGTCTATATGTCACAAACGTGGACTCAAAAGTCCGTGGCGGTGACAGATTTTTCAGGCCATGGTCGTGATAATTTGGAACATGTTCGATATTACATAAACATTTCCTTTGATTTTGCAAATGTTAAATAATTAGCTTAATCTGTAATGTATGAGGTATATCTTATGTTACAAACAATAACGTGAAACTGCAACTTACTTATAAAACTCTAACACGGCGGTGACGCGTTAAGGTTGACCATTTTTTCAAATGAACACAAATAAATAATTTTCGACAAAACTCTCCCTTCAGCCATTTGTAAACATGACAACAACACAGTGTTGCTGTTCTAAAAAAACTTTAATAAGGCTGCCAGTAGTAAAGATAATTTTCTACCGAGTACCGCATGTTTATATTATCACGCGCGGTGGTGACGCGAAAACTAATCACAAAATGTATGTTGTTTAAAATTATATAAAATCGTTATAAATTCATACAATTTTTAAACAGTGTTGTAGAACAAGGATTAGTGTTTTATATTTGATATAAATTATTGCAAAATCACTTCATATTTTTTCAAAAAAAAATCAAATATCACAAAATCTGGGGAAGTCACACTACACGGTCCGTGACATTTCGCACTTGTAATTTTTTTTTTATATGTTTCTAATACTCTTAGGACAATACATTTAGGTTGACCTAAAACTAGAGGTAAATTGCTAAGTATATTGGTATAGAGTTTACTTATTTTCACAAAAATACATGCTATTCTTACGTGTTACACAAAAAATGCATAAAAATGAGAATTACCCATATACTTAAAAACGGAATATATTTTATTTTATCCTTTTTGAAGTCGGTTTTCTTTTTTTTGTAAAAGTTTTTATTTAAATGTACTTTGGTTACTTCAAGCATGTTCCATCCAGTTAAGGCCACCCACACACAGCCGGACGCGCCTGCGGCTTTTCCGTTCATCTGACAATACATGTTGCCCTTTATGTACGATCGTTTCCTTTTACCCTAATATGTCAAGTAGGATTACCCCAGTCATTGACACGAACTTCAGGAACTCTCGCATTAAAGTTCGTGATACTTAGTAATATCTCCTGAAGTTTAAATGGAACGCCACACTTCAGACTTTATTTTAAAGCTACCTGTTCACTTTGTTTATTCTATATTTTTTACCGGAGATGATTTAGTTAGGCATACGGCGCGATTCGGGAAATGAATTAGAGATTCACTAGATATGAAATAGTAAAAATATGTGACGTTCTACGGCAAAAGGTACCATTGCCCCGTCTGAATATTAGAGCGGCGTTAATAATAGCGTAAGCGCCAGCCGCCATGAGGTACCTTTTGCCGTAGAACGTCACTTATCTTTACTATTTCATATCTAGTGAATCTCTAATTCATTTCCCGAATCGGGCCGATAGACTATGTCAAAGTGCACGGCAGACATGTTGGATTCCAAAACTGTCATCATTTTCGAATTCTGCACTCCCTGAAACCTATAAAACGACACCCATGACGACTTTTATGTCAAAGTGCACGGCAGACATTTTGGATTCCAAAGTGGTCATCATTTTCGAATTCTGCACTCCCTGAAACCTATAAAACGACACTCATGACGACTTTTATGTCAAAGTGCACGGCAGACATGTTGGATTCCAAAACTGTCATCATTTTCGATTTCTGGACTCCCTGAAACCTATAAAACGACACCCATGACGACTTTTATGTCAAAGTGCACGGCAGACATGTTGGATTCCAAAACTGTCATCATTTTCGAAACCGGCACTCCCTAAATCCGATAAATCGACACCCATCTCGACTTTTATGACAAAGTGTTTGGCTGCCATCTGCACTGCACGCAAGGCATCTTTTTTTTTACGTACAAAAATGACCAATGTACTGTCAACTTTCAATCGAGATTTAATCGAAAATTTATTCGATTAATATGCAGATTAATTAATTCAATTTCAATCATATCATATGTTAGGTCGACTAAATTAATCGCGATTAATTATTCGAATAAAAAATTAATCGATTAATGCCCAACTCTGCTTATCATTGATAAGTATATATATTATAGTTCTCGCACAATACGATGACCAAATGACCATGATTGACTTTGTTCGTTGGGTGTTTCAGACGCTCACTCTTCAAAAGGTAGGTACCATTCTCTGAAGACTCCATAAAATTATGACATACTTTGGGAAGTACCTAAGTTTTTTTTTAATATTTTATATTACGCATGTATTAGTTACCTACATGTACTTGTAAGAATCAGCAATCGAACTTTAAAAGCTTAACTAGATTAAGCATCTACTGATATTGATTAAATATGACTCACATAGCATCTTGCTAGTATTTTCATAAAAAAATACATTTTATGGCAACTATATGTGTACATAAATGCATTATATATTTCACGGTCAAAATTGCAATTTTCTTTCTTGTTTTTCTTACTTCAAGGCGACTTCTCAGTGGTCTTAACGTCACGATCACTTGCTGTTTTGTTAGTAGTTTTATGAGTAGAGTACGATTGTCAGACTTTTCAGGCCTATTCGAACGTCCACTGACACACAGAATGATATATTTTGAATCTCCGGGTACCTACCGTAAGTTCGACGCTTTGCCTACCGCGAAAAACGAAAATCGAAATTTATCTCTATCGCTCGAATATGCAAGAGGTACATAGAGGCAGATAACTAAATTATGATTTTCGTTTTTTGCGGTAGGCCCTCAGAATGACATCATTCAAATATCATTCTGATGTCAGTGTACGTTCAATAGGCCTGTTTGACTTACATTTCAGCCTTTTGGAACATTTTTTTGAGGACATTTAACCCTCAAACAAACGATCGACTGACACCAAATATTCCCCTTCGATTGCAGTCTGCAACTCTGCACCTGTTAAGTACTCATAATATTGCATAATATTAAGTTTCACTGTTCCCAAATAGGAAAAGAAAACAACAAATACACGTAACATTTATTTAATCGATATTTACAATCGGCACGCGTCTCGTCGGCCATTTTGCGTCATACTCAAACGCAGCGTAGAATAATTGATTCTTTATTGGTTGTTTCATAAGAAAGCATTGCAGTGGGAATGTTAGCTTGTTACGATATGCGATATAATATGTATGCTAATTACAGGAAAAGTAATGTGACAAGCCTGGTTTATGTACACGCGACTATATTAAATATAGGGTAATTCGCCAGTAACTGGCCACTTTTAGTAACTTTCCGCCCTAAACTAAATAATGAATTCTATTCACCTATAAACAGAATTCATTTTAGTATAAGGTTTCTGGCCTTGAAACCTTATACGGAAGGGTACCCAACTGTCCGACTCCGATTTGATTTATTTTGATATATGTTATAGAGTAGTCTAAAATAACGGACACTTATTTTTTTTTAGCTGCCCAAACTCAACCTGTTAGGAGAAAGTGGCCTTCAAAGTACTGAAAATTGACCAAACCTTCTAATTTCTGAGAAGAGACTTGTTCAAAAAAATTGATAATTAATTACTGGTTTCGTTATATGTTGGAGAACATGAATAAAGAATGGGGACGTGTTTTGTCATTTCACCACAAACTCATTTTTTATATAAAAATATATTTATTATATTTATTTATTATATTTTTTTTTTAAACCACAAACTCATTTAAAAAAAATGACCGTTATTTTAGACTACTCTATAACATATATCAAAATAAATCAAATCGGAGTCGGACAGTTGGGTACTCTTCCTTGTAAAATGAATTCTGTTTATAGGTGAATAGAATTCATTTTTTTGTTTTGGCCGGCCAGTTACGAAAAGTGGCCAGTTACTGGTGTATTACCCTATGTATAAGTAAATTTAGATCCCATATTATATAGGTAACACACAATATCACTGAAATTTAATTACTTCGTGCCAGACATTTACGTTAGCGTCTGCGTGAACTCGTTCGTATTCCCTCTGTATTAGTGATTATATTCTCTTTGCTCTGTATCGCACCAACACATCGAGGGAGATGTACTGCGATCGAGTTTACTAAGTCGCTAACGTAAACGTCAAGTGTCAACTCGTGGTACGGGGCTGCTAATATAATACATATCATCAAAGTCAATATTTAATTTAAAGCATTGAAATATAGATTGTGCAATAATTTAATTAGTGTGTAAGTGTAAACTGAGTGTACCTATTGTGTTAGGTTGCATACATATATATGTACCTACAATACTCCATGTACTTCATAATACTCGTAACCACCTACGAGTATAACATACTAAATACAAATGATAATTGATTACTTTATGTACTTTACATTAGTTAGGTACAGTAATTACATTAAAGTCAAAATTATATCTACACATTATAATTGACTAGCACTAAATATACAAAATTAAAAAAAAAATCCTTTCGTATTGCTTTGGGTAAATAACACCTTAATAAACATAGTTTGTCATTTCGTTGACGCAGCGCAAGCGATTGTCACCTTGGCTAGGCACCCTGTTCAGATGCAGTGTATTTAAAACCGTTCTCAATTTCTATGTAAACAAACCATGCCTGATAACATGCCAAACTTGATTTGCACTATTAGGATATCCTATCTCTTACTAAAATTAACCAGTGAAGTCAATAGTGTATGACCCCGTGTTGGGATCGAAATTCTGCGCCGGGTGTCCTGTGAAGGGATTGTAGTTTTGTGTCTGATAATTCTGGTAGTTTTGCGGTTGCTGGTACTGCTGCTGATATTGTGGTTGGTACTGGTTGTACTGCGGCTGCGAAGTGACCTGGTAAGAGAACTGGGGCTGCTGGTGGAAGATTTGGTTCTGCTGCCTTTCCTGAGGGAAAGTTTGAGGAGCCTGGTTGAAAAGACTGGTCTGCTGGGAGAAAAGTGGACCCGAGCGGAAAGCAGACGGCTGTTGAGGTTGGTACTGCTGCTGCTGGTATTGCTGAGGCTGCTGATACGTCTGCTGTTGGTATTGAGGTTCAGGCTGGGATGGCTTCAAGAATTGCCTGATAGCGCTCGGGCGGGATTGGGAGCGGCCGTTGTACTTCGGGTCTTCGTATATTTTCGGGTCCTCCCGATACTGTCCGTCATCCTCCTGGCCGTCGGTGAGAGCGTTGTGGGACGATGGATCGTTCAACGTCGGAGGGGGGACCATGATTCCAGTTCCTGAAATTGAAGAAATAAGAAATGTTAAATAACGGTGCCGGTGATGATACGGGTATTTTTATGCAGTCATGTCAAAACCAGTTCAATTGATTTTCTAAACATTAAATTGCATATTTCATATACAATAATATATAGGTATATAGACAATTTATTTAACTTATAACCTTCACGGTCTAAATATGTTAGCTACATTTGGCTGAGTAATTAGTTTTGCAATATCTTATAACATTGAATGAGGCATACTCGTATACTTATATATATGCGAAATTGCATCAAAGTAAAACACACGTACCCTGCAAGTAATATTATGTTATCGTGAATCTTTTTGTGAGGATATAAAGTCCATTACTGACTGATTAATTTGTATATTTTCGTAGTTTTTTAACACTAAGGTATATTCAAGTTCATAGTTATTAACTTGATTAAATCATGATGGGATCACTGGGCGTGAGATTTTTTAATTGGTTAAATTACTAAAGTGTGAAACTACTTTAGATTCATGGCGATCGTAAAGTTGTAGTATATAGTCATATTTACAGAAATGGTACCTTTATCTACTGAACCATTTACGGCTGGTCCGTGATAGTAACGTTCCGTGTAGACTTACAATGAAAATAAGGTATACACCTTATTTTCATAGGAAAATTTTCCAGATACATACTTATTATAGGTAAAGCCAAAGTAGATAAACGGTAAACAATATGGCTCTACTAATGCTGTAGGTAACCAACTATCCACCAACTATTGTAAAACTAGGGCCCGGACGCTATAAGAATATATGCCGTTTAAAATACCTTCCATTAAATTGTAACACATTTTATAGTTCGCAGCATACCAATGAGATCAATACTGTATCAATTTCCCAAGCGTTCCAACTATGCGAATAAGTTTCTGAGCATAACAATTTAATTTTCACAAGCTCGTGTCTATTTTAACGTGTTTTACAAAAAGTAAACTTAGCTTTACATATTTTAGGATTACATTTGCATATGTGATGTAGTTCAAGGTACGTAGTTAGTAAAGTAAGTAGCCGATATTATGCAGTAATGGTGCCCTAGATACGTTTTACTTGTTTGGTAACTGCCATAAACGCGTAACTTGTAACGGTCAGTGCCATCCAGTGTAGGTAAGTAGCCGGTGTTATGATAAGCAGATGCGAAAATTTTCATCATTTTGAAGTATAACATGGCAATTACATATATTATACCTGGTTGACCTAGTTTTGTATTTACTTGTTACTCAATCTTGTTATTACAAAATCTGTCAATTAAAGAAAGCTGATTTTACAAAGAATTTTATCGCTGAAGAGTCAAATATTTTTATTAAGTATTTAAAATTATTTAAATAAATGATGCAACTATGTTTATTATAAATTTCAGTCTATCCCTAGAAGAAACAACGAATTATTTCTTCATTTCCAAAACCTGGGTAATATAATGAGTTACAACATGAAAGTTTCTTTAGGTACTTAACTTTGTTATGTTATGGACACTTTCATGCAGTTTTACGGTGAATTAGTAGGTAGATAATACTGTTTAAATGGCTCGTAAGTAAGTCTTAAATAGGTAATAATATAATTGAGGTGTTATACCATGTTACAATTACTTCCAAATAAGACGAGGTTGAATTGAAACCTATAATTTCCAGTGACGAGAATTATATGATTTGCACAAACTGATTTTTGCACTGCGACCAGTGCAAAAATCAGTTTGTGCAAATGCGTGCTGTACACAGCACTAAGGTCTCCTCTGGTCATTCGTAAACCTCTAGTCGTTAAATGTATTATGCGCGTAGGAAAAATTAAATCCGATTCTTCTACAAATCATTTTGTGGTCCTAGGTAGTGATGAAGTATATCTTGGTAGTCATGCAAATACGATCGTATTGGTGGGTAATAATGATTCTTTTGCAAGTTACTAAACCTAATTTCCATACTCTGCACGAGTAGTTTTTACATATTTTAAGCAGATCCAATCTCATCTGATGAGTGAAATGTTGAAAATAATTATTTATTTATTTATTTTAATCTTTATTGCACAATATATGAAGGTACAAATGGCGGACTTAATGCCTTAAGGCATTCTCTACCAGTCTACCAATGGGTCAAACCAGAAAGATTAAGTAGGTAGGTGCAGTGTCTTTAAAGTAAATGAATTTGTAACCAAGACTATACATATTATATGAATATAAAGTATGTTGATAAGCTTACACATATACTTAATACAAATAAACCTACATAGATACTATACATATTTATATACTTACCTAGTGTGAATCATAAGTTGACGAAGAAGAAAGTTTGTCAAGGAAATGCTTGCGCAGCATGCGCTTGAATGTGAATTTGGTCTGCGCTTGTCTGATAGAGAGTGGGAGACCGTTCCAAAGTCTGATAGCCTGGACAGTGAAAGAATTGGACATGAAACCCGTTCGATGTTGGGGGACAATGAGCTTAAGGCTACGGAAAGAGCGAAGATCTGTGCCTGGGCGTGGGGTAACAAATTTAAATATCGAGCGGAGATAATCTGGGGCGGACGGATCAAACAAGATTGAGTAGAGAGTACACAGAATACGAAGGGACCTACGTTCTCGTATAGGGAGCCAATTAAGTTTTCTACGGAAAGCAGAGATATGGTCATACTTACGAAGTCCAAACACGAACCGAATGCAGCTATTAAGTAGCCGGTCAAATTTATTTAAAGAATCTTGAGTGAGATTAGTGTAACAAACCGCACCCTTGGTGCAATAAAGCCACATCTGCATAATGATGACTTTTCAGGAAAGAGGTTTAAAAATTCTGTCAATCAAAATTTGTAAATATCTTTTTTATGCTTAATGTTAGGTTTATACAATTTTACAATAACTGTTATATAAATGTACTCTATTTAATACGATGTAGGTTATTCTAATTATTTAATTATTTTCGGAAATCGTGGGTTGCATGTGTACTTACGGCTTTATTGTCCCAAAATATAGCAAACGTAAGTAGACATGCGTCTTTATTGCATGGATATCCGCATGAAGTATGTGTACATGCATCTTTATTTACCGAAATGTTATTTTGGTGGAGGGACGCAAGTGCAATAATAGGAGCTGTTTAATTTTTATATTTTTATTTCAAGTCATAAAATTGTTAAGTAAACAAACATAAACCCGTAAAAAACAACGTAAGTGCTTATACAACTAGTATTCCAAATTCCTTTTTTAGAGCAGCAAAGCCATAAGTGCATATAAATACCGTAATTGAAAAAACACATTTAATAAAGAAATAAGTCACTTAAGTATATTTCCACTATTTACTGTATCCATTTTTGCCAATTTTGGTGCGACTTGAGAAACATCCTCCTCGCCCGGTAACACAGACGCAAGTGAATTTACATCGTCGCGTGCGCAGCTAAGGCGCTCGCGGTAACATCGGGAAACAACAACGCACGTGCGGTAGCGGCTTTGTTTCATGTTCAACTAATCACATGCGTCGGTGTTCGCTTACTTTATTTAATAAACTAATAAAGATACAGAAAAAAGGATTTTTGTTTTTGATAGTATACAACATTTGTGTAACTTTCGCGAGATAAAATCGATTTTGGTATAAAGTCACATGTGGCTTTATTGCACCAAGGGTACGAAACATCAGCATAATCAAGGACAGGCAGAACAAGAGCTTGAACGAGGAGAGTTTTTGTGCTGACCGGAAGAAAATGTTTATGGCGATAGAGTGCTCTTAGCGTGTTAATTACTCTGCGACTAACGTCGGACACCTGTGGTTCCCATGTGAATTATCTTACCTTGCGGCTCGAATCCCCTTTTACTGCTCGCGCCGTAAGAAATCTCTCTCTGCTTTCCTGCCTCGTCGACGTATCCGTACTTTCCAGCTACGTCTCCGTTGGGATACTTGGTCTCAATCTTGAAGGAGCCGTCTGCTGCTTCATATCCGAAGCTGTAGGAGCCATCGTCATTCTGTCGGTTGATCTGCTTGAGGATCGGCACCGGGGTCGTGGTGGGGCCCTGCTGTGATGCGGCGCAGGACAATGCCGCCAGCAGGAGTGCAGACTGGAAACAAATAGAGTACTCTATTTAGTAGAGCTGTTTATCACACATTACGAAGATCGTCCCTTATTGAACCATCCCTCTGCATGATTGCGTTACAGTAAAAAAAAATCATGTCAACTTAATATTAAATCAAGATAAGGTTCTGTAAGTTCGGATGCCGCAAATACTACCGAACAGCAGTACAAATGTATTACATATCTAGGGACAGCTATGATACCTTCTTATGAGATATAATAACGTGTCAAATTTCATACTGACTTGGTATCAAATTAAACCACTAACCACAATACATACTACCTATATATAAACAAATCTTGTCACCGTTAACTTAATTATATGTATACCAGCTATACAATTTTATTAAAGTGATTAGTTTCGTCCAATACCTACCTAATTATATAGGTACTTACAGTACCTATACATTCTTCAAAATTGTATACTTTTGTAGTTATGAGTTAAAAATTAATGAATTACTTAATTAATAAAAATTATAAAAAGGTACCTTATACAAAAGGTACGTTATACAAAAAATATTTTCTTAGATAGCATTTGAAATTTCTACACAGGTACCTATTCCATGGCTACCAACATGAGGAACAAATCTCGGCCAAACAAGTGTACTGACGTGTTTTATTATTACGCAAGTGGCTGAAATACGAGCGACCTTGATCTTGCTCGCGTGCCGCTCCACATAAAGCGCCGTGTATCAAAAAATACCCGTTTTAATTGTTTTTCTACACTCTGTTGCCTCTCTGTCGCTGCACTTGTAAATTCGTACGTAAGTGTGACAGGGAGGCAACACGTCGAACGTGGTTCGCGGTAGGCCCTCTGTTCTTGAATACGAGTTCTTGAAAGGTACCAACAGTTGTATCGGTTTGGCCTGGTGGCTGACTGGTAGACAATGCTTTGTGGCATTGAGTCCGCCTTTTGTACATTACTTACCTATTGTGCAATAAAGATTATAAAGACATTATAAAAGAGTATCGTTGAAATGAACACTGACTGACCTAGCCAGTACAGTCACCTCAGAAAAAATGTATGAATGCAGTTTCTTATATTTATTTGCTACCTGTACTTTTTTGCATTAATAATACCTACTTAATATTATACCGGGTGTGGCCTGTAATATGAGCAAAAAATTCAACAGTAGGCTGTACTCATCATACTGACCAACATTTGTTCAGCGACTTTTAAAAATAACTTGTGGTTTGATTTTTAATACACTTTAAAGTTTATTCTAAGACGCAATGTATTGCGAATTTTGTTGTTTAAGGCGTGACAAGCAACGTTAATCACAATGATATGGCGTGGCGATGGCGTCCATTGAAGATAATATTTATTTCGTATGAAAAATAGGGAGTCTAAATACTTCATAATTTTTAAAAGTTGGTGAACAAAAGTGTCACCGTTTGAGGAGTATAATCTATGTTTTAATTATTTGCTCGTGTTATAGGCCACACCCGGTATAATTCAACAAAGTGCACGAAATTTTGAACCCACAGCAATCAAGTTTCACAGAAAAAACGAAACTAATGCAGGTGCGTCCGTCGAAGACATACAGCTATATAGCTGCACTTCCTCGTATGAGTCATAACACCTATTTATTTTTAAGCACTATTTGCTGTGCGAACGGTGCATTTTAAATAAAATAATTATTATTCGAAGTAAGTAATACAATTTAAGTAACTTCATAATATGTATGTATCTACATAAAATATATCCTTGTGGGGAAAAATCATAATTTAGTTGCATGCTTTAAAAGCATAGTACTTAAATCGATACCCTGACCCAAAAAATATTACAATTGAACGAACTTAAACGACCGATTGTCAACTTTTAGATTCTTTATCTTTCCAGTTTAATAAATCTATATCTAATCACTTCACATTGAAAAAGTATCTCTGTTATAAAAAGTGATAAACAAAGGAGCCGGTCTGGTGAATGTCTACAGCCTTGGTTCCTATATAACACTTATAAATATAGCTATAGCTATAGCTGGTGGGTGCCAAGTTGTGCGGCTATTTATTTACTTGTTTGAGTTAAATAATGTAAAGGTCAATGCACCTTATTTTATGAATTAGATAAATTGACTCAAGCATTCAGTTTTTATTTATAAATTTGTTAAGTCCTATTATGTTAGCTAAGATCTGGCTTGAATTGCTTTGACATTCTGTACCTATTTATGATAATATGTAGACCGTAGTAAGACTAACTAAATTCAAAAATATGTTTATAAAATTGGCATGCGCCTTGCGAAATCCATAAGTTTAATACCAGATAGCAATTATCTTTTCTCTCATCAGTTCGGTAGGTTTTTTACTTTATTTTTGGAAACCAGGCCGCTTATTTAATTGCTACAATCTAGAGTCAACTTCTCAAGTCAACAACTTTGCAAACCTGCGTAATTAAAAGAATGCTTAAAATATGTTACGAAGATTATCGAGTCTGTAACAGAACTTCTCACACTCTGCTAACGAAATATTTCCTAACTTGCCTCATTAATTACCAAATGATACATTCAAAAATTATTCAAATTTTACGTAAAAGTACACATTACATTTTTAAGTGTCTAACTTTGTTACATGATGCCAATTACATATCTACCTGAGTGTAAACATCTAATTATTAACCTGTTTAAAACATGTCGACCTTACTTAGGAATCAAATTAAGCTGCCATTGCAAAATGGACCTTCAGAATTTGAAATTAGAGCATAATTGTAGGTATCTATGACTAGAGCTGCAATGGAATGCGATGTCAATTATTGAAACAAAAAAAACTGATTTATTCGAATCATGTAGATAACACTTAGTTGAGGAATAGGGCCAAGCGTATCTAATTCTTGATCTTATCTAATTTGTACCGTAGGTATCTTTGTATGAGTAATAATAATTATAATATTAGTTTATTATCGGTATTGCGAGCATAGTACTTTTTAGTATGTACCGTAAAACGGAGTGAGTAGGTTTCGCGGGGAGAGGTGGGTTATGACTGGGGAGAGAAGGTTTGAGAGGGGGATGAGAAAGGATTTTAAGGCTACTGCTACAAAAATAATGTATTCGATTTTAAAATGGAGCTATAGTAATACGCATAATAAATAAAAACCGGGCAAGTGCGAGTCGGACTCGCGCACGAAGGGTTCCGTACCATAATGCAAAAAAAAAAACAAAAAAAAACGGTCACCCATCCAAATACTGACCACTCCCGACGTTGCTTAACTTTGGTCAAAAATCACGTTTGTTGTATGGGAGCCCCATTTAAATCTTTATTTTATTCTGTTTTTAGTATTTGTTGTTATAGCGACAACAGAAATACATCATCTGTGAAAATTTCAACTGTCTAGCTATCACGGTTCGTGAGATACAGCCTGGTGACAGACGGACGGACGGACGGACGGACGGACGGACGGACGGACGGACGGACAGCGAAGTCTTAGTAACCCTAAAAAACGATCCAACAATCTTTCAAAATCACCTTTGTATGAAAACCCCTCTCACCCCAAATACGAGGCACTACGGGGTGAGGTGCGTTTTCCTCTTTATCGTCAAAGTTATGAAATGGAACTACCCAAAATAAAATAAAAACTAAAATACAAACGTTCGGAACACTTATTATATACACCATTCAGTTTTCATATGTAAACATAAAATGTTATCGAGGTTTGAATTTCAGTTTTGACCCTACTCACCCCATTTTACGGTACTCTCCTTCTTCTATGTGTATTTTAGTCCACTTCCACTGCTGCATAATTATTAATAACCGTTGTCTATTTTCATGGATTTCCATTCTATTCTAGATGCGGCATTTCTATTCCAGATCAAAACAAAACCTGTGTATTCAGTAGTTCATACCAATATTTTAAGAAGCAGACACTGACTAGTGAACATTGTATCCATGAATAAGTTACTCAAGCTTCTGCCACCAAATCAAATTCAAGACAATGCCTTGACAAGGAGTCTCATTACTATGCCAATGGCCGGGCTATATTTCCATTAGCATTCCATCATTGGGGCGCGTGCCCTACTTGTGATTGCGCAATCGGGTGTGAATTGCAATGTTTATGAGCATTCCGGACTAAGCAGAAGCTTATCGACTGCTCACTTTTGCAATCAAATATATTTTTCATTACATACCGGTACAAGGTTATCATTTTGCCTTGTTTTTCCAAAATATACATAAGTACTTACCTCTTGAATAAAAACTTTTATATAGCCGGTCAAACAAGTTTGTCAGTAGATAAAGGCGAGGAATTCAAATTTTATGGGACGATAACTCTGCGCGCCTACATTTTTATAAATTTGCCGCTCTTTTCTATTGACTGAAATGGCTTGACAAAGTATAAGTACATAAGGATAAGTATGTATATTTGTGTCTAGTTGTCTCAGTGGCGGATTTGCCCAGTAGGCCCGGGCCTAGGGCGGCAAAGTGTGCCAAAAAAATGGCTGATGATAAGAAGAAATAACTCAAAATGCACCTAGTCAATATAATGGGTGCTGAGTAACGGGCGGCTACAGAGCCTGGGGCCTAGGGCGGCAAAGACTGTAAATCCGCCACTGAGTTGTCTACTCTAGAACCTTCAATTGAAGAATGTGCCGTGTGTACTGTCGCCCGACTTTGTGATCCTTTAAGGATGACTCACGTTAGACCGGGCCGTGTCCGGGCCGGAGCTTCCGGCGCTTACTTTTCTATGACATGACAGGCGATCACGTGACGCTTTCCATAGAAGACGATGCGCCGGATGCTCCGGCCCGGACACGGTCTAACGTGAGTCATCCTTAATAGACATCAACGCGCGGACACAAGATACTCGGTAGAGCAAACAAAAACGTTCCCGTATTGTGAAGGCGCTGCGGGCAAATTGAAGATAATTGTATTCTAATATGCATTTTATCTATAAAGCAATATAAGCATGTTATTGTCGCCTAGTATTCAATTACACGTTTTGTTTTGTTTAGGAGTGTGCGTATCTGTAGGTATCAATCCTTAAATTCATTTACCTACTTATTTATGATCGGTAAAAAAAGAGGTAGTGGCATTGGAAATCTAATAAAAACTATGAATGTTTTTTTGACATCTTAGCATTATTTTGCTTCTTAAAGGAGCTTCGATCCATAAATATAGTACCTATATAACAAAAAAAAACTCGACAAAGGACTGTAAACCATTTTCTTATTTCCAAGAATGTTTTGTCGCTAAATGAATGAGCCTTTCACGTAGCTTTTCAACTAATTTCTCATTATGTTGTCGACATTCTCCCAGTTTCCCACATGCAGTATTATCTGCGTACGCGCATTACTTAATACGTTGTGCTCTCAATTAACTGGCTTTATGCTTTGCTGTCAACATTTCATATCTTCATTTATACTATATTATTCTGATATTATTATTATCATCGTAAGTTTCAGAACATAAATACTTAACGTATTTTCCATGATTTGAAATTAACGCTTGTGATAATATGTTACCTATCCAGTAAACTTGTGTTGAATAAGATAAGTTCTCATACGGCTCCCCAAGCCGAACTTATTTCTAAGGTCTAGTTCACTCACAATCACAAACCTAAATCGGTCAATTAAAACACAAATTTATTTTTAGCGAAATGCACGCGCGGTTGACAACTAAATGACATCATTGAGATATCCAAATGTACGTTAGAATTATTTTATATTGACGATCATTGTTAGTCTGTTCTGATTGCCGGAACTTATTTACAAGTATAAAAGTAAACTTTTCTTACGGTTTTAACTTAATTTCCCACATAATCCTGTGCAATACTTAATGCAGTTAAACCGTAATTAACTAATTGAGCGTGAGATAACTGCATTGTCAGTTTAAACACAATAGAATGTAGTGACAAATTACTGTTTGTTTATTGTTCACAGATGTTTACAAAGATTCCGGTAAAAACTCGGAAGTGTATTCCAAATACGTTACGGTACATACATATTATCTACTAGCGACCCGCCCTGGCTACACACGGGTTAACAAATTATACACCTAAACCTTCCTCAAGAATTACTCTATTGATAGATGAAAATCGCATGAAAATCCGTTCAGTAGTTTTTGAGTTTATCGCGAACATACAAACACACAAACAGACAGACTAGAGTGTCGTCCCGTTTTCTTATACCGGGTGTGGCCTGTAAAATGAGCAAAAAATTAAACTGTAGGCTGTACTCCTCATACTGACCAACATTTGTTCAGCGACTTTTAAAAATAACTTGTGGTTTGATTTTTATTAAACTTTAAAGTTTATTGTAAGACGCAATGTATTGCGAATTTTGTTATGTTTAAGGCGTGACAAGCAACGTCAATCACAACAATATGGCGTGGCGATGGCGTCCATTGAAGATAATATTTATTTTGTATGAAAACTAGGGAGTCTAAATACTTCATAATTTTTAAAAGTTGTTGAACAAAAGTCTCACCGTTTGAGGAGTACAATCTATGTTTTAATTCTTTGCTCGTGTTACAGGCCACACCGTGTATACTTATATTGATTTGAAAGGGACGACACTACAGTATTGTCACTTTTTAATTACTACTCTTTTTGTCAGACTATACCTACCTAACTAGGGTAGGTACCTACTCGTCACAGACTACACTGACACCTAGGTGCAATTTTACTTGTAAAATGCTACGATTTGAGTTCTATTTTACACCAAATTATTCTATAATAGCCCTGTTACAGCCCCAAAGCTGAAATTTTGAATTTACTGGTCGGAATTGTAGGCGCAATTGAAATAAGCGAGGTATCGCTCCCTACGGGAGCGCTGATGTCACCATAGTGACCCCGATTGTTTTATGTTCTCCGTCCAGCAGTTGTGGTGCGGTTTGTACCTACTACCTACTCTTAAATTCAAAGTCCATGAATAAGTTTAGTATTCTTTTAAATAATTGAGTTGGAACCTAATGACTTTTGTATGTTGTTATGTACTGTATAAAGTACCTACACATATTTTGAATTTAGTTAAGTAAATATCACCAAATCGAAAGTGCTTTTGTTGTCCTGGCCCCGTAGACAATAGGTATGCCAATCGCTATCGCTCCGTAGCGAACGAAACGCAACTGTCTCTGTCACACTAATATGGAAGAGCGATAGAGAGCCACAAAGTGATTCGATGGTGAAGCGCAAGCGATTGTCACCTTGGCTAGACCGCCTGGTACGCCTTGCTTATTCAAGAACTTGTATTTGATAACGGCTATGTACATTAGGAATTTAGGGCTCCTAGTTACGAGGACATGTTATTCTGGTTCTTTATGCTTCCTTGTCAAAGTCTAGATCCAGTCGGTTACCAACTCGTAGGCTAAATTAATATTTCTTCCTAGTATAATCTAGAGCAATGGCTTTCGTAATGCCACGCCCGCTACCTGTCTATGCATTTTGCATTCCAATGTCGGCTATAGGAATGCCTTCAAACCCTACTCAAATATTTACTAGGGTCAGCTAATAACAGCTCCAATGCCTTTGGGATAAGGCTTATTATTGATAGAATTTATTTAACAGCAACAGATTGAAAGCAGTCTTGTTTTGTTTGCGGAGATCAATGTTTTCGATAAGATTCTGTTAAACTTATTAAAGTTTTCGAGACATTGAGTTACTTTTAGTATAATGTTCTCAAGTTGAATAATTTACTCTACACACCGAAGAAATGTACCTACAGTTTAAAAGAAGGGTAGCATTTCATTCACAAATAAAAACAAGACTGACCTATTTATCTATTGACGGAGAAATTTGTTCAGCTGAACGAACGACAAGTAGAGTCAGCTAACATAAATATTTGTGCCCTTAGAGAGAGAATAGAGGCGTGTTCAGATATTTGTGAGCACCTCGGCCGCTCTGATATAACTGAACAGACAGCCGTTGCAGTCCCTTACGGTCTAAATACATTGCGGTTAAAAAACGATATCTAATACTACTATATATTATTTAACTTTGATGCTGCTAGAAACTTGTTTCATTGGTTGGCAAATAGGAGAGTGACAATAAAATTAAGCAAATAACATAGGTACGTATATGTATAATATTATAACCATTAAATTGGTAAATCTTAAACTACTTTACATATTAATTGCCTGATGCTGACACGATGGCACGAGCCATTCAGAGACGCTTGATATTACCTTACCTACCTAATGCAACTTGATGTTTCGCTTACTTCATTTATCTGTGTAAATACCCTCATTACCGTGTCACAGTCTACTTAAACATTATATTGTACTAGTTTATAGTAGAGATTTCAGTCACAGTGTAATGACACCACTAGGCAGTAAATATTAGATTCCGAAACCATAAGGATGTTAAGCAATGAGTACCTGCATAACTGATAATTAACACATTTAGTCGCTCATAGATGTAGGCTATGAACAGTAGACAAGCCAAATTATGCGTTTATGTCACATTAACCAATTTATAAATCGCGCGACGATTAACGCACGATTTTTCTTATCTTAAAAAAACCAGGTACTTACCTACATATATTAAATTTATGTTTGTAGTTTTTTACTTAGAAATGCGACTTGTAAGGAGTTATGACTTTACAAATAGAATTTCACTTAATTAAGTTGCCATATATATGTAGATACCTACTATAAAGTAAGACCAGTGAAATCACCACTAGTAGATATTGAAATAGGTACGGGGAAACATTGTAAAACAAAACTTTAAGGATGACTCAGCTAGACCGGGCCGGCCCGGACCGAGGCGTCCGACATGTCATTTTCGATGACGGCTGATCGGTGATCACGTGATGCTTTCCATCGAAAACGAAGCGCCGGAAGCTCCGACCCGGTCTAGCGTGAGTCATCTTTTAACCCCTGGAGCGCCCCAGAATTACCGTAGTATGGAACTCCTATACTAGTTACCAGCACACGTGTCTGTTTAGGGCGCTCCACGGGTTAAGCATAAAACTTCTAATAAAATTTACATGCGAACTTGCAGTAGGTAAGCACTTTACTAAGGTACTCGTTCTACATATGTATAGGTACATACTACATACCTATACGTTGGTACCTAGCTTTGACTTTATTACAGGCTCTGTTCTGTTTAGCGAAGGGCGACCAGTGGCCAGTACCCTCTTAGGTATACAAAGGTTAAATTAAATACTTAACTTGTTGCTGTTGAACGTAAATTTTAAGGTTAACACTCTTAATTAAGTGACAGTAGGACACTCACACACCAAGTGATTTTTTAACAACATTGCATCCGTGTACAGTCGGCATCAGATTAGATATGTTTTGGAGGTACCTCTACATTTTACTACTTTCAAAATGATACATTTCTTAAATGCATCTATAGATGTTGCTATCTGTAGGTATGTAAACTCGTTCAACCATAGCTTAAATCCAGTGAAATTTTTTGACTGTATTAATGTAACTACTTAACTTTTTTCACAATTAACTTTGGTACCTACATGTAAATTACCTACACATAAAAGTCATTGATGAATTTTGAAAATAACGGTCTAGTCCTATTATCAAAATTTCACATGTCAATAAGTATAGTAAATTTACTTTTGTTATTTTTTGTTCATTTACATAGTTACCTACGATGTAAGATTTTATTGTTAAAGCAAATCACACTATTATGACTATTATATCCTAACTAATGTGCTTTAATACAAAGCCATGTCATTGTATACAGTATAGTAGGTAGGTATACCTAACGTGGACATACCTACATCAACTGAAATAGAATAGTCAATAAGTATTTAATTAATCATAATTTGCCAATTAAAGTATAGTTAAAAACTGACCTTCAAAACAAACATGGCGACTTTTCTGGAAACGTCAAACTTTTCCCGCCTTCGCGTGCAATAGCGCGCAATCGCAACAGACTTATGCGCCGCGCCTTCGGCCACTTGTATTTATAATGTCGCCGGCTAACTGAAGTTACAACAGCCACAATATTGTTATTCGGCGTAGGCCCTGTGAGGTAACGTAACTACGGGTGATACCAATTTGTTTTGGAAGAAGCTATTGTTATGAAAAAGTTTTAGGTCATAGACTGGCATTGGGGTGACTAAAGCCTTAAACATTGGAATATTGGCCTCCGATGGGCCTCCGCTTTTAGAGTATTTAATAACCGGAGTCGCCTTTAAGAGCTTACCCCTCTGCCGAAAACCTTGCACAAGTGTGCAAAATTTTGTATGGACTGACGTTTATCTGACATGGCTATTTGTACGTTACTAAAGTACAAATCATGTAGAATTTGACATACCTACATTTGACGTGCCCCTCTCCCGCAAAAATCGGCAGACTGTTTTGTACAGAAAATGACAGCCAAGGCGTCTCGAGTTACTAAATGCTCTAACCCTCCGCTCCAATTTCTAACAATCGTTACCGATGTATGTAGACGCCAATTCATAGAGTTCACCCAAAGCTAAGTTAGCAGCGATTTTGATAGCCCAGACAGTGCATGTGTTATTTTAAACGTCAAACTTCTATGAAAGACGTTTAAATATCACTTGCACACTATTATCTTTTAGGTACCTACTTACGTTATGAACTTACGTTACTATACGTTACTATAACTTATAAATACTTGCGTCTGTTTTGAGGTCGTGCCGATTACCGATATAGGTATACCTACATAATTTTGTTAATTGTCTTTTTTTATGCTCTAACTGCAGTTCTTTAGGTACCCGGCCTTAAAAATACTAGGTATAGAATATAAGTTTTGTAAAGTTCATATGTACGAGTACCTACCTACATAATTAACTCAGGTATAAACCACCCATTCTGAAATGAACGCGAAAAAAACCTAGTCAGAAATGAGTGCCTTTCATCCCTTTGTCAAGAATCTACTAGGTATTTTGTTCAGTAGGTACAAAGTACCTATGTAGTCGATTAAAAATTAAATTTTAAGATACCATTCCTTCGTAAATTATGAGAGCCGCTTATCGCTAATTAATTTAGAGTCTTTAGACTGAACAGCGAATTAGGTATTAGAGCAATCTTAACTCGTACCTACCTACCTTTTTAATTTTATTTCAGTTATAAGTAGGTATATTTCATATACGTGATAATGAATGTAGAGGTCGAGGTAGGTACTTAACAAATACAAAAACTATTGTATAAGCCGGGTACTGACTGAGCGAGCAGCCTCGCGAGGCAGCCTCGGACGAATGCCGCGCAACGTTTGCCGCGCGAGGCAGCCTCGGTCAGTAGGTTTTGTTGACGCCTGAGCCAAACATCGAGCGCTCAGTTTAACGTGAAGTCGCACAGAGACAGCGCGTGTAATGAGGCCATTCATTCGAAAACTGTCGCTTGGTAGCGATATTTATTTATATATGAGGAATGAGTTTTTCGGAACTTATGTACGAAATATCATTTGATATTTGCCAGTCGCTTTTTGGTGAAGGAAAACAATAAAACATCGTGAGTCGTGAGGAAACCGGACCTATCCCAATAAGGCCTAGTTTCCCCTCTGGGTTGGAAGGTGAGATGGCAGTCACTTTCGTAAAAACTAGTGCCTACGTCAAATCATGGGATTAGTTGTCAAGCTGACCCCGGGCTCCCATGAGCCATGGCATAATGCCGGGACAACGCAAGGAAGATGATGATATGAGGTATTTAGGCAGTGGTCTGCCTGATCCTGTGATTCGCCTTTTCCTTCCTGTAAGATCCTAGCAAGGACTCCATCTTTTTATTTAAATCACTTATTGGAATGTTTATTCCTTGGCTTATATTTCTCCACGCATCTTCTCTTAGTCCTCTATTAGTGTAATCGGAACATTTCGCATCTCATAATCATCTATATTCACCATATAGTTGTATCAATTTAAGGCACTGTTCTTTATCCATGCGCCGAACAAGCGAGGCAAAACACAACCGTCTTGAGTGAGCACGGCAAACTTACTGAGGCGCCTTTGAGCATGGACAAAAAACCGACAACGCTTGGCTTGGGCCGAGACGCGCTCGGCCGAGGCTAGACATGCGTTTGCCTCGGGCGAGGCACGTCCTGACTGACCGAGGATTTGCCTCACGAGGCTGCCTCGCGAGGCTGCTCGCTCAGTCAGTACCCGGCTATTAACAAATACCTCAACAGAAGAAAATAATAGGTAGGTAGGACCTGAAAATTTAGCATAAATATAAACAATAGGCGATCTTCACCTTTCACGACCTTACCATTATACCTTTTTGTATAAGCTAATAAATACCTACTTATAATATAAATAAATCTAGGTAGGTATATATGTATGTAAGTTAACTCCCCAAAAGTAACGAAATAAATTCAAATATATTCATACTCGTATATATATATTATCAATTATAGGTACTTATTCCATATTACTTATTCTGTGCTTATACTGAACGCTTATACGTACCTACGTATAAAAAACCGGCCAATTGCGAGTCGGACTCGCGTTCCAAGGGCTCCGTACATTAAGTCCGACTCACGCTTGACTGCACATTTCTAATAAGTTTTTCTATCATCTATAGGTAAAGAACTAACTCGTGTATATTTTTCAAAATTTTTGACCCAGTTTCGGAGATAAAGGGGGGGGGAGGATGGTAATTTTTTGGCTATTTTCTTAATTAACTTCTAACCTATTTATTTAAAAATTATAAAAAAAATATATTTGAAATTCACAAAATGAGCTCTTTCATTTGACATGTAACACGATATAGGTACCTAGTTTGAAAAACTTTTTTTATTTTATTTTCTCATTTACCCCCCAAAAGTGGCCCCCATGTTTAAAATTAATTTATTTACGTTACGTGTCCGTCTTTGGGTCACTAATTTACATATGTGTAGGTAGGTATCAAATTTCAACTTAATTGGTCCAGTAGTTTCCGAGAAAATAGGCTGTGACAGACAGACAGACAGAAACACGAGTGATCCTATATATAAGGGTTCCGTTTTTTCCTTTTGAGGTACGGAACCCTAAAAATTCAGATGAGTTCTACTTAAATAAACATTAAACTAATATATCAAATCATGAAAGATTGCCTAAATAATTCTCGATTCTCGCCAAGGAATATGCATTTGCCCCGCATTTTTACGTTACTGTGTCAAACTGTGTATAATATCAATATGTAATTCTATCTATATAGCCTTTTGTTTCCGATCCTTGGGTTTAAAAGCTTTTTTTGAAATGTTATCGTGTTTTCTACAAAATGTCCCGCAGTTCGGTGTGCCTCTTGGCATAGGCCTCCTCCAACCTTCTCCACTGTACTCTGTCTTCTGCAACTCTGGACCAGTAAGGCCCCAAGGTTAAGCGGATTTCATCTACCCATCTTGTTTTTGGATGTTTTTGTTTTCTTCTTCCGTCTCTTGGGTACCATAGGATAACTTGTTTGCTCCATTTGTCTAATTTGCATCTCAGCATGTGTCCTGTCCACCCCCACTTTAGATGGTCTATCCGACTTAGTATGTCTATAACCTTGGTTTTACTTCTTATCGCTGAATTTGAGATTTTGTCCTTTAGCTTGACTCCTAGGATACTTCTCTCGATTGCCCTTTGACATTTTGCCATTTTTTCTCTATCCTTGGCTGTAAGTGACCATGTCTCACATCCATAGGTTATACATGGTAGAATACAGGTGTTGAAAGTCTTTCTCTTAATGTGCATACTGATATCTTTGTTTTTCATTATTTCTTTTAAAGACCAGTACTTTTTCCATCCACAAGCTATTCTTTTGTTAACTTCCTTGGCCATTGAGTCTTTAGGGGAAATAATTTGTCCCAAGTAGACATATTCACTCACATATTCATAGGTGTTTCCATTTGCTTCTATGTTTATCTCTTTGGTATTGGTCATCAGTTTTGTTTTGCTCGCATTCATTTCTAGCCCTACCCTACTGCTCATAACTGCTAGCGACTCTATCATGTATTTTAATTTAATTGGGCATTCTTCTAATAGGATTATGTCGTCTGCGAATCTTAGGTGATTTAGACTGTTTCCATTGATCTTGAGGCCAATATGTAATTAACTTAAGTTATTCCTTTAAAGTCTGACGCTCTGCATAAGTAGTGGTGGTCCAATTGAAGGAATGTGAGGCATGTATCATAATTATGTATGTATCGACGACACCCACAGAGCGATGCAAGGCCAAGCAACCAGTTTACAGCGTAGTCTAAGAGCTAGGGGGCCGATTTTTTAATTTCGACCGCTCGATTTCGTGTATTTCGTCCAAGCATTTAAATTCTACTAATAGAATTTAAAACGAGTGGTCAATACCACTCGATTCCCAATTTCTATTACTCGTATTTCTAAAATTAGCATTTCGCTGTTTTTCACCGATTTTCAAGTGAAGAAATCGAACGCTCAAAATTCAAAAATCGGCACTATTATGTATAAACGCGGGCAACGCGGCTAACAGGAAAAGACCTGAAAAGGTAAAAATATGGAGTCCCGTTTTCTTATATAAATTGGTTTGAAAGGGACGACACTACAGTGTTGCTACTTTTTAATTTCTACTCTTTTTTGTCAGCCTGTACGCCCTGTACCTAGGCTTGTCACATTCTATACGTACTTGTGCCTATACAATATAATAATTGTCCCTACTACTTAGAAATTAATTAGGCCCCATTCGCACGACAGCTTAAAAAGCGTTGCGTTAAAACCCGACGTTGGCGCTTTCTTACCGTTTCCAATATTTGTGTTCATATGAACGCTTAAAAATCACTTGTGAGTCGTACTGCCACGTACGTATCTCAGCAAAGCCATACTTTATTTGCTATTACGACGTATTATTTGAATATAGCTTGAATATTTCAGGATTTTGTAAGCATAAGTTGACATTTTTAAGGTGAAACTAATAATAATCTTGACGATTGACACCAAAAATTGACACTTGACAGCCAACTGACAGCAGCGCCGGCGCTTTTTTAACGCTTGTGAGAACAGATACACGGAGTTCCGTATGCTCTATTCAATTTGACGCCAACGCTCAACGCCGAAAATCGAACAGTGCTCAATAAAAAAGCGCCGCGCTTATAAACCGCCTTCGTGTGAATACATACATGGTTATCCATTTGTGTCATTGAAACGCTTTTTTAACGCGCGTTGAAAAAGCTGCCGTGCGAACGGGGCCTAAGAATGTTACAGAGTGTTGTTTTTATTTTGGATACCAGCATTAAACTATAAAAGACATAGATACAGGCAAATTGATATTAAAAACTATTATTCGACTTTTTTGTGAAAACTATTTAGATTTGGCCAAAATATTTGGTTAAGTGCGAGCTGTCCTTAAATTGCATTTTTTTCTAATGACCATCGCTTTAGCTTCCTTCGTTTAAAGATTTCATTGTATCGAAGAAAACATGAGAGAAACAATGTCAGTCAAAACTGACAAAACACTCTTGGAGCCTTAGTAGCGTTTTTTTTTATAAGATGAAAAAAAAAAGAAAAAAAAAAAGCTCGGGTATCAATATTAGCACGAGCGGTTAAACAACAACTTTGCCCCCTTGTAAAACAAATAACTATTGTTCTTCAATTTAATCATTAGGTAGGCTATTTTTTTTTTTTTTTTTCTATGTTTATCATTTGTGTGAGTCAATCGGTCCCCGCTAGAAATACGGGCGGCCAAGTCTTAAGTTTCCAGGTCTTCACCGGGATTGGTGGTTTCATGCTGTAAGTCAGGTAAGCAATTTTATTAGGTCTTATTAAAGGTTTTTAAGGTGTCAATTATATATTTTGTATATTTGATAAAGGAATTGAGTGTGTCTTCTTTCCCGATAATGTGTTTTATAGTGTATGGTTCTACGTCCTGGTATTTTCCACAGATAGTTTCACATCTGGCATATGCATATCTGGGACAATATTTAATTAGATGTTCAATGGTTGGTATGGTGTCGTTATCGCATGGGCAGGTGGCGTTATTAATTATATGAAAGCGCGTTAATAGTAGATTGTTAACCAAGGGTTGAAAGGCACCCATTTCTGTCGAGGTAGTTTGGCGCTCGAACGCAGTGAGAGCGCCAATAGTCCGAGACGGAAATGGTGCCTTTCACCCGAGTTAAACACTCTACTTTTCATATCGAATGCGAGGAAATCAAACAAGACAAGGCAATTTCGCAAAATCAGTAATTGAAGTACCCAATAGACCTACGGCCATGATATTTTTCCTTAGGACTTACTTGCAATCGGAGACTTTACATGTGTGAAGATTAATAACCCCTAGCGAAAATCATTTAGATTGCAATATTTACGAAAACACACATTTTTTAACAAACTGCAGTCATTTTAAAATGATTTGTTCATTATAGTATGAAAATCAGCGGGATTGCCTCTTACTTTTTTATTTTATACTTTTTCGTTCTAAAAGCCGCAACAGACTACCAGACCGCACCGCGACCTTGGTGCGCCGCACCACGTAATAACATAATAAAAGTATTTTAAATATTAAATAACAATTAAATTAATAATAAAAGATTTTTTTATCTTGTATTTTATTTATTTTCATGAATATAGTGCTAAATAACTTTAAAAACCAATTTAATATTGTACAAACCAGGTACAAACGTTTAACTGTGGCTGTATAAGATTCTGCCTTTGCTCATTTACGCAAGTGTAAGGTTTAAAAAATAGTTTTGGTGTATTCCTTTTGGTTCCCGCCTTATGAAATCGAGTAAATAGAATTCAACGAAAGAAATCAAGAATAATTTGTTTTTAACAATTTACTTACATCATTTTTTATAAAAAAAAGGATCAATGTGGGATTAGTAAAATTAAACAATTACCAATTGTACCAGGCGAGGAAATAAAGACACTATTTTTCCATTTTGTTTCCACCCAGTTGTTCGTGGGACGGGGACGCAGAGGAGTACACCACTTTTCTGCGCTAGAGCATAAACGTATCACTTTCTGCGCACCTTTTAGAACAACAACGACCCACTTTCGGAGCATGAGATATGAAAATAATATTTCGTGTAACCATGGCCTGTAAGTATCTGAGTTAACTGAAATGTGATATTGGTGTGCTTACGGAGAATATTGACGTCATCTAAAGTAGGTAGCCATTGTTTTACATGTTTCCCTGTTGTGCTATCTGTATATGATTTATTATGTGTGGCATATGTGTTGGATCTCATTTGTGATTTATGATACGACAAAGGGAAATAGTCAAAATCAGGTGGTTTCCGCAGTGTGGCCGCATGTTTGGCCGCGAGATCTGCCCTCTCATTGCCATCCAGGCCGACGTGGGCCTTGATCCAGCAGAAGTTGATCACCATTTCCCCAGACTCCTTAATGTTGTGGATGATTTTGTGAATACTGTTTATATGTCTGTTGGTACTGCTTCGGTTGGAGAGTTCCATAAGTACCGCTTTGGAGTCTGAGAAAATGGTGACCTTGCTCAATTTCTCGGAGAAGCATTTACGGCATGCCTGTTCCAACGCAAGGCACTCTGCCTGGAAAACGGTGCAGCTACTATGTAGTTTTAGCTTTTTCATAAAGTTTCTACCATCAGGATAGTCAATTATGTAAGCTGCACCGACCAGTCCATCATGCCTGCTTCCGTCCGTGTAAACACGATGCATGTCAGGATCGTCATAGTATTTTTCTAGGTCGTTTTGATTTATTACCTCTGATATGTTTGCGTCAATTCTGTGGGCGGGATGAAGAAGGTCTCTTATTGATATACGTTTGTCGTAGGTTATGTCGGTAGGTAAGTATTGAGTGACAAGGTAACGCTTCACCTCTTCCGTAGAAGCGACTTCCTTAACTTTGAGCGGGAGCGGTGTTAAACCAGCCAGCGCGATTGACGCGATGGTGGGGAGTGTGCGGAAGCCTCGTATTATCTTAATTGCGAAGCCTCGTTGGAGGCTTAGCAAGGCGTTTTGAACCTTTTTGTATATTATGGCATTTTGCCAAATCTCGGCTGCGTATGTTACTATGGGTTCGATGACCTGGCAGTAGATGGTGGCAACGTTCTCCGCCTGAACCCCCCACGTAGGTCTTATGTAGATGCAAATCTTTTTGTAGATGGCTATTGCTTTTTTAATTGCATACAGGCAGTGTTGGGTGAATCGGAGTCTTTGATCGATTACTACGCCAATCAGTTTGAAATGTTCGGTGAACTCCAGTCTAATCCCATTAATGTGAACTTTTGCGGCTTTGGCCTTGGGTGTGGTTGTTATCATTTTGGTCTTTTGGGGACCAAATCGGAGTTTATTGTTTATGCCCCACCTGTAAACACCATCCATTGACGTTATGCTCAAGTTGTAAGATATCGTCGGCTGTGCATATGAGGAGCACGTCATCCGCGTAAGCCTGGATGTGGTTTCCGGCGGGCAGGACTAGGTGCAGTAGTGCGTCCATTATTATGTTCCAGAAGATGGGTCCAAGTACCGATCCCTGGACACATCCTCTGGACTGTGTTTTGGTTTTAGTTGCACTGGCGTAATTCAAAATGATTTTCCTATCTTGCAGGTAACTCTTTATCATTTGAAGTAGGTTTTTAGGGCAGTTAATGTTTCTTAACCTGTTGATTAGTGCTGGCCACCAGGCATGGTCAAAAGCGCCCTCGATGTGTAGCGGTAAGGTGTGCAACTTGTACCTACCTAAAGCAGAGGTCGCAGGTTTTCGGTGAAGAAAACCATCGTGTGGAAACCGGAATAAGAAGACTGGGATGGTAGTTGATTTCGTAAAAACTAGTGAAAGCGTCAGTTCTTGAGATTCGGGATAACGATAAGACGAGGAAAAACAAGCCAGGCCGTGATTACTAGTTGTTAGTCAAATAAAAGCTACCTAGCTCTTTGCTTACAACGCGTGATCATACAGTCAGTCAAAGTTACTGCGTTACAGCGATGTCACCCACAACGGTGGGCGGTAAAAGCATTCGTCTTTTTCTAAGCGGGTGCTCAAAGGTAGCTTTACGAACTCAGTGTAAAATGAGGAAATGAATAAATAAATATTATAGGGACATTCTTACACAAATTGACTATGTCCCACGGTAAGCTCAAGAAGGCTTGATGTGGGTACTCAGACAACGATATATAGGTATAATATACAAATTCTTAAATACATAGAAAACATCCATGAGTCAGGAAAAAATATCTGTGCTCATCACGTAAATAAATGCCCTTACCGGGATTCGAACCCAGGACCATCGGCTTCATACCGATCGGCTCCATATCGGGTCACTAATACCCACTATAAAGGCCAGATCGGTCTTCAAGATGAGTGAATGTTTACTGTTGCAACTTGCGACAAATTGAATAAAAAATAAAACTATTGTAATGTAACTTTTTACGAGTATATACCATCCTTACGTATTCAATACCTAAAACGTTACGATACTAGTGCGATAAGTAGGAAATAAATACGAGTGGCGATAAATTAAAACACGACACCGAAGGGTGTTTTAAATCGACACGAGTTGCAAATTACCTTTTCTCAAACATGCAATGAATTATTGATGTTATGTTCCTTATAATAGGCTGCGAAGTATGACGTTTCAGGTGCGACTAGGACAAGAGGTCGTTAATTGAATTTCATACAAATCTTGCAGGCCTAGGCCGGCAAAGTCCTCTTTAAAATTTCCATTTCACAGATATTTGTGACACACCATCGTGGCATTCAGCCATTAAAGTGGTAACACGCTGTCGCACCGCGCCGCGGCCTCGGAGCGTCGCACCCATGGGTGAGAGCGAGAAAGAGATATCCACGCTCCAGGGTCGCGGTGCGGTGCGATGGTGTGTTACCACTTAAAAAAAAATAGGCAGTATTTGGTTTATGGTACGATTTCTTTTTTTTTTTCATCTTTATAGGGCTGTATCTCCTAAACCGTACGTCGTAGCGCAAAAATAATTAAATTTTCGTTCCCCTTTATGAAACCCCCAAGTCATATTTAAAAAACACAAAAAAAGAAAAAAATAGAAAGAAAGAAAAGAAAGAAAAATATTTATAGGGCTGTATCTCCTAAACTGTGCGTCGTAGCGCAAAAATAATAAAATTTTTGTTCCTCTGTAAGAAACCCCTAATTAATATTTAAAAAAAAAAACACAAAAAAGAAAAAATATACAAAAAAAAACATTATAATGCTGTATCTCTTAAACCGTACGTCGTAGCGCAAAAATAATCAATTTTTCGCCCCTAAGTCATATTTAAAAAACACAATATATTTATTATATATATATATATATATATATATATATATATTATAAATTATAAAATAAATATATATATATATATACAGTAGAGTCCGGTTAGTACGACTCCGCATATAACAACCAACCGCTTATAGCGACGAAAGTATAGGCACTTGTTTGGTTTTAGTACAAGCTACTATGAAAGCACAACCGTTTATTACGACTCCGCTTATAACGACCGATCGCTTTTAACGACGGAAATTGACTCAAAATCCGTCCATCAAGTCCGGTTACAACGACGAGCGACGTAGTTTTTACAAATAAATTGTTGGTAAGAAGCTTACTCCGTCCCGCGCATCCAACTACCCTCCCCCTTTTGCCTATACGGAGCAAGATGAAATAGTCATGTGACTTTTCGTAATTTTGCAAACTAAATAAAACCCAATTCCCATTATTCAATTGAGCTTAAACTTCACATACATAATTATGTAAGTATTGTGTGACAATGCAATACATATTTTGGTAGGTAAGTACCTTCGAGCTGATCTGATGATGGACACAGGAGGTGGCCATAGGAACTGTGTGATAAAACAACGTCATCTTGATTAGATCCCCAAGAATTACGACTTTATATTTTACGGGATTCGAGTAATTTGCGGATGACGAGTGAGTACGCGTACCTTGAAAAGTGGCTTCTTCTAAAATAAATATTTTAAAAGAAATGTTTTTTTTTCTTTGATTATCGAATAAGTATTAATAAATACAAAATGATGTAATTATTTTGATAAAAAATATATATTAAAATTGGCAGTTCGTTTTGTACGACGCCCGGTTAGTACGACGTAATATCAGCGGTCCCTTGAGCGTCGTTATAACCGGACTCTACTGTATATTTATATGGCTGTATCTCCTAAACCGTGCATCGTAGCGCAAAAATAATAAAATTTTCGTTCCTCTGTACGAAACCCCTAATTAATATTTAAAAAAAAACTTAATAATGCTGTATCTCCTAAACCGTACGTCGTAGCGCAAAAATAATGAAATTTTCGTTCCCCATAGGAATCCCACGCACTGCACAACCTATCACATTAGGACATGAAACAATCATCATCATCCATTTTTATTATTATTTCATTGCATGTTTGAGAAAAGCACTATACATTCCTCGGCGGGAAATATGGGGTGGCCCGCCTCAATGTCTTCGGCCGGCAACCCCTTTTGTCCCGGCCTCTGTAGTAATGTACTAATTTTCTACTAGTCGACTGTAATTCTTGAATTAAGATTTCTTATACCAAACTGCAATTGGGTATTTTTAATGTATGGGCTCCCAACTCAACTATAATATTCATTTCGATACAGTTTAGTCAACTATAATGAAATTGCCCAATCACAGCTCGCCGCGATCAAGAGGACGAAACAAAACCATAGCTCGAATTAATTATTTTCATGGAGTTATAAGAAGGAGTGAACTGTCACTTTTTTTGCCATACTAAATTGAACCTTATCACAGAGCCAGAAAGACGTTCGTACCAGTACAGAGAAAACGGTCCACTTGAGATAGCAAAGGTGGGCCGCGGTGTCTCACTCGCACATGTTGCCAATGTTAAAAATATACCATTGTGGTAGTATTTATATCAATATACTACTAAAATTAAATACCTTCTTCTATTATTTAAGTACTATATTCAGAGTACGGTTCTGATATCTTTTAGGAAATTTGTAAATAATTATGATGTCAATATTATTAACTGATTTAACCAAGCATGTGCACAACAATAAAAAACACTAATTTTGATATGGTAGACATTGTAGTAGTAAGTTTGAATATTAATTGGTATCCCTAACCTGATGACATATTTACAAAACACGTGAATGCAAAATTTCTTAAAAATGGTGAAGAAATGTTGCGTTAAAGGTTGTGGGAGTGAAATAATTTCTAATTGTGTAATATCGTTTCACAAGGAAGCCACAATTATTACATTTTACGATAAAAATACAAGTTAGACATTGTCAAACTCATTAGGGTGACTATGATGTCGGCACGATGAGAACCAGTTTTACCACTTCCTTTATGGTTTTACACAATTCTTATTACGTACTTAAACGTAAGTTTTCATAAATAGGTATGTATTTATTTCGGCATGTTTAAATTGGTGAAATGAGAGCCAATACAGAATAAATAATTGCAAAAATTGAAATCCAAAGTCCTTAAACATTACAGACACATTTATAAATTGTTATAATAATAAAAAAACACATAGATAATAAAAGAAAAATAGAAGTTTATCGTAATTTACTGACTTTTGGGACGATACCAGAAACGTTACTGGGAATTTAGTCCTCATAAGCACGAGCGCTTTTTCAACGCGCGTTACAAAAGGGGTTGAATCCGTTCACACGCTAAATTCGATTTAACGACCAACGCTTAAAGTCGAAAAAAAAAAACAAGGCTTGATAAAAAGCGCCACCACCATCGTGTGAACAAATACACATGTTTCCATTTGTTCATTCTAAAGCGCTTTTTTAACGCGCGTTGAAAAAGCGCTCGTGCGTATGAGGGCTTACCCTCTTTGGAAAATTTACTGGGAACGGCACATCACTAGTTTCTTTACATTTCACGACTCTTCTCTTTTCGCACAGATGGCCTACCACCGTGAACACCGAAGTTCGCAAATTACGGGCATCTTTCTCTTTGACTCCTATAAAGGAGTAATTACAGTGACAGAGAAAGATGCTCGCAATTTGCGAACTTCGGTGTTTATGGTTTTCGGTGACGCCGAAATAATTTTTAGCTTGTAAGATTTTTACTATTGTACGTATGTTAGTTTGTAAGGTATGGGCCTTAGTCGCCTGATAATAAATGATATTTATTTTTTTAATTTAATTTATGCTCCAGTGATAAGCGTCCTAGTTAAAAACTATAACAAACGGGCGTAGCGGATCCACGCGACCCTGAGGCAGTGGCGGATTTGCTCTAAGGCCGAGTAGGCCCGGGCCTAGGGTGGCAGTCTATATGATGGGTGCTGAGAAAGGGGCGTCTAGTGCTTGCTACAGGGCCTGGGGCCTAGGACGGCAAATACTGTAAATCCCCCACTGCCCTGAGGGCCTACCCCACACCACTTTCGACATTTTGTCTCTCTGTCGCACTTGTAAATTCGTACGTAAGTGTGACAGAGAGGCAACACGTCGAACTTGGTTCGCGGTAGACCCTCTGGTTCTGTCACCATATCTGTCTCTCTATCTCTCTCACTCATACCCGTGTTCTTGACAGACGTTACGGCGGACCACATTCCTGACGATCCACCATGTTCGTGGTCCAGTGCGCCTATTAGCAACAGCTTTTAGAACAACTAAATTAAGTGCCTAAGGTTGTGTGAAGCGTTTTACAGAAGAGAAAAGACTACATCCATCCCTTTTCAGGCCATAATACTAGTACAGCGAAAATACAGTATGATTCTCTATAACTATGCACGAATAAGAAAAGATCCTGGCCAAACTATATATTCAATGTTATCCTAATATCCCACATACATATGACTTATGGTCACCCTAATTAGAAAGAGATGCAACGGCCCACCTTGACTTCTCATGTGGACACACTTTTTGGCTAATGTACTCTGTCCGGTTTACTCTCTAGGTCCGTGATTATTTTAGGTTGTATAGTAGAAACAATTGGTTCATAAGTCAGAAACGCGCATGTGACACCCTTCACAACAACATCCATAGACTACGAAAACCACTTAGTGTTGCTTGTTAGTCTCCATAGGCTACGGTGGCCAAAATCGAGAAAACAACTGTCTAAAAATTGAATTTAGCGCGGAGCAAGTACCAGGGCCTCATGAGTTACGAGAAGGTGTCGTTGACCAGCCCGCCGTGGGGCGCGGGGCGCGGCGACCAGGTCGCGTACCCAGTAAGAAGGTATCGCGGCTGCTCGCGAATCTTAGCCGTATACTTTTAGTTTGGTTTGTTTGTATGATTCTACTAGTTCAAAGTATTATTTTTTCACATCACCTAATCGGAAAATGGATTTTTCTTCCCTGCTAGGAGGGATCAAAGTGGCACTTTTCTGTTCAACGACATTTCATTGCCAGTATAAAATATTAATATAATTAACTATGAATATCGTATGTACAGCCTGGCAAAAAAGAGTAGAAATTAAAAAGTGGCAACACTGTAGTGTCAACACTAAGATCTTTTTATTTTCCTCATAGTTGATGTGAAAAGCAGTATGTGTCACACGGTATCAAAATTATTTCGTCTTGGGCGTTAACACACGCCTCACTACGTTCGGGATTCTATTGTAGAATCCATCGCTTCATTCAGGATTCAATGTACGCCCTTGACGGAAATATATCATTTTGATCCCTTGTAACACAAACTACTATTGTTGACTAGTAGAAAAAGTATTGTATACAATAGTGATATAATCAAGCTTTTCAATCTCGTACCTTAATACTTAGGCAACTCAGCAAGCTTCGTTGCCTAAACACGGTACTCGACTGAAAAACTCTCTATTATATCACGATTGTATAAAATACTATTTCGCACGTGTATTGTAGATACAACATTTTATTACAGTAGGTACATTGCCCTTAAAATTTTCGACATATGCACTAAGGTATTGTGCCAATTATCGCACTTATTGAATCACGGAAAAGAACAATAAAATGTCTTTATACGTACGGAACCCTTAAAAATAGCCATGTCAGATAATTCAGATATATACCTACGTCAGTCCATACAATGGTCAGTCCATTGGCCGCCTATTTTCGTCAGAGGGGAACGCCGAACTGAAAACAGGAATTCCGCCTCAAGCCACCTCGGACATTAACCTCCTAAAGCTCAAGTTCCTACGTATAAGTAGTAGGTACTTATTAAGTTAGATGAAATTTTCAAATGGAACTTGCATTTCTTGTTTCTTAAAATGTTGAAACATAGAAAAATCAACTCAATTTCTTACGCTATAGGTTCAAATTTCACTGGCAAATTTAGGATTTTTTTCTTGTATGGCCTTAGGGGGATAAAATGTTTGAGTAATTAGGTAAGTACCAAGACCTACACAATATGGCTATGGCATGTATTTTTAATTTGTAATGACAGCCTTTTTGTAAGAAATATGTAAATCATCTTGTATTAATAAGATTAGATATTGTATCAAATAAAGCCCAAATGTCGATTTCCTTGCCTTAGGGCTTTCGAACCAGTCAGTTCGCAGTACTTACGCAAGGTCGGTGATAGCTGATAGCGGTTCCGCGTTGAATACCAATTATGAGTAACACTGACTCATGGATAGATGTTACGGATTCAATCAGGATTCGAATACCTATGAAATATGTATGTAAGGTAAACGTACTGGTGCTCGACACGGTCCCAGTACATGTCATCTTGAAACTTAAGTCATTGTCAATAGAGGTGTCAGCGAGGTGTCATCTATTGGGCATTAGCATGTCGAGCACTAGTACGTTTACCTTACCTACTTACGAAGTATACCTAAAAGTAGAACTGCCATTACGTATGCTAAAAACTGCGGACGTTTCAATAGGAATAAATTATAAATAAAGATAATATTCAGATTGACATATCTGAAAAAATAAAACCTAGATCACTAATATACAGTATGAAGAATTGTCAGTAAGTAAATATACTGTAGATGGTAGTTTTCGGTAGTCAAAGTTGTTCTTTTTGGCATTTCTTTTGGACTGTGTACATATTACGGCGTTTTAGTTATCAACTTTTTTATTGATTTCGAGGAAAGTTGCGGGAGAATAAGAAAAACGCGCAACTAATAAAAGAAACTTTATTCCCTAACGGAGATGAATAAAAATTACAGATGGCATCTTTGCACTTACACTAACTTATTTAGCGAGAACTTAATTCAAGTAGTCATAAATTTTTGTACAACATAATTTTATAGGCTCTCAGTCCCTTACACTTGTCAAAAATGCTTTTTCCAAAAATGGTTTGAAAAGTAAACAACCAATAAAGTCGAAATTACACTTTTACATCTTTATCATGCATAAAAAGAGATGCAACAAAACATGAAATATGTTCTATAACTCTAAAACGTTTTATACTAATTTAGACATCCACAATCCTGCTCACGATTACTGACACAATTTATACACATGGACTTGGTGTATTAGATCATATTCTTTTATCTAGCAAGAATACATGTGGCTTTCCATCAGAGAAAGGTCCTTATGCTTCATGTGCAATAAGGACCTTTCTATCAGTATTTGTTGGAATTTCAGATAATAAGTATCTTATTGCACTTAAAGCATAGGGAAATGCTTGATGGAAAGCCACATATATCAGAAAAAAAAAACAAATAAACCGAGTACCTCCCCAATAAACCAACCGACTGTTACATAACGGACTATAGTTCGTTTTTTTAGCATTAGAAATAAGGTAAACAATCTTGATGTGTCTTTTAATTGAAAAACACGTATTAAAAATAAGTCACAGCAAATATGTAACAATCATGAATCTAATACGGTCATTTATATTCTTCTGCTTTCATAAGTAATAGTTACTGATTTTAAAAAAGCGTTATTCAATTAAAAGACATGTCAAGATCGCTTACCTTTTATCTAATGCTAAAAAAAACGAACTATAAACAGATACCGTTTTAATTTGCCTAGTTGTTTTTAATCAATACCTAACCAGCAAATGGGTTTACACGAGGCTATCTGCCGCGCGACAAACGAATTTGACTCTCAACAGGTGAAAATAAGTTAAAAATCTTCTGTTATTTTTAATATTGTGTGTATAGGTAAATTATTTTCATTTCTAATTTTTTTTTCATTAAAAAAAGAACGTTTTTTGTTGACTAAAGTAAGTTCAAGACCAGCAAAAACACCCAAGTCCAAATGCCAACGCGTAACCAAAAACAATTTTATAACAAAACAACGACCAAGACACATACAAGTACAATAACCACACCATTACCTATTCATAAACGTTATGTACAAAATTTTATAACTCTACTAAAAATACAGAATAATAACAATAATCCGCGTTAAATTACTACTACCGATTAAAATTTCCATTTTATTGTATTAAAAGCTAACGTATGAAAGGACCAAGAGTATATCTGCACAATATATAGAACTTGTCGAAATGCAGAAAATATATTTTATTTAATATAATATACGTCATAAATTTAAGGCATGCACTCGTCGACTATTGCATAGGCACTATATTCATGTTATGGGTCAACCAACACTGTACTATTTAACCGTAGGTACCTATAGTAAAAAAACATAAGGCATACATTGTTCTAAGGCACAAAAAAATAGGAGGAATCCAGATCAAATTACAATTACCTGTTATTACAATCAGAATACGCCTCTAACAGCTAAATATTTGAGTTCGATACCCTTACATAAGTTATTTTTACCAATAATGTAAGTAAATACATAAAATACTTTCGTCGTTAATTTACTTTTCACGTTTTACATAATTTTATTGGTGAGAAATTCACAATTCAGTTAGTAATGGTATCGAATAAATTAGTAATGGTATCGAATAAGAAAACTGTCCGTTGAGAATTACATCTGTCTATTTATATGTTAATAATTCAAACCCGCTAGCTCAGGACGGGAATTTATATTTAAAGGCACATTATAACAGGCCACGCTGTCCATAGAAATAAAAATTTTTCATGAGACCACACCAACTTTATTTTACTGGTCTATAGGTACTATGTGATGAAATATTTTAGCGAATGTGCACAAATCTTTTAAAAAAAGTATTTCAAAAAAGAATTTAACAAACCCAGATTAAATTTATAACCTGTTATTTTTGATATTCCGTTTGTATGGCGACAAGCGACAAGTAGGTAAACCCTGAGGTAAATTTCTAGAATCAGTTGATTATGAAGGTGGTTTGGCCTCAAATTCGGAACTATTCTTTTTATATAAAACCTGTTTAGGTACAAGTAATGGTAGGGACAAACTGAACCCACGCAACGCGACGTATGCAATGCTTTATGAAATCTGGACCCTGAAATTTGTATGCTTAGAAACAGACTTGTCATACGTTGCGTTGCGTATGACAAGTATGGTATGTTTCTAAGTATACAAATTTCAGGGTCTAGATTTCATAATGCATTGCATACGTTACGTACGTGGGCTCAGTTTGTCCCTACCTGTTTATTTGCGTTTCTGTCTACTTATTGTGTATCTAATACTTTTACAGTACCATAACGTAATAAAATGTGGAAACTTTTGTATACACATGTACAAAATAAATCTCCTAAACATATTCAACACACTCTGTTAACTTCTGTAATCTAAGAAAGCTATCCGATTTCTGATCGGTACATATTTCTGTAGGTAAACCCGTCATATTTTTTTAATATAATCGGGTTTGACAAAAAAAACATTGTATTTTATGATTTATGAACAGTCGAATTGAATGAAGTGAATTTGATATTCTGGCATTTACATACTTTGCAATTGTTTAGAATTGTTATGAATCGAGCTCCGATTATTACTTGGTTTCCTGTTGGCATAGCTAGTAGGCCGCAAGTTTGCCCTAAATATAATTTACTCTCAACCGCCAATATAAAACCAACTTTACCTATAAACTGAAATAGATGTCTTATACATACTAAAGAAAATGTGACAAAGCCCTCCAGTGGCGGATCTATTTTATAATTTAAATATATGTAGTAATGTGACTACTTAAAAACACAAATCAAAATTTTTGATAAAATAATTTGATTTGTTCCCTAACTTTACCTCTACCTAGTTTAAAAAGGCCATAAACAACCGCATTGTATTACAAACTGTGGATAGTCACAAAACTTTGATACACACTCATTAAATCGTCTTCACAACGCCTATCTAATCAATATTCATTAGTTTCATTGCACTATCAAGGCGATGGGACGTCTTCAGGAACTATAGCTCTTAATATATTTTGAGATCAATTTTATCTTTATTTTTGACATAGGACGTCCCGATTTGGTGTCATACACTGAACTATAGTACTTCGGTTGAATAATTCCATCAAGCAGCAGAAGATGTTGACTTAGGTATATTAGATATTTTAGAAATCGACATAGCAATAGGGTTACTAAGGGCAATCGAAAATAACTGCCGAAGTACGGTACGCCCTTGAACCACGTTTGATTATTTTACTGTACCTTTTGAAACTTTTTATTAACTTAATAAGTGTACATATTACTTGATTGCTTGTCTAAGTAATATTCAAAAATTAAAAAAACATTCTCTATTAGCATTACTGCTTACTAGTTAACACATGACCAAGGCACGGCTCAAACTATTTAGTTTTAGAAATATAAGAAGAGTTAATAGGTAGGTACTTTTTATTAGAGTTCAGTGGTGCTTCAGAAATATTACGCAATTTAGTATAAGGTATAAGTTAGAACTGTTACAAGTCTATAGTTTTCCATTGAAAGGGAAAATGGAAATAGGTTCCATGTGGGAGAATAAAAGTTTCTTCTACGTTTTCTTGGCAATGTATCTTACAAGATATCTACATAAGTTTACATTAAACCCTCTGTTTGTACTTTATTCGAAGATTTTTTTGCTTTATCAGGCGCAAGCGAGGCTAGAACTCTCGATTTTTTTATCGAAGAAAAGAAAAGAAATCCATAGAATATGTAATATGTCAGCAACTTCAAAATATAACATATAGTAAGATATTATGAGGCACATAGTACTAGGCACATTAACTGTAGAAATATGTTTTAACTTTTTAAGGTCACTGAAATTGAATGGTATTAGATTTATATTCATACTTCATTTCCCAAACGACTGCTACCGTCTTTTTTAAGTAAACTTTTTAGATTATTTTTAACGCATAGCTGCATTCATCACATGTCAGAGTAGATAAATTATTAAAACTTATTTTTTTTAACTGTTAGCGTATAAGCTACTTTATTCCGGATTCCAGTAACTCAGATGGCCGTATATGTCCAAATGTCTTTTTTAAGTAAACTTTTTAGATTATTTTTAACGCATAGCCTGCATTCATCACATGTCAGAGTAGATAAATTTATAAACTTATTTTTTTAACTGTTAGCGTATAAGCTACTTTATTCCGGATTCCAGTAACTCAGATGGCCGTATATGTCCAAATACTCGTGTTCTATCTTTTTCCTTTTATAGGCATTGCAAACGAAAGTAACTCCATATTTGCGAAAATATTAAAGCGAATTCTGTTGTGGGCATAAGGTGCAACAAAATGAGATAATACAATCAGAAGCATGTCTTACTAACAGTCTATGATTTAGATTATTACAACATATAGAACACATATCACTTATTTAACTATTGTACCTGTGACTTTTACATAATTTATACAATATATTGCAAAGTATGTTTCTTCTACAGTAGTATCCAGTAGCAAAATTCTTCTCAAAAACCAAGATATAATGTCAGAGCGAACATTCGCACATTGGTGTCGATAAAGCCTTGCTCAAAAGTATTGAGCATCCATGTACATTCTACATGCAATTATTATATATGATAAATATTATATATGACGATAGTAATAAATACACAGGATGCATAGCAGTTTATTTGACGTGTTTGATGTTACATTCTATAACTGATAAATAACTGTTTTATTACGAATAATGAAAAAAAGGAATGCTCAATACTTTTTACTCTATAAATACAAGGCTGATCTAAAACGCGGTATTTCTACATCATAAATTCGTTATACAAATGGTATAAATATTGCAAAGTCACAAAACATACAAAATACATAAATATAAAGCTGCATTTTTGACTACACTATGAACGTACGTTAATTCTTACAAAAATATGCCCTAAAATAACATACGATCCGTACATATATTGATAATATCACCGATTCACCTTGACAAAAAGCATGCAAGATGTCATACAATAAATTTGGACTTGTTTAAAATAAAAATACCATTATAGAGCATTATGTACATTGATAATATCTATCTTGTCATAAACATTTAAGAGTATAATTATTTCTTAATTTATGTCTTTATACTTATTTTAACAATTACACTTAGATGACTTACGGCTTGGACACTTACTTTGAGCTTATTTAGAAAAACTATTGAAGCTATAACAGTATACTTGCGCCTATAGCCATTGTATCCTTCTACCAACGATAATATCAGCAAGAGAATAATGAACTGTGACTTTTTTGAGACATGAAGTTTCGTTAGCTTGCTTACATAATACATCCATATACAGCTGTGCGCAATGTAATAGCAGTCAATGAGAAAATTAAAATTAAGGGAAAATCTTAACTTTAGATCAATCATATAGTTCTAATATGATTGATCTAAAGTTTAGTAGTAAACTTTTTTTAAATATTCTTCTGCGCTACTTAACACTAATTCAAAATTAACTATAAACTTTACCTAAATAATATTGTAAGTAAAATAATAATAATGATGAAAACCGGCTTTTTACTTCCTAGCGGCAATTCTTATAAAACTGGAAAATCCAATGAAAAATATACAATTGTGTACCATCATTTCAATTTAGTATCTTGCCCATTATTTTCAATCCAAGCTCCCACCCATCCACCCACCTATCTGCACCCATTTCATTTGAAACAAAAAAAAAACTAAGGCGATCTTCCTCCCAGAATGCATGTGAGTGGTCAATCATTAAGTTAAGACTGTTGATTTTTGACCGACTTGTTTGCTTCCTTGTGGTTTTGGTTTGTTTGCTTGCTTGCTTTAGGATCTAGTGATAGTGCCGCTCACGACTAAGCATTATTGTTCATAACCTATTTTTAGAAATTATTTACTCAAGTTACTCTACTATAAATAAACTGCTATTATATTGCACACTATAATGTACATCTGGCCAGAAATATTGACCCATTTTAATTTTTATACGTAGAATATTTTTACTTCATGACTTCTTTAATTTCGAAAATTTAAATGACGTAATATAAAGGAAGGCAGGAAGGAAGGAATGACATACTAGACTGGAGTTTTTTGTTTTTTACGTACTAACGAATGGTGTTCCATAGAGCTTATACGTTTGTCATACAAAAATCCTCAACTTCCTTTACTTAGGTATCGTAATCTGTCGCTTAATAGGACGATTTTGTACAAAAAGCAACAATAGTAGGGGATGAAATGAAACTACGCGTCAAAAGTATGTAACTACCATTCTCACGTGGTTTTACAAAGAGATATATTATATATTAAACAATGAGTGTGGACAGTGAAAGATACTTTTGAAAAACTATAGAAATATATTTATATCAGACAGGCGGTCAGATACTTTTGGCGCGTTTTTTTTCGCTGCTGTACCATTGATGCTGACTGTACTCAGGCCTTCGGCCCGCCGTTTCGCTTGTCTAAGACACTTACTATTGGGTCGTGTTTAAGCTCCAGCTGCCTCCTCTCAGGTGTCGCTTCGGGCCTTCGGCCCTACGCGGAGCTTGGCCCTTGGCCTTCGCAAGCCTTGACGCTTCGCCCTTGTAATTAACAGATGTTTAAATACATTTTAATAGTTTACATAAATATGTAGGTATAATATTTTTTTTTATTTCAGACTCGTGCATGACGGGGTCAATACTTCTGGGCAAGTTAGTATCAATTTTGTATTGCTGCAACGTACTAATATGTTACCTTCCTTGCTATCTTTTTGCTTCCTGTTTTATCACTCATTGTCATTAAATTGGATTTTATTACTTAAATAGGTACTGCACTAGAACTAAAAACGTTGTCACTAAGGTTTCGTCAAAACGCTTTATGAAGGTCCAGAAATAACTCGCTATATACATAGCTACATTGCAAAATTCAAACTCGAACTGCATAATTTGTTTTTTTTTTCAATATCACTGTGGTAACCAAACAAATTCATTTTTACCGGGCTACCATGTATGGCGAGTCTTATAATAAGATCTGCATTTGACATTAGTAGCTTTCGCACATTTTATCACATACATTTTAGTGAAATTTGTACTTCAATTTCTGTGTTAAACTCTACTAAATTTTAACCCCCAATAATGTTCTCAAGTAAAAAAAAATACCGAGGTTGCGAAAGCCATTAAAAACATGTAGGAATAGGTATAACAACGGATACCCATAAGGAATAATGTGTAAAAGATTGCGCGAATTAAACGTTTATAAAAGTAAAATAATGTACAAATGTACAAAATGTTCGCGTTTAAAATGCAGTAATACGAGGGCAATTTGCGTGCATTAAATGGTCGCACGAGTAATACGAAGGAAATACATACGGTGGGGTCGGAATTCGGTCACACAGCTAGGACACAGAGGAGATGGCGTTGTGGGGTGACCCCATCTGCGTCAGGACTTTGTCCAGCCACTGTAGCGGGCCGTGGAGATGGATCTCGATCCAGCACGGGGTCGACGTCACGTCCTGGCGGTGGTACTCTGCTCCCCATCCCTTCACGAACGACATTCGGATCGTGCACATCTTGGTGAGCTCGTAGACCGCTTCGAAGCCGTGATTTACGCTCTGAGACAGCAGCTGCGCGAACTCGCGATTGTTGAAGATCTTCAGGGAGCAGCCGGGCGGTATCTTACACACGGTGGAGGCGTGGAAACCGTGGTGGTGGTTGCAGTTGCGGCTCTGCACGAAGATGGCGGCGTCGGACAGACATTCGGCGTACACTTCCCCGCCCACGTAGTACAAATGCACGCCTTTTCCTATGTGGCGTCTGGTGTTTTCAATAGTCGAGTTTCTGTTGACGTTGCTCAGTTGTCCTAGGCAGAATCTGTCGCTGTTGTTGGACGGATCCGTGAAGCCGTCGACGACGACCGCGTGGGAGTTGCAATGAAACACCTCCCCAACTCTGCAGTTCAGTTCGTAGTAGGCTACTGAAGCCCAATATACCGGTTCCTGGTAAGACACGGGCGCGACTTCGCCCGGTGGTTCCATGTCGTCCGAGGGCGGGGAGTACGCTGGTGGAGGCGTGTCCGGGAGTTCAGAACTGGCCGAAGGGGGAAAGCCCGATCCGGAATAAGAGACATTGTGGGGCATTGCGGGTTCCGCAGTTCTTTGGAAGGGCATGTGAGAATGCCCAGGTGGGAATTCCGAGTGTCGTGGTACTAAGACAGGAGGGAGGACGGGGCTCTCCACCCGTTTATAGTGGTAAGGGTTGATGCAGACCTCCTTCTGTTTGGCGCTGAATGGGTATTGGCAGATCTCGAGGGGCTTGAGCTCGTGGTGGGACTGTAGGTCGGGCCAGCGCCACACGCGGCAGTAAATCACGTGTGGCAGCCCTTTGCGGTGGGAAACCTGGAACATACAAGTTTAAGTGTTGCACTTAAAATGTTTCTACAATGCTATAACAATTTATTACTCCATGCCTTATAAAAGTAAATCAATTAATACCTGTAACCGGCCGTCGAGTGAGCGTGGTATGGTGACGCACTTAGATGGAGTTCCGGGGCATGAAAGTGCTCGCTCTAATTCTTCTATAGCTCCTTTCCTCTTCTTCAGCTTCTTCACGAGGCTGTCTACGGCCTTCTCCGCCCATTTTTCTTCCTCGTCGCCCTGAAAAAATATTTACAGATCAATACAAGTTTAGTAACAGTAAACATTTTTGTTGATTATTGAATCACAACTGCCTCTACAAAGGTTAAAAGTTAAGGGTGGGGGACACATTTTTTTTTTCTTATGGAGTGAATTATTTCCGATAATATTATGTTTATCAAAAAAATGGTTATTGCATCAAACATCAACATTTATTCAGCAAATAGGCCACAAGGGCACTTTTACACGTCAACATTGAATTTACATACAAACAAAAATACAACAATTTTATAAAATAATACTAACACTTCAAACTAACGTATTACAATTACTTAGAGATGTATATGGTCTCTTAATGTCGAATTACATAAAAAAATACAGATACAAAACACAAAAAAAATCTATAATATTTAGAGGTATAAATGTCTCTAGGTGTTAGAACTATAAGATTAAATAGTTTATCAAATTATCCTTAGAGATGTATAGGGTCTCCAAGAGTCAATATCCTGTATAATTAACACATTCATTAAGAGAAAAGAAACATACGAGAGCAGAATGAGGCGTCTCACTGTAATTAATTAATAAAAATAAAATTACAGTGCAGACCCCTCATAGTTTTTTTTTTCTATTTAATTGATTTAGATATCCATGCCAAATTTCAACTATATAGCACTAATAATCATGGAGCAAAGCGGCGTACGGACAGACCGACAGACGGCCATGGCAATACTATAAAGGGTTCCTAGTTGAATATGGAGCCCTAAAAACGAAAAAACTTTATCAAAAATAATTTTAAATGCATGTAGGATGTAGGTAAATTTCATAAGTATAAATGAATCTTCCTAATTTTGTATTACTTATTACAAGAATTTATAGTAGGTTTTCAAAATTCGTTACAAGTACAATATCAAGTTCTCACGAGAAAAACAACATGGGTGCAGTTGTTACTTAGAAATTGACTATAACAGTATGTTTTGTACTTCATGAATCATTATTTACAGAACTACTCAACTGGTGACTCATAGGTATCACTTGAATATAAAAATGTGAGTGACAAACATGACATGACATTATTAACTTTTCATTGTAGGTACAGTCGCCATCAGATATATAGGAGCGGCCAAGGTGTTTACAATATCTGAACACGCGCTCTAACGCCCTGACAATAGAGGCGTGTTCCGATATTTGTGAGCACCTTGGCCGCTCCGATATATCTGATGGCGACTGTACTTGATGCAGGTGGCAGTTGAAAGGTTGTCAGAGCATTTCATTTTTTTTTCCTAAATTGCTTCATGTTAAGGTTTACCACACCTGATGTTAAAGATGTTGATAAAAAATAATAGTTTAAAAAACACTAGAAAAACACGCTTTTTGTTATAACCTTGAAACCTGATCGTGTTCAAAGTCCATTACGTGACCTTTCTCACAAGTGCAAACACGACTATGATACGATATTCCATCATGGAATGCCAGTGCCTATCTTCCGGCTTCATCATCAGACCTTGAAACCTAATCATGGTCAAAGTTCATTACAAGACTTTTCTAACAAATCCAAACACAGCTATGATACGATGTTCCATCATGAAGTTCCAGTTAATATTTTCCGGCTCCATCATCAGATCAGTTTGACAGTACCATATTATTGTATTGTCATCAGAACTACATACAGCTGCCAATTTTCATGACGCTACGATCCTTGGAAGATGGTTAAATTAGTTACCTTAGATTCCATTACATAGTTAGTTACATACAGGTCGACCTAATGAAAGCGTGTTAAAAACTATACAATTTTTTATTGGCTAGTACTGTACTTACGTTTTGGAAAAATGCTAATCATATTCTTTATCTATTCCTCATGCAACCAGAATATAGAGGATCTTGTGTTAGTATTGATGTTATTTTTAATGATTCACAAATATAATTATCATAATCATTCAGTATTTGGAATAGTTTCAATGCCTTTTTTTAGAACTCATAAGTTTGTATAATTATGTAACAGTAACCTTAAGTATCTAATAGAAAATAAACTTACACTATAGTTTGTTTATTTTAACATTAGAAAGAAGGTAAGCGATCTTGACAAGTCTTTTAATTAAAAATAGGTACTTTCAAAAGTTTTGAGTTTCTTTTTACTTTGATAAGAGCTTATTAAATTTATACTTAAAAAGAAAAAAAACATCTTATAATTTCATATTATTCACTACGCCTTATAAAACAAAGTTTGTATGTTAGCGATAAATTCAAAAACTACTGAATGAATTTTCATGCAGTTTTCACCTATCAATAGAGTGATTCTTGAGGAAGGTTTGTGTATAATTTGTTAACCCGTGCGAAGGAGGGTTGCTAGTTAAGTACAATAAGTAACTGTGGTAGTTTATAATAGAGTTGAGGTGGTTTTCTACTTAAAGGTGGCTTTGTTTTGAGATTTAAATGTTTGCTAGCTGTATGACTATAGCTAATACTTTGCCATTTAACTTTAAACCTTGTGATTAGGCAGACCAACCATGGTTATGGATACTGCGGGATATGTGTGAATATAGTTTTACTTCATATCATAGTTCATATTTACTTATCATAATACAAGTCCACCAGCCAAGCCTTTTACTTGGTAGTGAAGTTAACTAGGTATAACAATTACTATACCAACAGTGAGTAATGCCATCTAATGTCTTTATTTTGAACTATTATACTAGGGGATTGCCCAGGCAAGCCCTAGGGCAACCTGGATTTCTTTGGAGGAGGCTTTTACCTTACCTTTACCTTTTTTAGTTTCAATAAAAATTATGAAATTCAATGCATGCTGTTGACATAGGTATTTTAAATTATATAATTACTCAAATTTATTATACAATTGAAATTCATGATTTTAATTGCATCTCTTATAAATTATATTCTTTCTTAATTACTTACTGTTTTAGACGATTACTATAGCATGTAAGGTAATAAATTGATATATTTTTTAATTAAAATTCAATCTGTATGTAATTAATAAAGCTTTATTCATTCATTCATACTAGGGGGAGAATAAATTGTAATAATCTTAGCATACGTGAAGGAGGTAGTACCTCAGTTTTTGTTAATTTTACTTTCATTACCCTTCTCAAAGCATATGCAGAATAAACGTGAGGTAGAGGATTAAACTTATTAACCCGGTAGTCCTCGCTGTACATACTTGGGTAAAACAAATTTGAGACCTATCAGCCATTATCAGGCAGATTAGTTGTTCACAAGTACTTGAAATTTTTTACAAATATTTGAAAGAACCAAATCAAGAAAAACTTAAGAGATTTTGAAACTATATTACAATATAAAATTAACAGTGGCAAATTATCCTTAACTCAGCAGCATTTCCTGCTTTTCTAAATTGAACTTAATTCCACAACTTACCAAATCTAAACCACTACAATTTAGACCATATATCAAACCTTCCTCACTATAACAACACACAGTAACCTCCCTTATTTTATGTCAACACAATTGAGCAGAACACAAAATTCCATGCAATGGAAAGATAACTTACCATAAAAGGTCATGACTAGTTTGCTGCACATAATCATAGATGATTATAAAAGTATTTTTCCTGATGTTTGAGACTACAAGACGAATAGTGAGTGCATTTTAAAGATTTAATGCCTTCTGTTACATACATTTAGTACTCATAAAATTAACCCTAAATTTCTCAAACATTAGGAAATTACAGTAACAAAGTATTGTAGCACCACCTGAGAAGAAAAGCGAATATGTACTGCATATGTGGGGTTTAACCTGTTTCCAGCCCAGAAGTTTCTTGACGGCAGGACTTGTGAAAGAAAACAGGCTATTTAAGCTGGACATCGGCCCGCTGCTCGAGGATTCCCCATCGTCGGTGTCCATGGCGACCGCCCGATACTATGCTACGGTGACTCACTGCTCCAGGAGTTCAACAAATACACCACGGAAACGTTCAAACGGCCATCGATACTTGGTATTCCCCACAAGTACTATACTAATTACAAAACACCAAGCGTTCCGACGCTGATCACGAACGATAACACTAACACTGTATTCCTCTATTTAGAACACTTGTACGTTGCACTTTTAATTTGTGCTTCAACTCGTTCTCAGTTTTCTAGCTTGGGTCAGGATAAATTTCGAAAAATGAAAATAAAACGCTTGTCAAGTGCGTCAAGTGCCTCCATTGAACTTTTTTTTTAATTTGTGTCATTGAATAGTGATGTGACTAATATGATCAATGACGCTTACTTATTGAATACAACCGTCCTATATATTATACTACTCTTTGAATACAACTGAGTAATTAAGACTCAACTGATTACTTCTGGCCTACATGATCAATACAATTATTTTAAGTACCTAATTTATTGAAGCTTACATATACGAAATTATAGTAAATAAAGCATAAATAAAGAAATGAGTGTATGTGTACCTTTATATACCGTCCCTATTCACGCATATATCGTTTTTGGATGTGGCTACAAAAATTAAGTTAATAAAAGCGTGCAACCGTGTAAAGAAACGAACTATTCGCATTTTGCGAGAATTTTCTCGAATTATTTTGAATTGTCATTTCATTCATATTCGGTTTGGTATCTTGCGCTACGCTAAGCTATTTTGTGGTTAACGAACAAAGAGAAATACTGGTGATATCGATATTGTTTCATTGAAAACTCTTACTATACATAAATTATAGTAGATTTAAGTAATAAACTAATCACACGCATCAGCAATTATGGAACAGGTGAGTTAGGTTATAATGATTATCAACTAAACTTTCATTATGAATGAGTTACTTAAAATTAACTTATGATAATGGTTTTAGGTTAACCAGTTAAAGGAAAAAGGTAACGAGGCGTTGTCTGCCGGGAATTACGATGTCGCGATAAAGTGTTACACGGACGCTATCGCTTTAGACCCGAATAACCACGTTCTGTACAGCAACCGGTCAGCCGCTCACGCTAAGGCAGGAAAATATGATGAGGCTCTTGAGGACGCTGAAAAGACTGTGTCTCTTAACCCCACTTGGGGCAAAGGGTATTCCAGAAAGGGTTCAGCACTTGCTTTCCTAGGTAGATTCGATGAAGCAATCGCAGCTTACGAATTGGGACTGAAACACGAGCCTGGGAATCAGCAGTTGGTGTCAGGGCTGGACGAGGTGCGAGGACAGGCTGGCATGCTTAAGGAGTTCATGCAAAGGCTGGAGAATGATCCAGAATGCAGGGAGTGGATGAAGGATCCAGAATACATGAAATTAGTAATGGTTAGTACTATCTAGTAATTACATTTTATCATTAACATATATATCTATGGACTGGCCTTACGGGCACTAAAGATGGTGTGACTCACGAATTCCAGCCAATCGTGCAGTCTAACGCAACTATTTGCGACCAATAGCACACGTGATACGAACTCTTCAACCAATCGCGTTGTACCAGTGTCACACCGCTGTCCTGGCCCCTGTCATGCCTCATTATTATTGTCCGTAAAGCCAGTCCCTAGATATTTATGTCAATGCATTTTATTTAAACTTCACATCAGTTATATTTATGTGGAATGTATGGGGCCCAATACATTCCACGAGTCTTCTCTGCCCAAACGGACTCTATGTATCTTACATTTAAACTGTAAATAAATTGAATTCGAATACCTACTTAATAATTTTAAAACTAATATGGGATGGAATCTTAAATGAGGATCTTATGAGTGAAAATCATGTTAGTTTAAATCAACCTACTTAATAAGTTCACTGTCCCTGTCCCTATAATTTATTTTGGAATAATTGACCTGTGTAGATAACCTATGTGCTACTGATTACAATTAGTGAGGGAAGTAGTGTCACCCAATGTATGGGTTGTGTAAATTTTGGTATCAGATGAATTCACTTGGCACAGATGAAGTATCTTCTTCTTCTTCTTCCTCAGCGAGTATGCACCCACTGTTGGGCATACGCCTCTCCAAAACTCCTCCAAACAGCCCGATTTGCTGCTTCTCTCCTCCAGAGTGGGCCTGCTATCTTTTTAATGTGATCCTCCCATCTTATTGGAGGTCTGTGATCTAGTCTTTTTGAACGAGGCCTCCACGCTAGGATACACTTGCTCCATCTCATATCATCTCTGCGACATATGTGCCCGGCCCAGGCCCATTTAAGAGTAGCAATCCGTCGGCCAATGTCTACTACTTTGGTCCGTCGCCGGATCTCCTTGTTTCGAATTCTATTGCAGAGAGATATACCGAGCATACTGCGTTCCATCGCTCTTTGTGCAACTTTCGTCCGCCCCAAGCCTTATTTGCTGTCCGAGATAATTGTATTCTGTCACTTGTTCTAAAGGCTGGGTATCCAATGATATGGGGCTTTGGGATAAGTCTACTGTTGCCATAACTTTTGTTTTGTCCATATTCATTTTCAACCCAACACTTAGCGACGCGGCATACAGTTCCTCCAGCATATGTTGTAGGTCGTGTGCATTTTCGGACATGATGACTATGTCATCGGCATAGCGGAGATGATTGAGGCGTACGCCGTCGACATTTATACCTCTATCATCCCAATTGAGGGTTTTAAAAATGTCTTCCAAAGCACTTGTAAACAGCTTTGGCGAGATTACGTCTCCTTGACGCACTCCCCTCCTACTTGGGATAGGATCTGTGTTCTCCTTGAGCTGGACTGTCATAGTAGCTGTTTTGTAGAGGTTTCTAAGGATCACTATATCTTTCATCGATGTGGCTTCGCCTGAGGGATTGTGTGACAGCCCAATGTTCTACTGAGTCGGAACGCTTTTTCATAATCTACATAGGCTAGAAACAGGGGTCTATTATATTCTCTTGTTTTTTGTATGACTTGCCGTAATGTAAAAATATGATCAGTCGTCCCGAATCCCTTCCTAAATCCTGCCTGTTCCGGTTGCTGTCGTTCGTCTAGGCGCTGAGTCAGTCTGGTTGTTAAGGCCCTAGAAAACGTCTTCTAGACCTGACTAAGCAGGGAAATAGATCGGTAGTTCTTCAACAGGTTTCCGTTACCTAGATGAAGTATACGTAAAGCTAAGCCAACCCAGCCCGGTAGCCATCCGCCACCCCCTGGTGGGTAGGCAGGGGGGCATCCAAAGTTACACACCTTCTATCGGGTTCTATTTACACCTACCACCTCGAGTTTGGTATCATGTCCAGATAGAGCGGGCATGAGGAATTCATATTTGAGACATTTAATGTACAGTTTAATAGAAAAAAATAAAAATATTGACGCTCAAATCAAAATCGGCATGCTGTTTTTTTTATTCAACTATTACTATTATCAGCCGAAACTACAAATGCTAGAAAGTTGAAATTTGCACACCAGGTTACATTTATAATGTGTACAAGAGATAAGAAGCGATTTTGAAAAGTCAACCCCTAAGGGGGTTAAAAAGGGAATGAAAGTTTGTATGGGGTTCATGTTTTATTTTAAGCTAGGAATTTCAAACCTCTGTTAAAAGATATATTATTGAAATACAAGAAAACTAATTTCATCGTTTTTGAAAATTCATCCCCTAAGGTGGCGAAATAGGGGTTGAAAATTTGTATGGAGATCAAAACTTTTTTCGAGTGTGGGGCTTGAAACTTTTTATATGTGCATACTATTAGAATACAAGAAAAGTAATTTCAGCGTTTTTAAAAATTCATCCTCTAACAGGGTTAAAAAGGAGTTGAAAGCTTGAATCCATTACAAATTACTTTGACTGCCCCCCCTGCCTACCTGCCAGGGGCTGGCGGATGTCTACCGGGCTCAATTAGTTAAGCTTTACGTATATTACATCTGTGCTAAGTGAATTCATCCGATACCAAAATTTGCACCTTAATACACTACTTCCCGTACTAAATACAAACTCTGTTTTTTGGTTCACTTCAATTGGTGTCTGTCTTTTAAAGTCTTCCATTAAAGTAATGGGAATGATACGTAAAAAAATTGAATATTATAAAGTCCTAGTTGTAGGGACAAATTTGTTACCATATTATTTCTGGTATAATATTAGCAATAATTTGAAACTGTATATTTCGAATCAATTATGCACACCTCACTATGTGCCTTCATTTATTTCAGTCCATTGCATCAAACCCCTTTGACACTCGCAACATAACTAAAAACAAAGATAAGCGCTTCCCAAAAACCCTTGGTCATTACCTCGGTATCAACCTCAAAGGTAGTGAATGGCCCATGGATGTAGACCCTCCAGCACCGGAGCAAAAGCCAACACCACCACCAGAGACGCAAGAACCGCCTAAACCCAAATATGATGATTTACCAGAAAACAGAAGACTGGCATTACAAGAAAAAGATCTTGGCAATGAATGTTATAAAAAGAAAGACTTTGATGCTGCCATTCAGCACTACAGAAAAGCTATTGAACATGATTCTTCAGATATAACATTTTACACAAATATGGCTGCAGTTTATTTTGAGAAAAAGGAATATGAAAAGTGCATCAAGGAGTGTGAGAACGCCATAGAGATTGGAAGGGAAAATAGAGCTGATTTTAAGTTAATAGCTAAAGCCTTTACCAGAATCGGTAAGTTTTTTTAAATGTACTCTACTACTGCTACTCCAACCACCCCAGCTCCTACTCGAAACCGTAGCAATGTTTTCAGGTTGCTACCTGCCTCCTTAAGTGCAATTAATATGTGCCCGACCATGAGATAAACTGCTTTTATTTTAACCACTGGAATCATATTATTCAATTTAGAGGCAGATAATAATAGGGCTATAATAAAGTACAGTAACAACACATGTACAGTAATTGATTAATATTATTTATGACAATTAATAATGCCCCAATGCAGAACTCATTATGATCAAAATGTCCTTTGGCTGCCAAAAGGAATTATTTGAAATATATTTGTAATCTGATTTTAGGTAATGCATATAAAAAAATGGAGCAATGGAAGTTAGCAAAAACCTACTATGAGAAGTCCATGTCTGAACACCGAACACCAGAGATCAAGACTCTTCTGAGCGAGGTTGAGAAGAGAATTGTGGAGGAGGAGCGGAAAGCCTATGTTGATCCTGTCAAGGCTGAACAAGAGAAAGAATTGGGCAATGACTACTTTAAGAAAGGTTAGTTTAATTGTCAGTATTACTTACTTACTTAGATCTCAAGAGTACAATCTATCATCATCCATTTTCATCCATTTAGAACAACTAATTAGAATATATTTAAATGGGTCACTCAAATTTTTTAAGCTGGAAATTGCTCAGGGTCACTCAATTTTTTAAAGTCGAAAATTGCTAAAAATTTTTATGTCACCACTGACCAACACTGACCTATAACGTGAGTGACGCGATTTAATATGTTGCGGTGTCACAGAAGTTATGTAATTAAAATTAGGTGTTAATAAATCACATGACTCCCAAGAGTCTAAGGGTTCTGCTCCTGTTTTATTTATATTTTAAATTTATGCAGGTGACTACAGCAATGCAGTAAAGCACTACACGGAAGCCATAAAACGCAACCCAGATGATCCCAAACTGTACTCCAACCGTGCCGCCTGCTACACCAAGCTGGCGGCGTTCGACCTGGGCCTTCGGGACTGCGACACCTGCTGTAAACTGGACCCTAAGTTCATCAAGGGCTGGATTAGGAAGGGAAAAATCTTACAGGTGAGAAAAATTGTAAAGTGGAGTTGCTGGTCAAAAATATTTAAAACTTCTTATAATTAGGTATATCTTGTAACTAAGCCTATTATTTAAGTAAGGTGCAGTAGGTTCAGAAAACGGAGTTTACAAAAAGTCGTAGCGCTTTTTTGGATCACAATACGGCTGCCATAAATATAATTAGCAATCTTGAAGCCTTTCTCAAGGGACTTAACTGATTTGAATCCAGAGTTTTTGACTTTCGATCGATAGACAAAAATCACGAACAGAGGTCTAAAATGCACTTAAAAATTTGAAACAAATTATGCACAAAAGCTAAAAATATGAGAATTGCTTCTAAAAATCGTCAATATCACCTTTGAGAGAACATATAGATTTCTTTTTATGATTTAAACTCACAAATAATTAAAATTTAACGACATGATATCTGCGCTCCCGGGCACGCATTTCCATCTCGCTCACGCTTACGCTCAGTGAGAATGAGAGAAGAACACAAACTTACTGGGCCTTAATGTTTTCAACACACTGTTACTGTTTATTATTAACACTGTATGTTTCTATTCAGGGCATGCAACAGCCGTCAAAGGCGCTAACCGCTTACCAAAAGGCTCTGGAGCTGGACCCCAGCAACGCGGAGGCGCTCGAAGGATACCGAGCATGCTCGACACAGCTCAACTCCAACCCTGAAGAGGTAAAATTTTACCTTTTTTTTAATGGACTTATCAATAAGGACTTAGTGGCATATAATATTAATATATAATATATATCCCTTTTACTAAAGTAACTATACTATACGTACTTACGAATGGGGAATTTCCATATGTGGATGTGATTTATCCTAGAGTTAGACCAAGAAAAGTCTGCAGCGATTTTGATAGCCCACGCAGTGCAAGTGTTATTTATACGTCATAATTTCATTGAAGTATGACGTTTAAAACAACGCTTTCACTGCGTGGGCTATCAAAATAGCTGCAGACTTTTCTTGGCCTAACTCTAAAATAAGTGAGCCATAAACTTTTATTTGTCATAAATGTGGGCAATTGCCCCATTCAAGGATCTGGTTAGAATTAGCCACGAGCGACGCTGTCGCTAGTATAATTCATAGATGCTGCTTAAATTATCCGTAAAGATATACAAGGCCAAATGATGACGATCTTAGTAAGAACATGTTGTTGACAGGTGCGTAAACGTGCGATGGGCGACCCCGAGGTGCAAGCGATCCTGCGCGACCCCGCGATGCGCTGCATCCTCGAGCAGATGCAGCAGGATCCTCATGCTCTACAAGACCATCTCAAGAACCCAGAAATCGCCGCTAAAATACAGAAGCTTCTCGAATCTGGCCTCATCGCTATACATTAACTAGATCAACTAGTATTAGGATTTATTAAATGCGAACGTGTTGGGATTCTGCCAATTGGTGTGGATTCTGCCTCGACACACTTGCCCGTATTAGCGTAAATATTTGTGTTCCATCTCTTTTCTTAATATCGCGATAATGAACTGACGCAGCCATTTTTCCGTAAATACAAGAGCTAAGAGTGTCGTGGGCATAACATTCATGCCAATACCACCTAAGCCAGTCTTACCCCAACATCAGCATTTCGAAATCCGTTTTCCCGAAATTTTCGCCTTTGTCGGTCTTGTGAACAGGAACTGGAATATTTCGAAATTCGGATGTTGCGATTTGGATCCAAGAAATGTACCCGTAATGTGTTTATCTTGTCCCAACATGGTTTAACGAGACCTATGTGTGTTTCCGCCGTTCGTATCGTATTCCTACTTAAGAAAACTAAATGTATTTATAATGTTTATCTTCCATATCTACCGGAAGTCAAAGTTAAAAATAGAATATTGTTTGATGCGTTTATCTGTTGATCTGTGATTTTTATTCACAAAGTTTGCTTTTAAATGTTAGAACCATTCCAAAGTACGCTTTTCCAGTAGATATTGACTAAAACACATTGGCACTGGTTTTATTCAATTTTGTATTAGCGTATGGCATGAAGGATATGATTTATGCAGATTATGTACTGCCTTAATGATTCGAGGGAAATAAATAATTACACCATTTTTGTAATTTATTCAATAAAGAATGTAGGCAATATATTTTGTCTTTTATTTTCATCAATTCTTGCCTAATATTATGAAACCAACATTTAAAGGGGTGAACCCGTAGCTTGCCGTAGCCAAAGAGAATAGATAGTATAGAGGAGTCCTGTCATAGTAAAGTTTGTAGTCACAGTAAATTTACTGCTATCTATCGACACACGACTAAAACTCAAAATGAAAACGTATAACATTATCAAATAAATGTATACCTATATATGGATAAATTATTTTATTATTTTTATATCATTTTGACCCATGTTCATTCACTGATATCTATGTGTTAAAATTGTTAAATATGAAACGGTGTCGTCACGCCATCTAGCCGAGCATAGGCCAAAGGTGTGTGCGCCATCTATCCGAGAATGACTTTTTCTTGATTTCCGAGGCACGTTTTTTCTTTTGACTTTATTCATCTTATACGAAGCTACATATGTCTTTGCCGTAGCTATATAAGAATAATAATGATTTAGCATATAGGAAGTTCAACTTCCGAAGTTGGTTCCCTCTTCAACACAGTCCCTACAATCATGTCTCGTCAAATGTTTGATGTTGATCACATTGCTGTTTCGTGAAGTAAAAATCGTGAATCGCGCTATTAATTTTATGACGGACTTATGCCAAACGTCTTTTTGGTACCAAAACTGATGTATGGAGTGAGCAATCTATGTATTACTTTATCTATGTCAGTACTGTTACTTTACATAAGGAGTATTACTGCAATGTTCTGCCGCCAGAGTGCAGCACTAATTTGTTTAGTAAATCATAGAGTAACTTATACATACTAGGCCTTAAACAGTTTTTTGACAAGTTTTCACTATGACATTGATGCACTAAGGAGGTTTGTTACCAAGAAAAGCGAAAATCTAAATTTCTTTATCTGCCTCTCTATCGATCGAATAAGCAAGAGTGATAGAGAGGCAGAAATCGAACTTTCGATTGTCGTGTTTTACGGTAGGCCATGTGATTCACCTAGGGGCTGTCCATAAATTACGTCATCGATTTTTGACGATTTTTGACCCCCCCCCCCCCCCTATAATCATCCAAAAATCATGCTCCAAATGACCCCATTTCCTCCTACTTCATGCTACCGTCATCCGATGCCCAGACCCCCCCCCCCCCTAAATTGAAATGACGTAATTTATGAATAGCCCCCTAGTGACGCATGATGTGTCATTGATGATGTCAATGAGGTTTGTTTACTGTATGTGCTAGTGGTGCCACCTACGCAGAGCTTTGCCTAATATTCCCTATAGATGTAGCACCGACCGGAAAGTCTTAGGTATGTTGATGAGCTAATTTCCGGTCGGTGCTACATCTATAGTAGTATACCCTATAATGGACACGGAACCAGTAATGGGACAAAAAAACACAATTCCTCTAAAATAAGTATATAAAAGTAGTTTATAAACACTGGATATATTTTTATCATAAATAAGAGTCCTAGAGCTGATTATGTTTGAATTTTTATTAAATTCGGTTATTTTTTAAGAAATGTGCGTCAACCCAAAAGTTGTCGTGCCACTGAAAAAAATATCACAGTTAATTTATTAAATTTTAATTAATTAATACTTGATGGAAACTAGAATGTGTTTTGTTAATTGCATTTACCATGAGATAAGGTATACAACACACTATGTTGTGACTCCACAGATGTAAAAAAATAGTGGTATTTGGCCCAATCCCATTATAGGAGCTGTAAAACTGCATACCTCCTATGATGGGACAATTGACATAATGATGCTTGCCATGCCATAATTTCATGTTTTAAACAATACAGAAGTAAAATGTAGTTACGAAATATGTCAACCAGGAGGTATTCTCGGACTTAGGATAAATTAATATCGTTTCTCCAAACTTTTATTTAACTTGCCTTGTTAGTTAGTGTGGGTCAAATCTTGGTAGCTGAATTTGACCCACTTTTCGATTTCCGATTCAGTTGAAATTTTCTGTAAGTACGTAATTAAGTATGGAAATCGGATGATAATGCAACATTATGATAACATGGACTTGATCTGATAATGGAGACAGGAGGTGGCCATGGGAACTTTATCGCAATAAACCCTAACTAATTGTGTTTGGGTATATTAGAATTGTCTCGATGAATCTAATACAATAATAATTGGCTGTGGAAAGAAAAATACATTCAGCGATAAAAGCTTATACCAAAAATTGATTTTTTTGCCATAACTTATTCCCCATTTCAATATTTTATACTGATAGAGCAATGTCCATTATAGGGGGCCCATTACTGGATCCACGTCCATTACCGGGGGCCCATTACTGGAGCTTTGGTGTCCATGACTGGAGAAAAAAAGCATAGTTTTAATTTGTTAATTATGTGGAAACTCATTGCGGTATCTTTGATACAACACGCCTAAAACATGAAAGGCGGATAGGACTTTCATCTTTTAACACGCTAAGCGGAAGACCATTTACATGTACAAGGGAAATATCATAAATACTCCAAATTTCCTCTTAAATGTCCCATGACTGGTGCTGTTACTATATAGCCCCCTCCAGACTATGCGCGTGAATCGCGGGCGAAGCCGCGAATGTGGAGTCGATTTCGCTGTCTACGAAAATCGACGCCACACTCGCGTTCGCGGCTTCGCGCCGCGATTCACGCACGAGTGTGGAGGGGGCTTATTGTCAAGTAGCAGTACTGATAAATCCGCTACCGATGCTAGATGTCGACTATGAAAATAATAGTCTTTTTGGTACGTACGAAAACTGATGTATGGAGTGAGCAATCTATGTATTATTTTATCTATGGTCAAACATATTTAAAGTAGTAAAGCCCCCCCCCCCCCCCCCATTCACACTCCTACCTTGTAGTCCGCCTCATTGGGTAGGATTGTGTCTGGGGGTCGCGGACTACGTGCCGTCCTACAACACCCAAGTAGGATGCCTCATGGGTCCTACAAATCCTACAAGCCCCGCCCACCGCTGTAGTCCGCCGCGCAGGATTTTGTGTGGGTTGTCGTCCTACGTTGCGGACTGCCGTGTTTGACGTATGACAACAGCGCGCGACATTTTTTTGAAATTTATAAAGAAAATCGCTGTTTGTGGGACCAAAAATCACCCAATCACTCCAACAAACAATGGAGGAATAGGCATTGCAACAATTATTACCAATACTTAAGAAATATGACGATCTCTGGCGAATTTTTAGCAGTTTCTTTTCCCACACTCTTTTTTATTTTTATCCAATAACAAGAAAATACATAGCAGAAGAGCTATTTTCTTTTTTTTTTAATTGCACGTAACATTTTCAAGTGTAAGTAGACCGACACTTGTGAGAAACGAAGCAGTACTGATGATGGACGGCACATAGACTTATAATATATAGAGACGGTGTCTCAGCGAGCTGTCACTGTTGCCACTTTTGTTTAGTGTAATACGATTAACAATTGAGGCCCACGTTGCTGTAGCCATGTCGATAAAGTCATATCGATAAACTATCGACATTTCTTGCAATTTTAATTTTACTTCAAAGGCTTAACGATACCTAAAATTACCAAAAACGCTTTTATTCTTTATTGTGGTTATCAGATCACAATTTTATAGTCACGCCCCAGCAGGGAACCAAGGGAAAGTTCAGATATTTAATTAAAATACATGAATACGTCCTAAAATAGGTGTTCCGCAGTAATTGAATTATATTATTATATTATAATATATTCATTATCCATTAGCATTTCAATTATGTTTATGTTTAACGAAGATATTGAAGCTTCAATTAAACGCTATTTCGTTCCGCTGTGTAGCGTTTATCGATATATAACATGATTAAAATCGACTTTTCACATCCCTAAAAGAGCACACATATACGCTTTTACGCACACATACACAGCCTGGGCGCATCAAGAAAGGCAACACTTGATTTGAAGTCCACCTTGTCAACAGTATGGTTGTCCTTTTTTGACAAACGGCATTTTTAAAAGAGCGAGGAGAAAGAAATGATACTAGTTGCTGCGACGTGAAAAAGAACAGAAAACGTTGGGCCATAGACTTATAATATATAGAGACGGTGTCTCAGCGAGCTGTCACTGTTGCCACTTTTGTTTTTGTTTAGTGTACGATTAACAATGTGGCCCACCTTGCTGCAGCCATGTCGATAAAGTCATATCGATAAACTATCGACATTTCTTGCAATTTTTATTTTACTTCAAAGGTTTAACGGTACCTAAAATGAACAAAAATTCTTTATTGTGGTTATCAGATCACAATTTTATAGTCACGCCCCAGCAGGGAACCAAGGGAAAGTTCAGATATTTAATTAAAATACATAAATACCTCCTAAAATTGGTGTTCCGCAATAATTGAATTATATTATTATATTATAATATATTCATTATCCATTAGCATTTCAATTATACTGTTTATGTTTAACGAAGATATTGAAGCTTCAATTAATCGCTATTTCGTTCCGCTGTGTAGCGTTTATCGATATATAACATGATTAAAATCGACTTTTGACATCCCTAAAAGAGCACACATATACGCTTTTACGCACACATACACAGCCTGGGCGCATCAAGAAAGGCAACAGTTGATTTGAAGTCCACCTTGTCAACAGTATGGTTGTCCTTTTTTGACAAACGGCATTTTTAAAAGAGCGAGGAGAGAGAAATGATACTAGTTGCTGCGACGTGAAAGAGAACAGAAAACGTTGGGCCCTTGGGACGGCAAAACAGTACCGTGTGTGAGCTATTTCTTGCTCCGTAGTCCTGCAAGGCGTACTACAATGTAGGAGGGTGTGTCAGCTATATCCTACGCCGTAGCCCTGCGAGGCGGACTACAAGGTAGGAGTGTGAATGGGGGGCTTAACATACTATAGCACCGGACCGCGACCTTGGTGCGGTGCGGCGCATTTATCGATAGTGTGTAAGCTTCCATCGCACATAATTATTATTAATAGCGGTGCGGTGGGCATGCACGTCGTCGTCGTCGTCGTCGTCGTCCAATTTCCCTAGTGTGTAAGCTGCATCGCACCGATTGACAGCTGTCATTTTCAAATTATGTCAGTGTAATAATAATACTGGTGCGCTCCGCACATGAATCTAGGATATACCTGTGGCCTATTTTATAAAGCTACAAGTTACAATTTACAAGCGGAAGTCTCTTTCTAACTTTATGTATTAGAACGAGACTTCCGCTTGTAAATTGTAACTTTATAAAATAGGCCACTGGATCTGGCATGAGTAATGAGGGTAACTGACAGAACGGGATAGTCTTATGTATCTTTCAATAGGAGTAGCAGCGAAAGAGCTATTATTGTTTGTCCTTGTCACAGTCTCACATTTTATTTGTTCCCCACCTTTTTTTTAAACTCTAAATCATAATTAGATTCCAAAAAAAGTAAGAAAATGTTGCCACTTCAATAATTTGTTTGTAAAATAGTAAACTCCTGTTTATAAATAAATACGCTAAGATAATTTATTTATTGGTAATTTTACTCCTACGATTTAGTACTTTTATTTACTTATTTTTACATAAATACAAGACGCGCTAGTAAAAAGTGGCAACATTGTCTTACTTTTTTTGGAATCTAATTATGATTTAGAGTATAGTATGGATAATGGTGGGCAACAAATGAATTCGACCAATGACAGTGTCGCATTTGCGTATGTTTTGTCCCTCACAGAGGCAAGCGTATACCACTTCTATACGATCCTACCTTCTATGGCTCCGCACCAATTTCCCTAGTGTGTAACAGGCTGACGCAACTAGGAACAAAAAAAGATTTTGTATGGACTTCAGTGACCTAGCCATAGCCAAAAAAACAAAATAAAACGTCAGTGCTATTTATCTGTCAAGTCAACTGTAAGCCACATTGCTTTGTTGCTTGTCATGGCGGTTCGTTGGTTTTACTTACGTATTTCTTGCAATTTCTTTTTTAAAAGCCTTCGTTATTTTCCAAAACAGTCAAACGTGATAAGAACATACAGTGAGTCAATGGATTTTGTTTAAATGCCACCGAAAACAAAGTTGTTTCAGTGCGAAATATGTGGCAATTGATACGCTCGCGAAAATCGCAAAAAAGGAAGTTTATGGCGAAATTTCCATTAGATGAAGACCGGTAAGTGTTGCTTTAGATACTTTTAGCCTTATTTTGGTGTAGCAGGCTATAAACACATCGAAAATTAGATATTTAATACCCACTTTCATTGTGAACTAGTGATGTACTACAAGTATCGATATATCGATATCGACTGCAGCATAATTAGGGCGAGCGAAGCGAGCCCTATCACTATTCGACAATCTATGCATTCTTGTGGTACACTTTACGGAAAAACTACTGCACTGTTAGGTTTGAGATTTAACATAGTAATTCAAATTCATGTCTAGATGTGTTATCAAACATAAAAATATTATTTTATAAACCTAAAAAAATAAAATAAAGGAATAACACTTTGTATTACTACTAACGCCATCTGTTGGAGAAGTGATGAAATTAACATTCGTGCTAATGTTAGTAATTATTTGTTTTTCTGATAGATGGCGTTAGTAGTAAAAAAAATGGACATTCTTACACAAATTGTAAAGCCCCACAGTAAGCTCAAGACGGCTTGTGTTCTGGGTACTCACTCAAACAACGATACCTAATGTGGTGTTTTCAATTTCAATATTGTCGATGGTGCTTACGCCATTAACAACGATGAATACAAGAGTGGGTTAAAATTTTGGATTCTGACCCACCGCGCTTCGCTCGGATTGATTCACAATTTAGCAATTAAACGTTTCTGTGAATACTGGAACGGAACATTCAATCTTGCTGTATTTTCACTGATGAGCACTTAGGAGAGTACGAGTGTGGTTTGAGAAGTAGCTTGGTTCGATAGAAATTCAGGATCTGGTTTTAGCTGGCAGAAGAATAAAATAATGAGAATTATATGAAGCCATAAGCATCTCAACTGAGTGAGTTCTTCACATTTTTCATAAGGCTTGGTTTCATAAAAAGTACACAACATTCCTCAACTCATTTGTTTTCAGGTCGAACCAAGTTACTTATCAAACCGCCCTAGTAGCACCCAAGATAGAGCTGATGCTGAATCCTGGCAGTATTTAGTGCTACAGCTCGGATTTAGTGCAACATAGACGTACGCTGTTTTGGACATCCGACTCGTAATGATGATCACTTGGTAGAGCAGTACCCAAGATACCTGATGCTGAATTCTGGGAGTACCTTGTGGAGCTCAGGTTTTATACAACATAGGCACACGCTGTTTTGGTCATCCGACTCGTCTTGATGAGTACTTAGGAAAGTAGTACCCAAGATAGAGCTGATGCTGAACCCTGGCTGTACCTAGTGGAACTCAGGTTTGGTGGAACATAGGCACACGCTGTTTTAGTCATTCGACACGTCTTGATGAGCACTTGGGAGAGCAGTACCCAAGATAGAGCTGATGCTGAACCCTGGCTGTACCTAGTGGAACTCTGGTTTGGTGCAATGTAAGCACACGCTGTTTTGGTCATCCGACACGTCTTAATGAGCACTTGGAAGAGCAGTTCCCACGATAGAGCTGATGCTGAACCCTGGCTGTACCTAGTGGTTCTCAAGTTTGGTGCAACATAGACATACGCTGTTTTAGACATCTGACTCATCATGATGATCTCTTGGTACAGCAGTACCCAATATAGAGCTGATGCTGAACCCTGGCTGTACCTAGTGGTACTCAGGTTTGGTGCAACATAGACATACGCTGTTTTAGACATCCGACTCGTCATGATGACCTCTTGGTACAGCAGTACCCAAGATAGAGCTGATGCTGAACCCTGGCAGTACCTAGTGGAACTCAGGTTTGGCGCAATATAGGCACACGCTGTTCTGGTCACCCAACTCGTCTTGATGAGCACTTAGGAGAGTAGTATCCAAGATAGAGCTGATGCTGAACCCTGGCAGTACCTAGTGGAACTCAGGTTTGGCGCAATATACGCACACGCTGTTCTGGTCAGCCAACACGTCTTGATGAGCACTTAGAAGAGTAGTATCCAAGATAGAGCTGTTGCTGAACCCTGGCAGTATCTATTGGAACTCAGGTTTGGTGCAACATAGGCACACGCTGTTTTGGTCATCCGACTCATCTTGATGAGCACTTAGGAGAGTAGTACCTAAGATAGAGCTGATGCTGAACCTTGGCAGTACCTATTGGAAATCAAGTTTGTTGCAACATAGGCAAACGCTGTTTTGGTCATTTCACTCGTCTTGATGAGCACTTAGGAGAGCAAATTATGTGTGTGTTTATATGCGGAGCAGCGTGATTACCGCCAGTAAGTGTCCAGACGGGATAGTTTTTCGCTCAATTGTGTGGTGTGGACGCAAAAATAAATTCAAGGACATTGGCTCGCTGACCCAAATTATGTAGGAAAGCCAGTTGGCTTCCTTACAAAAAGTACTGGGCGACCGTGTAGGATGTAATAAGCGCTTATGAAATTGTATATTACGTGTGGATGATATTGGCAATTTGATTTTGTCGTCTGGACAAGTTTTTAATGGACAAAGTAAAAGCTGTAACAGACAGGCGTACCGGACAGCGACCGGGGTCCGTTTAGTATATTTCTTTCTTGTTCTCATTTATAGCATTACGTACCCACTCGATCGAACATGGAACAAGCGTCGGACTGGATCAAAGTCGCGGTCCGGTACGTTTAGGTAGAAAAACTCCGCGAGCCCTTACAAAGCTCTGCTTTTTGCTAGTTTTATTTCAATGTAAATAAAATAAAATGAGTGAATTTCCTGGTATACAACATGACTATAATTATTTCTCCGAATATTTTTAGTGGAAAATTATTTATCATCTGTGCATTAATGGAATGGACATTATATTATCTATTGTTGGAATCTAGTAATAGGGGATATTACTGCAATGTTCTGCCGCCAGAGTGCAGTACTACCGACTCCAGTAAATTCATAGACTAACTTATACATACTCTCCCTTAACTGTTTTTTGACAAGTTTTCACAGACAATAAATTATTATGACATTGATGCATCAAGGCGGTTTCTTAACAAGGTCCTAAGTACTGCTAAACGCGAAAATCGAAATTTAGTTATCTGCCTTTTTATCGCTCGAATATGCAAGAGTGATAGAGAGGATAACGAAATTTCGGTTTTCTTGTTTCGCGGTAGAGCTCCAGATTGTGACAGATAGTGGTAGTGGCGCTACCTACGCAGAGTTTTGCGTGATATTCTCTAAAATTTAAGATATTAACCTAAAATATAAGAAAAAGTATGTGTCTCTGTTTTAATTATTAAATGTTTTCAGATGCAGGCAGTGGCGCAAATAAGTTATAAAGGAAGACTTAATTTTATTATTCAAGAATATTATATATAGAAAAAAAATCATTTAATCAGGTGAACACACATTGTCCTCTGTTACCTGTGGACCGTCGAACCGTCGGGATGTATTTTAAATTAATTATATTAAAAAATTAAAAAAAAATCATTTTACATATTTTTATTTTAAATAAAAAATCGTGTTCACATTTAAGTCCAACCATGTATTAGTCCACTAAAAGTCCACACTATATATAACATACGACTTAAATGTGGACTCGATTCTAACCTGATTTTTAGTACGAAATTTGTTGACAGGGGCCCATGTTTCAACCCTCCCCAATTTATCGATATCGATAAAATACGCAAGCGTGTGGCATACTACACTATTTAAGTCTGTTATGTTGGTACCACGGACCTAGAGAGTAAACCGGACAGAGTACATTAGCCAAAAAGTGTGTCCACATGAGAAGTCAAGGTGGGCCGTTGCATCTCTTTCTAATTAGGGTGACCATAAGTCATATGTATGTGGCATATTAGGATAACATTGAATATATAGTTTGGCCAGGATCTTTTCTTATTCGTGCATAGTTATAGAGAATCATACTGTATTTTCGCTGTACTAGTATTATGGCCTGAAAAGGGATGGATATAGTTTTTTTTCTCTTCTGTAAAACGCTTCACACAACCTTAGGCACTTAATTTAGTTGTTCTAAAAGCTGTTGCTAATAGGCGCACTGGACCACGAACATGGTGGATCGTCAGGAATGTGGTCCGCCGTAACGTCTGTCAAGAACACGGGTATGAGTGAGAGAGATAGAGAGACAGATATGGTGACAGAACCAGAGGGTCTACCGCGAACCAAGTTCGACGTGTTGCCTCTCTGTCACACTTACGTACGAATTTACAAGTGCGACAGAGAGACAAAATGTCGAAAGTGGTTTGGGGTAGGCCCTCAGGGCAGTGGGGGATTTACAGTATTTGCCGTCCTAGGCCCCAGGCCCTGTAGCAAGCCCTAGACGCCCCTTTCTCAGCACCCATCATATAGACTGCCACCCTAGGCCCGGGCCTACTCGGCCTTAGAGCAAATCCGCCACTGCCTCAGGGTCGCGTGGATCCGCTACGCCCGTTTGGTATAGTTTTTAACTAGGACGCTTATCACTGGAGCATAAATTAAATAAAAAAAATAAATATCATTTATTATCAGGCGACTAAGGCCCATAGATACATACCTTACAAACTAACATACGTACAATAGTAAAAATCTTACAAGCTAAAAATTATTTCGGCGTCACCGAAAACCATAAACACCGAAGTTCGCAAATTGCGAGCATCTTTCTCTGTCACTGTAATTACTCCTTTATAGGAGTAAAAGAGAAAGATGCCCGTAATTTGCGAACTTCGGTGTTCACGGTGGTAGGCCATCTGTGCGAAAAGAGAAGAGTCGTGAAATGTAAAGAAACTAGTGATGTGCCGTTCCCAGTAAATTTTCCAAAGAGGGTAAGCCCTCATACGCACGAGCGCTTTTTCAACGCGCGTTAAAAAAAGCGCGTTAGAATGAAACAAATGGAAACATGTGTATTTGTTCACACGATGGTGGTGGCGCTTTTTATCAAGCCTTGTTTTTTTTTTTCCACTTCAAGCGTTGGTCGTTAAATCGAATTTAGCGTGTGAACGGATTCAACCCCTTTTGTAACGCGCGTTGAAAAAGCGCTCGTGCTTATGAGGACTAAATTCCCAGTAACGTTTCTGGTATCGTCCTAAAAGTCAGTAAATTACGATAAACTTCTATTTTTCTTTTATTATCTATGTGTTTTTTTATTATTATAACAATTTATAAATGTGTCTGTAATGTTTAAGGACTTTGGATTTCAATTTTTGCAATTATTTATTCTGTATTGGCTCTCATTTCACCAATTTAAACATGCCGAAATAAATACATACCTATTTATGAAAACGTACGTTTAAGTACGTAATAAGAATTGTGTAAAACCATAAAGGAAGTGGTAAAACTGGTTCTCATCGTGCCGACATCATGGTCACCCTAATGAGTTTGACAATGTCTAACTTGTATTTTTATCGTAAAATGTAATAATTGTGGCTTCCTTGTGAAACGATATTACACAATTAGAAATTATTTCACTCCCACAACCTTTAACGCACCATTTCTTCACCATTTTTAAGAAATTTTGCATTCACGTGTTTTGTAAATATGTCATCAGGTTAGGGATACCAATTAATATTCAAACTTACTACTACAATGTCTACCATATCAAAATTAGTGTTTTTTATTGTTGTGCACATGCTTGGTTAAATCAGTTAATAATATTGACATCATAATTATTTACAAATTTCCTAAAAGATATCAGAACCGTACTCTGAATATAGCACTTAAATAATATAAGAAGGTATTTAATTTTAGTAGTATATTGATATAAATACTACCACAATGGTATATTTTTAACATTGGCAACATGTGCGAGTGAGACACCGCGGCCCACCTTTGCTATCTCAAGTGGACCGTTTTCTCTGTACTGGTACGAACGTCTTTCTGGCTCTGTGATAAGGTTCAATTTAGTATGGCAAAAAAAGTGACAGTTCACTCCTTCTTATAACTCCATGGTTGGTACTATTGTTCTTTGACAGTTCTTTGTCATACATGTTGGTAATGATTGGAACACCAAACATACACACAGACTAATCAAATCGCTAGTATGGAAGTCCCGTCTCTTAAAACGTAGTGATTATATTCTCTTTGAGCTAGGATCGCACCGTTCTGACGGTTCGGTGCGATAGTGTGGAAGCCCACGCCAGTACGAGCTATTCCTAGAATCGCTCCAAGGTCGCGGTGCGGTGCGATAGTCTGTTATGGCCTAAAGATGGTCAAGCTAATCTTCACAGTAGAAAAAGGCGCGAAATTCAAATTTTCTATGAGACGATATCCCTTCGCGCCTACATTTTTCAAATTTGCCGCCTTTTTCTACTGGCAAGATCTGCTTGACCATCTATATTTTATTTATTTATTTATAAAAAAAAAATGCTCTCCCATGAATCTAGTATATAGGCGGCACATTTGAAAAATGTAGGCGCGAAGGGATATCGTCTCATAGAAAATTTTAATTTCCCGCCTTTTTCTACTGACAAGATTTGCTTGACCATCTATATGTGCTCTCCGCATTATATCTGCCAGTAGAAAATGGTGCGAAAATAAAAATAGGAAGTCAACTCTTTGCACCTACATTTTTAATTCCGCCTTTTTCTACAGACAAGGTCGCTGCGTCAGAGTATACCTATTTTTCCCTCTGCAGAAAGCGTCTGAAGAAAATGTGAATATTATATGCCCTTTACTTTAGGATCATGGATCAAAAAGTGCATCATGGATATACGGTATCGGTGAGGTTTGTACAACCCCTTATTAAACGAGTTCCTCTGATAAATCGAATTAATAGCCTTTAAGCACAGACCAACCCCTAGACCGAGCTTATAGGACGACTCGCGGTCACCGCCCGTATGGTGTATAGGTCAAATATAAGATTGTTCGCGCGCCGCTCCGATCAGTTGCGCCCAAGGTTACGACCTGTTAGCAGTGTGCACGAGTCTAAGAAAATAAATCGTAAACTATTGAATTCATTGGGAAATCATGGGATATTGCAGCGTAATATGGTGTGGCAAGTCATCTAAGACATCTACTTACGAAACAGATGGAATAACATCCCACGGGAAAGTCAAATTCATTATTTCATTGAATAATGTATCTTGTCCGCGGGGTTCATTTTATACTGGTCACTAAGCAGAGGCGAAGTATGTCCGTCCCTTTTCGTCAACTTGAAAATGCAATGCGCTATCCCTTTCCCTTTCAACTAGTGATGTGACGATGATGGTTTTTCAGTTGCGGAAACTTCGTGCTTCGTCATACCGTATTGTACCATTTTAGACATAATATATAGGTAACATGTTGTGTAAGTTTTTTTAGAATCCTCTAGGCCAGCGGAGCAGTTAGGCCGCATGTCACGAGATGGACCTGATGATGAACTTCAAAGAAGTACCTACGAGGGAACTCGGTGTTGGTTTGTGATAGACATATGTTGTATGGGTTTTTTAGAATCCTCTAGGTGAGCAGTTAGGTCTCATGTCACGAGATGGACCTGATGATGAACTCCAAAGAAGTGCGAGGGAACTCGGTGTTGGTTTGTGATAGACATATGTTGTATGGGTTTTTTGGAATCCTCTAGGTGAGCAGTTAGGCCGCATGTCACGAGATGGACCTGATGATGAACTTCAAAGAAGTACCTACGAGGGAACTCGGTGTTGGTTTGTGATAGACATATGTTGTATGGGTTTTTTAGAATCCTCTAGGTGAGCAGTTAGGTCTCATGTCACGAGGTGGACCTGATGATGAACTTCAAAGAAGTGCGAGGGAACTCGGTGTTGGTTTGTGATAGACATATGTTGTATGGGTTTTTTAGAATCCTCTAGGTGAGCAGTTAGGCCGCATGTCACGAGATGGACCTGATGATGAACTTCAAAGAAGTACCTACGAGGGAACTCGGTGTTGGTTTGTGATAGACATATGTTGTATGGGTTTTTTAGAATCCTCTAGGTGAGCAGTTAGGTCTCATGTCACGAGATGGACCTGATGATTAACTCCAAAGAAGTGCGAGGGAACTCGGTGTTGGTTTGTGATAGACATATGTTGTATGGGTTTTTTAGAATCCTCTAGGTGAGCAGTTAGGTCTCATGTCACGAGATGGGCCTGATGATGAACTTCAAAGAAGTGCGAGGGAACTCGGTGTTGGTTTGTGATAGACATATGTTGTATGGGTTTTTAGAATCCTCTAGGTGAGCAGTTAGGTCTCATGTCACGAGATGGACCTGATGATGAACTTCAAAGAAGTGCGAGGGAACTCGGTGTTGGTTTGTGATAGACATATGTTGTATGGGTTTTTTGGAATCCTCTAGGTGAGCAGGTAGGTCTCATGTCACGAGATGGACCTGATGATGAACTTCAAAGAAGTGCGAGAGAAGTCAGAGTTGATTTGTAATAGGCATATGTTATTGGTCCATTTGAATATGTTTTCAATACAACCTTCTATGACCTTAATAAAACGGACAAAAGAAAATAATTGTATGAGATTTTGGCGACACTTTTTTCGCGTATCGAAAGAGATTGCGATTCTGAGTAGAAATAATATAAAAATTCTAAACTTTAAAATTCATGTTCTGGGTACTTTAAACAGAAATGCCCTAATATATTAAGTAAAAATTTCAGGTACATTGTTAAATTACTTAATGAAATATTAAATTAATCAATATAATTATTAAGTAAGTTTACTCTAAGTATACTAAATTGGTAACAATTTTACCACAATAAATTTCGGTGTCACTGGTAGCAGTACCCACTACCTGTAATGAACATGTCCCATCCCTACGCTTACACGTGTCAGCGCGCCATGTTTGAAACGACCAATCGCAACGCCGTGAGCACCCCTCCCGCACCTCACAGTTTGGTGATTTGCGTCGGGAACAAAATGGCCAATATTAGGTTTCTAGAGGCGGTGTTCTGTGCCTTTAAGAGTCTTTAATAGGGTCTGTGCGGAAAGAGAAGAGTCGTAGAATGTATGGGCTCCCCTACATTTCACGATTTTCACGACTCTTCTCTTTCCGCACAGACTCTACAAACGGATGTGTTTAGTAGTGTCCGACCGAAACATGTTTTTTTGCCGAAACCGAAACCGAAACCGAATGTTCGGCTTTGGCTCTAGTTTCGGCCGAAACCGAAACCGAAACCGAAACTTTTGTAGACTTGTTAAAATCGTTGAAAAAATGACATAAAACCGCTTTTACGCACTATATTATGGGGCTGTCAACACTGTTTTTTAAGAAAATTACTAGAGTTAGACCAAGATAATTCTGCAACGATTTTGATAACACACGCAGTGCAAGTGTTATTTTAAACGACAAAACTTCTATGAAATGATGACGTATAAATAACATTTGCACTAGTTGCACTGCGTATGCTATCAAAATCATTGCAGAATTTTCTTGGTCTAACTCTATTCATTCACCAGTCAAGCTAACATGTAGATACAGGGTCAACCAAAAAAACAACTAAAAACGCGAGCGCAGCGAGCGCGAAATTTTTTGTTAACAATATCGCAAGGCCGAGTACCGATCTAAAAGTCCTCCGACCTGGGTCTAAAAGTCCGAAGTGCCCCAATGAGGCGAACATTCATGCGAAGAAACCGTGCTGCAGGTTTCAGGATAAGTATTTGAGCACAGACTCCAACTAATGTCCATTATATTAAAAGGCGAGACCGCAGGCCGAGCATGGCGCAGCGAGGCCAAAGGCGAAGCTGAAGTAGAGGACATGTGGAACACAAACCAATGGTAAATTGAGGTAAGTGAGGCTAAGGTCGGCATTCGTATGAAAAACTGTACTGGGGACACTTAAGGTTTTTTTCTTCGTTTTAATCAATAGTCAGCTGTTTAGCCTCGCAAAATATTAACTATTGAGAAAATCAACTTTGCAGCACAAGTTGAGCGTAGCCTTTAGCCTCGCTTAAAATTTGCCATTAGAGGTAGATAGGAAAATGACTGAATAAGTGAGTGAATAAGAGCGAAAAAGACATCGTTCCATTAGGGCCGAGCTGATACTCGGCCAACGCTTGAAGATTGAAATTAAAAACGAAAACTTATTTCCCTGTACTGAACAACAGAACATGCTGTATGCAGAATTTGATATATTACTATTTACTTTTCGGTGAAGGAAAAACATCGTGAGGCAGCCGGATTAGTCCCGATAAGGCCTAGTTTACTCTCTGGGTTAGAAGGTCTGTCTGATGGCAGTCGCTTTCGTAAAAACTAGTGCCTACACCAATTCTTGGGATTAGTTGTCTATTGGATTCCCATTGCCACGGCTCGGCAAAAATTGCGGGATTACGCGAGGAAGATGATGAGTTTTCTTATTATTCTCTTGCCCAGGGCCCAGTAACATGCGACAGTGCTATCTCATTCACTCCGATACAATTAGACAGTGTGCGCGTTATAGGTATTGACAGCCTCTTAAGACTGCGTCTACCGTCCAGTGGTGCCCTTATTAGTGGAATTGTTTTATAATAAACCATTTAATTTCTGTACCTATACATGAATCAGTATAGGGCATTTATTTGTGTGATGAACACTTATATTTGTTCCTGAGTCATGGGTGTTTTCTATGTATATAAGTATGTATTTATCTATATAAGTATGTATATCGTCGCCTAGCACCCATAGTACAAGCTTTGCTTAGTTTGGAGCTAGGTTGATCTGTGTAAGATGTCCCCAATATATATTTATTTATATTTATTTATTTATATGTACGTATTAATATTGATGTCCTACTTATTCCCCAACTTTGGTCTTTGTCCAAAGTACCATTTCGTAAGTTTCGGCCCGGCCGAAAGGTTCGGCCGTTTTTTGGCTGAAACCGAAACTACAGCCGAAACATGATTTTTTGGCCGAAACTGGCCGAAACCGAAACCGAAACCGAACCTTCGGTCGGACACTAGTGTTTAGTAGATTTGGTAGAAAATAAATAAATAGCATGGCAACTCAACGACTGTCACATTTGACAGCTCGGTGGCGTTTGACATAGGTTTGACATTTGACTATGTATACCACTATACTGTTATCATCACTTCACTAATAATACAATTATAATCAGCATTTAATGCAGTTGCGGATGGACGTGTGTGTCATTTCTTGTTATTTTTATTGTTTTTGTTAGATATATTCGTATTGATTTATCGACAATATACTTCAAATAAATCGCGTATGAAATTATGTTGAGTTTATGTGGGCCGTGAAATCATGCAAAGTGATATTTCTTAGTAAACCTTATTCAAGAATCACAACAAGGTACGTAAATTGGATAACGTTATTTTTAGAACAAAGAAAAAAAATACGGGATCAGTATGCAACTGGAATACATAACATAGAACATGTTTACAATGCAATAAACTAGTTATTATTTACTTTTCATGATGAGTAATGACTAGCGCTATCATTTGTTTATACAAAGAAGAGCTCATCAACTCCTAAACTTTTTTGTATGAAATGTTCATGGACACAGAAAAGAAAACAAAGGTTGCAGTTGAATTAACCCCTCGTATGCGGCCTGTCAGATTTGATCATTGAAAAAATTACATTTAAAACTATAGATTTAAATTAAAATTCCCACGTACGGATCCGTGTCTAAGCATACGAAGGGCTCAGTTTCCTTCTGACTACTTCTAGACATTCTTTAACGGGAACATTGGTGAAGAGCGACTCAACGTCAAAGCTCACCATTATAGCAGGATATCTAAGGTCCACCACCTTGCATTTTGGAGACAAAGCAAACCGCTTGGAACAGGTATTCCTGGGGGTGATCTGAGCTGATTAAGCCCGGTTGCCAAGAGGTTCCCCCCCGCAGGTGGGCAGGGGAGGGGGGAAAACGTGCCTCCGGCGCGCCTCACTCTAAGCTTTATATCTGCATACATCTCGCAACTATATCAAGTTTGGTGTCTTTTTCGTGTAATTCGAGGATGAAAAATTCATTTCTGTGACTAAATTATCACTCACCCATACAAAAAATTCGAGAAATTCAAAATTCAAAAAAAATCTTTTAGTTTTTTCTTTCGTAAATCCTTTAAAAATTTTAAACTATGAGGATTTGCTCTAGAAAAAAAATACATGTGAATAGCCCAGTTATCCTACTATACAGAATAGTAAACTTGTCCAACATTTTTTTTCATAACTCTGTTAAAAAAAAAATGTTTTGTGTCACGCGGCGTGCCTGCATTGTAAGAGCGGTATGCAGCGTTTAGGATTTTTAAGTATGTTTAGATGATTTCTGATACGTTGTTATTCTTCTGGTTGTAGATTACATTAATAAATTACTTCTGGACGTGATATATATACAAATATAAATTAAATATATAAATAAGTATGTTGGGAAAACCATCGCCAACAGAGTTAAGTATTATAAATGTGATAAAATTAACATTATTATTTGTATGTCTTTTCCATATCTCGGGACCATGGGGTCCCGGACCTTTGGGAGGCGTACGTGGGGCCGAAGCCAACAGCGCAGAGGCCCTTTAAGGCACTTTAATCTAAAAGCAAGGGATACATGTGGTGGATACTATCCCTGAACGCACAATGTGATACATCCGGAGATGTTCCCCGCCATGTGCAAAGACTATTGCAGTGCAGCACTTTTGTGCTGCGATGGGAACTAAGGTCATGGGCTATAGATTTGAAAGTTGGATGGACTGGATAATGGGCTATGAGAGAGACTAGCGGACACCTGCCGTGACAATCAGTCTCAAAATTGTAAATGACAGGTGGTGACTCGCCAACTCATTGAGTGGGCCCCGCAATGGCCGCACGCAGAGTGCGACAACAGAGCAACACTTTGGAGTGGCTGTGAGGTTGTCGAGAGGTGAGTCTGCGGTAGCCAGATCCCGGTAATCCGTTCAGCAGGCCGCCGGCGTTATGACATTTTACACTTCCAACCTGGAGCATAGGTCCCGCTCTTGCGACTCCATTCTGGCCGGCCAATCAAGGCAAGCACAGGCGAGGGCCAAATGACAGGGCCCTCTGGAATAGGGGTCCGCGGTGTCGCCACTCACCGTCAGCTCGCCACAAGCTGCCCCCGCGGGACATTATTATTATTATTGTGGTGTTGTGGGCCTTTGAGTGGCGCATTGACCAGCATTGATCTATTGTGACGGCCCTTTAAGTTCATTAGTAATGCCCGTTGCATCCAGAAAGTTCCAGATTCTTTGGGCCGTAATGTTTTGTACCTCATAGGGTTGCACTACGTGTCGCCCTAGGTAGGTACTTCTTTTTAACATTAGTGGTCCACAAGAACAGAGAATGTGCATTGCAGTCTCCTCTGACTCCTGACAGAACCTGCATGTCGCATCTTGTTTCTTGCCAATTTGAAACATATGTTTGTTCAACTTGCAGTGTCCAGTCAGTATTCTGGTCTCTGCGCAGGTTTTGTGCCTTTTTAGTCCTAAAAGCTCCTTAGCAGTTTTGCTGTTGAACCCTTTGATCAGAGCTTTCGAGTGCTCTTGTCCTTTAACGAACTTCCACCAAGCGATTGCTCTCGTTTTTTCTAAGTTGCTGAGCAGAGAATATGCATCCCGTTTTGTGATTCCACAGAACGGTTCTGGGCCGACCAGGGGTGTGTCTGCGCCCTTTCTAGCAAGTTCATCCGCCTCTTCGTTTCCGTTAATGTCGGAGTGCCCTGGTACCCATCTAAGTGTAACTTCGTTGGAGTAAGCCAGTGCATTTAGGTTTGTTTTACAGTTCTGGACTAGTTTTGAGTTTGACTCAAGGGATTCTAGTGCCAGCGGAGCAGCCTGGCTGTCTGAGTTGATGTAGATATGCTGGTGTCTTAGGTTTCTATCCAGGTTGATCTCCGCACATTTGTTGATGGCGAAGACTTCTGCCTGGAAGATTGAGGCCAGTGTGCCCATGCTGACGCTAGCTCTGAGCTTAGATCTCTCACCATAGATCCCACATCCTACATCATTGCCTTTCTTGGAACCATCTGTATACCAGATGTGGCTTCCTTCTTCGACGTACATTTGGTTGTTGATCCATTTGTCTCTAGGAGGTATTTCTACTGTGTACAGTTTGGTGAGATGACATTCGGTTTGCGTGTCATTAGTGGGCATGCTAAGGGTTCTATTCGCAAAAACCCAGGCCTTTAGATTGGTTAATGCCTGAGAGCGCCATTTTGGCCTGTTTAGCGTGCATATTCTGTAGACGCACTGCTTGGCCTCCTTTTGCACCTGCAAGTGGAGTGGTATGATGTCCAGCAGTGCATCTAGGGCCGCTCCCGGTGTCGAGGAGTAGGTGCCTGTTACTATTAAACAAGCCGTGCGTTGCAGGCTGTTTAGAGTGTCTATTGCTGTCTTTTGGCTGGTTTTGTTACACCAGACTGCGGAGGCGTAGGTGACAATTGGCCTCACTGCCGCTGTGTATAACCACATAGCAATTTGGGTCTTAAGCCCCATCTTGCTCCTGCCATTCGACAGCATGACCACATGGCCATTTTCGCTTTTTGTATAATGTTTCTCAGGTGAGGGTTCCAAGTTAACTTTTGGTCGAAGGTGACCCCTAGATACTTGACCTCTGCCGAGAACGGTATTATTTGTCCATTAAGTCTTGGTTTTGTGAGTTTATCGAGCTTCCGTTTCCTTGTGAATGGTTAAATGGCTATTACAGTCTTGCTCGGATTAATGGACAAGTCATTTTCTCTACACCATTTGAATAGGTATTGTGTTTAGAGCTCCTTGCATTAGGTTGGATATTATGTTGAGGCAAGGGCCTTTGACGATGACTACAAGGTCGTCGGCATATCCTTGTGTATCAAAGTCTTGGCCTGACATGATTGCAAGAAGTTGGTCCACTGCTAGGGTCCATAATAGTGGGGATGGTATAAAATTCATGCTCTATAAATAGTATTGACGGTCAGAGTGGCTACACTGTTCGAGAGCATGCTATGTACCCATCTGGTGGTTTCGTCTACTCCCTTTGGTTTCATACCATTGAGTATGGTCTCTGTGGGCGTATTGTCGAAAGCACCTTCAACATCAAGGAACGCACATAGAGCGGTTTGCTTTTCCTCTAGGGTTTTCTGCACCTGGTTGACAAAGTGCAGAAATTATTTCGGCAACACGGGGTTTTCAGTTGTGTCGCATGTTCCGGTGTAGGATTTGGTCTATGTTTGGGGACAGATTATAGCCCCTCAGCAACAGCCACCATGCCCTGCTGACTGGGGCTGGTCCAAACAACATGGTTATTGGGAGCCCATATGGACAAGCCTACCTGCGGCGGCTGCTGCTTGTTTAGAGCTTATTCGTTGCCGCTGCAAAACAAAATGCGCAGGGAGGTGCAACTGCGTTAAAAAAAACCTAAAATGCACAGTCACATGGGCATGTAATGGCAATTACGAACAATATATATCTTATTTTAACCCGCATTTTTTGTCAAACATCTCCTATGTTAATTTTATCACATTTATAATACTTAACTCTATTAGCGAAAGTTTTCCCAACATCTTTATTTATATATTTAATTTATATTTGTATATATATCACGTCCAGAAGTAATTTATTAATGTAATCTACCACCAGAAGAATAACAACTTATCAGAAATCATCTAAATATACTTAAAAATCCTAAACGTTGCATACCGCTCTTACAATGCAGGTACGCCGCGCGACACAAAACATTTTTTTTAACAGAGTTATGAAAAAAAAATGTTTGACAAGTTTACTATTCTGTATAGTAGGATAACTGGGCTATTCATAGATATTTTTTTTCTAGAGCAAATCCTCATAGTATAAATTTTGTACAAGATTTTCGAAAAAAAAAATTAAAAGATTTTTTTTGAATTTTGAATTTTTCGAATTTTTTGTATAGGTGAGTGAAAATATAGTCACAGAAATGAATTCTTCAGCCTCGAATTATACGAAAATGACACCAAACTTGATATAGTTGCGAGATGTATACAGATTATAAAGCTTAGAGTGAGGCGCGCCGGAGGCACTTTTCCCCCCCTCCCTTGCCCACCTGCTGGGGGGAACCTCTTGGCAACCGGGCTTAATCAGCTCAGGTCACCCCCAGGAACACCTGTTCCAAGCGGTTTGCTTTGTCTCCAAAATGCAAGATCCCCTTAGAAAACGGGACCTTAGATCTCCTGCTATTACCTCATCTGGTTCCAGCGTTATTTCCTTGAGAATATCTATAAAGTGACGAGAGTCCTTCACCAGTCTTCTCCGAGACCACGGGGACAACGCCGTCCTCGAAACGTCGGAGGTAAATCTTAAAACTTAAATACGCGATTAAGTCCCGTTGTGTAGTTTGATAACATATAAATTATCTGTAACATGAAAAATTGTATGTAAACAACATTTAAATATTTTTCTACTGTTAATGGAGCTGAGAACTGCAAGCCGAGGGCTGCAGTTCTTAAGTTAGAATTCCCCTAAGGATTTTTATTTATCTAATATTGTCTTCAGTTAGCAATAGCTACTCATGAAATAAAACTATGTAAGCGGATTATATCATGTACAATAAATTTAACATACATACTGATGTTTTAAACTATTAAAGGCATTCATGGTTATCGGGAGGAGAATATAATTTGACATTACTGATAAATGTACCAAAAAAGTTTATCAAAACACTCCGTCACAGCAGATCAAAATATTTTTGGCCTTAACCTACATTTTATAGCTATAACATGTATAGTAGTAAATAAAATGATAAGGTTTTCGTGAGATAAAATAACTAGATAATATTGTTTGCTTCGGTTAATGTCTAAAGTTAAATATATTTAATAAAAATAGAACCATAAAGTAATAAATCTTCCAAAATCTAAGTCAAATATTATATTTCTTTTTAAAGTTTAGAATGAGGTATTGGATTAAGATTTTTAACTTTAAGTATTATGTATAGATTGGTTCATTCACGAAAGTTTAGTTTTGACAAATCTGCACGTCATCGTGAATGGCACTATTTTAAGCTCACTTCTTGCATTGTCTTCAAATATTTTTAAACAAAAAATGTACACATTGCTACTGAACTATGTAATGGGCTGATAGTTTATAAACACTGCAGCTTGTTGTCACAACATCACCCTGTACCATATGACAGTAACCAGAGAAACAGTTTCACTGAATATGATACATATGAACATTAAACATAACCAGTGATAACACATATGTTGCCCTGAAATGGGCTGTAATTGGCTGTAGATATAAACAACAAAAATTATTCTGTAAAATGAATATAGGTACATTTTAGGTACTTATATAAAAAGCTCAGTTTCATCATCAACCATTTTACACTAAGGGCCACCCCACACTAGCGTCTCCCGAGCGTAGGCGTCAAGTCAACTCTATGGTTGCTGCTTGACGCAGCAGTGGCGCAACTGCTCAGCGGCGCCATTTTCCATGGCGCTGACTAGACGCCGACGCTCAAAAGATTGTGCGCAAGTTTATCTTTAGTACAATTTTTTTGTATATTTAATATCGCACAATATGTGACGTCCCGCGGGTCACCTTATGGCGGTTGGCGCTTACGCTATCATTAAAGCCGCTCCAATATTATTGCGGCGCTATGCGACGTAAGCGCCAGCCGCCATAAGGTACCTTTTGCCGTGGAACGTCACATATAATCAAGGAATGATCAGTGATATAATGAAAATGGTATGAAAACTTGTCTTCTTTATCATCAGGTAGCAAAACCTCCACCATGGTATCATCAGGCATGAAGAGCGGGCTGCTTATGGGCTTCGGCTCCGGCTTCGTGGTGCTCGGAGCTGTGGCCGTCGTCTACTGGCCGGCCTTGTTCTTCGCGCAACTTCAGAAGGTCAGTGGGCTCCGTGGTTAGGTCATGTTTAGGTTGGTACCTACTGTGTTGAATCGCTGTCAACTCGTAAAAGAGACGACTAGAAGGATTATTAGCTGTTCAAAACTGAACTGAGGCAATCCTCGCACCTATAGAGTGTTTCGGTAAAACGTTGCATTCTACCAATTCCAGAAAATCTGGGAAATTGAAATTAGATAGGTAATGATCTCGCCACTCATAAAGAAGCGCTGAAAAATTGGAGGAAGGACAACCCATAATTTTTAGATCCACAAAATTTTTATGTAGTGAGAGGAATAGAGGCGGCAGATATTAGAAGGGCTGGCCGATTTAGCCGAAGTTAACGTATAAATAGGAAATGTATTTGTACTTTTGTGCGATATCTTCATTAAAAGTTCGATGCCCTTTATGTACTCGTAAATGCCAGCTAGATACGAAAACGAGTTTTTGATTGTGGTCTGTGTTCGTTTCCTAATTTTCACTGACACGCCCGTTTCTTTGTAAGAAATGTACTCGGCGTTTGTACGACTAATAACAGTATTGCTTCTTACTCTTACTTAACTAAGGGAATAGTTACGGGTTTGTCACTTAAACGGATCTCTGGCATATAGTTTAGTTAGTTGTCTGCAAACTAAGAAATGACGGGTAGATATAAGTACCTAAAAATGGGTATGTCTGTCAGTTTCAAAACATATCACAAATTTCATATGAATACCATTAGGTATGTAAGTTGCTGGCCAGTTGATGGTGATCGTTAAAATCATCTCGGCAGGTTAACACTGGTAACCCGAAAATTTAGTAACTCGGCAATACGTTCCCAAAGATACAATTTATGACAGAGTCACATTTTAGAATAAATTTAAAAGTGGAAAAATTACTGTCTTGGGTGAGACTTGAACTCACGACCCCTGGATCGATACTCCAGTGCTCTGTGCTTGTTAAAAATTAAAATTAGTTTGGGTTCCAATATGACTTGGAACTCCGGTAGCCGTTTAAGAAGTGTAACACTCTTGCGGTAGATGTCCCTATAGTTCGTTTTTTTTAGTATTAGAAAGAACTTGGAAGAAGGTAAGCGGTTTTGACATGTCTTTTAATTGAAAAACCCTTTTTAAAAATCAGTAACTATTACTTATGAAGGTAGAAGAATATAAATGATCATATTAGATTCATATATTTGCCGTAACTTATTTTTAAAATGTGTTTTTCAATTAAAAGACACATCAAGATTGTTTACCTTATTTCTAATGCTAAAAAAAACGAACTACAGTGAAACCTGTTTAATTGGCACCTGGATAAATGGAAAACCTCAATAATTGCAATCAAAAGTCCGGTCCCGGTCCCTTGAGACCAAAAGGCCTCTATAATTGAAAATTTGGAACCTCTATAATTGCAATTTAGATTTTAGGGCTTTTCGTAATTTTGCCTCTGTAATTGACCACATCGCAACTAAGACCTCTATAATTGACACTGTGCTAAAAAAATCCGTTATTTTTGCTCTTCTTTTTACCTCTATTATTGAAACGAGTCTTACTTATTACCTCTGTAATTGAAATAATGTAGTTGTAGACAGCAGAAACAATATTTTAATAGCAATGATCATTTTATTTATATCTTCATCCAGAATTCAATTTATTTATTGGGTATCTATCACAGCCTGTAGTAGGTGAAATAGTTTTGATTAAATCAAAAACAAAGTATGCTTTTTACATTCTAATAAAACTTTCTTCTAGAATTCAAGGGATTTTTTAAAACCCAAATGAGTAATAAGAAACTAAAGTAGTAATTAATGTAGTGTAAAAGTGCAAGTATAAACAGAAGCTATATATATGTCGTAGTCAGATCGTATAATCCGCCGTATTACATTACCGCTAGCCGTTATTAAAAACAGGGGCGTTTTGAAATGCGGCGGTTCGACGATTAGCCGGATTGTCATTGCGATACGTTCTTCAATAAGGCGGCCAACGTTTAGCCGCATCGTACTACTATTTTAGATTGTAGAGTGACCAGTTCTTTCGGTCGCCTACGTAACCGGAGTTTGACAATGTTTGCAATTTAATTTATTTTTACCATGGTCCCACCGCACTACATGTGTTTCTTTTCCAAAACATTTCCTTCACAACTTAAATAGACGGAGCCCCGCAAGCGGGGCTCCTATTTCTGGGCGGTTTGCCCTTCGGGCATCTGAAGCTACCTAACGAACCTAACCTACTTACCTACCTACGCTTTTTTCCCCAAAGTGTAATGTTTTCACGGACGTCTCACTAAATCAATAGGTAGGTAGGTTAGGTTCGTTAGGTAGCTTCAGATGCCCGAAGGGCAAACCGCTCAGAAATAGGAGCCCCGTGAAGCGGGGCTCCGTCTAGTTAAGTTGCGAAATAAATGTTTTTTGAAAATATACAGTCCGACGAACTCCAGATTTGATGGACACCCCAGCGTTTGTCAGGCAGCGCCACGGGTGTTAAAAATGGGAACTAAAAACTGTCAAAGCGGCGGCTAATGACTCGCTGTATTACATTACGGCTAGCCGTGTTGAAGAACGTATGGCGCCGAATACATTCCGGCGGATTCTCATTCAGCCGCATTCAATCCGGCTAATCGTTAAACCGCCGCATTTCAAAACGCCCCTGTTTTTGAAAACGGCTAGCCGTAATGTAATACGGCGGATTATACGATCCGACTGCGACATATAGACCAGAAACCCAGAACGTAAGCGTGTAAATCTACTTTCAATGGTTATTTGCACCTCCATAAAAGAAATTTGTCAGAACGCAACCTCTATTAATGAAAACCTCTATAATTGACACAACGATTTTTTGAACCTCGTTAATTGACACGACCTGCTTAAATGAAAAACCTGGTTAATTGACAAAAAATGGCCGGTCCCTTGAGATTGCAATTATCCAGGTTCCACTGTATAAGGGTCCCCTTGACCTATAATATGGTGGAAAGATTTGCTGGCTATGGATGAGGTCTTGGTGGCTCAGATGGCAGAGCACTGGAGTGTCGATCCAGGGGTCGTGAGTTCAAGTCTCACCCAAGACAGTAATTTTTCCACTTTTAAATTTATTCTAAGCTTAATAGCATCGTTCGCAGACGTTTCTGCTTGTTAAAAATTAAAGAGTCACATTTTGTTCCAGATGATGGTCCTCTCAAACACTTCGACGTCGTTCGGCATTTGGCGCGAAGTCCCGATCCCCATGTACTTGGAGTGTTTCATGTTGAACATCACCAATGCCGACGAGATCCTGGCGGGCCACAACGTCTCCATACGTGTGTCGCAAATGGGACCGTATGTCTACAGAGAGTACCATACAAAGGTAATTGTGGACTTTAGAAAAAATAAGCTGGGTACAGACAAGGTCTATAATATCGATGTACTGTGTAGGTACTCTAGCTTATTGCCATGATATCTGAAATAGTTGTATCGATAGCTCTATGTTGTGTATGGAAATTGTACACAAATAATATTTTTGTTAATGTTCTAAATACGTACTAATAAATGTGTATGTAGGCTTACATCGACTTGGGGTCGGTTGCACCAAACCGTCTCTCACCGTTAAAGCTTTCGAAATTTTTTATTGTATGGGAGATTTCATAGATCTCTGCTGCGTGACGTTGATCAGTCTGTTAACTGTGGTTGGTGCAACTGGCCCTTAGTCATAGTTGACATTAAACTTCGGTTATACGAATACGAAAGGTATACCTATCGGTAAAACAAAAGTGTTTACATTTCGTCGAATGTGTAACACTAACACCACAATCGGTTCGATGTACGAAATGTGAGCAATACATAACAAACTCGTTTTGTTAATTTATACCTAGTTCAGTCATTCAGAGCGTAACCTACTTTATAATAAACGGTAAACTGATTTTTACAGCTATTTAGGTAGGTTAGGTACCTATATGTTTTACCTAATCTAAGAAACACTTTTTCTCGTCTTTGAACCTAGGGCCCTTTGCTTAACGCCACTAAAAGTTGATAGTCATCCTGATTTCATGGCACTGCACGACTTGGCATAAATGTGAACTTTTGGGCTAAAATATTTATACTGTTTGACATACGTCAACTGTCAAAGAATTGGGTGCCTAGCCAAGTTACAATCGCTTGCGCTACGACAATGAAACGCTTTGAATCTCTGTAAATATCACTCTTTCATATTAGTGCGACAGTGACAGTTGCGTTGCGTTCGCTACGGAGCGTAAACGATTGGCATGTTGGCTAATACGCATGCTGATGTTGCCCATCACGTCGGCTAGCACTGTCGTGCCAACAGGTGTTATTTCGCCCGAGACGGTCCGACCTGCGGGTAAGATCAGCAGATGCCCCAGCACGAGACCTTTTCCGGGACCTCAACATATTGCTCCTGCCCTGTCTTTACCTATACCAAGTAGCGGTGTTTACAAACGAAAATTTAAATAAGTTCAAACTCAAGGGAACAAACGATAACTACCATCTCCGGAGCAATGAGCATAAAAACAGACTGGTCGCCGAAACGCCCAGACTCACTAAGTCCCAGCGATCTGTATACTGCGCGGGACCGCCTGTTTACAATTGCTTACCCGGTAATGTCAGAAACGCAGCTACCACCGCGGGCTTTAAGTATAAATTAAAAATGTGGCTCACGAGCGAAGTGTTCTACGATTATGCAGAACCTACCTATTATGACATAAATAATATTCGAATTTAAACTGTTGTGGTGAGGCATACTAACATTGAATAATTTAATAATATTATTGATAATTTAATAATTTTAGTTTTTAGGGTTCCGTACCCAAAGGGTAAAACGGGACCCAATTACTAAGAGTCCGCTGTCCGTCCGTCCGTCCGTCCGTCTGTCACCAGGCCGTATCTCGTGATCTGTGATAGCTAGACAGCTGAAATTTTCACAGATGATGTATTTCTGTTGCCGCTATAACAACAAATACTAAAAACAGAATAAAATAAAGATTTAAGTGGGGCTCCCATACAACAAACGTGATTTTTGACCGAAGTTAAGCAACGTCGGGCGGGGTCAGTACTTGGATGGGTGACCGTCTTTATAGATAATGGTACGGAACCCTTCGTGTGCGAGTCCGACTCGCACTTGGCCGGTTTTTTTACAGTGATTTTTATAATGAATAATTAGGTAGGTACCTATTTATGATTTTATAATCGTAATTTACAAGACATAATGTACAGAATGTACCCACTATCCCAACACGACCTGTAACTTCTTGTTATTAATAAAACATTTGTATTTGTAAGACAGTGGGTAAGATTTGTAAATAACTACCTAACTGCCCATTTGCTTGGTGACGCACCTCGTGAATCTTATTAGCGAACATGCAAAACATCTCCGTTTACGGCATTTTCTATTTATAATACTGATGACAATAACAGCTACAAATTGGCTCCATTAGAGCATTATGCAAATGTAAATGATTACCTACAGAAGAAATGGAAAAAAAACGCTTACCTACGATACCTATGGCCCGTTGATAAATTGCTATGATAAGTCCCAAGCTAAGGATTAAAAAGAAATAGGTACAGACAGTAATATACCTGTCACTAACATAAGTAGTTATCATAACTAGTATCACATCTTTTGTCTAAATCTTTTGTTATCGGTAATCCATTTTTTATCAATAATTAATTAATGGATTCAAGAGCAAAACGATTTCTTAGAGCAGAACTTAAAAAAAAAAAAACAATTAAATTGGCTAGCGTTTTATTAGGTAGGCGTCCGTTATTTAAACCAGTTTCGTTTTTACTATTCATTAACCTAGTTTTTAATCCACAATTCACCCGGTAAATGGAATCTACAAAAGTATCTACTACTACTTTTAGATTCGTTTTACTCGTGTTAGACCTTATACCGGGTGGGTACAGCCTCTGCGAGCGCTGGCAAGGGCAGCATCCGCTCAGTGTACCTCTTATATGTCGTAAAATTTTCGGAAGCGACTCTACCTATTGGCTTCAGCCCAGCGTACGCCTCCCTTAACACCATTTTCCCGTGTACGGAAAATACTTTATTAATAACTAAAACTAATAACAAATTTAACTAAAAATAGAAAACTAGTAACTTTATTCGATCACTGCCCTTCTGGGAAAAGGCCTCGCTCTCTTCTTCCCGGTTTTGTGCTACATCTGGTTTATCTCAAAACGGAATCCAGAAACATTAGCTTTATTGAAGTTACATTTACGTATCTAAGTCCTAACATTAAAATTGTATTTTTTTCCACTTATATCCAGTGTTAGATATATATATACGAACACGTAACGTAACTCTAACATTCAATACAGCCTTCAGGTACTAGTAATTTCCTGGAACCAGTAATATAAAACCACTGCCGTAGTAGGTATGAACTTTAGTATCACCCTCGGTAAACAATCACGGAGATAAGTAATGTAATTGTTTGAACTCTAAACTTGTACCAGTTTCGCACATCGGCTGACTCATGATTATATCATGTCATGCGCGGGTCGATTTGGATCATTACATTTTCGGTCAGGGCATAAAGCCCGCCATTCGGGATCGCGATAAATTTGTATTGGTTTGAGTAGTTATATACATATTTATGTATATGTATGTATTTATTATCTATGAGTTTTCAACAAGGACTAAAACTTAAAGCAGCTATTGTAGCAATTTTAAAATGTAACATTATGCGAGTTTAATAATTTGATGTCAGAAAGTGGATTTTGAAAACCGCGCGAAACGGCTTCGCAGACCATATTACGAGACAGACTACAGTTCACACCTCTTTACTAATCATTTCGTTAAATGGATCTGCCCACGAATCTTGTTTAGTTGTTTGCTATTTTGCTATTATGCTTGTTTGTAAACTATTTATAATAAATAAGTACTGCTATTTAGTACCTACTTACAGTTTTCCAAACACACTATGTAGAGTAAAGTACCTAGGTACCTATTTTGCTAACACATTTTGAAATGTGACACCAATTTCTCGCCTGTACTGAAAAAAAAAAGCGCTGGTGGCCTAGCGGTAAGAGCGTGCAACTTTCAATCCGGAGGTCGCGGTTTCAAACCCCGCGGCTCGTACCAATGAGTTTTTCGGAATTTATGTACGAATTATCATTGGATATTTACCAGTTGCAGTTGAAGGAAAACATCGTGAAGAAACCGGACTAATCCCAATAAGGCCTAGATTCCCCTCTGGGTTGGAAGGTCAGATGGCAGTCGCTTTCGTAAAAACTAGTGCCTACGTCAAATCATGGGATTAGTTGTCAAGGGGACCCCAGGCTCCCATGAGCCGTGGCAAAATGCGGGGATAACGCGAGGAAGAAGACTGGACTCACGTTAGTCAGCGGTTTAACCCAGTTAAAATAGACGTAAACTTTTTAAAAACAGAACCTCTAGTGTAATTTTCATTAGGTAGCGTGACGAGGGTTCGCGTTTGCGGTAGGTCTAATTTTTGTATGGGATTTTGAACTGCTCACCAAGCAGGACGTTTTGGAAACTCAAATGAGTCAAATGTAATGTGGAATGTATTTAAATATGGTTTGAGTTCATTTAGTTACAAATTATATAGGAGGTCCAATCGAGTTTATATGCCGCATAATACAGACAGTACGAAACTGTGGCAAGGTTTTACTCATATCGCATCATTACTGATATTCAGTTTCGCCCAATCGCATAAATAAAATAAAAACAAAAATTGGCATCTTGGCTAGGCACATTGGGAGCGTAGCCAACATGCCAAACGTTCGCGCTACGACAATGAAACGCTATCTTTGTCTCTCTATCGCACTAATATGCAAGAGTGATAGAGAAAGAAAGCGCTTCGTTGTTGGAGCCCAAGCGATTGGCATGTTGGCTAGGCCCCCAGAACAGCTTAATTTACCTAATGATTTGGTTATAAAAATAAAAACAAAAATTGGCATCTTGGCTAGGCACATTGGGAGCGTAGCCAACACGCCAAACGTTTGCGCTACGACAACGAAACGCTATCTTTGTCTCTCTATCGCACTAATATGTAAGAGTGATAGAGACAGAAAGTGCTTCGTTGTTGGAGCGCAAGCGATTGGCATGTTGGCTAGGCCCCCAGAACAGCTAAATTTACCTAATGATTCGGTTATTAAAATAAAAACAAAAAGTGGCATCTTGGCTAGGCACATTGGGAGCGTAGCCAACATGCCAAACGTTTGCGCTACGACAACGAAACGCTATCTTTGTCTCTCTATCGCACTAATATGTAAGAGTGATAGAGACAGAAAGCGCTTCGTTGTTGGAGCGCAAGCGATTGGCATATTGGCTAGGCCTCCAGAACAACTAAATTTACCTAATGATTTGGTTATTAAAATAAAAACAAAAATTGTCATCTTGGCTAGGCACCTTGGGTTCGTAGCCAATATGCCAATCGTTTGCGCTACGTCAACGGAACGCTACCTCTGTCTCTCTATCGCACTAATATGTAAGAGGGATAGAGACAAAGCGCTTCGTTGTTGGAGCGCAAGCGATTGGCATGTTGGCTAGGCCCCCAGAACAGCTAAATTTACCTAATGATTCGGTTATTAAAATAAAAACAAAAATTGGCATCTTGGCTAGGCACATTGGGAGCGTAGCCAACATGCCAAACGTTTGCGCTACGACAACGAAACGCTATCTTTGTCTCTCTATCGCACTAATATGTAAGAGTGATAGAGACAGAAAGCGCTTCGTTGTTGGAGCGCAAGCGATTGGCATATTGGCTAGGCCTCCAGAACAACTAAATTGAACCTAATGATTTGGTTAGTAAATTAAAAATAATACGGTTACTGAAACTATGCGTTATGCGACAGTCAATTTGTAAGATTTTATTCCATAAAATAGGTATAAATTAGACAAGAGACTAATTACTATTACATCTACCTAACTATACGTAATTAGTACCTATATGGTACCCGGACTACATTTTTATTCGTGGAATATTATTTCGATTAAAAATCATGATTATATTTATTTGATTAAGAATAAGTTATTCTCATTCAATTTTTTCTCATACGAATTATTCCCGACCAAAATTATTTGAATATTTTTGACGGGAATAAAATCGAGATGATTTTATTCCTACGAATTCTTATTCAAATAATGATTTTATTCTTGAATGCCCAACACTGGTTCAGAGCAAAAACTAGCTCTGGGAATATATGGGTTAAATCTCAGAACATAGATACAAACGACAAATTAGACCTCGTGGTAATAAGTTTTACGAATAGTCAAATCAACTATGCCTAGGTATAATATACTTAATACATTACATTGCCAACAGGAGAACATAACGTGGCATGAAAACAACACAATATCATACTTCAACAAGCGTACATGGCATTTCCAACCGGACATGTCCAACGGCAGCCTGTCCGACCTCGTCACCAGCATCAACCCTATCGTCGTGGTAAGTACAGCTCACGACTTTAACAACATACCTATCACTTTAATCCCCTACAAGTGCACGCGAGATGAAATGAACAGATAAATATAATCAAAGGGCGAATGAGCGTAATCGCTACATATGTATGTAGATTAACGCTTTGTCATCTGTTAATCCGGCGAGCTAAGCGACAACTGCATAATATTATGTTGTGGATTGTAGAGGTTGTCTATATTAATCGGAACGACGGAAACGCCATGTATCCGAATTCCATCGGATAATAAATTAAACTTGTAATGAAATTGTATTTTACCCATATTTTCAGTATTAAGCTTTAATTCCCACTATAAACATTGTCCTTTCTCAGACGGTAGCGCACATGGTCCGCCACCAGAACAGCGTTATCCGGATGGGTGCGGAGTTGTTCATGCGCGCCTTCCACGACAACATATTCCTCACGGCCAACGTGTCGTCCTGGCTGTTCGACGGCATCGACGACCGCGTGCTCGACATCAGCTCGCAGATACCGGTCGTCCAGCTGCCTTTTGACAAGTTCGGCTGGTTCTATACGGTGAGTCGTTTTATCCAGAACGTTCAGAGTAACGACAAAATATCCCTCACGGCCAACGTGTCGTCCTGGCTGTTCGACGGCATCGACGACCGCGTGCTCGACATCAGCTCGCAGATACCGGTCGTCCAGCTGCCCTTCGACAAGTTCGGCTGGTTCTATACGGTGAGTCGTTTTATCCAGAACGTTCAGAGTAACGACAACATGTCCCTCACGGCCAACGTGTCGTCGGGGCTGTTTGACGGCATCGACGACCGCGTGCTCGACATCAGCTCGCAGATACCCCTCGTGCAGCAGCCCTTCGACAAGTTCGGCTGGTTCTATACGGTGAGTCGTTTTATCAAGAACGTTTATAAGTAAATCAGGTGCACGGTTAGTATAACCGATAACATATATTTCTCACTGCGAAGGTGACATAGTTGTTCACGCTTATCTCATCTCACTTATTTCGCAAATGCCGATTGTCGACTTGCACTTTGTAAAGTTTGGGTGGTATGTACTTACATACTATCCGTTTTGAGTAGTCTGTGAGAGACACCACAAGGGGAGACAGCCATTTATATAATTAGCAAATAATATTTCAATATAGCACAAGTCGGTTAGCTCCACTTAACTTTACTTGCATGGGTGCCTAAGTTAGATGCAAGTTCGAATTATATACCTACTACATATGTTTAGATATATTTTGCTCATTTAGTACATCGTACATTATAATATTCCGTTTCCCCTGATAAGATTGCTACGTGACAGTTTAAAATAGATCGTTTGTTTGGTTAAAACCGTTTTGCGTACATTGATAATTAATTTTTAAATCAAACATTGCCATAAAAACATTATTACGCATTAATAATCCAGTGAAATTGTAGAATTTTGTAACGTGGCTCTTCTGCGTCAAATCCGGTAGTTCTGATTTTTTGCAGACTTATTTATGATGTTGGCCCAATTAATAATCCAAGTTTGTGACCTTGAGCGCCGAACGCAACTTTGTCAAAAATCGAAAAACCTGCGAAAATTTCGGTTTTTATTTAGTTTTGGGCGATGCTAACCCTAAAGGACTAGTTTTTGATAGTACCTTCCTTAGACGTTTTTAAAGAAGACTAAATTTGCTACAATACGAGATTAGAACTATCTCTGTAGATTGAATAGTTTCCGAGCAAAATTTAGATATTTTTGAAATTGAGCTCGTAAGCTAAGTGAGTGCAGTGTGTATGCACTTTTGACTCAGGCGATGCCGCTTGGCACGATTGTTCCTAAGGTCAAACAAAGCTAATTTGGCCCAGTAGCTACGAGATCGTACCGTGTATACCCCCCAAAAAGGGAGGGGAAAGGTCGGATCCCCAGATCATCCAATCTTTGCTATATTTCTTCCTAATCTTAGGAGCTAGGGCACGTTATATATCATTTTCATATAATTTACGGATGAAAACATTATATTCATACTTTTAAAACGCCAAGTTAAGTGTTTTTTTTAAAGATTTTTAACTTTTGACTTTGGCCATAATTACATTTCTATGGAAATCGTCACTCAATCCGCTTCATATTTTTACAAAAAAATGTATGAACGCCTGCTTTGAAGTGATACTTTATAGAATAAGGAAGCCCTAAATTATATGAAAATCATATATAACTTTCCCTAGTTGCTAAGAGCAGGAAGAAATATAGCTTAGATTGGACCTGGGGATCCGACCCTTTCCCCTCCCTTTTTGGGGGGTAGGCACAGTACGATATCGTGGCTACCGCGCTAAATCAGCTTTATTTGACCTTAGGAACAATCGTGCCAAGCGGCATCGCCTGAGTCAAAAGTGCATACTCACTGCACTCACTTAGCTTACGAGCTCAATTTCAAAAATATCTAAATTTTGCTCGGAAACTATTCAATCTACAGAGATAGTTCTAATCTCGTATTGTAGCAAATTTAGTCTTCTTTAAAAACGTCTAAGGAAGGTACTATCAAAAACTAGTCCTTTAGGGTTAGAATCGCCCAAAACTAAACAAAAACCGAAATTTTCGCAGGTTTTTCGATTTTTGACAAAGTTGCGTTCGGCGCTCGAGGTCACCAACTTGGATTACTCATTGGACCAACATCATAAATAAGTCTGCAAAAAATTAGAACTACCGGATTTGACGCAAACGCTAAATGTATAATTTTACTGTATTATAAATTTTAGTTAACAGATCTATATCTAAGGTTTGTTATAATTTTAAGAAAAAGACTTTTTCACCTCAGCAGCTCGAACAAGGGTACTTTGCTTCTTAAAAACAGTGAGCAAAATGCGATTTTGCTCACTGAGTCATTTTGTCTCACTCAGTGAGCAAAATCGCATTTTGCTCACTGAGTTGTCTCATTCAGTGAGCAAAATGCGATTTTGCTCACTGAGTGAGACAAAATGACATTCAAGTGACCTTTATAGTCAAATGTCATTTCAACATGCGGGGTCTAATACAAGTTCGATACTTGGGTTCTATTATCTCTGTCCCTCTAGGTATGTTCTCACTGCTTAGGGTGAAAAATTTTGTGTACTACACGAGATCAAAGTTATTTACATCTCGTGCGCTTTTGAATCCCTTACTACGCTCAAGATTCTAAATTAGATTCACTCGCTACGCTCGTGAATCTATTATAGAATCTTTCGCTTGCACGGGACTCAAAATAAGCACTCGAAGAAATATCAAACTTTGATCTCTTGTTGTACAAATAACTATTATCCTAAATTCCTCGTATAAAAATGTCGTGTGAACTGTGACTCATCATAGCAAAATGTTTGTATAAACGTTCGATATCTCTACCTACTATGAACTATGGACCTTTCGGTCGTGGGATGACGTGTATTCTATGGTAATGACTAACTGCAATTTCTCTTTGTGGTGACTAAGATATCCAATTTAACTAACTAAGGAATATCACACAAATAAGTTCAAGTTCTATTTTAATTTGCGATTACGCAATAATCAATAATAATTTAGGTAAAAGGAAATAACAAGCTCTATGTAGAAAGATAACTGATATCTGGTAATTCGTTATATTTTTTACTTGAAAAATTGCAAATTGCGAAATTACACCATCTTTTGATCGCTAATCCACCACTACCACCATCCATCTTAAGTTATCATGTACTCTCTTGTAGGTATATTCTTGCTGATTCGAAGTTAATCTGGTTAAAGTCTTATTTTTATGAGCGCTATCTGTATCATTTTTGACTTCAGGACTTTCATATCTATGATTTGGCATTTTCGATTATCACTTTCCACTGCATTTAGTGTTAGTGAATGTCACCTTTGTAAAATTATGCTAATTCATGCACATAAAAGTGTACCTAATCTCCGTCTAGTTGGGTTTGACCTTGATAGCATGCAGTGTCCGTGTCATTGAACGATTGAGACCCGTGGCGTGAGGTAATTCCGCGAAATCGTCCTCTTGTCAATTTCCAATGACATTCATTCACGAACAATGCATTTGTCATCTGTGTAACAAAGAGACACGAATACGATAAGGAGTAGGTATCAGTGGCGGCGCGTGGAGTTTTTCGCTAGACAACTCGGAGCAAAAAAAAAACACCTACATGAAACACCTACATTATGTACTTATTTTTTCATGATAAGCGAAGGTAAAGTAAAGCGCTAGGTGTGTCCTTGAGTTCGTTCTTTTGCAGTTAGTGTATAACCACCTTTGCCATACTTGTCATCACTGACGTCACATAAACAGTGTATGTCGTGTATGACAAAAGCGGATTCCTACTCCTAAATTCCTAACAATCCTAACTAATAAGTTTTTTGCAAAAATTTCATTTTTGGTACTTACAAGCTTTTATCGCTGACTATACTTTTCTTACGACAGACAACTAATACTCATCGAGACAATTCTAAAAACCCCTAACACAATTAGGTTGCGTTGTTTCATCACAGAGTTCTTATGGCGACCTCCTGTCTCCATCATCAGATCAGTTCGACAGTATGATATTATTGTATTGTCAGCAGAACTACATACAGCTGTCAATTTTCATGACGCTACGATCCTTGGAAGATGTTTAAATTAGTTACCTTAGATTCCATTACATTAGTTACATACAGATCGACCTAATAAAAGCTTGTTAAAAACAAGGACTGACCTTGAAACACCTGCACGAACAATACGCAACACTAATAACACTCAAAAATTCACTGCTTTAGTCTTTATATATAAATATATGCACACAACTAAGTAAAATCTCATTAAAACCTATAAAACTCTAATAAAAACAACAATAACAACAAATCTTGGCAATAACCGGAACGGAAGTGTTGTCATAATATTATTCCATTTTCACCCACGACCTACGGACTTCCAAAACCTATTACTACAAATTTATAAACAGTACTTTCTTCGAAGAAACCCTCGTTATCAAATTACCTTAACTAAACTTGCGACTCCATAATATTCTTAGATTTTGTAATAAAATTTCTTTTTTTAAAGATTTTTTGAAAATTTGGTATTAATGATAGCAAAATACAAAAAAAAATTACCTATTAATTCAATTCAATGTTTTGGTACGGCAACATTAACCACACGAGCGGCAAACGCGACTCGATTCAAAATTGTGAAACATTACACTCCAATATAAATCTTACCTATTTGTATTTAAGGTTTAAATTCAAATGAAGCATGGTGTACAGCACTCACGCCACTCGCGGACTTTGACTGTGTGCGTGCATTTTTCCAATATAAACCTTATCATGTTACGTTTAAGGTTTTTATTTAAATGAATAACTCGATACAAAACCGTGTTATTTTGATGCGTAAATACGCGGACTTTCTTTAGCGAACTTTATGAGCGTGTGCGTGAGTTTTCGTATGTGTGTGGTGGCTCATGAATGAATACTCAAGCTTAAACTTAGTCGCCCGCGCGCCCGCTATGATTAGTTGAAATTTAATCAATAGTGAAGCTTTAGTAAATCGTGTTATCGATTACAAGGTAATACGTAGTGTTTTCGTTATGGATATATATGTAGCAATAAATTTTAGGCAAGCCGGTGGGAATCGGGTTGTATGAAGCCGCCGCTACTGGTAGGTATATTAGATATTGAACTGTAGGTAATTTTTGCGCTAAATCTTTACTTTACCTAACTACCGGGTCAAAAAAAGCTGTTCCACAGAAACATTCAAGAGGTAATGGTTTGGACTCTACTAGATTTAGAATTAGATCATACTTATTCATTTCGTGATTTCATGTTTATAGCAATAAATAGTCTTTCAATTATTAGAATATAATAAATAGATACGAAAGCGTGGGCATTTATTTTATTTGGATACAAGAGAAATAAATAGATCGAGAGATTTTCCTATCAATAGACCACAAATTCTTCAAGTTCGCTGTGGAACAAAACACGAGGAAAGTCAAATATTTAATTTATTGCAACGCATTTGTTTCTTACAGAGTTTGTCTTACAATCATTTTGTTATTGAACTCCCCTTAGTTAAAAGTTTTCTTTCCTGTCATTAAGCTTCGTGGGTTTCAGGTCTCCTTTGTTAGTAAAGTTTTCCCTCTTCTTCCATGCCCTTTTGCGAAGCCTTCTTAGAGAGGCGCGCCCCAGTGGTTGGAAACTCTTGCCATAAACCATTTACATTTACAGGATCGACCCCATTAGACCGTAATTTATTTGTATAATATTGTAGTAATAAGTGAATGCCCTAAATTTTAGTTTAACTACTTATGTCCCTTTTTTACTTTCCTGAACCAAATACCAATAAAATCGGTTATTCAAGAAGCGAAAGCGTTCGCTGAAGAATGCGGCGTGCGTTATGGAACGCCAGCGTAATCGGGGAGTAACCAACACGTAATGGTTACCAAATAGCACCGCAACAGCTGATCGATTAGGATCGGCCGCGATCGTGATTAAAATGATTAAAGTGGGTTCATGACGATGGGTTCCGTACCCCATATGGAGACCATGAGGTCCTTTCACCCAATTAGTTTTGACATAATGACAATAAGGTCAGTTGGAGCCACTATATCAAGGAATGGTGTAAGGTTTAAAGGTCCTTTCACTGTGAGTGGTAAAAAGTTCAATATAGTCAAACCAAAGACATATGTAACTTCGTATAAGACGAATAAAGTCTAAGGAAAAAACGTGCCTCGCAATTCAAGTAAAAGTCATTCTCGAATAGATGCCGCACACACCTTTAGCCTATCCTCGGCTAGATGGCGTGACGACACCGTTTCATATTTAACAATTTTAACACATAGATATCAGTGAATGAACATGGATCAAAATGATATAAAAATAATAAAATCATTTATCCATATATATACATTTTTTGATAACTTTATACGTTTTCATTTTGAGTTTTAGTCGTGTGTCGATAGATGGCAGTAAATTTACAGTGACTACAAAATTTACAATGACAGGACCCCTCTATACTATCTATTCTTTTTGGTCTAACTAAAAAAATATAATAATAAATTATATATTGTGGGACAATCTCACATAAGTCCCACAGAACTCAGGACCTCGAACTTCGTAGGCAGGGTAATTATACATATATAGACTAGAGGGCCGTTACTAAATAAATACCCTTTTCTTTTACAGCGTAACGGCTCCATGGAATACGACGGCATATTCCTCATGAATACCGGCGCGGCGGACTTCTTCGAGCTGGGCAACATCGAGAAATGGAAGTACTCCAACCGCACCCTGTACCGCGACGAGTGCGGCGAGGTGCGCGGCTCCAGCGGGGAGCTGTGGGCGCCGGAGCTCGGCCAGCCCGAGGTCCAGGTGTTCGCGCCTGATATATGCACGTGAGTATTGATTCTCTGCTTTTTAAGAGTGCCAATTGGAGTGTTGAAAATTGTCATCGAGATCATGTACCAAGTCTAAACCCGTCCGTCCTTTAGACCTGTAAAAGGCTGTATTTTGGCAACTGTAATTAGAGTTGTGCCGTTCTCGAAGATGTTCTCCTTTTTGTATGGTAAACGTTCCCATTCGAGAATAATTCCCGTAGTGAGCATAGTTCCCGTAGCCTGCTAGCCTGGAATAAAATTATACATACAAGTAAAAAAAAACTTGAGACAAACATAGACTTCTCTATACCTATTTCAGAAGGCGCTAACAGGGTCATGGCTCATGTACCTAATTGTTGTTGTGTGTTTCTTTTTACGGTGCACTACCTAAATCCTCGTTTTATGAGTATTATTCCAATATTTCTGATTTCCTTAATATTGAACAAAAATAAATAAATGCCCAGATAACCATTACTTCTAGTGATTAAGATTACTATTGTATTTACGTTAGATAATACTGCGTTGGCTCGATTCACTACATCAATAAATATGAATAGACTTAAACTTAAAATAATAGGATATTTGACTGTATTTAAAATAAATTATTTCACACCATGCATGAAATAAAGCACCAGAACATTAATAGAGAAACCTAGAGTTATTTTAAGACACATTTTCTATTTTATAAATGTCATAGAAGTATAAAGAGTAGGTAACTTGACCGTGACCGTCATTGTGTAAAATTTCATATAAATTCCATAATGGCAAATCGATTTGACAGTTCCAAAAAAGAAACTGATTTGGCTAATAGTCAAATACCCTCTTATATTATAATAATAATAATAATAAGCCCGCAGGGCAGCTTGTGGCGAGCTGTTGGGAAGTAACAACCCCACGGACCCGAGTACTCCCGAGAGTCGGTCAGGGTCTCCGTCTCCGGCGTGTCTTCGTCGGTCGGAGTGGACCCCAAGGGGACCCGCAGGACTCTCAGCTCTGGCTTGCCTTAATTGGCCGTCCAGAGAGGAGTCGTTAGAGCTATATGCTCCAGGGGTGGAAGTGAAAGATGCATAAGACGCGAGTTGGCACAGTGGCTGTTAACAGCCACTGGGTAGAAAGCGGCGCACACCTCTCGACACCCCTGAGCCGCTCACACTGATGTTGCTCCTGGTCGTCTTCGCGACGGCAGTTTCAGGGGCCCATCTAGTGCGCGGCAAGTCATCACCTGCCTCGATAACTTGTGTAAACATTGTTATGGCAGGTGTCCGTACGTCTTTGTAATAACCCAGTCTCATAGTCCACTCAAACTTCAATCCATAGACCGCGGTATACTGTTCTTTTTTTCTACAATAGTCCCAATGCCTGCTGAGACCGGTTCATGGGTGTCTATTGTTGCACCTGTGAACGGGTTCCAGCAGGCGTTCTACAAGACATAAAAGCTCTCCAAGGGGCCTCTACGTGTTGGATCTGTGTCCCCACGCAAGCCTATCAAAAAACCGGGATTATAGGCCCGTGATATCCAAGGAGATACAAATAATAATAATAATAATAATCTTGTGAGGGCGAGTCACCGTCTGCCGGAAATAAAATTGCATACCGTTTTATTAGGCAGGCGTCCGGTTTTTTACCCCATAGCTCAGTTCTTAGTCCATCGCTTTCACCCAATAACCTAGTTCATTTTAGATTCCATCAACTCTCAATAGTCCTTACACCCTGGCGGGTGCTGCCTCTGCGTGCGTCCCATGGCACGGGCAAGGGCAGCCTCCGCTCGGTGTACCCCTTACATTTTATTAAAGTGTCAAAAGTCAGCCAACACGTAGAGGCCCTACGTGTTGGCTTCGGCTCCGCGCACGCCTCCCAAAGGTCCGGAACACCATTGTTCCGTGATGGGAAAGACATACAAATAATAATAACTTAAGATGAGAAATAAATAAAGAGAATAATAATAATAAGCCCGCAGGGCGGCTTGTGGCGAGCTGTTGGGGAGTAACGACCCCACGGACCCGAGTGCTCCCGAGAGTCGGTCAGGGTCTCCGTCTCCGGCGTGTCTTCGTCGGTTGGAGTGGACCCCAAGGGGACCCGCAGGACTCTCAGCTCTGGCTTGCCTTCATTGGCCGTCCAGAGAGGAGTCGCTAGAGCTATATGCTCCAGGGGTGGAAGTGTTAAAGGGCATAACGCCGCGAGTAACTTCGGAGAAAGCGCAGCACCACCTCTCGACACCCCTGAGCCGCTCATGCCGGTGTTGCACCTGGCCGTCTTCACGATGGCGCATCAGGTGCCCATCTAACGAGTGGCGAGTCACCGCCTGCCTCGATAACACTGTATAACACAATGTTATGGCAGGTGTCCGTTTATTTTCCACCCAAATTTAAACCATAGACCAGGACTCTTTCCATTTTTCTATAATAGCTCCCAATGCCTGCTGAAACCGGTTTACGGGTATCTATTTATGTACCCGTGAATGGGTTCCAGCAGGCGTTCTACATGGCATCAAAGCTCTCCAAACGGCCTCTACGTGTTGGATCTATATCCCCACGCACGCCTTATAAATGACCTGGCTTAAAAACCCGAGAGTTTGTAACGGAGATACAAATAATAATAATAAAATACTTTATTGCACACTACAAAACAAAAGATACAGAAAATACATTGGAGTTTAACGGTGTAGGTAACAACAGGCGGATTTATCGCTAAACAGCGATCTCTTCCAGACAACCTTCAGATAGCTTTATTTATTATTGATCGAAAATACGTAAGGGGATTAGAAAAAATGCGCACCTGTCCTGTGCTTATCAGCTTGACTTGATACAGTCCAGTCGTACATAGGGCATATATTATCTCAATTATCTATTTAGCTGATACTATATGAATTTATAAAAAAAAAACTTATTATTCCAGACATGATAAAGAAAAGATTGCATCGCATGACATTATATATAGCTAATAATTATTGTTTATTTAAAAGCGGAGACCTTTATTGCTACGGCGCTTTACATAAGTTGCGATAAGCATGCTGAGAATATTATAGGCTAGAAAAGTAGATCCACGGTACCATCCATTAAAAAAAGGCATAAAAAAAACTGAAAACACCCATATTTTACTACTAATAGAAATGAAGTAGTAACGATAGGTTAAAAATAAAGCTATGGGGCTGTCGGTTAGCTCTTGCACTGTTTGCCTAAAATACCTTTAAATGATAAAAAATAAAAACAAACGAATATTGTTGCATTGGGCCCTAGAAAACTAAAACCATAACGCTCATCTAAGAAGTAAGAACCATCGCTGAATTTATTTATCAAAAATCCTTTACAGAAAATCGTATCGGAATAGATCGATTCGTCGTGAAGGTAAATAAAAACGTTCAAAAATGGTTTTTCTACGGGTGCCCGGACTCTCATGTTACGCTTTGTTATAAATATTTTTTAAACTCGAAGTCTAGGAGGACACCTGTCATCTTCATATAATTTATAACCTAAAACTGCCAAATCTCGCAAAATTGTATTGAAATGACAGGTCAGGTTTGACAGGTACCCATCGAGTTTGAAAAATATTATATTATAAAAACAAACTCTTAGTTAATATCGTTAGATTTTGATATATGCGGCGGTCTATGATACAGCCACAGAAACCATACTTGTTTAATTAATAGATAATTGAATGTTTGTTGGTCTATTTCCAGGTACCTGACCTTGGGTATAGACAAGGAGGTGCACGTGGATGGCATAGACGGAGTTCAGTACGCCGCCAACGTGTCCGTGTTCGACAACGGGTACAACTTCCCTAGCACGGTAGGTACAATGTACTATCATCGTACAGCTAGCGGCAAAATTGCATGCATACATTATTAATGGAATTCATTTATAAAGTGGCGATGTATTTCTGGGGCTCGGTGTACTAAAAATCGAAGTCATATTTATCCAAGCTTTGTTCTACTTAACCCTCTGAACGCTTTACGTTATGATATGACCAAAACGTCACTTAAACGCCACGCTCACGGGCGAAAGCGAGTTATAATGTAAACCCTTCTTGAAATTGTGAAGATTACTTTGACAGCGTACGCCATAACACCTATAGTTGTCCATCTCCATGACGCGGTGGGCACGACTAGTAATGACGCCTTTAGATGTTCTTGGCCTCCAAAAGGTTAATCGTGGTCTACCTTTGAGAAAACATCTGGCTTCTACCCGTAACTCTGTCATTCTAATTATAGTGCATGATAAGACTGTATCTACTGTCTAAATATCCTTCGGGTTAAAAAAAGTCTGTGGGTTAAAAGAACATCGTCGTCCCTTTCTTTTAACATGGTTCGCAATGGTACAAAATTTGCAAGAAAGTTAGGAAAATCAGTTGTGTGCACGATAAAGTCAACCTTCAACTGGAAACTCAAGCCACGGACGCATTATTGAGTCAGCAATGTCAAACAATAGTACATTATTGTCGAGGCTCGGAAGTAGCTACTTGCAGGCTGAGGATTCGTTTTAAACGGACGACCTTGGGAGTCCGTTTAATTGAATCCGAAGCCAGCAAGTAGCCTTCCAGCCGAGTCATATATAGTGCTTTTCTCAAAAATGGTGCAAGAAATATAACTATAATAGACATATTTTACAGAAGCAACGTTCTTACGTATATATTTTCACAGAAAAAAGTAGAAAAAACTGAAAAAGTTTGCTTTGCCGCCTTTTTATTTTTTAAATTTTAAAATAGAAGTGTATTTTTCTGCCGAAAATACGCCAACCTATTTGAGACAGCTAAATAGTCGCGGTGACAACATTATGTAATAAGTACTAATCATCTGTTTGGCTGTTTAATGGGCCTGTGCCTTCATTTGATATGGCCATTTAAACTTTTAAAAAGTTTGGAACTCGACAAATAATGGAATTTGTATGCAACATTGCAGTCCTAAAATCGAGACTGCAATGTTTTTAACTTTTTAATTTTTGACTGACCATAAACTCCGCACTTCGCGACCTATTTTTTAAACGGCAAAGTCGACTATGCCGTCCATTTTTGAGAAATAGTACATTATTGTCGAGGCTCGGAAGTAGCTACTTGCAGGCTGAGGATTCGTTTTAAACGGACGACCTTGGGAGTCCGTTTAATTGAATCCGAAGCCAGCAAGTAGCCTTCCAGCCGAGTCATATATAGTGCTTTTCTCAAAAATGGTGCAAGAAATATAAATATCATAGAAATATTTTACAAAAGCAACTTTCTTACGTATATATTTTCACAGAAAAAAGTAGAAACAATTGAAAAAATTAGCTTTGCCGCCTTTTTATTTTTTTAATAAAAAAATAAAAGTGTATTTTTCTGCCGAAAATACGCCAACCTATTTGAGACAGCTAAATAGTCGCGGTACTAATCATCTGTTTGGCTGTTTAATGGGCCTGTGCCTTCATTTGATATGGCCATTTCAACTTTTAAAAAGTTTGGAACTCGACAAATAATGGAATTTGTATGCAACATTGCAGTCCCAAAATCGAGACTGCAATGTTTTTAACTTTTTAATTTTTGACTGACCATAAACTACGCGCTTCGCAACCTATTTTTTAAACGGCAAAGTCGACTTTGCCGTCCATTTTTGAGAAAAATCTATTCCAAGTTTAAAATGTAAAGGTGGTTTGTAGGCGTGCTACTGCGACTTGACCCGCGACAGGGACTGCCTGCCGCCCGGCGCGCTCAACGTGTCGGCGTGCCGCTACGGCGCGCCCGCCTTCGTGTCGCTGCCGCACTTCCTGCACACCGACCCCTACTACCCCAGCAAGATAGACGGCTTGGAGCCTACCGAGTGAGTGCCGTACTCTTGTGTCTACTTTTTTCACGTTCCTGCCTCGAAAATGTGGCTAAAATGGTCTAAATTTACCCTTAACTCGACAACGTTCAAAATACTGGACATAACCTTTGACTCATTTTTTTTCATAACCAGATTCATTACAGCCATTGAGCGGCGAGTAGGTAAATTCACTCACTTCCGTGTTTTTTGCGGATTTAAGAGTTAAGACCAGAAAGTAGCGACTAGTTGTAAACAATGTTTTTAAGCCGCTATACTTTTGTTTTCCACGCATTGATTGCGTGACAGTGCAGGTTTACTTTTGGTCGACACTCGGATCATCAAACTAACCTACTCGTCCATGCTTATTTTTCAGCCTCTTTAACAGTATTATTTGTGTTTTGATCTTGTGATTAATGGTTTTAAAATGTTTTGTTGTCAACAGTGAGCATAACTTCAGACTGGCGTTAGAGATGTTCACGGGCATGCCGCTCGAGGTCGCCGCTCAGCTCCAGATCAACATGCTAGTCCGACATGTAAACCTAGTCAGGTAAGTTGCTCTGCACATAATATAAAAGACAGAACCAAAACACGACTCTAGACTGGCTGGCCGTGGCCATGCCGCAGCAAATGTCCACTGAGCTAACCAACATGTAACAACATGTTGCTATAGATCAACATGTTAGTCCACCATTAATACTAGGTGCGTCAGGACAGTTGCATTTCTAAATCCTTCCATTATTGATGTATATAAGGATATGATTCAAAATAAATAAATAAATAAAATATGATGACCTTTAATCTTATTGGCACATTTATAACGAATATAGTATTTACGTGAAGAAATCAAACATTTGCATTAACTAAAAGCAACATTGGTCACAGATTAATAAATAGTTACTACGTAACAGATACTTCATTCCCAAACAAAAGCATAAATACCTACGCTATAATAGCCTACAGAACCTTAATAATAATACCTGCTGCTCAGGACAAGAAGAAATGTACCATAATTACGCGCACAAAGAGTCGAGAGTGTGTTGCCCGCCGTTCGAGTCACGTGCCAACGCGTCATCGTAAGAATGCGCTAGGGTTGTAGCTACCCTACCTATGATGATTATTGTAATAAAACGAATGTTGCGAATCAAATATGTTTTAGTTTTAATATAATGATTTATAATTTTTTCACTTCTCGGAATTCTCTGTTATTAAAATTTTATAAGTAGTTGAAAATATCCCAAATCGCGTAAATAATTTTAATAAATATTCAGGAGCAAAGCAACGGACAATCAACGGTTTTTAAAAGTTGTAATACGGTGCTACCAGGCCGATTAATTATTACGTCGTCAAAATTATTTAAAAATACTTTTTCTAACCCTTCAATATAATTATTAAACTTTCAGGTGGGACCTTTAGCCCGCCATAAAAAGATGAATTTTTATTATAGGCTTTTTCCTTTGTTTTTTTTTACTTTTTCACCCATCTACTGCACAAGGTTTCGGCATTTCGAAGCATAAGCGCGGGAAACGCGCGGTGCAATGCGGTGCGAGCGCTGAGGCGGGCGTTCGGCGGCCCTCTGTCGGTTGTATCGTCGACGATACGCCGAGCGGTAGGCATATAGCGCGTGGCCTTGAGCGTGTGACGGAGGCCTGCATTGGTGAAGTGGAATTGCTAATGAATGAAGACCGGAACGGGAATCATAAACAAAAACTATTACACATTATTGGTTTTGTATGTTAAGGTACAACATTTTTACTAATTTAGATGCGTAATTTAATGTTATTAGGAGAACTGCATTGATAGTTAAAAAAAAAGAGTAAAATATGTTGTACTAACGTGCTCATGACAAGGCAATCGTAAAGTAAAAAATGAGACTTAAAATACTTAAACAATGAGAGTTAAATGTTTACATGCAATACAAGGTAATTTTTAGGGTTCCGTACCCAAAGGGTAAAACGGGACCCTATTACTAAGACTTCGCTGTCCGTCCGTCCGTCCGTCCGTCCGTCCGTCTGTCACCAGGCTGTATCTCACGAACCGTGATAGCTACACAGTTGAAATTTTCACAGATGATGTATTTCTGTTGCCGCTATAACAACAAATACTAAAAACAGAATAAAATAAAGATTTAAATGGGGCTCCCATACAACAAACGTGATTTTTGACCAAAGTTAAGCAACGTCGGGAGTGGTCAGTACTTGGATGGGTGACCGTTTTTTTTTTTGCTTTTTTTTTTTCGTTTTTTTTTTGTGTTATGGTACGGAACCCTTCGTGCGCGAGTCCGACTCGCACTTGCCCGGTTTTTTTGCTGATGTTTGTCTGTTATTTGTAGCCTCAACAACCAGTTGCCGGACCCGGACACGCTGGTGCCGATGTTCTGGTTCCGGCAGGAGGTCCACATCACGCCCGACTACGCGCGCATGGCGCGCATGGCGCTCAACCTGCGGTACGGCGTTCCTTACGCGCTCTACACGTTGACTGTGAGTATTGTTACATTTCCGTCTGTTCCCCGATTTGTACACCTGACGGGGATCCGGTTAAGCACTTGGGATGGGACTACGGATGGCGCTCAACCTGCGATACAGCGTTCCTTACGCGCTTTACACGTTGACTGTGAGTGTTGTTACATTTCCGGCTGCTTAATACTTTACGGTACAAGAAGAAATTATCCCTATCGTAATATTTTAGCTTTGAGCGGTTCTTTGTGAGTTAAACAATTTAAACATATCATACATATAACTGTCAATATTTATTTGCAGGGCCTGGGACTTGTTCTAATAGTGTCAGGCATCATAGTACTAATAAGAAGACTGGTGCTCTCGCCCGAGACCACGCCCATACTGTCCGCCGAGTCCACTTCGGACGAACAATGACTAGGAAGGTTTTAAGGGTACTGTTATTACTTACAATTATTAAAGCTTATAGTGTGATATGCCATTCTATGCCTTCGGATATTAACGACGTCATAAACATAGGGGTGAGAACTAAATGAACTACACTGTAAATGAAGCTGGTAAAAATGTTGAATAAATATTTCAAGAAATAAATATGTAAAAATCTTAGACCCAAGATGAAAAGACTGTATACTAGTATAACACATTGACTGGTAATCATGTAATCAATCACAAATGATCCCTCAGAGGAAACATAAGGGTTTATGAAATGTATTATATGTATAAGGCGAAGACAATTTAACTAACCTACGTGCCTTAATATATTTGATAAATATGTAACCTTTGTTAATAATTGTTATTTTTAAATCATGTTAAATTTTAATTTTTATAGCTGTTGTCTTGAATAGTTTGTATAAGTTATAACTACCTTACCGACTGTTACCTTTGATGAGGCTATGTGAATAACCGGCATCGTGCCTATTTTTGGTTTAAATTCATCTAATTATTCGACATCAACATATGGCTAGATAGACACACCATAACCGAAATGAATCCTAGACCAAATAGTATTTAGTAAAACAGTATAATTATAGTTTAATACCATAGAGCTGAGAGATAGGCAGAAGTAGGGTCACTACAACGAACTGGAATAACTATATCCTCGTAAGACCCAATACAAAGTTTTCCAATTTTTATTTTGAACCTTGTTCTATAAGTAAATTGGAACGAATTTCGTTTGTTTTGAAAAGCTATGAAACAAAAGAAATGCTATTTTATTTGGTTTATGAAAGGTTCTAAAAGTGGCCACTGACGAGCCTTCCAACAGTCCAAATAGCGTGGCTGCAATCCAAAATCGTTCCGTGAATGTCAAAAACGTACAATGTTTAATATTAGGATGCCGTCTATTTGGATGAATCCATTGTAACAGCGTCCATTTGGAAGGCTCGTCAGTGGCCTGCTTTATTTGATTGAAACGGAGTGTACATTTTAATGCACACTGGGTCGCAAGGCCCAAGGATACAAAAATGAACCCACGAAAATGTAAACAGCTCGCATGTTCTTGAGCGACCCAACCTCTGTCTATCTGTCAACTCAACGTTCAATATGAATATATAGGTACTTAGTTACTTCCACATTCAGTTGGTAAATAAATAGTTTTCATCTTAGTTGAAACTTATTATTTTAAATAAGAGAATACGTTATTTAATATAATATTTATTTAATTAGAATAGTAGGTACTTATCTATTACGAGTAGATGTTAAATTCAGATCAGACAGCTTAAAAAACATTAGCGTTAATATATACACTTAATAGCCTCGTAAAATAAAACAAAAAGCTATCTCAAAAAACATTCCACATTCTAGTATAAACCTTAGTTTCTATATCTGCCAATTAAAATTTCCAAATGATTTGTTTATGAGATAGCGTTATTTGGCTTACTTACTTACTCCGTTGGCTCAGCGACCCAAAATGAGACTTGGCCTCTGACACAAGACAGCGCCACTTTTCTCGGTCCCGTGTCCCGTGCGACCTCTCGCCAATTTTTGACTCGAAGTTCGCGCAGATCCGCCTCCACCATGTCGCACCAGCGATACCTGGGGCGTCCAATAGGACGTCTTCCTGCTGGGCGGCCCAGGTATGCTCTTTTCACGTTCCGATCTTCATCCATTCTCTCAAGGTGGCCCAACCAACGGAGTCAGTGAGTAGGAAGGCAAAATGTAGCTTACTTTACCTTCTCAGTTGATACACGTTTAACACGTTACTGTGTTTGTCTTGCCAAGTTTTTCGTCTCGAGGAAAAGTCTCGAATGAAAATTTTAAGAAATAAATTATACCCGTGCTACCATTACTATAACCTTCGAGCAACACGGAAGGGAGGCGGCATTCGCACTATTTCCCCTCTGCCGAGGTACAAGATTAGCGCGTCAATCTAATCTAGCGCGGGTAATAAAACTAGTTGCACTTGGATTTTTCACTAGACCGAGTCCAGACGCGCGCGTGAACACTGTTGCACAAAAATGCCTGTTTGCTCGGTTTTTTGTTATAAAAAGAGGTCGGGGACATCAAATTTACAAAAAGAAAGTGTTACATTTCACATGTAATATTTTTTTTTACATATCATACGTTTAATTACATTCAAACACAATTATTATATTTTAGTCTCATGTAATTGTTGGATTTATCGATTTTGCTCGCTCAGTACAAATTGCGGATCGGTCGAGCGACAAATCCGACTTCTCATCTCTCAGAATACAATACATACTTCAACGAAAATGTGTTAGTGTGCGTGTTGTGACACTTGTCACTCGTCCGTACACAAAAAGAGATCGAGGTTTGCAAGATTTGTCTTTGACGTGTGTCATTTTCTATGTATTTGTGTCGTCATTACAGATTGGATTTTGTATGTAAGTGTGTGAGAAGTGCGACTGTGTGCACCTTTCCCCCCGCGAAAAATGGCAGAAAGATTTGTACGGTGAGATATCGCTTGGGCCCCTCCCTTCCGATGTGTCGGAAGCCGGTGTTGCTCGAAGACTATAACCATCATGTTAAGCTGGTTGGTCCCTCTCAGGCTTGCCTACCGGTGTCACTGGCTGGATAATCTTGGGGCATCCTGTATAATTTTTGACTTATTTACTCATACCTCATATATTAATTGCTCATACACGTAGTAATTTTAGATATTTCGGATAATCTTGGGGCATCCTGTATAATTTTTGACTTATTTACTCATACCTCATATATTAATTGCTCATACACGTAGCTAATTTATATATTTTAAACAATTGTGATAAGAACTTTTTAAGCAATATAATCGGTACTTATCCGACCTGCGGCGTTAGCATGGTCGCTTTTTTGTCGCCTGTCACCATGCCTGTCACGTTCTAACAGTCGTAAGTGCGAAAGAGACGCATGACGCGACATGCTATAAAAAACGTGGTTCCACGCTACCACCGCTGATCTTATTTAATACAATGCTAACATTACCAAAAATTGTTAAAGAAATCACGTAGAGAGGGTTTAGCACTGACCGCGCAACTCGAGCCGCGCGCCAGTACAAAACTATACCTACTCTGGCACACACAAGGCGCGAAATACAAATGTTCTATGGGAAGCATTTTTAAAATTAACCTCCTTTTTTCTACGTATAAAGTCGGTGTGCCAGAGTATCATTTCTCGTTCATAATTTGCGAAAGAAACAAATGAAGGTGCCTCGCGCGACTTGACGGGCTGCTGCGCTAATCCTGTAGTAGTTTTTTTTTATTGCTGATTTTCATCTCTAGGAAGTTTAGATTATTATGTTGGCAATTAATTTATATCAAAAGTCATTGTTATTATTTAGAAGTATTTAATTATATTGTAACTACAGTCTGTCAACCCATTACCGTCAGTAGAAAAAAGCAGCAAATTTAAAAAAATGTAGGCGCGGAAGGGTTATCGTCCCATAGAAAATTTGAATTTCGTGCCTTTTTCTACTGACAAAGCTGTTTGACAGACTATACATACTTATTCTTCCATTAATTTTACGTTAGATAAATATTTTGACAATAAAATGGTCAATGCGTATGTATTAATAAATATAAATATAATAATGAGACAAGTGAACGAGGAAAACAATAATCCTTCAAAAGAGCTTACTGCCTATAATATGCAGTTAACTTGTTACAGTTGTTCCTAATGTTATTAGCCACTTAAATTACGTCATTTCAAATTGGGGAAGGGGGGTCTGGACATCGGATGATGGTAGCATAACGTAGGAGGAAACGGGGTCATTCGAAGCATGATTTTTTGATGATTTTAGGGGGGGGGGGGGGGTCAAAAATCGTCAAAAATAGATGACGTAATTTATGAACAGCCCCTAAGTTTCATAATTTCATCTACTTATAGATTGCTTTATATACGCGACCATAAAAGAAGTAGGATAATTTATTAAAGGGGTAACTTTTACATCGTCACATAATTTACAGAAAGCTGGAAACCTCCTTAAAGCTTGTTACCTATGTTTTACCTAGACAGACATCGTTAACAATTAATGTTTTCTATTCAAAGTCAACTAACGAAAGATCAACGACCTTGTTACCTTTAAGAACTAGATAATGTCTTGTTAAAAAAAAAATATTTGTCGACGTTGTCTGGATCTGGGTCACCTGATTTTGTGCCAATTTTGTTCTTAAAATGTGTTTTCGAGCCTAAGCAATTGTTATGTGATTGTTTATACAATTTTATAAAATTTAATAAAAAACAGTAAGGTATTTATGCTTTTTTTTGTACAATGCAATGTTAGAGTGTGGTCGCATCATAACCCACTTCCTGGCAGAATTTCGGGACGGTCGCAATTCGAACTTAACCTAACCTACTTTACTGGCATTAGTGCAAACAAACAATGCGGAATAGGTAACTGGTCTGTACGGCCCGTACTCATAACGATGGCCCGCTAAACACTAAAGCTTCTAAAACACAGATACCCTAGCAACACAATAAGCACATCATTTGCATTTTTTCACGCTACACGAAGCAGTGGAGATCTTAGTCCGTTGGCGACTGGGCACCATTCCCAGCATAGTCGGACATAACCGTCTGGCGCGGGTCTAGCGGTGGCTGTATACTCGTACGTATATGAGCTCTCACTCGCCAAAACCTAAACAATGTACCTGGACGTAGAATATTTCGTAACATATTTAACGTTTTGAGTTGAGTTGAGCAAAATCTGCAATCAGATCAGGCCGCGTAGCCAACATGCCAATCGCTTACGCTCCGTAGCGATCGAAACGCAACTGTCACTGTCGGACTAATATGGAAGAGTGATAGAGAGACACAAAACCTTTCGTTGTCGAAGCGATAGCGATTGACACCTTGGCTAGGCCGGCAGATCAAGTAGACGAAGTGAAGATATTATCGAATGTACCTACCTATCATCTACTAGCGTACAAGTACGTAAATGGTTTTGTAGCTAACTATTCCTACAAAGTTTAATACTAGCGGCTCTGTGACCCGTAGACCTCGCGATATATAAGCATCAAAATGCAAAAGTAAAAATTATTTACATCGTTGAGTATAGGTATTATCACAGCGAACATACTTAAATAGTCTTCAGCGCCATATATACTTTTATTCTTTGCGCCAATTTCCGAGATTTCGAAAAAATCTTACAACCTCTCTGGTGTTGCAGGTGTCCATGGGCGGCGGTAATCGCTTACCATCAGGCGATTCCTCCGCTCGTTTGCCTCCTACATCATAAAAAGCGCATTTAACTGATTTTCAAGACCGAAGTGATCCCATAAGTGTTCCGTGAACAAAGTTTTGTACGGAACACTAAAAATACAAACGAAACGAAACTTCAAAAAAAACTGTCACTATCGAACCTGCTCAAAAAAGTTCAGTAGAGGAGGATAGCCGGCCATAAGCATTGCGAAATTGCATGGAGAAATCATGAATGAATTCATTGATAAAGTCGCCATGAACTTTTACGGCTGATATGGTACATAAAAAAAGTCAGTTAAGAAGAGTAGAGACAGGTACTAGTGCGGGTTATAAGTATTTTAAGTACCTACCTAATCAATAAAATATAATTATATGACCAACCGCGATCCCTCTTATAATCTTTTCGTTCCTTGGGGAATAGCGTGACTAGACGGCAACTAAGTTCGATACTTGGTGGTCCCGCGTGCTTCGCTTTTATTAAATATTAATCTATAAGTTTGTAAGCAATTGATAACAAAACGACAGATACCTACTCACAAAAATGTCGCCGATAACTCATTAGGATTAGAACAACAGCTGTAAGAGTATGTATAGACACAGCTACATTAGTAAATAGATAGAGTCGCCATCAGAAACATCGGAGCGGCCAAGGTGCTCATTAATATCTGAACACGCCTCTATTGTCAAGGCGTTAGAGTGCGTGTTCCGATGTTTTTGACCATCTCGGCCGCTCCGATATATATGATGGCGACTGTACATTGTAGCATTTGTAGCTAATCTATCACGCGTGGGTTACGGTCATAGACTGATAAGTGTTAGTATCGTTTGAACCTTTGAAGCATGTAGACGCGCTATTTACGTGCGAACACTGAACCCAAATACGCGCCAAACATAATATTTAAGATAAACTTTTAAAATGAGTGGTCATTAGTGATAGTGTGATTTGTTAAACAAATCAGTGTTGTGGAATTTGTTGTCCGACTGTCTGAGGTAAGTTTGATAATGATTAGATCTTAATTGTTTTATTTATTGGTGTTCGAATTACTTATAACCTGTTATTATTCGTTTTATTGGATTGGGGCCGGATTTTATTCTTAAGTTTACATGGCTAAGCGCCACTTGCACGATTCCACTAACCCGGGGTTAACCCGTTAAACCTGGAGTTACCATGGTTACCGGTACAATTTGACACTGGGTTAACGGTTTAACGGATGGTGCATTGGATAAAACGTAAGGAATCGAATGGTATCCTTACTTATTTCGTTTTTGAAAGTTAAATAAAAACTAAAATTTTGAAATTTTCAGGTCCTGTATTTTTGTATTATTTCCATATATTATTTTAATATCCATATTATTGTGATGAATTGCTCATTTGGTATCTATTTTACTAGATTTTGGTATAAAATTCAACAAGTGTCATCATGCCTATTAGCAACAGTGTAATTTACTACTACCTAAAATTTATAAAATAGAGATAAGTATTTACTTAGAATTCGCGAAAGGGTCTTCTATCATAACGTACTTAAGTAATGACCTTTCCTACCTACGTACGGATAATATTACCTATAGGTATTTAGGTATTTATTTATGTTACCTCAATGAGCCCAGTGACCAGAACAGCTCTGGTATAAAAAATATGTTAGTACAATAAAGCATGAACATCATTATAGGTACATACTCGTACAATTACTTAAATTCATATCATAAAAAGTCTTTTGTTATCTAACAAAATAAGTATTTATGTATGTAATAGTACTATTTAAGTTGACGAAGCCTGGTGCAGAATTTGCCGCTGTATTGTTTTGTGACGAAAGCTGTAGCTGATTGTGAGTTTGTGTTCACCTGACGAAGCCTGCGTTGCGGATATAAAATTATGGTCCCTGAATACAATTATATTTATATATTGGCTCTACCATGAGTACCCACATATATACCTAAACATGAATATATTTATATGAAGAAAATGTCACCCCGCTACAACCCTATTTATGCGCCCCCACGCCAGATGTCCGGCTTCAGCGCACATTTTCCCGCTTTCTCCCTCAGCCACTGAACCTACAAAAAAATAATGTGGCATACCAACTCCAGTCAATTATTGAGCAATAAATAAATATGATTTTCGTGTTCGAACTGAACAACCAAACAAATGCTTTAGGGATGATATTATTATCATTAGAGCTACACTTCCTATTTCCTATCGTTGTTTTTGAGAACACCTAATTTACCTTGATACCTTAGAACCTATATGATTAGAAATCCTTTCACTTACATTAGAGGTAGAAGCTGGGTGCCTACTTGACCCAAGATGTCAATCGTTTGCGCTACGATAACGAAACACTATCGCACTAATATGTAAGAGTGAGAGAACTTTTTCAAATTACTTTCCGTTTAGTATAAAACAGCGCTTTGTCAATAACAATTTTGGTTTCTGTACCTATGCAACTTGCGACATAACCGAATGTAGCTGTCTGGCTGTCTTTGAACTTTGAGTTGACTTAATTTAGAGGTTCAATTTTTTCACAGCTGCAAGGGGCAGCAGACCTCTGAATTGGATATTAGTTTCAAGACGGATCTACCGTCAAATAGGCTCCTGACAGGCAAAAGCAAAGGGTGCACCTATAGATAAGAAGTTATGTTATTGGAACCCCCAAAATAGTAAAATTTTGGATTGCCAATGTAGGAAAAATAGTTGTCCTTAATCTAATTGAAACTTAAAACTTAGTTTGTAAAATAAAGGGCCTTAGACAAAAAAACCAAATAATAATAAACTGATAACCAATCACATTGATAATGTATCAAAATATACAATGATACTAGCAAATTTATACCTCCACATACGCACCTGAGATGTCTGATTTTAAGTATAATGCTTTTACACAGGTAGGTACTTTATGAATGAATTCATCAAGTTGTTTTCGTTACTAATGTTACTATCACAACTTCAAATCTTTCAAGACTCTGCAACACAGTGACAACATAAGTGTACTTACTAATAAGGCCTGTCCAGACGGGAACAATTTTTCGCTAATCTGGATTCAAACGCCAATTTGGCTCGCCGATTTCGACCGATGACCGATATTTTTTTTGGAGGTGCGGTCGTTCAAAAGTTAGAGGTGACACATATTTTTTTTCTTTCGAAGTGATTATTTGCAAACCCCCGTTCTGGGCAAGACCCAGCTGGGTCCAACAGGCCTCCATCGCCATACAGCGCGGCAACGCCGGCAACGCTGCAAGTGTGATGGGGCCTTTTGGACCGGGCATAACAGAACGGGTTTTAGGTTAGGTAGTTTTAAGTATGTGTAATGTGTATTTTTAGGTTTCTTTATTGTAATAATAATTATGTAGTATAAAATGTAAGGATTTTTGTTAGTTTGTAATTTTATGTGTACATTTTGTGTACCTATTGTCTCGTTTGTTTGTGTTTGACTTCTTTGCAAAAATATTCAATTTATCAAAAAATGTTTGTTGGAGGCATATTCGTTTTGAAAGACCTGTCCAATGATACCCCACACCATTGAATTAAAGCGAATAAAGAACATTTTGTATGGAGGTACCCTAAAAAATCTTTTTTGCCATTTTTATTTTACGCGTAATAGCGATAGCGTAGGTACCTACGCGATTTAAGGTATGTGATTTTTAAGAAAAATAAAACCGACTTCTATGGGGCCCGGTGAAAGATTATGGTAGATGGTGCACTATGTAGTCGTAGTTCTAGCCTAACCTAACCCAGTTCTCTGATAGCAGCCTAACCTAACCCACTTAACGGCGCATGCGCTGTGGTGTACGGGGGTTTGAGCGGGAGGGGTTTGGTATCATCATACTTTATACCTACATTTTATGATAGGTAATCATAGTGGATAACTCCGAGTCCGAGTCCAGGTCCGGGTCCGAACCGGATCCGGGTACGAGGCCCGGTCTGGGTCCGAGTCCGGGTCCCAGTCCAAGTCAAAATCGAAATTCGAAATCACCAAACGTGTACTATGCGTCGTTAAAGAGTTTCGTTCTGGTCATCATCAGCAGTTCCACTTCCTCAAATGTTACGTTTATGAATGTATATGCTTGATTTGTTGATAAAAACACAAAAATCACTATATGTATGCCTTTAAGATTTGAGGAGTTCCCTCGATTCCTCATGGATCCCATCATCAGAACTGAGTTTTGACAAAAACGGGACCAAGCTGTATGCATAATACATACAATAAAAAAAATAATTTTCAAAATCCGGCTAGTAATGACGGAGATATAGAGTAACAAACATAAAAAAAAACATATAACCGAATTGATAACCTCCTTCTTTGAGATTTGGAAGTCGGTTAAAAAATAAGACATTATTCTGGTACAAAATTCCGTCCTATTGTGTGATAATTATTACTTGTGTAGGTCGTAGGTATGATCTAATTCGATAAATTCAATAATTAATTACATCCTTGGGCATAAATAAAGCTACTTCCCAATTTCATACGTGGAAAAAGGGGTCATCCATTAATTACGTCACACGAATTTCTAGGTTTTTTGACCCCTCCCCCTGTACACTCTCCCTCCTTGTCACGCTTGGTCACATTTGGCAAACCCCTCCCCCCTGATGTGACGTCACATTTTTTCAACGAAATCGGCAAATCGAATTAAGTATTATTAATATATTTCATCTAAATATTTTTGACAAAAGAAATATTCGTAATTTTATATCCCAAAACCTCATTAGGAAAGAAAATTAAAGGAATAAAAACGATTATCGTTCAAAAAACTAGTTAATTTAACTGTACAGCGAATAAAATAATTTAAATACATTTTCGGTTACTGATGAAGTTAAAGTGACGTCACAAAGTTTGTGACTCCCCCCTCCCCCTTGTCACAACATGTCACATTTTCTTGACCCCTCCCTCCCCTCAAACGTGTGATGTAATTATAAAACGTTTTTTTTAGCATTAGAAAGAACTTGAAAGAAAGTAAGCGATCTTGACATGTCTTTTAATTGAAAAACGCTTTTTAAAAATCAGTAACTACATATTAGTTATGAAAGCAGAAGAATATAAATGATCGTATTAGATTCATAATTGTTACACATTTGCCGTAACTTATTTTTAAATGTGTTTTTCAATTAAAAGACACATCAAAATTGTTTACCTTATTTCTAATGCTAAAAAAAAACGAACTATAATGGATGACACCAACCATGTATTTTTACAATATTATGTATATTCACTTAGGTACTTCAGTTACAGTATCAGCTTCAATTTATTGGCTGACTGTGTCTAAGGAAACGTATGTTCATCAAATCATCACCTTCCCATAAAAGATCATATTCCTTCACAACAAAGGGGTTGTAAAATCAATTGAAGGTGTGCAATTTATAGAGCTCTGAGTTTGGTGTGATATAATAGCTAATTATGTATTTAATTCAAATATAACAATTCCAGGCGTTTTATTTGGGGGAAAAGTAGTGCCAGGTGATGAAAATACACAATCATTAAGTAAGGACATTGTATCCATGTCTGTTGAACGGACTATAGAACTAAGTGCAGTAGAATTAGAGCAATTTATTGTTGTCTGTGTGACTGTGTGTATAGGCCGCCATTAAGTAATTTTGAATTATTTGAAAGCATAATGGAATCTGCCCTACTTAAAATATCTTCTAGTAAAAAATTGCTTATATTGCGGCGACTTTAATGTAAATATTATGGAAAATTCAACAATGTCTTATAGATTATTGAATCTTTTTAAATCTTGTAATCTCAACCACATGTTTATGGAGCCCACTAGAGGACTGCTAGTAGTGCAACCTGTATAGATAATATTTTCACTGATATTTTTCCTATTACTAAAAAAGTTATCAGCAATTTAGAATCAGACCACTTAGTTTAATTATGTAAAGCGTAAACTCATTTCTAAAGCTTATTATACCACACACGACTACATGAATGATAATACAACGTGGGATTAATTGTTATTCGAAATGATTATTTATTTATTAGGTATATTTGATTATTGATGAGGAAATGGATATTCCGATGTATGTAGGTACTTCTTTTGTTATGTTATTTTTGACATTTAGATTTTACTCTAAATTTAATACATTTAGTCTCTCTAGTTAGTGACAAACTTAATACATTTAGTCTTTTTCTCATTTAACAATAAATTATTAACATTGAACCAATTTACTACCTACTTTTGAAATAGCATTGTTTACATCATTGTAAGCTTGTCGCTGTCGTTGGACTTTGAAAATAAGTGAGGTGTCGTCTGCAAACAATACTATATCATGGTGGGTCTTAACAAGGAATGGCAAGTCATTTATGTAGATAAGGAACAGGAAAGGCCCCAATATTGATCCCTGTGGTACACCCATAGAGACCAATGACCCAGGTGATCGCTGTCCATTCACATCGACCCTTTGTATTCTACCATTTAAGTAGGACTTAAGTAATAGTATGTATAAGTCCTAATAGTATGTATAATTCATTCTTTCACACTTTTATGGACCATTATAATGCGATATTCACCTCAAAATCGGTCGTAGTTAGTGGTGCATCAGTTTTTAGTGAGTGGGCTACTGCGGACTTACATCAACGAAGACGTGAACTGTATGCCTTGTATGAGGAACGGCGGTTTAATCTGAGTGATGAATTTAAAGAACATGTCAAGGAATATTCGAAGAAGTTTAAAGTAGATTGTCATATAGCTAAGCGAAATTATCTAAGTCAGAAAATAAAAAGTAGTTCCGACATTATTAAAGCAACCCGGAAAGTAATAAATGTGGAGACTGGTCGCTCGAAACACACAATTAAAGAACTTAAACTAAATATTGATAACAAAATTATAGATTCCAATTTAGAAGTAGCTACAAAATTTGAAAATTTTTTCACCGAGTTACCAGTATCCACAACTAAGGATTTAAATGCATCACCCTCATCTGCTGTTACATTATTAAAACATAACGCTCCAGAGTGTTGTGGAGACCTTCATTTTCAACATGTTTGTACCTCAGATGTAATAAAGGCGTTTAAATCAATTAATGTCAAGAAAACTAATGACCTCTGGGGAGTCTCTGTCCATGCTGTCAAATCCTTAGTAGAAATTGTAGCGCCTGACTTGGTAGTTATATTTAACAAGTGTTGATTGCGGGGAGTTTCCTGATCTAATGAAACATAATAAAGTAACTCCTTTATTTAAATCTGGTAGCAGCTCTGACCCCACTAACTTTAGACCGATATCTGTGCTATCAACATTTAGCAAGATTTTTGAAAAATTAGTTCTTTCTCAATTAGTACGACATTTTAACGTTAATAATTTAATGCATAATAAGTAGTTTGGTTTTACACGCGGTCGCTCAACAACCGATGCTGGTGTTGAGCTAATTAAGCATATTTTCGATGCCTGGGAGGAGTCACGAGATAATTTAGGTGTCTTCTGTGATTTGTCTAAGGCCTTCGACTGCGTTTGTCATGAAACATTAATCAGGAAACTTCATTATTATGGAGTTAGAGGATCGGCACTGAATTTACTTAAGTCCTACTTAAATGGTAGAATACAAAGGGTCGATGTGAATGGACAGCGATCACCTGGGTCATTGGTCTCTATGGGTGTACCACAGGGATCAATATTGGGGCCTTTCCTGTTCCTTATCTACATAAATGACTTGCCATTCCTTGTTAAGACCCACCATGATATAGTATTGTTTGCAGACGACACCTCACTTATTTTCAAAGTCCAACGACAGCAACAAGCTTACAATGATGTAAACAATGCTATTTCAAAAGTAATAAATTGGTTCAATGTTAATAATTTATTGTTAAATGAGAAAAAGACTAAATGTATTAAGTTTGTCACTAGTAGTAATGTAAGGCATGTGCATTTGTGCAAACAAGTGTCATTGTGAAGGATGAGGAATTGGAATTAGTTGATAGTACAGTTTTTCTTGGTATAACTTTAGATTCTAAACTCCAGTGGGGTCCCCATATTGCTACTCTTTCGAATAGACTGAGTTCTGCAGCTTTTGCAGTGAGCAAAATCCGTCAGTTAACTGATGTGAAAACAGCTCGATTAGTATATTTTAGTTACTTCCATAGCATTATGGCATAATTATGGTATTTTACTGTGGGGTGGTGCTTCAGAGATAAATATCATTTTTGTTCTGCAGAAGAGGGCTATTCGAGCAATATACAAAATGAACCATAGATACTCACTTAGAGATAAATTTAAGGAAATTGACATAATGACAGTGCACTGTCAATACATTTATGAGAATATTCTGTATGTACATAAAAATATTGTAAATTTTAAGAAAAAATGTGAAATTCATAATATTAATACTACAATTAAACATAAGCTCGCAGTGCCCTTCACTCGGCTCCATAAAATTAAAAAATCATTCATGGGTAATTGTGTAAGATTTTATAATAAACTCCCAAACCATATTACTGAATTATCTATTAATAAATTTAAGAATTATGTAAAGCGTAAACTCATTTCTAAAGCTTATTATACCACACAAGACTACATGAATGATAATACAACGTGGGATTAATTGTTATTCGAAATGATTATTTATTTATTAGGTATATTTGATTAATGATGAGGAAATGGATATTCCGATGTATGTAGGTACTTCTTTTGTTATGTTATTTTTGATATTTAGATTTTATTCTAGAAATTCTAGACTAGTATTTTTTATACATTTTTTCATGTTTGACGATCCTTTTGTGAAATTCTTAGTGTTAAATTTGATCTGTAAAATAATATTAATATTAACATCCATAAATTGCTCTGATAATTAGATTAATTACGATTCATAAGAGCTTATTGTTGCTAGGCCTACATGAATAAAGTATATTTTGAATTTGAATTTGAATTTAATAGGAAAAATATCAGTGAAAATATTATGTATACAGGTTGCACTACTAGCAGTCACTCTAGTGGGCTCCATAAACATGTGGTTGAGATTACAAGATTTAAAAAGATTCAATAATCTACAAGACATTGTTGAATTTTCCATAATATTTACATTAAAGTCGCCGCATATAAGCAATTTTTTACTAGAAGATATTTTAAGTAGGGCAGATTCCATTATGCTTTCAAATAATTCAGAATTACTTAATGGCGGCCTATACACACAGACAACAATAAATTGCTCTAATTCTACTGCACTTAGTTCTATAGTCCGTTCAACAGACATGCATGGATACAATGTCCTTACTTAATGATTGTGTATTTTCATCACCTGGCACTACTTTTCCCCCAAATAAAACGCCTGGAATTGTTATATTTGAATTAAATACATAATTAGCTATTATATCACACCAAACTCAGAGCTCTATAAATTGCACACCTTCAATTGATTTTACAACCCCTTTGTTGCCCATCCACTCCCGCACCCACCGCTGAACAGCACTCGGTTGGAACGAAGTTAAGAAAGGCTGGTGATGTATACGTATTCATGTTCCAACAAAAATAAGGGATAGGGAAATTAGATCTAGTTTTTTTGTTTGAACCTAGATCGAGCCTTCTTAGTTATTTTTGGTGGTTGGTGGTCCTAAATAATAGTTTAACGATCTTCTATTTTAGTTAATTAATGTATCTAAACAAGTTCTAGAGCTCAGAAGTCTGGATGATTTAGGATCATCCAGACTAGATAGGTATTATGCTACACCAATCATATTGTAAGGAAATCTAGCTTTGATCTAATGCCGCAAAAAATTGTTCGACCTATGTACTTCTGTTTCATAGAAATTAAGGAAAGTGTTCGAATTTCTCCGTAGTTTACTGAAATTAGAGTTCAAGTGAATTTAAACGGCTGCCAAAGATATATTACGCGATTTAGAAGCATGTTGTGAATGAAGATCATAAAATACTATTTTCAGGGATGAAGATCATAAAATAATATTTTGTAGGAGGTTTAGAGTTAAAACCTGACTACTGTAACCGATATAAGATGTGGGAGGAATATATCCCTTCGCCTGGTAAAGGGTTAAGCAAGCGTCAAAAAGGACGAGGTAGGTAGTTACTCAATTTGTCGTTTTTTGTGCTTATGCATTTCATTATATTCATTATTTAATTTAATTATTATGTTCATTCAGAACATTCAACCAATTTAAATAGGCTACTGAAAATTATTAACTATCCGGACTATTGTGAAGTCGGTTCTTTTTTAGGGTTTTGTAACTCAAAACTCAAACGGAACCCTATAGGATCACTTTGTTGTCCGTCCGTCCGTCCGTCCGTTCGTCAGTCCGTCCGTCCGCCCGTCCGTCTGTCTGTCAAGACCCTTTATTTCGGGAATATGTGGAGGTATCGAGTTGAAATTTAAACTATATCGCACCTGTGGGCGCAGCACGGTTCCATTTTTATCGTCTATCACTATGCGCGTCCCTTTCGCACTTACGTACTTGTTAGAACGTGACAGGCATGGTGACAAGGGATAAAAACGCGACCGTGCTAAGCCGCCTGGCCGGTTTTTTGTTAAATATGTGGATATTGTACTTGATAAGATAAGGCATAGTAACCCATATACGAGTACGCCCATTGGGTCGACCCATTGGAAAAAACTCGCTCCTACTCATCAAAATGAGTAAGAGAGAGCGCCTGTAACTTCAAGACCAGAAACTTGTTTATAACGCATAACCCTAAATAAGGGTTACGTCGAAGGTTGTGCTTGTCGTGACTCTCTGAAAAGTAAGTAAGGTTCCAAACGCTTTGTCTCTCAACCACTTCAAATCTTGCTGCACGGCTCGCGGTCCGTAAAACGTCCATTTAAGGCCACAGAGCGGCACTAAAAGGAGCAAACTGTCGTGAAATAAGACGCTGCGAGGCGGATACAGTAATTTTCTACTTGAGCCGGGACAATGGCTAGTGCGGCCGCACCGACCTGATAGCCCGTGAGGATTATTTTACAAACAGAACCGAAAAGAAATAATGAGAGAAAGTAGCATTGTCGTATAGGTAGGTACTTTATTCTAACCTTTGGAACAATCTGAGTTATGAATGAATGAATGAAAACATTTATTTTCAGGCAACTATTGGCCCATAGATAAATACCTTAAAACTAGCATACATATTATTACAAAATATATCTTAAAACTAAAAACACAATTATGGCTGCGATGCAGTTCGCAACCCCGCAGTGTCAGGGAGCCGGCCGCGGAACCGCCGGAACTTGACACCCTTCGGCCAAAACTCCTCCTTGGTGAAGGTCGCTAGATGTTCAGTCGGAACGCTCAGCACAAAAGAATTAAAATTCACACTGTGTCGAGATTCCAACTTCACGACCCTCAGGATGAATCCGGACTTGGCTCGTACATACTTCACGATCTCCTCGACCTTCGTAAGGTAGTGTAATCGGGACACATACAGCAGCGTCGTCGGTGTTGCAGGACGCAGCAAATGGTTAGGTCCAGTCGGTGCGGTACCGCACTGATTCGGACGAGCTGGCTTCTTTCTCCTCTCCACCTTTTTGAAGCCATCTCTGTCGCATCCCGACTCTTTTAGAGTCAGCTGTGACCGATCCTTGTGAACAGGTTCACGAAGGCTCTGCACCCCTTTCTTCGGCCGCTGCTTAGACTTGGACACAGCAGGCGGCTTAGCGGCAGTGGCAGCGTAGGAACGTTGTGGGGTCAACGTACTCTCGCGTGACGTGCGCGTCTCCGGTGACGTAGACGGGCGGGCGGCGGGGCGCGGGTCGGCGGTCGCCTGCTCAGCAATCGCCGACGCATCCAAATTCACGGACTCGAAACCGCCGATGGACGCATTCCGCGCAACGTGACACACGGCTATGCTAGAGTTATCTGACCTACATTCCGAACTAGCACTTCGTATTAACGCTAATTCAGAACGTAGTTCACTGATGGTATTATTCGATACCTCCAACTTAGCCTGCATTTCAGCCAGACTGTCCTTCAGGAAAATGATATCCTTTAGCAGCCTGGAAACGTCAACATGGTCCAACGAGACGACAGGTAGCCGATGTAGGTCCTTCGCCACGAAAGAGGGCATGTTTGATGAATCGGTCCCCTTGAACACCGAGATGATGTCCCGTAGACTCTTCACGCCTCCATCTCTTCGTCGTGATGGCATTTCGTCGGCTTTGCCGAGCGTCTGGTAGAGCAGCGCCTTGCCACTACATATGTCCTCCTCCTGGAAGCTGGACTTGCAGATCTGCACCATGCTGGTCTCATCCAAAGTCACGGTGGCATTTTGAATAAATGCCAACAACTCGTTGACTACGACTTGTGATGAAGTCATAGCGGGTAAGCAGGCAGCGGCTATTGCCGCGCGGTTCGCGAATTTTAAAATTCGTGCAGTGCACTACGGCACGACCGCTTCCGGCCGCGCATTGCAACGCACTGACTAGTTATAAACCATCCTTCACTGGCCGGTAGGCTGCTGCACTGCCCTGCTGAAAATAGTGCCAAACATTTTTTAACTACCGTTTTCCTAAATAATTTGTGATTCTGTAATATAGACCGTTGCGTTGACCGTTGTGAAAAGTCAAATTAAAATTTGCACCATCGTCTGTTTCGTGAATTAATATTTTCTCTATAACATTGTGAATGATTTAAGGTTGACTTACGCTAGACCGAGCCGTGGCCGAGCCGGAGCTTCCGGCGTGATCACCGATCAGCCGTCATAAAAAATGACATGTCGGACGACTCGGCCCGGTCTAGAGTGAGACATCCAGCCGAAGATGGATAAAGATGGTTTGGCAGGTAAATGAATTCGATCGTAGATAGATTCAGACGAAGCTAACTCTGCACGGACTGCAGTGATATTGTGCAAGTGCCAGTGGCGGATTTGCCTTAAGGTCCAGTAGGCCCGGGCCTAGGGCGGCAAATAATTAGGGGCGGCAAATTGAGACAAAAACTTCGCTGATGATAACAAGAAATATAACTCAAAATTATAGTCAATATGATGGGTGCTGCGAAAGGGGCGGCTATAGGGACTGGGGCCTAGGGCGGCAAAGACTGCAAATCCGCCACTGGCAAGTGCCACCGTATAGTCAGATTCCTATGATAATTATTTACCTATACGAGTATGCGAGTAGTGGCACCTTCACAGTTGGTCACTGCAAAGTCGCTGCAGAGTTATCATACACGGCAGCGGCCAATTTTTCTGATAATCTAGAATGTCTGCAAATATGTGAAACGGAGAATAAAATAATATGTAATAAGAGAAATCAGATAATATTCAATTATTTAAAAAAAATAGATCGGTTATTCGTAAAGCATGTCCTATGCATGTTTCCGATCTCAGAAAAAAAATTAACAATTTAATTGTGCAAAGGAAGCAATCAAAGAAATGTGAGAAATATCTCTCTGGATCTTAATTGGGACCATTTTTCAATAAGGATCCTCTCATGTGATTAACCTTTTATGATTCTGTTTAACGGAATTGAAACATCCGCTTCGCTTTGAGTTATGAGACTTCACGATGGACTTGTCAACTCGCGACGCGGGCTTGGCATATCATTTAGGAACATATTTGATGGCATAAATAGACAGGGCAAATTTACTGTACAAGTGACCCACGGTGAAAGTATTTAGTTGGTAGGGTAGGTGATTACACCTTATCGTGTGTTCGATGTGACTTGCCTACCAGAATATCCAAGAAGGATGCTCATTATTACCTGAAGTCGCGGTTGGCAAGTTTTTGTATCGGTTGCGGTGTGTTTCTACTTTCTATACCAATACTTACTTAGTTTGCTGTTGCTGGAATACCTTTACACCAGCGGTCGGCAACAGGCGGACGCATGCGGCCCGCGAGCCTCCCTGGCTGATTTGTATGTAATATTGACAAACGACAATGTCCGATAAAGTCATAAATATTAACAAAGTGCGGCCCGCGTCAACTTCGTTATCTACTATGTGGCCCTTGGCTGCTAAAAGGTTGCCGACCGCTGCTTTACACCCTTAAGCTTAAGGGATGATTTTTGGGATAAAAATTGTTATTTGTCCTTTCGTCGGATTAAAACTATCTCTGTACCAAATTCAACTAAATCGGTTCAGCGGTTTAAGCGTGAAGAGGAATTTGAAAATAGTAGATTGTACAACAAGGGCATAAAGTGGGCCATTTTTACCTGAGGCAATTTTTTGGTCTGAGCGAAGCGAAGACCAAAATAGTAGACGAGGGTAAAAATGGACATTTATGCCCTTGTTGTACAATCTGCTTTTCACTTCGATTGCGAGGAAAATAAATTATATTTTTCACGGCAATTTACACCACGAAATTGTCGTAAAGCGAAAGAACATAATACATAACCAATTCCCGCCAACTAACTTTTTAATTTTTTTTTTTTAATTTTCAACATGTGATCAGAGTTTCAGACGCTTGGTTTTCTGCCAAGTCAAACATTTCGGAGCATTTTTGAACGATAATCAACTTCTATTTTATGTGATTTACTAAATTTAATGACAGAAAATACGGATTTCTAATAAATTGTAGCAAAAATAAAATAATATAACAAGTTTTGTCATCTACACAATTTTATTGCTCAGTAAAATTGGGCAATATGTTTAACTGTTTGGCCGTTGAGACCGATTACCTTAGTCTTAGAAGAAAATTTTACTTTTATGCTCTAGAGCATAAAATGCGAGTTTATGTCGTCTACGCACGACATAAAGGTGCACTTTTTGAGCATGAGAAGTGAAAAGGTTATTTTTTATATGTTTTTACTTCGGAACGGATTGGTGTCAATGTGATACCATAAATGAATTCGGCACCCCCGGATTGATACGAAAACGATAACAAATTTGGCCTTAACTTACTGATTTAGATAGCAAGATAAAGTTGAGCCCACCGCCCCTTCTAAAAATTAATGTGGCTCCACTTCTTAAATTAATCCTCGGGTCCGAAGGACCAATCCTGCCATGGGAAACCTTTGGTTCACGAAACGCCGTATTTTATATGATTCATATCGTAGAACGGCGACTATCAGTTCTTTGGGCTATTGGAATGACTAACTAAGCCGTTTAAAGGGCTTATATCTGGAAGGGGAGGGGAGGACGGTTCCTCTGTCATGTATAGGATAGTACAAAAATTATCTTTTTCGTTTAATTAGGTACTGTCCATTGATTACTTAACTTACATAAGATCGGATAACTTTTCTCGAAGTGATGGGTGTACCTAACCTATTACCGCAACTGATAAAGTGATAATACTGATAATGATAACCTTCAGCACGCGTGAGACCAAGCAAAGTATTATGATTGTTGGACTTTAACTATACTAAAGTGTCTCTCTCTCTTTCTCTCATCTTAGCGTTTATCCTGTAAGGAACGTAGCACCTAAACCAACTTTTATCAGAAGTCAAAAAATTATAGGTACGTTTTTATTTAAATTGAAAGTAAATTTACTAGATAAATATTAAACATTAACAACCTAAAGTTGCCTGGGGCATCATCCCCAGGACGCTTGCTGCGTTTCCCCGCTGGATTACCAGACTTAGCCGCTGAGCGAAATCTTCGCCCGCTCGAAAGTTGCCAGACACCCAGACAAGTATATAAGACATTTAAATTTAAAAAAATCTGTTTATTTGAAGGGAAATAGGCTGGGTGTATATCTTCATAAGTATCACTTTAAAGATGAAATAAAAAAAATCTACCCCAAGCAAAGAAATAACGAATACCTCGATATTGATTATCGAACGGACAATAATGACGTAACAAATTAAGACACAGTTGACAATGACACGTGTTGCCCTTGGACGAAAGCGACACAAACACGACACGATATGCGCCCGCGTCGAACCGACACGTGCCCGTGAATCACGGATACTTCTAGTAAACACACTTACATTGTTGTCGCCATTCATGATTAGTATACTAATTAATTAAAAATATGAGTATCTTTATGTGTTCTTAAAGTCAACAGCACAATAATCGTGGTAAATATAAGCAGAGGTACACGAGTGGCTATAAATTACTTTGTTTTAATAAATCTCTATTATTCATTTATTATATCAGTGATTCCGCAACTAAGATCACTGTTTTCCTACTCTACTGTATTGACTACGTCTTGGAGGAGAATTCAAACTCACATTGTGACATCAAAATTATGTCAGTTGCGCGTGTATTTCCCTCTTATTTTTCCGTAGTACTTTATTTTATTTATTTAAAAGGATACCGTAAAATGGGGTGAGTAGGGTCAAAACTGAAATTCAAACCTCGATATGGCCGGTGGTCCGGAACACTTATTATAAGTATAATGGTGTACTTATATAATAAGTGTTCCGGACGTTTGTATTTTAGTTATTATTTTATTTTGGGTAGTTCCATTTCATAACCTTGACGATAAAGTGGAAAACCCACCTCACCCCGTAGTGCCTCGTATTTGGGGTGAGAGGGGTTTTCATACAAAGGTGGTTTTGGAAGATTGTTGGAGCTCCATTTTAAATTGGAATACATTATTTTTGTAGCAGTAGCCTTAAAATCCCTTCTCACCCCCCTCTCAAACCTTCTCTCCCCATTCATAACCCACCTCTCCCCGCGAAACCTACTCACCCCGTTTTACGGTACCTAAGGTCCACCGATGTACCTACAGCTAACAGTGAGGTGATGGTACAAGTATTGGCGTGAACGAGACGCTGACTGACATCTCACATCACTTAATAAGTAGTTATCATTTTGATGTCACAATGTAAGTTTGAATAATTGGTCTGTTAGTCTGTTCGAGAAACGAAAAACGGTGAACAATAGAGATACTACTCCTAAAAATACATGTGATACCACCCTCCGTCATGATGCCTAGAAAAATGTATTCGAAGCGTGTATTATATTAGCACACAAAATATATCAAAAGTTATAAGCAAAAAACCGGGCAAGTGCGAGTCGGACTCGCGCACGAAGGGTTCCGTACCATAATGCAAAAAATAAATAAAAAAAAAACGGTCACCCATCCAAGTACTGACCACTCCCGACGTTGCTTAACTTTGGTCAAAAATCACGTTTGTTGTATGGGAGCCCCATTTAAATCTTTATTTTATTCTGTTTTTAGTATTTGTTATTATAGCGGCAACAGAAATACATCATCTGTGAAAATTTCAACTGTCTAGCTATCACGGTTCGTGAGATACAGCCTGGTGACAGACGGACGGACGGACGGACGGACAGCGAAGTCTTAGTAATAGGGTCCCGTTTTACCCTTTGGGTACGGAACCCTAAAAAAGGGGAAAAAAGTAGACATGTTTTATTTCCCCAATATCTCAAAAAGTATTCATATTAAAGAAACGAAAATTAATATTATGAAAGAGGAGGATATTTCCCATAAAACATTCCATACTGGCAGAACTGTATCTCTATCATCATCATATACACGGTGTGGCCTGTAACACGAGCAAAGAATTAAAACATAGATTGTACTCCTCAAACGGTGACACTTTTGTTCAACAACTTTTAAAAATTATGAAGTATTTAGACTCCCTATTTTTCATACAAAATAAATATTATCTTCAATGGACGCCATCGCCACGCCATATTAGTGTGATTGACGTTGCTTGTCACGCCTTAAACATAACAAAATTCGCAATACATTGCGTCTTAGAATAAACATTAAAGTGTAATAAAAATCAAACCACAAGTTATTTTTAAAAGTCGCTGAACAAATGTTGGTCAGTTTGAGGAGTACAGCCTACAGTTTAATTTTTTGCTCATGTTACAGGCCACACCCGGTATATAAAATAGAACGGGATAAAAAACGAGGGAAGAAGCGAGATGGCGCCTTACAAATTTCTAAAAAAGTTTTTGACACGTTTCTCAAATACGACGCACGTATGATAAGAAAAAACTGTTCTAATCTATTATCTAAGTATGAGAATATAACTAGAGCATAAAAACTATCGCTTTCGATGCGTATTTAATTTACAATAAGCAAAAGAAATTTTCATAACATGCTTCATTTTACGACTATCGGCTATTTTCGGAAACTCTCGGTTGGTTTCGTTTCGAACTTCAAATAACCAAAATTATGTTTGTTATGTTGGTATGCAGTGATTTCGGCCTTTTTTACTCGAAGTAAAATAAAAAGTGCTGTCAACCTCAACCTTTTACCTTAGTTTATGCCCATACGAGTGACATGCCATATAATGACTGATAATGACTTATCAATATCAATAGTAATTTGTATTTTGTTGTTTTAAATTTCTTTTTGAGTTATGTTATTCAGATTTACTTTCACAGCTTCGGCAAACAATTCAGATATTTTTGAGCGAAACGACCTGGTGAAAATAAGCAAACGTACAGTCAGCAGTCGGCCAAATATCGTAATATAACTCTGTTGCTATAGAAATAAGGATGTGTTCCGATATACTGGCGGAATACTGAGAGACAAAAGTGGCTAAGCTTACATTGGCTCGAACATTTAGAGAGAATGGGAGAGGATCGTGCCGTGACGAGAGCGTACTTGGGACAACGAAATGGGAGACGGCCAATTGGACGTCATAGGTGTACCTACCGCTGGAACGACGTAGTTGCTCGAGATCTGCTTATCCTCGGCCATGGGGACTGGCGAGAGCTATCGCAAGACAGAGAAACATGGTGTGTTTTGTTTTGTCTTTTCTCGGAGGCCAGGATTCACATAACAGTAGTAAGTAATGTTAGTATTCAGAAAGGGAAATGGGAAGTACGTACGTTTGTACCAAAAGGCGATTTATGGGCGGTGGTCGTGCATATTCGTCTTAAGGCGGAAATTAATCTAATGAACGGTTTTGCAATTAGGCTTATAAAAATAAATAATAATTTTATGTTGAAACGAGTTTTAAATAAATAACTACGTAGATGAAAAAGTATAATTTTGCCTTTTATCAAATCACATAATTTTTTTCAGATATTTTGCGTATTAAGTTATCCAAATAACGGGTACAAATAAGAAATCCCTATCACCGTTATGAACCCTGGCAGGGTTGACACACTCTTTATTTCATTTACGCGAGCAAAGCTGCGGGCCCGTCTAGTTATTTATACTTTTTATTCAACGCTGAACACAAAAATCGATTACGTAACATTAAATATAATTTTAAAGGCATCATGACGAATCTAATGAGGTATCACATAGACTTATAATATATAGAGACGGTGTCTCAGCGAGCTGTCACTGTTGCCACTTTTGTTTAGTGTACGATTAACAATGAGGCCCACCTTGCTGTAGCCATGTCGATAAAGTCATATCGATAAACTATCGACATTTCTTGCAATTTTAATTTTACTTCAAAGGCTTAACGATACCTAAAATGACCAAAAACGCTTTTATTCTTTATTGTGGTTATCAGATCACAATTTTATAGTCACGCCCCAGCAGGGAACCAAGGGAAAGTTCAGATATTTAATTAAAATACATAAATACCTCCTAAAATAGGTGTTCCGCAATAATTGAATTATATGATTATATTATAATATATTCATTATCCATTAGCATTTCAATTATGTTTATGTTTAACGAAGATATTGAAGCTTCAATTAATCGCTATTTCGTTCCGCTGTGTAGTGTTTATCGATATATAACATGATTAAAATCGACTTTTCACATCCCTAAAAGAGCACACATACACGCTTTTACGCACACATACACAGCCTGGGCGCATCAAGAAAGGCAACACTTGATTTGAAGTCCACCTTGTCAACAGTATGGTTGTCCTTTTTTGACAAACGGCATTTTTAAAAGAGCGAGGAGAGAGAAATTATACTAGTTGCTGCGCCGTGAAAGAGAACAGAAAACGTTGGGCCCTTGAGGTATCACACGTATTTTTAGGAGACGTATCTCTATTTTTTACCGTTTTCAGTTTCTCGAACAGACTATGTAGGCTACTTACGCCTCTGCGAATCCTGCGATAAAGTGTGATTACTACTCGGTTATGTATACGCGTCAAACAGATCACTGTGTTATGTCTTTCCTGTAGACATACACAAGAGTTAAGGGCTATAAAGGTTAATTTTCTTATTTAACCCTTATCCACGTGAAAAGGTCCTCCTTTTATTTAGAGAACTATGATAAAATCATTGCTTACACGCCCACAAGCTGTTAACTATAGCCCACAGGAGAGAAAAATGTGCTGTTCGCGATAACACACTTTAGTTTTCTCTCCTGTGGGCAATAGTTAACAGCTTGTGGGCATGTAAGCAATGATTTTATCATAGTTCTCTAAATAAAAGGAGGACCTTTTCACGTGGATAAGGGTTAAATAAGAAAGTTAACCTTTATAGCCCTTAACTCTTGTGTATGTCTACAGGAAAGACATAACACAGTGATCTGTTTGACCCATACACATGTCGAGCCACGCAAGTTTTCCACCCTATACTGAATCCATGAGTCAATGACAAAGAACGGACATTCCGTTACTTTTCGATGTAGGTATTCGGATTTACCTGCTATCGTCATTTTTAGGGTTTTTAGAAATAAGACTTGGGAATTCCCAAACATACAAATAATTTATATTTAGCACAAAATGCGAAACTTAAGTAAGTATTACGATAAATATTTACCACAATAACGGCGGAAAGTAATTATAGATAATATTTAATTTTGATTTCTTAAATATTATTTAATACTTTTTGAGATATTTGTTTTTCCCCCTTTTTTGCCACTTTGAACTTATAGTCTAGAACTCTAGTCTATTAGCCGGAAGAAGAAGATTATGTATGTAATATAGCTATCTGTCCTGGCAACCAAACAAACCCTGTACGCTTGTGACGCTATTAAATAATCGAACGAGCGAGCGAAGTGAAGTGAAATTGGGTGATCGTATAGTTGAGGGCATTATATTTTAGTCATTAATTTTTGAGCAGGCTCGATCAAGAGGTTATTGAGCTAGAAGAGCTTAAAATGCTAAAAAGCTATTTGTAAGGGATCTTGCTATTCTGGTCATTTTAATTGCAAGAAAGTATGGTCGAGTTTGGTATCAAATGAAAGTGCTCGGTTTACACATTGATAATATTGTTTTTTAATTTAAGATTTTAAAATAATTTGTAAGATAAAAACGAAATAAAATAAAAACGTAATAAAATAAACATAATATTAGTATTTGACATTTGACACGAAAGATTACGGCTTACCACAGACACGTTTTATTTTAATCTCTATGGTGACATTGGTGACCTAAATTTATTAATTAAGAGCTCCACAGATCTTGCTATAAATCGCACGCGGTTTTCGATCCTTTGACGACGAAGTAGCACTGCAATTGCGTTCAATTGATCTTTTTGGCGAACCGCGAGTTCTCAGTTCGGGGCGAACTACTAGTACATTAAAAATTACCTTTAACATCAGCAGCGTTAATCAGTTCAGTTACCTACCTATTTAAACATATAAAGATAAGATAAGATCTTTATTTGCATACCAGTATGTTACATAGGTTACATAATGGACCCTGGAAGGGTATAACAAAACATGTTGTTCACTATATATTTCACAGGTAGACTTATTTTTCCTGGGTTCCGTTACTTTACGAAATAACTTTCCATGTTTCCTCATAATGCTGAAACCAAAACAATAGCAGGGCAACCTTATAATGACGCTGGGAAGAAGTTGTATTTTCGATATTATTTTATTTGCTTCGATAGCTGGTAAATTGGTAATGTAATTGGATGCGCCGGTATGATTATTAGGTATACTATTGTATATTTACATAGGTACATATATTTACCTATCTGTAAATAATATATAAATTAATTTATTAGTTTAATTTAGGTTAAGATTTTTGTGTTTATTATGCTTACAACTAGACATCGTAAATTTTATAGCATTTTAGGTGCAGCGGAGTGGTGTTAACGGAATTAGTATAAACAATTTCAACCCTAATGATTAATTAGCGTTAATTACATTAATATTAACCTTCATTTATTTACCATTTCAGTTGGAATTATCTATACCAATTCCGTTAACACCACTCTGCTGCACCAAAAATGCTATAAAATTTACGATGTCTGCTTACAACTGTGCTCATGTAAAAAAAAACAATTCAACAACGTACCTACCTAAATGCATTACTATTAGGTACTAAACTTCTGCAATGTAAATAGGTTGGATCATTTATCTAGGCATTACTACGGCTAATACGATAAAATCTTGAGAAATTAATCCTCAAAGTTAACACAATAATAAAATATAGATAAGGTGTCATAGTTCGTTCAATCTTGTAGTGCTATGTTACAAAGTCACTGACTTATATTTGTAATCATGGTGCATATTAAATTAAGACTTGGAACTTATCGCATCTTCTTGACCTCGTAATGATACACTTCAGTAGGTGTAGGTGCCTAGTGTAAGTAATATGTGGTTAGTCGCTCGTAATATGAGTTGAGCTCAGGTACAATATAGTAACCAGTGTTTTAACTAGGTACATTAGAAAGAATGCCATCGAAGAACACATCCCTTGCATTCCTTGCTCATTTGCAGGTTTTTTATGAATAAAATCTAAATCACTAAGATTTTTTAGTTATCAGACCCGGTTTTGGTCGGAAGCTTTATGTTTTATATTTAACCAATTAGCACGAAACACGAACGTTTAACGTAAATGTCCCAATGCTGGACACCGTCCCAACAGTCTCCTCCTTTAATCTTAATTCCAAGCAATTAGATAATAGGCCGTGAATTATTGGAGGCAAATATTTTGCGAGAACCGTATTAAGTAAATCCCGCGAAAAGTGGGTTAGGTTAGGTTTGAACTGCGACCCTTACAGAACCAAACTGCTATCAGAAAAGTGGGTTAGGTTAGGTTTGAAATGCGACCCTTACAGAAACCAAATGCTATTAGAAAAATGGGTTAGGTTAGGTTTGAACTGCGACCCTTACAGAAAAGTAATGCTACTGAAAAAGTGGGTTAGGTTAGGTTTGAACTGCGACCCTTCCAGAAAAGAAATGCTACTGGAAAAGTGGGTTAGGTTAGGTTTGAACTGCGACCCTTACAGAAAAGAAATGCTACTAGAAAAGTGGGTTAGGTTAGGTTTGAACTCGACCCATACAGAAAATAAATGCTACTAGAAAAGTGGGTTAGGTTAGGTTTGAACTGCGACCCTTACAGAAAAGAAATGCTACTAGAAAAGTGGGTTAGGTTAGGTTAGAACTGCGACTGTTACAGAAATAAAATGCTACTAGAAAAAGGTGACGAAGTGGATTAATTAATTTAATAGTATTATATTAAGCATTTGCACATTTTTAATAAAAATGTGGTTACAATTTTGGTGGTCATAAACTATTTTTGGGTTTACAATGATTATTTTGGAGTAATTTGCTTTAATAGGATAGCAAGATTTAAAAATTTGGTTATAATTTTACATTAAAATGGAGTTCTAATTTTGGTGGTCATTTACTATGTTTGGGTTTACAATTATTATTATTGTGTCATTTTCTTTAATAGGATAGCAAGATGTAAAAATTTGGTTATCATTTCACATTAAAATGGGGTTTGAAATTTGGTAATCATTTACAATTTTTGGGTTAAAAATGATTAGTTTGGTGTCATTTCCTTTAAAAGGATAGTAAAATGTAATAAAATTGGTAATCATTTCATATTAAAATGGTGTTATAATTTTGGTGATCATTCATTATTTTAGGGTGGTAAAATATATTTTTTTGGTATAAAATTTTACTAAATCTGGTGATCAGTTAAATAGCAGCCTTATCTAATTAGTATTTTTTTCTTGTTATGACATGACATGAGTACATAATTGAGAGTAAGAAATGTTTGAAATGTGAAGAAGCCTTTCTTTAGTTAATGATTGTAAAGTGCATCAGTTCATTAGCTATTACTAATAAATAAATACTTAGCTTAAATATACCGACTCAAAATAGATGCTCATTTTATATAAACAAATATAATTACAGAGTCACTAGTAATTGTTGTACGGCATTAGGTACTTATTGTTGTACTTACTTGATACTTTTGTTGTAAGTAGTTATTGAAATCCGATTAATGAAATCCGAGCCCATCCATTAGATGCATCATCTTTACGTGCATTCATATTAGGTATTGTATATTTGTTACCGGCCAACTACAGCATCTATTATGTATGTATGCTGCCTACTTGTAGTGTAAAACGATATTAGGTACTTGCCCAATTTCATATTAGTTGTAGGTCAACGGGAAGTAGGTATGTAAGTATGTACCTAATCTACTCTATAAATTTTGATTCCCTTGAGAGTATTGAAATATAGATAAGTATACCTATGTTTTTTAGGGCATAAACGGCCGTATCTTTATTTATGTTAACTTAGAAGTTCCATTCTCACAAAAAAAAAACTTAGAAGTTTGATTTTTTCAAAGTTCAAGGGACTGTAGACCTGAGTAGGTATATGGTTTTCATGTCAACTCGATATGAAAACCACGCGTTCCCAAGACAAAGGGTATTGAAAGACAGACGGACAAATGGACAACAAAGTGATCCTATAAGGGTTCCGTTTTATTCTTTTTGATGTACGGAACCCTAAAAAGACGGTACATCTAACCCCACGGAATTATGTGTTTATTTTCAACTTTCTTTTTTTTATTAACTGTTGATAGGTAGTACAAAAAAATAATCACATATTTCGAGGATTTTGTACTGAACTGTCAACATAATTATGGACATGCTTACAGTACTTTACTTCTTGTCTAAGAAGAGATTTCCTGTTTTTTTTTAGTATTTGCTGCAGATAATAATACCTAACTTAGTTATTGAAGTAAGAGTATTATATTTATCCACCTGTACCTACATACTGTAGGTACATAATGTAGGGCTTGACAGGCGCGTGTCGATATCAGATTTTTGTCGATTTAGTCAAAACGGGCGAGGCAGCTTCTCGTGAAAACCAATATAATGTGACCTCGGAATCCGTAACAACTATACGTAGGTAATTCAAGAACGCTTTTATACTGGTTAGTTAGCTAGAGTCCTCCACGCGTCACTGTCAGCACACTGTTTAGATGTCATTGGCAAGATTTTATTGGTGTGAAATTCTATTACTTATTCATATAATATATTTATTTATATACATATAAGAGCCACATTGTTTTTATTGGTATCCAATTTCAAAGTTAATTCACAGTGTGTCCAGTAAATAATGGACGGTTGTCCACCACCTTCTAACCACCTGGCTAGTAGGTATACAAAATGGACTTACGGGTTTAGTAAAATTTCCGTGGTTTTCGAGGTAATTCCGGACACACGGTATATATTCTTACAAAGATAAATAGATTAGGTACATTAGGTAGGTAGATAACCTAGGGGCTGTTCATAAATTACGTCATCAATTTTTACGATTTTTGACTCCCCTCTCCCTAAAATCATCCAAAAATCATGCTTCGAATGACCCCGATTCCTCCTACGTCATGCTACCATCATCCGATGTCCAGACTCCCCCCCACCCCCAATTTGAAATGACGTAATTTATGAATAGCCCCCCACATCGATTGCTAAAATAATGAGCCATAACATATAATCTCGTTGTCAGGTAAACAACAAGTGTTTACAATTGCAACTTTCACTTAGTGCTATTGGAATCCAGAGAGGACAAAATAGGATTAATTATTTAATGTTGTAGCCCTATAGAATTAATTTCCATGTTGGAGATATAAAGTAACTAATTAAAATAAAACAACGGGTTGCACTCCGGGAGTGCCGACAGAAGTGAAAACTAAATGACTAGTCCAACATGTCTGCAGCACTATGTATAATTGACCCATCCTCCTTTCTATTGAAAAACTTTAGATCCGAAATTGCTGGTCAGTGACCTTGTTTAAAATTCGAAATTCAAATTTGTAGCGTTAATTGTTTTAAATTCGAATAGAAATTGTAAAGTTACCTTGCAGACCTCGCATCTAAATATATTTGGTCATGATATTTTGAGTTTTATTCACCAGTACTAGAGTTCACTTTTATTAGCGATTTCATCAAGATCTAGCTTTATTGAATTATATTTGAGTGATATAAAGTTAGAATGTAAGATCCTCGTATTTCAACCCGTAGGTACAAGATTAGAACCTTTTTCATGTAATGTCATTGAGTTTTTCTTTATTGATTTAAATGCCATCTAAACGTTACGGTCACGTGATCGCGTTACGCTGTCTCGAGTTTATCATTTTTTCCCCACCTCATAAAGTGCCCAGCGCCGCTAAAGAAGTTTTCACTTCAAAAATCATTAATATTGAAATTGGCTGTACACCAGCCACATCACATCATTACAACATGGATAAATTAAAAATAACATTAATTAGGATTTAAAGATAATTTAGAGTACGCTCTGAACCGAATGCTAGTAATTCTGCATGTGGGTAATTCCGAATACTTCAGATTTCAGAATGTCGAGTCCGAAAACAGACTCTAACACGATGGAATTATGGGTGATTTTTTGAATCATCCGAAATTCTAAACTTTATTATTCTTTTGCATAGCAAAGAGAATAGAGGGTTAGGTTAGGTTAGGTAGGTACTCGCAGGCTTAGTTTCCGCAACTCGACGTCATAAGATTGCTCCTATTTGGCGTGGTGGGTTGTCGGCATTATTCTTGCTAACCCAACTCTACCAAGAAGCCTAGCAGATCCATAGGCATATAGAGGGTTAATTGTCATAGTTAAATTTTAGTCACAATAAATTTACTGCCATCTTTCGATACAGGATTATTTAAAACGAAAAATTAATAAAAATATCAAAAAATGTATATTTTTTTATTTTGGGACATGCCACACTATATTATATCGTAGGGTAAAATATAGTATTACAGGATATTTTTTTATTTCTTCTTTTTATTTAATTAGTCATGTTATATTTCAGGAGGCGTGAGCGATGCGCGGGCGCACGCCGCGCTGGCGTTGCGTGTTCGCGGTCGTGTGCGCGCTGCTCGCTGCCGCCGGCATCGCCATCTCGCTCACTTGGGGCCGGGTCTTCGACTCCGTGGTGGCGCGAGTGAGTTTCATGTTACAGGAGAAACTGCTGCTGCTGTCTTGCCCTTCTGTGCTCTGCTGGGGTCGGGCCGTCGAGTTTGCGCTGGCGCGAATGAGTACACGTGAAACAATGTTTTGGGAGGTTTTTGAGTGCTACGTGTTCGCAGCCGTGTGAGTATCTACTACTCTCCGCCGCTGGCATTCCCCTCTCGTTCTCCTGGGGCTCTATTTAATAGGGTCGATAAAGTTAAATAATTTAGGAAACGCGTCGCATGTATCGGGACCCGTTTTTTGTCAGCGGAGGGTGCTCATGTTAATTCGCCCTTTCTTTGCGATTAGGTAGGATCGTTTACAATGCTTTTTACTTTGACTGTAGTGGTTTGACGAATTATTCATGATCATGATAAATATAATGACACCGGATAATACTAAGGTATTAAAATATACGAAATACAGTTGTTAAACGGCCAAATCTTCGCCTCGTGCTATTCAAGGGCGCACGAGGGAAGCCCTGCAAGCCGTTCTAATCTCCACACGTGGCTAACGAAGTGCTATTAACTTGATGGGTCACGTGGTTCATTTCCATATTGCCCTTCACAAGCAATTCAAGCCAGCATTGGTAAAATTGGCTACCTAGATATTGATAGGAAGCTCTTAAAGGTTTTTTTTACTAGTTAGAGACCTTTTTAAAGTTTTAAAGGGTTGAATTCTTAGCATTTGACCCTCATCAACAATTATTCACAAGAGCCCCTTAAAGTACCTATTTCAAAAGTTATTTATTAATCGCCGACTAACATTGATCTAATTTACAAAGTATGTACACTATTTACCAGATTATGCAGATTAAGTGAGTACTCGCCTAAAGGTCAAATCAACGTCTTATCGCTCTTATCTCAATAATAGGTACAGGGTTCGTATCCCACTGAACTTCGTACAGTAAATCTGTCCAGTTTAAATAATTCATTAGCTCTATGTTCACCTTTCCAGCCTTCAAGGACCATGTTGGGTCCCTAGAGGACACGCCGGCCATGTCCAATATTAAGTCATGGGTGGAATACCTTGAATCTGGGGAGGTAATAAATAAAAGACACGGGCAAGGTTAGCACTTAGCATGCTACGCTTAGCGAGTAGCGACCATGTGTGTACACACTTTTCACTGACACTTCGTAAATAATAGACTGCGAGAGATATCCCCATAAAATGGGATACAATATTGAAAGAAACGAAATAGGTACTAACTTTATAAATTGATTCGGGCGTTTGGACTGCTCGGTGGTGTTCAGTCTATTTTAACCGCGCTATATAGACGAATTGTTAATTGACACCTCATTCACAAAAAAAATACTCAGTAGTTTCGATCACACACCCACACAAACACATGTAACATAGGCTAAACTCAAAACCCTTTCTCTTAAAATTTTCGTAATTTAGCAAAAAATTGCAAAGAGCGTGAGTTCTATTCTATATGTAAGTATTAATTTTTACGAGTAGGCACAGGCTGGTAGGTAGTAGATGCCTACCACCGGATAATTTACAAATTGTACTGTTACTCTTCAGTCAGAAACAAAATAAAATGATACCGACACGTTTGTTAAAGAATGCACTCGTAGTAATTAAGTAGTAGGTACTCGGTCAAAAGTGCGAATTAATAATCGCAATCACACGGCACCTTGACTTCAATTTGTTTAATAAAACCGGGATAAGCCCGGTTGGGTCAAACGATCTGTTGATCCAACCAACCAGATGTCCATTGTCCAATCATATTGATGATTGATTGATGATTTGCGCAATTGACGGTCATGCGCACGATCGTTAATTGACGCTTTCTATCAATTTCGATCCACCAAGTGGCCTCTGATAAAAAGTTGATTGGTGTTATACACTTTAAATATTTGTTGTTGTCATTAGAATAGAAGCAAACACACTGTGATGATAACTGATGCGAGTGCGTCTTTGTGTAAATTCGAGGGACTCTGTACCTACATATATTTAGCTTAGCTCTACAAATCTCTTGTTCTGTCGCAAGAAGGTTTTCCCTCATTGAATTGATATTATTTAAACGAAGTTTCTTTAGAGACAGCAGTGTATAGTCGAAGAAATATTATTTGCACCGATTAATGTTATCGCTAATGACTCTTTTATTTACACTTCTTTTACAATAACTAGCAGCAAACAGGGTAATAAAAAATAAATTAGCAGACGAGCCGGTTTTGCTTAACCTTTTGGACGCCAATGACCGATATATCCGCACCGCAGGTTCAACGCCAAAGACCGATTAATCGGTCACAGACCACAGAGCAACATAGACCTACTGCATATGCATAAAGTTCAATTGCAGTTTTGACACTTGGGTGACGTGGCGTCCGAGTGACAGCTTTTGTTATTGACACGGCATCGAAAAGGTTAAAGTATACTTGAGCTAAACAATCTTGATCCCAGTTACATTTTAATTTCTAACTTTTCCTATTATTCTAACTTTTCAATTCGTAGTCTATTATTTAAAAAATAAAAGATTTATGTGAAAAATAAAAGATAGGATTTGTGTCAAAAAAAGGCTCATTTACCTTTATAATAACGTGTCAATATTATCCAATAAACACAAAGTATCATAACTTAGTTATTCCCATTATATGGATGGGACGTGCGGCAAAGCACTTCACACCTCTTTTGTCTTTTTGTATTCGTAAAGATAAAGTTTTATGACCAATCGGTGCAAATTATATTTTGTTAACTATAATTGAATTATGCATATTTGTCGGCTCAATCCCGTTATACCTTTAACAATTGGACCTCGGCTCCCCCCCGCAGTCACAGACGTCTAGCCTGGAAAAATACTCTACACCACGACGATAAATTGCTCTATATAGGTTGTTACTGTTGTTAGTCATGGTCTGTCTTCTAAACACAATAAAATCATTCTATTTGGTTTCAGCAAGTGGCCCTGGTGCCAGGGTCTCGATCGTTCCGCGAGTGGGAGGCGCCGTCTGTGCCACTCTTCATGGACGTCTACCTCTTCAACTGGACCAATTCGGAGAATTTCCCGGAAGAAAAGCCCAACTTGGTGCAGTTGGGTAAGTGCGTCGTACAGTCAAAATATTAAAATAACGACACGAACAAAGTATCAAAGATTATGCCATATGTTCTTCCCACGTTCTTCCTCAAAGTGAAATTTTGATTTAGGTAGGTATATGTATACCGCCTTTTCACCCTTAACGCGGTAAGATTAGGAATGAAAGCTTGCATAATATAATTTCTATGCGTTAAAATGAGGAATAAAGCTTGTGTACCGGTTGTAATTTCCAGGTCCATACCGCTTTAAAGAGCACCGGCAGCACGTGAACGTGACGTGGCACGTGAACAACGGCTCGGTGGCCTACCGCACCCTGCGGAGTTGGCACTTCCACCCCTCCAGCAACGGCAGCCTCGACGACAACGTCACCATGCTCAACATCATAGCGGCAGTAAGTGAACAACTAACTTCAACTCAACAACATAGCTGGACTGGGCCCGCTTATTGTAAATGAACATCAGACCGGATAAAACCTATGGTTTCAAGCGTTTTGTAAAGTTTTTCGCAACCTACATAATCAATATATATAATAAAAGAAAGTGTACAATGTGCGTGCCGCTAAAACTCAAAAATGAGTCCCGATACGATCAAGGAAGCTATACAAGGTGGTAGCCCTCTATCTCCCGTCCATGAAGAAGTTTTCCGTTTTTACCTGAAGGGTGCGCTTTTGAAGATATAAGGGCTGAAAGTTTCGCCCTTTGAAACCAAGAAGCAGTTGTTTTTGTTTATGAAATTTGAACCTTAACTTAATAAGATAAAGTTCAGAATAGATCGTGAAATATATACCTACGAAAATTTGTACCTGGTGAGGTGTCTCGGGTCTCGGAGGCTAGATATTTCTAGAAAAGTCCAGAACATTCGAGAGTAGGTATTCGAGAGCATTCCACAGCATATCAGAACATTCTGGAATGTTGGCGAATATTCAAGAACATTCTAGATCATTGTGAACATTCCAGAACACTTTTGAATGCTGTGGAATATTCTAGAACATTCGAAGCCGTCTCGGCGGCTAGACCTTTCTAGAACAGTCCAGAACATTCAAGAGTATTCGAGAGCATTCCACAGCATTTCAGAACATTCTGGAATGTTGTCTAATATTCGAGAACATTCTAGATCATTAATGGGGAACATTCCAGAATACTTGCAATTGTTGTGGAATATTCTGGATCATTCGCAGCCTTTTTATAGCGTCGGAGCTACCTATCGGTAGGCGTATATAAAGCAAGTCCGTCGTGAGGTTCGAATGTTCGAGAACACACGAGAATGTTGTCGAATATTCCGAAATAGCCTAGAATCCAGGATTCCCGATCATTGTGGAACGTTCCAGAACACATTCAAATGTTGTGGAATGTTCTAGAACATTGTGAATTATTTGAAGCCTTTTTTGTATTTTCGTGAAGAATATTCCCGTTTTTACCTGAAGGGCGTGCTTTTAAAGATAAAGGGCAGATATTTTCACACTCTAGACATTTTTAGAACAGTCCAGAGCATTCGAGAGTGTTCGGGATCATTCTACAACATTTCAGAACTTTCTGGAATGTTGTCGAATGGTCGAGAACATCCCAGATCATTGTGGAATATTCCAGAATACTCTCGAATGTTTTGGAATATTCCGGAACATTGTGGCCCATTCGAAGCCTTTTTTGTATGGGGTGGAGCTACAGAACATTCTGGAATGTTAGAGAACATTCTAGATCATTGTGGAACATTCCAGAACAATTTCAAATGTGGACCATTCGAAGCCTTTTTGGTAGGGGTATATAAAGTAAGAGCGTGGTGAAGTTCGAATGTTCGAGAACATTCCGGAATATTCTGAAATGTTGTCGAATATTCGGAAATAATCTAGAATCCAGGATCCCAGATCATTGTGGAACGTTCCAGAACACATTCAAATGTTGTGGAATATTCTAGAACATTGTGGCCTATTTGAAGCTTTTTTGTACTTCCATGAAGAAGATACCCGTTTTTACCTGTAAGGGCGTGCTTTTGAAGACAAAGGGCAGATAATTTCACCCTCTAGACATTTCTAGAACAGTCCAAAGCATTCTAAAGTATTCGAGATCATTTCATTCCATGTTCGGGAATATCCCAGATCCCTCGACTGTTATGGAATGTTATAGAATATTGTGTATTATTCAAAGCCTTTTTTGTATTTCCATGGAGAGGTACCCATTTTACCTGACGGGCGTAGTTTTAAAGATATAAGGGCTGAAAGTTTTGCCCTCTAGATATTTCTAGAATAGTCCAAAACATTTGAGAGTATATATTCGATACTTCGAGAGCATTCCAGAACATTTCATTCTGTTCGAGAACATCCCAGATCATTGCGGGACATTCCAGAAAATTCGAATGTTGTGAAATATTCTGGAACATAGTGAACCATTCGAAGACTTTTTTATATGAGTGGAGCTACCTATTGGTATGGGTAGGTACTAGAGATGTGCGCCGATGGCAAAATCATCGGCGGCGGCGTCCGATGATTTTTTGACCGGCGGCGGCGGCGTGATCGGCGTGAAATCGGCGTGGCATAATTTTTGATACTGCATGAGAACGTGGCTGTAGAAACTCTACATTAAAGCCTTCTGAGTATTTACTAGGCTATCCAAAACATATTATGTGTGTTTTCTAAATTATTGCCGAAAATTATATCCCATCATATCATTTGGCAACCATTTATTACTAATACGAACCTAACGGTTACCAACGGTATGTTTAAATATTAAAATAAAAAGGATACTTTAAAGGCCTGGCCAAACGCACGGCGCGACGCAGCGCCGCGGTCGCGCCGCGCGACCGCGGCACATGCTAACAGGTTACTTGACGTCGGTAACGGTTACCGACGTCAAACAGACTGCGTCCCGCCGGTATCACGCCCCGCTTCTGTCGCGTCCCGCGCCGCGCGGCCCATTGCGTCCACCGCGTCGCGCTGGGTCACACATCAGTCGGATCGGACGTTAGGCAGCGAGCGGTGCGTAGCGTTCCCGCGCGACCGCGCCGCGTTCGCGCGCGCGATGAGGGCGTGTTGAGAGCGTGAGGCCGGCGCGATCCGCGCGCGCCCTGTTTGAACAGGCATCACGCGGCGCGGACGCGGCGCTGCGTCGCGCCGTGTGTTTGGCCAGGCCTTAAAACGCTACATTTTAGGCAGTATTATTACTTACTTTGTAAGCGGAATACAAATAATAATAATAATACACAAAAAAAATCTTTATATGTTAAGTCTTAAATCTTCCCAGCCGCTGTCGCCTCAACTAGTATTTGTTACGAAATAATGATGAACTGTATACTTTACATTTGTCTGAACTGAAGTTTAACAGAAATGTATGTTACAATAAAGATGTCATCGTTTTCGAAAGTAAACGTCTCTGGCAGGTTAATTCGCTCAACAGAATGTCTTTGAAGTGTCCCGTTTTATGGAATGTTAAGGTCTACTTTGTTTTCTTTACTGCTAGCTTAGTGATGATGCTTGGTGATTTAAGTTCCTATAAGTATGTATCATTGTTTAGGTATAGCTCATTACGAAGCTTTAACCTGACTTTTATAATTTTGATTGAAATATAATATTGTTAAGTAAAAGAAGCTGATTTAATCACCATAAAATGACTAAGAATTGATCGTGTGTAATTTTAAATGAAATTGTATATTATGTGAATATGAATTGTATAGCATAAGGGTCATCATATGATAGATATGATTTGATTTATTTATGCGTGTCACCAGCATCACACTAGAAATCATAAAATACGCAATTATAATCGTCATGACAGCTTGCTGGAGATTCTAAGAAGAAAATAGCATGTTTATGTCCTAGGATATGAACCCGCTATTTTCTTGACTTTAGTTCACTGATTAAATTGACAATCAAGAGACTATTGATGTAAAACAAAATGCGTTCTACATAAAAGCTGTGCGATAAAATATCAAATAATAACCTGAGATCCAGAAACTAGATCTTGTTTAAATTAACGCTAAATCGTTATCACGGCTAACACCGCAACGACAAAAATGAAAGCTAATTTGGTTCACTGCCAAATAATAAGCGAAAAAGCATAAGGATCTTTAAATTATACCTCTGTCACTATCTACTCACTACGCAACATGGAATAAGACACGATAGGTATCAAAATTTCCCACGCCGATTATACGCCGGTCAAATTTATCGGCGGCGGCGGCGTGGAAAAATCGTCGGCGGCGGCGGCGCGGCGGCGCGGCGCACATGTCTAGTAGGTACGTAAAACAAGATCCGTCATGAGGTTCGAACTTTCGGGAACATCCCGGACCATTCTGGAATGTTGTGGAAAGTTTGGTAATAAGTCTGGAATGTCCCAGATCATTGGTGTGATCTGGAACGTTCCAGAACACACTCGAATGTTGTGGAATATTCTAGAACACTGTGGACGTTTCGAAGCCTTCATACTCGCAGGAGATTTTCGACAAACACTTCCAGTTATAGTAGTAGTAGTAAACTCTTTATGTACCTACAAAAAGACATATTAAAAATAACATACAATTAGTAAGAAGTACAAAGGCGAACTTATCCCTTTGAGGGATCTCTTCCAGTTAACCTTATCCCTATTCCCCATGCTTTTCTCACGGTCAACTATACTTACGTAGGTTGCTCTCGAGTAAAGAATAAAAGAAAATGAAAAAAGAATTAGGTATAGGTATTGTACATACATACATATAATCACGCTTATTTCCCGGAGGGGTAGGCAGAGACCACGGATTTCGGATTAGGTATTGTAGTAAAAATAAAATAAAAAAATTATACCTAAATATATTTTAAAGTTTATCCTTTTATTACAACCACTACCCAATTCTCATGTCAGCTCCCTGAGCGAAGCCGGGTACCTCAGTTAGTTACATATAAAATTTCCTTACGACTGGCTACGACGTAGCACTTCATAACCTAGCTATCTATTCTATAGGTAAGTATATTGTAAGGTAGTGTTAAATTGTATATTTAACAGCGCCATCTATCTCACCTCTTACATACTTTTTAATAATGATCTACATAAACGTAAGTACCTACCTACTTAGTTCCCTACAAAGTGCATAGGTGGTGCTGTTATTAGTTTTAATTATTTTAGGCTAGTTAATTTGTGATGTACTCTTACACTTTCCAAATAGACACGATAACAGGCCTCCGTCACACGCTCAAGGCCACGCGCTATATGCCTACCGCTCGGCGTATCGTCGACGATACAACCGACAGAGGGCCGCCGAACGCCCGCCTCAGCGCTCGCACCGCATTGCACCGCGCGTTTCCCGCGCTTATGCTTCGAAATGCCGAAACCACGTAATTATTGTGCAGTAGATGGGTGAAAAAGTCAAAAAAACAAAGGAAAAAGCCTATAATAAAAATTCATCTTTTTATGCCGGGCTAAAGGTCCCACCTGAAAGTTTAATAATTATATATTGAAGGGTTAGAAAAAGTATTTTTAAATAACTTTGACGATGTAATAATTAATCGGCCTGGTAGCACCGTATTACTTTTAAAAACCGTTGATTGTCCGTTGCTTTGCTCCTGAATATTTATTAAAATTATTTACGCGATTTAGGATATTTTCAACTACTTATTAAATTTTAATAACAGAGAATTCCGAGAAGTGAAAAAATTATAAATCATTATATTAAAACTAAAACATATTTGATTCGCAACAGTCGTTGTATTACAATAATCATCATAGGTAGGGTAGCTACAACCCTAGCGCATTCTTACGATGACGCGTTGGCACGTGACTCGAACGGCGGGCAACACAGTCTCGACTCTTTGTGCTCGTAATTATGGTACATTTCTTCTTGTCCTGAGCAGCAGGTATTATTATTAAGGTTCTGTAGGCTATTATAGCGTAGGTATTTTTGCTTTTGTTCGGGAATGAAGTATCTGTTACGTAGTAACTATTTATTAATCTGTGACGATAAGAAGCACACGCTGTTTTCTCTCCGATTCCCTCAAGATCCTCCGACCTCCGCCCACGTGCCATCAGGTAGTCTATTTTGCTAACAAGAGTTGTAACTAATGAATAACTTTCACTGCTTCAGTATGATTATATGTAAAAATAAAACATTAGAATAGGTAGGTAGATAAACAACGTGTTTGTTGAAAACAAGAATTCCGCTAATAAGTTTCAAATCAAGAATTCCGCTAAAAGATTTGTAATTATTTGCAACGGATAAACTCGGACTGTCGTCTAGTTAATACAAGTTATTGTAGTCAACGACTTTGTATACCTACAATGTTATATAGGCACACGTTTACATATGTGTATGAATATGTGAATACATTGAATTAGGTACTAAAAGTTTACTAAAAAGATTTTTTTTGATCCTGTACGATTGAGTAATGCGTAACCCTTAACAAGCGGACTGCATATCGTTAATATTCTCGCGTAATCCAGCTATGACTGTTACGTAAAAGGATAACGAGCGACTAGCTTTCGGCTCATCTTCGCTTTCAATACAATTATGAACTGTCTGCCTTTGAACGGTAAGCTTTCAATGTTATTAGTGAGCACGATTAAGTACCAAGACCTTTCAGATTGTAACTTTTGTTCCCCTGGGTCAGGTACGAATACGAAACATAAAATAACACGTAACGTGTGTATTGCGTAACATGTAATATTGTTTACAATATTCCTACCAACCTGTAAATACGTAAACGAAATTTCTATGAACCGTTAATTATCAGTTTTATGATTTCCAAAAAGTTGCAGGCGGCTCGCAACCCCACAAATGCATTGCTCACCCCTGCTTTATAATATCAATTACTGGTATAATCAAGTAATAAACGGTCAATACTAAAGCTTAAATTTAAGTTTATTAGCTTACCGATCCTTTTCAATTCCAGTCAGCGATCTACAGCGCTCGAGGCTGGGGCTTCTTAGAGCAGAAGATGCTATCCATGTCGTTGGCCATGTTCGGGCAGCACATGGTGGTGTCGAAGCCGGCTCGGGAGCTCCTGTTCGAGGGCTACGAGGACGCGCTGCTGGACGTGGCCAAGACCTTGCCGGCCAGCGCGACCGGCGGCGCCCCGCCTGTTGACAGATTTGGACTGTTCTACGAAGTATGTATGTGTTTTTCTCTTAGATTGAAATGACGTTTTGTAAGTTCGTGATACGAGTAGGTAATCGTCAAGCAGCATTAGACTCAAGGGCATACACACGCAATGCCGGAACATAGACACGCTTCGAATAGGGGAACAATTTTTCACAGGGCCCATAGGGGGTTTTTGAGTCTAGAATTCGAGCGTAATGGGCCTCTGTATATAAACGAGGTAGGTGCAATAATTTGTTGCAGAAGTTTACAAATAAAAACATCGTGCACATACATATGACTATTTATTAACCCTACAATGCATGACTTTTTAGTTTTTGGAAATAAAATTATATGTGATAAATATATGTGTTTACTTTTAGGGAAAAATAATTTAAAAAATATGCAACGCATATTTTGGAAAATATAAGGTTTTTTATCTGTGTATTAAGGTATAGAGAATATACATTTAGAAATATATGGCAAATTTTCGTTTTTACATGTTTCATTTCTTTTTGTAATGCTATCAACAGTTTTTATGGTTGTGGATTGCTTTTAAGTGACTTTTGTGAATTTAGCGACCTGGCATGATGTTTTTGACGAGATTTTTGTATTTTTATTTAGTCCTGATGAGGCCAGCTTGAAGCTCTACTGGTGATGTATTACCAGCATCAGCATTACAAAAACTTCTGGTTTTGTAGGTGGACTTTACAGAATTAGAGTATAGGACGTGCAGGTGATCATGGAACACATTGGTGATCTATTATTGAACTTGATACCAACTCCGAAATTCTGACAGGTGATTCCGATGTATGGAGTTGTGATATATTTAAAAATAAGTTATATGTAACTGGCGTCAGCTCAACTTACTCAGGACATGGCGACCGACTATTTTCTGAGTCGCTAAATACTTCAGAAGCCTGATTTATTGTTGCCCGCATTATTTAAAAGATGAATTCACTATCGGCACTCGAATATCCCATCATCCAGATCTCGATCATTTTTACTTGCAAAGGATTGATAAAAATGAAAAATAATGCTCATTATCTGCATTCCGTAAGGATTTACTTTCGCATCATCCAAAAACTATTCATAATTATTAATTAATCAGCTGTTGTGAGCTCTAAAAAAAGGTTAACGATTTTGAGCCTTATGCCTTGGACAGAAGTTCTCAAATGTATACATATTTTAACGTGAGTGTGCCGTAAAACCATAAATAACCGTTCCTACAGATTATGCCAAACTAAAACTTATGCCAACGTCATAAAAACTCTGACAGGTGCAAGCGTTCCTTACTTGTATTGTGTAAGCAATATGAACCTCAATGCATGGTGTACCATATCGGGAACGTTTGAAAAATATTGCTCGACGCTATCTAAACATTGCAGAACTATAAAATTAAACTTACCATTGAGTAATATACAGTTTAATAGTCACAATATATATTTTTTCTTATTGTTTAACTTTAAAATGATTTATTTGTCGCACTTCGAAACTTGTCAAAACTGATTTTTGCACCAACCAGGCGGCTTAGCACGGTCGCGTTTTTATCCCTTGTCACCATGCCTGTCACGTTCTAACAAGTACGTAAGTGCGAAAGGGACGCGCATAGTGACAGACGATAAAAATGGAACCGTGCTGCGCCCCCAGGGCTGCCAGTACATAAATCTTGATTATACGATCCAGTGCCAGCAATTATACGAAATTCGCTTGCTATACGAGTTCAAAATTAAAAAAAAAACGAATAATTTTAAATCGATTTTTTAAATGCTGGTGAATTTCGGTTTTCGCGGTAAGCCCCAAATTGCGGGGATCTTTCTATTCTACTACAAAAAAGGCGTAATAAGAGTGACAGAGAACGATGCCCGCAATTTGCGAACTTAAAATTTCGCGGTTATAGCCCACATTGACGAGTATTTAACCACTCAACCGTCCGGCCCCTAAATTATAACTACACTGCCATCTAATTTTTTTTAGAGCTAACTATTTTGTTAGGCTACGTTGTCCCATGCCGAAATATTCCGTTAGATGGCTCTGAAATCAATTCTTTCTTCCACCCCTTTGGATAGTAAGGTTCCCGCGGACGGTTAAGAGCATATTTTTTTCGGATACTATTCGGATATACGTCGGACGGTCAAGTGGTTAAGTAGTTGCCGTTCCATTAAATCGTATAAACAGTATTGGTACACTGTTTTTTAAAGCATGTCAGTAGTTTGACATCGGTGTTTTTTTTCGTATCCAATTATACCGACTGACCAACTATACGTAATGGATACGAAAAAAATTCGATTATACGAATTTCGTAGCCAATTCTACGATCTGGCAGCCCTGGCACCAACTCCCGAAATTTGACCGATCGTCCGACACTTTGGGTGTAATACTGCTGCCTAGCGGCAACACACCGAACTATTTAAGTAGCCTTGAGTGTAAAGTAACCTTCAAAGTATAACAGATGTCGCTGCCTACCTGATTATTGACACAATTCTCACATATTTCGGTTGTGCCATATATGGAACTGTATCAACTGTATGCATTGTAGGGTTAAGTAAGATGCTAGGATTATTTTCAATAATCAAGTAACACATTAAGATATTACTCGAATAAGTATAAGTAAAGATCCTTAACCGACGTTAGTAACTACATATTGCCGTCTATTGTGTTGTTTTCAGAGGAATAACTCAATCTCGACCGATGGCTACATGGAAGTCTCCACAGGGGTGGAGAGCGGCACTCTACCAGGTCAGGTGCTGCGGTGGAACTACCAGGATTATCTGCCATACTACACTGAGGAGTGCGCCAAGGTATCTACTACTACTACTACAAGGAGTCATAATGGGGGCCGATTTTATTATAAATTTTTATTTATAAATTTTAAGTATACGCGATTAAACCCCGTTATAGTAAAAATGTGTGAAAATCGTGAAAGCGTAAATCAGTATAATGAAACCTCGATAGTTTAATTGTAAGTTCCTTTCATCATCTTCAGGAGGCCGATTTTTGAAATTCGATCTCTCGATTTCGTCACTCGAAAATCGGTGGAAAACGGCGAAATGCTAATTTTTGAAATAAGAGCGATAGAAATTTGGAATCCAGTGGTATTGACATTGACCACTCGTTTTCAATTCTGTTAGTAGAATTTAAATGCATAGTAGTGGAGATATTATGTAATGAAATACACGAAATCGAGAGATCGAATTTCAAAAATCGGCCTCCTGAAGATGATGAAAGGAACTTACAATTAAACTATCGAGGTTTCATTATACTGATTTACGCTTTCACGATTTTCACACATTTTTACTATAACGGGGTTTAATCGCGTATACTTAAAATTTATAAATAAAAAAAATGTGCGGGAAGCCATTGAAATGAAAAGACATTGCAATTTCAATCGGGCGATCAACCGTGGAGACCATAACATCGGATTAACAGAGTTAAGGGGTTTACAACTTTAGGTATTGTCTAAAGGTTGTCTGGAAGAGATCGCTTTTTAGCGATAAGACCGCCTGTTGTTTAACCTCTTCTTCCTGTATTATTTGTATTGTTTTCTGTAATGAGGTGTGCAATAAAGAGTATTTGTATTGTATTGTATTGTATTGTATTGTCAGCTTAACTCGCATATCTTTTATAGGTAGGTACTTTTAGGTACAAATCATGTAAATAGAGACAAAATAAGATTAATAACAGTCAAGATGCAAACTAGATATATCATGAAGTAGGTACTTACTAGTAGGGACGTAAACTTGATCTAAAATATAACGTACATGTATAAAATATTGCCCGACTAAGGGCCAGTTGCACCAACCACAATTAACAGACTGATCAACGTCAAGCAACAGAGAACTATGAAACTTTCCATACAATAAAATTTAGCGAACGCTAAAACGGTGACAGACGGTTTGGTGCAACCGACCCTAAGTAGGCAATTTTATTAGGCACTAATCTTTGTATCTTATATAACAGAGCTAAGATTAAGAAAGGCTTCTTCGAAGCTTCATGACTAGTCAGATTATAATACACAAAGGTTATTGTGCTTTAATGTGATCTAAATGATTCCAGCTGAAGGGGAGCGCGGGTGAGTTCCTACCCCGGGACCTGACGGAGCGCTCCACGGTGACGGTGTTCGTGCCGGACCTGTGCCGCTCAATACAGCTCACGCACAAGCTCAGCGGAGAGTTCGGAGGTCTCCCTTATCACCGCTACTCCGTCGCGCCGGAGAGCTTCGATAACTGTGAGGTTCTTAAAACACATCTTGTTGCAACATTCTTCAATGTGTATTCAGCAGGCAGAAGGTTTCCTCCCGCTTGAAGTCTTGTAGCGCTATTCTTCAAATGTATGCAAAAGTAACAGCTTAACGCTCGTAGAAAAATGTTTCAATGACGGTCGACAGAAAATGTTACTAACCTAAAAACAAATTACTAACCTGAAAATATGCGCTAGTTGACAATCCGGATTCCGCTATTTTTATAATAGCTGAGAACAGAAAATTAAACGGATCCTCGCGGCAGATTGGACGGTTAAGTAGACTAGCTCGACCCATCGTAGTAGGCGTAGCCAGTCAGCAGCCAGTGAACTAGGGGAAGGCAAATTGTTATCACCGGAGGCCTACATGGAGGGGCAGAGGGAAATACATTGTATGTGAAATGGAGCTCAACTCCAGGAGGGGGGGGGGCAGCCGCCCCGCTGCTCCTACCTGCCTATGCCCATGGCTATGGATGGTGGTATAGAACTAGGGAATCATCCTTTCTTTACTTTTGTGCTTTATAGCATAAATAAATGATGGTTTCAGCAACGTCCTCTCACCACAACACGTGCTTCTGCAACGGCGACTGCTCGTGGGGCGGAGTGATGAACGTGTCGGCGTGCCGCTACGGGTCGCCCTCGTTCATCTCGCTGCCACACTTCCTGCACGCCGACCCTGCGCTCGCTGCCGCCGTCTCCGGCCTGCAGCCCGACGACGACAAACACTCCTTCTACTTCTCTGTGGAGCCGGTCAGTACAGTATCAACATTATTGTGGCATTAGAACCAAAGATTTCCATGATTTAAAAATGTTTACTTACTGCCCGATTCGAACTTTAAGATACGTCAATTAATAGATCTAGAAACGATATGGATTAAATGTGTCAGTGTCAAAAGGGACGTTTTTGTTTGAAGAAACGTCACGTTACTGACATATCTAATCCATATCATTTCTAGATCTATTAACTAACGTATCTTAAAGTTCGAATCGGACCGTTAGTCGTTTATTCTTGAGAAGGGTCTTAACATTGCGATTGCTGCTTTCGTGATCCTTCTCCGATGGTATATACTGGCTGCAGGGTCAGCGTATATCGGATCTTGGTAGCAGATTACATCTTCAACCAAAAAAAAATTAGATAAGTATAATATATTTCTGTTTCAGAAACTTGGTGTGCCACTCGAGGTTGCCGCTAGGTTCCAGCTGAATGTTCTAATTGAACCGAATCCTAATATTGCGTAAGTGTTAATTTAAGTATCAATAATACAAATACAAATTGAGATGTGGTAAAAGAGAGCACATAAACGTACCTAATAATACTCGTTCTTTTTATGTACCTACCTGTAATTTCATTTTTTTGATAGCTGAGATAAATTAACATCACTAGAGAAAGAAAACTATTCGCAGCTGTGCTAAAAAACCATAATGTTTAAATTACAGGCTATATGAGAAAGTGCCGAAAATGCTCTTCCCGATATTCTGGGTGGAGCAGAGCGTGCAAACTGAAGCAAGCATCATAGAGGAGCTGGTGTACGCGCGCGCCATCTTGGACTGGGGCGCGACCGTGTGCGCGTGCGCCGCGCTGCTGCTGCTGGTGCTGGTGGCACTGGCCACGTGCTGCGTGCCGCGCCACAAGTACGCACACCCGACGGAAGGCGCCATCATCAGCGAAAAACCGAAGGATGAAGCAGAGATGAAGCTGAACAATCTGTGATACAATTGACGATTTTGATGCTGAACGTGATTGTCAGTATTGTCACTCAATCCCGGTTCTCGGTCTAGTCTCGAAGACTGATTGAAAGACATTTTGTCCGCTCCGGGAAGTGAAGTGATAGGTGCAAAGCGGGAGGTAATGAAGTTACAAGCGATAAAGAGTGTCCAGCTGACTAAATGTTACCATTAATAAGTTAACATAGGTACATAACATAACAGATATGTGTACCTTTTCTTCTCCATTTATTTGTGACTTGTATAGAGCATTTTAACGAAAGTAGGTATGTATTATGTAGAGACTTATCTCTACCCACTAATACTTAAAATATAGCCAATAACTAAAACATAGCGAATATTGGGCTCGAAATTCGAACAAAAATGATACTGCTTTAAGGGTCATTCTCGCATTTCGTGCAAATCGGTATTATTTGCAATTTACCAAAAATGTGTTGGTGTTTTCGAATACCTGTCAATGCAAGGTTGTAACATAGGACCTAAAGTATATGGGCCCGCCATGAACAATTCTAAAAAGGTGGTTATTTTCTTTATATTTACAATTAACCCCCACTATTTTCATTCCTCTCTGCACGTATCGCGTGAAGCTATACTTTGACCTCCATTTGAACCTTAAGATACTAAAAATAGAAAACTTCTTTTTGGTTCAGTAAACAAGTAATTTAGTTATGTTTTATATCGTATAATATTATACTCTAAGAAATTAACAATAAAACTATACAGCCTTATAAGTGTATGGTCCAAGCATTTTCTTCATTACCGACGCGAGAAATGGATTACCTATATTTTGCTATATAGCAAGGGTATATAGCACTTCCCGCGGATACAACACATTGTTCGTCAGTCAGTTGGCCGCGTGCTACCACAGCGGTCGTCCGTATGTTACTTTTGACGAAAGTGACGTGTCGGGAAGGAGTGTGGTTCAGATAAATCTTCATCGCCATCTAGTGATTTATACAGTAAGTACCAATTGTACATTATTAACATTATACCTAATTGATGTGTTTTAGGGTTGCCTTTCGGGTGGCTTATTCTGCGAAATCAAGGTCTGATATCAACCGACCTAGGCGACGAAAACTTCCAAAACTTCATTCATATCTGTTTCATTCATTTCTTTTCCTTCCAATTTTGCCAGGGAAGGTAATGAACGAATTTAGAAGGTAATGATAATGTATTAGAGGCAGTGCATTTAATGGAAAGAGGGTTAAGTTATTATAAATAGTATGTTGGTATAAGCATTTAAAACTGTATGTAATAATATATAGGGGAGCCTAACTGGTGATTTATGGATCTAACTAGAGCGCAGTAGATTAACATAACCTGCTGCTCTACATATAATACCAGACCGCACTCAAGGACTGTGCTGAGAAATTTGACACGTTACTAAGAGACTAAGTGAGTTGGAATTGGAATCATCAGGTACCTGTCGACGATAAGGTAGAGAACGGGGCAAATGTTTGGAATAAAAGGCAGAAACTACATGAACATAAACACAGGCCGATAAGTAATAATAGTGCCTCCGCTGTCAAAAGCGACAATTCCCAACCCGTGCGTGATAAATCTCAGAAAACTAATACCAGCAGTAAAAAACGGTGTAAACCTCTCAGGGCGATGGAGCATCGCAAGTTCATCCATCTGTGGAATATAGCTTGACAATCGGAGGACATACGGGCATATCTGCTGTTATTCATGGTGCACTGTCGACGAACTTAAGCTCAAAGGGGACTCCAAGACTTTCAAAATAGGAGTACCCTCGACAATGTATGAATCCTGTTTATTTCCAACTATGTAGCCCGATAATCGTGGTCATTTCGTAAATCCAACGTCAATGGGAGTCAGACAAAAACCAACCAGTAATACTAGTTCGGAATCCTGATTCGAAACCTTCACTGGATCTAATTCACCAAAATGTAAGGGGTCTTAACACCAAAGTAAGTTTTTCGGGCTTCTATGCTGTTGGTCCAGACTACTTAGGTACCTGCATAAGGGGTCTTAACGCAAAAGTAAGTTTTTCGGGCTTCTATGCTGTTGGTCCAGACTACGTAGGTACCTGCATATATCTTAAAGGGGTGTTTAGAGCATTAGAATGGTCCAATACACTTCATGCTTAATCTGGTACATACTCTCCACAAGTACATATCCTCACCATTGGAAGATTTCACGGGTAAGACCGATCCCAAAGTCAAGGTATTCTTCTCGTTCAGCTTTAGCAAAGCTGTTTGAGTCCATACTCCATGGCACGTTGTCGAAACAAGTGAAACCATTATTCCTGTGTAACACTCCGCATGGTTTCAGAGCGAAACGGTCTGTGGAAACTAACCTGACCTTGGTTTACACCATCTCAGAGCATCTGGATATGGGTATCCTGGTAGACGTCCTGTATTATGATTTCCGAAAAGCCTTCAATCGTATGGATAACGATGTATTCCTACACAAACTAGACGCTATTGGGTTCAATCCACATTTGCTTAACATTTTTGCCAGTTATCTGCGTGATCAACCGCAGTACGCAACGACCAGCATGGCCACTTCGTACCAGATCCGTACCATACTCGTTCTGGTGACAGCCAAGATTCAATCTTGGGGCCTTTCCTATTTGGAATAATGGTCAATGACCTGCTCTCGGTTATCCATAACGCTCGTTGTCTACTCTACGCCGACGATCTTAAATTGGTATATTGAGTTAAGAAGGAGGAGGATTGTAAGTTGCTGCAGGAGGATGTTTCATCTCTGTTCCAATGGAGTCGGGATAACAAACTGACTTTCAATGCGGCTAAGTGTCATTTCCTACACATGCTCAATATTTTCTTGGACCTGAGCCAATAGACTCTTGGGTCAATAGACTCTTGTAATAACAAGAGTCGTCTCAGTAAAGGATCTTGCGGTCATATTCGATACGCGACTAACATTTCACGACCACATCAAAGCACTTGCCACTGTAGATTCAGTAGATTAGGCTTTGTCACTCGCAACGTCAGAGAATTCCATTTCCCTTGCCCCATAAAAGTTTTTTACAATGTTCTGGTCAGAAGCAAGTTGGAGGCGTCCTGGATAGCCTGGATCCCTTTCGAGTCAACGTACATTCTACTATTGGAAAAGGTCCAAAAGAATTTCCTTAGGATGTATTACCAAAAAATATTTATTTTAGGAACCCTGGGCTTCATGTTTTTGGAGGTGAGGCACAACTTAAGCCTACTACTTTTAGCTTGTTGGGCTTTTCGTGGAGACTCTGACTGCCTTGAACTAGTAGAGAGGCTTGTAAGACTTTTTGTACCGGACATTAGAAATATAACCCTTGCTTGAGATTTTGCGAGTTTATGGAGCTGCGGTGGATGGATTGGCAGTCGAGTGTATTTGGATGTTAATTTTAAATTAAAGTATGTAGTTTCTCAATGTGTTGGTGATAAGACTGATGTAGTGCTGTGTAAACATTAAATAAATAAACAATACGAGATACGTCTTCAATTACGTAAATTGTGCTTGACAATCGCTACAAGCTAGGTGGTAAATCATAAGTCGCGAATGTCAAGCCGGAATATTTGTTAAGTCGGCTTGATCGTCTGCACAGCGCTTGAGACACGTGATTTTAATGTTGTTAATTATATTAATGGTGTTAATTTTCGTTAAATAAAGTTTTTTTATTGCGATTTCATAAGTTTGTTTCATTACCGTCCACTGATAAAATTACCATCCATGCCCATTTCATTACCAGCGCGTAGTTCATTACCACCAGTCTTATTAAATGAAAAGTAATAAGGTTACGAAGGTGCCTTTAGCATAAAAGTGTCAATAAATGAATCCACAATGCATGAAAACCCAAAAATTTACCATTTAAAAGAAAATTTACAAATCGAGAGAACATCACCCATTTGCACGAAATGAGAGAACGACCCTTAAATAGAAGTTTATTTGCGTACATTTATAAAGTGACCAATGATATAATTATTATTGCCTGGTACCTAAGTATACAGATATTTAACCTCATGGACTAGTAAAAGAGGCCTAAACGAAGATTTTTTTATTAATAAAATTTTGAGGTAGATAGGTTATAGAGTCTGTGCGGAAAGAGAAGAGTCGTGGAATGTATGGGGCCCAATACATTCCACGACTCTTCTCTTCCCGAACAGACTCTGGGTTAGGTATGCGGATGTCGTGGATAATCTAGTTACAATACACTTGTAAGCATACCCGTACTAACTCGGACTAAAGTGATGTAGCAAAATAATTTATCGACAAAAAATTAAGTACATCGATGTTAATACTCTCAACATCTAGATTTTACTCCACATAAATAAATATTATTATTTTCTCTGGATTTTAAAATAAACACAGTAATCAAATTAAAACGTGTATTGTTTTCACTTTACAATTGATTTCATAGTATGATTATTTTAATTGAAATTACATCGGTATATTTTATTATCTTAAGAGGCTCGGTATCAGACATAATAACGAACCTCTTTATAATAATCGAGGATTTTTCAATGAGCACATGTATAAAAATATACATCGACATTTTATTTATCGACATCAAATCCCTAGTCCCTTACGTACCCCCGAGTTAGCACATATATGCTTGTAAGATATGTAACAATTATTTTTATACAGTTAGGTGTAATCTGTGTGTTGACAAAATGACTCATACAATTAATGATAAATAATACATCATTAGTGATAATTTGTAGGTAAATATTAAGTATTAAATCATGATAAGAATGGGATTGAACACATAATATAAGTACAATATCGTTCTAAATCTAGGAATCATATATATAGTTTTTACATTTATTAGGTAAAATACAAAAGCGAGAATGGACTTTAAAAAACATACCTAATCGATAATCAATCACTCATAATATAATAAATTATAACATACAATTTAAATTAAAACATAGTATATAAAAAAAATACATGTCATCCATCTGACAATATGTCCTTGTCCATTGTATTAGTAATTGATTATTTTGTAATAATAAAGAACGTTAGTTGCGAATCCCATTCTCATTGCGGTCGAATTATTATTATTATATGAGAGATGAAATGCAGAATAAATGGATATTAATTATTGTAATCCTTATAGGTAAGATATTGTAATTATGGCTGAATTATGGTATTAAACTCGTTCGGACCAGCCGAGAGTCTACGTTGGTCACCAACGTAGACTCTACACACCACTCCTACATATTAAGAATAATACCTGACTGTGTTTTGAAAATGAACACTATAAATATAAAAAATTCCAGAAAAATATTTTCGTTCCAGGGGTCGTAACCGGTATTTACTTATCTATTTTAAAAAGCACTCTGTAGACGTAAGCATTACGTGCAACTAGTGACATGAAAAAGTTGATCCAACTACCTAAGAGCTGTTTCCCACTGACGTCCAGTTTTTTGCGGGTACGGTTTTTACGGTACGGTAGTATAGGTACTAATATAGTAACTTTCACACGAGGATTCTGTTTGCGGGATCCTGCATGCATACTACAGAAAACTGGATCCTGCAAAAAACCGCACCCGCAAAAAGCTGGACGTCAGTGGGAAACAGCTCTAAGCCGCCACTTTTAGTTTATTTCTCTAGTTTACAGTTGGTTATTTTTGTATTTAGATAAGCTCCGAAAAAAATTATTCATATTTAATAAATATTGTAAATAAAGATAGATAGAGATAGACCAAGCGATTTTTAAGCCCACGCAGTGCAAGTGTTATTTTAAACGTCAAACTTATATGAAATTATGACGTTTAAATAACACTTGCACTGCGCGGGTTATCAAAATCGCTGCAGACTTTTCTTGGTCTAACTTTAGGTATCGTTACATTGCCAACATTACCAAATATCTTTAAGGATGTGCGTTTTGTCATCTAATTAATAATCTAATTTTGTGACATGGAATACAGTGTATATAGGTATTGTGATATAATAGAGGTATAATATGTGTGTAGATTTACAGTTACGTTTCGTCATAGTACCTAAACCTAATTCAGGATATTTTTTTTATAAATGTACAACCTAGGTAAGTAAATATTATTTTTATACAAATAGTATATTTTTGTATGTATGGACAACTTTAATCCTTAGTATGAAATCCCTGTTTCTTAAGCGTATGCTTATAATATTTTATACAAATTATTGCACATAACAAAATAAAGATCGTCCTATGTGAATTTTTATGTTTTAAATTTTGGATGGTTGTGGAAAAAACTGTTAGTCCGATTTAAATACCTAGATGAAATTAGTCACACGTAAAAACTGAGCGTTGTAATTAAATCTTATATAGAAAATCTTGCAATCCAAAAATCATACCCTAAAAAAGGTTTCTCCCATGAGAAAGGTTTGTTTAGGAGTGCCATGCTGCCATGCCATTAATGAATTCCACTCGACGCGGGAGAAACCGCGAGCGATAGCTAGTATTATATATGTATTTAGTTACTAGTATGAAATATTATAATGGTTTAGAAGTAGGTAAAACTCATTGTTATCCGTTTACAAAATTCAACTCAAAAAAAAGATGTTTAGGTATTATATCTGAGTGTATATTAGATTATACACGTAGTTACCTACCTGTTTATAAAAGTGGTGACAACTGTATTCTACTATAGATAGTTTTGGTCAATGGCCAGAGGTAAAATTTTTCTCTCTCTCTCTCTCTGTTTTTATTCCAGAATTCAAAAATATGTCACCGTAAGACTATAACGCTGCTACAGAGATGCAACAGATTGATTCGCACGTAAAATTAAATTATGAATATTGTATGCAATATACAACGAAATTAAACAAAATAATAAATAATTAAAAAATAAAACTTTGTATTATTAAATCTCACGTTCTATTTGGTTAGTCTAATAGGTACCTGATTTGATGGGCACGGGATGCACTGATTAATATAGGTTTGGCCAGGGACTGTCTCATTTCTTGTTAGAAATTTCTTGTTACACAGAGAGAATCATATGCCAGGTTTATGCCAGGTAGTACCAGCACCTAAAAGAAAGGGATGAGCAGGATAATAGCTTTTTTGTTCTCATTTACTGACAAATTGGTTTGCCATACTATGAATACCAGATCAACTTTACCTTTTTAAAAAGTTCGAATACGCCTCCTGATTTGCAATCAAAACACGAAGTGTGGATGTGTCAATACCATGCGCGATTACCCTAAATTTACTTAAAGACCACCCACTAAATTTCTCTGTTAATCCCAATGCATAATTTCGCCGTTTGTACTTTCCGGTATTGTGCACTAAATATTAACAAATAAGCAAATACATCTAATGGAGCTAATTTCTGACAAGTGGGAGGTAGGTAAATATGCAACTTGATTTACAATTATATCGATAGGTTTTTCTGTAATTATTACAACCATATTTTTAGGAATCAAAAAATTCAATTACTATTAATATTAGGTATTATAAACGCTACAAAAGTTTAGATACTTTTATCGATTTGGAATAAACAAAAGAAAAATCTAGAATAACCATTCTAGATCAGGGCAGCCACATGTTCTTGTCTGCACGTTTCTTGGACAAGTCGCTCTTGTATACAGCACGTGAACAAATTTATTTTACTATAACTATTGCCTACATCCAAAGACCCAGAGCATAGGTTGACTTGAATCTATGCCATACATAAATTTGTAGTCCGTAACAATACTGACCTCGAGTGTGTGCAGGATAGTTAAGGGTGACATAGGTACAAAGACATGGCATGCACATATTCTATCGTCGTCTACATCTCGGTACGTGCTTCACTAACGATTAAATATAAGTGAAGTGTATGTTTGTCTGTATAAAAATGATAAACCTATCGCATTCATCGGTTTATCAATGCAATGTCACTGTCTGATCTTAGGGGTCATTAATTAATTACGTCACAAGTTTAGGGAGAGGCAGGGGGTCAAGAAATTGTCACATATTGTGACAAGGGCGAGGAGGGAGTCACAAACTTTGTGACGTCACTGTAACTTATTTAAATTATTTCATTCGCTGTTACAGAGTTTTTACAACGCTAATAGTTTTTATTCGTAAAATATAGGTACGTTACGCGGCATAAACGGCAGTAGCTTTTTTTACGTTAACTTAGAAGTTTGACTTTTTCACAGCTTCAAGGGAACGCGTTTGTAACAGATAAAGATTTGACAGGTATTAATAAGAAACACGGGAAGATATAGTGTCAAGAGATACCGCAGACAAGATGACGCGTTTCCCCCAGTCCTTGGTCAATCTCGGAGCACATCCATCGCAATCAAGTTGTCAAATGGCAATTGGTCAATTTAGCAATAAACAGGTGCCTCTGGGTCCAGCGTCTATTGCAAGACCAACGAGCGACACGGTGGCACCCAGAATATGAAATCTTAAGCGATACTCATTTAAATCAAAATTAAAACAAAAGTGAACATGTTCCTACAAATTTTGGTCCTTCTGGCAGTGTCAGGTTAGTTGTATTCGTTTATTTTTATTATTTACTCCTAATAGGAATTGTTTTACCGGAAATAGTAACTAGCCAATTAACGTCAGTATGACCTTATCAGCTATGGCATCAAATTAATTGCCTGTCGATGGAAAACCTCGCAAGACTTAGGGCACTGCTAGGACGGAATTAAAACAGTTTAGGTATTAAATAATTTGTACAGTCAACACAAACAGTCACGGCCAAATATATCGGAACACATCCTAATTTATATACCAACAAATGTGAGTAACAATAAATATTTGGCCACTTTGGCAGTCACTATTATATACACTGGTAGCATTAGCATTTTCATCATTTAACCCGAATTTTAGAGAATAAGATTACCTAGAGTTAATTACAAAAGACGACAGAAAGAAGCCAAACGGTTTGAAGTCCTTAGGCTGTTGTTTATCAGGTAGAACTATAACAGAACTATGCCTGAACCCTGATTGACATTGTAAAAATTATGGTGGAAACGCTGTAGATACCTACCTATGTATCTAATACCGGAGTCGTATTGTACCTATTATTTAATTGAAGTATTTTTTTCTGTTACGATTAAAAATAATACAGAAAATGGATCATCATGGGAACCGACTTCAAATATAATTAATTATCACACGTCATAAAACGGTCACTTGCGTTACTCTTGCTGTGGATTGACCCAAATCATAAGAAATGACATGCGCTCGGGCGACGCATTCGGGGAGCATTCAGTCGGCCAATCTAGACGCACCTTATCAAAAACCAACAAGTAGACGGATACGTATGTTTGCTATTCGTACAAAAATAACATACAGGATGACCTCAGCCATTGGACAAACCCTGAAATCCCACGTAGACACTTCTCAGAAATGCTCTAACGGTAATTTTTTTTTAATTAGAACAATATTTAATATTTTTTTAGGATTATAAATAAATAAATTATCCAACAAAAATTATTTCCAATAATCGACAACAAAAAGAAACATACTGTATTAATCATCGGCAGTGCTTTTGACAATTTGTTTGAAAATGTGCGGCAATGATGACATTTGTCAAAAGTCAGAATCTTATTAATGTCATAAATAAAAAAGATAATCAAAACGTTCGAAGAAGGTTTCATACTATTTATTACCTCAAGAGCTACTAACACATACAGGGTGCTCCAAAGTAAAAAAAAACATAATTTGTTAATTTCTTCGTATTTAACCGCTACACCGATTGTTATGATACTTTTTATACTGGTTCTAAATATCCTAATGCATATGTACATTTCGGCTTTGTCCAATGGCTAGGGACACCCTATACCTACATATTGAAAAATATTCCGGTCACATATTTATTAGGGTGTTCGGGCAACTAAGGCAAATACCCAATGAAAAATCTTTAACTAGATATCAAAAATATGATTTGAATTTTTTAGTTTCCCTCCAACAATGTGTTTTGCACACGAAATGCATGATTTTTACATTGGAAATTGGTGCTGTTATTTTTCATAAGATCAGTAGGTACCAGAGATGGGTCGCGGGTATTTACCCAATTTACCCACCCAGGTAAATACCCGGTAAATACCCATCTACCCGGTATTTACCCGTATCTACCCAAATGGACGGGTAGATTCATATCTTGTTGCACATGTCGATTTGTGTTAAAGTGGAGATATAAACCGAGTTAATGGCTGTAATTATTGTGTGTCATTTAAAATGAAATGGTTTAGTTGCAGTTGCAGTTGTAACTAAGGAATTTTTAGTACAATTTTGATAAATATTAAAAAAACGCCGTCATAAGAGTATTTTTTTAGACTTGAGTAAATTATCGTACTTATACGTTGATAATACACATTCCAACTTCGGTCGGCGGGGGGTGTTGTTGGGGGGAGGGGGGCAAAAGTGAACTTTTTCATATTTCTTGGAATCTGTCATTAATATCGAAAAGTGTTGTATGTTCAAACTAAACTAGACATAATTTTCTACAAAAAAGGTTATATACATTTTTGTCCTAAAACTAACTGTGTTTGACTTATAAGCTTCACAAGTTGGGATACTGCACATTTTTTATTATTATCATTCATAAGTATTCTTTATTTTCATCTTTCTAATGTATATTAAAAGCATTTTAAAACATTTCCGGAAGCCAGGGAATGATTTTACACGATTTTTCTAATTGGACTGATATGTTAAAATCGAACTTCACCTCATAGCAACCTTTTCGTAATTAGTTTGAACATACATTTTATGTAACATTATAAAAAAATACTTAAATTAATCTTATTTATACTCACATACCATTAAACACATCAACTTTAGAAGAAAAACGAAAATACCCGCGTATTTACCCGCGGGTAGGTAAATATCGGGTATTTACCGGGTAAATACCCGCTCTCGGGTATTTACCCGGGTAGTTACCCATCTCTAGTAGGTACCTACTTTAAATCCCACATAGAAATCAGTCAAAAACTCTCGTTGGTGATTGACCTAATAAATCATTCAGCTTTAAAAATATTGGTCCAAAATAATCTAAATATGGGTTGGGCTGCTTAAATCCGGCATTTCCGGATGATCTCAGAGCACATGCTGTAGATCGTAACTCATAAAGTTTCGGACTGAATTGGCACGTTACGGTGCTCTAGCCAGTTTGTTTATTATAAATTTACTAGAATTATATTGTGTCTGAAAGAAATTTAGTGACTTATAATTATAACCAGACATTAAATTGGCTTAACCTACATCCGCGATGCATGGATTCGGAATTCTGTACAATACGCAACAAGTATAAAAATTGTAAGTCAACCTAAATCGATGTTTGTAACCTTACACCATCCTGCCAGAGCTAAAACCATTAACGAAGTGACTTCAAAAGGATTGGTTGAATAATTAGCAGTACATCAAAACAACATTCAAACTGAAATAACTCAAAAATACATATCCTTTCATTTTGAACCCTATATTCGTTAAGATACCAATAGTATTGTATTGTATTGTACTAGTACCAGTTGTATGGAGTAGATTAGCAAATTGGTTCTGAATATTGAAAGCACAACTTCAAAGGTGTTTATAATGCCTTGATCTAAAATTCTAAAATAGTACCTATCCCAGTATCCCAGTACTAGGTACCTATCCCAAGTCCGGGCCCAATCTGCATTGGGCTAGCGTGCGGACTACACCCCTCCCTCTCGCGCATGAGGGGAGGCCTGTGCCCAGCAGTGGGACGTATAATAGGCTGAATTATTATATTATTTCACGACTACGAAAATTTGATAAAAAAAGTGTTAAGGGAATTAGTAAAAATCTCAATATCTCAGTAGGAGAGATGTTTTTTTACACTACCTAATAAAGTAATACAGACATATATTATCAATGATTAAAAATACATCATCAGATACTAAATAAAAACAGGACAAGAGCATATATATCGCATCGCACCATGCTCTGCTCAGTAAGTATAGACACAGTCTTTTAAGAGTAACAGAGGTAAAACGCATGAAACATTTGTATTAAACAAATTATACAAATAGTATAGTATTTTTTTTTTTCGAGTTACAGAGGTTTGTTAGCATACAATTTCTATGTTTTCGAGTTATAGGGATCTAATTTCTTTTTTCGAGTTAAAAATGGTAAAAATTGTACTGGATAATCCTGAAGGGAATCCTTGGTTACAATGGTTACTTACCTACTTCATCTTAATGAAGTTAAATATTTCGAGTTATGTAACTTTTGGGCTTTGAAGGGAAGGGGAAATTTCGTGTTAACGAGGATTTCACTATATCAAGGTTCTACTGTTTTAATACGCAAAAATTATGTTTTTTTTATTCTTTATTATAGGTATGCATAATAAATATCTATTTATCTAACATTTTACATAATGTTTTTACGTCGTTTTATACAGTTATAGCAGAAGTTTTAGTTTTGGAGTTTTAATATTTATTTTCTCGGTTTCAACTTCATGTCAATTGTGCATTGTATTACGAGACACCCTATGAAATTACATCGATATTCAATTGCTGCATGTCACATCACTAGTAATTAAAGCAACTGCATGACAGTCATGACACTTCATACGTACGTAATGTGAATTGTCATTGAACTCATTGAGTAAACAAAATACTACATATAAAATAGTTTAGAGTAGTTGTAGATTAGCAAATTACCTTTATAAGATGTCGGCAGATGAAAGTGGTAAGTCAAATTACAATAACTTGAACAATACCGTGGCGTTTTTCTTTATAGCTATCCAATACATTCATAAAATAAGAGGGGGAATCATTGTTCTCGGTTTCTCACTCAGCTCAGCTGATTGAAATATCAGATTGACAATGACGTTACGAATGTTGCCAGTGCTTAAAATTAAACCTGCTAATAGTAGTTTTTTCAATGAAGTGTTTTTGTTGCAGGATCTGCCGTTCTTGGCGATGAAGAAGTTTTGAAAAATCTAACCACCGTTACCTGGGCACATGCCGTTAATAATAAAACGTACTTGCAAGCCGCGTTAGCGAGTAAGTTTTTTTGACAAGTACGAGTAGGTATTCTCTTTATACATATTTACCTGGTCACTATCACGTTGTAGGTATTAATACGAATTATTTAGGTAAATATTAGGTTTATCACGTTTATGTATATATTTTAACATAATAATCCATATTCAACCCATATTTTATAGTACTTATCTACCCAATTCGTTTATTAGCATCAAGCATATCTAGGTACCTAAACATTATGAGGTACTTATTGACATTGTGTTTTCGCTAGCTGTATTAAAAATCTAATAATTTATGATAAGCAAATGGAATACCAATATAAAATATTACTAAATAAAATTGCTAATTGTAACAGAAGGCAAGTAAGTATGTACCTACTAAGAATACTAATATTACTGGAAATAGAATTGAGTGCTGGTATTTTGTTATGTTGGTTAAAACAGACCGTGTTATAAAGCTTTCATAATCATAAACTAATTGCAGGCAGCAATAGTTTAGCGCGAGGCGACACGCCTCGCTCGCTGTGTAGTAACACAACATTGTATAGGCCAAAAAGAAAGATTTGGCGATTAGTATTAAAATATTAATCTATTATTCGGTTTGTTAAGGCATATTTTTAGGGTTCCGTACCTCAAAAGGAAAAAAAACGGAACCCTTATAGGATCACTCGTGCATCTGTCTGTCTGTCTGTCTGTCACAGCCCATTTTCTCCAATTACTGACGACTCTCCAACTACTGGACCAATTAAGTTGAAATTTGGTACACATATCGTGTTACATATCAAATAAAAGAGCTCATTTTGAGAATCTCAAATATACATTTTTTTGTAATTTTAAAATAAATAGTTTAGAATTAATTTAAGAAAATAGCCAATAAATGACCATTCCCCCCTTTATTTCCGAAACTACTGGATTAAAAATTTTGAAAAAAAAAAAATGTACAACATAGTTCTTTAGATGACAGGAAAACCTATTAGAAATATGCAGTCAGTCGGACTAATTACTTAGTTTTTGATCCGACCCCTACGGGGTTTTTAAAGGCAATTCACTCGCGTTTCACATATCAAAAATACACTCTTAAAAATTGGGTAATGTACGGAACCCTTGGAAGGCGAGTCCGACTCGCACTTGTTTATCTGCAGCCGCTGATGGGTTATTTTTTATTTGTTGTCGATTTTCTTTTTTCATTTAATTTTGATGAAATCTGGTAGATAGATTGAGCTATAGCTATTAAATATAAGCGCAATTTCACCGTATGTCCTACAAAATGATCCACTGAGTTACGAAAACGTATGGAATTTACGTACCTCTAACACAACGGATTTTTAACAAACAGTTTTTTTGTCCCATTTTGGGATTACGTATTTATTCCGCCCAGAATGAGGAGCTCTTCAAACCAGCCAAATTTTATCCAAATATAACGATAAAAATCGACTAAGTATAAAATAAAAATCGACTCTTAATAACTAATAAGGAAAATCAGTGTTCTATTTACTAAAACTTTTATTTTCGAAGAGGCAGTCGGTTCTACATTTGCACCCTTGCAAATCTGGAACCGGTTAAAATGAACACAAGCTCTAACCGGTATAAACAACACAGATTCAGACTAGTGTACAAACAAGACATCACATCCGACAATAACTCTCACTCAAACCAGATTTGAATAATATTGCATTGCTACAATGAATAGGTTAAGTAGCTTGAATAAATTCATAATAATTTCGGCACTGACGCGCTTTAAAATATTTTGATTTTATTGTAACATGAATATGTTTCAATAACAACAAAGTGTTTTATTAACATATTCAATAATTAATGTTTTCGTCGGAGATTTTTTGCAGCTGGTTTGTTTTGTACCTACACTAATGAATGAATATCATCTTGTGGTTTACGCCTCCATCTCAGAAATAGCATTTCCAGTTGCCGCGCGTTCCCAGAAACATTTGTTACAATTAGCGCGACAGATATAGGCTCCACAATCGCGCAATCGCAACGCCTTGCTATACAAATCATACAAACCAATGGAAATTATGTACCGCTCTCGGACTAATCTGTAGATAGTAAAAATAACGGTCTAAATTTTACGAATAGGCCACAAAAGTATAAACTTATCGCCACCAATATCAAGAATACAAGATGAAATACCGTGACAAACTTAACAGTCAATAATTTTATAAGACTTATTGCCATGATATTCTTAACCTTACTATCCTTACTTACCTGAATTGATCTCATACCAGCCAATACTGATTATACTGCCAACGCCATACAAAAAGTAGAAAAACCCCGGACATTTCACTGTAATACTGTACGGGTTTTCAAAAACCCCGGACGTATAAACTCTACCCGGTTGCTTTCCATGAGGGCTCAAAATTTGGATAAACCGTACAGCAACTTCCCAAAGAATATTGCTCTATTTGATGGTGAGACTTACAATCGTTGAATAGATTGTTGTGTCAATTTGTTGTGCAAAGAACAGTCTGAAATTACTTGTGCCAAATTATAGGCTCTTATCGTTACAATATTACCTGCCTAGATTACCTGGGTCTTGGAGACCTCTGAGCATCCGATGACCTCTTTACTTTTTGTTTATGCCTTATTTACCCGACTACGGCAACGCAAAAGGAGGTTATGATTTTGACCGGTACACATGTATGTGGGTATGTATGTATGTATGTTCATCTGTTCCCTCATAACTTCTAAAGTCCTCATTGAAATTTGACAAACGACGTGTCATTCGAATCGTCTTAATCGTCCGCTGGTTATAGGCTATATGACGTCACAAAAAAATGAACACGGCGCCCTCTAGAGGTCATAAAGTCACGAACCAAAAAAATTAAAATAAGTAATGATGACGTGTTGTATATCATTTGAAAGAGCTTAATTAGCACATTTCAAATACATATATACATATTGTTAGCTTTTGCACCCGGCTTTGCTTGCATGCACCCGATAAAACATTAAATTATCTGGTAAGTAATTCGAACTACGAATCTACAATCGCTCTAGATTCTATCTATCCGCGTGTTACGCGACTACGGCGATACAAGAAGGATTTTTCAAAAGAAATTAGTTTGGCCGCTATATACATGGTGTTTTTTAATGACCTGCAATATTTTATAACGTGAATAGGTATAGAAGTCCAGATGAGCAAAGTTTTTTACGAGATCGGGTTTGGTCCCATGGTAAAAGTTGCTTAGTATATTCACCTCGTAAAATTCGCAGTGGTCAGGCGAAGCATACTGAAACGTACCTATGTGACGCACCGGACTCGGTCCAAAAGGCGACACTAAAAGGGTCAGGCGTAGCCCGATGTACGTGGCGCGCTGTACGCGGTCCAAAGCCGGGCGCCTTCGGCACCCTCATACTAAAAGAGTCGGGCGTAGCCCGACGTACGAGGCATGATGTACGCGTTCCAAAGCCGGGCGCCTTCGGCGCCCTCATACTAAAAGAATCGAGCGTAGCCCGACGTACGAGGCATGATGTACGCGTTCCAAAGCCGGGCGCCTTCAGCGCCCTCATACTAAAAGAACCGAGCGTAGCCCGACGTACGAGGCTCGCTGTAGGCGTTCCAAAGCCGGGCGCCTTCGGCGCCCTCGTACTAAAAGAGTCGAGCATAGCCCGACGTACGAGGCACAATGTAAGCGTTCCAAAGCCGGGCGCCTTCGGCGCCCTCGTACTAAAAGAGTCGGACGTAGCCCGACGTACGAGGCACGATGTACGCGTTCCAAAGCAGGGCGCCTTCGGCGCCCTCATACTAAAAGAGGGGCGTAGCCCGACGTACGAGGCTCGCTGTACGCGTTCCAAAGCCGGGCGCCTTCAGCGCCCTCATACTAAAAGAGTCGAGCGTAGCCTGACGTACGAGGCTCGCTGTACGCGTTCCAAAGCCGGGCGCTTTCGGCGCCCTCATACTAAAAGAGTCGGGCATAGCCCGACGTACGAGGCACGATGTACGCGTTTCAAAGCCGGGCGCCTTCGGCGCCCTCATACTAAAGGAGTCGGGCGTAGCCCGACGTACGAGGCATGATGTACGCGTTCCAAAGCCGGGCGCCTTCGGCGCCCCCTTATACTAAAAGGGTCGGGCGTAGCCCGACGTACGAGGCATGATGTACGCGTTCCAAAGCCGGGCGCCTTCGGCGCCCTCATACTAAAAGAGTCGGGCGTAGCCCGACGTACGAGGCTCGCTATACGCGTTCCAAAGCCGTGCGCCTTCGGCGCCCCCATACTAAAAGAGTCGGGCGTAGCCCGACGTACGTAGCACGATGTACGCGTTCCAAAGCCGGGCGCCTTCGGCACCCTCATACTAAAAGAGTCGGGCGTAGCCCGACGTACGAGGCTCGCTTTACGCGTTCCAAAGCCGGGCGGCTTCGGCGCCCTCATACTAAAAGAGTCGAGCGTAGCCCGACGTACGAGGCACAATGTAAGCGTTCCAAAGCCGGGCGCCTGGCGCCCTCGTACTAAAAGAGTCGGGCGTAGCCCGACGTACGTGGCGCGCTCCACGCGGTCCAAAGCCGGGCGCCTTCGGCGCCCTCATACTAAAAGAGTCGGGCGTAGCCCGACGTACCTACGAGGCTCGATGTACGCGTTCCAAAGCCAGGCGCCAAAGGCGCCATCATGCCAAAGGTTGTCGGGCGTAGCCCGATATATGCGGCGCTCTGTGTGCATTTCTGTACCGAGTACGCCCTCGCAAAAGTAATATAAAGTGACTTCAAATATTAAAATTATAAGAGTTATCATTTTTTCATATATTTACAGAGATATTCAAAGGATCGTAAAGGATGATAAGTCTTATAATTTTCCTGTATGATAATTTCAGATAAGAATTCTATCTTGTTTCATACTTTTTAGAGCGCGATTTGCAGTAGTCGGGTTTTAGTTTTTGAACTTATTTTTTTTATTAGCATAGCATTCACATATTTGTAAATATTTCCTAGGCGATGTGCAGATGCTCGAAGCAGACATAGTCCTGGGCCAGCTGATCGGCAAGGAAGGCCCGCCCATTCCCGTGATGGCGCACCCCCCGGCCACGACCTCCGACCTGTCTCTCGGAGACTTCTTGTCCATAGTGGCGCAGCACAACAAGGGCATCGCCAAGGACAAGCAGAAGGGCGTCAAATTGGACTTTAAGAGCATAGAGGCGTTTGAAAAAGCACAGGACTTAATAGCACGGTTTAGTAAGCCTGAGGTGAGTTGCTTTATCAGAATTTCGAAGATAAATTGCACATACATTTTATGCTCGTGTTGCAAAGGTGGGTATCCTTATTTAGAGATTTTATCGAAAAATCTAAATGATTTACATCTCGAAATTCGTCTTTAAGTACCTAGTCTAAAATAGATTGTCTTATTTTTAACATAAAGGTATCATACGTGTTTTGTATATTACCAAGGACGTAAGCCATTAGGTATTATCAAACTAGTTATTGATGAAAGTTTTGGCCCCACTAAAGTTCACCTTTATGGCACGCCGCCGTGCATAGGTGCGTGTCATAGCTTTTGTCACATAGCGTACCAACACACATGCTTTGTGGAGCACTGCGTAGTTCTTTATTAGTTAAAATGCACTAGACGTTAGTGCCGTAATTGATGTATGTGAAGTCGGCGGGCGTGGAGCCTGTGGAGTGGACGTGATACCGTAAGTGAATGTTTCCTCTGTCGAGGTGCCGCCAGGACTCGCAAGCGCGCACCACGGACGCGCCTTGCTCGCCCTGCTCGCGAAGAGATTTCTCTGCCGCTAAAAGTCCTGAGATGAGCGCGCAAAATGATTCGGTACGTTGCTCATGTTACATAAAATAGTTTTTTACTTTGGGAGTTCTTAATATTCTTGACAAGGCGGACCGTTAGGTTTTTTTAACTTAGTAGAAGTCTTATTTTTCCACAGCTTCAAGGGACCGTAGACCTGAGTATATGGTTTCAATTTCAACTCGATACCTACCTCCACGCGTTTCCGATATAAAGGATCTTGACTTGACAGACAGACAGACAGACGGACGGACGGACGGACGGACAACAAAGTGATCCTATAAGGGTTCCGTTTTTTCCTTTTGAGGTAAGTACGGAAGCCTAAAAATTAGGTCGCTTGCAAGAACGATGGTAATAAGTTACAGTACACATCGGTACTTGAAAAGTTTGTATTACTTACTATACGTTATTCTTACTCTGTTTGGGTGCGACACATCTGCCGAGAGACGCAACTAAAAACTTAAGTCGATGTAAGTCAAATTTTTATATATAATTTAAAAGTAATCAGCTTTATCAAATTTTCAATCTTAAGGGGGCTGTTTATGGTATTTTATTGTAAAAATAAGTTATTGCACTTAATGCTTTTCAGTATTCGTGCATTTGAATAATAATTACAAAATTATATCACTCATCCTTCAATATGGTGCAGACGGGACATGCTGAGGTGATAATGAAGTTAAAAACGAACTCTATGCTTATGTGACATAAAGTAGTTAACGGCATGATAATATTTGTTCACACAGATGGTATTATGACAGGGCGTGTGAATCCTTGATGGCTTCTATCGCCTTGTGCGGTCGGTTCGTCGATTTAATGGACTTCATAGGGTTGCCAAGATTATATTTTAAACATATTGCTTGAGCGATGACTCGAGCGATAAATTGCTATACCTGAATGTTTACCACGACCTACGATGCAAATAATTAGAAAAACATTAGCAAGTTTGTTTTTCAAGAAATTGCTCCCTAATTCCGAAAAAATCTGCTTAAAGGCTCTGTCACACAGGCGCGTTTTTCGGGCGGCGCGTGAGCGGGGCGCGCCGCTTTTACATATAAAACGCTCACGCCGCGCTCACGCCCCGCCCGGAAAACGCGCCTGTGTGAAGAAACCTTAATTCTATAGCTACTGCAAGAGTCACTTATAACAATAATGTAATGAAAATGAACCAGTCATCTTTAATGCTTATTTTAGATCCGATTTGATCAAAGTTTCAAGTTAGATAACAACAATAAAAAAAACCGGGCAAGTGCGAGTCGGACTCGCGCACGAAGGGTTCCGTACCATAATGCAAAAAAAAAACAAAAAAAAGCAAAAAAAAAACGGTCACCCATCCAAGTACTGACCACTCCCGACGTTGCTTAACTTTGGTCAAAAATCACGTTTGTTGTATGGGAGCCCCATTTAAATCTTTATTTTATTCTGTTTTTAGTATTTGTTGTTATAGCGGCAACAGAAATACATCTTCTGTGAAAATTTCAACGGTCTAGCTATCACGGTTCGTGAGATACAGCCTGGTGACAGACAGACGGACGGACGGACGGACAGCGAAGTCTTAGTAATAGGGTCCCGTTTTACCCTTTGGGTACGGAACCCTAAAAAACGTGGTGAAGAAATACGTTTAGTTAAGAGGGACTTAAAGTCAGGAAATTAAAAGAGTAGGTACAAAGGATAAATATGGCCGGCGTTGCGACGGAAAATATGGAAATCACACGAGATTTTTTATTTTTTATCTCAATTACTCTGAAAATATACTTCTGTTTAAAATTTTGCTTGTCAGATCACTGTATTACTAATAACTTTTTTAGCTGCATTGGTATGGTAAATACTACTAGGTAAACTTAACAGATATGGTATTCGAGGGAATGTATTAGAACTCATACAATCATACCTCACAAAAAGACTGCAATATACTGAAATTACTAGAAGGTGTGTTAAAAGGAAAACAGACGTAGTGTACATATGGGATGCAAGATTTATAAGATATGGTGTGCCTCAGGGAAGTGTACTTGGCCCCTTGCTTTTTTTAATTTATATAAATGACCTGCCCAAGGCCATTCCCCATCCTATGATCTTATTTGCTGATGATAGCACCTCTATTATAAAATGCAGTAACCAGACAAATTATGAAAACGATATAAATAATGTAATAACTGACATAATAATGTGGCTTAGTAATAATAATTTAGTAATTAATTTGACCAAAACGAATATCATGCATTTCTACCAGCGAATTGAACCAAATGAGTTTAATATTAATTATAATGGAAATATAATAGAGACTATCGGAGTGACTAAATTCCTAGGATTATTCATTGACAGCCAACTTACTTGGAAATACCATATAAATGAAGTGTGTAAAAAATTAAGTAAGTCAGCATTTGCTCTTCATAAACTTTCCAAGGTAGTAAATAATGAAGCTTTACTTGTTGCATATCATGGACTTGTTGCATCGGTACTACGATATGGAGTCATCTTTTGGGGCAATGCAACTGATAAAGATGCCGTACTTAAAGCCCAAAAAAGATGTGTACGATGTATGTGTGGTCTAAAAATTATGGATAGTGTTATTCCATACTTTAAATCACTAAATATCCTAACTCTGCCCTGCCTATATATCTTGGAAATTTCTATGTTTGTAAAATGTAATCCAAACCTTTTTGATAAAATTGCTGACACACGAAAGCTCCCTGTACGATCTCAATATAAAAATGAATTATGCCATAAAGTATGTAAAACAGCCATGATGCGCAAAAGTGTGCTAGGAATGGCACCTCAAATATATAATAAAATTCCGAACACCATAAAAGAATTCAATATTGTACATTTTAAGAAGACTTTAAAATCACTGCTAATCAAGAAATGTTACTATAGTGTACAGCAGTTCTTGAATGATAATGATTTATAGCTCGTTTTCTATTTTAGAATTTTTTTCTATTTTTGTAGTTTTTTTTTTGTGGTTGAAATTTTCATTGTTGACATTCTTTAATATTTATAGTTTTAAATTATTATTGTGAATTTTCTTTATGTTCTTATTTGGATTAGGATGAATATAGTTCGACAAGAAATTGTAGAAAATCATTGAGGGCGCCACTTCCTACGTGACTGTCACATTTTTTGACGTAAAATCCTTGAACATGGCAGCAATTTGGTATGCAAATTTTTTTAGTTCCATTTTATTTAATTTCTACTATTTTATGTCGCACTATACCTTGGACTTGTGCATGTTTGAACTTAGTATATATATATATATATATATAGTATAGGTAAACAAATTCGTACGCCTAGCGGCAAAACATAGCGTTCGCAATTATGCTTTAACTATAAGACCAATACAATGTACCTATGTTATAACGAATAAATGCATTCTGATTCTGATTCTGATTCTATGCAGGGTAACGATATAGAAGTACCACTAAAATAAATTTGAATATTAAAATAAATGTTTACTTGTTTTTTTTCTATCAAGCCAACTTTAAAATACGTACTTAGCTCATGAAATACGCCGTTGCGTGAACAAAATTCCGGTGATCACACGACGTTTTCTATAGAAAACGAAGTGTAACTGTAGTAACTTTAGCCCACAACTTATAACTATGGTCGAAATTCATGTTCCAGTAAAATATGTATATATAGGTATTTTTTAAATTATGTTGAGTAGGTATATAATATAGAGTGTATCTAAGCTCCAAAATAAATGTAACGAGTACAAATCATAAAGGCTCGTTAAGAAACAACGTTAAAAACTGGACCATATTGTACTTAAGGACTATAGTTATACCTGATTTTATGGTATTCTAATTTTACAGTGTTAACCACAAGACAAAATGTCGTTGTACCTACCCATTTTTTGCCTTTCGGTAACCCTATTTGTCAAAGGCGCCGTACAAATATTGCAGACACATGAAAACAAACGGAATTATCCGGCATCCGTGAGCTTCGATGACATGCACGCTGGAGATTAAATTAATGGGTGGCTGTTCGCGAATCGGGATAAGCCAGGATGTTCACGTCCAATCGGCGAGATATTTAAACGAGACATCTATTTGAAACGGCAGATAATAGTTATTTGTGCAATAAGGTAGGTAACAACAAAAGCTCCAAATGCTGGTATTGACTAGAGCAGATGTAAAATTGTTAAAAAGAGCATAGAGATTCAAAGGCATGAGGTACCTACAAACAGGTTACATAGCATGATTTTCGGTTTAAAACGCTTATCGTATAATCGTATACATAACTAAGATCGAGTTGGGTTAGGTTTAGATACAATTTATAACTACTTAGGTACTTATAAGGTGTGTATTTTAAAAATATAAGTGTAAATTCTGCGAAATGATTCATTCGCGGTGAAATGAAACCGCTTAGGTATCATCAGTCATCACGCTCGCTCATAAGGATAGCCCATGTCCTCGCCCAATAGTGGCCAATAGTGGGACATTCATTATTATTACCAGTTCATACCAATGGAAGGCGACGCACTGGAATGCCCACATGTGCGCGAGAGCAGCTTCCGCGTATTAAGACAGCCCTAAAGCAAAAGGTTGTAACATACTTAAGTTCCATTTTCTGGTACAGCTTTCTTCTCCGGACACTGGTCTGATTCAAGTGCGGTGCGAAAGATCTTTTATATAATTTATGTTTAATAAAAGTATTATTATCGCCTGGGTTTATGGCGATGCATTCCCGTCTGGGAGATTTAACTCTTAGTTCAAAAAACTTTGAACTTCTTAAGTTCAAAGTTTTTTGCTCTACAATCTCTACATCTATAAGTATTTTTTGCAAGGATTGGACTTATTGAAAAGGAGAAATTAGTACACCTGTTATAATACCTATTTGTGACCTTTCTAATTCGATTTTCTATTAAGCTGTCTGAACTTCAACAAACTAGTTATAATTTTAATACGATTAGGTACATTTTTTTTAAAATTCGCAATAGAAAGTCGTCCACAAATCAAAAGCAACTACATATACGCTTCATGCTACATCCTTGCGAGCGCAAAAATTGTATGCAAAAATTTGCGAAAATAACAAGGAAGACATACCCTAGTGATATAAGTACCTGCATGTACTTGTTGTTACGTTGTGCTGTAATTGAATGCACAACCAATTTGCGCAAACGTACCTGCATTATATGACAAGTAGGTACTGACTTGTTTGAGGTTTTTCATTGCAAATTTTAATTTGTACATGACTGAGCATGTATTCATACTTATATAAAGTCAGTCCAACGGCCTCAAGGTACGACGCATCGTATCTCTACCGTCACACACACAACACAACTCTATCGTCAAGGAGTAAGACTGTGTTTAGAAATGTTTAAGCACCCTTGCCTATTTTACGATCCATTTTATGGCAATTGAGTAACATTTACTTGCAGCAGCTATTTCATAGGACGTATTTAAAATCTAATGGCATGCTGACACCGCGATCTACAGCGGCGGGCGGAGGGACAGGTTAAAAGGCTGAGCTTCCCCTCTGGATTGAAAGGTCAGATGACAGTCGCTTTAAGTCGCCAATTTTTGGGATTAAGTGCAGGTCTATTCATGTCGCAAATCTAGATAAACTCAACGCATATGTTTGTCCCCAGGTAACTTTCCCCCTATGGCTGAACGCGGACATCCTGCCGGGCCCCGTAGCCGCCACGACCAAGCCGCTGGACCCCGAGAAGTTCATCAAGTTGGCCTCGAACCACCCGCGCGCCGTGCTCTCCGTGGGCTGGACCACGCGGTACGGCGGCAACATCACCGAGGGCGAGTACACGAGGCAGCAGATCGGGACCATGCTGAGGATGGTCAATGCGCTTAAAGTTAACCAGACTATCACGTTCCCTGTGAGTAATCTTAAATTGCGCCGGACTGTAATTGTAGACGAGCAAGAGATACATTTTTATTATTCACTAGCGGGTAACCCAGGTTTCTGCAGCACTGCGTTCACGCGCGGGGAAGAAAACATTAATGTGATAGAAACATCTAATCTAACCACCGAGCAGTGGCTGTTTATATGTATGCATAATTGCCTGAATTCGTCCGTTAGGTCCGCGCCGGCCTCGCATCTAACAGCCAGCCGGTGATCCTGGACTTGCTGCGGGAGACGCGCGCGCTGGGCTCCTCCGTGACGGTGTGGTCGGCGGAGGGCGACGCAGTGGCGGTGGAGCGGCTCCGCGCCCTCATCCTCACGGTCGGGCTGGAACACACCTACCTGGACGTGCCCGCAGAGCTGGCCGCGCGGCTGCAGCTACCCGCACCGCCCGCCACCCGCACCCACAACTAGGGATTGTTAGCATTTTCTTTAATTTATTACCATTTTATATTTCACAATCTATAACGCTTCAAACTAGTGCAGGGAAATAAAATATTAGATCACAGTTCATTTTCATAGAACCTATTACTTCTGTATTTCTTAACAGAAATAATAATTAGAAATATAACATTTCTAACGTAATGCAATGTAAAGAATTCAATTGAACAATACAATATATGCTCATATATTAACAAAGATCGCGTACCTACTTCAGAATCCAGTGATTAAAATTTACTTCTGGAACGCCGCTCTGTCTGTCTCGATGCCATACCCTGATACTATACAATTATTCTAAAATCACCCTTAACATCAAGCAATACGATTAATAGTAACTGAAAAACAAATCCCTGCAAAGGGTGTCGACCTTTACATGTGGCGACCACGTGACTGCAATGTCGAGTCATTCATAGTTTATCTCGTAATTAATTGGCTGTAAATTAATCCTTAAATGCATGACGATAAAGTAGAAAATAACTTGTGGATATCCAAAGACGCTTCATTAAAGGGCGACTACGAGCATGCAAATTCTCACAAGTGAGTTTATAAGTAGAATATACACTATGGCTTTTAAGATGTTAAATGTAAATGACGTACATATTGTGGTTTAGTTTAGTCATAGTGGAAGGGTTCTTTTTAAATAATATATGTCGTTATACGTATGTGATAGGCTGATAGGTGCAGAAGGAGTCTGTAGAGCGATCTCTGGTGAAAAGTTAATAAAAACTAAATCCGCTGCTTATTTTTTATTCATCAGTAAAGGGTGTCCAGTGTCCAATGGAGTTGGGTAGGTAATCCGTATAGAATACCTTTATCAAATACTCTTAGCGCCACTTGCACCATCCCACTAACCCTAGGTTAAGCGGTTAAACCGTTAACCCAGTGTCACAATGTACGGTAATTATGGTAATTCCAGGTTAACCGGTTTACCCCGGGTTAGTGGGATGGTGCAAGTGGCGCTTAGTAGGTAAATAAATTTCTTCTGTTGCAAAATTAGGTTCTTGGCCGCTGCATTTTCTAAGAAAAACGCAACAGTGTAATACGCACAGTATCCGTTGTGGAACAATTTCTAGAAATATTAGTTAAAACAAAAACTCTGTTATGTTATGTTGCATTCTCGGGATGGAGTAAATAACCTCGTAGCGTGAATTGTTTGTACCTTTATATATATATGTATTTGTATTATTTTGGCCGAGTCGGTTGAAGTTAATATGAAGTTGAAGACAGCAATTGTCCTTTCAGCTCTGTCAAATATATGCAAAAAAACTATTATTTTCAACAAATATTCACGTTATTGTTTTGTATTCGCACAAATGAATTACCGTGATTTAACAAATATGATAGAACCAATTAGAAAAATGTGGGAGTTCTAAACGTATTTTATAATTATCTTCTGTGGAGGGAGAATAACGGTAATTAGACATAGGACATATAATGCCCGTTAGCCCGTTACCTAACATTTTTAACTACATAGTTACAGTTAGGTACATATATTCGTAACGTACCTACTCCTAGGTCCCCAGTCGACCCATATTTAGTGCCTATTAAAACTGCACGTTTCCAGTAAGAAAACTGTAAATTATTTATTGGTTAGAACAGGAAGCCGTGTATTGAGGACGCGCTGTGTATATTTTTGATTCGCTGATATTGCCCATGTGATATCTGCACGATAGAGGTAGGTAGTTTCAAAATAGAGCTCAGAAGAACTGTCTCAGTTAAAGCACGTTATCTTGTAGAAAATAAACTAACATTGGCCTATATGAGTAAAGGGTGGTGGTATATTAAGTCTATTTTGCTTTCGGCACTGCAAAGATGGTGCAACAGCTGATGAAGATGATCAAGAGAACTCCAGTATTTTGTCCTTTTTTTAAACTAATTGCAACTATTATGATCTCGACGATCTCGTAATCTAAATAAAACAATGCCTCTGTAACTATATACCTAACCATAAACTATAAATGATTTAGGTAGTTTAAAATTCCGTTAACATTTTAAACTATTTTGTGAACTCGATTGTTAATAGGTTAGTAAGTTAATTACCCCATGGTAACCGATCACGATTACAATTAGGTATGTCTTCTGATCTGATGCAGTCGATCGGGGGTCTCTATTGGTTCCCATAATTTTTTTGTTCCGATTTATTCAGTCCATAACGTTTTCCATCATAATTTTTATTAGTCATATTGTCAATAGTCATAAATTTTAACAATATAAATTGCAGTTCCGATTTTTGCAGGTCACTATTATTGTTAGTCATAAAATTTGTTACTCATAATATTCAAAGTCCAGAAGGTATACCACTACATAATATTGAAGGCAATAAACTTGCTTACAATAATCGTTGTAAGGTCTTTTATTGCAGGTTATAATGATAAGTAGGGGATCTATTGAATTCTCTAAATTTTAAGTTCCGATTTTTTTTAGACCATATCGTTTTCCATCACAATTTTTATTAGTCATATTGTCAATAGTTATAAAATTAAACAAAACAAATTGCATGCTTGTCTACCTACCTGGGGATTTTTTTTATTTGGCTTACTGATTTCCCCTCCATTTCTTATTTTTCATGTAGTTTATTAAGCCATTTCATCCCGCCAACGAGTCGACGGAGCCCCGCTTCGCGGGGCTCCTATTTCCGCTCTGAGGGACACAAGGTAACTAACGAACCTACCTGAGGAATCAGATGTTTTATTGTTTGGTTTACTGATTTCCCGCCATTTCTTATTTTTCATGTAGTTTATTAAGCCATTTCATCCCGCCAACGAGTCGACGGAGCCCCGCTTAGCGGGGCTCCTATTTCCGCTCTAAGGGACACAAGGTAACTAACGAACCTACCTGAGGAAACAGATTTCATTTTTCTTTATATGAAGGATGTCATTAAAATGGCCCTTTGTTTGACATAATTATTGAAAGTCATAATGTTTAATATTATATCCTCTAATATCCTAAATATTAGAATATTAGAGGATATCATTTTATGACTATCGAAATTCGAAACAGTAAGTTTATGGGAAACAAAGAGACGACATTAAAACGATATGATTAACGACCATTAGTCCGATAAAATATATGCCTTAAAATATTTCTTAATAATTATTGATATACCTTTGAATGTTATACTCAACAATTTTATAACTTTTGTGATTATAGCGTTTACTATTATAGATGTTTAACATTAGAACTATGAAACGTTATACTTAACAAAAATTATGACTATTGATGTTTATGTCCATAAATTATATGGATATCAATTTCTGACTATCGAAATTCGAAACAATAAGTTTATGGGAAACAAAGGGATCCCGTCGATCGGGCATAGCCTCATGTCGGCGATTGAGATCAATCAATCTATATTTTGTTGCTTATTGTTTTGCGATGCCGTAGTACCTAAGTAAGTACACAGTTAGCGTTAGATAAGAAGATTCAGAGTGCCCTCGTGCGTGGACTTGCCACATAATCTGTGACTAAACTTAGTGACCTGGATGCGCAGATCACGCGGATAAGATAAAGTGTGTGTTAACCTCCTGCATATAATGCATTTATAGAATTCTAGATATATGAAATACATATTATATTAGCTTCGCAGCGGTATGTGGGGGAGAACCAAGCAAAAACCCTATACCTAAAAGAAAGTCAGGTGAGTAATTTGACCGGCTGGATAGGATAGTATGGATCATAAATCATAGGTACCGAAGTATATTATTATGGATAGTTTCTATGTATACCTACATCTACATATTTATATATTTATACTTAGTTAAGGTACCTACCTAAGTAAGTACCTATATGTAAAGTATTCATTTACTGCTAAAATCGGTTATGTCAGCCACCTGAGAGCTCACGAACGTTGCTCTCAATGATCAGTAATATACAGTCGCCGTGGTCGAAACCGGCCAGGACGGTATGATGATGATAATGATTATATGTAAAGTGGCTGGGCTGTGGTTACTCCATGAAAAAGTTTTTTCTTTGTTGTGTCTTTGTTTGTAAGTTTGACTTTTCAGATAAACAATCTTAGTAATAAAACGATCAAAATGTTATACTTAATAATAATTAATGCATAATCATAAGTGTTGTCCTTTGCCGGTCACGGCCTCTGTCGAATTTTAGAACTCGTATAATTTTCAACTTTATTTCATTAGTCTTCCAATCAATATATGGAAGTAATGGGTATTACCCATGTCTATAGATCTTTCCAAATCTCGCACGGAATCTGCTCCCGCGCAACGTGCGGGCCATGTGCCCGTCCGGCCAGTCCGCCGCCGCTCGCCGCGCCGCCATGCCGCGTGCTACGCTCATGCTGCTACTGTGCGCTCTTGCGCGCGCCACCATCATCGCCGATCAGCCCACCCTCTCTGATCGCCTCCAAAAACTTTACGAGAAACTCGACAATTTCTCGCTGAAATCAACCGAACCGTCTCTTGACCGTATAGGGAAGCTGTACGAGAATCCAGTAAAAACCTCCCCAAGCACTCAACGGATCGATAAGTTGTACGAAAAGCTGGACCGCCTGAATTCTTTGACGCCGGACGAAAGTAATCAGAAGTATCTCTCGGATGACGATGAGGAGCTGTTGGATGCTCTGCAGGAGTGGGGGATGCTGGACGACGACATCGGCGCAGAGGCGAGATACCTGCAACGTCTTAAGTCTGAAGACGGAGACTATGACGATGAGGTAAGTCGGGATCGAGCTTAAGTCAGCCTATATACGTCCCACCGGGTCCTATAGGTATACGGGGTCTGCTGAGGGCTCGAGAGGGCTTGGGCTATGCTATAGTCCCCACACTAGCCCAATGCGGATTGGGGACTTCACATTAGGGTTGCCAGATGGTCGGGATTTGGCGGGATTCTCCCGATTTTTAGCAGGTGTTCCCGATTCCCGACAAAGTGTAAACTGTCCCGAAAAACAGCTTCACGTTATAAAACAATAATTTCAAGTTCCGAACTGTCGTCGAGCGAGCGAGCTGACGTAGTGCCAACTGCCAATAATGTAAAACGTCGTTGTTTTTAATACAATTACTTTAATTTGAATGTATTTTTTTAGAGATGCCCCGAATAGTGAATTTGGCCGAATACCGCATACCGAATATTCGGCCCCTCTCTCGGCCGAATACCGAATATTCGGCGACCGAATATTCGGCATGACATGCGAACATTTTAAGTCACAATTATTATGCAAACTGTTCGCCATCAAAGCACTACGTTTGCTAAGATATATTTTTATGTTGAACAGAATTAATGAATGTATATTAGAGTCAATCAAATCAGACCCATGATAAAAATAAAATATTTTGTAATCAATAAATGCTCAAAAACGTGCCTTCGTATTTAACTACTTTCCAAGAATACATTTTAAATATTAAATATAACTAGTTTTTGGTTATTTTATTTATTTATTCGGTATTCGGCTGAAAAGTAGGCATTCGGCCGAATACCGAATATTGGGCAAAGTGTCCGAATAGGCCGAATACCGAATAGTTGCCGAATCATGGCATCGTGGCAATCGTGGCATCTCTAATTTTTTTTCCCGACTTAAGTCCCAAAATCCCGAAAAAATTATATTGTTTCCCGATAATAGCGCCTTTCGATCTGGCAACCCTACTTCACATACACCTTTTGAATTTCTTTGCAGATGTATTCAGGTATCCTCACGATGTTTTCCTTCACCGAAAAGCTATTGGTAAATATCAAATGATATTCCGTACATAAATTACGAAAAACATGGAAAAACTCATTAAGTACGAGCCAGGATTTGAACCCGCGACCTCCGGATTGAAAGTCGGACGTCATATATCCATTCGGCCACCAACGCTTTTTGACATACTTAGGTTCATAAAACATAGTTCATAAATCTATACATAATTACCTAAAAAAATATCGCCTATTAATATTAACATGGGACTTCTGTTGCAATTTAAATTAAGTATGTAATAATAATATACCCCGTACAGTTTTCAAAATAAATTAATTCGCCTTGATTGTTAAAATGAATGTGATGTGGCCAATTAAGTTGACTAGGAGAAAAGGCCATTTCATTTCAGTTAGGTCAAATCGGATTAGATTCTTAGTATCGATTTAGACAAACATGATTAACCCCATTATTCATGAAACTCTGCAAACCTCTGTAAAATTGTGTCTTTTTCTAATAAACATAATTTACAAAATGATAGACAGGGACAATGTTTTTTTTTTTGCTTTGTTAGGGTTTCGTAGTCACCTAGAAACCCTTATAAATAGTTTCGCCATGTATGTCTGTCTGTCTGTTCGAGGCTTTGCTCCGCCATCGTTAGTGCTAGTAAACTGCATGTTGGCATGGATAAAACATGCATTGCGCCAGAACGGTAAAATAAAAAGTATAAAAAAAGCTTAAAATTTTTTTAGGGTACCTCACATAAAAAAAGTTTTTATTTTTATTTTTGCTTCATCCCAATAGTGTGGGGTATCCTTGGATAGGTCTTTCAAAACGAATAAGGGTCTCCTAAAACCATTTTTTGATATAGTTCATATTTTCGGAAATATGCGCTCCGAAAGAAAAAAAATGTGTCCCCCCCCCTCTAACTTTTGAACCACGGGTCCAAATAATATGGAAAAAAATCGTGAAACAAGACCTTAATAAATACTTTCAATGAAAACTATAGCGAACATGATCGGTTTTGTCGTTTTTGAGTTATTGCAAAAAAGTCTCCCTTATGATACTGGTATCGTCTTGGGTCGTCCCATTCGTTTTTTGCTAAGTTCTTAAATTAGTCCTATTCTGCTTTCGTCACCCATTCTTCATTCGTCACTACCGTCGGTGGTCTTTCTCATCTTTGGTCATATTTGTTTTTTGCCTTTTTCTTATTCCGGCTCATTCCGGTATTCGTCATTATGTTCTTAGGCCATGTTCGATATTAGTCTATCTCGTTTTCAGTCTCATTCATTATTCGTCAATTTTTTTTCGCCACGTTCGTTGTCGGTCCTATTCGGTTATTGACAAGTTCTTAATTTGTCTTATTCTTTATTCTATCATATTCTTGAGTCGTCACTTTCGCTGGTGGTCTTCGTCATCTTTGGCCATATTTGTTGATTGTCTTTTTAATTTTTCTTATTTTTATTTAAAAATTACACATGTGTTTTAATTAGTGCTTTATAATAAGGTACATATTTAGTCCTATTTATATTAAAAACAGAATAAAATAAAGATTTAAGTGGGGTCCCATACAACAAACGTGATTTTTGACCGAAGTTAAGCAACGTCGGGCGGGGTCAGTACTTGGATGGGTGACCGTTTTTATAGATAATGGTACGGAACCCTTCGTGTGCGAGTCCGACTCGCACTTGCCCGGGTTTTTATTACTTTAGTTGACAAACTTACCAAGAAGGTTGTCAGCAGTTACCAAAGCTTTTATCAGTCTGAAACTATCTAAGTAGCCATACTGCCGTGGCCTGGTCTATCAGATTGTATTATAAAATTTAGGATGAAATGAAATGTCGTCTCGTACAGTAAGGAATATAATACCAACCGTTTTTAAACAAGTATAAATAAAATAAAAAATACTAGGGGTGCAGAGAATGCCAATACAACAAAACATAACCAACTTGCTCAACTCTGTGCTTAATATGGCACCACACATTGATGTGTTCGCATCCAAGTGGTCACAGCTTGTAAAAGAATGTAAACGAATATTTGAATCGCTGTATTAATTAAGTAGTATAGTGTAGTGAATTTAAAAATTAGGTTAAGTAATGTTGGTTAGTATTTAAGATTGTAATGTATTGGCGAACGCTGTAATTACAATTTTTTTGAATAATAATAAACAAATAATAATAAACTTAACTTACCTACCTATGTTCATCAAGAAAGTAAGTTAACTTTATAATAATGAAGAAAGCTTCTTTAAAAAGGTAGATAAAGTAGCATACCATTTTATTTACAACAATGCTAACGAACTCCGTTAGGTAACAGTGCATCGCCATAATTTAAACGTTATACATACACAGTTATGACATCGCACTATTAAGGCCTATCAAAACGGCGAGACGTATCAATTATCTTGTCCCGTGTATGATGTCATCGCTGTTTGCCACCGTCTGGCATGAGACCCATTAGACAATGTCATCAGCTACTAGGGACTGAAACCAATCTATTTGTGTATACCACGAATAATCTGTTTTAACGACTCAAATACAATAACAATAAAAGTATTAGGTACGCTTTCTGTAACAAGGTGTTTTGTTTTCATTTCGTTTTATTTGCGGATAAAATTATATAGAGCCGGACTACGCTAACTGCGCATGGCATTAGCAATAACAAAGTGTGGAAATGTCATAATTTATGTCAAATTGCATTAAAAATATGACGGTTATAATAACACTCTCTCACTTTGTTCTGTTTAAACTCCACGCAAAGTTAGGTTCGACGGTCTCTAGCATTACATCTAATTGTATAGTCGACGCAGTTTATGGACAAAAGCAGGTAAGCCTGTAAAATATAAGTACATAACTACAATATTGTACCTATTTAAACCAATGGGGGTAACCCCAATACAAGCTCTTGGTGCAGTGTTAGCGCTTTATCAAAGAATGTTTAAGCATTCGTTACCAACCTAGCTTTTTATAGATTTCACTTAAAATCATTAATTACATACCTACCTAGTAGATATTTATACCACCAATGTGCCCACTGATACATAATAACGATACGTTTCTTAGAAAAAATATAATTACATAGTTAATACGATTTGTCAAAGAACTCGGTCTACTGCCTATCTATCTATATGTATAGGTAATCTAGGTCAATTATGAGAACATACTAATACAGATGGAGCTTTATTAATTGAAGTTTAAAAATTGGCTAGTATAGACTTCCTTATCATATGGTATGTATATTACATGCATTCCAAGTTTAATGCTTCTGCTGGAGATGGCCACATTTAAAGCTACGGACTCAAAGTATAATGTAAGTTTAGCGTTATCTTTTAATTTCACAGTCAATCAAATTATATGATGTAAAATTTGCGTACCTAATGGTAATGAATAAGGTATTGTCATACCTTTTAGGGTATGTCAATACCTGGTCTACCCAATTAATATTTTTTGTCAGACACATAATGAATATCAAACTGTAAGTACCTACTTACACCTACTGTTAAGACTTAAAACGTAATCGTAAAAATGTTGTAACTGGGTAATCTGTTGGGTCAATGACGCGCTATTTTGAGGTTTAGGGCTTTTTAATTACCGTGTTCTCTTCAACCCATCACGAATTGTGACATAATAAGTCAGGGTTTTACAAGTTAATTAAGCAATTATTATTTTTAGATCAATAACCTCTTTGACTGAATCAAGCAATATTATTATGATACATAATTTAATAGACATCGGTTACACGCTAATTCTGGCGTCAGGGGGCCGATTTTTGAATTTCGATCGCTCGATTTCGTCACTCGAAAATCGGTGGAAAACGGCGAAATGCTAATTTTTTAAATACGAGCGATCGAAATTTGGAATCTAGTGGTATTGACCACTCGATTTCAATTCTATTCGTAGAAATTAAATGCCTAGTAGTGGAGATATTAATGAACGAAATACACGAAACCGAGCGGTCGAAATTCAAAAATCGGCCCCCAGTTCAGTCCATCAGTCCATTATTCGAGTTTTGACTGATGCCAGAATGATGGAAAATGGACACGGTTACACGATCAGTCCAGACTGACAACAGACTGATAAAATTAGGACACAGTCGCCGTTTGGACACAGAACGCAACACAGTCATTTAGTCTTGTCTAATATGGTGACTGACGCGAGTGACGCGAGAATGACACGAACAGGTTACACGATCAGTCTCCTATCAGTATTCTGTCATTCAAAATGGACTGACGAATATTATCTAAAAATTTAAATTTTCATCAGTCCAGACCATCAGTCCGCGTGTTACACGATAATTCTCCCGTCAGTCTGACCAGACTGATGGACTGAACTGACGCCAGAATTAGCGTGTAACCGATGTCATACACATCTAAAAATGAGAGAATCGCAAATCAAGATCCAGATCCTAATAAATGCATTTCATGAGATATCTCGTACGCTATGCCGCACCATTTTAGACCCAATAGTTACAGGTCCAAAGCTAAATTTATGTTCTTGGTAGCTCGAAATATTTTGTTTTTTTTTTTTTATGTTCGGGAAATATCTCATCATATCCGAAATTCGTGGCCAAATTAGCAAAACTATTTTTTTTTAGTAAACCTGGAATTGAACTCTGGACTGACGCAGGCAGCCAAATGGCATCAAACGTGAACCTTGCATAACTGTGGAAAATAGCCGCTGCCCTCAAGTTATCTATAAACTGCCGATAAATATAATGCAACGTCGCATTAAAGCAAGATTTCTATTTGTTTATGCATGTCATTCCCATTGCTTATTAAAAAGAAACCAGTTTAATTTGCAACCCCGTCATCAATTAACTATGTGAAATGTGGGATAATCCCACTTGTGCTGGTTCGCCTGTGGCTAGTGGCTATTAAATATATAAAGGCGATAGCAACGCATTAATCTCTGCTAAAAAGGGGTTATGATGTAGGTATGTAATACCATTTAAATAATAATTATATTACCAGATTTATTACATATTACCAGATAATTAAATATTAATTATATACCTTAATCCGACTAAACACTGTTTTAATGTCAAAGCAATGTGTAAAGACAGTGATGTCAACTCATGAAGTTGCGAAACGTGTAGTCTGCTGTGTGTGTGCCATTTTGGCAAAATCGGAAACCTTATTTTTACAGCCAAAAAGCAATGCCCCGATATTCTGCGTGCGTCGGCTACGTCGTTTGATAAGCGGTTTCTTGTAGTAGGTAGTACCTAACTATCGTATTAAATTGCAACTCTTGCCGTCAATCAATACCAAATACCTACGTAATCTAAGGCACATTAAAATAGACTGTCGGTTTGTGTGTCATCGATAACCTGTGGGTTATCTCGGTAGGACTGGGTTTACAAGTTACTAGAACCAATTTAAGTGCAGTGCATATGATATCATTCTTACGACACAACAACAAAACCTTGAAATAGGTTTGTGTGATTTTTTTTTGCAAATATGCTATAATCTGGCAATCATTAATAATATGTTATATCCCTTGCCCCTCACAGGTCATCATGAAATGCTTTGAGAAATACTCATTAAAAAAAGTCAAAAATATTAAAAATACATATAAACAACCTAAAGATGATTTTGAAATCCCTATACAATGAGGAAATTTCACACGGATAGTTTCATTCACTACTCGGACCATTTTTGCCATCTTTGTTGAGTCGAAAACAGGATAACATTTCGTGTCACTGGCCGGCTGACAGGTGCTACGGAAGCGAGCCATCACGATTAATACAGTCGCTCCAGCCAGGTGGTCACAAACTCGTACGCAGCATGGTATAATAATATACTCCGCCTGGTACTCCATTCCCGTCTTTTCTAGGTCACCTAACTGACACGGGTCTACGTCATCATGCGACAGCGCTATATGATAATATGCGATAGCGCTATATATAGCGGCCATGTTGTTGTGACGTAGGCCCGTGTCACTCTGGGAATGGAAGACCATGTTTTATTAGACTATGGTACGCAGCGTCTTGTAAAAAGGATAAAAAACCGGCCAAGCGCGTGTCACACCAACCACAATGTAGGGTTTGGTACCCCAAAGAATCCTCAAAAACGCTTCAAGCAATTAATGGACAGGGACACCTCCCAATACTTTTAATAGCATGTAATTTTTTTATTAAGTAATATAAAACTTTGTAGCGGGCTATAAATAGACCGATAGTATAATTGCTTCAATGGTGGATGTTGCATTGCTATACCCTGCTAAGTCTTGGACCCTCGGCGATGGCCAATGCACGATTCCTAAAAATATTGTAATTTTTTATGCCATTTAATATCGTCACATGTAATATCATACCTATCAAAATGACAAAATATTCTTGAGAAAGGTCGTGAACTCATGAATATGAAACTACCTACATCAGCTCTTTTCATAGTTATGTGTAGGTATGTATGAATCGGGTTTTTTTGAGATGACAATTATTATCACAACAATTTATGTTTAGCCCACGATAACGCAAAGGTCACACGCATCTACAACGAAAATAGTTTCCTATTAAAAATACGACTACTGTTTATTTAATTATACTTACAACCCTTAATAGCTTATAGCCATAATAGCCTTTGGAACGGCAGTCACTTTCATCAAAACCCACTTGTTTAGGATAGAATACCATAATATGAGGAATTTTTTGAATTCAATTATCCTCATAATTGAATACAAGAGTTTTTACATACTCATATTTCACTTGGACCGTACGCATACAGTCGGCATCAAAAGTAGTCCACATTTATATTAACAATTTAACAAAAACAGATATGTATATGTAGAACAATGACTTGTTACAGATACTTTTGAACGCGAACTGTAGAAATATATCTCTATTTGGAAAAATATTCCGCAGATACTTTTAGCGCGTTGTTTCATCATCTACTATTGAAGCTGACTGTACATAAAGAAAGCTCGAGGACCGGACGCAGGGCAGGCGAGGCTCACCGCATCTCAATTATGTCGTTTGCGCATGACTTTACGGTCGTGAAGTAAGGTCGTGTGTGAAGCTGTCACGATATAGTGGATTCCAGACGTGGTGATCAAATCGACCGATTTGATCAGAAATGAAATTGGCGTCAATTTCCAATTTAATCACCAATTTTAGATTTATGGTGATATCAGAGCTCTAAATTGAAAAAAATGCCCCAAATCGAAAATACTGGCGTCACAAATTGGTATTCTTGCGTCCGCACCACATTTTATTGGTGTTAGAGTCTGTGCGGATAAAGAAGAGTCGTGGACTGTATGGGGCCCGGTACATTCCACGACTCTTTGTAACATGGCAAACCTGCATGTACAGCCACCGCGCGCACTGGCCGGTTGGAAATAAAAAACTAAGGGTTTCGCCGTCTTTTGTTTTTTCTTCGTAAATTTTTCCTTTGGAAATGTTGTCGGATATAGCACAATTCTGTAATTATTATTTTAATGCGACTGTATGGTTATAATTAGTGATAAAGTTTAATACTAGGGCTGCCACTAATGCAGGTAAAGTTTGTATAATTGTATATATAGCATTAAGTTTAGGTTTATGTTGAAATTAAACCTAATCCAAGTCTTATTTGTACGAAATTAGAGATGGGTAGGGGTGAGTAAATACTGAGTATTTACTCGGTATTTACTCAAAACACTCGATAAATACCCGTATTTACTCATTTAGGTGGGTAAAAACGATTTCTTATAAAATATTCAAAAAGTGAGATTTAAGAACATAATTGTCTTTTATTGAGGAGTGCTAACGTGTATTAACAATATCTATAAAATAGAAAGCATTATAGGATGCTTAATTTAGGAAAAAAAGGTAATTATTAGTGAGAGGCAAATTGTGATAATGCATAGTTAACAATTTTGTTTTAAATAAGAAGGTACCTATTTACTTTAAAAATATGGTACTTAAATTCTATCGGTGTTTTAGATAATTGCATGTCGCGCAAAAGTGCGTGTTTACGCGGCACTTACGACCTTTTATTAAGGATTTTTTAAAGAAAACTCAAAAATGGCTCAACCGATGATGTTCAAAATATTGTTTTTGTACTCTATTATATGGCTAATCTCCCGATATGTTTTCATATTTTTTCTGAACTTTGGTTCGTAAGTTATAGAGAGATAAACATTATTTTGGACTTTCGAAACGGTTTTTTTCCAAAAATATTCAATTTATCCAAAAATGTTATTAGAAACATTCCAGTTATTTTTAAAGACCCATTTAATGATGGGCAACACGTTCGTGGTTTCTGAGATTTTTTTTTGTGACAATTAGTTACGTGTATGGAGTGCCCCTCTTAAAACTACATTTCTTACAATTTTGAGTACTTAATCCAGTAGCGGCTTACAAAATACACCTATATTTCAAATTTATATGCCCCTTTCAGCACTCTAAATAGTTTATACCCACCAATTTGGGTATAAACGAGTAAATACGGGTATATTGAGTAAATACTGAGTATTTACTCGGTATTTACCCGTGAGTATTTACTCACTACCCATCTCTATACGAAATGTACGTCACTGGTTCTCGTAACGGAATAAGGCTTGGGTTAGGTTTCGACTACAAGTCTAAGAACGTACGATTGTTCCAGCCCTTCCTTCTACCTTTAAATTGAAGAGCTACTTATTACTGTTGCTGCTTATTATTTGGACGTTTGCTGCTGAAGCTTTTCTTTACCCACGGACCTCGCTGAGCCTGCGTTGCCAAAGCTGATTCCCGCACCCGCGGCCTAAGTTGATCGTACGGTTCGACAAAGAATGGGATTCAAGAACGTTAAGGCCAGTGACGATATTTTATTGGTTTAGATTCAAGTACTGACAGAAATTAGTTTATTTTATTGTACATATTTTTTCATATTATATTATTTACTATAAAGAACCTAGTTTTCATTTACCGCTCTAGCTAGCCGGTTACATCTTCTCTTTCCGAACAGACTCTATCGGTCATTATCGGCGGTTGAATTGGGCGAGCCAAATTGGCGTTTGCGTCCTCACGTCCCGATTCGATCGGGCAATTTAATCAGATTGGCGAAAAATTTACTAGTCTGGATACGCCTTGACTTTACGGTCGTTAAGTAGGGCTGTCACGATATTTTACGAGCTACTAGTGTGCTACCGGTTAGTAACATAGCTAGAATCGATTCGAATCGAATCGAATAACACACCTATGGGTAATTGGGTAATAAACATGAGAAATTTAGTGAAAGGATTTTCTGTGAAGGACTTTGAGAAATACATTATACAAATGGGCGTCTTAGGCCTTTCTCACATGGGCCAACGCAAAAATTACTAGAGGCTTCGAGCAACACGGAAGGGAGGCGGCATTCGCACTATTTCCCCTCTGCCTAGGTACAAGATAAACTGATCTAGCGCGGGTAATAAAACTATGTAGTTGCGCTCGGATTTTCAACTAGACTGAGTCGAGACGCGCGCGTGAACACAGCAGCAGAAAAATGCCTAAATGCTCGGTTTTTTGTAATAAAAAGAGGTCGCGGACATCAAATTTACAAAAAGAAAGTGTTACATTTTCACATGTAATATTTTTTTTTACATATCATACGTTTACTTACATTTAAACACAATTATTATATTTTAGTCTCATGTAATTGTTGGATTTATCGATTTTGCTCGCCCAGTACAAATTGCGGATCGGTCGAGCGACAAATCCGACTTCTCATCTCTAAGAATACAATAAAATACTTCGACGAAAATGTGAGTGTGCGTGTTGTGACACTTGTGACTCGTCCGTACACAAAAAGAGATCGAGGTTTGCAAGATTTGTCTTTGACGTGTGTCATTTTCTATGTATTTGTGTCGTCATTACAGATTGGATTTTGTATGTAAGTGTGTGAGAAGTGCGACTGTGTGCACCTTTCCCCCTGCGAAAAATGGCAGAAAGATTTGTACGGTGAGATATCGCTTGGGCCCCTCCCTTCCGACGTGTCGGAAGCCTGTGTTGCTCGAAGACTAGAGGCAACTGCAACGCGACCGAAAGCGTCGGCACGTGAATTAAAATGACTCCTCTCACAGAAATAAACTAAAATGGATGGATGGATTGTAAGCAGGTACAAACAGCAACACTCCTAACTGTACATCGGTGGACCTTATTACAATAGGCATAAAGTCCACCGATGTACAGTTAACAGTGTGGGCGATGGTACAGGAGTAAGCACCAAAAGTTTCCGTGCACCCTACAGCTACACGTAGCAGTTCGCAACTTGGAAACTTTGCTGGGTTTCATGGAGGAGCTGGGGTGGTTAGAGTAGCGCTACCCCGACATTTACACAAAATAGGCACTAATGGTGGTCGATTTGCGGAATATGTCCAGGAGATTAGATATGAGTAGGTACTATTTGCGTTAATATTATTTTGCGTTAGATATGAGTACTATTTTTAGGCTTCCGTACTTCAAAAGGAAAAAACGGAACCCTTATAGGATCACTCGTGCGTCTGTCTGTCTGTCCGTCTGTCACAGCCTATTTTCTCGGAAACTACTGGACCAATTAAGTTGATATTTGGAACACATTTGTAAATTAGTGACCCAAAGATGGACATGTTTTTTCATAATTTTAAAATACATAGGTTCGAAGTTATTTAAGAAAATAGCCAAAAAATTACCATTCCCCCCTTTATCTCCGAAACTACTGGGTCTAAAATTTTGAAAAAAATACACAAAATAGTTCTTTACCTATAGATGACAGGAAAACCTATTAGAAATGTGCAGTCAAGCGTGAGTCGGACTTATGTACGGAACCCTAAACGCGAGTCTGACTCGGACTTGGCCGGTTTTTTTAATTACACGTGCCAATGCGTTTCATCGCATTGCAGTAAGTAGGTATATCTATAAGTACTTACTTACTAGTAATTTTTGGGTTGTCCCATATAAGAAAGGTCTTTACATATTTGAACAAAAAAGACGCTTTACACGTTTGGTAATTTTACCTACAGTCATGTTTAATTTTTTACTCCCATCACTGGACTTAATGTTTCGTATTTTCGTACTACACGCAAAAAGCAAAATTAAGGTATTTAGCGAATATTTAAACGGTTGTAATTGAAAATACTACCCTATAGTCGTCTTCTCTCAATCAATTACGATCTCTTTACAAGGGCATTTAACTCGGCAAGGAATCCAGCCAGCACCTAACACCTGCACCGCAATCTAGCTTTTACGAACTTTAATAGGGTCTTGGCTTGTATAACACACTTAATTAAGCATTTATAGACCTTATCTCCTTTCAATAAGGTTTACGAATGGCCAGTTAATTGTGTTAACGATAGTAGATATAGATACCGTGCGCATTCCGGTAAGGCAACCACGAAAGTTCATGTACACTCAGGGAGAAGGAATGCTGTTTGCCGGGCAAATAATAGTAGGTAGGTACCGCATTTTGGTAATCGGAAGTGAAAAAAATTGTAAAGTCAGTACTAAGTATAGGTACAGGAACTTGTTTTAGGTACCTCGGTCATCTGTGTTAACGTAATTTACGAGTAAGATACCATCACATATAGTTTCACATAAAGTTAGTCGCACCAGTCAATGTAAGTAGAGTCTGTGCGGAAAGAGAAGAGTCGTGAAATGTATTGGTTCCCTTCCGCGATTCTTCTTTCCGCACAGACTCTACGTAATCATTATTCACTCTTTATGGGCCAATCATATTTCAGAAAAAGGTCTCTATTGTGTACAATATTTACAATAAAAGTTAACGACGTTTTAATCGCGCCTGTAATCGGTGCAGCATGCGGCAGCGTAAAATGAATAGCTTAACCATTTTTGAAGTGAAAACTTCTTTAGCGGCGCTGTGCACTTTTTGTGATGGGGAAAAATGTTAAACTCGCGAGAGCGTAAGACGTAAGACGTGACGTCACGTGTCATTGAGTTTTTCTTTATTGATTTAAATGCCATCTAATGAGTTTCCCTCTAACTGGTATAATATAACTCGAGTACTAACAGTGATGTGCTTAGGGGTTTCAAGTAAAGCGACGAAATAACGCTAGATGGCGTTAGCCTCAATTATACATAGTGAAAACTTCTCTAGCGGCGCTGTGCAATGTCATTGAGTTTTCACTTCTGCCGGCACTCCCCGAGTGCAACCCGTTGTTTTTTTTACTTTTTCCATGTCTATCCCTTTCCGACCGGTTCGATATAATCCTGCAAACTACTTTACAAAAATCGTGTCCGCAAGCAAATCGTCTTTTCGAGCTCAAACCTATTCCGATCTAAACTGCAGATATTAGCGACACGTTTGAGTACTAAATACCGTAGGTCAATCGCATCAGTCGGTCGCAAGACTCGCAAGACAGTGTTGAAGATGGTGGCGTATTTTGGTGTGAGTAGTGACACACGTAAGTTCATAATTTCGTATAATTTTGGTATCATAGTTGCTATTTAATACTTAATTATTACAGTAAAAGAGTTAAATGAGTTTATTTATCACAAATTAGAGTAAAAATATGTTATTTAGGGAAAACTACATGCTTGTAAAAAATAAGTGCACGAATTTGTGGGTTCGGCCGTAGCCCGTGAATCAATTGTCATAACTATTTGCAAGTTTGTGCGTATCCGGCTTTTGCGCAATAAATAAAATCACAATAGATAGCATATGTTTGACCATTTTATAATATATTCCGTTTCTTTGGTTTGTATTTTTTAAGACGTCCATTTGGAGCCAGACAAATCCTTTGAAATTTGTGTTATGGTGATTTAGATATCAAATATTGAAGAATTTCACGACGACCTTATTCCCCTTATTCGCCTTTGAATTGGATTCACTATGAAAGCCAAGAATCAGACGATGTTATAGCTTCGCTGCGTCAGGTCGTGGTGTATAAATCCGTCCAGTAGGGTTAAAAACATAGTGATTATAATTCTGCCGGATTAATGCTTGATTTAGGTACATCCATATAAAGAATCTAAAACCAAGTTTGGCTGTGATATTATGTCAGTGGGGTTAGGTCCAGCTGTTGATCTATACTCGATCTTTTCTCGAAGTGTATGCCAAGGTAGTTAGTTTATATCGCCATAGATTCTTCATAACTATATTACTTGCTGTAAAACTCAACAATAGCAGATGACACGAATTCACGAATTCCTGACAGATCGAGTTTGACATTCAAAGACGAGAAGAAGAGAGAGTCGGCTGATGATGACAGATTCAGTAACATTCTAGTTAAGTGGAAAGACAGTATATTATGTTCCCCGACTTCTAACTGTACAAGTGTTCAGGCACAATCAATATTAGCGTTGTGAAGAGATGAGAGAAAAAGATTCGATCCAAACTTTGATGTTTACAGCTCCAGAATTAGTTATAAACTATATTAAACACATGTCAATACTTTCTTTTTACTTGTGAATGAATCAATATTCATTTTATGAGAATTTTTTCAAGGATTACCATATGATGTAGGTAGTTAAATTGAGATTACTTTATAATTGTTGATTAATGTTTTCAATCATTCTATAATCGTTTCGGTGTTGATTCTTAAAGAGAACTGTCATGATTATGTAAAATTAAACACTTATTATTATACTAGTGTATTGTTGTGTAAAATGTTGCGTTTTTTTATATTATTTTACAAATCTAAATGAATTTGCACGTACGTGCATTTACAGATAAATCCTGAACGTCACTTTCGTGCATGCGATTTTTTTTTATGATGAAGGGTCGTTGGATTTTTTTATCATTTTTTACGTGTATTTTATAACAAATGAAAACGGTTCACATGCATTTTTCATGAGTTTTTGCAAAATATTTTTCCCGGCCGTAAAGGGATAAAGGAGAGACGCGAACGACTTAAGCATGCAATAAAATGTGTGTGACCCTTATAAATATATTTATCGGTAAATATCGGAAACCAGATCCAGTGTTATCAATAAAATGGTAGGTATTGTTAGGGGCGAAGTAATCCTAACCGACATTACTCCTTACTCCTAAAATAGAAGTTTATTTTCGTCTGCGCCGGCTTCTTTCCTGAGCTCTTTTGATCCCAGACCATTGCGCTTTGATTGATCACTGATTGTACATTATCTGGAAGTCTTTGATTTTTATTTTCTTTTTATTGCTCTCGTTCAAATGCTTTTAAAATTAGATATATTTAGACTTTGTTTCTGGATATGATTTATATGTTAGTAGGTACCTATTTCCTATTTGCCGAGAGGGTAGGCGCTAGTTTGCAGTAACGTCTGCTCTGTATAAAATTCTATTTTTAAAATAATTAAGTGGCGAATAGCATTAAAAAATATATCTGAGTTAAAAAACTAAGTGTAATAAACATATATAGACAATAACACAGTGAAAATAAACAGTTAAAATGTGAAAAAACAATAAAAAAGTGCAAGTGTTTTTAAGTGTCAACAAACATTACTTGGAGACTTTCAATGACATTAATACACTAAAACCAAGTGAGCCAAGAATAACTGCCTAGTGAGTAGTAGTGAGAAGCCAGCACAAGAGACAGTATAAGTATAAATTTTTTTAATGAAATTAATATCTACAACCTATAACAATTGTGCATAATCATACGGGAATTAAGAAGTCACACAACAACGATAGAGGGCGCTGATATCAATAAGTTAGTGCTGCCATCTACTACAACCTTCTCGAACTACTTGGACTACCGGTTTACAATAGATCGAAGCTAGTGATCTGCAATTTATCGCCGCACCTGGCCAACACGCAAACAGGTTCATTGATATAACGACAGAGGGCGTGAAAATTAAAATGGAGGAACTCGGCCAAATGCTAAAACAAATACAGGCAGACATGCAGCAGCTTAAATCCGATAATAAGGATATGGAACATAGAATTACAAACACAATCTTTTGACACCTGGCAACCCCGGCCGGGTAAACACTAAGAAGATAAGCTCTTACATTTTATTTTCGAAATTATACGAAAAAAGTGCACAGAACATTGCAATAGTGAATAAATAGTGACCGCAGTATACTTACGTTGGACTCCTAACCTCAAACATTGTACTAGGACACTTTAATTAACAAAACAATTTGGTAAGATCTTCAGTTTTTACCGTTAAAATTTTGAATTAGAAAACCACTTCTCAAATTTCAAGCAAAACAGAACCGTAAATTTCACCGTTATTCATTCCACATTGACAGACACTGAGCGTAAATAAAAACTGATTGGCCAGAACTGAAGTGACAGCTTCGTTTAGAAACTTGATCAACAGCAAATGTTGCGTTCAGAATTTACTTAATATAGGACTAAGGTTGCGTTCCGTATCACGCTATACAACTTAGACGAGGTGGAAATATATATATATTTTTTAAATAATGTCGCATATACCGAACACAGCATGCGCAGGTTGCCCCGAAATTATATCGGACTATAATTACACGGCCTGCGTTTCGACCTCGTGCGGTAAAATATTTCACGACTTATGTATAAGCGCCACAGCCCTCAGCGAGGAACAAAAAATTAATTGGACCTGCCCAGACTGTCAAGCGGCATCAAGAAGAGGGGGAGATAACTCTAAAACCCCAGTACGCGCACACGACTCAGATAACATAACATATCGAAAGAAAATAACGTCAGCACCGAAGAAAGAACCTGCTCCCACAATTACTCTGGCGGACCTGGCCGCAGAGATTCGGCTCCTACGTCAGGACATGGTCGAAATAAAAGTAAAATTCTCGAACATTTCTAACTACTGTGAACGTCTAGAGGAGGTCTCCAATCGTCTATCAGCTACAGAATCCCGATTGCAATCGTTCGAAGAAAGGCAAGAAAAAACTGTGACCGAACTAGCCAAAGAAAACGCACAGTTAAAAACTACCGTCGCGGACCTTACGACCAGGTTGGACATCACTGAACAGCACAACAGGGCCAGTAATCTTGAATTACACTGTATCCCAGAGCACCGAAGTGAGAACTTGGTCACGATCGTGAAACAAATTGGTAGAACAGTAGCATGCGAAGTCACTGACCAGGATATACATCTGTGTACGAGAGTTGCTAAAAGAAATCAAGAGAACACGCGACCTAGATCAGTAGTTGTCAAATTTGGCACCCCGAGAATCAGAGATCAGTTTTTAGCTCAAGTGGTAAGATTTAACAGGGCGAATCCTAAAGAGAAACTTCACACTGGACACCTGGGTATAGGTGGTGATAAGAACACCTTTCACCAAAGAATAAAACTATTCAAGCTGCAGCTCGACAGGTGAAAAGAGACAAGGGGTACAAATTCTTGTGGACTCAACAGGGACGAGTCTTCTTGCGAAAAACGGAAACATCGGAGTACATCTGCATTAAAAGCCTGGAAGACTTACAGAAGTTAAGCTAGACCTGCTGCTGCGTTTATTGTATTCTTAAGTTAGTTTGCTAGAATCTTTATTAACTAAGTTGTCAATTTGTTTGTTTGTATTCCCTTTTTTCTATGGTTTTAACTAGCTTTTATCAAAATGTCAGAGGTCTAAGATCAAGCATTCCTGAGGCACGTCAATGGGCTTTAAACTGTAATTATGACATTATAATACTCACGGAGACTTGGCTTAACGATAGTATTTTTGATTCTGAGATCTTCAATAACAGTTATGTTGTGTATAGGCGCGACCGGGAAACTTCCGCAATAGGCAAAACCAAATTGTTGGGCGGTGGCGTGCTGGTTGCCGTCTCAAGTAAATTGGTATCTAGGAGGGTACATGAATGGGAAAGCGAGGGAGAGGATCTGTGGGTCACTGTAGAACTTAACAACAACAAAAGAATTGAAACTCTTAAATTGTGCGCCGTGTACCTACCCCCTCCTGTTACAAAAATATGCTTGGACAAGTTTATTAACAAAGCGAATACGGCCCTAGAAACACCAAGCACATATACCTTTATCGCAGGTGACTTTAATCTTAGTGGCATTGTATGGAGCGCATCGGATGGTGAAGTGTGTAAAATACCCGAGAACTATAGCAACTGTATTATAAAGAGTACCATCGTTGACTTCATCTCATCGTATAATATGAAGCAGTACAATGGTGTCACCAACTCAAAGGACAAAATTCTGGATCTTCTCTTATGCGACTCTGACATTGTTGAGGTCACCAAAAGCACCATTCCACTCAAGAATGTAGATAGTTACCATCCCCCTTTAGATTTCATTATAGATTTGCCGTATCATGAATATTTTAAAACGGAACCTCAATACAGACGTAACTTTTTTAACGCGGATTATGATTTGATACTAGGGGCCCTGGATGACATCATGTGGGATGATGAATTAAAAACTTGTCATAATGCTAATGAGGCTGTCGACAAGTTTTATACAGTATTGCATCATGTTATCTGTGAAAACATCCCCTTGAGAAGGTGTAACAATAACTCCTATCCTGTCTGGTACAACGCGAACTTAAAGCACATGCTAAAACGAAAATACAAATACCACGTTAAATACAAGAAATACAAGAACCCGTTGGACAAACTTGAATTCGAATACTTGCGAAGCAGCTGTGACAAATTAATAAATCAATGCTACAAAAACTACATAAGCGAGATAGAAAAAAAAATAAACAAAAATCCGAAAATGTTCTGGACACACATAAGCAAAATGCGTTGTAATAGTTCCGCGTACCCACCTGTTATGGAGCTCAATGACACAAAAGCAGATAATCGCAGAGATATTTGTAACTTATTTGCTAATCATTTTTCATCAGTATATGAAAAACACGGAAACGCTCCAAATAGAAAAATACTAATTACCGGTAGTGAAATGGCAGACATAATACTCTCGCAGGATGAAGTTGAAGGCCGTTTAAAAAAACTCGATATATCAAAAGGTACCGGTCCCGATAATATACCACCTTTATTTCTTAAAAATTGCGCTAAGCCACTTTCTGAGCCCCTCACCATCTTGTACAACTGGTCTCTCAGAACAGGAGTATTTCCGGATAAATGGAAAGAAGCTCGAATAGTCCCTATATTCAAAAACGGGAAACGTAATTTAGTCTGTAACTACCGACCTATCTCTATCCTATCCACAGTTGCCAAGGTTTTCGAACAGGTAGTGTACCCATATATCTTTAGCCATGTGCAAAATTATATATCACCATTGCAACACGGGTTTATGCCAAAGAGGTCAACTAACACAAACCTATGCAATTTTATCGAGGACCTTACTCAAGCGGTTGACAAGGGATACCAAGTCGATGCAGTGTATACGGATTTTTCGAAGGCATTCGACAAGGTTAATCACCAGATACTTTTAGATAAGCTGCATCAATTTGGGATATGTCAATCATTGTATAACTGGTGTCGGTCTTACCTGGAGAATAGGCCATCGACTGTGGTTATTGAGGGCGCGCAGTCACGTGAGTTCGTAGCGTTTTCTGGAGTACCTCAAGGATCGAACTTGGGCCCTCTGTTCTTCAACATTTTCATCAACGATGTAACATCCATATTTAAATTTTCTAATGTGTACCTGTTTGCCGACGATTTAAAACTCACGAGAATCATTAGAGACCCCGCTGATGCTGAAAAATTGCAGGGCGATGTAACGTCCTTAGTGGAGTGGTGTGCTATCAATAGAATGCATTTAAATCCCACGAAATGTTACCATATTAAATTCCATAGGAAGCGGAACGAGTTGCAAACAAAATACAAAATCATGAACCAACATGTGCAAGAGGTGACTGAGATCAGGGATCTCGGCGTTACACTGGACAGCAAACTGCGATTTCATAAACATGATTGACGCTGCATTCAGGGCGCTGGGCTTTGTACTCAGAGCTGGGAAAGAATTTAAGAAAAACTCGACTCTGATAAAGCTATTTAACTCATTCGTCAGAAGTAAGCTTGAATATGGTAGTATTATCTGGACGCCTACGTACAAACGTAGAAACGATTTACCAAGCACCTGGCTTACCGAAATAGAATACCGAAACTAACGTCGTATAAAGAAAGACTTAGGCGGTTCCATATGAAATCACTAGAATGTAGGAGAGAAATGCTGGACATGACGTTCCTATACAAAATAATCAACAGCCAAGTAGACTGTCCCAGCCTACTGAGTATGCTCGCGCTTAAGGTACCAACCCGCACTCCACGCTACCCCTGCCCTCTATTTAGTATGCGTTTCTGTCGCACTAAACTTGGTTCCCACTCACCGGTGCCCCGCATGTCGCGCTTGTATAATACAATTAGCAAGCACAATGCCCAGCTGGACATATACTATGACAGCTTTAATAGTTTTAAAAAGAAGCTTACTTCGATTCCCGATTGAAGTGCCTCTTGACATTCCACTTTGTAGATTTTAGGTTTATTTATTGTTTAGTTTTTATCTAGTTATTAGACTTATTAGGCATCATTGTAATTCTTCTTACCTTATTAAAATGTTTAGAGTAATATGCATGCTGTGTTCGCCTGTAATTAGTGGCGTAATCACAATTGAATAGTACGCAAGTGTGTTAGTGCATAAGTTGTTGTTGCCACTGTTGGTGAACCTTAATAATAAAATAAAAAAAATAAAAAATAAAAAATCTTACGAAGAATCGACGATAAATTCGAAAAATTAGAACAGAAACACAAGGGGTTGGAAGAAAAAATAGAAAAACATGGATATAGGCTCAGTTATATTGAAAGAGAGATGAGGAAGAAAAATATCTTGCTTTTCGGAGTCGCAGAGACGGAAACGAGCTACGAAAAACTGGAAAATATTTTGATCGATATCTTTACAAATACAATGAAAATACAGTTAACAAGACTAGAAATAGAAGCTGCAGCAAGAAGGGGAAAAAAAGAAGAAAATAAGATCAGACCTATTGTGGTAACACTATCCACACTTGGGAAAAAAATTCTAATAAAAAAAAATAAAAAAATGCTAACTAACTTAAACTATTACATCAATGAGGATTTTTCGCCTGAAATACAAGAAAAGCGCAAACTCTTATCAGGAGAGGTAACAAGGCTGAGAGACGAGGGGAAATCGCTGTACTGAAATATGATAGAATCGTCATCTTAAATAACAAACCTGCTAGTCAAACAAAAAATTCACAGATTTCGTGCCTCACACGACTATCGAGCACATTGGAAATGAATCTACGGAATTCGAAAAAATATTGTCGCTGAGCGACGAGAAAGTCTGGATAAGGAAAAAGTTACAAAATAAAACTACAACGTTGAATGATAATTATTTTATTCTTAGACTAACACAAGTATCCTGGACATAACGCATGTGAACAAACAAATTGCAAAATTTCCACACGCGTATCCAAGTTTGAATAATTGTCGCCGTGGCGCATAAGTATAGGTACATATTTCATTTTTCGATTAATAAGCAGGATATATTAATGTTCAAAGTACAAGAAAATTATTACACGGCAAATCCGTAGTCAACTCGAGAAGTGGTGATCGGCAGCGGCCCATTTGCTGCAAGATATGAAATTTTCTTGACAGCAGTTTGACGCGACGAGAGATGACCATAACAGCGTTTGTCTATGTTGCACCAAACCTGAGTTCCAATAGGTACTACCAGGGTTCAGCATCAGCTAACTTGGGTAATGCTCATCATGACGAATCGGGTGTCCAAAACAGCGTGTGCCTATGTTGCACCAAACCTGAGTTCCGCTAGGTACAACTAGGGTTCAGCATCAGCTCTATCTTGGGTACTACTCTCCTAAGTGCTCATCAAGACGAGTCGGATGACCAAAACAGCGTGTGCCTATGTTGCAACAAACCTGAGTTCCTTTAGGTACAGCCAGGGTTCAGCATCAGCTCTATCTTGGGTACTACTCTCCTAAGTGCTCATCGTGACGAGTCCGATGACCAAAACAGCCTGTGTTTATGTTGTATTAAACCCGAGCTCCACTAGGTACTGCCAGGGTTCAGCATCAGCTATCTGCTAGCAGCCGCCAGTAACATGCTGAGGTGAGACCATTTCGTGGCACTTTTTCTTTTTTATGTTTCTCTGTATAAGTTTTTATTTTCTCCCTCTCCCTCTCCCTCTCCCTCTCCCTCTCCCTCTCCCTCTCCCTCTCCCTCTCCCTCTCCCTCTCCCTCTCCCTCTCCCTCTCCCTCTCCCTCTCCCTCTCCCTCTCCCTCTCCCTCTCCCTCTCCCCTCTCCCTCTCCCTCTCCCTCTCCCTCTCCCTCTCCCTCTCCCTCTCCCTCTCCCTCTCCCTCTCCCTCTCCCTCTCCCTCTCCCTCTCCCTCTCCCTCTCCCTCTCCCTCTCCCTCTCCCTCTCCCTCTCCCTCTCCCTCTCCCTCTCCCTCTCCCTCTCCCTCTCCCTCTCCCTCTCCCTCTCCCTCTCCCTCTCCCTCTTCCTCTCCCTCTCCCTCTCCCTCTCCCTCTCCCTCTCCCTCTCCCTCTCCGTCAACTCCGTTTTAAAACTTTAAGTGTTGTGAAACACTACAAGCTAATTTTATCGTAAACGCTGTATACAGGCTGTATTGTAGTATCACTTGGCACTTGTAGCTGTACAAATGTATCTGTCAACCCCGTTTTAAAGCTATTTCTTATGGAGTAATCTTACTCTCCTATAAGAATAGTAGTTGTATAACTTCTGTCTGTAAGGGTATTATAAAACCAAATGAATAAATGGCAGCTATAGTACACCTTTTTTCTGTATTACTGATAGAGTCGCTTATAACAATCTTTTGGCGTAATTTTACACTCGTATAAGTAAGAATAGTAGTGTAATGATTTCTGAAAATAAGTGTATTATAAAACTAAAGGAATATATGACAGTTACAGTACAGGTTTTTTATTTGTTATACGGATCTCTAAAGAGAATTATAACTTATGTACGGAGAACCGAAATACAGCCAAACGAATACAAATATTCTATTATAAAGCTGTTTTAATTACAAAAGCTGTAAAAGACACTCCATTTATTACACAGCACAGCTACTAAGATTATAATGCTCTCCAACTATCCTGTAGGCTGTTTAAAATTTGTCGCCATTTTACAATAAAAAAAAAAACGTACAGTGGATTTCGGATATAACGACGATGAAGGGACCACCGAAATTTCGTCGTTATATCCGGAAGTCGTTATAGGCAAAGGTAAAAAGATAAAGATATATATGTATAAATTTAAATCCGAAACGTTAGTACCATCGCTCACACTGTTAACTGTACATCGGTGGACCTTATGCCTTTTGTAATAAGGTCCACCGATGTACAGTTAGAAGTATTGCTGTTTTTACGTTTCGAACGAGTGAATCTAAAGTCAATATCTACCTATAAACAAAAGGTCACCACGTTTGCTAACCATCTGTCGATGTAAACAAAAGATAAGAAAGTAAAGCTCTATTGTCCTTTGACGACCGACTCCGGTCGCAATATCTGCATGGGATTTCTAAGAACTTGTTACAAATGGTTCATTAAAAACCGTAAAGTCGTAATAAATGAAATCCACTGTATTTGTAAATATAATTAAAGAAATACTTGCAAATATTTAGCAGACTAACGCCGTGTTATGATTACCAGCTAAAATAAATTGTTTAGCCTTAGAATTAATATTTATAAATATTTTTGATACTCTAACCTTAAAAACAAACAGTAACTTTACCAATTTTTGATATTTTCCTTATGGTTTCTCTTTGTTATTTTGCAGGCGCGTAAATATTTTGCCAGAAAAGATACACAGGTTCACAATAAATAATAATCCGCACTTACCAATAATGTAATATTCCATTCAAGTCCTGTATAATATTTTTCATATCTCATGCTCTGAAAGTGGGTCGTTGTTGTTCTAAAAGGTGCGCAGAAAGTGATACGTTTATGCTCTAGCGCAGAAAAGTGGTGTACTCCTCTGCGTCCCCGTCCCACGAACAACTGGGTGGAAACAAAATGGAAAAATAGTGTCTTTATTTCCTCGCTTGGAACAATTGGTAATTGTTTAGTTTTACTAATCCCACGTTGATCCTTTTTTTATAAAAAATGATGTAAGTAAATTGTTAAAAATAAATTATTTTTAACAATTTATTTACTTACATTACTTTCGTTGAATACTATTTACTCGATTTCATAAGGCGGGAACCAAAAGGAATACACCAAAAATATTTTTTTAAACCTTACACTTGCGTAAATGAGCAAAGGCAGAATCTTATTCAGCCACAGTTAAACGTTTGTACGATATTAAATTAGTTTTTAAAGTTATTTAGCACTATAATCATGAAAATAAAATAAAATACAAGTTATACAATTATTATATTATTAATTAAATTGTTATTTAATATTTAAAATACTTTTATTATGTTATTACGTGGTGCGGCGCACCAAGGTCGCGGTGCGGTCCGGTAGTCTGTTGCGGCTTTTAGAACGAAAAAGTATAAAATTAAAAAGTAAGAGGCAATCCTGATTTTCATACTATAATGAACAAATAATTTTAAAATTACTGCAGTTTGTTAATAAATGTGTGTTTTCGTAAATATTGCAATCTTAATGATTTTCGCTAGGGGTTATTAATCTTCACACATGTAAAGTCTCCGATTGCAAGTAAGTCCCAAGGAAAAAATTCATGGCCGTAGGTCTATTAGGTACTTCAATTACTGATTTTGCGAAATTGCCTTGTCTTGTTTGGTTTCCTCGCATTCGATATGAAAAGTAGAGTGTTTAACTCGGGTGAAAGGCACCATTTCTGTCTCGGACTATTAACGCTCTCACTGCGTTCGAGCGCCAAACTACCTCGACAGAAATGGATGCCTTTCAACCCTTGGTTAACAATCTACTATACTTTTACTTTTACCATCCACTATAACACTTTATTGTCGCCATTACTATATTACGAATGAACAAGATTAAAACATTTTAGTTTCTTAAATGATTATTATTCTCTTGTAATTCTTTCTTATTACTCATTTAAAACTTATATTCTTATATCGTACTTATAAGAGATTATCTGTAGTGTTAAGGTTTCCTATTACACCGAAATATAGCTGTAATGCAGCTATTATGCAGCTTATGTATTGCTTATACAGCTACTCTACAGCTCTAATAACGCCAAAGGCTGTATAATTTGGGCCCTTTTTTACTTATAAGGGCTGTATAAGCGCTTATACAGCCTTTGTACAGCCTAACTGTACAGCTTATAGTATACAAATAAACTTTAATACAGCTTATATACAGCTTGCAATGCTACTTGGGGTAAGATCGTTAGTAGGAATCGGACGTCGAGAAGAATTGGAAAATGCTCTACAAAACATAAAATGGGATATTTTGGGACTCTCAGAAATAAAATTAAAAGGAACAAATATAACAGAACACGACAATTACATCCTATATTACACGGGAAGTAAAAGCGGGAGAAACGGCGTGGGATTTATGCTGAAAAAATACCTAAAAAGTAATATATGTACTAAGTTTCAACGCCGTGTCAGATAGAGTTGCCAGGCTAGACACGAAACTTACAAACTCTACATTCAGTATCATACAGGTTTACGCACCGACAAAAAAGGCACCCGAGAAAGAAATCGAAATTTTCTATAATGACATAAGAAAAGCACTGAAAAATACTCTGTCGCATGTAATACTAATTGGCGATTTCAACGCAAAAATAGGTCAACAAAAATCAAACGAAAAATTAGTAATGGGACAATTTGGCTACGGAACTAGGAATGAAAGAGGGAGCTTATTAATTGATTTCTGCTTGGAAAACGAGCTCTACATATTAAACTCACACTTTAAGAAAAACCTGAAGACAAAGTGGACCCGGAAATCCCCTAATGGAATCACGAAAAACGAAATTGATTTTTTCATAACACGAAGACGCGATATTTGTTGTATGAAAAATATAGAAGTGATAAACGCAACTCACCCGCCTGATCACAGATTATTACGAGCGACATGGATTTTGAATAGTAAACAAAACAAATCCAGAGCCCACTTTAGACGAAAACAATCCGAATTTCAACCAATCGAGAAGGAAAGCCTCAGGAACATGTTTTTAGAAAAATCGGAAACAATACCTGACGCAAATAATATTCAAGAGGCCTATACAACAATCGTTGGCACTATTAAAGAATGCGTCAATAAATTACCCCCCTTACAAAAGGAAAACAAACTGGATCTTGTCGTTACTGACCACGTAAATAGCTTAATTAAAAGAAGGACAGAACTAAAACAAAAATCAAATCTATCTACACTAGAAAAGAAAGAAATTAAACGACTCTACAAAAAAATCAGAAAAAACCTAAAAAGAAACAAATGTCAGTATAAATACAATGTACTTAAAGAAGAACTAAGCAAAAGAAGATCAGTAAAAAGAGGATATAAAAGAATAAATAATGGGAAACAATGGATTCCGGCACTGAAACAAGAAACAGGACAATCTACAACAAACAGACATACTATCATACACTGCGATCATATATAACCATGGATACCGCCTTTAGGAACATTACCGTTCAAATTCTCGGGCCAAATTAGCACACATACACAATTACGCCTACATTCAAATAAGACGACGCGTTTACAGAGCCTGTAATCAAAGCTGGTAAACAAAATAAGAGTCATCTTTATTACACTAATGGTACATAGCTAAGTGTAGATGAAATGCATATAATGTCAATAACTACCAATCAGCGACATTAATCCGCTAATAACCTTCTTGCTGTACGTACTGGCCGCTGAGAGTTCGCGGTTCATATTTGATTAGAATATGACTTGGACAGGGATAGGTTTATGCCATACAGTGAAGAACCAGTCAAATAATTCACGTATAATAATTTAATGCAGATTAAAAGATAACTAGTTAAAATGTTGTTATGACATGACAGACTAACTCAACATAAGTAAATATATCATTGTTGTATAAATGTATTCCGCTATAATAAGTATTTTGTATATTTTATTATCAATCTGCATGGCAGTGCGAAGTCACGTTCAGGTATAGTCTGTCCGTTTTTCTAAGATCAAGTACGCCATAGTAAATGTATGGCGAACTTGATCTTAGAAATCGGACTGGCTATACAGTCTGCAAAATTTACATGGGTACACGAATCGGGTCAAAAATATTTGAACAGGCGGAGTCACAATAAATCCCCACTTTCAGTTCAGAATATTTTATATGTATATAGCCGGTCAAGCAAGTTTGTCAGTAGAAAAAGGTGCAAAATTAAAATGTTGTATAGAACCACAGCCGTTCGCGCGCTTACATTTTCTAAATTTGCCGCTCTTATAATATTTTAAGCTTTCGCATTTTGAACACATATTAACTCACATTATACGAAACGAAACTGATTTACGTCGGTAAATCAAGGTAATTGAATATAATTCGCGTTAGACCCGTCTATAATGTGAGTTAATATGTTTGCCGCTCTTTTCTACTGACGGAAATGGCTTGAGAGAGAACCTACATATATGTGACAGTAGAGGGTGGATTCAAATGATCAACATTTTCAGATAATGTGTGTATTTGTTAAATTAATTCAGTGAAAGCATGATAGGAAAAATGTATCTACATATAGGAGATCGGGTATGATTATCTCACGGGTTATATCTCATGAATAGAACATATTCTAGATATCTTGCCAGGCATCCACTCAATTTCATGTCTCTCTAATTGGACAGCTTTTTTCCATAGTTCTCTGCGAATAGCATCTTGTGGGAATCTGAATGGAAAGTAATGTAAAATGACAATACCAAATTTGATTATTAATTTGAAATAACTAGGTAGTTTTTTTATAGCTCCATCTCATTAAATAAAAAAGGAAAATACAAATCTGTAAGAAGGAATTTATTACTACATTTATAATTATATAGAAAATACCTAAACCAAACACAAGTTAATAAAATAGTCTACTTCATTTAGCATAACACCATCCCTATTATCCTCGCAATTTAAAAAGTCGTATGTTGTTATGAAAGTCGTATGCAGTTGTTACGTTTTAGCTTAGCACGGTAGTATTGAAAACAAATCGTCATGTTTTTTTCCAATTTCTACTGAACTTATCTGTTTACTACAAGTGAAAAGTGATTCCACTGTCCTTGGTATGAACTAAAATAACTTCTGCACCACTTCACGACACATGAATATATTTTTAATTACAAAAAAACGTTGTTTTTGTAAATCAATTTAGCCATTTGTCACTGACTGTCATCTCGGTGGTACTGAGATTGCCAATCGAGCAGTTTGTAAGTACCGCCTATCGCGGGGTAGTTTGCGTTGGGCCATAATTGAGCGGACAGAATACTTCCATGTATAGCATTTCGCTGATCATACAGGCAGCTACAACATTCTACCAAAATTTATACAGTGAAAGGCAACGGTCATCAATTTATACTCTAGAATCAAATCAAGACCTGGATGACAGCGAAGAAGACATTCCAATTATACTAAAAAGCGAAGTATGCCATGCAATAAATTCATTAAAAACAATGAAAAGCCCTGGTGAAGACAACATAACAAACGACGTTATCAAAGCGATAAACGAACCTTTAACTCCTTTTCTTACTAAATTATTCAATGAGATCCTAACATAAGAAAGAATACCTAAACAATGGGAATCGTCTGTAATAACCCTACTCTACAAAAAGGGCGACCCTCACAATATAAGCAATTACCGTCCAATAAGTCTACTTCAAAGCACATATAAGCTCTTCACAAATATAGTGCACTCGAGAGTGAGGAATGAACTAGAGTTTCAACAACCTAAAGAGCAGGCCGGGTTCAGACGCGGCTACTCTACCCTGGATCACATATTTACAGTGAGACAAATCATTGAAAACTATACAGAGTATCGTAAACCGCTCTACCTATGTTTTATAGACTACTCGAAGGCGTTCGACTCTATATCTCATCAAGCACTCTGGGTCGCCTTAAAGGAACAGGGAATACACAAAAAGTACATAAACATCCTGAAAGTTATCTATCAAAGCAGCAGAGCGCTGGTGAAACTTGACAGAACTGGCGATACCTTTGAAATACAGCGAGGAGTTAGGCAGGGCGACCCCATCTCACCAAACCTTTTTAATTCACTTCTAGAGCACATTTTCAGGAAAGTAGAGTGGTCAAAATTAGGAATTTATATCTACGGCGAGTATCTGAATCATTTACGCTTTGCCGATGATATTGTTTTGTTATCTGAAAGCCACAAAGATCTCCAGTACATGATCGAAACGTCGAATTTTTACAGTAAGGAATGTGGTCTAGAGATGAACTTAGAAAAAACATGCGTCATGACAAATAGGAAGAAGGAGAGTTTACACGTAGAAAATACCAGTATCGAATACGTGACTGAATATAAATACTTGGGACAAGTTATCTCATTTAGTGGTCGCTATGTAAATGAAGTGGAACGTAGAATTTAGAAAGCTTGGAACTCATATTGGTCACACAAACATATTTTTAAATCCAAACTAGACATCACACTGAAAACAACAGCTATCGACACTGTAGTGACACCGACCCTTCTTTACGGATGCCAAACATGGGCAATAAACAAAGAAATTATCGACAAAATTCAGAAATTTCAAAGAGCCATAGAACGAAGCCTACTCGGTATAAAAATAAAAGACAGAGTAAGAAACACCGATATTCGTAAGAAGACAAATATAATGGACGCAGCGGAAATGGCATGCCGCCTCAAGTGGCGATGGGCCGGACACACAGCGAGAGCGAAAGACGACCGGTGGAGCATAAGAGTTTTACACTGGTACCCACCAGATGGCGGGCGAGGGCAAAGTCATCCGCTCCGCCGCTGGCGAGACGACATAACCGAGCAGGCAGGCATAGCCTGGGCCAGTCTGGCCGCCGACAGAAAACTATGGTGTGACATGGAGGAGGCCTACGTCCAAAAATGGACAAACCCACATAAAAATACTTAGTAATACTTAGTAGTTTTTAAATTCTTTTCTTTGTAACTTTATTTCAAAATAATACTTAAACTCTAAATTTAATTGTAACATTTACATTTGGGAAATAAAAGGCTTTTATTATTTATTATTATTTCCTATTTGCAGATTTGCACACTTTTCAAACCACCTCACCTGGTCTTTTTTTATTAAAAAAAGTTTCTAGTACCTACTACAAACTAGCATTAATAAATAGGGCCACTTGCACCATCGCACTAACCCAGACTTAACCGGTTAAACCGTTTACCCAGTGTTAAATTGTACTGGTAACCATTATGGTAACTCCAGGTTTAACCGGTTAACCCCGGGTTTGTGGGATGGTGCAAGTAGCACTTAGTAGTTTAAACAAAGAACAACTATTTAACGTAGGTACTAAGATATCTACCTACTATTGCGTGTGGATCAAAAATTGTTTGACGCCTGGACTGGACGGGATATACCATCGGTATAAATTTCCGATACCAATTACCTAATGCTTTTTAGGGTTCTGTAATTCCAAAATGACCATAACGGAACCATTAGGTATAGTTTAGTCATTTTGGTCCATTCGCAGCTATTTTCGTCAAAAACTAGTCATTGAAATATGTGATGTTCCATGGGAAAAGATACCTTATGAGGGTTTCTAGTTTCGGAGATATTAAATGTAAAAAGGTGAAAAAATGCTCAATTTTTTTTTATTGGGTGATCTGAAACCTTAATGCTTAACGTTTGTTTACCTGTTTTTATTTTTGTTATATGTTAGTTATAAGCCTAGTAATGTCGTCTCAGAGTTTAGTAGAAAAGGTACCTTATGGAAAAGTCATTGAAAATTCCCAAAAATAACTAGTCAATACGGGAAAAGAAGTTTGGTAGAAAACTGTATTAGCATTCTGAAAAACGAAAAAAAAAGCATTTGATAATTTCAGTTCTGGTCGAAGGGCCTAGCAAATATTATAACCGCGCGTACATCGACCGACATTAGAAATCCAAGTAGCCTGCTATTATACCAAAGTTACTCTCGTCAAGTCTTTCATAACTAGAGTAATCTTCATTTGGTTTGGTCGCATGCAATAAATCTGCCATTGGTTTGCTGAAAAATGCCAATACCCGACGCATTGCCATAGGGGACATCTGAGGTCATCGAACCTCAAAACCGCTTGTCTTCAATGGCAACCAAAATAAATTATTAATAAGAAATAGACGATTTATACCATCTTAACCCCAAAATATTATTAGTTTATCCCAACTGTTCCATCATCATCATGCCTCATCATGTAACTTAACCACAAGGTACCTTTTCTTTACATACAAATTATAGGTCTTTTTTAAGATTATTATGACGACGAACTAATTAAATTTGTGGCAGTTTAATGTACTTAAATTAATATTTTCAATTCATAAAAGATAAACTTCAATGTAATTTATGTTTTGTAGTGATGTATTATTAAATTTATAACCATAAGGTACCTTTTCTTAAATGTATGGAGCAAAGTTATGTAAGTTTAAAGTGGCATAAGAGGTTAAATATAGTATTTAGTTGCGGTTTTAGGACTTATTTCATTTGAATGACAGAATTTCTTTCATATGTGCTCAGAAAAATTGATTGTAGGTCACATTAAAAGTAAAAAATATTCAATTTTGTGATTTTACATAAAAAGTCATAATAGTTATTTGTACAACAAGAGATCAAAGTTTGATATTTCTTCGAGTGCTTATTTTGAGTCCCGTGCAAGCGAAAGATTCTATATTAGAATCTTGAGCGTAGTAAGGGATTCAAAAGCGCACGAGATGTAAATAACTTTGATCTCGTGTAGTACACAAAATTTTTCACCTTAAGCAGTGAGAACATACCTAGAGGGACAGAGATAATAGAACCCAAGTATATCGAACTTGTATTAGACCCCGCATGTTGAAATGACATTTGACTATAAAGGTCACTTGAATGTCATTTTGTCTCACTCAGTGAGCACAATGCGATTTTGCTCACTGAGTGAGACAAAATGACTCAGTGAGCAAAATTGCATTTTGCTCACTGTTTTTAAGAAGCAAAGTACCCTTGTTCGACCTGCTGAGGTGAAAATTACATTTTCACGTCTAAATCGATATTTTTTTTTTGCTTAAACTGTCTCTCAGATTCGTTTTCTAATAGATAAATTTAAATCTGGAGAGCTCATTGCAATCAATCGTGAAAATGAAACAAAACTTTATTTTCAAGAGATTGGTTAGTATTAGAGATGGACCGGATATTCGGTTACTATCCGGTATCCGGCCTATCCGGCCATTAATTTACTATCCGGCGGCATACCGGATAGTGACCTACTATCCGGCCGGATACCGGATAGTAACATTGCTTGATTTTGGAGTAAACAAATTGGATTTAAGAAACAGACACGGTCATAGTCGTACTTGTTTATTATTTTTAAACAATTTAAACATTCCACTGACTTGCACGCGCACTCATTTCGAACCTAGAAATGTGTCCACGCGAACGTTCACTAGAAAACAGGTCAAACCTGCAGAATGCGTACCTGAAAAACCGAAATGTAGGTATAGTTCCGCTGGCCGAATATTCGGCGGCCGGATACCGGATATTCGGCAGATGGTCAGGCCGAATATCCAGTATTCGGTATCCGGCCAAACAACTATCCGTTGCATCTCTAGTTAGTATACACATAAATCAGTCGATATCAAAGGTTTCTATTTATATTACAGAACAAGTCGCAACATTTTTTTAATCTCAGGAGTCTAAGGTATTATTATTTGTAGTCAACTATGTAACTTACTTCAGGAACATAGTTTTTTAGGTGGCTAAACTTAAAACTTCTCTATCGTAAAGTTGCTCATTTTACAACATTATTTTCAAAAAATAATATCTCTGTAACAACACAAGTTAGGAGGTTGATCTTTTGTGTTATCGATAGCTTATTTATTGTAGATTACTGGGGTATGCATAACTCTATACCCGCCATAAGGTACCTTTGACCATGGGACGTCACATATGACATAAGTACTTGTAAGGGTTTATATATCATGAAATAGGTACCCAAGTGCGAATCTTTCCTTTTTGAAATCCGATTCGCACTTTGCTGATTTGTTTTAGTTTTACATATGTTCTTTTTTATATTTTCAGGATATAGACATGGAAGATGACTACGCCATGGACGACGGTGAAGACCTGGAACCAGATGACCGGGAGGGCACCACCGCAAAGACCGTGAGGTTCCCAACCCCGTCGGCTCTGAACCGCCTGGAAAGGCTTGGGACTGCCTTTTCAGCCTTGTCTGTAGTGGGCGACACCAGGTCTTTGGCCAGAGAAGGTCCTCAGATTGTCGAGTTGGAAAATGTGGTGTCGGCGGTGGACAGCTTAGCCGCTACCAAGGAGAGACCCAGGATTTTAGACGATAGTAAGTATTTAAAAGTTGTATTGGGTTATACCTGAGTACCTACGCACAATGCACATGCTCAAGCCTTTTATGCAAACCACATTAATCATCATTAGTTTTCAAACATTTCTAGCAGCAATTATGAATGAGGTTATTCCAGTCCAGTAACATGTATTCCAATACATGTAGTCCAATAACATATATTACACAAAGTACTCACGAGAAATTCACATCGAATAATTCTAATATCATTTATTATCATCTTATTCCATTTCTGAGAATAGCCTGGCGGCACTTGAACGGTTAGGTACGCTCTATTATGTCTCATGATGAGATGTTTGTTAGATAGATATATTCATCACTTAGGTAAAGCCAAGCTTCCTTCTATAACTTTTTATTGGTTTTTCAGCATCGCTGACGAAACAAGAGCAAGCGGGTGTAGCGCGAGCAGCACGCGCGTATTTGTCGGCAATGGTGCCTCGCGGCAAGTGCATCACGCCGCAGCCTCGGTGGTTGTCCGTGCGGCACATGGCCCCCGCATCTGACACCCTGTACGTATGAAGATATGTGTGGGAGCCTAACGGAACCGACGCGACGTCGTTTCGTTGACAAAGGTTCTTCTGTAGCACGCGTGTATTTGACGGCGAGAGTGCCTCGCGTTAAGTCCCCCAAGCGCTTGTTTAATTAATCTAGGTGCCAATGTCATTCCTTGTCTATGTAGCCACTAGGTCATAAATCATAAATAAGCATCACCATACCTACTTTCAACTCGTTCTGTTACCAAGCTCAGTATATGGCACCGTTTCAGATACCGGCCAACTTGCGTGCTGCTCCACCGCTGCGCCGCCGACACGGGCTGCTGCCACAACGAGGAGCAGGTCTGCGCGCCCGTGGAGGGCCAGTACGTCATTATCCCCCTATACGTGAGTATATGCACTCTACAGACTGCTGCTTGTCCTTAATTTCTGATGAATTTGCCCCAGGAAATATAACTTAATAGTTTACTTTTTTCGTTTATATCATAAGATGTTATTAATACATAGGTATATCAAGCGTTACGTTTGACAAAGCGTTCGTGATTTTACGCGGCAACATAAGTGTAACTATCAGATGGATCTCACACAAGCACTTCTCATTTTCCAGTTAAGAAAACCAAGTGGGCTCATGGTAGCGCGCATGCAGTTCTTCAACCACACCCGCTGCGCCTGCGTCTCTCAAGAGACATTGCAGACTGTCCCACGAGCATCTCGCCGGCACTTCCAAGAGAACCATAATCTTAATCAGGAGAGTACCATCCAGGACAGACAAGACAAGCCCCATGTTGGACCGCTAGAAGCGAGAGAAAGACGGGAGGAGATGGAGAGCACGAGTGCGAGCGCGAGCCAGAGCGATTGGCCCACGCAAGAGCCTAAGCAAGAAAGCGAGACAGCTGCGCCACCACAGCTAAAAAGGTATTTCTTGGAGTATTTACCAACGTCACATAAATAGTCACAGCATACAGTTGAATATACAACAAACTAGATTATAAAATTACGATGTAGTTTGTACTAATTTAAGATTTCGATTCTAATTAGTGTGTCCGTACATCATCTGCTGTTATTTGCTGCATCGTCCGGCTGTTAAAGGCATACAATCGGTTTGTTTAAATACTAGCAAAAAGCAGAGCTTTGTAAGGGCTCGCGGAGTTTTTCTACCTATATAGTTATAATTACAAAGGTAGTTTAATAAGAGATTCATCTTAAAAATTATCTTTTTTTCCGATAACTTAGAAGTTTCAATTTTTCACAGCTTTTAGGACCTTATGCTTTAATTTCAACTCGATACATCCACGCGTTCCCGAGATAAAAGGTCTTAGTAGACAGACGGACGGACGGACAACAAAGTGATCCTATAAGGGGTCCGTTTTTTCCTTTTGAGGTACGGAACCCTAAAAATGATATGATGTGATATAAGGGCTTCTGTCCGTCGCTACCTTCTGGTCCCGCTTAATATGAAATACGAAACCATCGACACGAAGCGAAGCGCTGGTGGCCTAGCGGTAAGAGCGTGCGACTTTCAATCCGGAGGTTGCGGGTTCGAACCCCGGCTCGTACCAATGAGTTTTTCGGAACTTATGTACGAAATATCATTTGATATTTACCAGTCGCTTTTCGGTGAAGGAAAACATCGTGAGGAAACCGGCCTAATCCCCATATGGCCTAGTTTACCCTCTGGGTGCCTACGCCAATTCTCGGGATTAGTTGCCAAGCGGACCCCACAGGCTCCCATGAGCCGTGGCAAAATGCCGGGATAACGCGAGGAAGATGATGACGAAACCATCGACAAGAGAAGAAGAAGAAGGGCTTCTGAATATAATTAATACCCCAAATCATTTTCAGACTGTTTGTATTATATTATATCAATAGGTACCTACTTACATTAAATTCCTCGTACGAATATATTCTTGTTTCCTACATTTCAATACATGAGTGTTTAACATTACGTAATCTATTATAAGGGAACCATATATATCTCGATGTATTCAAAACATCTCATATTTTAATGCCGTTTAGTACAGCTTTTATGTCTACCATTCTGAAAGAAAGAGAGGAGCTTTCTCTTCAATTGCTCAAAGGTTAACTGGAAGAGATCCCTGAAAGAGATACATTATTCGCCTTTGTACTACAAAACTTTGTGTGTTTTTTCATGTTTTATGTTTCTTTTTGTACAATAAAGTGTTTTACTAGTACTACTACGAGTACTACATCTCATTAAAATGTCAAAAGGGCCACACGTGTTGGCTTAAACTCCGCGCACACCTTACAAATGTCCGAAGCACCTATAGGTTCTTGATGGGTAGACATGAATATGGGCGTAGCGATGTGACGACCCCATCGCCTGCTGATAGACCAGTACAATCAGTCAACGCAGGGCAGTTTATGGAGAGCTGTTGGGAAGAAACATTCCCACTGCTCCTGGGAAGTGAGAAGTCTACCACCCGATATGGATAAAAAGGGCCCTCTGCCTCTGTCTTGCTTTAGCCGGTCGTCCAGAGTGGAAAGCGACATCCATTTTGACATTTAAAACAGTGACAGTATATCGCACTGCAATACTGCTGCTGACTGCGATATTACTGCCGACTATATTACTGCAAATGTAAATAATATTAATTAAAAACTCCTGGCAGCGATATCGATTTCGACATTTGCGCGCTGCAATACTACTGTCGAGTGTGCCGACTGTATTACTACCGCAAATGTCAAAAACCCTGGCAGCGACATCGATTTTGGCATTTGAAACAGTAAGGCAGTACTATCGCCCTGCAATACTGCTGCCAACTGCAGTATTACTGCCGACTGCATTACTACCGCAAATATCAAAAATCCTGGCAGCGATATCGATTTCGACATTTGCGCGCTGCAATACTGCTCCTGACTGCAATACTACTGCCTACTACATTATTGCCTCAAATGTCAAAAACCCTGGCAGCGAAATCGATTTTGGCATTTGAAACATATAATAATAATATCGCGCTGCAATACTGCTGCCGACTGCGATATTACTGCCAACTGCATGCATTATTGCCGCAATATCGAAAGCAGTCACGTGTGATTTTAACCACCATAGTAGTAAAAACGATTATAGATTCAATAAAAAATAGTCACGTATTCACTCATAATTAATTATTATTACTAATAGGGTACTGTATTTAAAATAAATTATTTTACACCATGCATGAAATAAAGCACCAGAAGATTAATAAACGTAGATATCAGTTATTTTTAGTCACGTTTCTATTTAAAATCCCGTATAAAACTTTAAAGAGTAGGTAATTTGATTGTAACGTCACATGCTAGTGTTTCATGTAAATTCCTTAGTAGCAAATCGTTTTGACAGTTCGAAAAAAAAACTCATTTGACTAGTAGTCAATTACCCAATTATACTGAGCCAAAAACCCAGCGCATTTTTAACGAAACAACCTTTAACCTTGTTACTACTAACGCCATCTGTTAGGAAAATAAATAACCAACATTAGGCCAACAGATGGCGCTAGTAGTAATAGACATTATTGACCCTTTTATTTATTTTTTATGTTTATAAAATGATATTTTTATGTTTGATAACACATCTAGACATGAATTTAAATTACTATGTTAAATCTCAAACCTAACAGTGCGATAGTTTTTCCGTAAAGTGTACCACAAGAATGCATAGTTTGTCGAATAGTCATAGGGCTCGCTTCGCTCGCCCTAATAATCAAACACAGTTTTCTGCACCTGTAGCTGTTCAATATCAAGTTGTTGACGCAATTAAAATGCAATGCTATCAATCTTACTGACTTCCGAGCTCTGGGGATCCCCAAAATAGATGAGTTCCTCGAGTTCACAGTAGATCTACCATGAACTCCGATTTTAGGAATTCATCTATTTTCAATTTTGTCACTCCAATATGGCAAAGATATACTTCGATTTCTCGTGAGATTTTCGATTTTCAGAAGTCCACCGTTATAGCCCTGGTCATTGCAGCTGAATCAAAATGATTGAGTAATTCCGACCAATAAATATCCTGACTCCACCTGAGGGCGAAATGTAGATTAATGATTCCCATATTTCCAGATGCACCTGCCCGACGTTATTCCTGGCGCGCGCGTCCGACGCCGGCTGCGTTTGCGGGTGTGACTGGAAGGACCTACAGCGCCGGCGCGACTGCATTTCACTCTCCCGCGGACGCGAGCACTTTGGTTTGCGAGACCGGGTCTGCGTGGGCACTGGCGATTGCAACCCGCCCACTTGCGAATACGGCGCGTATGAGAGGAACTTTGGAAGGTGCCCCCTTAAGAGGTTTAGGAGGGGCAGGTTTAAGCCTGGGAAGTACTTGGACAGAACGTTGACGGGAAGTTAGGTTATTCATATTATTATTGAGTTTTTTCAAGTGTCCGTCTAATACCAGTAAATAGGTAAGGATTAAAATGTTGTATTAAAACCAAACAATTTCAAAGCTAGAACCAGAAGTAGTTATTGGTAATAGTAATAGTTAATGTATATTTATGTTCTTTCGTTGACTTTCCTATACCTTAGTACCAGTAATTGTATGTGATTAGATCAAACAATTTTGAGCCTGTACCTAAATTGACGCCAGGAGATACAGCCGTTTAAATATGATTCATAAATCATAAATTATGAAAGCATCCCCCAAATCTGTAGTCGGCGACTAGTCGGCAAAAATGGCCGATTAGTCGGCACTTTATTAGTGAAAGAAAAACAGAAAAAAAAGAAACCAACAGTCAATATTTACCATATATTATGTTTTATGTTTATTTTACTAAAATACCTATTCAGGGTGCATACGTAAACTTTTTTTCATATAATTGACCGTTTGATCGTTATCATATGTTGGTGGGATGGTGTTTTCCTCTACAGGGGGCCGATTTTTTAATTTCGACCGCTAGATTTCGTGTATTTCGTTCAATAATATCTCCACTACTAGGCATTCAAATTCTACGAATAGAATTGAAAACGAGTGGTCAATACCACTCGATTCCAAATTTCTATCGCTCGTATTTCAAAAATTAGCATTTCGCGTTTTTCCACCGATTTTCGAGTGACGAAGTCAAGCAATCGAAATTCAAAAATCTCTTCCCAGGTCTATCTCAACTGATTCTCGTGTAATTTCATGTGCAAGTTCGATAGTTAATTTTTTTATTATTATTCAGTTTTTGTTTTTTTTTTTAATGGTGAAACCATGCGGAACTAATAATGTTATTGCAAAATTTAGAGACTTAGTTAGGGCACGTTGCTCGTAAAGGCGCTGACCACAGGGGATAGGTTCTTAACTGGCGACTACGTACGGGAAATAGAGCCTTGGAAATACCTCCTACAAGCTGTACTGACGATGACGGTCTGCTCAGGATCGCAAAATAAAAGAACTAAAAACAGAAATTGAACGAGGATTCTTGTGATAGGTCTTTGAACCTGTAGAGAACACCTTTTAGCCAAGCTAAATTATGATGAATAGCGCAACCAAAGGAGCAAAACTATTGTTTTGCACCTGAACTTATACGAAACTAATGATCTGGCCGACTAGCCGACTAGTCGGCCGACTAATCGGCCATTCGAGCGCCGATTAGTCGGCTAGTCGGCCAAATCAATAGTCGGTACATCACTACTACCACCATAATTTATGACGTCACAAATGGCGTGTGAGGCGTTTTCGCGCGAGGTTTAAACTAGCTATAATAAAATGCAATTATTTATGTTAAATCTTATGAGTATAGCTGAAATATTGTGTTTTTCGGAACCAATACAAGTGTACCGATAATATTAAAAGGGATTTCAAAATTTGTCATCAGGCCAATTGTATACAATACTTTTTCTACTAGTCACAAAAATAATACTTTAAACTAACTAGTAGAATCATACAAACAAACCAAACTAAAAGTATACAGCTAAGATTCGCGAACAGCCGCGATACCTTCATACTGGTACGCGACCCGGCCGCCGCGCCCGCGCCCTACGGCGGGCTGGTCAACGACACCTTCTCGTAACTCATGACTCATGAGGCCCTGGTACTTGCTCCACGCTAAATTAAATTTTTAGACAGTTGTTTTCTCGATTTTGGCCACCGTAGCCTATGGAGACTAACAAGCAACACTAAGTGGTTTCCGTAGTCTATGGATGTTGCTATATTAAGGGTGTCACATGCGCGTTTCTGACTTATGAACCAATTGTTTCTACTATACAACCTAAAATAATTAATTTTAGCTATGGTTTTGTTTCGTCCTCTTGATCGCGACGAGCTGTTATTGGTCAATTTCATTATAGTTGACTAAACTGTATCGAAATGAATATTATAGTTGAGTTGGGAGCCCACACATTAAAAATACCCAATTGCAGTTTGGTATAAGAAATCTTAATTCAAGAATTACAGTTGACTAGTAAAAAAAAGTTTTAAGGCTTGAGCTCAGAGGAGGCTTGAACTCAGCTCACGGTATTCCACGTTTTTTGCTAATTTAAGGATAATAATGGTGTAAAACTGTAAACCTACCTAGCTGGGTAGAGATGGGTAGTGAGTAAATACTCACGGATAAATACCGAGTAATTACTCAGTATTTACTCAATATACCCGTATTTACTCGTTTATACCCAAATTGGTGGGTATAAACTATTTAGAGTGCTGAAAGGGGCATATAAATTTGAAATATAGGTGTATTTTGTAAGCCGCTACTGGATTAAGTACTCAAAATTGTAAGAATAGTACATTGTAGGAGAGGACGGAAAACCGCTAAAAGACGGACGAGTGCGTTTGAGGGCCGACACGTTAGTGGAGGCCCTCAAATAATACGAGTCCATCTTTAGCGTTTCCGGTCGAGGCATTAAATAGTGCTTTTCACGACTACTGCGAGGAAATAAGAAAACATTTGCATAACTATAAGTACTAGTCAGCGATTTCTCTGTTAGCAAATTACTAGCCACTGCCTGTGCTGTCTCTTGAGTTTCGGTAGGCGTCGGCGTATGAATATCATTTTCTTCACTAGAAGAACTAATTTTTATAGCGAGCGTAGATACCATACCAGTGTTCCATGTATTTTTAGTCGAACACAATTTACACTATCCAATTCAGTAAGTATTTTTAGATCCCGCCTTTTTTACTTTTTTTATCACTTTTAAGAGGCGTTTTTCTGTTATTTGCTTCAAACCGACTCTAAACTTAGAAGCGTTTTTGCTAAAACAAAAACACAAATAGCTACAAAAGTAAAAAAACGCCTTAAGCGTGAACTAAATAAGCTGGGTATTTTTAAAAGCGTTACTTACCTTATTTGTATCCCCGCAATCGAATGATGTGGCTATGATACAACATTATTTCATTTGCTACCAGGGTGCCTAGCCAAGATGCCAATAGTTTCGTTGTCGTAGAAATCGTCAAACGATTGGCATCTTGGCTAGGTCCCTAGACTTGATTGCGACTTAAGTACTTTATTTTATTTTTGTATTAATATTTAAGTACAGTTTTATTTATTCAATTTTAATAAATGTGAAATATGCATAATATTGTCTTATGGTTGTTTAAGGATCGTTAGGTATATCTAATGTATTCTTGTGAATAAATGTAAGTTTACTCTTAGGTTGTAAATATATTTTTTAATAAAACTATAGTTTACTTGTTTTGTTTCAACGGATTTTAATTAAAATTGAAATAAACCTCGTCAGTTAGTCTATTTTACTATGCAGTCCCTCTTCACATTGTAACTGCAGTTGTCGGTTTGCGTCTTGCTGGATGGTCTGGTCAATGGTAACCACCAAAAACATTTTCATTTAAAATGTTGCCAAGACGAAACCATGAGGCTCGCACTGTCAAAAAGTAATCAGATCTCTTGTAGACCCAAGCTTCTAACTCTACAAGCCCTACTTCACAAACTCGGCACTTTAGTCAAAACATGTGGCTTGGCCGTTTAAACCTCCAAGTATCCATTACTAAATATTAGTGTATTAATGTGTATTCAAAACTTGCATTTTATTAATTTTAGTGATTGTACACTTATGCTTTTAATTGTTTGTCATTCATATCGTTACTTCTGTCCTACTCATTTCCTCAAAGGTTAACTGGAAGAGATCCCATACAGGGATAAGTTCGCCTTTGTTGTATTTAATTCACTCTAACTGTGTTTCTCGTGTTTTTATTTCTATGTACAATAAAGTATACACATACATACATACATACATACTAAAAATAAAACAAGGCAGTATTAAAACATCGTACTTGTATTGCTAAGTGGCAAGCGTACAAAGCATAGCGGTGCCGCGCTTCACCCAGAACTCGGCATTCTCCTTGCCGGAGGGCAAGTCCACAGCCACCACGAACGCGCCCATGCGCTTCGGGTAGTAGTAGCACGGGCAGATGTACCGGTCTGCAAACATACTGTATATTAGGCAACTAACATAGGAAGAAACCTAATCGACTAACAACGCTGCGCTGTAGACTATTAGCAAAGAGAATAGATATGTCTTTGATATTAGGTAGGTATAACGGTACGAATTAGCGTATCGCCGGTCAGTTTCCTAATTCGTCAATTTTGCTGATTCAACAGTTTACCTTCTGGTCATTTTCACTAGGTTGACAATTTCGCTAGTGGGTCATTTTCCTAAACCTTCAGTTTACTCTTTCGCCAGTTTTGCTAGGCTTCAGTTTCGTTGCTAGTTTCCTTATGTGCTAATTTAATTATTCGTCAGTTTGGTCAAATGGTAATTTCCCCTAGATAATCGGTTTCTATATTCGCCAGTTTCACTAGTTGCCAGTCTTATAGTCGTGTTTCGGTGTATCAAATATACCTTGGGATTATTGTGTCCCGCGTACCGTAGTGCATTGTATCACCAGATAATCTCAACACAAGCCTTATTGAGCTTACCGTGGGACTAGGTTGATTTGTGTAAAGATTGTCCTATAATATTTAATATTTATTTATTATTCCATCAGTTTTAGTGTAAAATAAGACATGACTATGTTTTTTTAAAAAGAATACGGCAATGTGGTTTAAAAATATTAAACTTACATTTCGTGACTTTTAGCTGAGTACAAAAATATGTCTTGTATCGCCTTAAGATCGCCTTAAAAACAGCTGGGTTCCTAGTTTACTACGGAACCCCAAAAAAGTAGCAAATCATAAACATGACGAGATGGGAAAACTGACAAACTAAACTATCAGATGAACAAGGAAAGTAACGGATTAGGAAAATGACGAAATAGCAAAACTGACAACTTAAGATAATTGAGGAATAAGGAAGTTTGCGACTCAAGAAACTGGCTTAATAGGGGCTCTGACAATTTAGTGAAACTGGCAAAAAAGGAAATTGGCGAATTAAGAAACAGTCTAATCATTAAACTGTTGAATCAGCAAAATTGACGAATTAGGAAACTGACCGGCGATACGCTAATTCAACGGTACTAGGCAAAATGTTACACATCGTTAGCTATTTTAATAACAAAACTTCCGTGAAACACAGACATATTAAATATATTAAGAACGGGTCACTCACGTATTTTAAGTCGAAAAACGCTCGACATGTTTCACTCCGTACCGAGGAGTGTCATCAGGAGCTTGCGTTTAGTATTCTGCGCCGGTCCGTCACCGTAAACGCAAGACAACACAAACATGTCGAGCGTTTTGCGACTTAAAATACGTGAGTGACCCGTTCTTAATATATTTTTAATACATCGTTAGCTGTCTATCACTAGAGTCGTTTTCATTATGCAGGTTAACAACCTCTAAATAGTAGGTTTAAATTAGGGCTCGCGGTCGTGTCCGGGTTTCGTGTACACGTGTTCGGTACCCGTTTCCGAACTACACGTACACGGTTTTCTGACCCGTTCTACACGTGTAGTCGTGCACACGTGTAATTAAGATCCGTGTATCCGGGTACCCGTGTACCCGTGTACACGGCGAAACGGACCTTAAATACACGCGGGCCTAACCCGTCCTTGGCGTGTAGCGGAGATTGTAGTAATGTATATATGGATGTTCAATGTGATTGATATGTGTTGTACCAATTTAATTTATTTTTCACCTCAGCAGCTCGAACAAGGGTACTTTGCTAACAGTAAGCAAAATGCGATTTTGTTAAAGGAAAATATAACATATTCAAATCTTATTTCAAATTTAGTAAGCAAAATTCATTTAAATGACGAATTACGAATGAGAATTACCAAATCATTCGCGAATGACGAATAATTTTTTCGAATGATCATTCGTGTTCAATTCATTCGCGAATAATTTATTCGGCGAATAAAATAGCCCACGAATAAATTATTTGCGAATAATATTGTCGAATAGTTAGCTTACAAAATAACTATTTAGCTGTTTTATATCCCAATAGTAAAAAGAAAATGTTTTCTATCGGTTTATCTGGTTGGTTGATTTGAGGTGTGGAAACTGGGAATACGCCTCATGTATTGGCGGTCACGTGGGGCGAGAACAACTGGAAATACACCAATAATGGGGGTATTCCCGTTTGTCCCCTTCGGGAACATGTGGGAAAAGACAAACAATCTTTCCCATTTGTCCCCACTTCATTGAAGCAGCAACAAATAGGAACACACCATTAACGGGTGTATTCTTATTGTTCCCCGAAGTGCGCGCCGCCGCGGCGCGCCGCCGCCATAGAGAGTCAGCGCGCCGCCGCCGCCGCCGGTAGTTTAAAATTCGCGCCGAATATTTTTTTATAAGACAGTATTATGCAGCGTGAAAATATGTAATAGGTTATAGTCCGATAAGAAATAGTTGAAAATTATTGCGGGCGTGACTTCCGACGTAACTAACTCTCACATTTTTGACGTAGAATACTAACTTAAACATGGCAATAATTTAGTACGGAAAATTTTTGGTTATATAATTTAATTTCTACTATTTTATGTCGCACCAACACCATACTAACTATTTCTTATGTGGCAGTATGATTTACATAAAAATGTGTTGTATGTATGGGTAAAACGGGTAAAACACATTTATAAAGTATAATGTCCAGTGTTTTAACCGTTGTCGATTACACGGCACTTTTGCTAAGTCCAGTATATTGGACATTGCCAAGTATGCGAAGAGTAAAATTATCAAATTTTCTGGTAGTTTTATGGTAAATAAATCAAACAGAGGGATGTTAGGTGTTTCAAAACGTTTTAAAAAGTCATTACTTGTCGTATTACAACGTAATGAACCAAATAGATAAAACAATATATATACGGATTTTTTTCCTGTGCGTTCATCAAAACATCAAGAGATAGACCCAATTTCATTTGAGAAATTTCTTCCGAAAATATTGATAAATTTGCCTGCATTATTGTAAAAACCATTGCTCAGTTTTTGGAAAAATATAAAAATAATAGGTTTTACTTTAATTCATAATATAAGTTGACATTATCAGTAAGTGTATTTGTAATTAAAAAATGCAATTATTCTATATTTATTAAAAAAAACATGAATTTGACAAAAAACAAACCTTATGCACATAAAGTGCTGTATGTATTGTATACTCGGCAACGTCCAAAATACGGGACGTCTTTTCATTATGCGGCGTATCTTTTTATTTACACCGAACCTGGCAACGTCCAACATATTTGACATACCTATGTTTTTTTCGAAACTATTATAAATAGATTTTTTCATGATTTTTCTACAATAAACGACCACATAATAAGATAATAACATCAAAAAAATTATACTAACACAGTTTTTTTGAGATTTTTTTTCCTTGACGATTTAAGGGTTAAGCGTGGCTTTTCATTATACGTCTTAGGGCTTGTGCACAAATAACGCGAGGTTCGATAGGAGGGGTGGGGGTCACGAAAAAATCACGACAGATAGATAAGGAGACCTCACGTGTATTTTTCTACAGTGAACGAAACTAAGCAAAAAATACCTACCACATGAGTAGGTAGATTTCTTTTTCTCGGTTTCGTTAAACATAAATCTTCACTCCGCACTACAAAATAGCGAGTCTATTTTACGAAATTTTGAAGCGCGTGGCCTTAATCAGTCGGATAGAAAAACTTCAAAAAAAATACACGTGAAGCTATGTGGGGGACGGGGGGTAGCCAAAAACCTCACCAAATATCACCAAGGGGTAGGGGGGGTCAAAAATTAGCCGAAAACAGCTCGCGTGATTTGTGCACAACCCCTTAATATTGAAAAGTTGAAAAATCCCACGCCGCCGGCGTTACGCCGCCGCCGTGGATTTTTTCGTGGCGCGCCGCCGCCCGATTTTTTTCGACCGGCGCGCACGTCTACCCCGATGGGAATAGGCGCTGCATATAAAACATTTCCATTTGTCCCTCATGTATGGCGTAGGTCACGTGGATAGGGGACAAATGGGATTACATCAATAATGCACCCATTATAACCAATAATGGGTGTATGCCCATTTGTCCCCGGGGGGAACATATAGGAAAAGAAGCCGCATATAAATATTTCCCATTTGTTCCCACCTTATTTTTGTAAGGACAAAAGGGAACATACCATTTTCGGATGTATTCCCATTTGTCCCCGCCGGGTACAGAAGTGATAGGATTTGCATATAAATATTTCCCATCTGTACCCTCCTTATTGGTGTGGGGACAAATGGGAACACACCATTTTCGGAAGAATTCCTATTTGTCCACGCCGCGAGAGACATTTGGGAAAAGACGCTGCATAGAAATCTTTTGTATCGGCACCAAATGGGAACACCAATATCGGGGACAAATCGGAACACCAAAACTCATATAAAACATTCCCATTTGTCCCCGCCTCATGTATGGCGTAGGTCACGTGAATCGGGGACAAATGGGAATACACCAATAATGCACCCATCATTACCAATAATGGGTGAATTCCCATTTGTCTCCGCGGGGAACATATGTGAAGACCCTGCATAAAAATATTTTCCATTTTTCCCCACCTTATTGGGGTGGGGATAATTGGGAACACAATTTTCGGATGTATTCCCATTAGTCTACGTTGGGAACTGATGGAATAGGTGCTGCATATAAATCGTACCCATTTGTCTCCGCCTCGGGGACAAATGGGAACACCAATATCGGGGACAAATGGGAACACCAAAACTCATATACAACATGCACATTTGTGCCCGCCTCATGTATGGTGTAGGTCACGTGAATCGGGGACAAATGGGAATACACAAATAATGCACCCGTCATTACCAATAATGGTCGAATTCCCATTTGTCTCCGCGGGGAACATATGTGAAGACCCTGCATAAAAATATTTTCCATTTTTCCCCACCTTATTGGGGTGGGGATAATTGGGAACACAATTTTCGGATGTATTCCCATTTGTCTACGTCGGGAACTGATGGAATAGGTGCTGCATATAAATCGTACCCATTTGTCTCCGCCTCACGTATGGCGGCGGTCACGTAGGGCAGGAACAAATAGGAATACACCAATAAAGAGTGTATTCCCATTTGTTCCCGCGAGAAACTTATGGGGAAAGACGCTGCATAGAAATCTTTTGAGGTGGGGACAAATGGCAACGCCAATATCGGGGACAAATGGGAACACCAAAATTCATATAAACATTCCCATTTGTCCCCGCCTCGTGCATGGCGTAGGTCACGTGAATTGGAGACAAATGGGAATACACCAATAATGCACCCATTATTGGTGTATTCCCATATTACTAATAATTACCAATAATGGGTGAATTCCCATTTATCTCCGCGGGGAACATACTACATAATAATATTTTACACAAATATCGGATGTATTCTCACTTGTCCCGGCCGGGAACAAATGGGAATAGACGCTGCATATAAACAATTCCCATTTGTCCCCACCATGGATGGCGACGGTCAGTTGGGGCCTTTCCCAAAATTTTCCTTGGCTCTAAAATACGCTGCAGTTGCATACCTATTCAGATTTGCCATCTGAGTGTGTATTACAAAAATCCTTCATGTAATTTATTCGAATATTCATTTCTTATTCGAAATTCTAAACGAATGGTTTATTCGCGAATAATTTATTCGCCCGCCGGGCTTAAGAACACGGGTACCCGTGTCAGCGTGTAACACGTGTATCGGGAGCTCTAGTTTAAATAGTACCTTGTTGCGAAATAAGAATGCGACTGGTCCTTCTTATTGTAAGTACTGTAACTCGTAAAAACTTAGCAGCGACTTATATTAAGAGGATAACCCGCAGTACCTATAACTCGGTCATCAATAGAAATATCATTTTTAGGGTTCCGTACCCAAAGGGTAATAACGCGACCCTATTACTAAGACTCTACTGTCCGTCTGTCCGTCCGTCCGCCTGTCTGTCACCAGGCTGTACCTATCTCATGACATGAGCCGTGATAGCTAGACAGTTTAAATTTTCACAGATGATGTATTTATGTTGCCGCTATAACAACAAATACTAAAAAGTACGGAACCCTCGGTGGGCGAGTGCGACTCGCACTTATCCGGTTTTTTTAATTATATAGGGGAGAGGGGGGCAGCCTGGTACACTTTTTACATTAATTGTCATAGTTCAAAATATTACTTATTGAAACCAGTTTTAAGCCTCTATACAATAACCTAAATTATTAACCAATGTAATTACTGTATTTGCACATATATACTTAATGCTAAAGATAATAGTACAAATTAGATTTTTGCAACTCAAGAAATAATGTTCGATACTGCCCCAAGAGTGGGTAGCTTTGAACTTACATGGGGCAGATTTGAAAAATGGGCTGTAACGGCAATAATATCGAGATATAGGGTAAAAGTGGGATAGATGCCCCAGGGGTATAGTTGCATTGATTGCAATTACTCTAGTTTCGCGAATGAAATAAATGTTATTTTATTTATCTATCGACAGACTCTGCAACTACAACTAAGTTGACCGTGTTGCATATCTCTGTGCAATTGCATGGGACGGCTAGGTGCGATCAAAGTTTTTGCGGGATAAATATCCTCTTTCTCGCCGCGGCATCTATCCTAAATGTAATTTACATGGATTAGGCAACTATCCCATATAGGGGATAGTTGTCCCAAAACTTAGAGCTCCGCAATAATCGCCAATACTCTGGAAATATCGAAGATAATGTTTATTCCTTTCATAAAATTAAAGATAATAAACCTAAAAGTATCTACCCGTTTTACAAATAAGGCATCTTGCTTTTTGTACTAAGAGATAACAAGTAATTACCCTACGCGTTTTTTTTATCTGTACTTGGCCCAGTTTGTCACTAGAAATAATCGTGTTAACAGTTTACACATAGTCTAATAAAACATGGTCTTCCATTCCCAGAGTGACACGGGCCTACGTCACAACAACATGGCCGCTATATATAGCGCTATCGCATATTATCATATAGCGCTGTCGCATGATGACGTAGGCCCGTGTCAGTTAGGTGACCTAGAAAAGACGGGAATGGAGTACCAGGCGGAGTATATTATTATACCATGAGTTTACACGTATAATTTGCAGTTACAACAGAGATGGGGTAGTTTTGAACATTCATGTTTTTTGGAGTGTTCATAGGTGCCTCAGTGGGGGTACCTTTGAAAAGTATTGAAATCTTACTAAAGCTACCCCCTTGAGGCAGTTTTGCACATATCATTTCTCAAAACTACCCCAATAATGTTTTAACAGCGGATTATATGAGTATTTATTATATTTTGGTTCTCTGTGATTCTCTTTATTTTTATAATTCCTTACCATTTTTACCTGTTAACAAATAAATAATATTATATTAAACATGACTAAACGTAATAAGTACTGAACCACTTAGTTCATGGAATTTAGGTAAATGCATTATTAGTATTTACTAAAATAACTAAAATATTATTACGGTTTCAATTTACATACCAAATGCCAGTCAATATCGGGGCAGTTCATGGTATAATAATATACTCCGCCTGGTACTCTATTCCCGTCTTTTCTAGGTCACCTAACTGACACAAGCCTACGTCATCATGCGACAGCGCTATATGATAATATGCGATAGCGCTATATATAGCGGCCATGTTATTGTGACGTAGGCCTGTGTCACTCTGGGAATAGAAGACCATGTTTTATTAGACCATGGGGCAGTTATGAACATTTCTTATGGCCGGGGTAGTTTTGAACAGACTGCTAATCAAAACTGCCTCCTATTTATTTTTCATAACTACCCCAACACTTACTTAAAAAAATAAACGTCGTTATTTTGTAGAAACATCGCAAATTTTGATTATTCATCCTTCGTCACTAAACATAATAGATTGTTCTATCTAATAAATTAAGTTTCACTAACCACTTCCTTCAAATACAGCCTGAGAAACCTTACAAATCTGCACAAATACCGCTAACGGGTAGCATCGAAAACAAAATAAGCTACTGGTTCGTTCATGTTCTGTCAAACTTCAAATATATCAGGTGACAGTTGTGTGGGTCGATGTTGCAAGCCCAAAATATGGATTTGTATCATTATCGCATCAAAAATACATTTTAAAACGCATTTGTTCTAAGCTGCCTCCAGTGATAGCTGCCCCCTTCTCCCCTACAGTTCAGTATGATGGAATATCGTAATAATGGGACACTGTGTGAATATTTTTGACACGTTGTAAAAGTGTTTAACTAAGAAAGAATCGGTAATAAGAAATATGCGAACTATGAATGCTTACTTCGGAGCCTGCGGCCTGTGGCGCGGATCGGCTTGAAGTGGATGGGCGTCAAGGGGAACACCAGCTGCATAGGAAGCGGCTCCTGCAGATACCCATCCTTGCGGAACCATGAAGCACCTTCCAAGTACAGCCCTCTGCATAATTTATAGAAAATACTTTTTTTAATTTGAGAACCCTTTGTTTATTTTGATAAAAACTGTTTTTATATTTCATTTCATTTATTGAATGCCAACCATGGTATTACAAGGTGCAGTTTACATATTATAATAACTAGCTGTGCCCGCGGCTCCGCCCGCGTGGAATTCGGTCTGTGTCAGTAAGCGGCTAATTACTAATCCTAATTTCTCTCCCTCTCCCCTGGAGGCGGAACTTGAAGTAAAGTTGACAGATGGATATGCTAGAGGACTGCAGTCCAGATAAAATATTTTACAATTAGGTACCACTAAATAAAACTACACTCCAAAATCAATAGTTTTTTTCGCCCTTATTCAAATTTTACACGTGATATAAACGCACAGTTAAACGACAGAGTAGTAGATGTATATCGGACGATACAGTAAGGTATACGCGCGCGAGCGAAAGCGAAGCGGCCTGCCTGGCTAAAGCGCCACTCACCGTGGTCTTCTTCAGACTCCTGAGGCAGACCACGGCCCCTTGTAACCTCAATGCGTTGCGAGACTTTCGCGAAAATTTGGATTTTTTTCTGGAAAGCATGGTAATGCGTATTAAATGCGAGTCCCAAATCGTTTGACTCCGCAAACGACCAGTGCCGTTTTGATGCCCTAAGCATTTCTAGACCATGGTGCCCCCTCTCCCTAGGCTCATCGAGATTACATTGATTTTTTTTGGTTAGTTGAGTGACGTTCATTGCCGCATTACAGCTGTGAATGGAAATTAGTCACATCATTTTATCACGAAAATTGACAGTGCTGCAGCAGTAACGTTGCAACAGCGTAATGCTGCTGCAGTCGCCATACCTTAGAAAGTGTTTGAAAACGCGAGCGAAGCGAGCGCGAAAATTTTTCGATTTAAAAACGCAATTTGATAGACAGTTGTACATTTTTACTTTTAGTATGGAAATCAGTCACATCATTTTATCACGAAAATTGACAGTGTTGCAGCAGTAACGTTGCAACAGAGTAATGCTGCTGCAGTCGCCATACTTTAGAAAGTAATTGAAAACGCGAGCGAAGCGAACGTGAAAATTTTTCGATATTAAAACGCAATTTGATAGACAGTTGTACATTTTTACTTTTAGTATGGAAATCAGTCATATCATTTTATCACGAAAATTGACAGTGCTGCAGCAGTAACGTTACAACAGAGTAGGTAATTCTGCTGCAGTCGCCACCCGAATGTCACTTTTATCATATCTTATAGTGTTTAGTAAAAGCGAGCGAAGCGAGCGCGAAAATTTTTCGATATAAAAAACGCAGTTTTTACCTTTAGTCCCAACCAGGCGCGAATCCAGGATTTCATGCAGAGAAGGGATGGGACGTTATTAGATGGGTATACTTGTACACGTATAAAAGTTTCATGTAGGTACCAGGTACCTACTCCACGACAATGCTGATGCTGATGCAGCCTGCGCTTTTTTTTGCCTACGGTTTTGGTGCCCCCTAGACGTGGTGCCCTAAGCAAGTGCTTATTTTGCCTAAAAGGGTTAATCTGGCACTGCAAATGACAGAGGTCAATGTTTTTTTTTCAAAGTACCTTGTATGAATATGGATTTGATATGGGTGCGATATAATTACGATTAGGTATAATTCATGATGGAGAAAATTAATAATTTTAAATAATTATGCAATTATACGCGTGTTGATAATTATGTGTGTTTATTTTACCACTATGTAACTATGTAAACTCATTTTTAGTTTTCTTTATTAATTAATGTTTACTCAGTTCCCCAATAGACTGTGCAATGAGGGGCAATTAATTTACTGTCGTTTAATTTTGTTGTATTATTAATTTATTAAATCAACATAATTATTTAATTATTTTTGTTGATATCCGTACCCCCTGTTCTAAACTTAGAGTTAATTTGGCAAAATCTTTCCTCGGTAGCTTATTCATGTCACAACGTACTAAATTCAGCGCCATCTGTTAGTTTACCAGGGTACTCAATAAAGGTAGCACATATTTGAAAAAAGTTTGCCCCTCCTTCCTAAGTAGCACCATAAGATTCAGGGGCAAACTTAAGTCAATCGAGTGTTGTGGCTACCCCCCCTTTTAAATGTTGAATTTTTATAGCCTATAACCTGGCCGGGGATTTTCTCGACAGATTAGTAAAGTTTTCATCAAAATCCGTTCAGCCGTTTTCACGTGATGCGCGTTCAAATAAACAGACAAACAGATAAACAGATAAACAGACAAATAGACAAAACATCTAAAAACTTTTGGAACGTGTTCTGTTATCGATTCTAAGTATCCCCAGTCAACTTTTTTTCAAATATCTTCCATGTACAGACTTTCGACCGTCTTCAGCTTTATTATATGTATAGATGTATAGATAACATTATAAAGTAGGGCGTGACAAATTTTGAAATATAACTTAACCTAGGGAAAAAATACAATTTACACTTAAAACTAATACATATTTTCCGATCCGTCGTTCATATATTCTTCGAGAGTGTAAAAAGCTTTAGATATTAAATATTTTTTTAGTTATGTAACAAAAGTCGTGTATTTCTCTTCAGCTACTATATGACTAGGTAAGTTGTTGTAGACTTCCATCGACATGGAATGTGGTCCGTTCGAGAACATTTTGAGTTTGGCTATTCCAATTGGCTATTTCATCCTGCCGGCGCCTACATTTCGTGTAGATACGACTGTTGAACAACTCGGAGGTATAAAGCAAATGGGTAAGACGCTCGAAAGAACAGAAGGTGCGACAGACAGTGCAGGCTGGTTTATCTAGGCTTCAGCTAACGGATTGTGTGTCACGGTATGTCTGTATGAAAAACACAGACCATACCGCCTATATTATTGACTTAGGGTCGGTTGCACCAAACTGTTCGTATCGTTAAAGAGTTCGCAAAATTTTTATGTATGGAAAGTTTCATAGTAAAGCGCCGGGGCGCGCCGGCTGACGTTGATCAGTCTGTCAAATGTGGTTGGTGCAACTGGCCCTTATTCTATCTAAAGGATGATGTTCCGCTCCCATACAAGTATGGCCCAACACTCGCTAAACATGGTTGGTATATTGTTAGGCTCCAAACATGAAATGAAAGTCCCGATAGTTATTAGAAATTCACGGACACTTCACAGAACATTATAAAAGCGGAATTTCTCTACGATTTTGAGGTTAAGAATTCTGCCTTGTATCGAGCCATTGTTAAATATGATTATGTCTTATTACAAGGAAATAAGGTGCCGTAAATAGTGTAAACATATCGATGATATTGGGCGTTTAAAGGCTGTCAAGGAACAAAAATCGAATGAGTTGGTATTAGGTTATTACATTTTTTTTAAATAAAATAATATATTTAATACAACTTCCTTAAATGAATAAGACATAGCATGCGATCCGGAATAGACTATAACAACTAGAGCTGTTTTATAGTAAAAAAAAATATAGCATTAAATGTAAAACCAATCACTTAAGTAAACATATTTACTTCAATTCCAGAGAGAGCACAAATACAGTAACAATCACAGGATTGTTATAATGAATTCGATAAGTAACTCATTCCAAAAAAGAATGTTTCATAAACAACCCATACAACCATTTCCAGTCGCCGTTACGACGCGGTGTTGACACATCTTGTGTCGACACCGTCTGTTTCGGTCACAATTCCAGTCGCAGAGTCGTCGCCGTGTCGACACAGTTACCAGAAATGGGGAAGGGTCGACACATGACACAAAGTGACATAAAGTGTGGTCGCCGTGTGCACACATTGTTTCGGGTTTGCGACTACTTTATGCCAAAATCATTCGTTCATTCGTTCATTTTGTTCCTGTCAAATGGAAACTGTCAGATGGAAAAATACTTAAATAAAAATAAGTGACATTAATACGCCATCTCTAAAACGGATTACAAGACGTAATTATATATTGTTTGCATTAATATTACAATAGGACTTAAATTATTATGGGGAATTAAACTGCTCGAGTGATTTGATAAACTAAGTGTAATATAATCAACGCGCCACCACATTGTTTTAGTTTAGCCGGAAATGAAATTGTTTACTTCTCAGTGCCTGTGTTCATAACTATGTTATTTGAAGCATTTTTAGTACTTCGATGCGTATACTATACTTAAATAACAGAAATAACGCTTTACATACTACGAAACTTGTTAATTATGATGTACATATAAATATGGTTTAAGGCTGAGAAATATTGCAGTCACAAAGTAGTTGCAATGTTTCGACTTTGTGTCGACTCTGTGTTGACACATGACACGCGCTGTCAAAAGTAATAACAAAGTTACTGGTATGTTACTGGATTTGCAAAATGGCTCCTTGTGTTGATTTGTTTTCAGATATTCTCAAAGTGTAAAAATTCCGTGGTCAGAGATGGGCATTAATCGATTAACTGTTTATTCGACTAATTAATGGAATAAAAAAAGTTAATTCTCAAATTTTAATCGCGATTAGTTTAGTCGACCTAACATAGATTGAAATTGAATTAATCTGAATATTAATCGAATAAATTATCGATTAAATCTCGATTGAAAGTTGATAGGGGGCCATTTTTGTACGTAAAAATAATATAAATGTCTTGCATGCAGATGGTAGCAAAACACTTTGTCATAAAAGTCGAGATGGGTGTCGATATATAGGTTTTAGGGAGTGCCGATTTCGAAAATAATGACCATTTTGGAATCCGAAATGGCGGCCATGCACTGTGTCATAAAAGTCGTCATGGATGTCGTTTTATACGTTTTAGGGGGCCCCAATTTTGAAAATGATGACCATTTTGGAATCCAAAATGGCGGCCATGCACTATGCCATAAAAGTCGTCATGGGTGTCGTTTTATAGGTTTTAGGGGGCGCAGATTTCGAAAATGATGACCATTTTGGATTCCAAGATGGCGGCCATGCACTATGTCATAAAAGTCGTCATGGATGTCGTTTTATAGGTTTTAGGGGGCCCCGATTTAGAAAATGATGACCATTTTGAAATCCAAAATGGCGGCCATGCACTATGCCATAAAAGTCGTCATGGGTGTCGTTTTATAGGTTTTAGGGGGCGCAGATTTCGAAAATGATGACCATTTTGAAATCCAAAATGGCGGCCATGCACTATGTCATAAAAGTCGTCATGGGTGTCGTTTTATAGGTTTTGGGGGGCGCAGATTTAGAAAATGATAACCATTTTGGATTCCACTTTTATGACAAAATACGTAGCCGCCATCTTGGATTATAAAATGATCATCGTTTTCGAATTCTGCACTCCCTAAAACCTATAATTCGACATCCGTGACGACGCAAGTTATCTTTATTTTCAGATCTAACAAATTGCTACAGAATACAAAGGACAAAAAAGAAGCGAGGAGGTAATGAAACAAGCAAATATACAGATGATTCCTCGACGCAATTGGGTGATTCTTAAATTGTGTCCAGATTTTTTTTGTCATAAAAGTTTTTATTTTTCACATATTACTCTCACAAGTTCCGTGACATTTCGACCTTGTAATTTTTTAAGTAAATGTTTTTGTTTATCTATGAGGATCTCACTAGAATAGTATAATCAAGGTATGTTTATATTTGATGAATGAAATAGTAACGCAAAAAAAAAAATATATTTGTGTCTTATATTATATTCCTGCCGAAGACTTTTATTTTACCTTTTCCTTCTACACAAGTTTGGCCAAGTAATAAGAATTTAGGGCTCTCAATTTTATTTTGACTTCTACAACAGTAAAGCTACGAGGCCATGTTTGGTATCGTTTTCGTATAAATTCGCAGTACCAAATTTAGTTAAGGTATCACATTGACACCATTCCGAAGTAAAAACATATAAACTTATTAAAATACTTTCTTTTAAACTCCTCTTCACGCTTAAACTGCTGAACAGTTTTAATTTAAATTTGGTACACATATATTTTGAGTCCCGAGACAGGATATAATAAGTTATCTCAAAAATCATCCTTTAAAGGTGTGAAATGAGGTGTAGGGGGGAATTCAGAATTGACTTCTTGAAGTTAGTACTGTTTAAGTTTAGGTTTGAAGTCATGTTTTTTCATCATTTTTAACTAAATCAAAGATGTAGACCATCCCAAATTTCATATAAATCGGTTCAGCGGTTATTGATTTCCCGTACAAATTTCCACGCCACTTTTCACACCTTCAAAAGATGATTTTGGTTATAAGATCTATCCTATGTCCTGTTCCGGGACGCAAACTATTTCTATACCAAATTTCAACGAAATCGGTTCAGCGGTTAAGCGTCAAGAAGAATTTCAAAAAACCGGCCAAGTGCGAGTCGGACTCGCGTATTAAGGGTTCCGTACATTAAGTCCGACTCGCGCTTGACTGCACATTTCTAATAGGTTTTCCTGTCGTCTATAGGTAAAGAACTATTTTGTGTATTCAGACGGACATACATACAGACGCACGAGTGATCCTATAAGGGTTCCGTTTTTTTTCCTTTTGAGGTACGGAACCCTAAAAAGATTTATTTTTATTTTGTGGAATGGTGTCAATGTGATATCTTAAATGGATTCAGCACCCCAGATTTATACGAAAACGATACCAAACACGGCCTAGCACCTTCACTGATATAGATATATCAAGATAAAATTGAGAGCCCTAAATAAACTTTCAAGAGCGGATATCTCAAAAACTATTCAACATATCGAAAAAATTGACTGAATAAACTTGTAACAAATTAAATTAACTTTCATTTTGTATAAGTGGCCATGTCGCTGAGATGCATAGTTTCCGAGATATAATCGAAAAACGGGAAAATGGGACCTTCAAAGCCCCCTCTCTCCCCCCCGCTCAAGGGCTATGGCCGGGGACTTTTGATATGTTCACCTCCTAACTTGTCAAACCGAGTTACGGAGTCAAAAATTGTGTTCCGAGCATTTCCCTCTACAACTTTTAGAGCATTCGTTGCCTGACCTAAGTAGCTTATTGAATTTCTTTAAAAACTTTTCTGTAAAAGGTTGACGGGTGTTGGGTGTTTATATGGTTTCGGTCGATTATTATCATTTGCATTGCCCATGATGACTTACTAGAATTACGAGCACACGAGACACTAATAGTAGTTTGACAAACCTTGGTTTTCAAGAGGTATTTTATATTGACATTTGCTGTCACAAATTTGCTGTCAGATTTAGTCGCAAACCGCACGCAAAGTGCACACAAATGTGTCGACACCTTGTTACGGAAAAGTGTAGACACGGCGACGACACTTTGTTTCGAAACAATTCTAGACACATTGTGTGGACTCTGTTACGACACATCTGACATTTAGTTACCACTTTGTGATTCTGCGACTGGAATGGTTATATGGGAAATGTTTGCCTAAAAGGCACTTAATAATAAACTTAATATATTTCAAATAAGTTAGAATTCCTATTTTGTAGGTTTATCATTTACCTAGGTAATTTATAAAAAAAGTTAGATATATATTTTTCCCTTTATTTTAATGTATTTTTAAGTTTTAACCTATTTTCGTGTTATTCATACCCTGATATTAGGTCCTTACCTATGAAATTGGCGTTTTTGTTCATAGATATAAGTCTGATCCTAGTTTTTTTTTTTTTACAAAAGTACATACACAATTACAATAAAACTACAGTGCACTCAATAAACAACGATTTTACATACAATTAATTGTTATTTTTTATTGTTAAGTGTTCAGAATTAAGCCTTGAAAATAGGTCTTTTCATGTGCTGTCGGTTCGAGTATTAAAATTACTTATATTTTTCTAATGGTACCAATTTTCAAGAAATGGAGATATTGAAAACATACCTTAAAGGTGTCAAAAATTACTGGAAAAATTTTGTTTGGTTTGAATTAGCCATCAAAAAAATATCCGCAAAATTAATTGTATGGAAATTCGTGTTTCGTTGAAATTCTCCGAACAAAACGCCAATTTCATAGGTAATGACCTAATATTAAATAAGGTTTTATTAAAAAAAAAACAATTTTAAAGAAGTAAAAAACGACTTCAGTGGGGAAAGCCGGTGAAAGCTAGATGTAAATTGGTGCTCTTCTAGATTTCATAAAATACTATCAAATAAATATGTAATAATTAATATGAAAACACAATCCATAGCGACTCTATTCGTTCCATATTCGTTCGTTATTCACTTTTGACCATGGTATAATAATATACTCCGCCTGGTACTCTATTCCGAGATTCGCGTATGACCTAACTGACACGGGCCTACGTCATCATGCTGTTTACAGGTTCTCAAACTTAATAATGTGGGAGAATTTTAACCAACGGTGAAAATTATTTTAACGGCATTAATAATAAGTTATTCATGTAGAAACATAGTAAAATACAACAAATCTAATGTATTAAATTAAGCTTTATTTATATATACAAGACAAACGTTTGAAAAACTAATTCACAGTTACACATTAATTACCAAGCTTACGACGTGAAAAGTTTGGAAAACACTGCGACTGCTGACACTGAGCGAGAAGGAAATAACAATTAACACGCGTTCGACAAGGATGACGGTCAGGGCATGAAGTTATCTAGATCCGAATTGTCAAATGTGACAGCGCTATCCTGTGTTGCCAGTAATGTAAACAGAATTACCCGAACGTCTGAAATTACTTTCGTGAATCGGAAGATATTGCTAACGAATAATTAAAAATGACGTGTTATTGTAAAATTTAAGATAAAATACATATAAATGAAAATTATAAAATTATAAAGAAATATTTTAACTTATTAACCATAGGTATAATGTACCCATATAACATGTTATGTTGAAATAAAGTGGCAATGTTATTGTGACGTAGGCCCGTGTCACTCTGGGAAGAGAAGACCATGTTTTATTAGACCATGACTTTTGACGTAAGTCATTTGGGTATGTTACAATTAAAGTAATTGGAATAAAAAGTTTTTACTGTATCGCAGTTCTTTTTGCAATTTTGATACTTAGTGCTTAAAACAGTATGTCGTTAGTGGTATGAATGTTTTTCTTTGAAGTGAGCGTTATTAGCATCAACAGGAATATCGTAGAAAAGTATTTTGCTACCATACTTTTTTGTTTGGCTCTGGACGTCCATTTATGAAATGTGTTGATTTGGTTTAATTACTCTTTAACTTATTTTCTTTACTAAGAAGTGTCCGTTGGAATCTAATATATGTATGAGATTGTAAGAAATATGATTAAATTTATCGTATATATAGCATGCTTATCGGATCGTAGGCCAAATTTGGCATGATCCTTTGTCTGCAACTAAAGTGACTTAGGTTAACAAACTAACCTGATGTAGACACCGCCATCCCGCGGCGGACGCACGAATGCGGACTCATCCATAGGCATCACCGTGAACTCCCAACACAGCGTATCTATAGGCCAACTTTCTCCACGCGCAGTTGTCTGTAAGGTAAGGGCCGTTTGAGAGAGGGACTCAACAACAATAAACAACTATCAATATAGACACGCGGTAAAGGTCAAAGAAAAAGGAACTGGCGACGCAGAAACCGTGTGTAGGTAATATTACACGAACCATTTCAAGCCACTTTTGACCCCTTCACAACTTGAAACCTACCTACACATGAAATTTGGCACGTTTATTCTAGCCCCTTAGCTTGTCTAGAACACATAATTTGTATATTACGGAGTAACCATAGGTTTCAATGAACCGTCTCAAACCACCAATGAATCATGATATCCTTATTGGTATTCGGCCCAATGTGAGGTCTTGAACCATCATACTTTTCAAGATCTTGAGAATGCCAGTGAGCGCAATCAGCGCCGGCAGCCAGTTGGGCCACAATAGGCCTGTTGCAAGTAACAAAGAATCATGGAAATAATGGTTTCAACGAAACATATATGTTAATATGATTCTAAAAAATGGCCCAATCTCAGTATAAACTGAAGGATTATTAATATATTCAATAAAATAAAAGTGCAAAATTCTCCAATCGGCCATTTTTACTGAAACGGCAATCAGAAACGTTCTAAACAGTGACGTCATCAATCCATAACATATTTCTTAGAGCAACATAGACAACCTCATTGACCGAAATCTATACGTGGGCACCAAAGAGTTCGAAAGGTGCAAAAAAAATGTTATTTCGCCACTAAACATTTATTACGTCCAAAAAATATTATTACACGATATAAAGTAGATATCTATTTGTTATTATTTAAATAAAATGCTAAATAATACGATATTTCAACAACAAACTTTTTTAATTATTTGGCTGAATGGAACTATCATTGCCATGTTGGCTGTCGTAACTAGAAAAAATGAAAAATTAAAAGTAAAACCGGCGTTCGGTGATTTTCACTCAAAATTTACATGTATCTAAATAATCCATCTTAAACTGCAACCGTGTGAGAGTTTTTGTGTAAAATGAGTTATTGTGATAAATTTTTGTAATGTATTTATCATCCCTAATCGTAATATATGGTGCTGAATTAACAATATCATTCGGATTCAAGGGAAATTCGTAACTGTAAGTATGTAAACAATATCTAACACCCTACCACCAACTAAATGATGACGTCACAAATGGCATGCGAGGCGTTTTCGCGCGAAGTTTAAACTAGTTATAATAAAATGCAATTATCTATGTTAAATCTTATGAGTATAACTGAAATATAGTGTTTTTCGCTATGATCTTTTATATGAAGATGTGTTATACACGTTCCAAAATTGAAGCACTCACCTCGTGTCATGTGTACGAGTTTGTCTCAGTCTGCCTGACGCAAGCGCGAAGTGTACACCGGTTAATACTTTTCCACAAATAACGTGTATTAAGCAACAAAATGCCGACCTGCGTTATGTTGAAATGCTCAAATTATCCGCGGAAGCGCAAAAAAATTGACGGCGTCACATATCATTCGTAAGTAAAAGCTGAAATAATCCGTTTTTCTTCGGTTTAATCTTGAAAGAAATAAAGCTGGCCGCCATTTTCGCTGGCTGACAGAAAGAGATAAGTTTATGTTCTTATCAGCGAGAATGACAAGGACGCACCAACTGCGTACATAGATTATCATAGCAGAGGTGTCATGGTAAGTTGCATTCATTGTTTGGTGCTTGTCGTACAAATAAGAGAAGTAAATTTCAACTGTAATATTATAGTTTTTAACTTGCACGCATTTTTTCTTGTAATTAATTACAACAATTGGCAAATTAAAGATTATTATTGTCCGGGTCGCGTCAATTAAGTAAATAGGTACCTATATTGCTGTTTATACAAAGATTACTACAAAATTATTTTACAAAAGTATTTTTTTTAGGCATTTCATTTTCTCACACAATAACAATTATTATAACATAACATTGTTAGTAAAATAAAAGGTTTTGTTGTTATTGAATTTGCTTTTTTTTTAACTCGGTTTCGTGGAAAGGAATATTGTTTATTTACATAGTTATATATTTTTACCGCTTTATTTACATTTGCGTATGAACTGTGCTAGTACCAGTATATATCACTTGATCAAAGGGAAGGTGAATGTTATTAATAGTATTCACGAAATAGGTAGAATCCAGTACATATAAAATATAAAAATACGGGGTGAAATTTTAACCACCATACATACATACTCTGCGTACTGAACCAGCCAAATTTTTTTTTGTTACAAAAGTAACAATGATATGTATATAATATATTTTATTTACATAACTAAATGTGAAAACTTTTTACTTCGGTAGCGAGTACATTACTACATAGAACTGCACTAAAATGATTTGCACCTTCTGTCAAACATCTTATTCTTTGATATTTTTTTTCTTAATAAGTTTTACGGTTCGCGCCATCTCCACTATTTGCCGTCGCGTTATGGTGGTATCACTGATTTACCAAATTTACGCGCAAGTGACAAACACTAGCCGTCTCTTTTTTACTTAGGTTTTCTTTTAATTGTGCCGTCTCTTTTACGCATTTGCGTATGAAGTTGTAAACAAATATTGTAACTGATGCTGCCGTGACGTTGGCAGCATTGGTTAGCATCATTTTTTTCGCTTGATATGTTAGTGTATGGGATATCTACATATAAAAGATCATAGGTTTTTCGGAACTAATACAAGTGTACCGACGATATTAAAAGGGTTTTCAAAATTTGTCATCAGGCCTATTACCTGCATGACGGCGGTGAGGAAACCGGTGGGGGCGACCAGCGAAGGCAGCCAGCACAGTGTGGGCGGGGAACGAGGCGCGTTGGCCCACGCGGAGAGGTGCGCCCCGCGCAGGAATAACTCGCGGCACCACGATCCTAGCGGCTTCATGGAGGGTCGAGCTGCGGAGTTATTGAGTAAAAATCACCATTTAGGCTAGGCTGAACATTAATCTGTGTATTTTTACAGCGATGGAAAATGAAGAACATCCACTAGCTCGTACCTTTCTGCCAGAACGTGGGCACTTTACCCTCGAAAATGGAGTTATACATGATCTCTAGCATTTCTGACATCACCACCAGACCCTCGATTGCGCGCCTCAGTTCCTGCAATGCAGAGCTAGTTGTTTATAACCATGATGTGTTTAAATTTAAAACATGTAAAAATATGACTTTAATATAACATATTTTCCCAAAACAGAATGACGCATGTGGGCATTATGAATTCATGATATCAGGCAACCTCATGCATTCCATATCCTCCACGTCGGCTTACCTTAAGTCCTGAAACAATAGTGTTGATTAGAACGTTAAAGTAGCCGATCTCCTGCAGCAGAGAGACGCACATTGGCATCACGATTTCGGGACCCATCATGCGCTCGGTGGTGTCCATGTCAATTTTGTTTGGCAGCTTTATCATCATCTCCATAGCCAATTCGTCAACCTGCGGGAGAAGTTGATTAGCCAGCTCTAAGTACTCGAGCGGAGCAACGGGCAGGTATACTTAGTAGTTTGAATCAGCAAAATGCTAAACAATGAGAATAAACGTGCAAGCTTAACGCAGATGTCTCTGCAATCATTGAAAAATAAAAACAAACCATAGACTACCGACTTTTGTAAATTTTGGGTTCAGTTGGACCCAGTGTAATCTGTGGGTTTTTATCCTTATTGGTTTAGAAAATTCTGCGTTTCAAATGACACAATAAGTATTAAAGGTTCTAACTCGCCGTAGCAATACATAATACCTAGATTCGATGGCCTAACTTTACCTTCTGATCTTCGCCGCCACCTGCGCCTCCTCCGCCGGTGGAAGCGAGAGAAAACAACGTCGAGCACAATATAAGGGCGTCCTGAAAAACAAAACGAATATTTCCATGATGCGTCTGTCTAAAGTAATCAAACAATACAAAACCCACATTGATTTGTAGTGTTCATGTAATCAAGAAGTATAGCGCCCTGATAACTGACCTGAGCGAGCGTGGCTACGTCGGCTGAGGCGTGCTGGCCGACAGACTCGGCGCGCTCGTAGCCCGGCCATAAGTCCACGAAGTCACGGTACGACTCCAGGCTGCCGTCCCGGGGTATGTGGTACGCGGGGATGGTCGCTAGTCTAAAAGTCAGATAGCAAGGTTGGGTTTTCATTATAAACTTAGTAGGTACAATATTCACCGTCTTGCTACTTAAAGGCCGGGCACGGAGGCGGAGGGAGATCTCTTGAAAATGAATAGTCGCATTTTCTCTATACTTTAAAGGCATTCCAATGATTCCATACCATTATGCCGGTATATTAATGCCTCCTGCCTCCTGTTTCCCAGCTTCTGTACTAGTACACGAAACTTTACCTATAGAAATTTATATCCAGAGCCTCCTCGCAGAAGAACTGGTTGATATAAGCAATAAGCACGCGTTTGTCCCAATCGTCAGTGATGTGGCCTCCATAGTTGATGATCGCGAACAGATATCGCAAAGCATCCCACGGGACTTCTTCGTATTGTTCTAGATAGTTGGCCAGCAGGTTATCGGATACCTAGGAGATATAATGTTTGTTTAAAATAAGTTTTTGGCAAAAATGTCATTTTTAGTACAAGCTTTTATCGCTGACTGTACTTTTCTTACGACAGACAACTAATACTCATCGAGACAATTCTAAAAACCCCTAAAACAATTAGGTTGCGTTGTTTCATCACAGAGTTCCTATGGCCACCTCCTGTCTCCATCATCAGATCAGCTCGATGGTACCATAATATTGCATTGTCATCCGATTTATAGATGCATGCAAAATTTTAGCTCAGTCGGAAACAGGGAAGTGGATCAAATTTAACTTGCAAGATTTGATTACAGACAGACAGACAGACAACGATCAGGTGAAAGTAAATAAAAGCTTGTAAAATAGATAAAGCTAGTTTTATATTTACATTAGTACCTCATTAGTACCTGTACCTAATTTTATTACAAGTAGGTACGTACGTACTGAAGAAGCCATGAATTTTTAAGGGCAATATTAATGTTGACGAGTTATTAATGCCACAACATTAAAATCGATTGCCTAAAATACATTCAAGGGATTGAGAACGTCTGAGCGATTATTCATGTAAAGCTTTGTGTTTGGTCTTATAAGAAATCTATTAACCCTTTACCAGGCTAAGGGATATATATTTCCCACATACGGCACTTCAAACATGTCTTCTATTTTCGATGAGTAAGTCTGACATTCGATTGTCATTTTTGAAATGTCAGCCTGGTAAAGGGTTAAACTAATGTGTTGTGTTGTTGTTGGGATTATAGTTACATCAAAGTCCGCGTCATTAAAGCTGTACACAGCATTATAGCCGAGCTGTCGGAAGCGCTTTCTGGCGATAAGCGAACAGTGGAAGAACGAGACGCAGAACAGCAGTCTCCGGTATTTGGGCGTGGCCTCGTCGAACTTGTCCTCGTTCATGTTTGCGAACAAGCGGACCATATTGCCTTTTAGACCCTAAAAATAACATTATTATAAGACAAATGGTAACTGGATTTGATTAACGTTACGAGAATGTGTCTTTAAGTCATATGTATATTGTTTCACACCATCAGTTTAATCACACTTATGTAATTCCAGAGACCGATCGCCATGTGCCTCAGTCAAGTAGGTACCAATCTAGAAATACATCACTATCTATAATATTATTTTGGGGCAGTCCATGGAAGCGCAGTGAGCTGAGCCAAACGCACGACAAGGGACATTCTGCAAGCATCATGAACCTATGGTGGTTCGGTAGTCGCCATGTTTCTCTGCAGCTTATACTCGTACAGCAGGAGTTTATCGTCAGGCATAGAGATCTACAGTCAGAATCTCAGCTGAATTCTGGAGTTGACCTGGCTGCGCATGAAGCCGAGCCATTCGCACGCCAAAAGGCAGTTGACGAGGAATACGCACTTGTGGTGGTTCAGTCGTCATCTTAATACTTCTCTGCAGCACGTGCAGCGGAAACTTGTCGTCTGGCATAGAAGAGAGCCACAGGCGGAATCTAGGATGAATCTTAGGGTTGTCTAGGCCACGCAGAGATCCAAGCCACGCACACGCCAAGTGACAGTTAGCGAGGAATACCCAGCCGCCTTCCCTCATGCCGGTGGCTAGCATCCTGCAAGGGAACGGATTACTTAGATGCATACATATTTCAATTGGAAGAGTACTGAATTCTGATTACAATTAAATAAATAATATCTAAGACCTTAGTGACAACTGGTACAAAATACTGGTGTGGTGGTATTATACTACCTGGTGGCAGTTGGTGCTTGGCCCTGTCCCAAACTGAGCGACTGGAACTTGTCAAACATTTTCATCTCCGTGGCGAGCTGGATGAGTGCAGCCGTGGGGTCTACGCCTGGAGACAACACGAAGAGCAACGACGTCTTAAACGATGACTCTTCCCAGGATTGCTGTAATACAGTTGGATATGAATCTGTTTTATACTTACTGCATCCTTCTTAGAAGGGCGAGTTCGCTATCTAAATAACACCGCATTCGGCTACATAGCCGAGATTATAAATGCGTCTTCTATAATGTTGAGTCTAGCAGCCTTAATGAAGTCTTTGTTTGGCATTGCTGTACCTAGTGAACCACGGGCATTTCAAAGAAGCAGTTTAATAAATAATGTCGAGTTCATATACGTTATACGTCTTTTCTTCCAAACAAAGAACCCGAACCGAATAAAAAGCACTGCGACTTTCAAGAAGACAGCAGAATATAAACTTGCTACCTTTAATTTTATTTTGTACCTTAATATCCAGAACAGGTGGTTCTACATAGCGCGGTCCCAGCACATTGACGACGAAAGTAGTAATGCAAGCAGACACACGGTCCACCCGTAGTGAACGAATCCAGAGAATGCGTTGGAAGTCGTTCATTGTGTCGTTCCAATCACCTGAGGAATATAAGTTAGCCTTAGTGGTGATACGTGCATTTTCATGACAGAATCATAATAAAATGAGAAAAGAAGATACTTCATTCAATAGAAAATTAGCGCCTCAGGCGCACTAGAGCCAATATCTAGCATCCCATGGAAACCCCACTTTGTGTTGTGGTATTTTTTATTACATCAAGAAAAATGTCTGACACGATCTACTTATATTTACAATACAATACAATACAAGTATTTAGATTCCATTTTATATTCTAGTTTAGCAATACAAGCCAATTATTTGACGAAGAGATTGTTCCTACAATACTTATTGAACAGATACCGTCGTGAACCAATTCAATTTGACGGACCTAAAAGCGGCTGCGTCTCGGGCTCAGGGTGTAAGTACCACTCCTTCCACTCCTTGGAGAGTACCTCGAAGGTCTCGATGACGCCGTGGAAGCCTGGCAGCTTATCCATCTCGGTTAAGTTGTCCCAGCAATCATCAGGTAGCCAATCTGAAAGGAGATCCTATTCAAAATCTGATATAAGAATAATAACCAGAACGTGTCGTCACTACTCGTGCTGTTATCAATGCAGCTAGTTGGCCGAAACCATAGAGTGCTCACTCCATACATCAATTTTAGTACCAAAACGACTATTATTTTTGTAGTTGACATCTATCATCGAGTAGTGGAATTATCTGCTACTTGACAATAGATGTTGCAACGACCGAAAAGTCTAATGCTCTACAATTTTCAGCTAATATTATAACCGGATTAACCGGAACTATATTTTCAACTCCTTCTGCTTTTAATATTAGTTGTAAATTGTTGTTCTATACCATTTTCGTTACTATAATATATATTTTTATATACAATCAACAACCCTATTCGACTTAAACCTTATTGTGTCTTTTTTCTTTTTTTTTCTTTGTTTGATTCTTTGCTGTAAGTTTTCTTTGCGACAGTAAATGACTTTTCATATTTTTTACCGCCTGCGGGGAGTGTATAATTGCTTATGAGTTATCGACCAATGAAACTGAACATTTGTGCCAAATCAAGAAAGAGTTTAAGTTTCGAGTCTCATCAAGTCTCACTAGTAGGATTGTCTGGTTGTTCGGAGCGGTCCAGCACGACGCCACCTTTCAGCAGAAACAGGTACTCGTTGTAATCCATCTTGCCCGATTGGAACAGGATGCGCGAAACGATGTGGAAGGAGAGCAGCAGCTTGTGCCGCTCGAAGAGGGCTCGACACGTATTCCTGAGGATTGAGAGGGATTTGGAAAGGACTGGCAACAAGGGCAGCAATTAAAGGTTTCATCGATGCTGAATATTTCTAAAGTTCACGTTTGAGGCTTAGGTTAATCGCTAATAGGTTATCTGCTTCGATATACATCATTTAATCCTTTACCAGGCTGGGGAAATATATTTCCCACATATGGTACTTCAAACATTTTTGTTCTATTTTCTATGAGTAAGACTGACATTCGATTGTCATTTTTGAAATGTCAGCTTGGTAAAGGGTTAATAATCTCTAATGGCTATACTGTACGTGTATACAAGTAATATTTCATCCGCAGTCTTAGTCTTAGCTTCAAACTTCTAATTTTGTGGATGAAATGGAGGTTTGATGAGTGGGCTGATGCTGATATTTTTTGCGGTTTAAGGTTATAAATTTTATGCAGATGACCGCTTTCACCAAACCCAAGCTATGTGAAAAATATTATAGATAACAAGAAATTATGAGCGTTTTTTGTACTGTTATTTTATGCTTGACAATGACAATCTTATTCCTGCAAGATGTTTTTGGAAGGAGGATGAGAACTAGGTACCTACAGGTACCTACTCAAATAGTAAGTAGGTAAACAACTTACTTATACACAGAATAGGTGTGGAACTCATTAAGGTTGTTTATGCGTTCGTCCAGCTCCGAGTTCTTGGCGCTGCGGTCGATGGAGTAGTTGAAAAGGTCGATGTAGGCGTCAAGAGAAAACTGGTACATAGGGTCGATACGGGATAGGTCGTTTAGCGCGAAGAACAGCACGGACGCGCGTACTGCCACTGGCACGTAACCCTATATGCGGATAGTTATTTAAAACAAGACTGCTATAATTATTTGTTTATTTTCCGCGGTTAAGAGGAATAAATCAAAGGATAGAACTCATACAACAAAAGACACTAGTAAAGCGCTACAATTTAACGATATATAGAATTGCGTTGATGTCTTTTCCAGAAAAAAAAACCTGATATGTATAGTGACTCATTTTTATTATTCCTGAATACATTGCAGTTGAATTTGACGGTGAATAGTTCAACAAGAGAGGGCTCGTAGAGATAACTAGGTACTCATAAATTTTAGCTCTTCAAAAAGAAAAATTCTATACACGAACCTGTCTGGCCGTGTCGATTTCCTTCTCAGTGACCTGCGAAGTAATAAGCGCCTCCTTCACCTCCAATGAGGTCCGCTGCGAGGTTTGCAGCGTCACAAACAGTTCTTCGTTCTCCAGGAGGGGTACTTGGGACTCGTACATGATGCGAAGAAGGTCGTTCTCCAGGTCCACCTAAGTTACATGTACATGGTTGGGAGAGTCGATAATTGACAGCTTAATGTGTATTTAATTGCACAAACGGGTCTACCGCGATGTAATGTCATTACCCGTAACCCCCGTAGACCCGTTTGTGCAATTAAATATGTGTACAAAACGCGAGAGTTTAAAAGCTTAGGTAATGTGTGCTGAAACTATGGCTTTGGTAGTCGCCATCAGATATATCGAAGTGGCCAAGGTATTACCTATCAATTTATCATGACAGAGTGCGTGTTCAGATGATTTTGCCGCTCCGATATACGAGTATCTGATGGCGACTGTACTGTGATATCTAACTAGGCTTTATACTATAGGTACCAAGCCGGTAATATTTCAACATAAGTAGTTGTATTATATAGTTGAAGAACAGTCAACGACTAGTATAATTTATCATTTTTATCAGCAATACATGTAAACTCACAAGGATCTTCTTATTATTGGCGATGGTGGTGACGAGAGTGTCCTTCATAATCTCAAGCTGCGGGCGCTCCTTCCGCACCACAATACTTAACAGCTGTGACGTCAACCCTTGCTCTTTTACAGCAAAGTTCACCATCGTCGTCTTCGTGAGGGTTTCGGGGGTATAAGTCGGGTTACCTCAAACGAAGAATAATTTTTCCAAGTTAGCATTTAACTTGACCCTTCAAGAATAAACCTTATGTCAAGAGGTAGGTAGAGTTAGACCAAACTAACTCTGCAGCGCAATTTGACAACCACTTTAAATAATATGGCAAATATGGCAATGTATTCTATATTATATATAGCATAAAACGTCATTAATGGTAGTAGGTACACTAACCAGTTTTTTTCTCAGATTTGGGAATTTTTATATTATTCCTGCAAAAAATAATCTATCGAGCTTAGTAGAAGAAAAAAAGTGTCCCATAATTATAATACATTTTTCGTTCTTTCCATTTCGTTACCGTCATCATTTCGTTAAAGCCAATATGTAGGTATAAATGGTAACGGATAAGAAATAAAAATCTCGTTTTTTCCCCCCGAATTAGTAAAGTAGGAATTGAGAATAATCAATTTATTACTGTGCTTTTCATTTAGCTACGTTAGTTTCCAGGTTTTGTAGTTTTGTAATTCTCCTCTTTGTAAAAGAAGCAGGGGTTATTACACTTATTCCGTACAACTACGGGGTCCTGCCAATTCCTAGACGGTCACATCACTCACATCATGGCCAAAAGTTTTAAATGCAAGACAGAGATAAATCACATTCAACCATAAGAATGTGATTTATCTCTGTCTTGCATTTAAAACTTTTGGCCATGATGTGACCGTGTAGGAATTGGTAGGACCCCTCTAGTGGGGTCAGCACAGTTCTAAATGTATGAGAAATCTACATTAATTCGCACATCAGAGATTTTTTGAGATGTGATTACCTATGTTATAAATACTATATTTTGAAAAAAATCTCCACAAAATATGTCATATTTTTTTAAATAAATCCAAATTATTATTAAAATGGAAAAATAAATCAAAACATGAATTCCCACACTCGATTTTTTTTTGTATGTTGTTCTCAAACATACTCATTATGTATTTATATTTTGTCCCAACTTGACACTGAACCCTGCCCCCATAATTTCCGTTATTAAAAATATTATTTACATAAAAATAACAACTACTGTGTACATAACAATTACATGTTAATTAAGCTCTGTATATTTACTATATTCTACAAAAAAATCTCCCACGTAAATTAATCCATTTAATTACTATTTACCATTTGTGTTTTGAAAATTATTTTGTTGCTTCGAGAAAATGGACAGTTGGATTTTTTTCACTTTCATAAATCTCTTGCTCATGTTAATGTAACAATAAATAATCTCCTACGTAAATGTAATATTTCTTAGAATAAACCATATTGATTACGACGTCCAAGCTATTTATATTACCCGCGCAGACACTAACTGGCGATGGCGGGTACCATGGTCTAATAAAACATGGTCTTCTCTTCCCAGAGTGACACAGGCCTACGTCACAATAACATTGCCACTTTATTTCACCATAACATGTTACATGGGTACATTATACCTAAGGTTAATAAGTTAAACTATTTCTTTATAATTTTCTAATTTTCATTTATATGTATTTTATTTATCTTAAATTTTACAATAACACGTCATTTTTAATTATTCGTTAGCAATATCTTCCGATTCACGAAAGAAATTTCAGACGTTTCGGGTAATTCTGTTTACACTACTGGCAACACAGGATAGCGCTGTCACATTTGACCATAGATCTAGTATTACATAGATGAGCTATACGCGTGCCTCCGTGAGGGACAAAACATACGCAAAGCGACAATATTAAAAACACGTTTTAACATTCCTGACAACATACCAAAAACAATCTACGTAATTCGGTCGGGTTATTTGTTGCCCACCATAAACCATACTAAATTTTTAGTGGGGAACAAACAAAAAGTGAGACTGTGACCAGGACAAGCAATAATACCGCTTTCTCTGCTACTCCTACAAAAATTTCCATAAGTGCATCTCGTTCGGTCGTTTGGCCCCTCCCCCGTGTCATCTCTATGTTATTATACCTCTATGCATTTGACAATTCGGATCTAAAGTCTATTTCAATCAAGGGCCCAACGTTTTCTGTTCTCTTTCACGGCGCAGCAACTAGTATCATTTCTCTCTCCTCGCTCTTTTAAAAATGCCGTTTGTCAAAAAAGGACAACCATACTGTTGACAAGATGGACTTGAAATCAAGTGTTGCCTTTTTTGATGCGCCCAGGCTGTGTATGTGTGCGTAAAAGCGTATATGTGTGCTCTTTTAGGGATGTGAAAAGTCGATTTTAATCATGTTATATATCGATAAACGCTACACAGCGGAACGCAATAGCGATTAATTGAAGCTTCAATATCTTCGTTAAACATAATTGAAATGCTAATGGATAATGAATATATTATAATATAATAAAATAATTCAATTATTGCGAAACACCTATTTTAGTAGGTATTTATGTATTTTAATTAAATATCTGAACTTTCCCTTGGTTCTCTGCTGGGGCGTGACTATAAAATTGTGATCTGATAACCACAATAAAGAATAAAAGCGTTTTAGTTCATTTTAGGTATCGTTAAACCTTTGAAGTAAAATTAAAATTGCAAGAAATGTCGATAGTTTATCGATATGACTTTATCGACATGGCTACAGCAAGGTGGGCCTCATTGTTAATCGTACACTAAACAAAAGTGGCAACAGTGACAGCTCGCTGAGACGGGATCTCTATATATTAAATCTATGATTTCAATAGAACTTGCTAACTATGTAAACAAACCGCCATATTGAAATTGTCTCTGAATGATGAATTTACTAGTGATGGGCAAGACTCCTACTTACTACTTTACTACTGTCAAACCATATCGAATAATAAAATACCAAAAGTAAAAAACAAGTAGTTACTTATTTTTAATTTGTTTAATCACGATCAGAAGACAAATTAGTACTTAAGAATGATGTATTGATGTATTTTATAACCGCGGCGGTAGGTACAGAGCGTGGGTTGGGTAGTGTGTAGCGGGTTTATATCACAAACTTTAGTCAAAACACTACCCATCATAGACAATTGTAGAATTTAAAAGAAACAAAACCGTCAATCCTTCAGGTCTTAATAACCTAACTTATGAACCCATTTTAAATGTTTAATTAAATATCCAAGATACAGTTATATATTTATGTATTTTATGGAACGGACCGTTTCAATAGTGTATATGTGTATGGTTTCAATGGCATTTGATGAGGTGGTGTGAAAATTCAAAGAGAAACAGTGCTAAAACAAAGTTACGTTGTTTGTTTACATAGTTAGCAAGTTCTTTTGAAATATACTTTAGATAACTTCATGCATAGATTTAATATATAGAGATCCCGTCTCAGCGAGCTGTCACTGTTGCCACTTTTGTTTAGTGTACGATTAACAATGAGGCCCACCTTGCTGTAGCCATGTCGATAAAGTCATATCGATAAACTATCGACATTTCTTGCAATTTTAATTTTACTTCAAAGGTTTAACGATACCTAAAATGAACAAAAACGCTTTTATTCTTTATTGTGGTAATCAGATCACAATTTTATCGTCACGCCCCAGCAGGAAACCAAGGGAAAGTTCAGATATTTAATTAAAATACATAAATACCTACTAAAATATGTGTTCCGCAATAATTGAATTATTTTATTACATTATAATATATTAATTATCCATTAGCATTTCAATTATGTTTATGTTTAACGAAGATATTGAAGCTTCAATTAATTGCTATTTCGTTCCGCTGTGTAGCGTTTATCGATATATAATATGATTAAAATCGACTTTTCACATCCCTAAAAGAGCACACATTTACGCTTTTACGCACACATACACAGCCTGGGCGCATCAAAAAAGGCAACACTTGATTTGAAGTCCATCTTGTCAACAGTATGGTTGTCCTTTTTTGACAAACGGCATTTTTTAAAAAGCGAGGAGAGAGAAATTATACTAGTTGCTGCGCCGTGAAAGAGAACAGAAAACGTTGGGCCCTTGACTTCATGCCCTGACCGCCATCCTTGTCGAACGCGTGTTAATTGTTATTTCCTTCTCGCTCAGTGTCAGCAGTCGCAGTGTTTTCCAAACTTTTCACGTCGTAAGCTTGGTAATTAATGTGTAACTGTGAATTAGTTTTTCAAACGTTTGTCAGTATAGATAAATAAAGTTTAATTTAATACATTAGATTTGTTTTATTTTACCATGTTTCTACATGAATAACTTAAAGTTAATGCCGTTAAAATAATTTTCACCGTTGGTTAAAATTCTCCCACATTTTAAAGTTTGAGAACCTGTAAACAGCATGATGACGTAGGCCTGTGTCAGTTAGGTCATTCGCGAATCTCGGAAGAGAGTACCAGGCGGAGTAAGTATATTATTATACCATGGCGGGTACTGATTCACTGTAGAGAACGTTTGATAGACTTCCATATCTCCGTCACACTTCAATGTTCACGGCAGACGATCGGTCCGCTTCAACAGCCGAGAGTTCGCGATGCGGTAGACCGTTAATTCTCCCATGACTAACTTACCCGGGTTTCATCGGTATGCGTTGCGATTGTGTACGCATGTTTAATTTTGATTGCGCGCTTACTTAACACACCTCAGGCAAAGCCCCTGTAAAACGCGCAATACATACATTGCGGTACCTTATATATGTCACATAATATGTCAGTTACATGGTCTAATAAAACATGGTCTTCTCTTCCCAGAGTGACACGGGCCTACGTCACAATAACATTGCCACTTTATTTCAACATAACATGTTACATGGGTACATTATACTTATGGTTAATAAGTTAAAATATTTCTTTATAATTTTATAATTTTCATTTATATGTATTTTATCTTAAATTTTACAATAACACGTCATTTTTAATTATTCGTTAGCAATATCTTCCGATTCCCGAAATAAATTTCAGACGTTCGGGTAATTCTGTTTACACTACTGGCAACACAGGATAGCGCTGTCACATTTGACAATTCGGATCTAGATTACTTCATGCCCGGACCGTCATCCTTGTCGAACGCGTGTTAATTGTTGTTTCCTTCTCGCTCAGTGTCAGCAGTCGCAGTGTTTTCCAAACTTTTCACGTCTTAAGCTTGGTAATTAATGTGTAACTGTGAATTAGTTTTTCAAACGTTTGTCTTGTATAGATAAATAAAGTTTAATTTAATACATTCGATTTGTTTTATTTTACTATGTTTCTACATGAATAACTTAAAATTAATGCCGTTAAAATAATTTTCACCGTTGGTTAAAATTCTCCCACATTTTAAAGTTTGAGAACCTGTAAACAGCATGATGACGTGGGCCCGTGTCAGTTAGGTCATACGCTAATCTCGGAAGAGAGTACCAGGCGGAGTATATTATTATACCATGGTCAGCTATGAGGTTATGACATGGCTATGACAGACATTAGGTGTGGTGCGCTCAATGGCGCTTTACGGGGCGCCAATATGGGCGGGCACCCTGACAACTCGAGGTGCGGCGCTATTGCGTCGGCCGCAGAGGGCCATAGCTCTCAGGGTGGCTAGAGCGTATCGCGATAACTCGCACGCAGCAGCCGGCCTGCTAGCCGGGAGCCCGCCTTGGGACCTTGAAGCCAAGGTTCAGTCCGCGGTCTATTGGCGGGTGCTAGCAGCAAGAAGGGAGAAAACTGGCCCGCCCCTCAAGAAGTTCGCAAGTGGCGGGAAGAAGCACGAGAGGTGCTCTATGCAAAATGGTCGGAGCGTCTGGAGATCCCGGGACCTAGCCGGGACCTGGTGGCCGCTGTTCGGCCCGTTCTGAAAGAATGGGTCGAACGCAAGCATGGTGTACCCTCCTTCCACCTCACACAGCTCCTGACGGGGCACGGCTGCTTCGGCTGGTACCTGCGTGAGAGGGTGGGAAGAGAGCCGACGACAGTGTGCCACCATTGTGATGGAAGAGCCGTGGACACGGCCCAACACACGCGCGAGATGTGCCCTGCGTGGGCGGAGCCTCGCGCTGCCCTGGCCGCGGCTGTGGGAGGAGACCTCTCACTGCCGGCGCTAATACGCCGTATGATCAGCAGTGAGGAGGCATGGGCGGCAGTGGCTTCCTTTAGCGTCACCGTTCTGACACAAAAGGAAGCTGCAGAACGAACGCGCGAGGACGATGCGAACTCGCTTCCTCAGCGCCGAAGGAGGCCAGGTAGGCGGAGAAGAGCCTTCGCAGCAATGATTATGCCGCCTTAACGGGAACCTGCGGGTGATGGGTCGGGAGTTCCATCACTCGCCTGAAGAGGTTTCGAGCTGGAAGGCCCTCAAGTGTTCCGAGGTGCCTTCAGCGGAGTAAGCTGCTAGAGCAGCCCCATATGATGGGCTCGCAAGAGCAACGCCGACGGGGTATCGGAGGCCTATAATCGAGTTCCCGAAACCCCGCCTACAAAGCGCGCGGCGGAACACCCCAGGGGGTTTAGTCCGTGGAAGTCGGATATACCGACTGAGCTTCTCCCGGGCCAGTGGGATCCATAAAGGATTCCCCCTGGGTCAAAAAAAAAAGGCTATGACAGACATTGGCAGATAGTACCAAACTAGAATACAGACTTGTCTACCTACCATGAAGTTTAGTGCAAAGAGAATATACATATAACTCCTTAGTGAAAAACATCACGGTTTGTGCGAAGTTGAGCGTTATGTCAATGCTAATAAAGATGATGGTTTGATTTACGAAAATGAATAATATAATGTCTTTTTATTATATTATTTCTAATTCCCTTTGCATTTACACCCAATATTAAATCATATTCCGTAATAAAATGCGTATATAATTACTGTCATCGTCTGTACCATATTCGCTATGGTTTGTCTTCCGAGCCCAAAATCGATGATCTCCTTTGATTATTTATTTTTAACAGAAGGCCCCATTTACACGAGTGCTTTTTCAACGCGCGCTTGAATCTGTCTACACGCTAAATACGATTTAACGACCAACGCTTAAAGTCGAAAATCCAACAACGTTTGATAAAAAGCGCCACCGCCATCGTGTGAATAAATACACATGTATCCATTTGTGTCATTCAAACGCTTTTTTAACGCGCGTTGAAAAAGCTCTCGTGTAAATGGGGCCTAATGCAGTCGGCAGCAATGTTGAAAAGGGACATACATATCGTTTGACGTTACGTTACTCTTCTCGTGAATTGTCAAAATTTAAAAATCGATATTTGCTTTACATTTTGTCCGGGCGGCTATTCGAAGTATAACTAAGTGGACGGTCCTTACTAACCAGTAAGCTTGAGAACCAGCATCATAGACAGTTGTAAGACTTCAAGGGTCTATTTATATCTGACACTGCATCCGGTATTCTAAACGTTTAGTGAATCGATATAAAAATTTGACAGCTATCATTTTTCATATATAGTTGGTCAAACCAATTTGTCAGTAAATACTGTGCTAGTACTAGTGTAAGACAAAGATAGTATTGTTATCTCTGTCTATGTTTGAAATGAGACAGTCTTTTGACAAACTATAAAGACAGACACTTAATGCATTGAAGTATTAAACCTTAACGCAATGCCAAGCCAAAAGGTATATATTCCTAATATACCATGAGGCTAATTCGAAATTTGTTATAAAAGATAACATTTATTATCATTCGCGCGTGCGTTTCGCTCGTACTAGTTGGAATATGTATTGGTGTGTGGCATGTGGTAAAATTTGAGTGTGCATTTAATGTAACTTAAACTTTATATTGACCCCACTACCCGTAGTTGTACGTAATAAGTGTAATAACCCCTGCTTCTTTTGATTAAAGTTAGTACTTGGGTTCAATGGGTTCTTGGGCTTTAGATATATGGGGTAGGCGGGTTTAGGTGTAGGGTATTATAGGGAGTGTCATTATTGACCGTCACAGTATCTACAACTCCAAATAAAAAGGCCCATGCACCAACCTATCTACCTAAGGCGATCCTTACCCACGGGCCCACCTCGGCTGCCCGAAAAGTGATATCTAATAATGTAGGCTACGAGTACGTTTACTACATTTGACTTCACGAATCGATGTACTTAAACCCAAAAAACTTACCCAATTTAGTAGTCAAGTACAATCTGAACTTATCATGGTAGGACACCATTTTCTCGTTGAACTTGATGACCTTAGAGTCGCCAATCTTAATGATGGCCTTGTCCAAAATGGGTGCTATAGACGGGTCTAATATTTCGCCTACACCCTGTATTATGATTGGCGTGCCTTTGGTTAGGCAAGTCTCCATTATTTTCAAATAATTTGGTTGGCCAAAATCCACGATCTGAAAATATTGGTCGATTAATAATCGATTTTTTGTCGTGAGCGACATTCGGAAATACTTAAAGTCCTCAAATTTGTAATGTCTACGATTAGGTACCTGTATATCATTTTTTTCTTCAAGCCTAGAGATCCATATGAGTGCTTGCCCCTGTGGGTCAACTGCCAATGGCCATCTTGTGGCACGCACTACTATGATGCCGTTTTCTGCACTGAAGTTGTCCTCTATCCAACAAAATAAAAGTAACATAAGTATTACTAATTCATAAATGAACAAATAACATGCAAACGACCTGGCACGTACCTGGCAATCCCATGGAGTTCCATTCCCTTAGTGTTGCATCGTCTAACAAGAAGTATTTCATTGTCATATCCATTGTCACCGGTACCTGTTCGTCGAACACCTACAAAAAAGTTGTGTATATGTAAATATATTGCAACAACAAAAACCATTCAGTTACGATTATTTTTCTCGGGATGAGGGAACTTGAGGATTTTCCTGGGGCACTATCTCTACAAAATAGCTCTCCATGCACGTAAAATATATGTAGGGAAGAATATACCTCCAAAAACCAGTCGCTCATAAGAGCCTCGCGGTATTCGGACACGAAGGGTCCCAGGTAAGCCACGAAGCCTGTAGCTATGAGACAGTCTCCAGGCAAATTATCAAACTCCTTGTCCAAACGTTCTACTGTCATCTCCCAGCGCTCTCTCTCGCCTGTATCGAAAAGATACCACTATAACAAGCTGTTCTGGCTTTAAGAAATAATTGTAATTAAGAACGTTCTCGTCAAACTGGTACAGAAAAATAACATTTGCTCTCATTTACCGACAATTTTATCGAGGCTAAGAAGAGAATAGTGACTTGACTTCTCGCACTACACTAACCCGACAAGCCAGTAATAAGTGCCTCAGCCCTCTCCAGCTTGAGGATCAGCTGCCTTGATCTCTCCTCAAGTTCTTCTTTCTGCCTCAGCTTCTCATCATACTCCGCCTGGAGTCGCGCCAGCATTTCGCTCAGTTCCTTCAGCTTAGCGCGAGCCTCAGCGAGAATCTGCTGTTTCATGCGCAAGGACTCCAGAGCCTCTTCTAGACGTTCCTTCTTTGGTTTTACAATTCTGTTAACAATAAAAGAATTAGAAAGGATTTGTAAAATTAAGCCACCGCTCAATCAGTAGCCGAACTATGTAAAGTATATCAGTACGACTTCTTCGCAGGGGCGTATTTTGAAATTTGGCGCCCCGGGCCAATACGTAACATCGCCGCCCCAGAAGTCAAGGAAGAGAAACAAAATGCAATCCATTAGAGGCGGCATACGCCGCCCTTGCAGGCGGCGGTGCCGGATGGCGCCCCGGGCCATGGCCCGGATGGCCCTAGGGTAAATACGCCCCTGCTTCTTCGTCCAAAGAAAAGGCGTTGTTAGGACATATTTGAAAAATATTAACAACACTCACTTGTATACTTTTCCATACTTCTCAATCGCCCTCACCCACAAACACAGCGACTTGGCAGCAGCTGACACCGTGCCCACGATCTCTGGATCGAAGTCGGGTTTGATTGTGTAGGTGCCTACTTTCTTTAGGGTCTTATCTGAGATGTTGTCTTTGTCAAAATCTCGGAGACGGTCCAGGAAATATTGGTCACCCAGTTGCCGCTTTGCTTCGGCCCAGGTGGGCTCTTTCTAAGTATTGATATATTCGTTATAAAGGTTAATCTGCTTAGTAAGAAGTGTTTGTTATGGGTATGTTATTAATAAAATGGAATGTTTCCCACGATTACCTGCAGCAGTATGAGCACAGCCTCCAGTACCATTTCGACTTTCTGAGGCGGTTTTGCGTAAGACTTTACTTCTGTGATGTCTTTCTTATTCAGAGCATCTAAGGCCTACAAAAAATCATGCAAATGAAAGGCGTATAAAGCAGTATATACCTATATACAGGGTGTCCATAAGTGACACGTCACAGTGACACTGGAGGTAGACCAAGCCCAGAGGACCCAAACCAACTTAACATGACCCCAGTAAAAGTGGCACGGTTTTCGAGTTATTGCCAAATTAAGGTTTTTCATGAATTTTGACCGTTTTTAACATTGTTAGTGCCAGTGTGCACTCGGAAAGGTCTTGAAGTTAGTTTTTTTTATGTGTACGGCACCATGAATAGTTAATTAAGATAACAGAATAGGTATTTTATCGATAAACAATGTAAAATGCAAAAAAGTACTGGTTTAATCTTGAATTAAATTCACAGCGAAACATTAATTCCGACTTTGACCACCTGTCGTGAAAAAAAATTACTAGAAAAGTAATGAGCAAATAACGTCAAAATATTGAGTATATTATGCAGATTCAAAAATGGTATGACACATGTACCTTCCTGCAATAAAATATGAATTATTATCATCTTTCGAAAGCCTCATAAAAAACAAGTTTAAACTTGGAAATCTGCAATCCGTGGCTACTTAGTAAAAATAACGATTTATGTTAAGATATTTCAATCTGGGTACAGAAATAAAAAAACGCCTATTCAGTATTTGCCGAATGCCTAAAAGAAAGAGATGGAAAATGCTTATCTCCCTTTTTAAGGATATCATGTAGTTGATAAAGGTTTTAGAAAATAATACAGGTTGAAGTTTGAAAGGGTAGGTTGAAATAATTTTACAATAGGTGCTCGAATTGCTTTTCTCCGGCTCGTATGCATGCTTGACACCGTCTTGTAAAACTTCAAGTTAATTTTCTTAAATTAATTTCGAATATGTTTCGTGCTGCCTCGAACATGCCGTCGTAGGTCCTCCGTAGGACCTTATTGGGTTGGAGTAAAATTTATCTTTTAAGTAACTCCAATAAAAAAATCTAATGGATTTAGGTCCGGGGAACGTAGGCCATGCCACTGGTACTAGTCGGCAGATCCATCTTCCGGAGCTGGAACCACAGCAAGATGGCTGCCCAGAACACTACGCTCGCGATGTCCGCGACCACCTCACACAGAAATTCCCAGATGGATCAGCCAATTGGGACCAGTGGCATGGCCGCCGCGTTCCCCGGATCCCATTAGATTTTTTTCATTGGGGATGCTTAAAATGCTTAAAATATAAAGTTTACTCCGTGCCAATAAGGTCCCAAGAGGAACTACGGCGGCGCATGTTAAATGCAGCACGAAACATATCCGAAATTAATTTAAGAAAATTAACTTGAAGTTTTACAAGACGGTGCCAAGCGTGCATACGAGCCGGGAAAAAACAATTCGAGCACCTATTCTAAAATAAAATTACTTTAAAAAATTGATTAAACTTCAACCTGCAGTATTTTATTTTCTTTGAACCTTTATCAACTCAATGATATCCTTAAAAAGAGACATAACCATTTTCCATCTCTTTCTTTTAAGCATTCGGCAAATACTGAATAGGCGTTTTTTTTAATTTCTCAATCCAGAATTAGATATCTCAACATAAATCGTTATTATTACTAAAAGTAGCAACGGATTGCAGAGTTCCTAGTTTTCACTTATTTTTTATGAGGCTTTGGAAAGATGATAATAATTCCTATTTTATTGCAGGAAGGTACAAGTGTTATACCATTTTTGAATCTGCATAACATGCTCAATATTTTGACGTTATTTGCTCATTACTTTTCTAGTAATTTTTTTTCACGACAGGTGGTCAAAGTCGAAATTAATGTTTCGCTGTGAATTATTTCAAGATTAAACCAGTAGTTATTTGCATTTTACATTGTTTATCGATAAAATACCTATTCTGTTATCTTATTTAACTATTCATGATGCCGTACACACAAAAAAAACTAACTTCGAGACCTTTCCGAGTGCACACTGGCACTAACAATGTTAAAAACGGTCAAAATTCATGAAAAACCTTAATTTGACAATAACTCAAAAACCGTGCCACTTTTACTGGGGTCATGTTAAGTTGGTTTGGTTCCTCTTGGCCTGGTCTACCTCCAGTGTCACTGTGACGTGTCACTTATGGGACACCCTGTATAAGACTGTTAAGATGAAAGTCATGTGACGAGAAAGTTATTACGAACGAATGAATGTGGAGGGAAGCACGAGGAAAGGAAAACCAAGGAAAAGGTGGATGGACTGTGTGAGAGATGATATGAAACGAACGCAAGTGAATGATAAGATGACGAGTGACAGAGAGGCGTGGAAGAGAAAGACATGCTGCGCCGACCCCAAGTGAATGTGAAAAGGGCAAGAGAATGATGATAACTGCTAAGACATTGTTGACTTCATATTGAAGAAATGCTTAGTAAGTACCATCTTTAATACTTAATCATGATCATGACCTCGCGTTTATGGCACTCGTGAGCCGAACACGACAGCTTAGGCGAGAATTGGTCCTTTAGTTCAGCCCGCGGCCCCACTGCGTATGCTTCCCACCGACCGGCTGAAGTCTGCCCGCGCCGGAGCGGCATGTCACATTGTCTATACATTATGTATGGCAGACGCGACGGAGTCCGTCCGGAGCCGTCCGCGTCCGCGAGGAGCCGCCCGGTCGGTGGGAATTGTACTTAAGGTGCAGTAGGCTCGGCTCGGAACCGGTATTGAAATACCTGTTAATATCGGTTAATTGATGGAACGAGAACTAAAAAATGACGTTTCCTCTCCTAACCGGTAAGAAGAGGAAGCGGAATTTTATGGTTCGCAGGGAATGATATAATACCGGTTACTCTCGGCTTTCGGAGATTCTCGGTTAAACTATAGTTACATACGTGAATGAGACAACAATAACTTACTCGTTCCATTTTGCTTCGATATTTTCAATTAACCCTTTACTAGGCTGACAGTTCAAAAATGACAATCGAATGTCAGTCTTACTCATCGAGAATAGAACACATGTTTGAAGTGCCGTATGTGGGAAATATATATACATTAGCCTGGTAAAGGGTTCAACCGGTAAATTTCGTCCCACAAAAACTAAAAGCGAACGATTTAATATAAACTAGTAACTCAATAGAACAGTTCTTTAACCGGTAACCGCAAACGGAAACGAAATCCTTTTGCGAATGAACGAAAACGGTTTGAAAAATAAAACGGTTTCCGAGCCCTGACTTTTTTAGGTCACAACACGTTTGCCAAAAATTTAATTATCAATCTTGAGGCCTTTCGATATCTTTAGGGACTTCAGCGATCCGAATCCTGAGTTGTTGACTTTCGCTCGATAGACGAAAAAACACGTACGTTAGGTCTTTATATTTTTTGCACAGTAACTAAAAATATGAAAATGATTTCTAAAAATCTCGCTCACACTTACGCTCAGTGAGAGAACACGAACGTAATGGAATTTAAGAATAAGGAGAACAGTAACCTTGACGGCTTCCTCTAGAGCGGGCATAGCGCTAGCCAGATCCCTCATGGCCGCCTCAGCGAGCTTTTTGCACTGGACCTCCTCTTCTTGCGTTTTCTTGCTGCGAGCAGCTACGCTACGCTGTTGCTCGTCTGCGTTACGTTGCTGTACGTTGATCACCCCCATATATTCTATACATTGCTCTGTATATTCCGCCACTTGCACCTATATAGAGAAACAGTAAGCGTCTCGATCATTTCACACTCTCTCTTGACAGATTGACAGTAACTGATCGTCAACATTCTAGATTAGAAGTAAATAGTCTAGTTTACATTACATTACAAAGAGCATGTACCTAATAGCTCTTCGCTCTTGGTTTTATTGTCTTACGTATGTTGAACAAACCACTACATTGTCAAAAATCTTCAAACCTTAGCCAGAGCAAGTTCTTCTGACATCAGTCCGACAAGGTTCGTGGTTTCTTCGACTTTTCCTAAACCGTTTCTTAGCTTGTTCGCTTGTAAGGCAATCTCATGGCGTTTCATCTTCAGCATTCTGTCAATAAATTAAGTATAACATAATACACATACCTATAATACCAAGTACTACCCAAATTGATCCATATGAATCACATGAAGATCTTTAATTATTCAGAAATTGCTGTCCAAATGTCAACCGTTTCAAAAAACCATAGAACACGCTGGTATCCCTCATCCCGTTGTTCTTCTTTACCGAGCCCACGGAAAAGTGAATTAACAACATCTAGACTCTTTCGTAAACTACTCTCACAACTCCGAAACTGCAACAAGCGGATATGCAAAGCAATTCGTAGGTAAATACTCCCTAACTCACTCTTTGTATCCCGCCACGAGCTCCAAATAATTAGTTGGAGTTACGTAGTTGGTGCGCCGTGTCTCATTATACATCTTGACCGAGTAGCGGCCCACGGAGGAGTGTATCAGTGACATGATGGACGCTACACTAGCTCGAAGAACATCCTCGCGGCTCTCCACTAGTGATTCCTTCCGGCGGATCTGTATATCAAATGACGGAAACAGTCTTAATTCCATTTACGATAGATTGCAATCAGCCTGCAAGAATACAGATGTATTGATACTTAGCCAATTCTTCTCAGCTTTTGCTGCTAGTTAAATGCAGTGGGTGCATTACATTTGTTATAATTACTTTTCATATATTATAGTTTGATATATCGTTATTTTGAATAACGTAATAAATGGCATACTACCGTAATACCTAATTAACGGTATACATAATGTTATTATTGGTATAATGGTCATAAGGTATATTTACACTTTGTCTAATATACATTGCCATAAATATTACATACTCTAAAGCATATTATTTGTTATAACAAGTGACATCACATAAATATTTATGTGGCATAATAGTTGCATGACATAAATGGGTTAGGTTAGGTTGGAACTGCGACTCCGCATAAACGAATAACTACCTAACAAAAGGAGGGTTAGGTTAGGTTTGAACTGCGGCCCCCGCAGAACGAAAACCGTGAAAAAATTGGTTAGGTTAGGTTAGAACTGCGGCCTCCCTAGAATGAAATAGCTAGCAAAAGCAGTAGTCTGCGTACTAGTTATAAAAAGTATGTAAAACTTTACGGTATCGGTAAATGAAATATGACAAAAAATGTTATACAATATATGTATTTATACTTGATAAAATTGTATGAAGTATTACGTTATACAAAAATATAATATAACAAATGTCATTATAAAATATGTCTATATACTATTTGAAAATTATATTACATTAGGCATTATATCAATGACAGTTTAGATGAAATCACAATATAATAAAGGAAACGTATAATAAAAATTACATTATAACATACAATAATATATCAAGTGGCGTTATAACAAATGTATGATAGTTTTTTTATAATTATATTAAGCATTACACACCCAAATGCAGTAATATCAACCAATCTAGCGACTTGAAAGGAATTATGCTATTAGCCGCAACGATTCTGGGGTTATACTTATTATCTATATGTCTACTGTCTAGATGTTATAAGAAAAAAACAGCTAACCCTGGGTCCAGTGATGGAAGCGAGCAACTCCACTCCGTCCAAAAACTTGTAAGCGACCTCGAGAAGCGCTTCGCGGGGCCACTCCAGGAACCAGTTGGTCGTGGTAGCATTAATGAGCGCCGGATACTGGCGGATGCGATTTCTGCAAAATAAGCACAAAACTGCAATACTCTTCGTGTATTATGGCGCATTCACTGCCAGCGCCAACTACGCGCTACAAAAGCTTTGATAGCCGATATCACAATCTTTCCCGTTTGTAGCGAAGACCGCCTGCGAACCTGGTATCTGGCACTGAATGCGTTAGCAAGTCTCATCCTTCTCTAGGGGCTTGTCATGGACGCTGGGAGTGGGATCAGAAAAGGAAGTCCGACAAGAGAAATTCGGGAATATTCAAGGTGTTCGCCAAACTTAGACAAAGATGCGACCAAGTTACAATAATAGCATAGGTGCTATAACGGTAAGCCATTAGGTAAGTATGTTGTGCATCATTAACTTCCATTTCCTGATGTCATGTATTGAATATCGCATATAAACAAGTATACCTGAAGTCTTCTCCTATGGGACTGAAGCACAGGACGATTCGCATATTGGTGCGCACTCGCTCCACCAGGAACAGATAAACTGCCTCATTCGTCTGCAGTATATTTGCGTTTTTCATTGGCTTTTCTAAAGCTTGTTTTATCTACATTGAACAATTTAAAAATGATAATTTAGTAAAAGATCGGAAGCCTACTACTAGAGACAAATAGAACCTAAAAATATGTAGAAAAAAGAGCAACCAATTTAAGGTCCCTTTTTCGAGATTTGTAGACCCAATTGTACACTTACGTCTTCGAACTCATCCGGTTTGTATAAGTTAGTGACTTCCCCGCTGCTAAGCAGGTTGTTAACTATTTCAGTGAAGGTTTCTTCCGCAATCTGCGTGTCCGAAAATATGAAGGTGGTCTTCTTCGCGTCCACACCCGTTGAAGTGTAGAGCACCTGTAGAAGAACAAATAGGCTGTCTGTTCTGATGCCAGAAAACAATACTTATACCAACCAGGAAGGAATAACACAGTTAACAGATAACAGTTGTGCTAACTGTAAATAAAAACTCAAACATACGTTATTTAATCCAGTAACTTTGTCGATTTTTGTAACCTGGCTCTTGCGTCAAATCCGGTAGTTCTGATTTTTTGCAGACTTATTTATGATGTTGGCCCAATGAATAATACAAGTTTGTGACCCCGAGCGCCAAACGCAACTATGTCAAAAATCGAAAAACCCGCGAAAATTTCGGTTTTCTTTTAGATTTGGGCGATTATAACCCTAAAAGACAAATTTTTGATAGTACCTTTTCAGGGCGTTTTTAAAGTGGACTAAATTGGCCACAGTACAACACTAGAATTGTCTCAGTACATCTAATAGTTTCCGAGATAAAGCCTTTCAAAGTTTATAATTTTTTTCGAACTTGTATTTGTAGGCTAAGTAAGTGCAGTGAGTATGCACTTTTGTCTCAGGCGGTGCCGCTTGGCACAATTGTTTCTAAGGTGATTTGTTTTCTGATTTGACCCGGTACCACGAGATCGTACCGTGCCTACCCACCAAAAAAAGGGGGGAAAGGGTCGGCTCCCCAGGTGCAATCTATGCTATATTTCTTCCTGCTCTTAGCAACTAGGGCAAGTTATATATCATTTTCATATAATTTAAGGACGAGCACATTATATTCATACTTTCAAAACACCAAGTTAAGTGTTTTTTTTACATTTTTAACCTTTGACTTTGGTCATAATTACATTTCTATGGAAATCGTTACTCAATCCGCTACATATTTTTCCAAAAAAAATTATGACTGCCTGCTTTGAAGTGATACTTTATAGAATAAGGAATCCCTAAATTATATGAAAATGATATATAACTTGCCCTAGTTGCTAAGAGCAGGAAGAAATATAGCATAGATTGGTGTTCCGACCCTTGCCCCTGCCTTTTTGGGGGGTAGGCACGGTACGATCTCGAGCTACCTGGCCAAATCAGTTTTGTTTGACCTTAGGAACAATCGTGCCAAGCTGCATCGCCTGAAACAAAAGTGCATACTCACTGCACTTACTTACCCTACAAATACAATTTCAAAAAATTATAGATTTTGAAAGGTTTTATTTCGGAAACTACTAGTGATCTACAGAGACAATTCTAGTCTCGTATTGTAGCAAATTTAGTCCACTTTAAAAACGTCCTGAGAAGGTACTATCAAAAACTAGTCCTTTGGCGTTATAATCGCCCAAATTTTTAAAATCTCCGAAAATTTCGCGGTTTTGTCGATTTTTGACAAAGTTGCGTTCGGAGCTAGAGGTCTCAAACTTGGATTATTCATTGGGCCAACATCATAAACAAGTCTGCAAAAAAATCAGAACTACCGGATTTAACGCAAACGCTAAATGTATAAAATTACTGTACCTATTAATTAATCTCCTATGGATCTTATTAGAGTACCTTTAGGTCCTCCTTAAATTCCTTGACACCGTAGGTCTTGGTGACTACCACCTGGAAGGAGTTGCACTCGCAGATGTAAGACGCTACGCGTGTCAAGCTCTGACGTCCCGACCCACCTGAACAACAACAAGTATGTACAACGATTAACATTTATTACAGTCCGACAAACAGGCATATCATACGGCACGAATTATCATAATGGAGCTTTTTAAACTGACCAATCCACAATCTATCTTATTAGTGTAGGAAATAAAGGTAGTGGACCCCGCAGTAATTCCTCTGCCAGAAAAAACTTTACAGTATGACAAAGTATCAATAAATAAAAAGTATTGTATAAATTTCCAAAGAATAAGAATAATAGAATTAAAGTAAATACCTAAAGTCTTAAATCGTTAATATCTTTTTACGGAAAAATGCTCCGTTCAAACTTTCTTCACCGGACATATTCATGTAACGTATTGCAACAATATATGAAATATCAAAAAAAATATCCCAGCAGAAATACCAATATTAATAAAATATATTTTTTTGGCGTGTCTTGGACCGGAAAATTACTCAGTCTAATTTTTTTAATTGGAATGCCATTTTATTGCCGTTTTATACCTACAAAATGAAAATCTAAAAAAATTACCATGTAACTATAGGGGCATTTCATATGAGAAAAAAAAAGTGAGGTTCCCGAATTTGTTTATATTTGGTTTAGTTCTTCTTCTAGTAGGTATAAAACCGGACGCCAAATATTTTTTATATATGACGATTATTTTAAAAATTATGAGCTTTTCAAAAATGACCGTAATTGAAATTCCGATTTTTTGAAACTCGAATATCGAATAATTAAAATATATAACTTATTATTAAACCAAGCGTTTTGTATAGAATTTTTAATGATCTTTTCAGCGAAGAAATCAATTTTGAAAATATAAATAAATAATGGTTAAAACCGGAAGTAAACTTTTCGAAACCATTTTTCGAAAACTTTGACCAGTTTTTTTTTATTTTTTTTCATTCTATAGCCCTAAGTATGTACAAAATACACTAGAAGTTGTAGAATGGGATCTCCATTGGTTAAGACAATAGGTCAATAAATGTACATACGTGTCGCCCTGAGTGCGACGTACCGTACTGGTATATAGCAGCTGTTAGGCGATATATGAAGTTAAGACGTCTGCCATCTTTTAGCAGTGAGAAGAACTAGTTACGTATGCAAGAAAGAGATGGCAGTATGACGCCACGCCATTTTGATTTTCCGTTATTGTTTTAGTTGTTACTGTGACCTTGCTGTGAATTGTGCACATTTTACGACACTTAACAATTTAATTATGGCTCCGTACGGATATCGATGTAATAATCCGTTTCGTTTAGTAAATCATCGAAAGACTAAAAATTTAAGAAAAGTTTCTATGTGCTTAGTGCAAAAGTGGGGCTGTCCACCAAATGTGTACGTGTGTGCATCTTGTAGGAAACGACTTTTAAATGAATCACCTCCAGTGCCTCCAGTAGCTAATGAAAACGTTGTGCAATGCAGTCAAACATCGAGTGAATTTTCGCAGAACAACCAAGATGAACCTTTTATTCCTGAAGACAAATTCAAACATAATTCCACTCAAACTGATACAAACATAGAAAGTGAAGAAATTTTACAGCAATTAAAGGAGAAATTTAATGATCCGTCGACGTCTATTTCCATGAAAACTATGATTTTGACAGTAGCACCAAAATGTCTTCTCGGAGATAAAAACATTTTACCATATTTTCGACCTCAGCTGACAGTTTACGGCTGCTACCACGCGGGTTGGGAGACGAAAATATACCGAACTTGTCTACAAGTAGTTTTGCTTTTCTTGCCTGTCGCCTAGATGTTCCAAACTCTTCCGCTAGTTTATTCTCTGTCCACGATTTTGGTGCTACTGTCAAAATCATAGTTTTCATGGAAATAGACGTCGACGGATCATTAAATTTCTCCTTTAATTGCTGTAAAATTTCTTCACTTTCTATGTTTGTATCAGTTTGAGTGGAATTATGTTTGAATTTGTCTTCAGGAATAAAAGGTTCATCTTGGTTGTTCTGCGAAAATTCACTCGATGTTTGACTGCATTGCACAACGTTTTCATTAGCTACTGGAGGCACTGGAGGTGATTCATTTAAAAGTCGTTTCCTACAAGATGCACACACATACACATTTGGTGGACAGCCCCACTTTTGCACTAAGCACATAGAAACTTTTCTTAAATTTTTAGTCTTTCGATGATTTACTAAACGAAACGGATTATTACATCGATATCCGTACGGAGCCATAATTAAATTGTTAAGTGTCGTAAAATGTGCACAATTCACAGCAAGGTCACAGTAACAACTAAAACAATAACGGAAAATCAAAATGGCGTGGCGTCATACTGCCATCTCTTTCTTGCATACGTAACTAGTTCTTCTCACTGCTAAAAGATGGCAGACGTCTTAACTTCATATATCGCCTAACAGCTGCTATATACCAGTACGGTACGTCGCACTCAGTGCGACACGTATGTACATTTATTGACCTATTGTCTTAACCAATGGAGATCCCATTCTACAACTTCTAGTGTATTTTGTACATACTTAGGGCTATATTTTGAGATGAAAAAAAATAAAAAAAAACTGGTCAAAGTTTTCGAAAAATGGTTTCGAAAAGTTTACTTCCGGTTTTAACCATTATTTTTTTTTTTTTTCAAAATTGATTTCATCGCTGATTAGATCATTAAAAATTCTATACAAAACGCTTGGTTTAATAATAAGTTATATATTTTAATTATTCGATATTCGAGTTTCAAAAAATCGGAATTTCAATTACGGTAATTTTTGAAAACCTCATAATTTTTAAAATAAACGTCATATATAAAAAATATTTGGCGTCCGGTTTTATACCTACTAGAAGAAGAACTAAACCAAATATAAACAAATTCGGGAACCTCACTTTTTTTTTCCTGTCCGCTTCATATGAAATGCCCCTATACTAATTTCAGAAATTGCCTTTTTACTCGCTTTGGAAAATTTCTCTATCCATTTTATTTATTGAATTAAGTTCACAGTATTCAACTATAAAAACATCCAAAAAAAGAACGAGCGTATTAAAAACTAAACATATCGGGAGCAGTGTGTAGGGAGCGGGGTGTACAAGTGGGGTGGGTCAAACATATCACCAGTGATCGGAATAGGCAGAGTATATTTACCTACACTTGGTAGAACATAGATAAAAAGTGAAGACTTCCTTACGACAAAATTTTTTTGCGGGACTAAAGTCCCGGGAACTTACCGAATAATTAATATTGTTCTGAATAGTACAAAAAACAATGCAAACTGCTTCAAAACAATAAATAGGCATAAAATAAAACAACCAATATATAAACGGATTCTTCTATATTTATTTTTAATAAAGTCTCTTTATGTACAAAGTTATTATTATTTCATCAAAATCAACACGTGCAAACTTGCAAATAACACAAAACCCCATTTTAAGGTACAAACTCTGAGTACAGTGTATAACCGTTTTCTCAAATTTAGTTGTAGTCTGGCAAGTACACACCAGTGTTTTTCGCATATATTTATGATTTAAATCGTTACAAGCTTACACGTGTCTATTAATGTAGGTACAGTACGGTAAGTATAATGTATGTAGGTTTAATACATTACACGGCCAAATTATGAACATAGGCAAGTGACTCAAGTCAATAGTCATAGTTCGTGACCATATATTTCAGCCTTTATTTTCTTACTTTCGATTATACACACAATGAAAAGGATAAAAATGTTAAATAATAAAAACATTATCTTACCTTGAAACTTGGTAGTTTTGCAGTATCCGTGGTGTTTTCAGTATCCAGTAATCGCCAAATCCAACCAAAGCAAAATCGGTGTCCGAGTTCAGGCCGTGTGTAATCAAGTATAGCAGGCGAAATTCCAGTAAACAAGCAAATGTCAAATATCCAAAAAACACAGTATCTACACTTCCGTACGTACTCGACAAGGGATAGTAAGAAACTGATGTCAACTTTCTATTTAATGCATAAAAAGGGTTGCAGGTAACAGCGATAAGTGATAACGACATATGCTTTGTCTTTTAGACGATAACAATGGAAAAAACAATTAACATAGTAGATAGTAATACTGTTATTTCTATCTCTTTCACTTAAACACAGCTGCTATTGGCGTAAAAGAGACGGATAAGTTTGAAATAATATAAATACAATAATGTTATATTATCACTCGTAAACTATAGTACAAACTTGTAGTGTTGTGGTTACTATTTAATTTTACGTACATTGGGGATACATTATGAGATTTTATTTATTTTACTGATTTTTAAATCCGGGAAGTCCCGGAAAAAAATGTTATCGCAAGGAAGTCTCCACTTCATGACTTTGTTCTACCAAGTGTAGGTAAATATACTCTGCCTATTCCGATCACTGCATATCACTGTGTTATGTCTTTCCTGTAGACATACACAAGAGTTAAGGGCTATAAAGGTTAATTTTCTTATTTAACCCTTATCCACGTGAAAAGGTCCTCCTTTTATTTAGAGAACTATGATAATATCATTACTTACATGCCCACAAGCTGTTAACTATTGCCCACAGGAGAGAAAACTAGTGTGTTATCGCGAACAGCACATTTTTCTCTCCTGTGGGCAATAGTTAACAGCTTGTGGGCATGTAATTTAAGCAATGATTTTATCATAGCTCTCTAAATAAAAGGAGGACCTTTTCACGTGGATAAGGGTTAAATAAGAAAATTAACCTTTATAGCCCTTAACTCTTGTGTATGTCTACAGGAAAGACATAACACAGTGATCTGTTTGACCCGGGTGCGGAAGCGGTACCGGCCGGCCTACATCACTAAATGGCAGCGTTTTACAAAAATAAAACGCTAATTAAATAACTTACCATAATCGGAACCTAATAATAATATTGAGAGTGGCAACACTGTAGTTGGTCGTATTGTCCTTTCCGAATCAGGCAGTTGCTTTTGACAGTTGGCCAAAGCAAATTTCCAAGTCATTGTCTCAAAATTGTACATATCGATTGATACCTTTGGGTTCAATTGGCGTAAAGGACAAAATGCTATTTTTCAGGAGGCGCGAGAAAACTGCGATTTTTTTGTTTAATGTTGATATATTTTTGATGTGTATGAGAAAAGTACTCAAAATGTTAGTCTTTTTAACCTAAATTAGCGATCATCCCCCTTATTCATAAACGTTTACTAAAGTTGACAGGCCGATAATAATCGTTTGTCCCTTTCCGACGTATTGGTATGATGGAAAGGGACAAATGATTATTATCGGCTTGTAAACGCTTATGAATAAGGGGGCATATCTATAAATTTATAAGAAAGAAGTTGATGTCCTTTAAAATTGGTCAAAAACACTATGAATGTCCTTTACGACCATGACATTTTTGATCATTTGTGACGTTCCACGGGAAAAGGTACCTTTCTAGTTTCGGAGATATTAAATGTTTTGTAAAGAGGTGAAAAAATGCTCATTTTTTTTTTATTGTGTGATCTGAAACCTTAATGCGTAACGTTTGTTTACCTGTTTTTATTTTTGTTATAAGTTAGTTATAAGCCTAGTAATGTCGTCTCAGAGTTTAGTAGAAAAGGTACCTTATGGAAAAAAGATTGAAAATTCCCAAAAAAACTAGTCAATACGGGAAAAGAAGTTTGGTAGAGAACTGTATTGGCATTCTGCAAAACTATGTTGATAATTTCAGTTCTGGTTGGGGCGCCTCGCAAATATTATAACCGTACATAGACCGACATCACAAATCCAAGTAGACTGCTATTATACCAAAGTTACTCTCGTCAAGTCTTTCTTAAGGTGGTTCGATTTTCATACAAAATTCAATCGCATTGCATTAAGTCACTACACACTATTAGTACATAAATATTTCCGCATTTATCTACTTTCGAATATTCGTTTGCGCGAAATTAATAGGAAAACAATGTTTCACACAGAAATCATGCAATAATCATAGTTAAATTTTCATCAATTTTACGTATGTGTGTGTCACAAATGTCGTGTACAGATACATTTGCGACGTTGCCATACTATTTCCGACGTTGCCGGGCTGACCACGGCGCGAATTTGGAGTGCCGTCATGTTTAGTGCAATTTTGTTGACAGGTACTTAATTGACTGAAGCGAGAATAAGTACCCGAAATTCGTCAGCTTAGCTAAGAACTATCATGGCGTGTTTTGCAAACAGTCGCTTTTTTGCTTTCAATCGGAAAGTTCCCGGTTCGATCCCCAGCATTGTATGCTGGGATATAACTTTTTGTAATTTTTTTACACCTAAATTTCGTATTGTTTTTTTTTATATGTTTATTTAATTTTTCTTATTTTCAAAAAGCGAATGACTACGCGTATTTGTTTATTTTTTACAAAGATAATTAGAAATTGTACTCTACCTAATCTCTTTGATTTTTACAATCAGGACATCCTCACTGCAATAAAAAAGAAATGTATAATATTTCCTGTGGTTGAAAATAATGGATTTTTTGTCCATGAATTAAGAACACAATTACAGTTACTACCAGGTAAGTAAATTATAACTCGATTATAACATTATTAGAATCCATATTGTTGCATCATCTTTCTTCCTATTACATCAGAGATTTTTTCCTATCATGATTCATGATATTATATTTCTTTCAGGTACAGGGACTACTACGGATAACAAATATGAAAAAAATGTACTTGTACTTGAATTCAAAATAAAAAAAATACTTAAATAAATGTTTTCATTTTATTTTAGGTAAAACCGGCCAAGTGCGAGTCGGACTCGCAAACGAAGGGTTCCGTACCATTATCTATAAAAAAGGGTCACCCATCCAAGTACTGACCCCGCCCGACGTTGCTTAACTTCGGTCAAAAATCACGTTTGTTGTATGGGAGCCCCACTTAAATCTTTATTTTATTCTGTTTTTAGTATTTGTTGTTATAGCGGCAACAGAAATACATCATCTGTGAAAATTTCAACTGTCTAGCTATCACGGTTCGTGAGATACAGCCTGGTGACATACAGACGGACGGACGGACGGACAGCGGAGTCTTAGTAATAGGGTCCCGTTTTACCCTTTGGGTACGGAACCCTAAAAGCTGTGAAAATCAGGTATTGAATATTTTTTTTGAAAACGTTGATAAAGTAATTTATTGATAGAGTCTGTGCGGAAAGAGAAGAGTCTTGAAATGTAGGGGAGCCCATACATTCTACGACTCTTCTCTTTCCGCACATACCCTAATACCAACTAATACTGAATATCTGGGGGAGCGGTGGTGGCCTAGCGGAAAGCGCGTGCGACTTGCAATCCGGAGGTCGCGGGTTCTAACTAGGGTTGCCAGATCGAAAGGCGCTATTATCGGGAAACAATATCAATTTTTCGGGATTTTGGGACTTAAGTCGGGAAAAAAAATACATTCAAATTAAAGTTATGCATTACGTGTGGTCAATTTCCAAACAAATTAAAAATAAGCATCGTAAAACCTCTATATAAAAAAGATAGCAAAGAAAATATCAACAATTATAGACCAATAGCACTTATTCCTAGTTTCTCAAAAATTATAGAAAAATGTATTTATAGCAGTGTATCAAACTACTTTGAAAGCAATAATCTATTTGCTAATGAGCAAAAAGGTTTCCGCAAAAGTATGTCGATTAATATGGCTATCTACGACTTAATTCAAACGTCCTAAAGAGTTTGGATAAAAAACGTCCAGTCTCTGCGTTATACATGGATATGTCGAAAGCGTTCGATTATGTTGACCATCAAATACTTTTGGACAAACTTTTTCGCTACGGAATACGTGGCAATGTCCATTCTTTAATAAAATCTTATTTAAGCGGTAGGAAACAAATCACTCAAATTAATAAACTGTGTCCTAAGTCGAAAATGGAACTAACATACTCATCAGATGTAAAGGAAGTTTCTTATGGTGTGCCACAGGGGAGCGTTCTAGGTCCCCTGTTGTTTCTCATTTACATCAATGATATGCCAAATACTATTGATCATCCAATGGTTCTTTTTGCTGACGACAGCACCATTATATTCTCTGGGAACATTTTGAATGCTTATGAGGCTGACATAAACAAAACATTAAGTAAAATTATAGATTGGCTAACGAATAATAACTTGAAAATTAATTTGGACAAAACAAAACTTATGACATTTAAACAACGGACTAATTATACACCTAATCTAAATGTAGCTTATAAGGGACAAAGAATTGATGAGACTGACATGACCAAATTTCTAGGATTGAATGTAGACGATAAGCTGACGTGGAAATATCAAATTGACTCTATATGTAAGAAACTAAACCAACATTCATATGCATTGTATAATTTAAGAAAAAGGGTGAACCCATCTGCAGTGCTTACCGCTTACCATGCCTTTGTAACATCCACTCTAAGATACGGCATAATTTTTTGGGGCAACTCTACAGACCGAGAAATGGCATTTCTAGCTCAGAAAAAGTGTGTAAGATCCTTGTGCGGTATTAGCTTTGAAGAATCCTGTAAGCCTTATTTTCAAAATCTCAAGATTCATAACTCTTCCTAGCCTATATATATTTGAAATGTGTGTTTTTGTAAAATGTAACTCCCATCTATTCTTAAACTTTAGAAGCTCACGATTACGGGGTAAAATATTACATTCTGTCATACCTACAACGATGCTATTCCAAAAAATGTGGTCGGAATGGCCCCAAGAATATTTAATAAAATACCACAAGACATTCAATTGCTAGAGCTCAACCAGTTTAAAAAAGCCTTGAAACTGTTACTGATTCGAAAGAGTTACTACTCAATAAAAGATTTTTTAGATGATAAGGACTTGTAAATACCTATTATATTTTGACATGCATGCTCTCAACATTTGTATGCCGTAAGGCGCCACATAGTGAAACTGACTGAACTGTACTGTAACACCCTATAACCTATGTTGGACAAATAAATAATTTTGTATTTTGTAAGTAATTGTATTAAAAACAAACGATTTTTTACATTATTGGCACTACGTCAGCTCGCTCGCTTGACGACAGTTCGGAACTTGAAATTATTGTTTTATAACGTGAAGCTGTTTTTCGGGACAATTTTCACTTTGTCGGGAATCGGGAACACATGCTAAAAATCGGGAGAATCCCGCCGAATCCCGACCATCTGGCAACCCTAGTTCTAAGCCCAGCTCGTACCAATGATATTTGGTACGAAATATCATTTGATACCTATTTACCGAAACCTATTTATATACCGATACCTATTTTTCGGTGAAAGAAAACAATGTGAGGAAACTGGACTAATCCCAATAAGTTAACTCTCTGGGTTGGAAGGTCAGGGCAGTCGCTTTCGTAAAAACTAGTGCCCATGCCAATTCTGGGATTAGATGCCAAGCGGACCCCACGCGAGGAAGAAGAGATTGAATATCTGGGAGACCGACCAAAGCTTAGAAAACATATAAAAACTCAAAAATGCGCGTTTTCTCACAGATCAGACCTAGCTAAGAGATCCAACCCCTTATAGCAAATTTCATTGAAATCGTTAGAGCCGTTTCTGATATCATCCAAATATATAAATAAAAATATATATATAATAATTGCTCGTTTAAAGGTAAGATAACACAAAAAGACTAAAATAAACAAAAAGAAATTACCTACTCGCACCAGTCTTGAACCCCAATCCTCTTGCACGTATTTCCACGAACATACCGTTACGCTATTGCAACATACTTACGTTGTGTGAAATTGTCTACTACAAGGATCACGGAAACACTGTTTGCATGTGTGAGTAATAGTAGGAAAAAGCGTGACAGCAACACTCCGTCGAATTAAAAAGGTGGTTTTTGCACAATGAAGTATTCAATGTTTATTTTAATAGTTCAATATTTATTTAAAGAGTGCGCGAAACATACTTTTAAGTATACAAATACCATGACCATTTCACAAAAAAATAAAACCTGAAAGTTTGCAAAAGTGGTGCCATCTAGCGAGAGTTAAGTTTTGAGTAACCTAGGCGAACCACCTTAACTAGAATAATCTTCATTTGGTTTGGTCGCATGCAGTAAATCAGCCATTGGTTTGCTGAAAAATGCCAATACCCGAAGTATTACCTTATGGAATATCTGAGGTCATTGAACCTCAATGCCGCTTATCTTCAATAGCAACCGAAATATATTATTGATAAGAAATAGACGATTTATACCATCTTAACCCCAAAATATTATTAGTTTATCCTAACTGTTCCATCATCATCATGCCTCATCATGTAACTTGACCACAAGGTACCTTTTCATTACATACAAATTATTGGTCTTTTTTAAGATTATTATGACGAAGAACTAATTAAATTGGGGGCAGTTTAATGTAAATTAATATTTTCTATTCATAAAAGATAAACTATAATATGATTGATATTTTGTAGTGATGTATTATTAGATTTATTTCCATAAGGTACCTTTTCGTAAATGTATGGAGCAAATACTGTTATTGTTATGTAAGTTTAAAGTGGCATAAGGGGTTAAATATAGTATTTAGTTGGGGTTTTAGGATTTATTTCATTTGAATGACAGAATTTCTTTCATATGTGCTCAGAAAAATTGATTGTGTGTCACATTAAAAGTAAAAATATTCAATTTTGTGATTTTATATGAAAAAGTCAGAAAATACATTTTCACCTCTAAATCGGTATTGTTTTTTGCTTAAACTGTCTGTCAGTGTCGTTTTCTAATAATAGATAAAATTTAAATCTTGAGAGCTCATTGCAATCAATCGTGAAAATGAAATAAAACTTTATTTTCAAGAGATTGGTTAGTATACACATAAATCAGTCGATATCAAAAGTTTCTATTTGCATTACAGAACAAGTCGCAATATTTTTTTAATCTCAGATATATAAGGCATTATTATTTGTAGTCAACTATGTAACTTACTTCAGGAACATAGTTTTTTAGGCGGCTAAACTTAAAACTTCTCTATCGTAAAGTTGCTCATTTCACAACATTATTTTCAAAAAATCATATCTCTGTAACTACGCAACCTAGAAGGTTGATCTTTTGTGTTATCGATAGCTTATTTATTGTAGATTACTGGGGTATGCATAACTCCATACCCGCCATAAGGTACCTTTGGCCGTGGGACGTCACATTTAGTGAATCTTGTTTAGTAGGGGTCGTACGTGACGTACTCAGACATTTTTATTCTAAATTAGGGGTGTATTCGTTACCAACCACGGTACAAATGTTAACTGTTTTCAGCATAAGACTCGTTCACGAAAAAAAAGTAGCCACCTAAAGTTGAGTCTTCTTAGGTATATAGAAACTTTTTGCTATGCTACTACCTGACATAACTACTAAGTATAATCAAGTTTAAGAAAAATATATATTAGTTGTCATTGAGTACATACAATCAAAATGCCGAGAATAAATGAAAATATTCGTAAACTAATTATAGTCGCATATTGTAGAGAAAAGGGTATTTCGATGCGGCAACTCGCAAAACGATATAAAATATCCAAAGACGGTGTGCGAAAAGTTATAAATAAGTTTGGTCAGTTTAATATGCTAGAGGTGATCTGCCAGGTCGCGGCCGCAAAAAATGCTGCGTGAACCCAAAATTAGACGCGGCAATAGTGGACTTGTTTTGCCAAAATCCATCGGCCTCTACCCGAGATGCAGCCAAAAAGCTGAAGACTTCAGTTGGAAACGTGGTAAATTCCAAAAAAAGAAATAATTTACAAACCCGAATAATACAAAAAATCCCAAAAAGGACCCCTGCCCAACTCGGAAGAGCGAAATCTCGAGCTAAAACTTTGAACAAATTTTTATTTCAAAATCGCGACCGATGCATTTTAATGGATGACGAAACCTATGTAAAAAAAGATATGAGAACCTTACCGGGGCCTCAGTTTTATACATGTGCTGCTGCTGGCGAGGATGTTTCGGAAGAGCATAAGTCCGTGGCTTTTGAAAAATTCGCCCCTAAAATCTTACACGGAAGGGTCCCAACTGTCCGACTCCGATTTGATTATTTATTTTGATATATGTTATAGAGTAGTCTAAAATAACGGACACGTATTTTTTTAGCTGCCCAAACTCAACCTGTTAGGAGAAAATGGCCTTCAAAGTACTGAAAATTGACCAAACCTTCTAGACACGGCGGGGGACTTGGTTTTTGTTTTATATAGTGTAACAAATGCCACCATTGGCAACAAAGTTTGACTGGCGATCATCATACGGATATGCACGTGCACAGTGCTCGTGAATTTACCCATCTTACTTCCAGGCGGCGTAGCACGTAGCACGGTCGCGTTTTTATCGTTTGTCACCATACCATGTCACGTTCTAACAAGTATGTAAGTGCGAAAGTGACGCGCATAGTGATAGTCGATAAAAATGGAACCGTGCTGCGCCCGCAGATCTCAATATATATTATCATTTATCAGACGCTTCGATCTAAATACTTAGCTAAGGAAAAGGTAAGCAAAACTAATTAACGCACCAATCCCGACACACAACATATTCCCCCTGGGCTGCGAGATGACCCGGACGATCCTCACAATATGCTCTATGGCGTCTTTGAACAGCACCAGATCCATCTTCACCACGCCTGGACAGCTGTTGTATTCCTCCATCTGGTTTGCTATGTACCTTGGGCGTAACGATATAAACTCAGTAAAACTCATACGTGCTAAACCTAATTGAGTGGCTTCTCTTTATTCAGGTTCGTTGCTTTTTGGAGTAGATAATACGATTCATGGCCAGGACTATTAAAGTTCGACTCTAGGTACTCACGAAATGTAGTACAGTGGAACCTCGATAGCAAGGATCTCAAGGGAAACGCCTAAAAGTGCGTGTTAAGGAGGTTTCGTCTTATAGAGGGCATCGACTTTTTAATTTTGTTACATAGGTTTCGAGTTACATCTTACTTTCTCAAAGCTTCGGGATCAGCCAGATCGTCATAGACTTCGAATGGGTTGAGGAAGTGGCCGAAGATGGGTGCGGTCTTGCTGGGGCACACGGCGTGGAAGGTCATCTCAAAGTGTTTGCCCAGCTGGTCACCCATGTGCGTCATGAACCAGTCGCGATCCCTAGAACCGTACACAACTATTATAACGAGGCTCACGGCTTGCAAGGTTGGCTCGAGTGTGTCAATTATTATGTCAGTTTCTAACAGAAGACAGGAGGACATTTCTATAACTAATGCTAGGCACTCGGTATATAATCAAGAAGTAAGGTAAAGGGCCCCTGTTTCGGCAGGTTAAGGCTCTTGAGAATTTGTATATTTTTTTAAATATTACTAAGCATATCATTACCTTGAAAGCTTTTGAATAAGTTATATTAGTTCTTTGTTGATAATTTAATGTATAAACTGTAGGGTTTTAGTTGAAACTTTATTTTATATGAATTTTGTCGTGAACCTCTTATTTGGCTCCCATTTCGTGATACAAATTTAGGTCAGCTCCTAAGTTCGTGAATTCGTGTCCCCTGTTTCGGCATAAAGTTTTCTTAGAGTAATTGGTGATAATTTGCTGATAATCATTTATATTTAACGGTCTTACCTACTTACGAATAATTGTATGGTCAAATTAAAAATAATATTTAAAAAAATAATTATTTGAGAGCTAGCTTAAAGTTTTTTGTACTCGTCGTCTTTAATGGTTGAATTAAGACTTTGTAAACCATATGGGTACTTTAATACGTGATTAAGAGCCAAACTATTTAAATAATTAAAATAAAAATAAAAATTAAAATTATTTACAAAAAATAATTTACTATCTTATACGTTAAATATAAACATACACAAAAATAAATCAAATAAATTGAATAATAAATAAAATTGTGCTAGTAGTTAATATGAGAATATACGTGGAATATACCTTAAAATTTTTAACTCGGGTCACATTCAAACTCGTTTTATGAGAATTCTAGTGTAAAAACATATACCGAATTTGGCTCATACGAAACTTCATGAAATACATTAATTGTTTACTAATTTTTTTTTTTAATTATCTTCGTTGTTATATTTAAAAACAAGCACTCAAAATGTATCTAGAAAATCCTTGATTCGTTAGTGGCACGAAATAGGAGACACACGAAAAATAAAATGACCGCTATTTCGTGAGTCGATTTATTGCAATTTTAAGTTATTTCTATGCATATATTCAATCTTTTTTCTTATCAAATCAATTACTAAGGAACCCACAGAAACACTCCCAAAAACTTTTATTCGAATGGGTTTAGCTTTTCCTTCCTATAAGCTTAACAAGTGAGAGCGCGCACCTTACGCCTAAAAAAAGTGCACGCATACAACACAGCTGTTCGCGGCCCTCTGACAGTTTCGACCGTCGTATTACTCTCAGTTTAATTACTAAAATATTGGTTATTACTTTATTGAAGAGATTAAATAATACAGATTTTTTTCATATGTATAATTAGAATAAAAAATAATTGAATTCCTTATTATTTGCGCCAGAAACAAAACTAACGAAATAACGTACTAACACGAACTTGGGGCCGTTTACCTTATGTAGAAGATATTAATAATAAAACTTGCAAAATTATACAGTATAATCTATAATATCTATACACCTTTCTTCTGTCAGGCGATCTCCAAAAACTCTAAAACACTCGCATGTCCACAGTCGCAGGAAACTTTTTTTGGTGTTCTGATAATCTTTATTACTTCTCAACAGACCCTGAAAACATGTTATATCTTAATTATTTGTTAAATTATCGCGTCAGCGGGTCTCATGTTAAGACCTTACCTGAAATATTTTGGAGATGTCTCGTAAATTGAAGAGATAATGCATCTTACTCGGAGTCGGCAGTAACTTCGCCACAACATTGTTAAACACGTCTATTGTCGCAACTAGCACTCCTTTACCTAAAATAAAAAGCAAGCAGTAATGAGTAAAAAAAAAAAAACATTTATAAAGATCACAATAGCGACGAGCGAAGCCCTCTCAACAACATGTCCCAAGAAATACCAAGATGAGATGAAACTACAATTACCGACACCCTTCGTCTCCTCGTCAAACTCCTGCATATGCTGCGACAGCATGGTGCCAAATATTTTAATAAGCTGCTGCTGCGTGGGAGCGGTGAGGTAGAACGCGTGGAAACAGGACAGCAGCCGCGGGGGAAGGGGCGAGCGTGCTCCACCCGGAGGACCTGCAGCGCCGCACAGCACCATTCCCTAAGATCATAGGTGACATACACGAAGTGATCACTTACATAAACCATACGAGACGAACCGCGCTCACCGCACACTGGCGCTCTACAAACCTAAGGCAAGAACTTACAATAGGTACAAGCCATTCACAAGCCCATTGCATAAGGATCGCTAACTGCTCGTTGTGCATTTGGTAATACAATATCACACCTCGGACACTGGCGATCAAATGTATGAAACAAACTCGTTCCTACGCACACTGTCTAAGCTCGTGTAGGTGAACGCGTACCTTGCTTGTGTGAGTGAGATAAGACGTGCTAGGGTTCCCGCCATTTTGTTGTCAAGTTCGATGACCTCAATGACTCAAAACTCATTGCGCGTATTAGGAAGAAATAAGAATCGTTAATTATGCTGTAAGGTGGGTATCTAAGCTCGATTTATACAATAGTTTCCTATTTTGAATCAGTTTAAACGAAGTAACAAAATTTTTGTAAGGAAATTCAGGCCACAAAAATATTACGTAAGTTGAAAACATGATTTTATGTTCAGATATTGTGTTGTTTTCAGTGTGATCTGATAGGTTTTGTAAATATTTGTTTAATATTTGAATATTTTACGTGGCCTCCGCTCTGCGCACCGCGTCGTCGCGTCCTTGCCAGCCGGTAACTGTGAGGTAACCGAGAGCGGGTGGGCGGCACTTTCAACGGGAGGCAGGGAGTGTCCATACTGTACGTTAGTACTATTTATTATACTGTGACAATATACAGCGCGCGTTCAATGTACGAGTGAGACATGGACGCATTTTACATGAAATGAAAAGCTGGCTGTCTGTACAAGTTGTCTTACTCTGACATTCTTCCTCCACTGTTTATCCCGATCAAACCAATAACCATAGTCGTGCCACAGCCGGACCAGCTCGAGCGGCGGTTGCGAGCCGTACTCGTCGCGCACCGGCATGTTGATGTCGTCCATGAATGCGATCATCTTCTTGCCTAAGCAGAACACGCTATACTTAGTTAGTTATTTCAAGTCTACGACTCTACGTTGAGCAGGCAAGTTTAGACATAAATTTAAACGTTACTTACCACCAGCAGGCACATAGTTCCCTTTGGTTCGCTTCTCAAGCCTCGCCTCGATGATGTCCTGCACATTAGCAGCTGTTGTCTGAGCAGACATGTTTATGACTTGCTGGCTATATCTAAAGGGCAACAATAACATTCAGTAAACATGGCCCGAGTCGAACGTGCTTTGACATATTAAAACAAGTTATCAGAATTGTTCAAAGTTCAGTAATACCTAGTTATTTACGATACCTACAAGTGTGGAAAGTAGGAAATTCGAGTTGCATATTACCTATTCGCACGTGTATCGTACAGTACTTATGGCCCTTTAAACTTTCGACATAGGCACGGAAAGTGCTCATTCTATGTATGTATTAACACCTATAGTAGCACCATATGTACCTACTGTAAATACTATAGAATGAGAGCAAAGTACTTAGGTATGATCAAAGAGTTAGCAAGCACTTTGGTGCCAAGATTAAGCTTGGATTAAGTAGGTTATGTAATATAATTAAATATAGGTATATGTATATAGACATTATTTTGAAAGCAATACCTAAGCATATCTGATGAATGAAAATTGGTAAGTCACATCTTGCAGCATCTACAAACGAATCAACAAAACTTTCATACAATCTGGTAACAGGTTTTACTATATGATTTATACTACTCTTAAGGTCGGTTGCACCAAACCATCTCACCGCTAAATTTTATTGTATGGGAAGTTTCACAAATCTCTGCTGCGTCACGTTGATCACACTGTTAACTGTGGTTGGTGCAACTGGCCCTTAATCTAACCACTTACATAGTAGGATCTAAACTGGCCAAGGTGCCCTGGATGAGGAAAGTCTTGCCGGTGCCCGTGGGTCCGCCCAGGAGCACCCCGTAGCCGGCCTTCAGCATATCCAGAGCCACCAGCTGCACGCGGATAAACTCCACCGTCGGCACCAGGATAGTGTGGAAACCAGCGCTGTTTGGAAATATTGACACTTTATTTACCTTACGGTTAAGATTTGTGACAAGTAAAATAGGTACCTGCTGTACACATGAGATATCTTGGTAGTTTTAGAATTTTAAAACTAACACCAGAAGCTAAAACCAAACACAGAAGCTACTCTTTTAAAAATAAATAAAAATGTTGTAGCATGAATCGTTTTACCTAGTAAAAACTAGGTGTCAATTTAAAGTTTATTTTACTAACGACTATCTTCAAAATAACCCCGAGAAATACTCCCGAGGCACAAACTATCACTATACCTACTGGTTCTGTACGTATGTCTGATACTTTCACGTTTATAACAATAGAAGGGATTTAAATAAATAAATAAATATTAGGGGACATTTTACACAGATCAACCTAACGAACGTGACGGGTAAACTCATACGATACATAATGGAGGCTGTTTACGCAGGGTTGTATCTCCAGTTGTCCGGTAGCCGGTCTTCCCATGGCTTGAACTGACGCAATCGCTCATCCACGTAATAATCGTAGACGGTATCTTTCAGCGGGAATATGCCTTCGTGCTCGCGCACCCAATTGTCCAGCTTGCGACGAGGCTCCTCTTCCAACGTGGCGCAGATGGACCAGATCATTCTGTCAAATGAGAACAATGAACACAGATTAATGACTTCGATTCATGTGAAAAAGTTTTTGAGAAGTATAAGGCAAGCTTAATAGCCACTACAAACGAAACCCCTCTATACACCCGCGTCAGGATGTTGAGGAATTGTTGTCGAAAGATTCTGAAAGGATTTAAGCCCTCATCGCCCTCCTCGTCGCCCTGTGGCTGGGCGGGCGCTGGCTGCAGCCCCAGCAGACGGCACATGGAGCGCACGCCCGTCAGCTACTGCCCCCGCATACGCTCTGCCATCAGGAGCAGCCGCCTCAGCCAGCGCCGGCATTACGATATTCAGGAAATGTCACGGGAGAAGATTCTGGAAGAGTCCTTACGCAAAAAGGAACCGCATCTTGGAGAAGCCCTCGTTGCTCTCCTCGTCGCCCTGCGGCTGAGCGGGTGGCGGCAGCAGCCCCAGCAGGCGGCACATAGAGCGCACGCCCGTCAGCTCCTGCCCGCGCACGCTCTGCCCCTCCACCAGGTGCAGCCGCTTCAGCTCAAGCACCGGCGTCAGGATGTTCAGGAAATGTTGCCGAAGCTAGTATAAAAGCAGGCGAATTGACGTCAAATTAGGCATAAACAGCTGAAAGCCGCTCGCGTTAGCCTTCCTTAATCTTCTAGTTCTACTAAAGAAGACTTCGAAAGAGGTCAGACAGAAGCCATGACTCAGGAGTTTTTTTTACCACCGAAACTTATAATTTAACAGAACTGAGGTCAGAAGATTCACTGAAGCATACAACAAGAGACAAGGAGTAAGTAAGTGATCTGGAGCATGGACATCTTAAACTATGATTTTTTAGAATTTTATGAAATCCTTGTTGACTTACAAATTCCTTGTACTCGGGATCGCTGATGGTGTCGAGCCATGAGTTGACGAAGGGCCACCAACCCCAATCCTTGTAATCATTGTAGACCATTCCGTTGCGCGACACCGTGGCTGGAGACGCCACCGCAAGGTCCAAAGTTTCGATTAAAAGGGACACCTGAAACAAACTCAGCTTTGGTATGTATATTTAATCGATATAGGTACAATAATAGTGCACGGCCACTTGCAAAATGTATTCTAAAAGACGGCGACTTCTAAAAGTTTCCTGAATAATCACTCGACTTGCGTACCTTGTAGGTACGACGGACAATATTTTTTTCCTATCCTCGTAAGGCCCAAGGTCCTACCACAGACAAAACATCCTCCAGACTGAGCATAGTCGCGCTACCCCCTCTGTCACGCATACGGTAATTTTACTCCATGTTCGAGTCGAAAGTGTCTTTGTGTGACGTCCGTGTCTTTGAACGGACCAATCACGGCACGGGACTTCGCTCACCTCGTCCCGCGCACCCTCGCATTTTTGGCATCATCGGTTGCATGAAATAATTGCTCTAAACTCGGTCTAGAGGATTCCTAGTCTATGGGTCCTACCTAAAGTACTTATTCAGTTCGATGAAATGTAAATCATATTCAATTGGAACAGAGTCGCATTTGTTTTGTTTCGTTCAATTGTTAAACAAAACCAACATCAACTCTAATATTCCCTGCACTAAAGGTTAAAATTTCTGTGGCAAATTATGGGTTTTTCATTTGTATGGCTGGGCCTTAGGAGGCTATACAAGCAAGATAAGCATTATTTTACAGAATGGCCTGGAGATAATAGTTATACATTTCTTACTTGAGCAGGCATAGAGATCCGTTCGCTGTTGACAAGCGTGAGTAGCTTATTGTCGTCCATCACGGAATTAAGGTTCTCGATCCAGATGGCGTCCACGGGCCCATCGAATATGATCCACTTCAGGTCGGGGGTATCCTCTGTTTGCACAAGTTTTCGTATTAAATTAGTTATAACTTTAAATCCACGGAACAACGGATCTATTATCCGCAATGCCACGCATTAATGAATTTTACAGTACATATGGTCCTACTTTCCCGCACTAGTGCGGGAAACAGCACTTTCCGTGCATATGTCAAAAGTTTAAAGGGCCATATGTTAAGTAAAACGTTGTATGATACACGTGCAAATAAGTAATTCGCAACTCGTGTCGATTTATTCCTCTTTTCCGCACTTTTATCGTAAATAACTATTATGAGACGGTCGTAATAATTATACCATTACTATTTTGTGAAGGATGCAGTCGAACATGTGTATGGTGGATAATTATTTAGGTAAGTATGTCATATCCCAAAAAAGGTGAAATCCATGAGATTCGATGTAAAATTGGCATTGGAATCGTCTACCTAATCGATGGGCAGAATTATGATGGACAGGCTAAATTAATATTTTTCGTTTCTCCTCGTTACTCTGTAGATATAGTCGTATCATCGAGAGCGTGGAATTGCATATGTAGTAGTATTGTTTGTTTACAGGCATTCTATATTTGAATTTTCTATTTTCTTGTACTATCAGCATACAACCACTACAAATGCAATTCCATCTTCTCGATAATTCAACTATACCTACGGTCGAAAGTATTAATTTATTAATTTTCCATTTCGTACCTTATCACAGTGACAATACGAAAGTCGCTAGAGGCCTCATACTATTGTCACTGTGACAAGATACAAAATGGGTCATAATAGGGGGTATTACTGCAATATTCTGCCGCCAGAGTGCAGCACTAGCACCTTTAGTAAACCATAGAGTAACTTATACATACTGTCCCCTAAACTGTTTTTTGACAAGTTTCCAAACAGACAATCAAATATGACACTGATGCATCAAGGCGGTTTACCTACCGGGAAACGCAAAAATCGAATTTTAGTTATCTGCCTCTTTATCGCTCGAATACTGAAGAGTGATAGAGAGGTTAGATAACGAAATTTCGATTTTCTTGTTTCGCGGTAGACCCCAGATTGTGATGGATTGTGGTAGTGGCGCCCCCTACGCAGAGTTTCGCGTTATATTCCCTATTTATGACTCATAAAATAAAACCTTTGATTGTATTGATAGAGAGATCTTTATTTTGCATCCAATGTACATATTTATATTACATACAAGTAAACTGCATAGTAACATACAGGCACATGGACCCTGGTAGGGTATCGCAAAAATATTTGTAACAAATCAAATTATAAATTTTATGTGACAAGCATAACATGACTTAAAGTAAATTAAGAGTAGGTAACAATTAGGAGTACTTAATCAATTTAATATTTTTTAACTAAAATGTGTTTTCGTACTTACATATACTTATAATTATAAGAAGTTATCTTCCATAAACTCAGATATACTGTAGTAGCACTTTTCGACCAGCTTACTTTTTAGATTTGTTGCAAATTGGTTGTATGATGTTTTTAAATAAGCGGGAATTTTATTGTATATTTTAATAGCCCTGTAATAGGGGCCGTTTTTGTAGATCTCTAGTATCGGCTCCGGTAGTTCTAAAAACTGTTTGCGTCTGGCATTTTGGCAAAATTTAAAAAGATGTATATTTTTGTGGACGAATATGGCTACTTCTAAAATGTAAAGAGAGGGGAGGGTTAAAAGTTTCAGATTTTTAAAATAAGGTCTACAGCTATTTGGTTGGTGGATATTGGCTAGGATTCTGACACATTTTTTCTGCATTACAAAAAGTTGCTGAATATCGGTGCTATGGCCCCATAATAGGATACCATAACGCAGCCATGCAACTGCCTGTGAATGGTACACTGCTAACGCGCATTCGAAGCTGGTACTGCTTTTTAATATGCTCAAGGCATAGGTAAACCGCGACAGTTTGTTTTTTAATTTTTCTATCTGACCTTTCCAGTTTAAATGACTATCCAATGTGATGCCCAGTAGACTGCAATCAGTAACCTCTTCGATGTTTAGATTTGTTGACACAGAATGTAGGTTTAGGGGTTGTTTCTGTCTAGGTCGGAATTGAATTATTTTGGATTTGTCGTTGTTAGTTAGTAGGTTGTGGTCCTGGAGCCAATGCGTTACTGAATTAAATGTTTGTTCTATATAAGAGTTGCAGTTATTGTCTGGACATTGAAATAATAGAGATATGTCATCGGCAAATATTATTATCTTGTGAGTTGTGATTTTTGGAAGGTCGTTTATGTAGATCAGAAACAATACGCATCCTAGCACACTTCCCTGGGGTATTGAGTTGTCCACATTTAGTATATTGGATTTTACACGTTCTAGTTTTCCAGATTTGTTATTTATATGTTCTGTTTCGACATATTGCTGTCTTGTTGTAAGATAAGATTTCTTCCATTTATGTGCCCTACCGCGTATGCCGATTACATTTAACTTATTTAGTAAGATTGTATGTGAAACTCTGTCATATGCCTTCGACATATCTAACAGTAGTCCCACTGCATGTTTTTTATTTCTCAAGTATTCTACGACTGTTTGGATATAATTGTAGGCTGCAAGAACAGTGGAATGTTTTTTTCTAAAAGCGTATTGGTTCTGATCTAGCAGATGGTATTTTTCTAAAAAAGTATATATGCGATTTGACATACATTTTTCAAAGATCTTTGATATGACGGGGAGAAGCGCTATAGGTCTAAATTGAGCAGGGTTTTCACCTTTTCCGTTCTTCTTTAAAATGGGTTTTATTTTAGCTATTTTCAATTTGTCCGGGAAGCTGCTTTCGTCAAAGGATTGGTTGATTAATTTAGTAATGGGGTGTGTGAGTTCATTTATACAGGCTTTTATCAGTATTGAGGGGATTTCATCTACGCCGCAACTTATTTTGTTTGGTAAGTTTTGTATAATTGTGTATACTTCTTTTTCAGTTACCGGCTCTAAATACATAGAATTTACAGAAGATTGGATCGCAGGTCGGCCAACAGCGGCGGTGGCGGCAGCCCCACTGCTGCTGCCATCTGTTGGGGATTTTCCAACGGAGGCATAGAAATTATTGAATACATTTACAATTTTCTTAGGGCATGTCTCTAATTTATTATTTATTGTTAGTTTTATATTTTTATGATTTTTTATATTATTTTTCTTGGTTACCTGTTTTACTATATTCCACATGGTTTTATTTTTGTTATTTGAAGTTTTCATTTGCTGTACAAAGGTAAGTTTCTTAGATTTACTAACACATTTCTTAAGAATTTTTGTGTAATTTGCGCAATGTTTTTTCAAAATACCACTATTTGATTGATTCACAATGGCTTTTAATTGCCTCTTGTGTTTGCAAGCCGTTTTTATTCCTGTTGTTAGCCAATACTTTTGTGATTTATTCTTAATTATGATTTTTTTTAGTGGAATGTAAGTATTTAGTAATTGAGTTAATATGCTGTCAAAAATATTATAATTTTCATTTACGTTATTTTCAATTTTAAGGCTTTCGCTCCAGTTGATTGTAGATACAGCTAATTTAAATGCCGTTATGTTAGACTGTTTGAAAAATCTCTTCCGATCATGGATTGGTCTGCATTCTGGAGGGTTTAATTTAAAAGTGTATAGTAAGCTTTTGTGGTCTGAAATTCCTAAGTCTTCTATTTTTATATCAAAGTGTTTGTTGTTTGTAAAGATTAAATCTATACAAGTAGAGCTCTGGTAAGTTTCTCTAGTAGGCTGGTTTATTATTTGGTGAAGGTTGAATTCTAACATGAGATTCATTAATCTGCGGTAATTACTGCAATTTTCTGTCTTATTTATATTAAAAATCACCTACTATAGCAATGTGTTTTTTACTTTTCGCTTTAATTTTATTTAGGATATTAGTCAATATTTCAAAGAAAGTTTCAATCTCGCGATCCGGTCTATATATAGCTATTAAGAGTACATCTGGCTTTATTTCAACGGCACAACACTCTATAACACACTCCACTGAGAGGTCCGCGATGTCCGGCATCGCGTTGTACGGTACTCCGTCCCGCAGCAGGATCGCAACTCCGCCGCCACGGTGGCTGCGACGATTGAAGCTGGCGGCAACGGTGTGATGGTCAATGTGTATCAAGTCCTTCTGTTCCTCGGTGATCCAGGTTTCTAGTAGGCACAAAGCCTGATATTGTTTTTGTAATTGTAGACTTTCAATGATATGAGTTTTATTTTTCAGGCTTTGTGTATTTTGTACTAAGATGTTGAAATTAGTGACGAAAGGAACGGTTAACGTTTAAGTTCTCTGTTCTGTTACCTGCATTCCCGTCTTGTAGTGTTGGTTGATTTATGGTACCTGGAGCTGGATAATCAGGTGTTTGATATCCCGTTGCGTGTGGCGGTACATGAGGGCACTCCTTTCCATTTATTATTAATTTATTATTACGAATTATCGCATGCTTTCCTTCTCGCCGGGCGTCCCGGAGAGCATTAGCTAAATGTCGTCTTTTTTTTAAAGAATCCTCATCCAGATACTCCGTTATTGATAAGCCCGTATTTTTGAAATACTCGCTGTTTTGTAACAAATACTTAGACATGCTCTTACTCAAGAGTTCAACGACTAGGGGTCTTTTATTTCCTCTTCTGCCTACACGTCGCGTATCTTCAATATAACCATATAAGTTAACATTCATTATGTCTCGGAATATATTTATCAGTCTTCCCTGGACATTTGATTCTGTTTCTCCGTACATCTCCTCAAGGCCGTGAAGTACAATTTTTTTATCAGTATTTTCAGCTGGTATACTAGTTAGGCGTTTGTCATTATTTAGAGATGATTGTATGGCTTTTAGGTCCATTTCAAGTTTCTTGTTTTCAGATTCTAAAGTTTGAATTTGTTTGGTTAGTTTTGATAGGTTTTGCTTCATTTCGGTCTGTTCTAAAGTTATAGCATGAGTACGTTGTAGAATTCGTTCTTCAAAGCTGTTTATTGCTGTATTTATTTCACGCTGGATAATTAATTCCATATCAGCGATAATGTTTTGCTTATTCTGCTTGAGTGTCTCGTTCAATATTTTTTTGAATTCATCTAGGCACAAGACATTTGTTGGGTTTTGAGGGATAAGGGCTGGTGGTGATAGGGTACTGGCATTCATGGCATCTCCTGATATATTACGGTCATTTAGGATCTGGTCATCTACATCTGAAGACTCACTGTCTTTGTGTCTTGCTGGTTTGTTTAGAGTAGAACGGGGCCGCAATGACATATTTAAGGTAGATTCCAGGTTTTGAATAGGTGTTCTACATTGTGCCGAAGTTTTAGGTTTAGGTATTTGCGATCTAGGCAGTGTGTTTGATTTTTCCATTTTTTTGGGTTTCGATAGGCACGGCTTACATATCCAATTATTTTTATGCTCCTTAGTCATAGTATTGTAAAAGCGCTGACTAGATACGTTAGCGCAATCTATGTCATAGTTTTTCTTGCATATCGAGCAAATTAAATATTCTCTATTTGATATTACAACTTCACATCTTACGCAAACCGACATCTTCTGGATGTAATTTGAAACGCCAGTCTAGACTAGTTCTCGTCAGCCTTAAAAGATGGCGCTGCACGTCGAAAACCGTATTCCGCGCTTGGGGGTCAATGTCCGGTGTGCCGCGACGCGCGTAACGATACAATTTTCGGAGCGGCAGTTACAAAGTTTTTGAATTTTGAGGTTAAAGATTTATATCATAAAAGCGCGTAATAACACTGTATGTTCACCCGAAATGAAAGTGATAGAAAGGGCACTTATTACACTGAAAATAATTGTCTAAGAATGTTTGTTTTATTAAGAATAAGCACGATAATTGTCCAAAAACTTTGATTTCACAGGGCACTTTGTTTTTCAGATATTAGTCTGTTTTGCAGCTATATATTCACTTGTCCACATTTGTGCTACGTATTTATTGTTTATAATACACTTTAAACACTACGAAATACGCGAAAATCCATTTTTTATATTTGATTTACTTTATATTACGCGGGAGGTTGTTGTCATGAGGAGGGGGCTTAATACTCACTGGCGTCCACTCCTCACTTCACTCATGATTGAAGGTACCTTGGCAAACGGTGCGCATAATGCTACTCAGCACGCCGTCCTTCCACTCGCCCGTACCCAGGTTGTACTCGCCGTACAGCTCGCCGAGCGTCAGAGCCTTTGGGTTCATGGGTTGCACCTACAACAGATCCACAACTCAATACTCTTTCCTTACTTCCGTTCTGTCGCTCCTTCGGGTAGAAAACTCAAGTGTTATCAGAAACCACTTTGAAAAGCAATAAAAATGTAGGTATTGTCTAATTTATGCTGTACCTATTTAATATTTTAAACTTTCAGATTTATCCTCGTCTTAAAGCATTTAGTAACTGGAGACGCCTTGGCTGTCATTCTCTGTACAAAAGTCTGCCGATTTTTGCGGGGGAGGGGCACGTCAAATGTATGGCTATTTCTACATGATTTGTACGTAACGTACAAATAGCCATGTCAGATAAACGTCAGTCCATACAAAAGTTTGCACAATTGTGCAAGGTTTTCGACAGAGGGGTAAGCTCTTAAAGGCGACTCCGGTTATTAAATGCTCTAAGATCCTCATACATTGTAACCGCAGGGAAACTAGATATATACCTATTCTTGCTAGATTTCATTTAAGTAAAGCTTACTTGGACATTCTCGAAGCCCGGAACTCGGTCGCCCTTGCACCGCGAGATAGTAGCTGCGAGGATCTTCCACGACACTGACTTGGCAGTGTTTGTGTCGCCAAGGAGGATGCTAGAATGTCGGGAATTCTGCAAGAAATCAATATATCAGTCTATACTGAATTACTGATATTTTTAAATGATTTTAATCGATAAAACGTCGGGTGACAAGCAAAAGTCACTAACTAACATTGAAATTATTGGACAATAAACCGTGTTACAAGTGTAATAAAGTGCATTGTTACTTTAATTTTTTGATAGTACTTAGTGACTTTTGCTTGTCACCCGACGAAAAGTGTCAATAAGTACACTACCAGAATTCGCATACGTACCAATACTAATCGTAGGTATGTAATGTACTAATGTGCTACGAAACAAAGCTCATTCAGGCTGTCTGTCAGTCGCGCCGCGTTACCATTTACGGTACGATGAGTTATCTGTGTCTCACCTTAGTTTCGAACGTCTGTATAACTTTGTGTAAGGCAGCCTTAGTTGGCTGGAGATTCACAAGCCGCATCTCCGCGGAGATGGCCGTCTCCAGCATCTCGTAGTCCAGCGTGGGCACCACCACGTCCGGGAAGATGTCCTGCATGATGCCGTCGAAGAGGGGGACATCCTTGGCCGTCAGCCGGGCCACGTTCATGTCGCGCATCGCCAGGATTACCATCTGTACAAGAACCATCAGTCATCACTCATCAATCATATCATCAACATCATCTAAGTGCCGACTGCGTTACTTACCTGATAGGGAGTAAAAGAGTAGAGTGGTAAGGCAGCCTGCATTTTAACTGCAACTTATATGAGACTACACCAATCAAACGGAGTGTTACATGGGATTGCAGGTGGACTGCCTGTTTCTACCCCAAGATGAGGTCTTCATAATTTATATGCAGCGGTAAATTATCTATAAGGCTTACCATTTTGTTTTGCATTAAGGCGAAGTGTTCACCATGCGCAAAACTCATTTCAATGGATATCTTAAAATGGGCTGTAAAAGTGAACTAGGTAGATATATATTCTAAATTGATGAAAAATTTGAGCGCCACATACCTCTGCCTCTGGCAAATTCGGATGAGTGCGTCTTACTTGCCCGGCGTACCGCAGCATCGCGATCATGGACCGCAGTCCAAAGTCGTAGTGGTTCTGCTTAGAGAGCTGCAGCATGCACAACTGGTACAGCGTGAATACCTGACGGGTGACAATAACAACTCTCCAGAAACATGTTCATCTCACAAACCCTGCGCAAGTGCAAATTAGGGCCCCTTAAAAACAAAAAAAAATACCTGGTCCTTTACACGTATCTGACACAGCAACGTGACCATCAGGAACAATCAGTTATGTTCTACCGCAGCGAGAGACAAAATAAAATAAGTAAACAATATACTACACCCTTATCAAAGGATCTGATACAGAGCGACCAAAAAAAAAAAAGAAAAAACCTCCTGTTCCGGCAGATTGGGGTAAGCGCGTCTTTTTACTCCAGCGTACCGAAGTAAGGCTACCATAGATCGCAGCCCAAAGTCATAGTGGTCTTGTTTAGATAGCTGTTGCATGGCCAGCTGGTATAGCGTAAACACCTTAGGCATAGAAAGGAAAATAATACAAATAAAATTTAAAAATACTTTAAAATATAATATTGCCTTCAGTTACCTACCACGATAATTAATTACTTTTCTACTAAATAAAACTAAGAGGACGGAGGTCTAGTTTACCCTCTGGGTTGGAAGATCAGATAGCAGTCGCTTTCGTATAAACTAGCGCCTACGCCAATTCTCGGGATTAGATGCCAAGCGGCCCCAGGCTCCCATGAGCCGTGGCTAAAGCCGGGACAACGCGTGGAAGATGATGATGAGAAGCATTTACCATTGAACATTGAATAGGTAGCATTTGCTATCGCGTTTCGTCTAAGAAAATGTTCTAACTCACTTTTTTAGCATTTAATTTGTACGCGGTGAAGCCGTCTGAGAAAAGTGTGATCTCCGCTATGATAAGGCAGTCGGGCACACACATGGCGATGGGGCGGAACATGGACTTCAGGTTGTCGGGGAGCTCTGTTCGGCCGGCATAGCTACAAGTATATATTAGGTATTGGTAATGTCTTAAATTCTGAAAAACACTCTCTTAAAAATATATCACCCTGATCTGAAGAGAACAAATTGGGATCATCATAATATTTTGAACAAACCCAGGGTTCATAGTTATAAAGATCCCACAGTTGGGATCCAACTTGATGTCGGCGCCCTCGAAAAAAAACCGCCGCTGCAGCAACGACAGCGCCTGCAACACCGCCAGGATCTGCTGCGCCACCACAGACAGCACTTCGATGTTGATGCGGTTGAACTCGTCGAAGCAACCCCAACACCCGCTTTGGGCTATTCCTAAAATTTAATCATTCTGGTAGAGAGGAAAGTCTAAAAACTAGCACTGGAAAGTACTAGGTCTTCGACTCAGTAGCAGCTGGGACTGGGGACTGCCAGCCAGCGAACAAAACAAGTGGTTCAAATTTTATCATAGACAGAGAGAATCGTACTGTCTTTATCTTACGTAAAGAAAGGGATGAGTATAGTTTTTTGTTTTTCTTCTTTACCGACAAATTGAGTTTGCCAGACTATACCATACTTTTGGTGTAAACGCCGCTTTGTCTGTGGTCTGCCCAAAATTCGCTACTCAAGTAATAGTGACTTTTAGTTAAGTACCTACCTAATAATATTTGAACCTCAAAAATGTGCATGCGGGACCGTTGCCAGGTTCTCTATTGATTAAGTATTTTTTTCCGCCCAAAGCCTTGCCATTCGACGTGGAACAATTTTGAATAGCGTATCTATCGTACATATCGTATTCTAACCAGAATATTATGTTAAGGTGGTTCGCTTTCCATACAAAAAACAATTGCGTTTTATTGAGTAATTTTGCGTGGTTTCTGTATAAAACAAAGTTTTACTATCAATTTAGCGCAAATAAACATTCGAAAGTAGATAGATGCGCACATATTTATGTAGTAATAGTGTGTAGGTAATTAGGTACTTAATATAACGCAATTGTTTTTGTATGGAAAGCGAAACCACCTTAAGAGGGAAGTACCTATAGCACGTGATCGTCCATACAAAAAGAGAAAACGTTTTTCCAGTTCTAGATATTTTCCATTCTCCATGATTTTTTAGTATGTTATTGACACAATGAAAAACTAGTCTTTATTCAAAATTTGCAATACAATTTTTTTTTAAATAGTGAAACCAATAAACCTAGAATATATTATGCAGAAGCGATCGACATCAAAATCAAAGTGATATGTTAAGGTTTAGTTAGTGGAAAACGTTTTCTCCCGAAATGGAAATTGTATGAAAAAAATTACAAAAAAGAGTAGAAATTCAAAAGTGGCAACACTGTATAGTGTGGTCCCTTTTTCTTATATAAATTGGTTTGAAAGGGACGACACTACAGTGTTGCCACTTTTTAATTTCTACTTTTTTTGCCTAGCTGTATACTTCCCTCCTAAGTATTGTATTTTGTAACACAACCGTGTTACAAATATCTGAAATACCATACCTGAAAAGCACTTGGCCATAGATTTATAGTCCAGCCCATCAGAACAATTGGTGACAACGACCCATCGCGCTAAAGCACGTCCCAAATCTTTAGTGGTTTCCGTCTTCCCAGTCCCGGCCGGGCCCTGAGGACTGCCGCCTCGGAAAAGGTTTAGTGCTGTAGTGAGGGTTATGTAGCATCTGTGGAGCATATAAGTAAATCTTATAAATAGGACAGAGAAGAAAACCATCAAGGCAACTTTTTGCACTAAATATGACTTCTAAAAATATTGAATTACTGGGTCACGGCTGTAACGACTCTAAATTTAAATCATTCATGTAGTATTTTATGTATGTATTTGATTGATGCGATAAATCTACTTACCATAGGCTTAGAGCAGGAGCGCTGCGAAAGTATCTCGCGCGCGATAGACTACCCGTCCCTCTCTAATAAATAGTTACGGTTAGAAAAAAAGGGCGGGTAGTCAGATGTTGTCGCGGCGCTACTGTGCTAAATCTACTACATTAAATAAATTAGGGAACACAGAAAGCGTAGGAAGGTAGTTGTCAATCGGACCCCAGGCTCCCATGAGCCGTGGCAAAATGCCGGGATAACGCGAGGAAGAAGAGGAGCTGCTAGAGCCGTGCTGTGTGGCCTAATCTTAAATTAACCAATCGTTTTACGGGGTCACCTGTCAGTTAAAGGTGTAATCACAAGCCGTCCAGAGTTTCCAATGTACTCATAGGTGTATATAGAACAGGTGTTAGTCTGGCGGATATAGCAGTCTTCGCGCTCGCGGTCCCAATAGAACTTCAGCTGCGAGAACCATTCAAACGCTGACACCGTCATGCATCCTAAAATTATTAAGAATGAAGATCTACTTTGCTTTGAGTCAGCCTAAAGTCACTATAAACTGTTTCATGTTATGAAACTTATGAATAGCATAATAATCAGTGTTTTCTAATGGAATTCGATTGAAGTCCGAATACTTTTGATTCATCCGTTGGGGGTAGGATATAATATATGTAGAGTAGTTGTTATCGACACTCAAAAAGGCTAAACGCCGGATGTCATGTTTATGGTAAATCGTAAGCAAATATGGCTTACAAACAAACTCTCTGCATCAATCGGTGGCACATATGATCTAGACTTCTAATAGAGCACCTTAAAAGCTCCCGATTGGACCCGGTTGTACTTATTATAGGTAAGTTTAAGTAATAAATAAACTTCGTACCGACTTCACCGACTTCAAGTAATTACCCGGATAATTATTAATTTTCTTATTATTAGGTATTAATTACTTTTTGGCAGAAATTTGCTTTAGGACGGGATAGGAACTGGACCCGTAGGTATAGGGGTGCCATATAAAAATTATTTTGTGCTTTTCAGTGGGTTGGTTTTTTGAAGGCGGTTCCCTTTTTTTAAAAAGGAAATTATAAGTTATTTTATTATGATTTTCTTTTTGTTTATTTTTATTTTTTTAACTATTTTTTGTTTTTATTTTGTAAAAAGTTTTTATTGTAATGTATCATTCATAAGATATTGAAACCTGTCAGTTTTAAGATAAGAAGAAAATATATAGGCGATCGAAAAAAACTGGAACACAATTATTTTCCAAAAATGCAACCAATCTACAGGTATTTCTTGCTGCGTGGTTTTACTACATTCTTATATAATTATAGTGTTAAACCTATTTATAAGTGTTTCTAACTCGTTTACATATTCACGAACGAACATATAAGGGCATACATTATTAATACTCCTTACAATAAGTCTAGTCTATTGCTCAAAAAAGCACTTGTGTCGTTTTAGAGACATTACGACACGGTAAGTAGTGCAGAGTAGCAGGTGCCACATACCGATACATTGCTACCAACGTGACAAACGATTGAATTCATACGGTTTTTATTAAAAAAAATCCAATTTGCACTAAGTTCATTGCTACCAACATAATAAAAAATACTTTTTTTGGTATCATCACTATTGGAAGGTGGACTTCTAAGGCCCATAACACACTTATACTCTACAGCACCACTACCCTGGTGCGGTGCGGTAGTGTGTAACGGCTTTAAAAAAACATAACCATAGACATTACTCGTATGTTTTTACGTTTCCCGGCTTTCCCGGTAATTTCTTGTTCTTTGAGTACTTTGCGTTACTATTTGCTTTGAGTTCATAAAAAGTGTTGAAAATGGACGAAGAGGACAACATTGTTTCTACACCTGAAGAAATATCCGCTGCAGCACAAGCAGCGACCGAAAATTTGTTGCCTAAGTACTAAATCGCAGCACCTATACGACAAATCTTATGAGAAGCTCATGGCGTGGAGATTGGAGCACAAAACTTCGTCATTCTCTGAAAACGTCTCATTGGCGTATTTTCAAAGACTAATTGGAAGCACCGGATCAGATCTATCTTTTAAGCAAGGTTGGTATATGTTATTAAATTTGTTGATTTTAGAGTATACAGTATACAAGCTATACGTATTTATGTAGGTACATTTTATATTTTTGCATTGAAACAGAATATTATTTAATTCTCCTTTTTCTTGTTACAGGTTGCAGTAATATTTGGTATTATGGGTGCTTGTCGCAGACAAGAGCTACATACCTACATATAGTAATACCTACAATCCAAAATTTACATTTACATTTTCATAAATAAAATTTTGTTAATACATTTTTGTATTTTTTATCTATATAAGTATGTTTAATATCTTCGCCTAGTACCGATAGTACAAGCTATGCTTAGTTTGGGGCTAGGTCGATCTGTGTATTAAGATGTCCCCAATATTTATTTATTTATATATAAGTACTAGCTGAGGCACCCGGCTTCGCTCAGGGATAGGGTTTGCTCCCGGGAAATACCGGAACCGAAAGTACCGGGAATTCCCGGGATTTAGAGCCAAGCAAAGAACCGGGATTACAAAATTAAAATCCCGGTACTTTCGGGATTTTCGGGACTAACATTTCCGTTGCGATATTTGACTGTTTTCTGTTACTTAGAAAGAAATATCATGTTTTAAAAGAAATATATTTTATCAATCTAAGGCTGATGCCAATACTTTTACGGCTGACCACAATATTAAAATCAAAACAAAAATAGTCAATGGGTTTGACAATGCCGACAATATAAAATTGCGTAATTTGAAACTTTAAAGGCATAAGTGTTTCTAGTTCTACGATAAATTATTTTATACGAATAATTAGTTACATACGAAATACGAGCAAAAAATAGGGATGATTTGCAGATAGTAAAAATATGACATGTACCTAGTTTAGGATTAAATCAAATTATATTATTTAGTAGTTAGTAAGTATACTATTAGTATTTTGTTATAATTTAGTATAGGTTTAAGTAATTAACATAGTATTAAGGGAATGTATACTAACACTATGGACATGGTCTGAATTAAATAAATTGATTGATTGATAGTACCTATAGTACGCAGAGGCAGTCCATATCACAGTTTAATGTAGGCAATGATTGTGTGGGTTAAAGTCACATATATGTATTATCGTACAAAAGAAGTGTGTGTACCTTCACTATGGTACTTTTTTTATCGTACCAATATTTAGAAAAAGATTCATGGTCATTTTACGCTTTTTTTTACTGAAAGTTAAGGAAAAATATGACTTTGAAGGCAGTCCCGAAAGTACCGAAAATACCGGGAAATCCCGGTCCCATTTTTGCCTAGTACCGAAAATCCCGGTTATTTTAAACAATACCGGTTCTGCAATCCCTACTCAGGGAGCTGACATGAGAATTGTGTGGTGGTTGTAATAAAAGGAATATATTTAGGTTTTTTTTTGTAACTACAATACCTATGTACATTTTTTTTTATTTCCAAGTCGAGAGCAACCTACGTATAGTGGACCGTGAAAAAAGGGATAGCTGGAAGTGTTTGTCGAAAATCTCCTGAGAGTATGAAGGCTTCGAATAGTCCACAATGTTCTACAATATTCCACAACATTTGAGTGTGTTCTGGAATGTTCCACAATGATCTAGAATATTCTCGAATATTCGACAACATTCCAGAATGCTGTGGAATGCTCTCGAATACTCTCGAATGGTCTGGAATGTTCTAGAAATGTCTAGCCTCCAATACCCGAGACTGTTTCGAATGTTCCAGAATATTCCACAACATTAGAAACTGTTCGGGAAAAAAGGGATAGCTGAAAGTGTTTGTCGAAAATCTCCTGAGAGTATGAAGGCTTCAAATAGTCCACAATGTTCTAGAATATTCCACAACATTTGAGTGTGTTCTGGAATACTCCACAGTGATCTGGGATCCTGGATTCTAGGCTATTTACGAATATTTGATAACATTGCAGAATATTCCGGAATGTTCTCGAACATTCGTTCGAACCTCACAACTGTTATGCTTTAAATTTATAAGTACCCCTACCAATAGGTAACTCCAACCCTATAAAAAGGCTTCGAATGGTCCTGAATATTCCACATTTGAAAGTGTTCCGGAATGTTCCACAATAATCTAGAACAGCGGTCGGCAACAAGCGGCCCGCGAACCTCTCACTTGCGGCCCGCGAGCCTCCTTGGCTATTTTGTATGTAATATTGACAAACGACAATGTCTGATAAAGACATACATATTAACAAAGTGCGGCCCGCCTCAACTTCGGTAACTACTATTTGGCCCTTGGCTGCTAAAAGGTTGCCGACCGCTGATCTAAAATATTCGACAACATTCCAGAATGTTCTGTAGCTCTTCCCATACAAAAAAGGCAAAGGAATGGACCACAAATGTTCCAGAATATTCCACAACATTCGAGAGTGTTCTGGAATATTCCACAATGATCTGGGATGTTCTCAAACATTCGACAACATTCCAGAAAGTTCTGAAATGTTGTGAATGATCTCGAATGCTCTGGACTGTTCTAGAAATGTCTAGAGGGTGAAATTATCTTCAAAAGCACGCCCTTCAGGTAAAAACGGGAACCTTTTTCATGGAAAGACAAAAAAGGCTACAAATAGTCCACAATGTTCTAGTACATTCCACAGCAATTGAGTGTGTTCTGGAACGTTCCACAATGATCTGGTATTCTAGATGTAGGCTATTTCCAAATATTCAATATCATTCCAGAATATTCCGGAATATTCTTGAACATTCGAACCTCAATCACAATACCTGTAGCTATGATCCTACATAAAATCTTCGAATAGTCCAGAAAATTCCACAACATTTGAAAGTGTTCTGTAATATTCCACAATGATCTAGAATGTTCTCGAATTTCGACAACATTCTAGAATGTTCTGAAATGCTGTGGAATGCTCTCGAATGGTCTGGAATGTTCTAGAAATATCTAGCCTCCGATACCCGAGACGGCTTCGAATGTTCCTGAATATTCCCCAACATTCGAAACTGTTCTGGAATATTCCACAATGATCTAGAATGTTCTCGAATTTCGACAACATTCTAGAATGTTCTGTAATGCTGTGAAATGCTCTCGAATAGTCTCGAATGGTCTGGAATGTTCTAGAAAAGTCAAGCCTCCGATATCCGAGAAGGCTTCGAATGTTCCAGAATATTCCACAACATTCTAAAGTGTTCTGGAATGTTCCACAATGATCTAGAATGTTCTCGAATATTCGATGACATTCCAGAATGTTCTGAAATGCTGTGGAAAACTATCGAATACTTTCAAATGGTCTGGACTGTTCCAGAAATGTCTAGCATCCGAGACGGCTTCGAATGTTCCAGAATATTCCACAACATTCGAAAGTGTTCTAGAATGTTCACATTGATCTAGAATGTTCTCGAATATTCGCCAACATTTCTGAATGTTCAGATATCGACTACCGTAGGCTCAAAGGGCGTAAGGGACAAAATGGCGAAAATGAGTTATGAATGCAGTTCTACTCAGTATTTTTTTTTCTCTATCGAATGGTATATTTAACGTCTCGATAACATGAAAAAAATGTCCGTTAAGCCCTATGAAAAATCAATGCTTGAACACAATTTTCCAACGCATTTTGCCGTATTAGTGTAGTAAATAAAGGTAGTGGACCCCGCAGTAATTCCTCAGCCAGAAAATTTTTTACAGTATGATAAAGTATCAATAAATAAAAAGTATTGTATAAATTTCCAAAGAATAATAATAATAGAATTAAAGTAAATACCTAAAGCCTTAAATCGTTAATATCTTTTTACGGAAAAATGCTCCGTTCAAACTTTCTGCACCAGACATATTCATGTAACGTATTCCAACAATATATGATATATCAAAAAAATATCCCAGCAGAAATACCAGTATTAATAAAATAAAATTTTTTGGCGTGTCTTGGACCGGAAAATTGCTCAGTCAAATTTTTTCACTGGAATGCCATTTTATTGCCGTTTTATACCTACAAAATGAAAATCTAAAAATTTTCCACTCTCAGTTTTTAATTGTAGAAGTGTAACTAGATCGGTTGACTGTATTAGGCGACTGTGTGTATCATCGGACATTATTGCGTTGCAGGAAACATTTCTTTTGCCGCATGATATTGCATACTTAGGCCAAATTGATGATAAATTTGCCTTCACGGGTACATCAGCGGTGGATACGTCGGCCGGGGTACTTCGCGGGCGTTCTTATGGAGGAGTGGCTCTGTTATGGAGGAAATCGCTCTTTACAGATGTTACAGTGATAAAATGTAGTAGTGTTCGTCTTGCTGCAATTAAGGTACGATATCGGAACTGCTCTTTGTTATTTTTCTCTGTGTACATGCCCACGGACTCGTTGGACAATATTATTGAGTTCACTGAATGTCTAAGTGAGATAAGTGCCATAGTAGACAGTAACGATGTGCAATCCGTTTTCATGCTAGGGGATTTTAATGCTCATCCCGATACATTGTTCGGTCATGAGCTATTGACTTTCTGTGCGGAACAACAATGGACATGTGTAGACTTAGACTTACTATCGTCAGACACCTATACCTATGTTAGTGACGCACACGGATGCCGGCGATGGCTTGACCACTGTGTAGTCACGGAGGCCGCTCGGGGCCTTATTGATGCGGCTGAGGTGCTTTATGATACATATTGGTCGGATCACATGCCTTTACAGATTAAACTTAACTTGATCTTGACTAGGCAGTCTATTCATTTGTCGAGCCCGCCTAGTAACAATAATGTCAGATGGGGAGAGCGAGATGCTATGCAAATATCTAGGTATACAGAATTATGTAATGATAAGCTAAAAGAAGTCGATTTTCCTTCTGAATTGGCTAGGTGTGCCGGTAGGTTGTGTACAGATTGTAGTTATAAAAATGTTTTGAACAATATGTATTGTGACATTATTAGTAAACTTACCGAAGCATCACAGTTAACTAGTAAGAACAGCAGGGCAACATTTAAACGTATAATTGGATGGAATAAGCATGTTAAGCGCTCTCACGGGGAGGCTCGGTCTGCTTTTCGAGAATGGTGTATGTTTAATAAGCCGCGTTCGGGTCCTTTATATGACAATATGTGTATTACCAGAAAGCTCTTCAAGTCCGCACTAAAATGGTGTCAAAATAATCAAACTCAAATTAAAATGGATATACTGGCACAAAACCATAAGGTGAGGGACTTTAAGAGTTTTTGGAAGAATACTAATAAATTGAACCCTAAGTCGAGTGTCCCTGTGAGTGTATCGGGGCAACATGATCCCACCGCCATAGCAAACCTTTTCAAAGACCACTTTAAGGTAAATGCGCCCTTAATACGTCAAACTAAGGTGCTTAATATGGAGAGTCAGTCAAGGGACCTGAGTGTGCATTTCACCGCTAAGGAAGTCGCGTCAATAATTAGTGGTATGGAAAGAGGCAAGTCTCCGGGCCACGACCAGCTCAGTATTGAGCACCTAAAGTACGCAGGGGTGCATTTGCCCAGAGTATTGGCTATGTTTCTTAATTTGTGTCTTAGCCACTCACACCTGCCCGATGAGTTGATGAAGACTATTGTCGTGCCAATCATGAAGGATAAGACTGGTGACATTTCTGAGCTTTCTAATTATCGACCGATTTCGCTTGCCACAGTAGTAGCAAAAGTGTTAGACAGTTTGCTTGACAGGCATATGGCCAGTCGCATACACTTACACGATGCGCAGTTCGGCTTCCGGCCAGGTCTTTCTACCGAAAGCGCAATCCTGTCTCTCAAGCACACTGTCTCTCATTATACATCTAGAAAAACACCTGTCAATGCATGCTTTCTAGACTTGTCTAGGGCATTTGATCTTGTATCATATGACATTTTGTGGCAAAAGTTGACAGAGGAGACTGATGTGGCGGGCGAAGTTGTGTCGGTGCTTAGATATTGGTACAATAAACAAACCAATTATGTAAGATGGGCAGGGTCACTCTCTGATATGTATGGGTTGCAGTGCGGGGTGCGGCAGGGGGGGTTGACCTCGCCTCGTCTCTTCAACTTATACATTAATCGTCTGATTGTTGAACTCAGCAGCACCTATAAAGGCTGTCATATCGGTGGAGTGTGCGTAAACAACATTAGTTATGCAGATGATATGGTGCTGCTGACTCCATCAATCAACGCGATGATCACTCTTCTCAGTATTTGTGAGAAGTATGCCGAGACCCATGGACTCAGATACAACGTAAAGAAGAGTGAGTGGCTTGTGTTTAAGGCTGGCTCCAAATATTATCCTGACGTACCACACCTAAAACTATGCGGGACTCCTCTAAATAAAGTCGTCAGATTTAAGTATCTGGGTCACTGGGTCACGGAAGATCTGAGTGATACAATGGATATGGAACGTGAGCGTAGAGCGTTGTCAGTCAGATGCAACATGTTGGCGCGTAGGTTTGCACGGTGTACGAAACAAGTCAAGGCGACGCTGTTCACAGCATATTGCCAATCTTTTTACACCTGCAGCCTATGGGCCAACTACACGCAGAAGGCCTACAACGCTCTACGCGTACAATATAACAATGCTTTCAGGGTTCTGATGGGGTTGCCTCGTTACTGTAGCGCCTCGGGGATGTTTGCCAATGCCGGAATAGATGGATTCCATGCCATCATGCGAAAGAGGTGTGCTTCAACCCTGAGCAGAATACGGGACAGCCCCAATAGAATCCTGGGCATTGTCTCAGAAACGTGGGACAGCCCCCTAATGAGGCACTGGCTCGGTCTGCATGCGCCAGTTCCGTATGTACCGGGTCATAGGTTAAGTTAGTTTTGTTTTATTTTTAAATTTTAATGTATTCTTTAGTTTTATATGATGTTAACCCTAATTTTAAGTTTAGCAATAATGATACTAACCCCAATGGACCTAAAGTCTGAAATAAATTATTTATATATTTTTTTATTTTTTTATTTTTTTTTATTTTAATAGTTCTATACATACATTTCGATACGCATTTTTTTTTGGATTTTTACCCACTGCGCCAAATTATATTCTAAGATCATATAAGAAGAAAAAAATTACAGAGCAATTTTCCGATGAAAATGAGCGTCAAAAAAAGGAAGTATCATAAAAAAATATTCTCATGTTTGACAAAACTTTTAGATTTTTTTCTAGTATCACATACTGATACAAATAACTTATTTTGTAAAATAATTTTGGACTGAGGAATTACTCGGTTCAATATGTAATCAGATTTGTGTTTTTACCTAACTTAGGAGTGTTTTTTTTTTGGATATTCATAATGTTAGTCTCGGCTCATACTATACAATAACCAAGCTAAATTTCATCGACTGAGAAATTAATGCATGGGTCTCCATACAACAACTTGCTTCCTTTACTACACTATATCTGCCAACTCAAAAAAAAATTGTCAGACATTTGGGCGTAACTCCCAACTTTGTGTACGATACGCCCTTTTGCATCGGAATTTTTTTTTATTAAATCTGTGCTAATTTTTTGTCCGTTACGCCTATTTGCACTATATTTTTGAGTGCTAAATGTACATTACGCCCACAACTAGTGGATATTAACACGACTATTAGAGAATTCAATGTATGAGATACGCCAAGATACTATGTACAATTTCGAGTTTATAATTGTTGCTTTTTTGTGCTTAAGTGGGATGACCTAGTACTTTCCTTCTCAATTTTTTTATTAAGTAGGTAAGTACTTGCATTACCTGCTCATGTGCTCCTTAATGCTTTAATTATTGGGTTACTAAAATTTGACAGTTTAGACTGAGCTAGTGGGTACTTTGTTCATCAGTTCTATGAAAGTAATGAAACGTAGCTATATTTAAATGAAAATTTTATTATGGTGATTAATTAAGGTGAGACTGATAACTTTTAGTTTTGTATGTGACTTGGCCATTTGTAATTTTGATTTAGACGTAATATTAATACTTTTTTGTTTAAACCCTAATTTATAGTATTAACCTTATGAAAGTTATTGTCTATAACGTTTGGATTTAAATCCATAGAAGTACGTACGTCTGGCCATATGGCTTTTTTACTACCTACTCTGATGTTATGTCATAAATAATCAAATATTCATTAAGTATTACTGACCAAACAGACAAACAAAATGTCAAACTTACTATTCTACCTACTTGTACAAGTAAAATTTATGATCATATGTGACGTTCCACGGGAAAAGGTACCTTATGAGGGTTTCTAGTTTCGGAGATATGAAATGTTTTGTAAAGAGGTGAAAAAATGCTCAATTTTTTTTTATTGTGTGATCTGAAACCTTAATGCGTAACGTTTGTTTACCTGTTTTTATTTTTGTTATAAGTTAGTTATAAGCCTAGTAATGTCGTCTCAGAGTTTAGTAGAAAAGGTACCTTATGGAAAAAAGATTGAAAATTCCCAAAAAAACTAGTCAATACGGGAAAAGAAGTTTGGTAGAGAACTGTATTAGCATTCTGCAAAACTAATTTGATAATTTCAGTTCTGGTTGGGGCGCCTCGCAAATATTATAACCGTACATCGACCGACATCACAAATCCAAGTAGCCTGCTATTATACCAAAGTTACTCTCGTCAAGTCTTTCTTAACTAGAATAATCTTCATTTGGTTTGGTCGCATGCAGTAAATCAGCCATTGGTTTGCTGAAAAATGCCAATACCCGACGCATTACCTTATGGAATATCTGAGGTCATTGAACCTCAATGCCGCTTATCTTCAATAGCAACCGAAATATATTATTGATAAGAAATAGACGATTTATACCATCTTAACCCCAAAATATTATTAGTTTATCCTAACTGTTCCATCATCATCATGCCTCATCATGTAACTTAATCACAAGGTACCTTTTCATTACATACAAATTATTGGTCTTTTTTAAGATTATTATGACGAAGAACTAATTAAATTTGGGGCAGTTTAATGTAAATTAATATTTTCTATTCATAAAAGATAAACTGTAATATGATTGATATTTTGTAGTGATGTATTATTAGATTTATTTCCATAAGGTACCTTTTCGTAAATGTATGGAGCAAATACTGTTATTGTTATGTAAGTTTAAAGTGGCATAAGGGGTTAAATATAGTATTTAGTTGGGGTTTTAGGATTTATTTCATTTGAATGACAGAATTTCTTTCATATGTGCTCAGAAAAATTGATTGTGTGTCACATTAAAAGTAAAAATATTGAATTTTGTGATTTTATATGAAAAAGTCAGAAAATACATTTTCACCTCTAAATCGGTATTGTTTTTTGCTTAAACTGTCTGTCAGTGTCGTTTTCTAATAGATAAAATTTAAATCTTGAGAGCTCATTGCAATCAATCGTGAAAATGAAATAAAACTTTATTTTCAAGAGATTGGTTAGTATACACATAAATCAGTCGATATCAAAAGTTTCTATTTGCATTACAGAACAAGTCGCAATATTTTTTTAATCTCAGATATATAAGGTATTATTATTTGTAGTCAACTATGTAACTTACTTCAGGAACATAGTTTTTTAGGCGGCTAAACTTAAAACTTCTCTATCGTAAAGTTGCTAATTTCACAACATTATTTTCAAAAAATCATATCTCTGTAACTACGCAACCTAGAAGGTTGATCTTTTGTGTTATCGATAGCTTATTTGTTGTAGATTACTGGGGTATGCATAACTCCATACCCGCCATAAGGTACCTTTGACCGTGGGACGTCACATATTAAGATATACAAACAGAAATAACATACATCGTTATCGCGGGATCAACAACGATTTGACAGTAGTGAAAGATTATGACAAATAAATAATAACAGAAGTGACATTCCTATTGGGTTACGTTCTTATGTACCTATGGACTCAAAATGTAGCAGAATCGAATTTAAATAAAAGTGTGGTCATCTATTACTAAAATCACATAAAATACTTTAAGAAGTAAATACTGATATAAAAAATTAAATACATTGGTAACTTGGTTTTCAAGTTGACATGTTGACTTATAGGTAGGCATTTACATAGTGAAATACGAGTTTGATTGACCTTTTCCTGCGAAAACTTCATACTAGATATGAAGAACATCTTAGAGGTTTAAAATGTGTAGGCAGAATATACCACTTTTACAAAACGGACGTTCTGTTACATGTGTTCTGTGACAGGCTTGTTTTTGCTCCCGCGATAACGATGTATGGAAATAACGCATAAATATACTTTTTATAATAAAAGTTATTGTTATAAATTGTTTTGATATACATAAATAGATATAGACAGTAGGACAGCAGTGATTCTGTTGAAGTAATATAAAGAAATAAAAAAGTAAACATTGGTTTTGTGGCTAAAAAAACGCCCTTTTCCACGTTTAAGTATCCAAAATAACAAAAATGGGGAAAAAACTTAACAGTTAATACATCTCTATGAATTTTTGAATAAAACTTTTGTAAATTATAGTACTCAGAAGTATAGTGTTTCTTAAATGCAAGTTGCCAATATTGCAACGAAATTGTTGGATTTACGCCAAATGGTACTAAAACAGTTTTATTTTTTGTACATGAAGCCCTTTTGCTAATAAGATAAATCATAAAAAACCGGGCAAGTGCGAGTCGGACTCGCGCACGAAGGGTTCCGTACCATAATGCAAAAAAAAAAAACGAAAAAAAAAAAGCAAAAAAAAAACGGTCACCCATCCAAGTACTGACCACTCCCGACGTTGCTTAACTTTGGTCAAAAATCACGTTTGTTGTATGGGAGCCCCATTTAAATCTTTATTTTATTCTGTTTTTAGTATTTGTTGTTATAGCGGCAACAGAAATACATCATCTGTGAAAATTTCAACTGTCTAGCTATCACGGTTCGTGAGATACAGCCTGGTGACAGACGGACGGACGGACGGACGGACGGACGGACAGCGAAGTCTTAGTAATAGGGTCCCGTTTTACCCTTTGGGTACGGAACCCTAAAAAGAGGCGCAAGGGACGCCTTTCTTAAAAACAGTCGTGTTTTTTGGCGTAACGGACATGCTATTTTCGTAAATAAGCATTGTTTTATAAGTTCAACTAATCAGTTTAAAAAAGCTCAAAAAGTTAAGAATAAGCCACATACAAGCACCAGTTTATTCAAAGAAACAAAAAAGTTATGATTTTTTTTCTCAAAATAAAACAGTTTTTTGGCTCTCCTGAAAAATCGCGTTTTGTCCGTTAAGCCCTTTGAGCCTACGGTAGTCGATATGCTTTGAAATGCTCTCGAATACTCTCAAATGGTCTGGACTGTTCCAGAAATGTCTAGCCTTCGAGACCCGAGACACCTCACGTAGAATTTTTTGTAGGTATATATTTCACGATCTATTCTGAACTTTCCTTTATTAACTTAAGGTTCAAAATTCAAAAACAAAAACAACTGCTTCTGGGTCTCAGAGGGCGAAACTTTCAGCCCTTATATCTTCGAAAGCACACCCTTCAGGTAAAAACGGAAAACTTCTTCATGGACGGGAGATAGAGAGCTATCACCCCATATAGCTTCCTTAATCGTATCGGGACTCATTTCTGAGTTTTAGCGGTACGCACATTGTACACTTTCTTTTATTATATATATTGATTAGCATGACCTTACCCATTTTATACATCTTGTCGACCATATCCCTGGAGTGTATCTCAATTACGCACAGTGCATTGACCTTGGCTCTCAATAGTTTCGGAATCTCTTTTCGGGACATGCCCTGGAGTGTGGCTAGGATAACGTTTTGTTTTTTACGTAGTTTCTTCATGGGTCTTTTTTCCTTCATGAGTTCGCATCGCGCGAGGGTGCGTGTGCAATCTGAGGTCCACATAATCTGACAAAATATTGCTAAATGAACAAATCGTTATGAACGGCATTACTTACTGAATAAATCAACGGTCTCGCAGGAATAGCATAATTATATTCTATGTCCAATATGGGATAAGTTCGCCTTTGTACTAATGACAGCAATGACGAATGTTATTTTTCCTGTTTTGTTTTGATTTTCGTACAATAAAGTGTTTGACTGAGGTTTTACTACTACTACATGTTATTTCATTTTTAATGGGACTATCTAATAATACGAAGTTGTTACCTATACATGATTCAGTCCTAGGTAAACAGCATAAAATAATTAAAAATATTGGGCTATTTAGGGTTTTAAAAATAAAAACGGTTCCGAGCCTCCATCCGGACATCGCATCAATTTCAATAGGTACTTACCTATTTACATCTAATATACATAATACCTTTAAACGAGCAATTCTTGTTTATATTTATATATATATTTCGGGGATCTCGGAAACGGCTCTAACGACTTCGATGAAATTTGCTATATGGGGGCTTTCGAGGGCGATAAATCGATCTAGCTAAGTCTTATCTCTGGGAAATCGCGCATTTTTGAGTTTTTATATTTTTTCCGAGCAAAGCTCGGTCTCCCGGATATTTACAAATTAAAAGAGAACTTACAAAAAACTCTTTTCGAAAAGAGGATACCTACATGTTGACAATCAAGTCTAACACGTAAGTAGGTAGGTACGTACCTACCTACCTACCTATACCTAAGTAGAAGCCTGTTGTTACCTTACTGCTAGTGATCCCGAGTTGCCCGGGAAAGTCGTTGATCCACTGTTCTCGCTGGTATCTACATTTACGTAGCGCCGTGCGGGTTAAAATTAAATTCTATAAAACAAAAAATAGGTAATACTTAAGTTTAAGTTCGTCGTATTGTCTTAGAAGTTTAGGTAAGTTCTACAAACTCGATGTTATAAAATCGTCGGGTGACAAGCAAAAGTCACTAACACCATTGAAATTATTGGACAATAAACCGTGTTACAATTGTAATAAAGTGCATTGTTACTTTAATTTTTTGATAGTACATACTTAGTGACTTTTGCTTGTCACCCGACGAAATAGGGCGTACCGCGCACATCGAAGTTCGCAAATTGCGGGCGTCTGTCTCTGTCACTCTAAATACTCTAATTACCTAATTGGAGTAAAAGCACAGAATAAATAATATGTAGTACTACCGTACAGAAAAGACACTTCCTACAAAAACGATACACGTGCGAATAGGTAATTCGCAACTCGTGTCGATTTAAAACACTCCCTTCGGTCGTATTTTAATTTATCGCCACTCGTTTCGAATTTCCTCTTTTCCGTACTTGTATCGTAAATAACTATTACCGTTTTGTCGTAATGTATGATTTATGTATCCATGCCAAACTGCAGCTTTCTAGCACTAACGATCACGGAGCAAAGCCTCGGACAGACAGACAGACATACATGGCGAAACTGTAAGGATTTCTAGTTGACTACGAAACCCTAAAAAATGGAGTCCATGGAAGTTTACATTTATGCCACGTCCAGAACGATCATCGTTTTTAAGTCTCTCACCGTCCCACCACGCACTTCACACATAACTGACATAACATAGCCAAAAATTAGGTAGTAGTAGGTACTTAATACAACGCTTCGTTAGCATCCCACGAGTTCGTATAAAAGCTACAATTCCAATGTCATCTTATACGAAGTAAGACAAATATCTACGTATAGCGCGATTATCACACTGGCACCCGAGGGCCTACCGCGAACCACCGACGACCTATTCGACGTGTTGCCCTCTCTATCGCACTTGTAAATTCGTACGTAAGTGTGACAGGGAGGCAACACGTCGAACGTGGTTCGCGGTAGGCCCTCAGAACCGGACGAGGTGCACAAGACGGTGTGCAAGCGAGAAAGCATAATTATATCTTTGTCTAGCTCAAACGCCGTCGTCGCAGTTAGATAGTTCGGATGTGGCGCCAGTGGGAAGACCGCCTGCTGGCTTCAGGTCAGAGCACACCGGCTGCGTGTGCGTGACGTGCACGTGCGCGTGCGCTAAAATGTTGGAGCCGCACACGCACACGTCACGCAAGCGGTGTGCCGTCTCTCATAAGGATCTGTATACTACAACGCGCACGTGCACGTCTACGCACACGCATCCGGTGTGCACAGGCCTTTCAGCAGCTCACGTCTCTCAGCACGGTCCTCATAGTATTCTCGAGCCCCAACAGCCAGATCTCTGCAGGCCCGTCCAACACCAGGTTGTACTTCCACTCAATGCATTCTCCGTCCTCCGACATCATGGCTTTCGCCACAGGCAGCCCTAGGGCATTCTGGAAACGATAAACGTTTGAACTGATATGTTGAAAGTGACTTTAACCTTTTCGACGCCATGTCAAACACAAAAGCAGTCAATCGGACGCCACGTCACCGAAGTGTCAAAACTGAAATTGAACTTTATGCATATGCACGTAGGTCTGTTGCTCTGTGGTCTGTGACCGATTAATCCGTCTTTGGCGTTGGATCTGCGGTGCGGATATATCGGTCATTGGCGTCCAAAAGGTTAATCTTTTTCTTTAACACTTCCACAGCCAGCGACCTACTAGACGGGTTCTTTTGTTCATACGTGCACACTACAAAGCAGAAAAAACACGTTATCAACTAGGTACAAGGTCTAAAAGCGTAGTTCGTAACTCACGCTAGCAGTGAATGTATTACTTTTTTTTTTTTTTAATTTTTAATTTAATTTTTTTTTTTATTTTATTATTTTAAATCTAATGGAATTTAGTTACGATATGGATTCTATGGTCCGAAATAAATGAATTTTATTTTTTTTTCATTTTTTTTTATGCTTGAGCGGTCTCGTTAGTTACCTATGCTTTGTTTGTCAACTGTGGATAAGGTAAGAAAGCTTTAGGCGACTTATGACCGAAAATTTTCGTATTATCTCGTAATTCATTACTCACGAGATCAGAGCACCCTTTATTCTATATTGTTCCTGCTGAAGACACCACTGGTTAATTTGGTAATTTATGGATGAGTGTTATAATAGCTATATGACGAAATAATAACACGTTAAAAATGTTATCCCACTTTATTGCTTTATAACATTGACAATATCACAATTGACAGTAAATCTATTGATATTCTGTCTTGTTGTTCATGTCTGCTTTGTATTTTGTAACGACCTTCCACTGCACCCAGTCGAACAGTTAATTGCATTAATTAACATCATAATGTCCAATGCCCATCATTCTATATTTTAATTGGTTGTTCCTGTCACAGTTCAGAAATATAGATCAAAGTGAAATGATACCCTTTGCTGGAAAAATATCACAAACAACACTGGTAATATTTTTAAATAAGTTCAACCAGTCCATCCATATCTCTCTCCAATCTCTTTCTCCTATTCGCCAATACTTTAGAATAGAGAGTGTCCGTCAACGTCACAAGCACCTTCATGATGGCCTGCCTACTCTCCTGTGTGCGGCACGACAGCACCATGTGCATGTAATCATCCAGCAGACCGTGGGTTCTGGCATACGGGTGGTTCATCAACAATATTGTGAAGGCCTGGAAAAGATATTGCCAATTATGTTTGCAAATTTATTCCATTATTTTACAGATACTACACACATTGATAACCCATTTTAGTACTAGAGAGCTAAATTGACATTGACAATAAAATTGAACCCACAGTTTTACATGCTTTACATGACATGACTCCTTAGAGCATTTAATAACTGGAGTCGCCTTTAAGAGCTTACCCCTCTACCGAAAAACTTGCACAATTGTGCAAACTTTTGTATGGACTGACATGGCTATTTGTATGTTACATACAAATCATGTAGAAATAGCAATACATTTGACATCCCCTCCCTCGCAAAAATCGGCAGACTGTTTCGTACAGAAAATTACAGCCATTACGTCTCCAGTTACTAAATCGTCAGGTGACAAGCAAAACCCACTAAGTACTTTCAAAAAATTAAAGTAACAATGCACTTTATTACACTTGTAACACGGTTTATTGTCCAATAATTTCAATGATGTTAGTTAGTGACTTTTGCTTGTCACCCGACGAAATGTTCTAAGCATGACTACAATAGTTTCCTCTAAGGCCAATATTGGGCATGCACATTACCAGTAAATTAGTAAACTGATTATGTAAATTTGAGTTTCAGTCCCTAGTGTTGACTAATTTACCCTTATTTTTGCAATATAATGGCTGAAAAGAGAAATACTACTACTATTGTAGGTATTTAATAAAAGTTATATTCAAAATTTGTCTTACCTTCAAATAGAATTTTAGCCTTTCAGAATTAGTTTCTTCACTATACAGACATCTTCTATTATCCCTAATGGTACTCTTTGTAAGGATATATAAGAGCTTATCCCAATTATGAGAATAAATGGCAGACCTCACACATTTGAAAAAAACATTTTTCATAAATAATGTAGACCCTGGCTCGTGCTTGTGGAAATGATTGTGCGCATCCTGGAGATTCAGAAGGCTGCGGTGACATGCTTCCTTCTCCCATTTAGTTGAGTTTCTAATGAATTTTGTCACTTTTTGCTGGAAATTGAAATTGGTATGAATAGAAGGAATTAATAAAAAAAAGTCCTATTAAAATAAAGCAGACTAAGTCAAATGGGTTATTAAAATCCATACTTATCATGACCTGCTTAAATTTTTTTGTTTAAATACTGGTAGGTATAGCTGGTCAAGCAAATCTTGTCAGTAAAAAAAGGCGCGAAATTCAAATTTTCTATATGGTAGAAGAGCCGGCCGCAAAATTTCTAACCGACTTGATACCACGATGAAATGCACAATGGTTTCCCAGAAAAGTTATGCTAAGTCCGAATTCGATAGTCTGCCACGGCGGAACTTGCCGAAAGTACGAAAAAGAAGGCCACTTCCGGTGCGAAAAAAGGGGCTGATTTAACCCATCTGATACCGAGATAGTAGTTATGGCAGCAGTTAGAAATTTACATGTAGACACAGAAAAGCGAAGTCTGCCACTATTTTTTTTGCCGGAAGTGCTTGGCAGACGCTCTCAAAGGTGACCATCGGGACCCCTAAATTAACCCATCTGATACCACCATGAAACCAATGCCAGTCGGTAGGTATGAACTCTCATGTCAGGAATATATAAGTCTGCCAAGGCTTTTCCTGCCGAAACACCATGGCAGACGAGATTATGTAAGCAAGGTCGCCATCGGTTACCCTACACTAACCCATCTGATACCACCATGAAACCAATTCCATTCGGTAGGTATGAACCCCCATTTTAGGAATATATAAGTCTGCCAAGGTTTTTCCTGCCGAAACACCTTGGCAGACGAGATTATAAGCAAGATGACCATCGGTTACCGTACACTAACCCATCTGATACCGCCATGAAACCAATTCCAGTCGGTAGGTATGAACCCTCATTTCATGAATATATAAGTCTGCCAAGGCTTTTCCTGCCGAAACACCTTGGCAGACGAGATTATGTTAGCAAGGTGTACATCAGTTACCCTACATTAACCCATCTGATACCTCCATGAAACCAATTCCAGTCGGTAGGTATGAACCCTCATTTCGGAAATTTTTAAGTCTGCCAAGGCCTTTCCTGCCGAAACTCCTTGACAGACGAGATTATGTAAGCAACATCCGCATCCGTGGGACCGGTATACGTGATTACTGTAGGCTTATTTATTACTTTATGCTTTTACATATTTGTATATTATTATGTTATTAATGAAATATATTTATAATTTATTAAACCTATACCTAATACATTGGGAATTCATTACCTGCTTACGGCAGTAGTAGGGAGTAGTGGGTGAGTTCTGGCTCACTTAGCCAGGCCAACAGTCCCTCCCCCTTTTTTTCCCTTGTTGAGGCCCTGCAACCTTACCTTGAACCCAACCTAATGTCATTGTAGCTCGAATCTAACCTAATCTATTTTTATTGCTTTTAGAAAATATTCTAATAATAATTATCTACTTTTGCAAAGTTAAATGTTGAATTCTTTATTTCGCAAAATGGAATTTTAATGTGACTATAATGTATGTGCAATCTACTTAGAAACTGGGTTTAGAAATATAAAAACACACATTTTATATAGGATAATAAGTTTATTCAAGTAATATTCTGAACATATGAGATATAGTAACATCATTACTTATTCTGTGTACAGTGGAGAAAACATGCAAGTTGACATTTTTCGTTTTAAAATAAAGATAAACTAAACAGTATTTGCCACAAACCGATGTAAAAAAAACTTTGCAGTTGTTGATTACAATACCATATCTTAAGGCCCCAGTACACAATGGGCCATCGCCGGCCATTCCAAGGGACGCATTTATGCGTTAGAGGGAGCAAATGATATTGCTATCTCATTCTACCGCATGGCTGCGTCCCTTGGAGTGGCCGGCAATGGCCCATTGTGTACTGGGGCCTTTACAATTTCTCTCCATGAACATTTTATGATACCCAACCAACCTTCCGGTTTTCGCCCGAATGAATTAAAATATTCACCAACACCATTGACATCAATATAAATGGCTATCCGATGTCAGCCAGGTTTAAAATCCGGATCTAAATTGATAATAAGCAATTTAAACAGGTGAACAGGTAGCTGAACAAACATTGGCATTTTGTTGGCTGCAAATACATTCGATTCCACGCCTATATTCATTTTACTCATATAGTGTTACACAGAACTCATTTGCTGTCAAGAATTACCGACAATTGTCGTGTTTCTTGTGACAATTGTCATTAGCTTCGCAAAATAAGTACTTAGTATTTGGCGATATAATGGAGTTTTTATTTTATTAACATGTTGGTGGCAAACAAGCACACCGCCCGTCTGATGGTAAGCGGTTACCGTAGCCTATGGAGGCCTGTAACGTCAGTACCAACTGTGATGTCGACAAGTGTCGCACCTGCCACTGTAGTGAAATAGAGGCCAGGCCCCAATTTCACATCGGTGACAGGTGCGACGAATTGTAAAATCACTATCGCTGACGTCACAGGCATCCATGGGCTACGATTACCACTTACCATCGGGCGGGCCGTATTCCTGTTTGCCACCATCATTGTATTATTTAAAAAAAACTTTATTATATCGGAAAAAACAGATATTTCTCCTGTGAAGTTTCTGACAATTGTCAAAGATCTAGAAGAATTGTAGGTAATTCTTGACAGGTAATGAGTTATGTCGGAATTTCGTGACAATTGCAGTGTTTCTGTGACAATTGTCATAAACTTAGCAAGAGGAATATCTGTTTTTTTTCCGATATCATAAAGTTTTTTTTTAATAATACAATGATGGTGGCAAACAGGAATACGGCCCGCCCGATGGTAAGCGGTAACCGTAGTTCATGGATGCCTGTGACGTCAGCAACAGTGATTTTACAATTCGTCGCACCTGTCACGTTGGTGAAACAGGGGCCAGGAGTTAAGTCAAAAGCTAGTAAACAGTAATCTCCTCCATAGTCCTCTCTAACTTTCAGGCAGTTTTATTAACTTCTTATGGTATCAATGTGGAGTATAAATAGTCTACTATACATATATCCCAAAAACTTTAACGTTTACGTTTTTAAATACAGGGTGACCTTAGCCATTGGACAAACCCAGAAATCCCACATAGGGTTACTTCTCAGAAATGCTCTAACGGTAATTTCTTTTTAATTAGAACAAAAGATAAAACATTAAATTATCAAACAAAAGTTAATTCCAATAATCGACAACAAAAAGAAACATACTGTATTAATCATTGGCAGTGCTTTTGACAATTTGTTTGAAAATGTGCGGCAATGATGACATTTGTCAAAAGTCAGAATCTTATTAATGTCATAAATAAAAAAGATAATCAAAACGGTCGAAGAAAGTTTTAATTAATTTAATTTAATGTAATAATTTAATAATTAATAATTAATCTTATTTAAAGCTGCAACACGACTGATTAATTGACATGATTTTTCTCCCAGAAGGAGGTTCATGGGGTGTTAGACTTTGGTACGGTCGTATAGAGGGCGGTCTCGTGACTTCAGAAAATTCCGACTTTTGGCCTACCGCTTCCGGTCAGAAAATTGTTCGACGGCCCGGCCAAACGGTGGGAGGTAGGTGGGGGGTGCTCGACCAAATGTCATAGAGGACCCTGGCAGTTTTTGACGCCGCCATTTTTTTTCAAAATGGCTGACTTTTTTTTTTAATTTTTTCAAGTTTGTCCTAGCGTGCTGAAATTTTGGTCACGGAATCTCGGGGTCCTCTAGATTCGTATGGAAAAAAAAATTTTCGAAAAAATCCAAGATGGCGGAAAAAATGGCCCCTTTTATTTTGTATGGCAACTTTTAAACGGTGCGAGATAGGTGGGGGGTGCTCGACCAAATGTCATAGAGGGCCCCGAGACAAAATAAACTGCATTTAAAAATTTTCAAACGGGCCGACTTTTTTTATTTTATTTTTTCAAGTTGGTCCGAGCGCGCTGAGATTTGGCATGGCGAGAGATAGAAGCCTCTAGATTCCTATGAAAAAAAAAATTTTTGGAAAAAATCCAAGATGGCGGAAATAATGGTCATTTTAATTTTGTATGGCAACTTTCAAACGGTGCGAGGTAGGTGGGGGGTGCTCGACCAAATGTCATAGAGGGCCCCGAAACAAAGCAAACTGCATTTAAAAAAATTCAAAATGGCCGACTTTTTTTTTTAATTTTTCAAGTTGGTCCGAGTGCGCTGAGATTTGTGAGAGTCAGGATGGCGGGTGTACCCAAATAAAAATAAACAAAAAGCATACCATATTTTAGTACCTAATTTGTACTATTTGGTACCTCCTTTAAAAAAATTAGTACCTCACGGTATTTAAAGTTATTACCAAAAAACATTACACCCGCCATTCTGACAGTCAGAATGGCGGGTGTATTTTATTACGCAATGATCCCGCGATTATTGATAAATTCTATAAAAGCCAAATTTTAGTACCTTTTTAGTACTTTCATATTCAATTATAAATTGAGCCATTTTATTTGTGGTTTCCGAGTTTTACTCATTTTACACTTTACATTGCTATTACAATTTTGCAGGCGCTTCGATTTTTCACAGTATCGATTTCGTTTTTAAGAAAAAACGCTACGCTACAACTATTGTTATTACGCCAGGATTTAGTACCTTTTACGTTTAATTTGTTACCCTTTCACGTTTAATCTGTTAAGTTCAATTAACTATGAAAATTACGTCTTACAAATGGCAAGGAGCGATGTCAAAGAAATCTTCCTATGAAAAAATTCCGCGTACCGTGTACCTATACCTACTCTTAAGTATATGGTGAATTGGTGATTAATCAAATAAAACCCGCAAATTATGTCTGTTTGTCGGTATATTAGTGTGATGAATATACTTCTTTGTAGGATCCCGTTGATTTTGCTAAGAATACATACAATTGAAATACATACCTTTTACAAGCAATATAATTTCATTTAACTATTACATGATGTTTTTCTATCGACTTGGTACAGTTTTTCTTCTGAAAGGGTCGCTGTGTCTGAGTATGAATATGGCACGGAAAGCGACCCCACAGGGAATATTACGCAAAACTCTGCGTAGGGGGCGTCACTACCACCATCACAGGGCCTACCGCGAAACACGAACATGAAAAGTTCGGTTTCTGCTTCTCTATCACTCTTGCATATTCGATCGATAGAGAGGCAGATAACGAAGTTTCGATTTTCGCGTTTCGCGGTTAAGCCACTTGTACACAAACCGCCTTGATGTATCAATGTCTAGCCTAGTTCGGAATACATTAGTCGAGTGGCGAGTGGTGAGTATTACGTGTCTGAACTCCAACAATTTAGTCGAGTAGATTAGTCAGTAAATTAATCGAGTGGATCCATTTTGTTCTATTTTTTCTGGCGAGTGTGCCTCCCCGTGGCCTCACCCCACCACTCTTACTAGGCATTTCCGTCATAGTTTTTAGGGTTCCGTAAAACGGGACCCTATTACTAAGACTCCGCTGTCCGTCCGTCCGTCCGTCTGTCACTAGGCTGTATCTCATGAACCGTGATAGCTAGGCAGTTGAAATTTTCACAGATGATGTATTTCTGTTGCCGCTATAACAACAAATACTAAAAAGTACGGAAGCCTCGGTGGGCGAGTCCGACTCGCACTTGTCCGGTTTTTTATAAGTTCACTTTGGCCGGTCATAACTATATGATGATATTTACTTTTTAATAAACCTTATCACTGTAATAGATTAAGCATTTATTTAACTATATACAGGTACTCATATTAAACTCCTAGTACTGCTGGTTATTTAAATATGATTTTTTAGGGTTCCGTACCCAAAGGGTAAAACGGGGCCCTATTACTAAGACTCCGCTGTCCGTCCGTCCGTCTGTCACCAGGCTGTATCTCACGAACCGTGATAGCTAGACAGTTGAAATTTTCACAGATGATGTATTTCTGTTGCCGCTATAACAACAAATACTAATAAAAACCGGGCAAGTGCGAGTCGGACTCGCGCACGTAGGGTTCCGTACCATAATGCAAAAAAAAAACGAAAAAAAAAAACAAAAAAAAAACGGTCACCCATCTAAGTACTGACCACTCCCGACGTTGCTTAACTTTGGTCAAAAATCACGTTTGTTGTATGGGAGCCCCATTTAAATCTTTATTTTATTCTGTTTTTAGTATTTGTTGTTATAGCGGCAACAGAAATACATCATCTGTGAAAATTTCAACTGTCTAGCTATCACGGTTCATGAGATACAGCCTGGTGACAGACAGATGGACGGACGGACGGACGGACGGACGGACAGCGAAGTCTTAGTAATAGGGTCCCGTTTTACCCTTTGGTTACGGAACCCTAAAATCAGAATAAAATAAAGATTTAAGTGGGGCTCCCATACAACAAACGTGATTTTTGACCGAAGTTAAGCAACGTCGGGCGGGGTCAGTACTTGGATGGGTGACCGTTTTTATAGATAATGGTACGGAACCCTTCGTGTGCGAGTCCGACTCGCACTTGGCCGGTTTTTTTAAAGAAATGTCGGTTGACGGAATTTCCCTAGGGTTTGGGGCATTTCCGTCAACCAACGATTTTTCTTGTATCGTGACGTATTACAAACATGTAGGTACGTCAAGTGAACATAAATACCACTATACCCTTAATCGAAACTAAACCTTAGTGAACTCAATTTAAGGTTAAATTTAGATTTTATTCCCAAATATATTTTTGGGGCAAATCCGTCCTATTTTTAAATTGAACATTTAAAAAAAGTTTAAAAATAATATCTATTTTATAATTTTAAATAATACAGAACCGATATCTTAGGTTGATCTACGAAATCTACCACGAATTTATATGAGAAATTTGACAATTCAGTAAAAATCTCGCACCGCAATCAAATAAAAGAAGTTTGGCAATATATGAAATAGGGAAATTCCGGCACATGACGATTTTTCCCGTTTCTTAATTGACGGATTTGTCCACTCGATAATTTTGTAAACACAAATTTTAACCATCCATAGTTTCCCATGCACCAAGATATTATCATGTAAAATGGATAAAAAGACCGATAAACATGCATATATCGAACAATAATAAACATACTAAGGGCTGATTTAGACTGCGCGCGAACTTGCATGCGATTTTAGTTACATTGCGGACTGTTGGTTACGTCCAATACAACCGACCGATCAAAAACCACAGTGTAATGAAACTCGCATGCGAGTTCTCGCATCGTCTAAATAAGCCATTATTAAGGCCTAACTTACATCGTCTCATCCCAACTTCACATAACCGAGCAGCACACTTAGCTCGATATCAAGTACGGAGCGCACCTGAACTTTAATAGCGTTTTTTTTTTCATTTACTGGCGACTGAGCGCTGTTTCTGACTACTGTTGTGATCTGTTTTTGACTACTGTTATTAAATATGCTCTCTGCTTTATCGATCAAATCAGCAAGTGCTAGGCGTCACAAACCCGGTTTCACCGAAATCGAAGAAACCGGAAAAACCGGGTTTACAGTCAATTGCAAAAACCGGATTTTCACTTTGATAAAACCGGCTTTTTCGAGTTTTTCGCTTTTACAGTTTTATATACATAGTTTAATTATTTTGAAGAGCCAATTCAAAAAAATATACTTAGGCACTAATTGTATACATAAAGGAACAGCTTTTTAGTCTCCAACGTTATATCTATTTGCCCAGTTTTGCAGATAGGCTGCTTAGGTGCTCCTTGAAGTCAATCCAGGATATTTCGGAGATATTTAGGAAGGAAGCTGTGTCGGACAAGATTGCCCCTGAATTTTACTCTCAGCTCCTTGTTGGCTAGTTTGTTGCACTGGTGAAAGCACGACACCTCGGTCTTGGAAGTGCTTGGAAGTCATATTTTCAGACCTATGACAACTAATACTAGGCGGTGTTGTGAGTGTGGAAAATCCACTAGCACGTACAGCTCGGTGGCAACTGGGGTACCGTCTATTGCTCTTGTTGTGAAGACTAGGTCCGGGTTGTGGGCACTTCTCCAACGAGCTGATTTGAACGTTCCTTTGCCTTTGTTAGAAACGACTAAAACAGTATTGTTCCTATCTGCCCAGTTCATGATCGCCTCCTCGTTGGCGTCAAATTTCCTATACCCCCGGCTGGTATGGTAGCTATTCAAGTCTCAAATGTAAAGAGGTGGGGTGGGTGTTCCAAGTATGGAAGGGGTGGAGTAGGCCAGCAGCTACGTGGAGACATATATATGTTACATATCCGCGTTTCGCCGATTTGAATAATCGTGGTGGCGATGTTGTTGCCATCGATGTTATTTCAAATAACGTTGACCAGGGCAGTAAAAAAAAACCGGCCGTATTTGGAACTTCCATTTATATTGTTTATTGTATAATGCCGCTACCAAATCAAATCCCGGTATTTAACTCGTTTAGCGTGTTGGGCATCATCAGCGGTGTGTGTTTCCAGAAGGAGGACTATGTCAACACCCCGTTATCATATAGAGTCTGTGCGGAAAGAGAAGAGTCGTGGATTCTATAGGGCCCAAAACATTCCACGACTCTTCTCTTTCCGCACAGACTCTAATATTTTGCTCAGGCATTCCGTTTTAGAATTGCTGACTTAGTTAAAAACTTTATTGATGAATTTGGATTGATTTATTGATGGTCTTGGTATAGATAAAGTAGGTACCTAAATAGAAATATCGTTGAAGAAATAAAACTATTGAAACGGATTATATCGCGTATATTGAATTCATCCCGACGTTTCGAACCCTTTACACCGTTCGTGGCCAACGCTGTAAAGTGTAAAGGGTTAGAAACGTCGGGATGAATTCAATATACATGAGTAATTATCGCGGTAATTATCGTTGAAGACTTAATATTAAAGCATTGATCCTTAAAATACTTGCTTATTTTACAAATTATACGTAAAATCGAAATCACCGAAAAAACCGGAAAGCCGGTTTTGCAGTTTCACAAAAAACGAAAAACCGGTTTTCTAAAATATGCACGGCTTTGTGACCCCTAGCAAGTGCATACTGTTGTTAGAATAGCCGCAAATGTTGTTGGACGAATTTACTCCTCTGACGGATTTGGCCACACTGACCTTAATAGTTTTTGTTTTACACATTTGTCCTTCAAAAGTATTTTTTTTTTCACTGTGAAAAAGAAATGTTTTGTAATGTTCAATTCGAGCGCTTTCAAATGATATCCTACTCGACCTAGTAACTAGACTTGTAATTTTTGCCCCCTCTTTATATTGGGCGTTTTCCATAATTATTAAAAATTCATAAATAAATAATCATTGCAAATTTCAAATCGATAGCTTCAGTAGTTCTCGAGATAGCGATATTTAGCGATGTGACAGACGGACGGACAGACGGACAGAATCGCACCATGAGGGTTCCTTTTGTACCTTTTTGGTACGGAACCCTAAAAAGGACATCAACGGGATCCCATAAAGAAGTCATATACCGACAAACAGACATAATTTGCGGGTTTTATTTCATTAATCACCATAATATACTTAAGAGTAGGTATTAGGTACAGTCGCCATCAAACATATCGGAGCAGCCAAGGCGCTCACAAATATCTAAACACGCCTCTATTGTCAAGGCGTTAGAGTGCGTGTTCAGATATTGTGAACACCTCGGCCGCTCCGATATATCTGATGGCGACTGTACACAATGAAGAGCAGAATTTTTTCATAGGAAGAATTCTTTGACATGGCGCCTGGCCATTTGTAAGACTTAATTTTCATAGTTAATTGAACTTAACAGATTAAACGTGAAAGGGTAACAAATTAAACGTAAAAGGTACTAAATCCTGGCGTAATAACAATAGTTGTAGCGTAGCGTTTTTTCTTAAAAACGAAATCGATACTGTGAAAAATCGAAGCGCCTGCAAAATTGTAATAGCAATGTAAAGTGTAAAATGAGTAAAACTCGGAAACCACAAATAAAATGGCTCAATTTATAATTGAATATGAAAGTACTAAAAAGGTACTAAAATTTGGCTTTTATAGAATTTATCAATAATCGCGGGATCATTGCGTAATAAAATACACCCGCCATTCTGACTGTCAGAATGGCGGGTGTAATGTTTTTTGGTAATAACTTTAAATACCGTGAGGTACTAATTTTTTTAAAGGAGGAAAGAAAGGAAATCCTATACAAAAAGTGTGTTAAGCGAGCCCGAAGGGCGAGCTTCAGGCCGGGAGGCCGAAGGCCGACCCCGGCGGAGGGCCGAAGGCCCGGAGCCTCCACCCCGACTCCCAAAACGCGAGGCCGAAGGCCGAGCTGCGTGAATGCAGTTCCCCCAAGCGTTCTACAAAGTCAACTGTCTTGATAAGCGAAGCCGGCGGGCCGAAGGCCCGACGGCGAAGCCTCGAGGCTCGCGAAGGCCGAAGGCCGAGCTCCGCGTAGGGCCGAAGGCCCGAAGCGTCACACGAGAGGGGGAAGTTGGCCTACGGCCTTCGGCCTTCGGCCCGCCGTTTCGCTTGTCTAAGGCACTTTTCCTATTGGGTCATGTTTAAGCTCCAACTTCCCGCTTAAGCCCGCGAAGCGGCGGGCCGAAGGCCCGACGCTGAGCTTCGAAACCCAGCGAAGGACGAAGGCCGAGCTCCGCGTAGGGCCGAAGGCCCGGAGCGTCCCTTACGAGTTCCCAAGCACGCGAGGCCAGGCCGAGCTGCGGGAATGTAGTGCTTTCACGCGGATCTTTTCGTCCTAGCAAAAGTACAACTTCATTTCTTTTTCCCTTTGGAAAACAAACTACTACTACTACTACTACTACAACAAAAACAACAGCACCAACAACAAACTACAAGAAGACCGCGGGGCCCTCGGGCCCCGCGCACAGGGCAAAATCTAGTCATACTATTTATTACCTCAGGAGCTACTAACACATACAGGTTGCTCCAAAGTAAAAAAATCGTAATTTGTTATGATACTTTGTATACTGGTTCTAAATACCATTGACGTGTAAAATTGTATTGATTTTATGAATAAATTATTGAATATTGAATATAAATACCCTAATGCATGGACACCCTGTATATCAACTTGAAAGAAAATGTTCAATATTTCTTTATAGTGCGACTCCTTAGCTCGATTTAGTATGGAGGTAGAGTCTGGCTAATAAAAGATGAACCTGCAAAAATGCGGTCCTGGTCTGACCCATCCTAAATCCTGTCCCATCCGGCAGAAAGCACGAAACTTGGCATGCAAACTTCAAACTTCAACATTTATTCAGCAAATAGGCCGTAAGGGCACTATTACACGCCGCTAAAGAAATTTTCACTTCAAAAAGTTTTGAGATGTAATGTGAAACCAAGTCGGTTATTTTAATCAGTGCCAGGGGGTGTTAAAACAGTATCAATAAGATATCTTTAATTTGTAATTTTTAGCGAGTTTTAGCGGTGGGCAAAGTAATCCGGTGATTTGGCATCCATACCAACATTGCCCACCACCAAAAACGGATTAGGGTTGTCACTTTCATCTAATTTACCCAACTTCGCATGTAAAATAAGGTTATGTTTGTACACTAAAGTAAGTTTATAAATATATACTGTATTTAATTTGTCTTATTATCCTTTACTTAGATGTTTTATCCCGTTAACTAATGAAAAACACAGCAAAAATCATATTTTTGGCCATTAAACTATTGTAACAGATTTTCTCAAAAGTGACAACCCTAGCCTTTGTAAAATGCTTAGGCGAGCCTTATATGGAAATGAGCAAAAACGGGTAGGCAACATTGCCCAGCAAATTTATTTAAAAGTTTTTACACTTATCGCTAAGTTATTAACAGGGAATGGTAGGATTGCCCAAAACCAGTGATCCTTAGACATCATCATCATACGAGCTGTATTTGAATACCAAATTGACGTGGGAAATGTTGGCGAAAACTCCGGATATCTTTGCCCACCCTCTAAAACGCAAAAAAATGGGTAAAAACACGATAAAAATATTTTTTCTTCAAATAAACTGATGCGTTTGATCACAATGGACGTGCTGAGCAAAAAAAGTAATTACGATTTGTTTTTTTTTTTCGAGAAATTCGTGTTTTTTTTTAAATGCGGGCAAAGTTGGTGATAATGACCGGTACCTACTCTTCGAAGGCCGCAAAAATATATGACATGCTCTTATGGTTCTACAAATAAGATCGTGTCAGATATTTTTGCGGCCTTCGTTGTGTGTTGTGTAACATAAATTGCAGGTGACTGTATATTAGGAACAATTATTTTATTTAGTTTCAACGAAAGTTTCAAGTTTAGTACGAAAATACTTCAGATATACAATATGCACAAAATGTAGACCTAATCGAAATAAAACATTGCTTTTTATAGTAAACTTTTTTAAAAACATTCGATACATAGGTATACATAACAATAACTAGGCCACAGCGGTATTGGCCTGTAAGCTTTATCTCGGTCTCCAAAGCCGCAAAAACTCGCTAGTACTTCGTGCTGGTCTAGCCGTTATTTTTTCTTGAAGATTTTCAGAGAACAGCACGTACACGCATTATACATATAGACGGAACGAACGGCATAATCATAATCATTTATTCGTCGCAATCCATGGTATTACAGATCTAGGTACAAGACTTTCAGGTATTACTTATACGAATTACATAACGCTTCCTGTTAATAGGCAATATTTTAAGATAAAAGTTCTATAATATATTACAAGATTACAATTGTCATCAAAATTAATTGACGTACAGAAGTCAAATACGTTTTTAAAATGACGCAAAATGAAAATTAATCCCAATCAGTAAAGGATGAGTCTTTAAACTTTTTTCATTTTAAGCGAGTTTTGATTTGAAGGAACATAATACTTAAATTCGACTGTAATCGTATTGTTTTAAGATAGTTTACTGAGGTTTTCAACCATTATGACCCGTAAATAACAGCAAATCAAATTTAAAGGAGACGCGAGCTGATATTTATGTACCCTATTTTTTGAAATACAATTTATCTACTGGTATACTTTCTCGTGTGCGTATATGATTTAATGTCAAATCAAGCTGTCATTTTTATTTGAAGAATTATACGTGTGCTCCGGTGCAGCCCCAGCGGGCATCTGACTTGAAGAAGAATTTTGAGTGATGTCGTCAATGTATGGAAATTGTTCGAAGGTTTACATTTGAGATTGAATTTCTGTGTTGTCTTTGTGAGTAAAAATATAAATCTTGAATTGTCTAGCTTTCAAAATCACACAATAATTCAATTACTGTCAAAGACAAAATTGTTTTGCTTCTTTCTCAAACGGAACTCCATATTTTGATATTTTGATACTTTTAGTGTCGATTTGTAGAGAATAACAGCAAATTAAAAATATATTGGCATGAAGAGTCGGTACACGGTTTCTTCGTGAACAAATTTACGTGTAATAATAATAATTATAATATAATATATATTATAGTGGTTTTCCGGGTCAAGGTCCGGGTCCGAGTCCGGGTCCGAGTCTGAGTCCGAGTCCTGGTCCGAATCCGTGTCCGAGTCCGTGTCCGGGTCCGAGTCCGAGTCCGGTTCCGAGTCCGGTTCCGAGTCCGGGTCCGAGTCCGAGTCCGGGTCCTAGTCCGAGTCCGTGTCCGAGTCCGAGTCCGGGTCCGAGTTCGATTCCAAGTCCGGGTCCGAGTCCGGGTCCGAACCGGATCCGGGTATGAGTCCGGTTCTGGGTCCGAGTCCGGGTCGCAGTCCAAGTCAAAATCGAAATTAGAAATCACCAAACGTGTACTATGCGTCGTTGAAGAGTTTTGTTCTGGTCATCATCAGCAGTTCCACTTCATCAAATGCGACAGTTTTTAATGTAAATGCTTGATTTTATGATGAAAATACAAAAAAAAAATTATTTTATTTTTTATTTATTGGTATTCAGGATAACAACAGCCGTAAATATAACTAAGACATATTAATGCTTACATAAAAATAAGGCCAGTAACAGTCATCCATTGAGTTACATTATATAACGATTAAAAATAACAAAGATAAGAAAACAATGAGAATGTACAATACACACAAATGCTCGATACGCTAGAAATACTATAAACCGGTTGTAAAATGTATAAACCGGTTGTAAAATGTATAAGTAATCTAGTTAAAAATACCTACTTCTAATACAAAACAAAACCATGACATTGCATTAGTTGAAAATCAGACACCAGCAGACGTTCACAAAAATATCAAGATAAACATCATAATGTAGTAGTTATTCAAACTGAAAGTTTATTGTTCATAGAATTATTATAGGAGTTAGAATCTAAAAAGTACACCTACCTGAACGTACAACTAACTGCATTTCCCTGGCAACCAGGAACACATAGCTTGAAAAAATTATGATCTTATGATATAAAGAGATGTTGTAATAAAATGTATGTATTTATTTAAGGAGCAATTAGTACCAGTACTGAAGTTAAATGTAGAAACACAATAGTAATAAAAACAGAAACTGATTTTATGTTAATTTTCTTTGAACAAAATGGAATATATATATTTTTTGAATTTATTTTTAGAACCTACAAAAGGATCGGCAGTGCAGAATTTAGTGTTATACAAGTGAGGGATCCGTGATAACACGGCGTTAGAACCATAGTTAGTGGAGTGGAAGTGAACATGAAATAGAGTTGTATGTCGAGTTCGACGTCTTGGAACTCGAAACGTTAGACCAGATAATAATTCAGGGCAGTCTAAACGATTTCTAGTTATATCGAAAAGTAGACTCATATCAGCTAATTTGCGCCTAGCTTCAAGTGAAAGTAGGTTATATTCCCGGCAATTACCTTTGTACCCAGCAGATGGTTTCTTAAATTTAAAATTTAAATGAGCTACAAATTTTTTTTGAATTTTTTCGATGCGGTCTTTATGAACAGCGTAACAAACTGACCAGATAGGTGATGCATATTCAAGGATGGATCTCACATATGCGTAATATACGACTTTTAGACATGACAAGCTATGAAAAGGTTTACAGGTCCTCATGACGAAGCCTAAACTGCGATATGATCTGTTAATAATGGAGTCAACGTGATTTCTCATTGTCATTTTAGAATCTAGAATTACACCCAGGTCACGCACAACATCGACTCTGTTCACCGCTACGCCATTAAAGTGGTATGAGTAATTAAATGGCTTAAGACTTCGAGTAAAACTTATACACTGACACTTATTAACACTTATTGTTATCTTATTACGGAAGTAATACTCGACTAGGTTATTAAGATCATTTTGCAGGAGTTCGCAGTCTGCTAAAGATTTAACACGCATGAATACTTTTTTATCATCTGCATATAATAAATGGCGTGCGGTTACAAAACATGTATTAATATCGTATATACAAGCATTATAAAAGAGAGGACCGAGATGGGAGCCTTGGGGCACGCCGGAGGGAATATTAATGTAATCAGACCTATAGCCGCCAAGAACTACAGCTTGGGAACGATTAGTGAGGTATGATTTGACCCATCTGAGCAAGTCGCCATGAATTCCGAGTGCTTCAAGCTTCATGAGAAGTATAGCATGGTTGACACGATCGAACGCTTTTTCAAAGTCTGTGTATATCACGTCGACTTGACCGCCTCCTTCCATTTCTGTTAAAACATGATTCGTGAAGCAAGCTAGGTTGGAAACTGTAGAACGTCCCTTTAGAAAACCGTGCTGTTTATCCGAGATCCCACAAGAGACAAGGGGGTAAATTTGTTTAAAAATTATGGATTCAAAAAGCTTTCCTATGGTATTGAGGATAGAGATAGGTCGATAATTCTCGATATTGGACTTTGAACCTTTTTTATATATAGGAATAATGTGGGCCCTTTTCCAGATGGAGGGGAAAATACAGTCCTTTAAAGATCGTTGAAATAGAATGGTTAGTGGGCATGCAAGGCTCTCAGCACAAGAAGATAAAAAGATAGGTGGAACGCCGTCACAACCAGGTCCCTTAGTTTTATCTAGTCGCTTTAAGAAACTTAACACGATCTCGCAAGTTACATCGATTCCGGACATTGCATCGCACTGATTGCTGCTCATAGAACTATTGTTAAGGTTATAAGAGGAGTTTGAGGTATCAAAAACACTCTCAAAAAATGTATTAAACGCATTACAGATATCCATGCCACTGTTGTAGTGATTACTACCTAAATTGAAACAATTAGGGTAATTAGAGCCTCCCCGTTTAGATTTGACATATTTCCAAAAGAATTTAGGAGAGCGCTTGATGTAAGATTCGGTGTTGTTATTAAAACGCTGAAAACAAATCTATACTTATGCCTTTAATATTTGAGGAGTTCCCTCGATTCCTTATGGATCCCATCATTAGAACTCGAGCTTGACAAAAATGTGGCTTTAAAACTTGACTTGCTTAACAAACATAACGAAGAGGAAAAATCGCCAAACGTGAACTATGCGTGGTTGAAGAGTTCTGTTCTGGTTATCATCAGCAGTTCCACTTCATCAAATGCGCCAGTTTTTAATGAAAATCCTTGATTTTCTGATGAAAATACAAAAATGTCTATACGCATGCCTTTAAGATTTGAGGAGTTCCCTCGATTCCTCGTGGATCCCATCATCAGAACTCGAGCTTGACAAAAATGTGGCTTAAAAACTTGACTTGCTTAACAAACATAACGAAGACGACAAATCGCCAAACGTGAACTATGCGTCGTTGAAGAGTTCCGTTCTGATCATCATCAGCAGTTGCACTTCATCAAATGTCACTTTTTTGAATGTGTATGCTTAATTTGATGATAAAAACCCAAAAATCACTATATGTATGCGTTTAAAATTTGAGGAGTTCCCTCGATTCCTCATGGATCCCATCATCAGAACTGAGTTTTGACAAAAACGGAACCAATCTGTATGCATATACATACAATCAAAAAACTAATTTTCAAAATCGGTCCAGGAATGACGGAGATATAGAGTAACAAACATAAAAAAAATAAAAAATAAAAAAAACAGACAACCGAATTGATAACCTCCTTCTTTGAGATTTGGAAGTCGGTTAACAAACTAATATTAGCCCAAAATCTAAAATAAATGAAGTACCGATCACATAAAAAGTAAAAAATTAAATTAAGTAAATAAAAACAGGAAGGTATCATAAAATGTTAATGAAGAGAAATTGTAAGAGATGGTATTATGCCAACCAACAACTGCAAAGTTTTTTAACATCGGTTTGTGGCAAATACTGTTTAGTTTATCTTTATTTTAAAACGAAAAATGTCAACTTGCATGTTTTCTCCACTGTACACAGAATAAGTAATGATGTTACTATATCTCATATGTTCAGAATATTACTTGAATAAACTTATTATCCTATATAAAATGTGTGTTTTTATATTTCTAAACCCAGTTTCTAAGTAGATTGCACATACATTATAGTCACATTAAAATTCCATTTTGCGAAATAAAGAATTCAACATTTAACTTTGCAAAAGTAGATAATTTTTATTAGAATATTTTCTAAAAGCAATAAAAATAGATTAGGTTAGATTCGAGCTACAATAACATTAGGTTGGGTTCAAGGTAAGGTTGCAGGGCCTCAACAAGGGAAAAAAAGGGGGAGGGACTGTTGGCCTGGCTAAGTGAGCCAGAACTCACCCACTACTCCCTACTACTGCCGTAAGCAGGTAATGAATTCCCAATGTATTAGGTATAGGTTTAATAAATTATAAATATATTTCATTAATAACATAATAATATACAAATATGTAAAAGCATAAAGTAATAAATAAGCCTACAGTAATCACGTATACCGGTCCCACGGATGCGGATGTTGCTTACATAATCTCGTCTGTCAAGGAGTTTCGGCAGGAAAGGCCTTGGCAGACTTATATATTCATGAAATGAGGGTTCATACCTACCGACTGGAATTGGTTTCATGGCGGTATCAGATGGGTTAGTGTACGGTAACCGATGGTCATCTTGCTTATAATCTCGTCTGCCAAGGTGTTTCGGCAGGAAAAACCTTGGCAGACTTATATATTCCTAAAATGGGGGTTCATACCTACCGAATGGAATTGGTTTCATGGTGGTATCAGATGGGTTAGTGTAGGGTAACCGATGGCGACCTTGCTTACATAATCTCGTCTGCCATGGTGTTTCGGCAGGAAAAGCCTTGGCAGACTTATATATTCCTGACATGAGAGTTCATACCTACCGACTGGCATTGGTTTCATGGTGGTATCAGATGGGTTAATTTAGGGGTCCCGATGGTCACCTTTGAGAGCGTCTGCCAAGCACTTCCGGCAAAAAAAATAGTGGCAGACTTCGCTTTTCTGTGTCTACATGTAAATTTCTAACTGCTGCCATAACTACTATCTCGGTATCAGATGGGTTAAATCAGCCCCTTTTTTCGCACCGGAAGTGGCCTTCTTTTTCGTACTTTCGGCAAGTTCCGCCGTGGCAGACTATCGAATTCGGACTTAGCATAACTTTTCTGGGAAACCATTGTGCATTTCATCGTGGTATCAAGTCGGTTAGAAATTTTGCGGCCGGCTCTTCTACTAATAGGATAATATCCCTTTGCGCCTACATTTTTCAAATTTGCCGCCTTTTTTTACTGACAAGATCTGCTTGACCAAGTATATTTAGATATTATATGTATAAAGTGGTCCTACAAAAATTTTGTCCAGTGCCCTGTTTATCAAAAGCTTGTAACTCGTAATACAAGCGGAAGTCCCTTTCTAACAAAAGCTGTCAAAAAGGGACTTCCACTTGTATTACAAGTTACAAGCTTTTGATAAACAGGACACAGATCTGATGAGTAATGATAATGACCAATCGAAGAAACACCTTAAATTTGATAAAAGCAATGTGTGTGTAGTGATTAGGTAAGACGTATGTGTGACACTTAACTAAATAAGAAGGCTATACTGTATTCATTATTATTTGTGTTATTTGACACATTATGACTGACGTATATAGAGATGTAACTAACCCAAATCAATTGTCACAGCAAGCAATTACGATTGGATGGCACGTAGACTGAGGTATCGAATTGTGACATAAAATGAATTTATATTTGAGATTTAAATAAAGCTAGAATCATATGGTTTTCCCGCAAGGTAAATGCATTTAATACACCGACCGAGTAGGTCGCACCCATTGTCCAAATCTAAACTAACTGGGGATCTATTTTAAAGTTTATTTATGTTATTTCTGTGTCAAATTTGTTGTCTGTTAGGTGACGATAAATATATCCATATTTACAGTTAATTATCCACCTTTTCCTTATTTTTATTAAAAGAAAAATGAAAAATTCATATTGATTTACTTAGACGACTCCGATTCATAACGGTGGTGTCCGGCCAACCCTAAAATTAAAAAAAAAGACGTAGAACGTAAACGTTCGCAGTGCAATTGTTTTCCTTTGTGATTTCGATGTGCAAGACATTTTACGTTGTATTGCTGTTGTGAGTGAGAGATGTCAAATAACGCAAATAACGATGCACACAGTATAGTTACTTATGAACGGCCGTCACCAAGTGAATACCAAGAGTAAACAGTTTTTTTTATAATATAAAAAGCTTGAACAATTAAACGTTAAATACATCCAGCCAGAACATTTACTTTTCCGTGATAACAAAATATAATTATAAGTAGAATATGAATGAACTCACCACAGCTTTGAAAGGTACAAAGTATAACTTTTCAATATCTTCTTGTTGCATTGTATGGTTCAGTGTCGTTATTATTATAAAAAGCACATTCAAATTAAAAACGACGAAGATAACTAGGTATTCCGAGCGCGGTAAACGCAAAAACAACAAGAAACAAGAAAACAAGCTAAACAAATTTGCAACACGGCACACGGCGTGCATCTGACACAAGCTGACATAATTGACATATGTATGTCAGTGACACAACATTGACAGTTTCAGTGTTGCACTATATATTATCTAAAATCTACCAAATGTAAGTCCAGTAAATTTTACACTAATGGTAGTAGGAGATCCCACATATGGTCGACCTTCACCAATCTATCTGACGGATGAAACTATGAAAATATGAAAGAAAATATGTTCCAGTACATAAATAAATAGGGTTGCCTAAAGAAATATGGTCAAGGCTATTTTTAATACATTTTTGAAAAAATATTTTTTTCGGCAAATTTCACCGATTTGTCTGACGAACGAAATAAGTTTCAATGGAAAGTATACAACGTGTACAACATAAATCAACTAGGTTGCCTATCTTTTTCCGGTTATTATTATGTGGTTGCCGTGTTTAAAGAGGTGATTTTATATCGATAATTGCACTCATCTGTCTGACGCTTGAATTATACATCAAAATGATGGTAATTTTATTGCAAATACAATGGTATAGGGTTGCCTGCGAAAATCCGGTCACAAATAAGGGTTGCCAGGGTTTTAATTAAAATAAGAAGGGAAGACTTTTAGCGATAACTCATAAACGGCTTAACTGATCAAGTTTCTTTTAATTTTATTTGATTGAGTTTTTTAAGTACTATTTTCATGATTTTTTTCATATTTTTTGGACAGATGGTTCAAAAGTTGGAAGGAAAATCCTTTTTTTTTTTCTTTCTAAACAATTATTTCCAAAATGATTCAATTTATCAAGAAATGTTGTTTAATGACCCCTATTTATTTTAAAAGGCCTATCCAACGACACCCCACACTATAAGGTAGAAAAGATAAAAAAATTGTCACATACATTTTGTTTCTTTCAAAGCGATTATTTCCGAAAATATTCACTTCATCAAAAAATGTTCTTCTAAAACCCCTATTCATTTTATTTTAAATGACCTTTCCAACAACATCCCACACCATAGGGTTGACACGAAAAAAAAATCCTCATGTACATTTTGTTTCTTTCGAGGCGATTATTTCCTAAAATATTCACTTTATCAAAAAATGTTTTCTAAAAAACCGTATTTATTTCAAAAGACCTATCTAACGACATGTCACACTATAGGTTTGAAGCGAAAAAAATGGTCACATACATTTTTTTTCTTTTTTTTTTCGTTTGATACCTATGTTGTAAGATGTAATTTGATATGAGTTTTAAAATAAATAGGGTTCTTCAAAAAAACATTTTTGTAGAAACAAACAATGTATGTGGGATCTCCTACTATGGGGGCTAACGTAATAATTTCAGCCACCAGATAGCGCCACTCATGTGCGAGGTCACTTCAAGTTTAAATATAGTATTTTTGAAACCCGATGGGTACGCTGACAGATGTCATCTCAATACAATTTTGGGAGATTTGGCGTTTATTGGTTATAAATTATATGGAGATGACACCTGCCACCCTATCCATCGAGTTTGAAAAAGGCTATAGCAAGCCATATTATCAATGGAAAAGGATGGCAAATTAGAAAATTGTAGGCGCGAAGGGTTGGTCTCCCATACAAATTTAGAACAAAGTTGGCTTATCACTACAGTAATGAATTTGCACAGTTTTCAACATAAACAAAATAAGCACGAATATTTCTACATTATCACAAGAAACGTACCCGCGCCCAGGCTTTCTTCATGGACCAACTACGTATGCACAACTGGTTGTGCCATCAAAAATATGTATTCCTAATTGCACAACTACGCCCAACTGGCAAAACTAAGCACAACTAATGTTCTCTCTTATCATTCTTTATAACACAACTACAGGCAAGACTCAAGAATAGGGGTTATTCGCGAGAACGCAAAATGCCTACATCATTTTCGTCGTTTTATCTTTACGTTAGCGATGTCGCTGTCGCGGGGCTCCTATTCTGTGCCGTTTGGCCTTCGGCCATTTGAAGAAAACTAACGAACCTAACATACCCTAGTGATATAAAAAAGTGGTCATTTTGCGTTCTAGACCATCCGCGACTATACCAAGAATAGTTGTGTATTTGGGAACTAAAATTAAATGACAGTAAACCAGTTGTGTCTATGGGAAGGATTTAGAAAAACATTTCCTTATGGCACAACAACAACTTGACAGACATTCAGACGTACTCTATGAGAGTAACCACTGATGAAACTCACCGTACAACTAGTTGTGCATACGTAGTTGGTCCATGAGGAAAGCCTGCTCACGCCACAGTGGCGAAATTAACTCAAAATAGTCCTTACTAAACAGGTACTACACTGCAAGCTCAAAAAGTCACATTTTTGTCATCGACCTGTATAAATAATTGTTAAACCTTTACTTTACTTACCTTGTCAATTCTTATCTTAACAACATTGTCAAAAAGTTTTTTTAGATGAACTTGAATCAACTGCGGTTTTTTCGAATTTCCGAGAATTTCTAGTAAATCATCGTTCGATATAAAATAGAATCTTGGAAATATTTGTCGTTTAGTTTCCAAATACTTTTCAAGGGACCGTAATATTCCATCTAAGTTTCCTATCATTCCGTTTAGCTTGTTGAAAACATATGGTGGAGGCTTAAATAGGCATGCTTCTACTGCGTTTTTCCCAGCGTACATACTATTGAAAGTAGATAAAATATTAAACTATGATAAACAAAACACAATATTAGTTATTGATATAAAATGAAGTATATTTGAGAAAATCATAGTCGTCGATTAATTTAAAAAAATCAGCAAATTTGAAAAATGTAGGCGTAAAAGTTCGATCTCCAATACAAATCTTGAAATTCATGTGTATTTTACTCACAAGGGATCATCCATTAATTACGTCACACGAATTTCTAGGTCTTTTGACCCCATCCTTGTCACACTTGGTCACATTTTGCAAATCCCTCCCCACACACATTTTAGGCAATTTTGTTTGCAACGAAATCGGCAATACTAACTCGGCATTATTTTCTTAATAAAAAAATATTTTTGTTAAAAGAAATATTACTAATTTTATAACACAAAATCACTTAGGCAAAAATTATCTACTTCCAAAACCTCATTAGCAAAAAAAAATATATGAATTAATTTTCGATTACTGATGAATAGTGATGAAGTTAAAGTGACGTCACAATGTTTGTGACTCCCCCTCCCCCATGACCCCCTCCCACCCCCTAAACGTGTGACGTAATTAATGGATGACCCCCAAGTTGATTTGCCAGTCTATATTTTAGAATTATTAGAATTATATTACTATTGTTACACTAAAAGCTAGAGCCATATGTCGAGTCGTCGGTGATGGCACTGATGATTCTACAGTTTTTATAAGCTAAGGCAAAACTATGGCACAATATTAGTAACAGCAGGTAACAGTATGTACAGGTACCTATTCAATTCATTGATCTGAGGGGCTACCGCGAAAACCGAAATTCGCAAATTGCGGGGATCTTACTCTTTTACTCCAATGAAGGCGTAATTAGAGTGACAGAGAAAAATGCCCGCAATTGACGATTTTCGGTATTGGCGGTAGCCCTACTGTACCACTTATGCATACGAAACTAGGCAATCGTATCACTGCAGAACTTGATCTTTTTTTTTACTTAATCGTCTTGTGACCGTGACTTACTTTTTAGTAATATCTGTCCAATCAGCGGTTAGGTTATCAAAAATAACTACTTCTTTTGGAAGTTGTTTTCTTATATCTTCGCCACCAAATATAGTTTCGAGGTAGAGATAACGCCGTTGAACTTGTAAAGATATCTAACAATAAAGATATAACAATATTACCTATACTATTTTACAAAAGAAACAACAAGAACGAAAACAACTATTATACAACCTCAATACACTCTGCTACATAACCTAAAGATTTTTCCCAATAATCCACTTGTTTTATAAATGGTTCCACATATTTGGTCGACTTCATCGAAGACAACTGGACTTGATGATCTTCCAAGAACTGAACAAATTGAATTAAAAGACAATTTTAGAAAAAAACTGTTGTTATTTACAAACAGGTAGGTATGTTTCGTTTAAAGTCATATGATATGAGTAAGTATAAGGTCTTCTCTTTAGTGATAGAAAAGCTGTAAGTTTAGCCTTGTAGGTTACTACTTAGAAGGCTAAGGATGCACATATATTACAGTTTTTCTATCACTTGTTCAAACTAAGACCTTGCTATTTCTTATTTTTTAACCCGTCCCTACTGCCTAATATTATAAATTTGAAATTTAGTAACTCTGTTTGTCTGTCTGTTAACTCTTCCCGCTTAAACCTCTGAACGATTACGATGAACGTCGTTGGATCGTGCCAACGTTCATTTTAAACGAAAGATAGTTTGAGACCCGAGAGGATTTATTTATAATTAATCAATGTAATCGTCATCATCCCACGCGGACCCTATGGACATAGTAACGAGCAGAAGCTAGTAGGTATTAAATACAAAACTAACCTTAAAAACCTATCCGGCCTTAATATGATTTCGAACAATCGGTATATTCTTTCTACGGCAAATTTTTATGTCAAACGGACCCTGAATTTTGAAATTTGATCTAAAATCGAGTGTAGATAAATCTTTGATCAAATCATATACACAAACCTGCATAACATCGTCAACATTTTTGATCCTATATATCTCATCGCGATGGTGCGCCATCTCATAGGTCGTATTTTCCCAAATTGCTCGAATTGCTTTTAATCCATTTTCAATGTTTAATTCCATTGTTGCCGCTTTAGAAATCTCTGCGATTTCGTCAGCATATGCTTGAAAATTCAGTTTCATTATTAAATCCAGCTTAAAATCTTCCGAGTTTTGGTCGAATTCACTAAACAAGGTATTTATACACATGAGGCGTAAAAAAGAAACAACTTACGATATTTTGCTGTGCTCTACGTTTATTTTATTTTTTGTAATATAACTAAAAAGTTTTCATTACGAATACTCACACTCCCATCAACGCCTTGATTCTATCCCAATGCCGTTCTCTCATGCACGGGTTCTTCAAGTCCCCAATAAGAGGCAAGGTACGTCTAAAGGCATCTACTTTTACTCTCGTTGTATCTATTATGTCCCATCCCTTGTCCTTCAGTTGTCGAGAGAGACGGTTAAAATTCCTTTAAAAACAGTATTATATTTAAGGTATACTTATAATATATTTTTTTATTTAGCTATTATGGGTCGGTACTGCAATTCAAACCTCAAACTAGATGGAGCGATGACCTTCGCAAGGCAGCTGGCAAGAGCTAGATCAGATTTGCCGCAAATCGTGCTCAATGGCGTGCAATAGAAGAGGCCTATGTCCAGCAGAAGACGAGAGTAGGCTGATGATGATGATAAATGCAATTTCTATAGTATAGTATAATGAAGTATAGACATTGCTTTATCGTACCGTACCTGAATAGAAACATAACATTGTCTTCCATTTCATCTGTTTCCATTTCCCAAAATGTCTGCGTTTTATATTTCTCCCAAGACTCTTCCCATTGAAGAACTAGACCCCAAACTTCCTCGAGCTTTTCTAGTTCTTTTTCCATTCTCAGCAGATCCAAGTTCACTGGAGTTCTGTTGAAGTGTGCAACTAGATTAATTGGAGTTAAAATCTCGAATATATGACGAAAAATGTTTAAAGAAATTGTCTAAATTTATTGTCGGCACCACTGAGGTTCAACCGACAGCACATGACTGTCTTTGTTTTAAAATTAAATTAAATTAAATAAGAATTACAATTTACGGCAAGACTATCTCTAATATCTTGCCCCTGTAATCTAACCCCCTTATTCGTAAAACTTTACGGGCCTGATTTAGTTAAATTATGTTTTGTCTCTTTCTTACAAATACACAAGTCAAAATGACAGATAAGGACAAACGATTATTAGCTAATTGAGGTTTGTAGCGCGTTTATGAATAAGGGCGTTAGTGTGATTAACAGATCTTTACCGATACATCTGAATTCTGAACTAACAGGTATTGCGTGATAAAACATTTCGTAGGTATTAGGAGATATTAAACATTTTGAATAGGTGTCAGTTGTAAAAACTTGATTAAATAAGAATTAAAATTTACGTTAAATTAAATACGGCAAGACCATCTCGAATTTCTTGCTCCTGTGCTCTAAGTGCATTTAACTGATCTCTAAATGCCTTTAGCTGAGCCATTGCATCTTTAGCAGATATATCTGAACTATTGGGTGCTGTTTTGAAAAAGTTTCCACAAAATTCTTTGGCTGCTTCTTTAAATACCTAAACAATAAAATAATTATATTTTAAATCTTTTTTACTTAAGTTCCTATATATTAATATGCACTGATATGCAACGATTACTTGTAATTGGCATTACCTCGGCTTGTTCTAATAATTCAGTCTTAAACTTATCCTTATTAATTTCAAGTAGTTTTTTAGCCTCTTCAAGCAAAGCTAAATAATTTGCCCAAATCATGGGGATTTCTTCATGTCGAGTAACCATATCTGAACTCATTTCCACTTCAAACTTAGCTGCAATAAAAACCATATCAATGTTTCTTTCGCATTGTATTAGGAACTTACTTTAAATTGACTGCAGTGGCGTAGACAGGTATGATCTATTCAAATATTTTCAAACCAAAAAAAAAATGGTAAGTGTCGTGGAAGTGGAACACTCGGTTGCAACGAAGTTAAGAAGGGCTGGTGACGTGTTCATATTCATGCTCATGTTTTGCTATGTTATGTTATGTTATGTTATGTTATGTTATGTTATGTTATGTTATGTTATGTTATGTTATGTTATGTTATGTTATGTTATGTTATGTTATGTTATGTTATGTTATGTTATGTTATGTTATGTTATGTTATGTTATGTTATGTTATGTTATGTTATGTTATGTTATGTTATGTTATGTTATGTTATGTTATGTTATGTTATGTTATGTTATGCTATGCTATGCTATGCTATGCTATACTATGCTATGCTATACTATTCTATGCTATGCTATGCTATTCTATGCTATTCTATACTATTCTATGCTATTCTATGCTATGCTATGCTATGTTATGTTATGTTATGTTAAATTATGTTATGTATATATGTATGTTATTTTTAGGACCGCCTATGACGTGTAATTTTTTTGGCAATGTCATATAATCACACGCAAAAGGCATTGAATTAAAAAAAAAGCTTATGATTTTGTCTTATTCATTAAAAAAACACCCTGCCAAGTGCGAGACATACATGCGTTCCATGAGCTCCGAACCATGGCACATTTTTTTATTTATATTTTTCTTTTAAGCGACTTAGGTACGAGTGATTAAGATCCAAAGGTCGGCTCATTTTAGTGGGTATGTGGAACACCCCACTAAACCCACATCGATGTTTCCTACAATGTGCCGTTTGGAGAAGCGCCCTGGGATCGCGAACATTAATTATTCTTATTTTTATTATTATTTAAGGTGTAAAGGACTCAACGAGTAGGTAATGAGACAGAACTCGCTGACCGACAGGACAGATCACGAAGTACTCACGTTTTTTTTACATGGAAGCCCCTTAATTTTTACCGTTTATTTTTTCAAATGTCCCATACAACCGTTATTGAGACAAAGCCCGCTTATAGACAGACGGCAACGGTATGGAATTAGACATTAAGCCTCTTCTCTCTACTAAATATTACTGTTTAGTCTAGGCACATCCTCGGGGCTTCCCGAAGATTGCCTTGGCGTCTAAGTACGCCTTACTCTGCCGAATAACGTCAATACATAAAACTAAGTCTGTACGCACTTCACCGTGTAAGATATTGGTAGGTTTGTTTGTAGGTAGATGTGTGCTATCTAGATTTAGGTACAACTAATCGTCCTAAGCTCTTTTTGGGATAGCTATTGTAGCACCCATGAAAAATTGTACAAAGCGTTTTATTAGAGCCTAAAAACGATTTTCACACAACACATTGTTAACGTTAAATACCGCTATGTTATGTTATTAATCTATTTATCTTATGTTATGTTTTTCTTCGTGTCCATGTTCGTGTCAGTGTCCGTGTCCGTGTCCGAGCCCCCATTCGCCAACCGTGCGATAAGGAACTTCCTTCTAAAAATATCGTTTGTACGGAGACTACCTAGGTCCTAGTTATCCTAGTACATATAATACATGCATTTATATAATATATTTAATAAAATTTCAAAGAGCTGGCGAATCTTACCTAAGGTGTGAACCTTGTCTGTGATTGGTGGAAAAGTTTTTTCCATACGGGATACATCACCCATCAAACGTTCATAAGTTGCTATGGACGTAGAAAGTTCTTTTAAATTAGCAGGCATCTGGATTTGTAAAATATATTGTAAAACAAATATGTTTTTATAATTACGTAGGTAAATAAGAATAATACTTAAATTAAACTGCCAAAAAAGTGACGGTAACATTGTATGGTGTGATATTTTTGTTTGTATACATTACCTGCATAGCTTCTTCACTACATTTTTCAACATACGCATATACTTCGTCTATATCAAACTCTGTGATTTTTCGCAACAAATCTCCCAAAACGAGCTGCCAGCGCATGCAATGCTCTATTATGGACTTCTTCAGATTGCTCGAGTTTAGAGTTATAAAATGAATCTGTATCCGACATAAAATAAAACATCTAAGGTGACTACCACGCAAATCTGTTAAATGTTAAGTTTGTTGTAAATTGTAATGTTAAAGACCACTGAATCGTCTTGGGCTTAAAAAAAAAGTCAATATCCCCTGGAGGTAGTGAAATAAAAAACACAGCTATTTTAAATAGAAGTGCATTAATTTAGCTATGTGGAAATGTTTTCCACCCTTATTCGATATATGTACCTGATTAATAGTCTCTTGAACTTGTACTTGATGCGCTAAATCACCGTAATTGTTTATTATTGTCTCAAATTCAGCTGCTGTATGATTTTCTTCTCTGTATTTAAGCAAAAATTCATTCTTGTCTACTTTCCAAATAGAAGAGTATGGTTCCCACATGCGCATGTGTTCATGTATTAGACCTATGTTAAATTGGACTTCTGCAAAATATACCAAATAAATGAAACATAAATGTGAAGGATAACTTATTGATTTGTTTATAACCAATAATGAATGTGCTATTTTGCTGAATGTGCTTTATATTAGACCAACTAACCTTCGTCTATCAATATTTGTAGTTTATTAGAGTCATTATCGACTCTAATGACATCACAAAATCTTTTTAAACCCATAGCTGGTAAAGAAAATTTTTCGTATAGCCTTGGGATGCTGTCCATTATGATAACGATGCTTTCAAGAATGTTATTAAATGTGTATTGAACCTCGTGTCTTGTTGGCAAATATGTCACATCTTTACCAGTTAAGTATAGATTCATTTTAATCAGCGGAGAAGGTGCCATAGTACCTGAAAAAATATAGGTAGGTACCACAACACTGATCGTACTTGAAATAAAAAAAAACAACGGGTTGCACTCCGGGAGTGCCGACAGAAGTGAAAACTCAATGACTAGTCCAAAATGTCTGCAGCACTATGAATAATTGACCCATCCTCCTTTCTATTGAAAAACTTTAATTCGAAAGTGCTGGTCAGTGAGCTTGTTTAAAATACGAAATTCAAATTTGTAGCGTTAATTGTTTAAAATTCGAATAGAAATTGTAAAATTACCTTGCACATCTCGCATCTAAATAATTATTTTGGGTTTTATCCACCAGTACTAGAGTTCAATTTTATTAGCGATTTCATCAAGATGTAGCTTTATTGAATTATATTTGAGTGATATAAAGTTAGAATGTAACTGTGAGATCCTCGTATTTCAACCCGTACAAGATTAGAACCTTTTTCATGTAATGTCATTGAGTTTTTCTTTATTGATTTAAATGCCATCTAAATGAGTGGCCATCTAAACCTTACGGTCCCGTGATCGCCTTACGCTGTCTCGAGTTTATCATTTTTCCCCACCTCAAAAAGTGCCCAGCGCCGCTAAAGAAGTTTTCACTTCAAAAAGTTGTAATAATAACATAAATATTATTTTATTTACTTGAACTCTCACTGTTAGCGGAACTCCAAACAGCGACGGACGACAAGAAAGATGAGCGATTAGAATCGCAAAACAATATAGATCTTAATTCAAAACTTAAGATGACGATGACAGCTTAATACCTAAAAATGACTGTTTTGTGTGTGTGGTATCTCTCCACTCTGCAATTCTTAAGCTACTACCTACTTAATATACCTGTACCAAGGACCCCGTCCCGTTAGAAAAACCTGTATACGAATTCTTACCATCTCCGTGAACACATTTGTACATATTTTGCATTGTAGCTTTTATAGACAATCGTAAAGCGTCTTCCAATGCACGGTCGAATCTTCTCACGTAATTAATCCAATGTTCTGCCATCTATAAAATACAAGAAAGAAAATACAAATACCAGCATAATCCAGCCTGCGGCTGTCGTGTCGTGCATCTAAAGACCTCGTTTGCAAAATTTTACTTACCCTTATTATAGAGTAAAACAATGTTGTCAACTATATAGAGTTATGAAGGGTTTGGATAGATAAATAATACGTATTCCAGATTTTAAATTTGATTAAACCCGTCTGTTTGTCTTTCATTATAACTATAATTATTGAATTATTGAGTCATGAATATTTGTTTTTGTACGCTGTACACGCAATTGCAGATGGGCTCTATTTAGGTTTTTACCCATAAGTACTTTATTAAAAGAATCAAGAGGCTGCAATACATTAATAGGTACATTAAATGTACAGTTACCTGAGTGATTTGTGCTTCAAATCCTTCATATACTATAACTAAATAAATTATAATTTCTTTATACATATCCAGAATTTTTTCAGTCCCTTTAGTTTCCATGTCTGTGATATCTTGACGTAAAGCTTTTATCTCGAAAACATTATAAATATCAAACTCAATTAAAGGAGTATCACATATTTTTTCCATGATTTTAATTATATTCAGATTGCTATTTTTGTATGTATTAACAAAGTCACGTAACTGGAAAAGAAAGGTTATAATATGTATCCGTCTGAAATACTGCATCTTATTAATATTATGAGTATTATGACATTGTTATAATGCCTACTTCGCCAATTTGAACCACACAATCTGCTATATACGCGTCTGACATGGTTGATGTCCAAGTCAATTTGGATATTCCAGGTTGTATTTTCTTCTCGCATGCCTGTGAAATTATTAAAAGAACATTAGAACGAAAATAAAATACTCGACAATTAAAATCCATCTTCCTGGTTAACTTTTCTTAGCAACTTATTTCACTTTAATGACTGACTTAAAGACTACCTATAAATAGATTTCCTGTCCTGCTTATCCTTATAAATAAACGCGGGCGGCTTTGACGGTAAAACTAAATGAAATTATGCTCAAACGAAAGAGCGTAAAAAAAGAACACTTTTGAATCCATGAAACATATATTCGCAAAATTCGTATTGTCGCGTATTTTGCATTTAAAAGTGAAAAAATTTCGACAAACAATTCATTCATTCATTCTTTTAAAATTATGGCTTGAGCCCAGTGGGGCTATTTCGCCAGTATCAAGGTCGTAGTAGCAAGGTAATACGATTAAAATTCTACGGTTAGTACAAGACAGTGTACGGTGATTTTATTCGCTCTTGTAAAGCGATAGCAGACTTTACAAGAAGCACGTGGACAACCGGCCGTTGACTCCAAAATGTTACTTAAACGCGCTTCAAGATTAATTCTTCACTCACTGCTCACTGCACACTATCGAGTATCGACAAACAATGCTCTGTGTAAGAAGACTTAGAAGACAGTGATGACAGATGAGACTGTATTGTGCATTGATTGACGGATAAAACCAAAACTTTGTGCTTTAAGTATTTGAACTTAAGTTTAATTTCCAGTAAAGGGTCTAAATGTTTGTGACTAACCTAAGCCCTCCTACGTGTACACGCTCAACGCAGCTGGCCAACTTTATTGTCACGCGTGCAATAGAGTATTTAAGACCAAGTTCGGCCTGGCCTGCCAGATAAGGGCTCACGCTAGACAACGTCAACGATTTATTTGGGGTCGCCGTCATCGAAAACGATGAGGAGGACTATATTTACTAACGATGACACGGCACCGACGCGTAAAACAAACCTATGCCGAAAATCGTGAGTATCTTCAACCGACATAATTGTTTCAATCTTTCATTATTGACATTATTGTTGTCATGTTGTTGATAAATAAGTAATTTTGTTACTTGAACAAACCTTGGCACAAACGCTGAAAAACAATGCAACGAAGGGCGGTTCGTAAATATTTATTTACTGTATGTAACTATTGTCACGGTAAAATATTTGCCAGGTACCGTCAGCAAAACTATTAGCTTAGCACTCTGCATACAAATGTGTATACAGGGGTACAATACCAAGCTAATAGCTTTGCCGACTGTACACAAAGTACATGCAAATATAATATGCAGCCAGTGGCGTAGCTAGAGGATATGGCGCCCGGGGCAGGCACCAATTTGCGCCCCCAGAAACGAAATGAAAGTTTACTTTTAATTTAGACAAATACAGTGTATATGTGTTTTTTTAGTACATCGGTGGCTTCAAGTTTACGACCCACCTTATGGTAAGCGGTCACCGCATCCTATGGACGTCTACACTCCAGGGGTTAACACGTTCGCGGACGCTCAGTCACACCAGTTGGACACCTGAATTTTGTATGGAAATATTGGGACTGTTATAGCATTCCTGTCACTACAAATATATCTTTTAGGTTTGTATATGACGCGTAATGCTATGCAAGGCGAATGCTATGCAATCCGCGTCAATATGAAGTGTATTTTTTATACGCTATGTGACAACAAATGCTATACAATTCGGATGCATAAGCATGTCTGTCACATGACGTAATCAAGATGGGATCTTATATGACATCGCATGTTATAGCATTCATACATCGTGCTCGATGGACTTGATAGTGGAGTAAACGAAGCAAGATGTTGTATGGAGACCCATGCATTAATTCCTCAGTCGATGAAATTTTGCTTGGTTATTGTATAGTATGAGCCGAAACTAACATATGAAATATCCAAAAAAAAAAACACTCCTAAGTTAGGTTTTTATACGTAAAAATACAAATCTGTTTATATATTGAACCGAGTAATTCCTCCGTCCAAAATTATTTTACCAAATAAGTTACTTGTATCAGCATGTGATACTAGAAAAAAATCAAAAACTTTTGTCAAACATGAGAATATTTTTTTATGATAATTCCTTTTTTTGGTGCTCATTTTCATCGGAAAATTGCTCTGTCAATTTTTTCTTCTTATATGATCTTAGAATATAATTTAGCGTAGAGGGTAAGAAAATCCAAAAAAAATGCATACCCAAATTTATGTATTTTAGAACTATTAAAAACTGAGAGTGGAAAATTTCTCAGCCTGATTTCTTTTTAAATATATACTGAGTAGTCACGTATACACTTAAATCCAAAATATCCAAAAGAAATATCATCCAGGACACCGAAATTTTGGAAGCGAAGATAAATCCATCCCGCGGTTACGCAATAATGTACCGTCTTCCTTTAGCAGTTTAGTGCAGATTAGCGTCCTTGTGCTTCTAGTACGACCCGACCGCGTGTACAGAGATGGGCATTAATCGATTAACTTTTTAATCGACTAATCAATCGATTAAAAAAGTTAATCGTCAAAATTAATCGGCGATTAATTTAATCGCGATTAATTTAGTCGACCTAACATACGATTGAAATTGAATTAATCTTAATATTAATCGATTAAATTTCTCGATTAACTCTCGATTGAAAGTAGACAGGTGGTCATTTTTGTATGTAACTAAAAATCAAAACTTCTTGCGTACACATTAAAAACCATTCCAGTGTTATAAATGTGCTTCAATAATATAAGATGGTTACATTGGTTACTATAATAATGCGGATAACTTAGCGCGGCATCTCTAGGTAAGGGTTTAGGGCTTGTAGCGCAGGTATAAAAATTAGAAAGAGAACGACGTATGTGTATGAAAGAGCAAACACATTACTTACCTCTTATCAGTTGTTTTCTATAAGGTTTCAAATTGTCAATGCAGTAATTACTTACTACTTACATCGAACGCTACACTTACATATGATTTAGCCTATGCAACTTCCAACACTGATTTCGCAGTAAAAATCGATGCATATTTTTTTTTACCATTTTTCCTAGAATCAGGAAACAATTATGTGATAGATATATTAATTTCCGGCAAATAGACAAAATCATGCATTTAAGGGTTAAACACCTGGGTAAGTTGAGAAACTAATAACACGTGGCATATAATACAGTGACATAAAATACTAAGCACACGTACTCTTTGTCGGTTTGTTTTATTGTTTACACAGGACTAGAAATTGCAAAATAGATAACAATCCGTTTATCCATAATTTGCCATTGTTATACGATCTTAAGAACTGTCAACATAACCCGAGATAAGAACAACCTTTAACAAAAAAATTTGACTACAGAGCTTAAAATGCCATTATTATATCTTCGTCAGCCGGTCTATATAATTCGCACAATAGTAAGTACCTTTCGAGAGCAAATGCACGTGTTTGTTTAAAAAAATGATAATTTTGCTTTAAGTATGCCTATAGCGATTTCAGTATTTTATTGATAACAAAATGGGACGAACTCTAAAACATCCCTTTTCAAACAAAAACAAAATTCGAAGACGGTCGAAATTAATAGTCTCCAAGTGAACATACATAAAAATTCGTCTGTTACTTATATTATTTATAAATGTTTCAGACGAATTAGGCACCTCGTTCTTTTTTTAAAGTCGGTTAAAAAGACCATATTTATTGCTAAAATTAATCGAGAGAAAATTAATCGAACTAATTAATCGATTAAAAAAATTAATCGCCGGTAATTAGTCGACGATTAATTTAATCGTGACAATATTAGTCGGAGCTTTTCGACTAAAATTAATTAATCGTCACTTTTAATCGTTGCTCGCGATTAAGTCGGTTAATTTTAATCGTTAATCGTCAGTCGATTACATTTTGCCCAACTCTGCCGCGTGACCCGCAGCCTGCACTTAATGGCTCCTCTACACGATGGGCCAGCGCCGGCCACTCCAAGGGACGCAGCCATGCGGTAGAATGAGATAGCAATATCACTTGCTCCCTCTAACGCTTAAATGCGTCCCTTGGAGTGGCCGGCGCTGGCCCATCGTGTAGAGCTGTAGAGGAGCCATAAGAAGGGAGTTGTCGTTGTCACTAGTGTGTGATTCTTTACACTACATTTAGTGATTTTTTGCGTTTTCTTTGTACCGAATAATATAATTATATTAACGTAGTTTCATATAACTTTGATTAGAATAATATCACGCTAAAGACGTTAATAACAACCGACATCAAATACACTACTAAACCACTACGACCAGTTTTGACATTGACAATGTCAAAACTGGTCGTAGCCGTACTAGAATTTTTGCCACGTAATAAAGATTACTTATCGTATGCTTACCGTTAATAAATTGCGATATCTTAAAACTTAACCGTCAAGATCTTTAAAACTACTGAACCAATTTTGATGAAACTTGCACTATAAACTGAAAGACACTTCATCATCATCATCGTTAGCCTATTGCAGTCCACTGCTGGACACAGGCCTCCCCCAAGGTGCGCCACAAAGCACGATCACGTAGTTCAAGAACAAAAAAAAACTACGACAGATACGTCAGTGTCACTTATGTCTTTTTCTAATATCCTTGTTTATATTGGCATTGATAAAAAAGCTTTTTGTCAAAAACTATACAACCTTTGTCACCGACTGCACTGCCGGTACCGCTCACGCACCCCGCTTGTACTCCGCTCCCTACACACTGTTCCCGTTATGTTTCGTTTTTAATGCGCTCGTTATTTTTTTGGATGTTTTTATAGATTAATGGAAAGAAAACTGTGAACTTAATTCAATAAATAAAATGGATAGAGAAATTTTCCACAGCGAGTAAAAAGGCAATTTCTGAAAATAGTATAGTTACATGGTAATTTTTTTGGATTTTCATTTTGTAGGTATAAAACAGCAATAAGCTGGCATTCCAGTGAAAAAATTAGACTGAGCAATTTTCCGGTCCAAGACACACCAAAAAATTATATTTTATTAATATTGGTATTTCTGCTGGGATATTTTTTTGGATATTTCATATATTGTTGCAATACGTTACATGAATATGTCCGGTGAAGAAAGTTTAAACGGAGCATTTTTCTGTAAAAAGATATTAACGATTTGAGACTTTAGGTATTTACTCTAATTCTATTATTATTATTCTTTGGATATTTATACAATACTTATTATTTATTGATACTTTATCATACTGTAAAGTTTTTTCTGGCTGAGGAATTACTGCGGGGTCCACTACCTTTATTTACTACATTATGATGGCTGAGACTTCTGACTTCCTAAAGGCGCGATTTTTGCTCTAAAGACTCATTTGCTGACCTCTTCAAACAATTTTCTTCTTCTGTTTTGTTCCCTCTTTGCTTATCATTGTAATATTGAGTCCATCTCATACATGCCCCATCCCAAGCACGTTCGCTGTTCATTCGACCTCAAATTATGTGATACTACCTACAAATTATGCGTTGGAGACCGGCTCTAATCTAAAGGCCCAGTCATGGGTCTCATAGCATGTTGTAGAAAGCCGAGTGGCAATGTTGAGCTCTCTTAAAATGAGAGGTTTGTTCTTCTAGCTGTCCCAGGTATACGCAGCATTTTACGCCAACACTACTTCTCAAAAGTGTCAATATGTACCGCATTACACTTTTTGAGTTCCCTGTAACGCACCGCCGCGTTAAGTTCTGGACGTAAAGCGTCCACCACTTTTCCTGCCAAGCGATGAATCACCCAACTTTATATTCTTTTTCGGATGCATCTGCACCAAATACAAGGCGTGAAATATACACAGAATGATACCACAAATGCGTGTCATAAGGTGCTTACCTTGTGAGAGGTGATCATCGAGCGCCAACAGGCTATAATTCACAATTATATGACCAAAACTATGACTAGTAACGTAATTATTTCAATAATAGGTATACACATTCATGCCTCACTTTTTCACATTAACCATTATCAAAATTTTACTGTAGTGTAATTAACAGCAAGTAAACACGTTTATTTATTAAAACACAATGAAAAACTTAAAGAAATTGTAAGAAAAACATTAATTACGATTTTATAAAAATACGTCAAAATCGCTATCGCGCACGAAATTCACCCAAATTACATGAGTCCACTCCCAGACGCACCTGCCGGGCTACTAAGGGAGCTGCCATACAAAGACGAATGCTATAGCATCTGCGTCACAGAAAGGGGGGCCAATTTGGAGACGTCACAGGATAATTTTTAACTTCGATAAAACTATGTAATATGGCAGTACGCATTATTTGACTCTGGTGACTGGTAGAGGAAAAATTGGTGAATAATATTATACTGTGGTTAAGCGGATTGATAAGCATTTCAACGAAGAATTTTAAAAAGAATAATGGATGCAATAGCAGGCGCGTCACCAGGAGGAGTACAAAAACGGATGCTATGCAATCCGCGTCCGCGAACGTGTTAAAACTTATACACTTCTTTTTTGGAGATCTCCCTACTGTAGCTTCTCGAGAAAAGGGAACTTATTCAACTTATTGTGGAATGAGCTCCCTTTCTCGACGAATTTCCTCCCGCCGGCAGCTTGCTGTGGAGGAAATTCGTCTTAAAACCGCACAGTGCGCGACCATTTAGGTTCTAGGGTGTGAGGATAAACACTCTGCCTACGGCGAGCGGTGCAGTGATGGCAAGCTGTCACCGTTGGCAACTAGGCAGCATGTCCAACAATTCTTCCGACAACAGCTCATTGTACCTACGAGCGGTAGAGAACAGAGACAAGCAGGCAGTCTCCTTAGACTTAAAGGTTCAATATCGCGAGTGAGTTTGGGATCGTAGACTATTCATAGGCACTTACAGCGCGTCTTTGGACTTATTCGAAGTGTCCAAGATGGCATCCAGGTGCTCATGCCCAAAGGTGACAGCAGTACTCAATATATGGGACCTGACTTGCGACTTACTTAAAAAAAATATAGCCCTCTACCCCAGAGTAAAGTATTGCTTCCCTTTATTGAGCACACCGAGTTTTTATTGGATACGAGCGCACCCTACCCAGCAAGGTGGCTACGAAATTATTGGAAGTCACTGATGGAGATATCAACACCGAGGCTCCCAATACTCCCTGACATGGGAAGGCTTGTGCCTTGAAAAATGGGGTTTTCTTAGCGGTAAACGCGCAAAATTGAGTCTTGGTGGGATTGAATTGGACTAAATTGTCCCGATCCCCCACCGAAACTCTGGATAGAATGCTCTCGATGCCTGACACAGGGTTTTCACGACATTCTAGTATCACAGAACGAGGGATGTTGGCACGGCATGTGTTATACAGGGTGCATGGTCCAACCTTGACGTCCAAAATTTTTTTTTTAGATTCCTTACGCTGTGGGCTATCAGAGTATGTTAGCCGACTTATCGTAGTTTTCCAGTTATGATTTTTATTACTTTTAACTTTTGTTAAGAAATTCCGGTGTGAAGCAATTAATTTATTAAAAAAAACTATTGAACTTTTTTTAATGTTTCTTTTTGTAACATAATCCTAGACAAACGGAGCAGTTGCTAAAAAAATCAGCATCCTCACTTGGCTGAGTTGGGAAATAAAAGACAAACTTTGACGTTCAAGCATGTCCTAGCCAAGGTTAAAATCGCTATCGCTTCGACAACGAAAAGTTTTATGTCTCTCTATCACTCTTCCATATTAGTGCGACAGTGACAGTTGCGTTTCGATCGCTACGGAGCGTAAGCGATTGGCATCTTGGCTACGCGGCCTGATTGTTGTAGTAAATTGTACTATTTTTATATAAGATATATTTTTTGTTGATTCAAGTAAAAATAAATAAAAATAACGTCAGCATGTCTTTTCATAAATCGTCAGGTGAATTGAGATGACTAAAATGACAGTATGGAAATTGTGAGTACAATTTCCATACTGTCATTTTAGTGCCATGATGGGTGCATGAAATTTGGGTTCCCTCCTTTGAGATTGAAAAGTGGGTTAGGCCGTTAGGTTAGAGGTACAAAACCGAAATGCAACAAGTAAGCAGGTTAGGTTAGAGCACTTAGAACTGCTGCCTTTACAGAACTAAATGCAACCAGAAAAGTGGGTTAGGTTAGGTTTGAACTGCAATCCTTAAATAACTGAATTGCTACCATAAAAGTGGTTTAGGTTAGGTTAGAACTGCGATCCTTACAGAACCGAACTGCTACCAGAAAAGTGGCTTAGGTTAGGTCAGGTTATTTAAATATCAGTTACTATAATCATTATAGAAATGCAAAAAAAAAGCATTTTAAATCATTTTCAAACTAAACCTGCAATAAATCGGGCTGTTGAAAATGTTGGCAATGATTCTTCGGGCAAACATTATTATATAAGGTCAACTAAAACAGGGGAAAGATTATCGAGGTTTTAATAAACGCGTAAGTAAGTATAAAGTTTTCGGAGATGGGATAGGTAACCGCTTCCTTGATAAACGTTTACTCTAAAATTAAATAATTATTTAATCCAAAATGAGTATTATTTGTTATTATACCCGAGCGAAGTCGGGTTCTCATCTAGTTTCTAAATATTGATGCTAAGTGGCTTATTACACTTATCCTACCTTCGGACGGCCAATGTCGGCCCCGACCTTGGCCCCGATAACTGGTAAAAGGATCGTTTTCTGTTCCACGAAATATTAGCACATCGCTTACAATATTTCTTGATGTAAACAATAGTTCCAATGCATAAATATCAAACATCGAACATTTATGGTAATTCGAGACAAAGTACTTTTTATATGTCAAAACTATATTATTTTCAGTAACTAATACTTTTTAAAGTGCTCCATTACCACACCCTGTGCTATAATAATAAGCACATTACGAATCTACATCGAAAATTTAAAGGGCTATGTACAATGTAATACAAATTAGAAATTATAAAATAAAGATAAGTTCGATTATTAAAAAAAAAACTAAATCTGAAAGTCCATTTTTGGACCCGCTTTATTCCCTGTCGGTGAGAAAGTTGTTCATAATTTACAAGACACTTAGGGCCTAGCGAGAACACTTAGTAGGAGATCCCACATATGGTCGACCTTCACCAATCTATCTGACGGATGAAACTATGAAAATATGTTCCAGAACATAAATAAATAGGGTTGCCTAAAGGAATATGGTCAAGGCAATTTTTAATACATTTTTGAAAAAAAAATGTTTCTCGGCAAATTTCACCGATTTGTCTGACGAACGAAATAAGTTTAAATAGAAAGTATACAACTTGTACAACATAAATCAACTAGGTTGCCTATCTTTTTCCGGTCACTATTATGTGGTCGCCGTGTTTAAAGAGGTGATTTTATATCGATAATTGCACTCATCTGTCTGACGCTTGAATTATACATCAAAATGATGATAATTTTATTGCAAATACAATGGTATAGGGTTGCCTGCGAAAATCCAGTCACAAATAAGGGTTGCCAGGCTTTTAATTAAAATAAGAAGGGAAGACTTTTAGCGATAACTCATAAACCGCTTAATTGATCAAGTTTCTTTTAATTTTATTTGATTGACTTTTTTAAGCACTATTTTTATGATTTTTTTCATATTTTTTGGACAGATGGTTCAAAAGTTAGAAGGAAAAACCTTTTTTTTTTTTTCTAAACGATTATTTCCAAAATGATTCACTTTATCGAGAAATGTTGTTTAAAGACCCGTATTTATTTTGAAAGGCCTATCCAATGACACCCCACACTATAAGGTTGAAACGATAAAGAAATTGTCACACACATTTTGTTTCTTTTAGAGCGATTATTTCCGAATATATTCACTTTATCAAAAAATGTTCTTCTAAAACCCCTATTCATTTTAATAGACCTTTCCAACAACATCCCACACCATAGGGTTGACACGAAAAAAAAATCCTCACGTACATTTTGTTTATTTCGAGGCGATTATTTCCTAAAATATTCACTTTATCAAAAAATGTTTTCTAAAAAACCGTATTTATTTCAAAAGACCTATCTAACGACATGTCACACTATAGGTTTGAAGCGAAAAAAAATTATCACATACATTTTTTTTCTTTTTTTTTTGTTTGACACCTATGTTGTAAGATGTAATTTGATATAAATAGGGTTTTCAAAAAAACATTTTTTGATAAAGTGAATATTTTAGGAAATAACCGTTTAGAAAGTAAAAAAAAGGTTTTTCCTTCTAACTTTTGAACCATTTGTCCAAAAAATATCAAAAAAATCATGAAAATAGTGCTTAAAAACTCAATCAAATAAAATTAAAAGAAACTTGATCAGTTAAGTCGTTTATGAGTTATCGCTAAAAGTCTTCCCTTCTTATTTTAATTAAAAGCCTGGCAAACCTTATTTGTGACCGGATTTTCGCAGGCACCCCTATAGCCAGTGTTGGGCATTCAAGAATAAAATCATTATTTGAATAAGAATTCGTAGGAATAAAATCATCTCGATTTTATTCCCGTCAAAAATATTCAAATAATTTTGGTCGGGAATAATTCGTATGAGAAAAAATTGAATGAGAATAACTTATTCTTAATCAAATAAATATAACCATGATTTTTATTCGAAATAATATTCCACGCATAAAAATGTAGTCAGGGTACGGTACACTCGGTACAGGTACTAATTAGGTATAGTTAGGTAGATGTAAAAGTAGTTAGTCTCTTGCCTAATTTATACCTATTTTATGGAATAAAATCTTACAAATTGACAGTCGCATTTCGCATAGTTTCAGTAACCGTATTATTTTTAATTTACTAACCGAATCATTAGGTTCAATTTAGCTGGTCTAAGGGCCTAGCCATGATGCCAATCATTTGCGCTCCGACAACGAAGCGCTTGTCTCTATCACTCTTACATATTAGTGCGATAGAGAGACAAAGATAGCGTTTCGTTGTCGTAGCGCAAACAATTGGCATGTTGGCTATGCACCCAAGGTGGCTAGCCAAGATGTCAATTTTTATTTTTAATTTAATAACGAAATCTTTGGGTACAATTTAGCTGTTCTGGGGGCCTAGCCATTATGCCATCGTTTGCGCTCCGACAACGAAGCTCTCTCTCTGTCTCTCTATCGCACTAATATGTAAGAGTGATAGAGACAGAAAGCGCTTCGTTGTTGGAGCGCAAGCGATTGGCATGTTGGCTAGGCCCCCAGAACAGCTAAATTTACATAATGATTTGGTTATTAAAATAAATAAAAAATTGGCATCTTGGCTAGGCACCTTAGGAGCGTAGCCAATATGCCAAACGTTTGCACCACGACAACAAAACGCTATTTCTGTCTCTCTATCGCACTAATATGTAAGAGTGATAGAAACAGACAGCGCTTCGTTGGGAGCGCAAGCGATTGGCATGTTGGTTAGGCCCCCAGAACAGCTTAATTTACCTAATGATTTGGTTATTCAATTAAAAACTAAAATTTGCATCTTGGCTAGGCACATTGGGAGTGTAGCCAACATGCCAAATGCTTGCGCCACGACAACAAAACGCTATTTCTGTCACTATCGCACTAATATGTAGGAGTGATAGAGACAGAAAGTGCTTTGTTGTCGGAGCACAAGCGATTGGCATCTTGGCTAGGACCCCAGAACAGCTAAATTTACCTAATGATTTGGTTATTAAATTAAAAACAAAAATTGTCATCTTGGCTAGGCACCTTGGGTGCGTAGCCAACATGCCAATCGATTGCGCTACGACAACGAAACGCTATCTCTGTCTCTCTATAGCACTAATATGTAAGAGTGATATAGACAGAAAGCGCTTCGTTGTTGGAGCGCAAGCGATTGGCATGTTGGCTAGGCCCCCAGAACAGGTAAATTTACATAATGATTTGGTTATTAAAATAAAAACTAAAATTTGCATATTGGCTAGGCACATTGGGAGTGTAGCCAACATGCCAAACGTTTTCGCCACGACAACAAAACGCTATTTCTGTCACTATCGCACTAATATGTAGGAGTGATAGAGACAGAAACTGCTTTGTTGTCGGAGCACAAGCGATTGGCATCTTGGCTAGGACCCCAGAACAGCTAAATTTACCTAATGATTTGGTTATTAAATTAAAAACAAAAATTGTCATCTTGGCTAGGCACCTTGGGTGCGTAGCCAACATGCCAATCGATTACGCTACGACAACGAAACGCTATCTCTGTCTCTCTATAGCACTTATATGTAAGAGTGATAGAGACAAGCGCTTCGTTGTCGGAGCGCAAATGATTGACATCATGGCTAGGCCCCCAGAACAGGTAAATTTACACAATGATTTGGTTATTAAAATAAAAACTAAAATTTGCATATTGGCTAGGCACATTGGGAGCGTAGCCAACATGCCAAACGTTTGCACCACGACAACAAAACGCTATTTCTGTCTCTCTATCGCACTAATATGTAAGAGTGATAGAGACAGAAAGCGCTTCGTTGTCGGAGCGCAAGCGATTGGCATGTTGGCTAGGCCCCAGAACAGCTTAATTTACCTAATGATTTGGTTATTCAATTAAAAACTAAAATTTGCATAATGGCTAGGCACATTGGGAGTGTAGCCAACATGCCAAACGTTTGCCCCACGACAACATAACGCTATTTCTGTCACTATCGCACTAATATGTAAGAGTGAGAGTCAGAAAGCGCTAAAAGCAGCTAAATTAAACCTAATGATTTGGTTATTAAATTAAAAACAAATATTGGCATCTTAGCTAGGCACCCAATCGTTTGCGCTACGACACGCTATCTGTCTCTCTATCGCACTAATATGTAAGAGTGATAGAGAGAGACTATGCGCAACTCTACGGAGCATCAACGTTTGGCATATTGGCTAAGCACCCTGATCGGATGATAGAACTAGATAGTGTATAGCGGAACTCTTCAATGTGTACTATACCTAAACTAAAGTAACAAATATCAAATCAATCCGACTTTTAAATAGAAGGTTGAAAATCAACTTACAAAATATAACCAATTGTACTACAAAAATTAACTTAATTCTAAATAACATTTTAATTGAATAAAACCTTAGTTAGAATAGTCCCACTTCTAGAATAATTATTCTGTTTTTTATTTCGCATTTAAAATAAAAGTCGCATGATTTATTCACCTTAAATAACTAGTGTAAGAATTATTCTAATTCAAATCGATTTGAATAAGAATAAAATTTCTGTTTTTATTCTTATTCTTATTCAAGTTAATTTTTGCCCAACTCTGCCCTATACCATTATATTTGCAATAAAATTACCATGATTTTGATGTATAATTCAAGCGTCAGACAGATGAGTGCAATTATCGATATAAAATCACCTCTTTAAACACGGCAACCACATAATAGTGACCGGAAAAAGATAGGCAACCTAGTTGATTTATGTTGTACAAGTTGTATACTTTCCATTTAAACTTATTTCGTTCGTCAGACAAATCGGTGAAATTTGCCGAAAAAAATTTTTTTTTCAAAAATTTATTAAAAATAGCCTTGACCATATTTCTTTAGGCAACCCTGTTTATGTTCTGGAACATATTTTATTTCATATTTTCATAATTTCATCCGTCAGACAGATTGGTGAAGGTCGACCATATATGTATATGTGGGATCTCCTACTAACTGATGTTCGCAAATTGCGGGCATCTTTCTCTGTCACAATAATTACGCCTTAATTGGAGTAAAAGAGAATGATGCCTGCAATTTGCGAGCTTCGGTGTAACGGAACCCTCTTCGGAATAAGATAAAAACTTCTTTCGCAAGATGCTCAATATTCAATCCACAGTCGTTTATAAGCTTATTGAAATCCACTATAGTAGTAGTATTTCATAAACTGGCAACATTTGTCTGAGAGCTAAATAAAATAGTCATCATTCCCAGTTTGTGACAAAAAATAATAATCTTGTTAGTTTTATGATGTTATTATATTTCAAAATCAAGAAATTCAAATATATTTTCATAAAAATTTCGGAAACATATTTCCGAAATTCCGAACGAACACGGCAAATTACCGCGTTTTCAAAAATATGTCAATGTCAAATACGACTTTGACAGTTTGTTGATCCGAGAAGAGAAATATTTTCAAGTTATTTTAATTAATTTATTAGAAATGGAATCTGTAAAAGTATTTAATTAGTTAGTTGAAAATTGAGTAACCACTATGAATCTGGGAGACCCGGAGTTGGAGTTGATAGACCCTACGCCGAACGTACATGCATTGTTCATCCAGTTTGATAGGACATTCTTTTGGGCTAAACTTGCAAGCAGAGCCGTTGTCCGTTGGAGTAAGCGGATGTATTCCTGCGCTGGTGTGTGCTCGTGAGTATATTCAGCCAATCAATATCAGTCTGAACAAGTTTGAGCCTTCAACCTAAATAATATGACTGTATAAACTACACTAGAAGTTTATATCTCATTCTACTATACCAACTTTGACGGATCCGGTCACTTACGGCCACATTCATTCTAAGCCCAAGTATTATGAACGGCCACTTCCCCGATGGGCTACTTCCTTTAAGGGCCACTTACAAACAACATTCCCCGAAAGGCCACAATCCTCTAACGGCCTCTTCCCCTTATGGCCACTTCCCCAAACGGCCTTTTCCCCTTATGGCTACTTCCCCAAACGGTATTTTCCTCTTATGGCCACCTCCCCAAATGGCTTTTTACTCTTATGGCCACTTCCTCAAACGGGAACTTCTCTATATGACAGCCTTCCTCGTAAAGGCATCCTTTTCACCACAATATCAATGATGATGGCCATTAACATTCTTCTAGGGATTGTCCCGGCTTCTGTAAGCGTCGCAGTTCAAACCTAACCTAACCCATTTATCTGATAGCAGTTTGGTTCTGTGATGATCGCAGTTCTAACCTAACCTAACCCACTTTTATAGTAGCATTTCGTTTCTGTAAAAGTCGCAGTTAAAACCTAACCTAACCTACTTATCTAGTAGCATTTCGTTTCTGTAAGGGTCGCAATGCTAACCTAACCTAACCCACTTAACTGATAGCAGTTCAAGCCTATCCTAACCTACTTTTCTACTGGCATTTCGTTATGCTACTAGAAAAGTAGGTTAGGTTAGGGGTTCCGTCTATTTGGCATAACTTCCGTGACCCGAAACGCATCTGGCATATCTAAACCTATTTGGCAGGAATGTTTTTTGACGAATGTTAAATTTGCAGAAAGCTTCAGTTTGTATAATATGCAATAGCCCGAATGTTTGCGAGTCCGAATCTTAAATATATATCACTATTATCATGGCCGACTTTTGATACAAATAATTTTATTTTGCGTTTGTTCAATTGTCTGAAACGTGATTGACATAATCTGTTTAGCATAATAGGTTTTAGGCGAATGTTTACATTGCAGAAAATGTATTTCGATTCCCTCTATTTGGCATAAATTCTATGACCTAAAACGCATCTGTCGTAAGCTACATTTGGTAGAATTGTTTTTCGACCAATGTTAATATTAAAGAAAGTGTCGGTTTGTATAGTCGAATTATATACTTACTTGAAAACTCCAAATGGGGTGTGCTGCGTGATGCTAGATTTTGATGAAAAAAAAAAAGCTTCAGTTTGTATAATATGCAATAGCCCGAATGTTTGCGAGTCGGAATCTTAAATATATATCACTATTATCATGGCCGACTTTTGATACGAATAATTTTATTTTGCGTTTGTTCAATTGTCTGAAACGTGATTGACATAATCTGTTTAGCATAATAGGTTTTAGGCGAATGTTTACATTGCAGAAAATGTATTTCGATTCCCTCTATTTGGCATAAATTCTATGACCTAAAAAACGCATCTGTCGTAAGCTACATTTGGTAGAATTGTTTTTCGACCAATGTTAATATTAAAGAAAGTGTCGGTTTGTATAGTCGAATTATATACTTACTTGAAAACTCCAAATGGGGTGTGCTGCGTGATGCTAGATTTTGATGAAAAAAATGATGGATGATTATATAGATATGATATTTTGCAAAATTATATTCAACTGTCCGAAACGCACAAGTGAATTTAGTTGTGGCTGCTTAGTTAACTATTTAAGGGTAATAAAACAACAAAAAGTAAATTAGTACCAAAATCTAAAACTGTTGGCAGAAAAGTGGGTTAGAACTGCGACCCCACGAAAACAAAACTATGGCCAGAAAAGTGGCCTAGGTTAGAACTGCGACCTACACGAAAACAAACTGTTGCCTGAAAAGTAGGTTAGGTTAGAACTGCGACCCCCACGAAAACAAACTGTTGCCACAAAAGTGGATTAGGTTAGGTTAGAACTGCGACCCCACGAAATAAACTGTTGCCAGAAAAGTTGGTCGGGTTAGGATAGAACTGAGAACCCACGAAAACAAACTGTTGCCAGAAAAGTGGGTTAGGTTAGGTTAGAACTGTGACCCCCACGAAAACAAACTGTTGCCAGAAATGGGGGTAAGGTTAGGTTAGAACTATGACCCCACGAAAATAAACAGTAATTTTCTCCAAAAAATTTCGGCCTACTTATACATATTATATGATTCTTGCAAGTATGCAAAACTTCTCTATGCCACAAGATTTTATGCTTGTAGTACTTTATGCTTAATAGCGAATTATGCAAAAATAAATTATTACTAATAAAATTATGCGAAATGAAACAGATACCAGGTCTCGATTCGGACATTAATTTTATGCCAAAAGATATTTCGATTAATAAAAATTAGGCGTAGAGTATGTATGCGCAACAATCCAGTACCAACCAAGTGAGTTTATGCTAACAGCATTGCTAACAGTATATTATGCATAAAGATATTGTGCACAATAGAATTATTAAAAAAAAAAATTGCCAAAGATAGGGGAACCATTTGGTAATATGTATACATTTTAAGGTAATCATAGTGGTTTATTTAGGTGAAAATATCGCATTAATTTTCTCTTCAAGATGATGATCATTCATGATATTTAGTGATCATTCATTATATTTGGTACCTATTTGAATACAATTTGAAGTGCAGTCGTAATTAAAGCGGTGGTACTTTTGTAATTTTAGACCTTATTTTTTTGGTGTTCAGTATTATTTTTAGTAAACGAGATTCCTTTATTTAGGGCCTACCAACGTATTTTTTGGTGGTCATTATATTTGTAGTCAATTTGATTTTCGAAATTATGCTACGGACCCAACTATGGTGTAATGTAGCCCAGGCAATCACTCTGTAAATATAACAGATATCAGAAAACTTTAAATTGATATCGAAAGATTCGAAAGTACTAGGATTTAGTAGTGTAGTAGTACTGGCCAATCGGGGAATAGGACAAACTAGTAAATTTTGTAGTGGCCGTTCGGGGAATTGGACAAACTAGTTATTTTAACAATGGCCATTCAGGGAATCGGACAAACAAGGAATTTTTGCAGCGGCCGTTCGGGGAACTGGACATGGAAGGAATTTCAACAGTGGCCAATCGGGGAAATGGCCGGATAAGGAAACGGACGAACTAGGAAATGGACCATAAAGGAATTTGGAAGGTGGACGTTCAGGGAAGTGGCCGTAGGTGACCGGATCCACTTTGACCACTGTTGCAGTTTATTTCCAAACTAATTAGTGTAGTTTTAGAACAAGTTTTGTGCAAGTGATAACTTATGAGACAAAGATTTATCAGATAAGACAATCTGCCGTATTCGAACTTCAAGATATTCACAAGAGACGACACGTACTAGATCCATTCTAGATACGTTATAGTTTAGATATCAAGTAGTTCTCTTTTGCAGCGCAATTCGGGCAACCAATGTCAGTTTTACGTTAGATAGCGTAACATATCTATTAGATGTGAATTGGATCTGCCTGCAATGGTAGTAATACTCTGCTTATATACATTTAAGTAGTTTAGCCATTTGCTAAAACTTAATTCACCATCCATCCATAAACTTGTTGAACTGTAATTTTGAAATAAGTTTTTAAATGTTGGGTACATTTGGCATATTGCTGGCAGTACGTATTTATGTCCGCATTTGTTGATATACACCTGCCATCTTGATGATCACCTAACTGAGCTTTATACTTGATTAATTTTAGCTATGAAGGTCGGGGAGGCCTCTGTGATATAGCTCTCAGCGAGCCTCTACTAAAGTTACGCCCTCGCAAAGACCTAGTTGAGACATTACTGCATGAAATGATTCATGCATTCCTGTTCATCACACAGCGGGACCAAGACCGGGATGGCCATGGCCCAAACTTTAAAGAGCATATGTACAGGATCAACAAGGCGGCTGGGATCAATATCAGCATTTATCATGACTTTCATGATGAGGTAAAATTATATATTATTTTATTTTATTTTATTTTATTTTATTTTATTTTATTTTATTTTATTTTATTTTATTTTATTTTATTTTATTTTATTTTATTTTATTTTATTTTATTTTAATAGGTACAATAACATAATGCAGGCAAACAACATTGTAACATATTTCTTACATAAGCAACTTATAAATTACTTACATTACGATTATAATTGTACACAACATTATCATGGAATAATAATTATTAAGCTAAATACAAATTTTGACTAAACAAAACTTCTGTTATTAAAGATAATAAAAGAATATAGTACAATAAATAGTTAGCACGATAAGATAATAAATATTTACTTACAATTTTGGGACAACAAAACATTTTTGAACTTAGGTAAAGAAATGTTCAAAATATCTAAATCAATATCCAAGTTATTATATAAACGACACATTCTAAAGACAGGCGCATTATTGGATACATTGTTATTAGGAACCATAGGCAAGGCAAACAATTCTCGATTCCGTGTTCTCTTATTGTCGGCTCTAATGGAGACATAATCCATGAGGTTACTGTCGAGACCACCATGCACAATTTTATGAAGTGTAACCAGATCAACAACGTCGCGTCGGGACGATAGTGATTGTAAATTATATGCTGAAAGTCTATCTGTATATTCAGGAAGCGCTCGGCGTGTTTTATTTTTAGCGGAAAGATATCGTAAAAACTTTGCCTGTATTGATTCCAAGCTATCAGAGTGTGTCTTATAAATTGGTTGCCAAACCGACGAGCAGTATTCGAGCGTAGTTCGAACTAACGCGGAGTATAGAACAATTAGGCTGTTTGACACTTTCAAAGGTTTTGCAGTTCGCTTGATAAAACCAAGCATGCGATTACATTTCGACACCATATGTTCATAGTGACAACGGAACGACAATTCACTATCCAATAATACTCCGAGATCTCTAATGGAAGAAACCCTAACTAATCGTTTGCCATTAATATTGTACTCATGATTGATCCAGTTGGTTTTTTTAGTGAACGTAATAGACTGACATTTATCAATATTCAAAAACATGAGGTTAGTGCTGCACCAATCAAATATTAGGTCAATATCTTCCTGGAGGATGAGGCAATCATTTTCAGTACTGATGACTTTAAAGATTTTTATATCATCTGCGTATGCGAGACATTGTGATTTAATCCTATTTAGAAGATCATTATATCTTTATAATAAACATTTTTTGTTTATTACTAATCTGTCTTGAACTGTACATTAGACTAGGAAGGACTTTAAAGCTGCAGCATGGCAGTAGGGTGGCGTGAGCTTGGCGCAATGAAAATGGGATGCTAAGGCGTGTGCAGCCCGCTTTAATTAGTTATTTTATTTATCAACATTATTTTAGACCAAAAAATAAAATGTAATGTAAGCACGTAAATAAACGCTCTTGACTTAAGCACAGCATTGTTTGTGTTTTACAGGTTAAACTGTACCAGACTCATTGGTGGCGTTGCAATGGGCCCTGCCAGTCAAGAAAACCTTACTTCGGAATTGTGCGGAAAACTATGAACACAGCTCCTGGGCCCAGGGATCAGTGGTGGGAGCAGCATCAGAGGAGTTGTGGAGGTACATTTATTAAAATAAAAGAACCAGAAAAAAAGAACAAGAAAACGCCAGTAGCCCAACCTAAAGGTGATATTACTAAGTATATAACTAGTAATAAAAAAACTACAAGTGGGGAGTCAAAAATTGTTCAAATAACTGATATTAAATCCAGCACACCTCAAGTTCCAACCAAAACAAACAATTCAAGCACAATTGTGGTGAATCAGAAAGGTGTTATTAATCCTATAAATAAACCAGCAGTGAAACCTTCCTTTGTTATTGGTAAGTATTTTACTATTGGAGGAACTAGCAATAGAGTCCGATCTAATTCCGTTGATGCTGCTGAAGCGGTCAGAAATGTTTGGGCTAAAAAACAATTGACACCTAGTACTGGGTCAGGCAATGCTGCTGAAACGGTCAGAAATACTTGGGCTAAGAAACAATTGACACCTGTTGCAGTTTCGCCCATTGCTGCTGTCAAAGAAAAAATTAACAATCATGTCCAAAACCCTACTACTCTAAATGTTTTTCCTAAGACAGCATCAACTAATATGAACAATAATGATCTCAATAAAAAAGTAACTAAACATAAGACTCAATCCGAACACGTTGAATCTCCGCCTGGCAAAGTAAAAAAGATTGATGACTACTTTAAGAAAAATGTGACGTCCTTGCTTAAAGATATTTATGGTACTAATATTGAAGTGATAGAATCCAATAATAATAACAAATTGGTTGCTGTTAATAACACTAGTACCGGCAGCTCACACACTGTTCAAGTCGATTGTCCTATATGCGGATTTAAAATACAGGAACAAAATATAAATAGCCACTTAGATGAATGTTTAAATAAAGATTTAATATCTAAAATCTGCAGCGGGAATGAAACGGCAGCAACATCTCTAGTTAAAACAGAGACAGTTCCGTTAAATAATAATAAGGAACTACTAAATCCTACAGTTGGAAATAAAGCTTCAAAACAAGTTTCAAAAGAAATATTAGCTACTTTACAGACGATTCCACCTTACAAGCCAAAAGGATTGCCTAAGCAAGAATCTGAAATTAAAAAGGAGACGAATAAATTCGTTACCACGTTTCGGGGAACATTCTGTAATGAGACTGAAGTATTTAATGAACCAAATATTTTAGACGATAATATAGACTGGAAAGATAATTTGAAAGCACAAGTACCAAAAATAAAGCCAGAACCTATAGATCTGTATAAAGCCGATTCAGTTGTAAAGAAAGTTCAATTTGATATACCTCTAAAGAAATCTGATAACTTTATTGTACCAAAAGAGAAAAAAGCAGGAAACGGTCATCCCTTCATAGTAGAAGATGCCAAAGTTAAATTACCTATAGTAAAAAAAGAACCTGAAACTGGTATAGTATCTGTTCTGATTGAGCAGAATTGTCCATGCTGTGGTAGTAAAGTCACTAAACCTATGAATGAACACTTAGACGAGTGTTTGGCATTTTTCGCAACTGACTCGGCACCTGAAGAAGCGTCTACAAGTTTCGCTAACCAGACTATAGTGATCGATGACGACGATGACGACTTGTTCGACGAGTCGCAGGAGTTCAACGCCACTGGAACCAAGTTGCCGTGCCCGTGCTGTATGCAGATGGTTGAAAATGATGATATGAATGCGCATTTAGATAGCTGTTTGAGTTAAAATACTAATTAATGTTAATTTTTCACTAATAATTATAACTTATTAATCGTATTATGTTTATGTTTAATAGGTATACATTTAATTGTTAAATTTGTGATATGAAGACTGTCAAGTTGTGATATTAGATTAAATAAAAATTGATGTTGATTTTTGAATGTTTTTGTCCTTTCGTTGGGCCTATATTGCTAATGTGTTTGTCAATTTATTTTTAATGTAGTAATTAAACATCAAATAAGAATAATTAGTAGGTACTTAATACAAAAACAACCATATTATGGTGCCAATGGACAGCAATCTTTCAGTAACTTAGTCGAGTTGAAATTTGATTAACCCTTTACCAGGCGAAAGGATATATTCCTCCCACATCTTATATCGGTTACCGTAGTCAGGTTTTAACTCCAAACCTCCTACAAAATATTTTGTCAATCCCTGAAAATAGTATTTTATGATCTTCATTCACAACACGCTTCTAAATCGCGTAATATACAGGGTGTCCCATAAGTGACACGTCACAGTGACACTGGAGGTAGACCAGGCCAAGAGGACCCAAACCAACTTAACATGACCCCAGTAAAAGTGGCAGGGTTTTCGAGTTACTGCCAAATTAAGGTTTTTCATGAATTTTGACCGTTTTTAACATTGTTAGTGCTAGTGTGCACTCGGAAAGGTCTCGAAGTTAGTTTTTTTTATGTGTACGGCATCATGAATAGTTAATAGGTATTTTATCGATAAACAATGTAAAATGTAAAAAAGTACTGGTTTAATTTTGAATTAAATTCACAGCGAAACATTAAATTCGACTTTGACCACCCGTCGTGAAAAAAATTACTAGAAAAGTAATGAGCAAATAACGTCAAAATATTGAGCATGTTATGCAGATTCAAAAATGGTATAACACATGTACCTTCCTGCAATAAAATAGGAATTATTATCATCTTTTTAAAGCCTCATAAAAAATAAGTTAAAACTAGGAAACCTGCAATCCGTTGCTACTTAGTAAAAATAAAGATTTATGTTGAGATATCTAATTCTGGATACAGAAATAAAAAAACGCCTACTCAGTATTTGCCGAATGCCTAAAAGAAAGAGATGGAAAATGGTTATGTCCCTTTTCAGGGATATCATTGAGTTGATAAAGGTTCAAAGAAAATAAAATACTGCAGGTTGAAGTTCAATCAATTTATTAAAGTAATTTTATTTTACAATAGGTGCTCGATTTCCTTTTTCCGGCTCGTATGCACGCTTGGCACCGTCTTGTAAAACTTCAATTTTCTTAAATTAATTTCGGATATGTTTCGTGCTGCCTCGAACATGCCGCCGTAGTTCCTCTTGGGATCTTATTGGCTTGGAGTAAAATTTATCTTTTAAGTATCCCTAATAAAAAAATCTAATGGATTTAGGTCCGGGGAACGTAGGCCATGCCACTGGTGCCAGTCGGCCGATCCATCTTCTTGGAGCTGGAACCACAGCAAGATGGCTGCCCAGAACACTACGCTCGCGATGTTTGCGACCACCTCACACAGAAATTCCCAGATGGATCAGCCGATTAGGACCAGTGGCATGGCCGCCGCGTTCCCCGGACCTAAACTCATTAGATTTTTTTCATTGGGGATGCTTAAAATGCTTAAAAGACAAAGTTTACTCCAAGCCAATAAGGTCCCAAGAGGAACTACGGCGGCGTATGTTCGAGGCAGCACGAAACATATCCGAAATTAATTTAAGGAAATTAACTTGAAGTTTTACAAGATGGTGCCAAGCGTGCATACGATACGAGCCGGGGAAAAACAATTCGAGCACCTATTGTAAAATAAAATTACTTTAATAAATTGATTAAACTTCAACCTGCAGTATTTTATTTTCTTTGAACCTTTATCAAATCAATGATATCCTTAAAAAGGGACAACCATTTTCCATCTCTTTCTCTTAGGCATTCGGCAAGTACTGAGTAGGAGTTTTTTTATTTCTGTATCCAGAATTAGATATCTCAACATAAATCTTTATTTTTACTAAGTAGCAACGGATTGCAGGTTTCCTAGTTTTAACTTATTTTTTATGAGGCTTTCGAAAGATGATAATAATTCGGAATTAAAACGGTCAAAATTCATGAAAAACCTTAATTTGGCAATAACTCGAAAACCGTGCCACTTTTACTGGGGTCATGTTAAGTTGGTTTGGTTCCTCTTGGCCTGGTCTACCTCCAGTGTCACTTATGGGACACCGTGTATCTTTGGCAGCCGTTTAAATTCACTTGAACTCTAATTTCAGTAAACTACGGAGAAATTCGATTCCTTAATTTCTATGAAACAGAAGTACATAGGTCGAACAATTTTTTGATATTTTGTAGATTTTGAGTGTTGAAAGGTAATGTAATCGTAAACATTGCTAAATATTCATGCATTGTTGTGTATGACCAGAATTAGGATGTGGGTTGACATTATCCCATGGCCTTATTAGAGTTTAACTGTGCTAGAGCTATTCTTCCCATGGCCCAGTAAATTGTCTTGTAATGTCATAAAAATTCACGTAAGTAATAAAACTGTTTTTGTGTTCAACCTAGAGCGATTCAGTGATTGATATAATGTTTCGTAGTAGATTTGGAGTTAAACCTTGACTATGATAACCGATATAAGATGTGGGAGGAATATCGCCCGACGATGTGGGAGGAGTATCGGACGAATATACTAGGGCTTCCAATACCGGGATCCCGGGATTCCGAAATACCGGGATCCCGTCTGTTTAAACAGATTTTTCAATACCGGTATTTTTTAATGAAATACCGGGATCCCGGTATTTTCAAAAACAAGGAAAATGTGCCTATTATAACGTTTAAAATCTATTAAAATGGTCAAATTCGGCTGTATCAAGAAGATAACTTGCCAATTTAATTAAAGAAGATCATTTAATTGAAACAAGATCTGTGCATATGCGTTAGATAAATATTTGGTGATGAATTCTGATGTTCAGGATATATTAAGGGGCTACCCCACGCGAATGTCCTTCGATCTGAATCCCTTACATTTCTAATGTTTTTTGTAGCTTATTATATTAACAACAACAGCTTGAAGCAATATATACTGCAAAACGTAATTCAAGACCAAAAAAAGTAAGAAAATGTTGCCACTTTTTACTAGCGCGTCTTGTATTTATGCAAAAATAAGTATATAAAAGTACTTTTTTAAATCGTAGGAGTAAAATTACTAATAAATAAATTATCTTAGCGTGATTATTTATCAAAAGGAATTTATTACAAACAAATTATTGCAGTGGCAACATTGTCTTACTTTTTTGGTATTGAATTACGTTTTGCAGTTTAGTATCCTATATTTACTTCATAGTTCATCGCCTTCGAGATATTTGGCATCAAAGTTGAACAATTTTAGGCTAAAAACTTTTTTGTTTGTTTTTCTGGCCATAACTTTTGTGTTAATTAGTTTAAAATGAAAACCCTGGACACGTTTCTCGAGACGTCAAATACGAACCCAAATATTTAGATTTCGTACATGTAATTGTAAGATTCTTCACTGCAAACTAGATACGAAAAAAGTGTTTTTTTTTAGAAAAAATAGGAGATTCGATTCAAAACTTGTCAAAAATGTCGAGTAGCCCCTTAATATAATTAGTTCTTAAAATTTTATCAAAAAGTAGAAAGAAATTAATTGTAATGGCATACGAATTATTGGTGCCAAAGAATATTTATTGGCTGATTTTTAGGTTGAACTAAAAATGTGACTTGTGAAGTCAACAAGGCGGATAAAATGATTGCCAACCTGGAGGGTTCACATAATTATTGCAGATGGCGATTATTGTTTAATATCCTAAGCTAAGGACATACATATCTGGTGTAAAAGTGAGCCTTTAAAAAAAACTCAAATTTTTTAAGCCATTTATAGTCAATACCGGGATCCCGGGATCCCGGTATTGATAAAGACAGTTTCGGTATTAATACCGGTATTGAAAGAAGTCCGGTATTTGGAAGCCCTAGAATATACCCTTCGCCTGATCAAGAATATAATAAGACAAAATCGAGTATGACAGTTAATTACTTAGACAGGCGATGGGTAACCGTAACCCACATTTTTATTTCTGGTTTAAAGGAACATCTCCGACTTTCGTAAATACATTTTTTACAAGGCGTTCAATACGGTTGTAACAGTATATACAGTACGTATGGAGACATGCTAGTTCTTAGGGGCCTGGTAAAGGGTTAAACAACTTTCGCTCAAAAGTTATGTTATTAATCATGAACATGCGTAATTTTACTTTTTATCGAACTTCGACAACTTTTTTTCGATAAAACTAAATAAAAATAACTCACGATCCCGGACACGCACTGCCGATGCAGTCCGCTCTGTGCTCAGCGAGCTGTGTTCGGAGAGGGACTTGAACTCACGGCGCCTTAAGGAGTACGCACTTAGGCTGCTGGCATAGTTTTGCATTTGTTCGATACCGCGTCACACAGAGGGCCTACCGCGAACCACGATTGACGTGTTGCCTCTCTGTCGCACTTGTAAATTCGTACGTAAGCGTGACAGGGAGGCAATACCTCGAACGTGGTTTGCGGTAGGTCCTCTGGTCGACCCGCTCGTGCATCCGCTATTCGTATAATAATCTTGCACAGTGCACACTCATGATTGGTACTTACCGCCGTTAAAGGTTTGAAGAGCAGTCGCTCGTCAGACGAGAGCGAGTCTAGGATCTTGTTATATCCCTTCGTCACAGACAACACACTCTCGTAAACAAACAGTATAGTTTTACTTTTGGCGTACACCTGAAAAAAAGTAAATTAAAAGAAAATGTCACTCGCTAGTTTGTCTAAGAACTTATATCTTGATAAAAATGATAAACTACTTACTACATAAGCATGTTGAGGGATATCCATTCCCAAATTCTCCCAATGTGAAGCTTCTTTGCAAAGTTCTAAAATATTGCTGAAATATGTCAAAAACAATTACGAATTTACTTAACACTTCAACTTCTGTTTGTTGATAGGATGTTACATTTATAAATAAAAATTGACTTACACATCAATGTTACATTCCATTAAACCAGGATTTTCGGCACTTTTTCTCATCAATGTTCTGTTCAAGCCGTTTGCACATTTCTCATCCAAATTATGCTGTACGAACAAAGTAAAAGTAATAGGTAATTACACAAAAAATAAGAATTACAGGTGTTGCATAATATCAAAAAGAATAGATAGTATAGAGGGGTCCTGCCATTGTAAATTTTGTAGTCACTGTAAATTTACTGCCATCTATCGACACACGACTAAAACTCAAAATGAAAACGTATAAAGTTATCAAAAAATGTATATATATGGATAAATGATTTTATTATTTTTATATAATTTTGATCCATGTTCATTCACTGATATCTATGTGTTAAAACTGTTAAATATGAAACGGTGTCGTCACGCCATCTAGCCGAGGATAGGCTAAAGGTGTGTGCGGCATCTATTCGAGAATGACTTTTACTTGAATTCCGAGGCACGTTTTTTCTTTAGACTTTACTCGTCTTATACGAAGTTACATATGTCTTTGATAATATTATACGATTATTTCGTTTTAGAATATTACCGTCCAGGAAATCCATAGTTCTCTGACGGCCACATCAATGGCGCCCATGAGTCTGTTCACGTGCATAATCACGTCTTCAGAGCTGCTGCAGGGCATCATCCACGCCGCGTCTGTCATCACCTGAAACAGAAGTCCCCGTTTTTAAGCCTACCCCGTAACATACCTACCAGGGGGTACCTATATGCAGGGTTCGGCAAAATTTTGAGATCAGCCAACCGCAGTAGAAATCGCCAGTTCTAGGAATCTTAAAGAGCCGCAAATGTGGTTTTCAGTGGTTTAAGAACTCTTAAATGGCCTGTAGAACCGCATGCCGCTGGCGAGGGACGGTTTGCCGATCCCTGACCTAAGGTTATCAGTGTTGAATCTGGATGTTGGTAAGTTCTCACCTTCTTCAAGTAGACCAGGCGGTTCTTCCGCATCCGCAGCACGGCGGCGCGGCCGGCGAACGACGGCAGCTCCGAAGGGTGCTGGCTCCGCGTCGCCACCATGTCCTTCTTCGCTTCGTGGACTTCGTCGCTGAACATGCTCCACACCTGTCGTTTTTGACATTTAATGGGTGTCAAATGTTCTGTCTACTTATTTAACTTTAGTTTAGCAGCGATTATTTCCATAAAAAATCTTTATTAAGACCCCTATTATTTATAGAAAACTTACGCAACGACATTTCTCGCTCGAGGGTTGCAGCGAAAACCAATCCATATACCTGTTATGTACATGTACATTGATATGTGAGATTTGCACCTTTGTTGTAGTACTAACGACTACTGAACTCGCCCGCGGACGGGTGGACGGATAGGTAAGGCACAAGACAATGGAACATTAGATTTTTTTTAAATTACGTTTCGGCACAATTTTTTGATGGCCAGTCCACCAAGCTCCCTTGAAAATGCGAGTAAGCAAAAAATGCATTTACATTACGTACCCACCGTTACTTCAAAACAGAGATTTTTACCTCTCCCTTCAAGCGACATTACCTCCGCAGTTTTTCTTTTGAAGATGCGCCTAAGGCTTTTCCTCCGTGAGTAATTGTTGAGCGAAAAGAGCGCCACTACCGCTTCTTCTAGTTGGTTGACGCCCTCAAACACAGTCTCCACCAGGTTCTCGATTATTATCTGCAGCGTTAATAATTATAAATTACTTTATTCCTATATCTTCCGGTTTCATCGATACATGGCATAAATATTATGCAGGTTCTAGGTATTGAAAGGTAACCCTATTAAAAATTAAAAGTATTGTGTGTTGGAAGTAAGATGGTTGCGGTACCTCGATGTCTTTCACGACTGTGCGGAACTGTAGTATCTCGTCATACCACGACGGAGCCTGCACGTCGAGGATTGTCCCTGACACTGCCTGCACATTTTGCAGCGCATCAAGGAACATCTAGACAGAACATTCAGAATATGTTAGTTTATAGCATTACAGTTTCCGTGTTTGTCAAATAATAGTTACTTGTGCAACAAGAGAATAGTTGCATTTTGCTGCGAGTGCTAACTTTGGATCTCGAACGAAAGATTCTAATTTGGAATCGAGGGGCTTAAAAGCACGAGGTCGAGGTGCAAATATCTTTGGTCTCGTGTTGCACACGCACTAGCAACAAGAATTCGGAAGGTTTTCAATCACATAAACTTTTATAAATTATGACAATTTGACGACCGGTCTGGTCTAGTGGATAGTGACCCTGTCTGCTAAGCCGATGGTCCTGGGTTCGAATCCCAGTAAGGGCATTTATTTGTGTGATGAACACTAATATTTGTTCCTGAGTCATGGTTGTTTTCTATGTATATAAGTATGTATTTATCTATACAAGTATGTATATCGTCGCCTAGTACCCATAGTACAAGCTTTGCTTAGTTTGGGGCTAGGTTTGATCTGTGTAAGATGTCCCCTAATATTTATTTATTATTTATTTATTTATTTACATATTGTAAAAGCCTTATTATACTCGTATATGTAGTTTTTTTGATAATTCAACAAATGAGACGACCACCAAGTGTAAGCAAAATAATCCATTTTGCTCATTGTTTTCGCGCAACACATAACTAACGCTTGTGCGAGGTGCTCAGGTACAATAATGCTACTGTCGACTAATTTTTCTTTCTTTTACCTGCTCTATATGGGCGCATTTTTCTTCAAACTGCTCGCCGCGTGCGCCGCCGAATATAGGCTTCGGGACCGGTTCCAACTCATCAATTCTGTAGGTAAAATTAAGATTAATTATGTGTTACACACATCAAGCTGAAAGAAATGTTTTTAGCACAGAGGAGGAAGATGCAAGGCAAGTGATATTTAATTACTTACCTATAATATGGCATGCGGCCTTGCAGGGTCCATATTATGTAATATACTCTGTAGTATATTCGCAATAAATGCTTTATGACTTTAAAGTTGTGATGTGAGGTCATACATATAAATAGTTGGTAATACCGAGCACGGGAAAACTCCCAGAAAGGTTGACCGACGATCAAAGCAATGACGAGGGGAATCTTACCTTTGGACGAGGAGAGTACAATTGGAATACCTCTGTAGGGTAACGTGTTGTAATGTAACGTAACGATTCTACCTAGAGTAAGACCTGTGCACCAACATGAGAGCAATAAAGATACTATTCTATGATGATAATGCTTACCTTCCAAAGATAATCATGCAATTGCATACATCGATCATATCAAAGCACCTTTGTACAAATGAGTCTATATAATTGAAGATGTATCCAGTATCCAAATTCCATGAGTTCGGCACTTTTTCACTGTGAGCTTCTGCCATGACGTCGTATATTTCTCTATACTTCTTGCAACAGTCTATGCATTTACTAAATTCTCCCAAAGCCTTTTTTGTCTCGCCGTCAAATAAATCGTTGAGATTGATGTAATTTCTGCAGAGAATTATGATCTGGTTGCTTAAAGCCTTAAATAGATTAGTGATTCTAGTTTCTGAACTATAGTATGGGGATTCCATCCATATGAATCTGAAGAGGTTTATGATATGCGGTACATGTGTCGAGATTTCATCCGGGTCGACCACACATTCTAACACAGCGCAGGGCTGCTTGATGACTTGAAGGTATTCTATGTTCGACTTAGCTTCTCTGATTTTCTGTAAAATATCGTCACATAGTGCTTGGAACTGGTGGATAAAGGTCGAGTGTGTTGTAACTAAGATTTTAGTTATATGTCTGACAGCTGGATTTTTTATCTGGTACAGAAGAGCGCTTAGGTTTTCATCTGTAAACAAAATGTGTTTAATGTAGAACCCTTAATTTTTTTCTCCCCTCTCTACCTATTGCAACAATCTACCGGTCATTTTACGACACATGCCAATCAGAATGTTCTGCCACGCACTATTCTACCAAAGATTCATGTAACTTATTTACGTCTATAAATCCAGAAGTCATATTCATCGCTGGGGCACAGCAACTCCTTTTGCGAAGCCACCGATGCCGTGTCCTCTAAGCACGACTTGATCTGATGCGTCCAGTACACCACGACGCCCTCCAACCGCTTCACCAGCTCCCGGTCCGTGCTGGCCTTCTCGAAGGTCAGGTGTTGGCCCTCACGAGGGATGTACAGCACGGTCAGACCGAGCATCTTGAAGTACATGTCTGTTAGTTTGGCTAGGAATGTGTGAATCTGAGAGCAGAACTCGCTTTTTACACCTGTAATTTAATTTAGAATATGAAGAAAAAATCTAAAAAAATAGCTCTTGTCATTTTGAATGTACTTTAGGCACAGACTAGGGCTTGCATTCCGGAATTTCGAAATTCCGGAATCTCGGACAATTTTTCCGATATTACGATTCCGGAATTGATACCCCTCAATATCGAAAATTCCGGAATTGGATTTAAGTACTTTTTGTACGTTTTAATACGTTTATTATTAAAATTTATTAAGAAAGTACACTGTACGGGTGTTTTATGTCGTTATTAAGTGCTTCTTACTCATTCAGTGAACTATAGTATAGGTTTATTTACTTTTCCGTTTGCTAAAGCAGTGGGACAATATGGGCTCATAATAAAAAAATAAAAATACAATAAAGCAGAGCGATTTACTTGCTTAGAATAGTCAGAATAATCTGAATCCTACATAACCACTCACATGCTTGATATTTTTCAGTGACCTCTATTATTATAATAAAATAAGGGTGACAGCTGGTAGCTACAGCTACCAAAAGCAAGTGAGTGAATAAGCGAATTTGTAGAATTGAAATTTAAAAATATTTGGACTATTTATCTTGAATTCTGAGAAAAAGAGGTTTTCTCTATTAACGATTTCGAATCCTGTAGAAGCACATAATATATGATATTCTGAATCATAATTAGGAACTAGGAAGGAAAAAGCCAAACTTAGACCTGCAACTTCTTAAACAACACCACTACCTAAGTAAGGTTAGGAAGAGTAGGAAGCTATTATATTTAACTATTTTCTAAAATTATGCATCGAATGGTTTGCTAGCAACTATAGTTTCCCCAATTAAATACCCCGTATCATAGAAGGGAATAAAAGTAACCATTTTAATAAGGTGGTAAAATGGGTGGGAAAATAAAACGTAGGTACCTACTTCAAATTAAATTTCTCTTAAACAATACTAACTTTAATAAACCTAAAGTATCAGAATTTCACATTTTTTGTTGTTTTATACTAAAAAATGTAATAAAAATATGATAAACCCTAATTCCGGAACCAGTTCCGGAATTCCGGAATTGGAATCCAATATCGAAAATCAGTTCCGGAATTGGAAACTATCCGATATTGCAAGCCCTAGCACAGACTACATGTTACTTACTTTCGGGCCACGTGGTAATAGCGAAAAAATACGGTGCATACATCGTTTCCAGAACCTGTATTAGATTAGACTCTACAGAGTCCACGAATGACCCAAACACTATTTCTTCATGAAACGTTTCAGGCTGGAAAATTAAATCAGGCTTTCTGAGAAAATACGTCAAATCGTAAACTGGAGCAAAGGGCATATCACTGGTAGCCTTGAGTTTAGTTCCACTAAAGTAAATGCAAAGCATAAGAGCTTTTGTTTCAAGTATCCAATCTTCTATGCCTTGCTTGACGTCATCAGTCCAGTCGGAATCTCTCAAGTCGTATAAAGTTGTCATCTTCATGATGAATTCTATAATCTGTTGTAGTTTTTCCGGTTCATATTTAGGTTTTTCTAGAAGTTTGGCAGCTAATTCTCTCTCCAGTTGTAACAACCGTTCCCTTTCTGAAAAATATCAGAAACGTTAAACCGCTTACCTAGAAGTACCTACCTATGTATTGTTCCTGTCTACAGCCCCTGCTCAGCTTATCAAATTAAATACCTCTGTTACCATACCACCGTCTGGTAAGTCACTCAAGTTCAGGATCCATGGTTCAAAAGTTAAAGGCTTTGGCTGCATGCCTGCCCAGGATTGAAAACTTAGGTAAACTTGACATTGATACGTCGCACCAATAAACAGGGGCTCTTGAGCTGCCCCCTACAGTTAACGCATCAGCGTTAACGAAGCAAAACTACAGCTTGGCAAAAAAGAGTAGAAATTAAAAAGTGGCAAAAGGGACGACACTACAGTCGTCCCTTTCAAACCAATATATATAAGAAAACGGGACGACACTACAGTGTTGCCACTTTTTAATTTCTAATCTTTTTTGCCAAGCTGTAACTCGGAACCGCTCGATTAGCGGTCAAGTGTATTATTCCCTTAAGGTACATGTAAAACTGATATATATGTAATAAATACTCAAAGCTGTATGTAGATCTATCAATAAATCATAAGTATCATAAAGAACCCCTTACCTCTTTCGGCTTCAGAGTCATAGCTCATGTCATCGCTCCAAGCGACTTTTTGCCTCTTTTTCTTTCCTTGGTCGCCCATATTGGTAGATTAATTAACTGACCACTATTAACTTAATGTCACTTATTTAACTCACAGTTATTGTAAATTATTTTAAAGACACGAATGCATTATGGTTGTCATGTTTTCCGCCGTACGGAAAACAAATGACAATTATTTATGATGACATTGGTTTACATCAATAATATAACATGTATTTTCTTCGAAGAGCAACCAGTATTTATTGGCAAAGTGCCCTGGCAGCAAAAGCCAACCTTACAAAAAAAAAAAACAGTATTTAGTAATATCCTCTTTAATACCTAATTTATATTTAGATTTTGTTATTAAAATTAATGTTTCTAATTCAAACAGTATATGCGTGTATATTGATTATACGCAGGTACCCGTTGCGTGGTTACCTAACCACTAGGAGTTGGTTTAAAACACGTCGCATACTTACTATAGGGACCGTGCGCGTTGGAGGGTCTACCGTATTGTGGCCTGAATCGGAAACATTTATGTGCACATGTACATAGCCAAAGCAAATGCTACCATCTACCGTTCTCGTTGGAACGTTTCCTTGTGCATAGCCATCTTGTGGGTTACATCGGAAGCATAATCAACACGTTTACGCCTCGCGCCAAAAATCTGACGGCTTCTATGCTGCCTCCTATAGTTCATGCACGGGGCCTATACCTACTCTTTGGACGTCGCGCATCGCAGCCAACCATGGCGTAGGTAAATAACATTCCCTTAATTTACATGATTATTATAAGCAATAAGTGTCAGTTATGACAAATGTGACTAATTGTCAACGTAAACTTGTTTATATATTTACTAATAACGAATCCAATAATTAGATTGATAAACTTAAATGTAAAAGGTTTGTGCAATCCTTCTTCATATATTATATTTTATTCTAATCAAAGATGTGAAGCTTATTCATTAGAGTGAAGATCGGTGGAAAAGATTGCGTACCCTTGATATTAACATTTCTGGAATAAATTGGGCTGAGGCGGAGTCCGTAAGTGCTTGGATAGGATAGCTACGGTAACCACTACTAGATAACTAGGTATTAGGTACTTGAAAAATAGATCTGGTAAAGCGATTATCGATTATGATTTCTCGAAATATATTTAATGCAACTAATATACAAGTGGCCTCTTTCATTGCAGACAAGTGAACGGGTGATTATCTCTACAGTAGGTAGGTATTTAAATATGTACTTAGATACATCACCGCACTGTATTGGTTGTATCAATCGCGGGTTCGACATTCGGCTCGTACCAATGAGTTTCATAGAACTTATGAACTAAATATAGTTTGACTTGCCTCTCTACGAAATATAGTTAGACTACCCGTCCCTCTTTAATTAATACAGTTAGAAAAAGACGGATAGCCCATCTCGCGGCGAGATACTGTCCCGCCAATCATGTGCTTGGGGTCGTTTCTCAAAAAGTTGGCACCGCCACCTGTAAATAGGTTTGTTAGAACTTTCTTTTCATTATGTCTAATTTTTATATATAAAATTTTAACACGTGAAGCGTCATTCACTTGCCATATGACAGGTGAACGATAAGGGTCTATATTAATTCGCATAACGTAATACTCCTAATTCAAATTGGCATAACGTATATTTCGCATAACTTTTAAATCGCATAACATTATTTCGCATAACTGAGTACGCATAATGTTAATGCGCATAACGTAAATTGTCCTAACGATGACTTTGGATAAATGTAATTAGCATAATGGTACTTTGCATAATTATTAAATGGTATAAATAAAATAAAAGGAAGAAAAAAAATGTTACGTCACCAAAAAGCAGTATTTGGAAGCAATTGCAGCCAATTTGAATTTAGTTTAGACGGGTTTTTTCATCCTACCAATTTATAGGTATTATGTTCTTTTACCAGTAGGTACTGACATTTGTCACAACATACATTACATTTGTAATTTTCATTGTGTATTTTGTTTTATTTATTTAATTTAATCTATAATCGGAATTTCGATATCTGCCTCTATCACTCTTGCATATTCGAGCGATAGAGTGGCAGATAACGAAATTTCAATTTTCGGGTTTCGCTTCAGGCATAGGATGTGAAAATTTATTGTGTTGTTATAAAAAAGTACCTAACATCGAAGTGGACCTAACCTAACCTAGTTGATTTTGCCCTGATCCATATATCTAATTCGCTTCCTTTATAAAATTATGCTAATTCATTTTGTGACTATTAAAGTTATAGTTAATGTTGTTATGCATATTTCAATTATGCGGATTCATTGTTATGCGCAATAAGTGTTATGCTTATTAATTATTATACCGGTTCAATGTTATGCACAATTATGTTATGCCAAATCTGTTATGCGAATTCATATTATGGCAATTAACGTTAGACGTATTAAGGGGCTCCCGAACGATAACTATTTAAAATCCACCTTACATATACTCAAACAGTTATTATGTTTGTTAAGACGTTAGTGGACAACTGTTTTTTCATACAAACGTAGACCCCATTTTCCTCCCTGGGTCTTTTTATGAAATGAAATATGAAAAATTTTTTTGTTGCACTAATGTCGTAAGTAGATTTGTGACTTCCCACGGGAAAAGGTACCTTATGAGGGTTTTTAGTTATAGACATATTAAAACGTTTTGTAAAAAGGTGAAAACATGCTCAATTTTTTTATTGTGTGATGAGATGGATGAAAAGAAAAAGTCATGCTGCGTCGCCCCAAATGAATGGGACAAGGGCAAGCGAATAATGATGATAATCTGATACCTTAAAAGCACGTTTGTTTACCTGACCGATTTTGAAAATTCTTTTTTTGATTGTATGTATGTATATGCATACAGATTGGTCCCGTTTTTGTCAAAACCCAGTTCTTATGATGGGATCCATGAAGAATCGAGGGAACTCCTCAAATCTTAAAGGTATACATATAGTGATTTTTGTGTTTTTATTTACAAATCAAGCATATACATTTAAAAAAGTGACATTTGATGAAGTGGAACTGCTGATGAAGATCAGAACGGAACTCTTCAACGACACATAGTTCACGTTTAGCGATTTAGTCCTCTTCGTTATGTTTGTCAAGCAAGTTAAGTTTTTAAGCCACATTTTTCCTTTCAGCCACATGAGTCCTTTGAATTTTCATCATAAAATCAAGCATTTTTATTAAAAACTGTCGCATTTGTTGAAGGGGAACTGCTGATGATGATCAGAACAGAACTCTTCAACGACGCATAGTACACGTTTGGCGATTTTGATTTCGACTTGGACTGGGACTGGGGCTGGGACCCGGACTCAGACTCGGGCCTGGACTCGGACCCGGACATGGACTCGGACCCGGACCTAGACTCAAACCCGGAGTCGGACCTGAACTTGGATCCGGGTACTTATCTAAACCTGAACCCGGACCTGGACTTGGACCAGGACCGAGACCTGGACCTGGTTCTGGACCCGGACCCGGACTCGGACCCGGACCCGGACGTTGGCCCGGTTCAGTTGAGAAATCGGTTTTTGTCTATTAAAGATTATTGTTATAAGTTATAAGCCTAGTAATGTCGTCTCAAAGTTTAGTAGAAAAGATACCTTATGGCGGAGTGATGTAAAATTCCCAAAAAGAGCAAAAGTTTGGTAGAAAATTGTATAGCATACTGAAAAACAAATTTGTTAATTTTAGTTCTGGTCGGGGCCTATTAGCCGATATTATAACCGTACATCGACCGACATTATAAATCATCCAAGTAGCCTGCTATTATACCAAAGTTACTCTCGTCAAGTCTTTCTTAAGCAGAATAATCTTCATTTGGCTCAGTTGCAAGCAATAAATCTGCCATTGGATTGCTGAAAAATACCAATACCCGACGCATTCCCATAAGTAATATTTGAGGTCATCGAACTTCAAAGCCGCACGTTGCATAGCACCGCAATAGTATTGGAGCGGCGTTAATAATAGCGTAAGCGCCAACCGTCATAAGGTAACTTTACCCGTGGGACGTCAGCGTCACATATTATTATTAAGAAAATAGACGATTTATACCATCTAACCCCAAAATATTATTAGTTTAACCTAACTGTTCCATCATCATCATGCCTCTTCATCATGTAACTTAACCACAACGTACCTTTCTTTATATACAAATTATTGTTATTTTTAAATTTTGGATTCTGACCCACCTCGCTTCGCTCGGTTTGATTCTCAATTTAGCAATTAAGTTTCTGTGAATAAGTGAACATTCAATCTTGCTGTCTATTCACCCTGGTAGTACCTAATGGAACTCAGGTTTGGTGCAACATAGGCACACGCTGTTTTGGTCATCAGCTCTATCTAGGGTACCTACTGCTCTCCCAGGACGTGTTGGATGACCAAAACAGCGTATGCCTATGATGCACCAAGTCTATTCTAGTTGTACTACGAGGGTTCAGCATCAGCTCTATCTTGGGTACTGCGCTCCCAAGTGCTCGTTAAGACGTGTTGGATGACCAAAACAGCGTGTGCCTATGTTGCACTAAACCTGAGTTCCACTAGGCACTGCGAGGGTTCATCATTAGCTCTATCTTGGGTTCTGCTCTCCCAAGTGCTCATCAAGACGTGTCGGATGACCAAAATAGCGTGTGCCTACGTTGCACCAAACCTGAGTTCCACTAGGTACTGCGAGGGTTTAGCATCAGCTCTATCTTGGGTACTGCTCTCCCAAGTGCTCATCAAGACGTGTCGAATGACCAAAACAGCGTGTGTCTATGTTGCATCAAACCTGAGTTCCAGTAGGTACTGCGAGGGTTCATCATCAGCTCTATCTTGGGTACTGCTCTCCCAAGTGCTCATCAAGACGTGTCGAATGACCAAAACAGCGTGTGTCTATGTTGCACCAAACCTGAGTTCCACTAGGTACTGCGAGGGTTCAGCATCAGCTCTATCTTGGGTACTGCTCTTCCAAGTGGTCATCAAGACGTGTTGGATGACCAAAACAGCGTGTGTCTATGTTGCACCAAACCTGAGTTCCACTAGGTACTGCGAGGATTCAGCATCAGCTCAGGGTCAGAATACAACATTTTAACCTACTATTGTAATCATCGTAGTGGACAATAAGGTCCCTTTTTATAGAAAATGACACATTTTTCGATTATTTTTAGAAGGCATTGAAAATGATGTGATGGACAGGTGAATGACACTCATTTCAGGTGAATGATGACAAGAAACCAGGTTAACGGCAACGGGCACAGGTTAATGACGCCTCTCGATAACCTGTCAATATTATCATTGGAATTTGTACTTATTTCTCGATAACCTGCTTCTACTATATCGATAGTAGAACCTGGGGACAAAATATCTTTCACCTGTCCTTGATGTCATTCACCTGAATTTCAAACGCCTATATCTTCTAAACTAATTGAAATAATTGCTTCCCTTCCACATTTTCTAATAGTTTAAGTTGCCTTTTAACGATCCCAATAAAGAAAAAATGCGAAAATGCAAAATTTTTAAAAATCATAAATTTTAACCTGGCGGTGCCAACTTTTTGAGAAACGACCATGGCCTACTGTCACATTACCAGTGGCTGCAGCTGGAGTTATTTCATATTTAACATAGCGAAGACACCTGAGTAATTTTCTCGCAGTAGTTTTCGTAAAACCCCCTAGTAGTAACCTCCGTATTAGGTAACCTAACTCTGTAACCGCAGTCACAGAATAAGTAATAGTATCCCCAGTGTTACAGAGTTAGGTTACCTACTAAAAGCGGTCCCCGTGAGCGTACCTAGAATAAGCGTTTAGAAGAAGAGTAGGAGTATTTAACTCGTTTGACCAGGTCAACCAGTACCTACCTACTTACCTTTCGGATTGTTTTAAAGGTCAACCAGTACCTACCAACCTACCTTTCGGATTGTTTTATTTATATATTATCCATACCAAATTGCAGCTTTCTAATAGCACTAACGATCAAAGAGCAAAGCCTCGGACGGACAGACGGACATGGCGAACCTATATAATAATAATAATAATAAGTGGGTGGAAGTGAAATATGCATAAGACGCGAGTTGGCACAATGGCTGTTAACAGCCACTGGGTAGAAAGCGGCGCACACCTCTCGACACCCCTGAGCCGCTCACACCGGTGTTGCCCTTGAGCCATCCTAGATGTCGCTTTTTGTGGGGGCCCATCTTGTGTCACCGTCTGCCGGAAATAAAATTGCATACCGTTTTATTAGGCAGGCGTCCGGTTTTTTACCCCATAGCTCAGTTCTTAGTCCATCGCTTTCACCCAATAACCTAGTTCATTTTAGATTCCATCAACTCTCAATAGTCCTTACACCCTGGCGGGTGCTGCCTCTGCGTGCGTCCCATGACACGGGCAAGGGCAGCCTCCGCTCGGTGTACCCCTTATATTTCATTAAAGTGTCAAAAGGGCCTCTACGTGTTGGCTTCGGCTCCGCGCACGCCTCCCAAAGGTCCGGAACACCATTGTTCCGTGATGGGAAAGACATACAAATAATAATAAGGATTTTATAAGGATTGAGCGAGGAATCTTTCAGGGCGACAGTCTGAGTCCCCTGTGGTTCCTAGCTTTGAATCCCGTCAGCACCCTGCTGAAGGATTTAGGACTAGGTTGCCGGCTTCGGAGAGAGGGTGAAGTCATTTCTCACCTTCTGTACATGGATGACCTCAAATTATTTGCACCAAATAGCCAAGACTTGTTGGAGCTACTGAAAACCACCAAAGTCTTCAGTAGTGCCATCCACATGGAGTTTGGTGTCTATAAATGTGCGGTTATGCATGTACAGCGGGGGAGGGTTGTAAATTCAACAAATTTACAACTTTCTGAGACAATGTCTTTCAGATCTATCTCTGAATCAGAAACCTATAAATACCTCGGTATGTCACAGTCGTTGGGTATTGAGGACGAGGGTATTAGACGGTCGGTGAAGGAGCGCTTTTTCAGTCGGCTCACAAAAGTCCTTAACAGTCTTTTGTCAGGAGGCAACAAAGTGCGCGCCTTCAACGCCTGGGTAATGCCCCTACTCACATACTCCTTTGGCATACTAAGGTGGACTCAGACCGAGCTGGACGCCCTGGATCGGAGGGTCCGGTCACTGCTCACCACACATCGCATGCTACACCCACGCTCGTCAGTTATGAGATTGTACATCCCACGGAAGTGTGGAGGCCGAGGCTTCCTAAACGCCAAGGATCTCCACAACCGCGAGGTGTATAATCTCAGGAATTATTTCCTTAACAACGAGTGTGGGATGCATCGTGATGTGGTGGCAGTAGACAGGAACCTCACGCCGCTCTCCTTGGCAAACGAGAACTGGCGCAAACCTGTGGTACTAAGTACTGCGGATCGCAAGGCGGCATGGGAGAGTAAGGTGCTACACGGGCGGTTCTACAAGGCCCTCACGGGACCCGATGTGGACCTGCTCGCGTCGGTGAACTGGTTACGATTCGGGGACCTCTTCGGAGAAACCGAGGGTTTTGCCTGTGCAATTGCGGACGAAGTGATGATGACGAACAACTATCGGAAATATATCCTGAAGGACGGTACGGTCGACATTTGTCGGGCAACCCGCCGTCCCGGAGAGTCACTCAGGCATATCATTTCCGGTTGTTCTCATCTTGCTAACGGCGAGTACTTGCACAGACATAATCTCGTAGCCAGAATTATTCACCAGCAACTTGCTCTTCTATATGGCCTTGTGGACCGCGAAGTACCGTACTACAAGTACTTACCTGCGCCTGTGCTCGAGAATGGTCATGCCACGCTCTATTGGGATCGATCTATCATCACAGACAGGACTATTGTAGCCAATAAGCCTGACATTGTGATAATAGATCGATCGCAACGTCGGGCCGTGCTCGTTGACATCACCATCCCCCATGATGAGAATCTCGTGAAGGCCGAGAAGGACAAGTCCAGTAAGTACCTAGACTTGGCTCACGAGATAACCGCCATGTGGGATGTTGATTCGACGATCATTGTCCCGATAGTCGTTTCAGTGAACGGTCTAATAGCGAAGAGTCTCGACCAACATCTTGAGAAACTCTCGCTAGGTGGTTGAATCAAGGGTCAGATGCAGAAGGCGGTGATCTTGGACACGGCGCGGATAGTCCGCCGGTTCCTCTCTCTGCAGCCCTGACCACCGGTAGCTTGGGCCTTGCCCCGCTGCTGGCGGCACCCTAGGTTAGGTTTTTTATAATGTGTTTATATGTATTTTTTATCGTTTTGTAAGTGTTTTTATATTTTACTTTTATATTCATATCATAAAAACCCTAACTTAAGACGAAAAATAAATAAAGAGAATAATAATAAATTCATTTATTCGCGACCAACTTGGATCAATAGTGTTAGTGACAGTTTTTATCTTAAGGCTAATGTTATATAATATACACAATTATTTACTTACTAGCTAATTAACTACTACAATCTCATATAACTATTTCTAATAAATAAATAAATAAGCAGATTTTCTCAATAAAACAGTTTAGAGAAAATCCCCCCACCTACTTATTCCTGCGCACATGGATCATGCAGCAGTTATTTATATACAGGCCATCAACCCTGTCCGCAATCATGGTCAGGATGCTGTTGGAGCTGGCCCGTACTCTGCGCACCAGGGATGTGGCTCGTTTGCGCATCGTGGTGTAGAAGCAGTCTACCCGCGCTTCCGCGAACATCCCTGACGCGCTACAGAATCTGGGCAACCCTATCAGCACCCTGTACGCGTTGTTATATTGAACGCGCAGAGCGTTGTACCTTAACACTTTCGGTGCCGGGCGCCCCGTTTCCAGTACACAATGAACGCACATACGTGTTTTTGGCAGTGAATGTGTTAAGGTGCTTCCAGAGGCCACGGTACCAACTGCTATAGAGTCTTTTCTACCTAGCGTTATCCCGGCCTTTGCCAGGGTCCGCTTTTCTACTTGCTTTCCTCCACTTTGCGCGATCCTGGATGTCGTCTCGTGTGAGCCCGTTCACGCTCATATCTGCTTTCACGATATCGAGCCATCGCTTTTTTGGTCTGCCTTGGGGCCGGGGGACCAACTGCTATAGAGTATTAGTGCTAATGTAGTACGCCACTTGCAGAAGCAGCATGCGCCGGCATGCATGGCTTGGGGCCTGTTCGCGTTTAGCCGAGACGGCCGCCATCGCCTGGCCGGCGTGCTGCGCGCGCTGCTCATCGCGCAGCTCGTGGTCTCGCTCTGCATGCTGATCTTCTGTTACAACGCTTCGCATAAGGTCATGATGCTGCTCAAGGATATTCATAAGGTAATAGGACTCATACACCGCATGTTGAAGATTTCTCATACGTGTACGTTTATTTCCTGTACGTGTTTAAGGTACCTTACCTACTTAATTCGAATCGATGTAAAATATTAGCTCATATTGTAAAGCGCCTACTTTAACGCATTCACTGCCAGGGGGCGTGGCCTAGGAACAAACTTGTATGACGGTGGACGCACATGTGCGTCGGGGGCAGTGAATGTGTTAAACGTCTAAGTACTTAATAGGTAAGCCGGTATCACATCCAATGATCAAAGTATACAGGAAATCGTCATACCGCCAGCACGCCGCTTTGACTCTTTATGCAATGGCTATTTTTGCCCAGTTGACTGGCATAGGTACTTTATTTTAATTAAATTGTCCAGGTAGCAGTGGTTCTTCTCCACGGCCTCATAATATTCCAAGCGTACGCGATGAAGCTGCACTACACGAGCGGACTGCGACTCGTCTCATGGCTGCTGAAGTTCTCGCACTGGTCGCGCTCGGCTAAAGTCTGCCGCGTGTGGCTTATCAGTGGCACGCTGATCGCGCTCAACGGCTTAGTGGTGTACAGTGCGCTCAACGGGACGCTTCAGGTGTGTCACTTGTTCGGTACAACTTAATTAGGTTCACATTTATAATACCTAGGTATAGCCACAGAATAAATAATATTACTACCGTACAGAAAGGAAACTTTCTACAAAACCGAAGTTTGACAGCGGTTCAGGGTCGAATCATGCTGTCCCTTTCTAATATATGGCATTATCCCTTTCGGCTATGAAGGGTTGTCAAAATTCAAGCCATTTATCTTATCTGTGGTCGTGCACGCAAAGGGACGTCAAGTTGTGTCAACCCTAATAATTGCACGGAGCAATGCTGAGCCGAAAGGAGGGGTTATTCCCACTAGTTACCACCAAGTTCTTACCAGTGGTAACTACTGGGAATTTTTTTCCCACCTTTTACCACTGGTAACTACTGGGAAAAAAAATTCCCACTAGTTAAAGCCTGACAACAGTTTATTTGACCCTCGCCATTTTGCGGATTTTCAATGGTACTAATTTCTTTTACTGGCAACAAGTACTCTTTGACAACGAACGTTGGATGTCATCGAATGTCACCGATGTAAACAAACGGAAAATATCTACGAATATATTCAAATATAAACGGTTTTATTACAAAAATGCCAAAAAAAATTACCAGAGATGCGAAAAAAATTGTAGTGAATGCAATCAAATACTTACAGCTTAAAAAAGACGAAGGATTACATAGCATTCCAATAAACAATGTTTTAAAGTTGGTTGTTGACATGACCGGTATTGACATTTTATAGTGCGGTTTTATTGAACTGGTTAGTTGTTAGGTTTAAACTTTAATATTTCATTTAAGGTTTGTTTGTTATGTAGATCGACGATAATAATCCTGTAATCGAATTGGCGACTGAACGTTTTATAATCGAGGTTGGTGGTCCTGAAAGCGACACAACATCTGATGAAAATCAGACTTCGTCAGAGTAAGAAGACGAAGAATATAATAATATTGAATATTTAGAATCAGATTTTGACGAATAGGTAAATTGAAAGAACCGAATTCTCTGTAAGCGATGTTTTGACATTATACGAGTATCAACCACGTATCAACATGAAGCCAATGCCCACTACCCTGACTATACATGACGTACGCACATTATTGCCATACGTAAGCTGTTTGCTGCGACACTATCTCAGGGTTAAATAAACTGTTGTCAGGCTTTACCACCAACTCGGCTTGGTGGTAACTACTGGGATTTTTTATTCCCAGTAGTTACCACTGGTAAAAGGTGGGTATTTTTTTTCCCAGTAGTTACCACCAAAATATTGTTAGAATTCAATACTAATAAAAACAGTATAAATAGTATAGTATAAATATAGCGTGCTGTAATAAACAATTGTGTCAGTTAGTGATTCAGTAAACTGCTTTAAAAGTGATCAAAAATATTAAAACAATTTTGCCGGTATAAGTGTAAAAACTAAAATAGAAGAGTCTCATTCTAGTTAAGTAGAAATTAACTTATTATCCGGACTAAATTTATCTTATTAACTGTAAATTGAATTACATATTTATACAAACGAACAAACAAATCAGTCAAAAACCGACAGAACTGATTTCGTTTTATTATTTACAGCTACTTCATTTCGTTCTATTATAACACGACTAAAACCTGGAATATGTAGGTATTCATAATTTGTACTCAGGCTAAATAATAAAGTGCATGGTGGAGTTACCTAGCGACCGCCGTTCGGTTCACGCGTCTTATCGCAATTCGATAAATGCGCCGACTCGCCGCGAGTAATTATTTAATATCACATTAGTGTGCCTTCTTCTAGTATTAGAGGGTGCTCCTGGCAACAGGAGCCCCTCATTTTAACATGGAAAACCTAACCCCGAACCCCAATGTAAGTTATGCCAATGTTACTTCTAAAAGTACCCACCCCAAAAAAGATCAAGCCATTATAATAGATTCTATTGAGGGAATCATGATACGAGACTACCTGTTATCGTTGTCAAAGGTCACCAAATCATCGTCGATCCGTTTCATATCACGTATATCCAATTCCAGAGTATGTGTGTACTTGGATTCAAAACAAACAGCTGACGAACTTATTGATCAAGTCAAAAAAGTGAAAGTCAAAGACCATACATTGGAGATTCGACCACTAATAACAAGAAATAAGCGAATCGTTCTATCCAATGTTTGCCCCGTCATTCCACACGAAATATTAGAGGAAAAATTCAATGAAATGAATATCAAAATCATGTCTCCTATTACTTACATGAAAGTTGGTATACCCGATGCTGGTTTTTCACATATTATGAGTTTCCGTCGACAAGTGTATGTTTCTCCGGAGGATGAAAAAAGGTTACCAGAATCGATGCTCATTAATTACGACGATACCAATTACTGGATTTACATCACAAATGACTCAATGAAGTGCTTTATATGTAATGGTATGGGACATTTAGCAAAACACTGTCCACAGAGTAATCAACAACAACTACCTCCATCAACACAACCTAACACCAGTCAGAGTCAACAAGAATGTGAAGACACTTCCAGCTACCGTCCTATGAATATTAACACATCTCAAATACAACCCCCCAACTTCAATACACCATCCAGTAAGCCAGAATACAACAAAGGCAATAAGCGCATCCATTCAACAACCACATCATAGATTTCAAACCCGGATCCGAGACAAGATGATATTCATTTGGAGGAGAGTTTACCACCACTGAGCGACAATACGGATGATACCGACAGTAACATTTCCATTGAAGAAGAACCGCCAAACAACAAGTCTCTTAAAAAAAAGAAGAAAACTTTAGACAACAGAACAGAAGAACAAGTTTGGAACGATATTCAAATTGAGTTGAATGGAGCTGAAAACACATCTCGCTTCTCTATAACATTGGACCAATTCGTAAGCCTTTTAGACAAATCACGCAATAAACAAAATATTCAAGAAATTATAGAAGACTACACCAATAACATTCCCGAATTAATTGATATGTGCTTATTCCTCCGTCCTAAATTGAGTAAGAACTTAAAAAACAGATGCTCAAGACTCTCCAGGAAACTGCAAGATATTAACTTAGGAAAGAAGACTCAATAACAATCCTTATATAAATAGAAGGTTAGTCTTATTTATGAAAATTTTGCAGTGGAACGTTAATGGCTTCCACGTAAGATTTGAAAATATAAAACTCATCTTAAATGAGGTTGACCCATTATGCTTTTGTATTCAAGAAACAAACTTTAAAAACAATTATTGCGCTAAGTTAAAAAATTACGAAACCTTTTATAAAAATCGTACACACAGCAGTATAGCCAGCGGTGGAGTAGCGACATATATAAAGCCTCACTCACTCCCTGAACGTATAGATATTAAAAGCAATCTTGAAGCAATAGCAATAAGAATTAAATTTCCACTGGCTATAACTATATGTAACTTATATTTGCCCAATAGCTGTTCCTTTGGTGAAGACGATTTAAAAGATTTAGTTAAACAGCTCCCAATACCTTTCGTGCTATTGGGAGACTTTAATGGTCATCATTTCAATTGGGGTTCAAAACATTGTGATCAGAGGGGTAAACTGATAGCTGATTGGTTAGATGTAAATGAGGATATTATTCTTCTCAACTCTCACCAGCCTACACACTTCAATTGCAGAAATGGCAATACTAGTAGTATAGATTTAACTCTTGCTTCACGAAGTATATCAACTTATTTCGATTGGAATGCATTTGAAGATCTTTACGACAGTGACCACTTCCCTATTATCATTTCATCTAGCGTAGACATGAGCCCAACTGTTCAAAAGATCCCACAGCATTGGAAATATCAGTGTGCAGATTGGTCGAACTTTCGCAGCGAAGTAGAATGTAAAATTAAACAATTAGATAAATTAAATCTCTCTTCCAATTTATGTATCAATGATGTAGTGCATGAATTTAATCAAATAATATTTAGTTCAGCTGAAAAATACATACCAAAGACCTCTGGAAAATTAAAAAAGAAACAAGTTCCTTGGTGGAACGAAAACTGCTCCAAATCACTAAAGGAAACTAAAAAAGCTTATAGAATTTATGTAAAGGAATCGAGGAAGTCTCAAAATAATCCGAATATCGAACATAATAATGAAGAGCAGCAATGAACACAAGAATTACTGAAAATAGAATATCGTAAAAAGAGATCGCAAACTAGAAGATTATTTAAAGATTGTAGAAAAACTAATTGGGAAAAATTTATATCCTCGATTAACAACCATACGCCCATAGGAATCATATGGCAAAAAATTAATTCTATTAACGGCCAGAAAAGGAAAAAACAAACTATAATTTTAAAAAACAGTGAAGGAGAATTATGCTGTGACCCAAAAATAAATTCAGAATTATTAGTAACAGCTTTTGCCAAAAATTCGAGCTCAAACAACTACAGTAATGATTTTTTACAGTATAAAAACCAAATAGAAGGGGCCAATAGCATATTTGATTTACAAGATAATAGTAACCCAATTAATGAGGCCATTACACTACATGAACTTTGCTTAATTTTACATAAACTTGGAGATTCAAGTCCGGGGCCTGATCAAATATCCAATACCTTAATCAAGAAACTTCCCTTAGTAGCATTTGAAAGACTCTTGGACATCTATAACTACATATGGTCCAATCATGTTTTTCCTGATCAGTGGAGAGAAGCTACTGTTATACCTATCCAGAAACCTGGTAAACCTCCCACTACTACTGCAAGCTATAGACCCATATCTCTTACTTGTAATATATGTAAATTGTTTGAGAAAATTGTAAGTAATAGATTGAGATGGTACCTAGAGCATAATCAGTTTTTATCACCATATCAGTTTGGGTTCAGACAATTTAGGTCAACCTCTGATCATTTAGCCTTTTTAGAAAATGAAATTCTAACATCTTTTGCAAACAAAAATAATGTGGTAGCTATTGCTCTAGATTTAGAAAAGGCATATGAGATGGTGTGGAAACATAGAGTTATATCACTGCTAGAACAATTTAATATAAAAGGTAACATCCTTTCCTTTGTTGTAAATTTTTTAACTAATAGGACTATAAGGGTAAAAATTGATGATACAATCTCAGATCCACTCAATACTGAAAATGGACTTCCACAAGGATCCGTTTTAAGTGTTATTCTGTTTTTGATATCGATAAATGATGTACTAGACGTAATAGAGCGACCCATTAAGGGGTGTTTATTCGCAGATGATCTGACAATATTATGTAGTGGTAATAATCTTAAACCTACCGAAAAACTTTTACAAAACACCTTAGATAAACTTAGTGAATGGTGTAAAAATACTGGGTTTAAATTTTCAGCTACAAAAACCGAACTCATGATCCTTTCAAAAAGAACAATCAAAGATACGATTAACTTAACTATTAACAATCATAAAATTAAAGAAGTTAAAAATTTGAAAATTTTAGGCTTAACCTTTGATCCTAAAATGAATTGGGTAAGTCATATAAAAAAGTTAAAGTCAGAATGCCATAATAGAATGAACATTGTTAAAATTTTATCATCCAATAAATGGGGCTCGGATAGTAGATGCATTAAAAATACCTACAAAGCATTAATTAGACAAAAAATCGATTATGGATCAATTATTTATGATTCGGCTTCTCCCACTATTTTAAAACTTCTAGAAAGCACACATAATACCTGTTTAAGGTTAAGTCTTGGAGCCTTTAGAACTAGCCCAGTAAACAGTATCCTTGCGGAAGCAGACGAAATACCCCTAGTGTTTCGAAGAAAAGAATTGTGCCTTTCCTATGCCATTAACCATATAACTAATAATAACAATTCGTTTCTCTCGAAAACTTCATTACCATCTGATATTGAATACAACCTACAGCCATCTCTTCCCGTCCCCTTAAGACTTAGAATTAAAAAATATCTAAACGAAATTAAATTTGAATTACCTACAGTATTTCCGCGTAAACTATCTGTGTACCCACCATGGAAAAATATCGAACTCAAAATTAACCTGGAAGTGGCTAACAACAACCCTCGAGATTCTACTCCTGACTATTTTTATAGGAACCTTTTTTATGAAATTAAAGATAAATACCCAGATTTTATGCATCACTATACCGATGGTTCTGTCTGTGAGGGTAGAACCGGTTGCGCGATCGTAACAACAAACAGTAGTCATAAGTACAGATTACCAAACTATTCATCTATTTTCACATGCGAAGCTGTTGCTATCCTTAAATGCCTAGAGGTAATTAACGAAAACTCGAGGGTTAAAAAACACATCATTTTTTCTGATTCAATGTCATCACTTAAGGCCCTGTCAAATATTAGAAACAAAGATCCCTTGATTAATTTAATAAGAGAAAACCTACTCAGCCTAATAGATAAGCAATTTCTAGTGGAATTATTCTGGATACCTAGTCATCAGGGTATTCCTGGTAATGAAAGGGCCGATACCGCTGCTAAAGACGCTTTGAGGTATGATCAATGCAATTACACGACTACCAACCACGAAGACCTCAAAAAATACCTTAAACTTAATATTAAAAGATTGTGGAACAGCCATTGGGTAAATAATAACAATAGCGCCTTATATGAAATAAGAAAATCAGTTTTCGAAAAGAGTACATTTTATGTAAATAATAGAAGAGATCAGGTGATTATGAATAGATTACGAATAGGACATTGTAATGTGACTCATATATATCTTATAACTAAGGAAAGTAAAAAGAAATGCTTAAGGTGTAACAGTGATATATCTATCAAACATTTGTTTATTGATTGTCCGATGTATAATAATGAAAGATTAGCTGTTAACCTTCCTAAATGTTTAAAAGATTGCTTGAATGACTCAGAATGTACTGTAAAATTCCTTAAACTAGTTAAGTATTATAGATTGATTTGATACTGTATACTGTGGTCGCTAATGACCTTAGCTGTTTAAGCGACCTTAAATAAATAATAAAAAAAAAAGGGCATGGTTGTTATTAAAACCGCTTAGGGCGCGCTTCGGATGGGCTGATTGCTCGAACTAACCAGCATAGGCTCGCATTCCAATTACGCTCGGGTAGTACATCGCTCGGTCATGTTACGCTGGTTGGCTCGATTGCTTAAACACCCACGCTAGCGCGATGGTAATAACACTCTACCAGAGGGACATCAGGTAGTACTATTCGTACACTTCTTTTTTTGTATTTAACTTTTATTCTTTTGGAAAATATGTTTATTGGAAGAACGTGTAAGACGTAAGTAATTAAAATCACATAAAACGACCTTAAATTGAGTACGACGAAGGCGCAAGAGGGCGTTTCGCATACCTAATATTCACATCCTGTGTGAAGTAAAACTGTCCCTCGCCCTCGTTTAATATAAATGCAACACGCCCGTGCCCACGATTGTTTCCGACACACTTAAAAGTGGACTGATTGGATTGTCGTATTCATTCTTTGGGTCAGGTAAAAAGGGATGAAAGTAAATAGCCAAATATATTTCACGTGTTTATTTTTAGCTTATCCTAAATTTGTTCCAGTATGATTATCAAACTATGCCAACCAATACCATTCTTATCGGGCATAAGGGCTGGCAGTTATGCCGAACAAAGAATATTTCGCAAGGGTCAGATACGGGCGACACGGCGGCGGTTAAGAACAAAAGGGTGCGCGGTGCGCGCCACATTCGGTTCGGCCTTTTTGCACTCGTGTTATTTAATAAGAACACAACAAAGGATATTTAGGAACTAAACGATTGTTTAGCAATTACAAGGCATAGGTACCGATATTATTCATACTTATATTGCGATAAACCAAGGGTAACCTATCTAATATGCATAAGGTATTACCATAACTCTTATTTCATAAATTTTGATGGTCCTACATTGTTTCTTACTTTACCTTGATACACGTTCTTCCAATAAACATATTTTCCAAAAGAATAAAAGTTAAATACAAAAAAAGAAGTGTACGAATAGTACTACCTGATGTCCCTCTGGTAGAGTGTTATTACCATCCCGCTAGCGTGGGGTGTTTAAGCAATCGAGCCAACCAGCGTAACATGACCGAGCGATGTACTACCCGAGCGTAATTGGAATGCGAGCCTATGCTGCTTAGTTCGAGCAATCAGCCCATCCGAAGCGCGCCCTAAGCGGTTTTAATAACAACCATGCCCTTTAGTTATTTAGCCTGAGTACAAATTATGAATACCTACATATTCCAGGTTTGCGTCGTGTTATAATAGAACGAAATGAAGTAGCGGTAAATAACAAAACGAAATCAGTTCTGTCGGTTTTTGACTGATTTGTTTGTTCGTTTGTATAAATGTGTAATTCAATTTACAGTTAATAAGATACATTTAGTCCGGATAATAAGCTAATTTCTACTTAACTAGAATGAGACTCTTCTATTTTAGTTTTTACACTTATACCGGCAAAATTGTTTTAATATTTTTGATCACTTTTAAAGCAGTTTACTGAATCACTAACTAACACAATTGTTTATTACAGCACGCTACATTTATACTATACTATTTATACTGTTTTTATTAGTATTGAATTCTATCAATATTTTGGTGGTAACTACTGGGAATAAAAATTCCCACCTTTTACCAGTGGTAACTACTGGGTATAAAAATTCCCAGTAGTTACCACCAAGCCGAGTTGGTGGTAACTAGTGGGATTTTTTTTTCCCAGTAGTTACCAGTGGTAAAAGGTGGGAATAAAATTCCCAGTAGTTACCACTGGTAAGAACTTGGTGGTAACTAGTGGGAATAACCCGAAAGGAGCCGAGTTTGCCCGAAGGAAGGAATTTCGCACCCCTGCTATACCCTAATCATTTCGTTATTCTGTAACAGTTCTATGCTTCTTTATCCACCTGCTGTTTTAACAACACTTTTCCCAACGCACTTAGGCGAATGTACTCGTAGTGTGTCTACGTCAAAATGTCCCTAAGCCTCTATTACCTATATAGGTGTACCTATGTATTTTTGAAGTGTGCGGATCTGTCCCCTTTTACTTAATAAATAATATAAATATTTCTTTGTAGGCTTTGACCAAGGAACTCTCCACATCGTTGCGAGACGGTATAGCGCAGTACCTCACGGAGCCTACTTGGAAACGTGTTCTAGATACAATTCAGGTATCTTTTTGTGCGAGTTTTTATGTGTAGGTAATGTATCGTCAGGTGACAAGCAAAACTCACTAATTACCACCACAAGGTTTAGCCATTTTGAACCATATAAGTACTCAAATAAGGTTAATTTTTTTTAATTATATTTTAGTAATTAGTGAGTTTTGCTTGTCACCTGACGGTATGTAATGACTAAGTGTACAGTCAGCAGCAATTGTTGCTAAGCAGGCGATCGAGGTGTTCAAAATGATCTTGACGTGACTTTATTGTTAAGACAATAAGAGCGCGTAAAGGTAATTTTGAACATCTTGCCCGCTTAGCAACTTCTGCTGCTGACTGTACTTATCTATAATAAGAAGTGGCAGGTATGTAGGGTTTTATAGATTCCTTTTATCAGGCATTTCTCATGGGTCATGATTATTTCTAGGTGGAGTTAAGCTGCTGCGGCGCGGACTCCCCTAACGACTGGCACGAGATCCCATGGATCAACATAAACTTCTTCAATGAACAATCCGACACTATTATGATGTAAGATCAATTTATTTTTGGTTATTCAATCAATTCGGTACATAGTTAAAGCTGTCTATACAATAATTTTCAATTAATGATGTAAGATTAATTACAGCCTAATTATACCTACTCAGTGGCGGATTTGCAGTCTTTGCCGCCCTAGGCCCCAGGCCCTATAGCCGCCCCTTTATCAGCACCCATCATATTGACTACATGAGTTATTTCTTGTTATCATCAGCGAATTTTTTGTCACAATTTGCGGCCCGAATATCTCGCCGCACTAGTAGTCCCTGGTGTTCACTTAATTATACGGCAAATGATGATGATGGAATTTCCTTTTCCAGAGTTGCTCCTTTTGACTCACAGATTGATTTAGGAAGGGGAGCCAATCGAATTTTTGATGCAAAATTTTGACTTAAGTGGGGGTGCCCCCCGATATTTGTAAAAAATAAAGTTTTGCTATGTGGTCAAGTTTGGTATCATTTTCGTGTAACTTAAGGATGCTAAATTCGTTTCTGATATGTAATTTATACAGTTACATATAAATAATTTGAAAAAAAAATGAAATTTAAAAATTTGCTATTTTATTTTTTCCTGAATAAAAGCCTATATTTTTTTTTTATTTTAATATGCACACAAAAAATAAAAATTACATGAAAAAGCTCTACTATTCCTCGTTATAAAAAGTATACATATGGCATATTTATTTTACATTAATGTGAACAAAAAAATAAAATGTAGACCTACTTTCAATCACTTATTGGACAAGATACAACGATGTGAGCTACAGCTAAGCGATTTCCGGCGTTTGATGATGATGAGATCCCTTTTTATTATACATAGTAAGTCCTTAGAACCCTTAGATCATTTTAGGAAGGAGATCCATCTTGATTTTTGATACGGTCGGGATGAAAGGTGGGGTATTTTGTCCCATACAATCATAAATTTATGCAAGCACCTGTTTAGATATCTGCAATAAGTTTGGTGACATTTTCGAGTCAATCAAAAGAAAGAAATCATTTAGGTAATTAAATATTCAAAATACAAATTAATAATGTAAATATTGACTGATATTTAAATTATTTTCCTTCGTATAGTTCGTATCCCTTAAATCGGATTACGTTGTGCACCGAGCATAAACAATGTTAAAGAGTGTTTACAAATGGCAGTAAAGTCTTTAAAATAGGAAATAATGTAATTATTAGTCCATTTCCCTTTTCTTTTTTAATTTACTCGATAATGACACCAAACTTAATGCAGAAACCTAAACAGATGCTTTCATAAATTTATGATTGTATGGGACAAACCTTCCCTACCCTTTCATCCACACCGCACCAAAAATCAAGGTAGCCACCCGTTCCTAAAATGATCTAAGGGTTCTAAGGACTCACTATGCTAAAGGGTATCATCATCATCAAACGCCGTAATTCTCTTAGCTGTAACTCATATTTTTGTATACTATTCAGTGAGCTGGTGGTCGAAAGTAGGTCTACATTTCATTTTTTTTACTCTACATTTTTAGAAATAAATATGCCATGCTTATACTTTTTATAACGAGGAATAGTAGGGCTATTTCATGAAATTTTTATTTTTTGTGTATATATAAAAATAAGAAAAATTTAGGCATTTTTTCGGAAGAAAGAGAAAATGGCAAATTTTCATTATTCATTTTTTTTACTTATTTATATGAAACCGTATAAATTAAATATCAGAAATTAATTTAGCATCCTTGATTTACCCGAAAATGATACAAAACTTGAGCACATAGCAAAACTTAATTTTTTACAAAATCCGGTTGGCTCCCCTTCCTAAATCAATCTGTGAGTCAAAAGGAGCAACTCTGCAAAAAGAAATTCCATCATCATCATTTCCCGTAAATCACAATTTTTTGTCGCGAACGCCACGGACTATAGGCCCGGGCCTACTTGGCCTTAGGGCAAATCCGCCACTGACAAGTAGGTATAATTATGAATATTATGATGTAAGTATTCATTGAGTTCTAGTAGTAGTACTAGTAGAACAGTGAAGATCTAAAGAATTGAGATGATTAAAGAAGAAAAAATATTGGTCATCTTTTTTAAACCCACACAGGCGGCTTAGCACGGTCGCGTTTTTATCCCTTGTCACCATGCCTGTCACGTTCTAACAAGTATGTAAGTGCGAAAGGGACGCGCATAGTGATAGTCGATAAAAATGGAACCGTGCTGAGCCCGCAGGACGGAGACAGTTTTTTGTCAGTTAATGGTGTAGGTAGGTAAGGTTGTTTGAGTGTTTACAAAAAGATTATGAATGCCCAAATAAATTAATTTATTAGAGGATTTCAGTAAAATATTTGTGATTTAGCAGCGATGGTTTATAATTGACACTGTATTGATAATTTGACGAAAAAGAACATTAAATCAATGGAAGATTAAATTTCCGCACCAATTTGAAAAGTTGAACACCATAAGTAACATCAAAAAAAATAAACTAAAAGAAAACCATAATAAAATAGCTTAATATAATTTCTTTAAAAAAAAAGGGAACCGCCTTCAAAAAACCAACCCACTGAAAAGCACAAAATATTTTTTATATGACACCCCTATACGTGTCCAGTCCCTATCCCGACGAAAAGCAAATTTCTGCCAAAAAGTAATTAATACCTAATAATAAGAAAATTAATAATCATCCGGGTAATCATATATATAAAATTGAAAAACCAGAACGGGATAAAAAACGAGCGAAGAAGAGAGATGGCGCCTTACAAATTTCTAAAAAAGTTTTTGACACGTATCTCGAATACAACGCACGTATGATAAGAAAAAACTGTTTAAATCTATTATCTACATATGAGAATAAAACTAGAACATAAAAACTATCGCTTTCGATGCGATTTCTCGGCAACTCTCGGTTGCTTTCGTTTGGCGGTGCTACAGATTACAGATTAGACCAAATAATCCGTAAGTTAAAGTAACCTAAATTATGTTTGTCATGTTGGTATACAGGTATTTCTGAGTTTTTTTACACGAAGTAAAATAAAAAGTGCTGCCAACCTCAACCTTAGTCCATAGCACATACGAGTGAATTATGCCATTTATGACATATCAATCAAATTAATATTATCGTATGATTATCGTGTTAATAATTTGTATTTTATTGTTTTAAAGTCTTTATGAGTTATTATTATTCAGATTGATTTTCATGGCTTCGGCAAACATTGTCATTCGTCCAGGGAAAGGGCTGCCGAGATGAGCCAAAAATACAAAGTTATAGAATGGGAGACGAGCGTACTTGGGACAACAAGATGGGAGACGCCCGATGGCGAGAGCTATCGCAAGATCGCAAGAAACATGACGTGATCTGGTATCGGAGGCCAGGTGAGTCCTTTGGATCGTTGCGTCACCTTAGCCGTAGTAATGTTAATATCCAGAAAGGGAAATGACGAACTACCTACGTTTGTATGAAAAGGCGATTTATGGGTGGTGGTCGTCCATATTCGTGGCTTAAAGCGGAAAATAAGTAATCTAATGAACGTTTTTGCAACTAGGCTTACAACAATAAGTACTAATTTTATGTTAAAACAAGTTTTAAATAAATACCTACGTACGCTATAAGAAATTTTCGAATTAAGTATATCCAAATAACGGCTACCTACTTGACAAATAAGAAATCCTTATCACAGTTATAAACCCTGGCAGGGTTGAATACATAATGATGTCGGTATTTAACTAAACATAAGACAAACTCTTTATTTCATTTACGCGAGCGGAGCTGCGGGCCCGTCTAGTCATATATATAAAATTGAAAAACCAGAACGGGATAAAAAACATGGGAAGAAGCGAGATGGCGCCTTACAAATTTCTAAAAAAGTTTTTGACACGTTTCTCAAATACGACGCACGTATGATAAGAAAAAACTGTTCCAATCTATTATCTAAATATGAGAATAGAACTAGAGCATAAAAACTATTGCTTTAGATGCGTATTTAATTTACAATAAACAAAATACATTTTCATAACAATCTTTATTTTACGACGATCGGCCATTTCTCGGCAACTCTCGGTTGGTTTCGTTTCGATGGTGCAACAGACTAGACTAAATTATTCGTAAGTTAAAGTAACCTAAATTATGTTTGTCATGTTGTTATACAGTTATTTCGGCGTTTTTTACACGAAGTAAAATAAAAACTGCTGTCAACCTCAACCTTAGTCTATAACTTAACATAACTTAATTTTATTTCAACAAGTCATATTTTATATCACAGACTGAACTTACACTACAATTTCACTACGTTCACAACTAAAAATAATTTAAGAACTATACACATTTTACAATACATCCAGCGATACCGCAATTTACAACCTAATTTGTTGCTCATAAGACTCACAATAGCAAAACACATAAGCAAATTTCGCTGCCCCATACGAGTGACTTATGCCATATATGACTTATCAATCCAATTAATATTATCATATTATTAATCATTTGATTTTGTTCTTTTAAATTTCTTTTTGAGTTAAGTATGTTATTCAGATTGACTTTCACGGCTTCGGCAAACATTGCCATTCGTCCGGGGAACGGGCTGCCGAAATGGGCCAAATTACAATACAAAGTTGATAGTAAGTTATAATGTAGGTAAATAAAGTGCATGTTCAGATATATGTTTGGGCGACCTGATGAAAATAAGCAAATGTACAGGCAGCAGTCAGCCAAATATCGTAATATAACTTTGTTGCCATAGGAATAAGGATGTGTTCCGATATACTGGCGAAACATTGAGAAACCAAAGCGGCTAAGCTTCAGCTCGGACACTTATAGAGAATGAGAGAGGATCGTGCCGTGAAGAGAGCGTACTTGGGACAACAAAATGGGAGACGCCCGAGTGGACGTCCTAATAGGTACCGCTGAAACGACATAGTTGCTCAAGACCTGCTCAACCTCGGACATGGCGACTGGCGAGAGCTATCGCTAACCAAGAAACATGGCGTGATCTGGTGTCGGAGGCCAGGACTCACTTTGGGTCGTTGGGTCACCGTAGCCGTAGTAAGTAATGTTAATATCCAGAAAGGGAAATGGGAACTACTTACGTTTGTATGAAAAGGCGATTTATGGGCGGTGGTCGTCCATATTCGTCTTAAGGCGGAAATTAATTAATGAACGTTTTTGCAACTAGGCTTATAAGAATAAATAATAATTTTATGTTGAAACAAGTTTTAAATAAATACCTACGTATAGATGAAAAAATACAACCTTTCCTTTTATCAAATCACATCATTTTTTGAGAAATTGCGAATTAAGTTATGCAAATAACGGCTACAAATAAGAAATACACACTTAATAATGTATGTCGGTATTTAACTAAACATAAGACAAACTCTTTATTTCATTTACGCGAGCGGAGCTGCGGGCCCGTCTAGTTACTTAATAGTTTTTGAAGTCGGTGCCAAACCAAAATTTTAGAGAACCGATATTTTGGACAACGAAGAACGCTGCACTTATTTGCGTTATAAAGACATTAGGTACTTAGTTTACTCATTAATTTAGTTCTTTTAGGTACTACCTACTAGTATTTTTTTTCTGATTGGCAGCAAAGAATTTTTTGTTGGTTTGGCACCGCCTTCAAAAACTATTAAGTAATTACCCGGATGATTATTCATTTTCTTATTGGCATTAATTGATTTTTGGCAGAAATTTGCTTTACGACGGGATAGGGACTGGACACGTATAGGGGTGCCATATAAAAATTATTTTGTGCTTTTCAGTGGGTTGGTTTTTTTGAAGACGGTTCCCTTTTTCTTAAAAAGAAATTATATTAAGTTATTTTATTATGGTTTTCTTTTTGTTTATTTTTATTTTTTATTCTTTTTTATTTTTATTTTTTACTTTTTAGTGATAGGTACCTCATTTATTTTAGGTTTTGGGCTAAAATACTAGTTTGCTATCTTCTCCATTTAGTTTTGGGCTAGTAACTACCAGTGTTGGCCGTAATGGTTAATTCTAATTAACCATTGATCAATTGCATTAACCATCAATTCCGCAATTAATCAATTGCATTACGCATCAATTGCATTAAAGTGAATTAGAATTGACTTTTTGACACGTTTAATTACATTGATCGTCAATGGCATTAAAGTTTGAAAAAAATAATTAGAATTACTCTCAATTGCATTAACCATTAATTAAATTATTAATTAATGAAATATTTTTTTCATAAACTAATAATTAATGTTACTATTGCTTAAAACTACTAGAATTATAAGAAATAAGCATATTAATACAAGCTTCACTGACATATAAGATCGTGATATTTAAAAATGAGACTCAACAAAATGACCCTGAACCCTGGCATTACCTAGTGGAACTCAGGTTTGGTGCAACATAGGCGTACGCTGTTTCGGTAATTCGAAACGTCTTGAGGAGCACTTGGGAGAGCAGCACCCAAAATAGAGCTGATGCTGAACCCTGGCTGTACCTAGTGGAACTCAGGTTTGGTGCAACATAGGCATACGCTGTTTAGGTCATTCAACTTGTCTTGATGAGCACTTGGGAAAGCAGTACCCAAGATAGAGCTGATGCTGAACCCTGGCTGTACCTGATGGAACTAAGGTTCGGTGCAACATAGGCACACGCTGTTTTGGTCATCCGACTCGTCTTGACGAGCACTTGGGAAAGCAGTACCCAAGATAGAGCTGATGCTGAACCCTGGCAGTACTTAATGGAACTCAAGTTTGGTGTAGCATAGGCACACGCTGTTTAGGTCATTCGACTTGTCTTGATGAGCACTTGGGAAAGCAGTACCCAAGATAGAGCTGATGCTGAACCCTGGCTCTACCTAATAGAACTAAGGTTCGGTGCAACATAGGCACACGCTGTTTTGGTCATCCGACTCGTCTTGATGAGCACTTGGGAGAGCAGTACCCAAGATAGAGCTGATGCTGAACCCTGGCAGTACTTAATGGAACTCAGGTTTGGTGCAGCATAGGCACACGCTGTTTTGGTCATTCGACTCGTCTTAATGAGCACTTGGGAAAGCAGTACCCAAGATAGAGCTGATGCTGAACCCTGGCAGTACTTAATGAAACTCAGGTTTGGTGCAGCATAAGCACACGCTGTTTAGGTTATTTGACTTGTTTTGATGAGCACTTGGGAGAGCAGTACCCAAGATAGAGCTGAAGCTGAACCCTGGCTGTACCTAGTGGAACTCAGGTTTGGTGCAACATAGGCATACGCTGTTTAGGTCATTCAACTTGTCTTGATGAGCACTTGGGAAAGCAGTACCCAAGATAGAGCTGATGCTGAACCCTGGCTGTACCTAATGGAACTAAGGTTCGGTGCAACATAGGCACACGCTGTTTTGGTCATCCGACTCGTCTTGATGAGCACTAGGGAGAGCACTATTCAAGATAGAGCTGATGCTGAACCCTGGCAGTACTTAATGGAACTCAGGTTTGGTGCAGCATAGGCACACGCTGTTTAGGTCATTCGACTTGTTTTAATGAGCACTTGGGAGAGCGGTACTCAAGATAGAGCTGAAGCTGAACCCTGGCAGTACTTAATGGAACTCAGGTTTGGTGCAGCATAGGCATACGCTGTTTAGGTCATTCGACTTGTCTTGATGAGCACTTGGGTAAGCAGTACCCAAGATAGAGCTGATGCTGAACCCTGGCTGTATCTAATGGAACTAAGGTTCGGTGCAACATAGGCACACGCTGTTTTGGTCATCCGACTCGTCTTGATGAGTACTTGGGAGAGCAGTACCCAAGATAGAGCTGATGCTGAACCCTGGGAGTACCTAATGGAACTCTGGTTTGGTGCAGCATAGGCACACGCTGTTTTGGTCATTCGACTCGTCTTGATGAGCACTTGGGAAAGCAGTACCCAAGATAGAGCTGATACTGAACCCTGAGACACACATGAGTTCTATTAAGTACTGCCAGGGTTCAGCATCAGCTCTATCTTGGATACTGATCTCCCAAATGCTCATTAAGGCAAGTCAGATGATCAAACAGCATGTGCCTATGTTGCTCCAAGCCTGAGTTCCATTATGTACTGCCAGGGTTCAGCATCAGCTCTATCTTGGGTACTGCTCTCCTAAGTGCTCATCAAGACGAGTTAGATGACCGAAACAGCGTCTGCCTATGTTGCAACGAACCTGAGTTCCACTAGGTACTGCCAGGGTTCAGCATCAGCTCTATCTTGGGCACTGCTCTCCCAAGTGCTCATCAAGACGAGTCAGATTACCGAAACAGCGTGCGCCTATGCTGCACCAAACCTGATTTCCACTATGTACTGCCAGGATTCAGCATCAGCTTTATTTTGGGTACTGCTCTCCCAAGAGCTCATCAAGACGAGTTGGACGACCGAAACAGCGTTTGCCTATGTTGCACCGAACCTGAGTTCCACTAGGTACTGCCAGGGTTCAGCATCAGCTCTATCTTGGGTACTGCTCTCCCAAGTGCTCATCAAGACGAGTCAGATTATCAAAACAGTGTGTGCCTATGTTGCACCAAACCTGAGTTCCACTATGTACTGCCAGGGTTTAGCATCAGCTCTATTTTGGTTACTGATTTCCCAAATGCTCATCAAGACGAGTCAGATTACCAAAACAGCGTGCGCCTATGCTGCACCAAACCTGATTCCCACTATGTACTGCCAGGGTTCCGCATCAGCTTTATTTTGGGTACAGCTCTCCCAAGTGCTCATCAAGACGAGATGGATGACCGGAACAGCGTTTGCCTATGTTGCAACGAACCTGAGTTCCACTAGGTACTGCCAGGGTTCAGCATCAGATTTATTTTGGGTACTGCTCTCCCAAGTGCTCATCAAGACGAGTTGGATGACCGAAACAGCGTTTGCCTATGTTGCACCGAACCTGAGTTCCACTAGGTACTGCCAGGGTTCAGCATCAGCTCTATCTTGGGTACTGCTCTCCCAAGTGCTCATCAAGACGAGTCAGATTATCAAAACAGTGTGTGCCTATGTTGCATCAAACCTGAGTTCCACTATGTACTGCCAGGGTTCAGCATCGGCTCTATTTTGGTTACTGATTTCCCAAATGCTCATCAAGTCGAGTCAGATTACCAAAACAGCGTGCGCCTATGCTGCACCAAACCTGATTTCCACTATGTACTGCCAGGGTTCAGCATCAGCTTTATTTTGGGTACTGCCAGGGTACTGCTCTCCCAAGTGCTCATTAAGACGAGTCAGATGACCAAAACAACGTGTGCCTATGTTGCACCAAACCTAAGTTCCACTTTTACGATATTTATTCTTGTTAATTATTAATTATCAATCACATTTTTGAATTTTCATTAAAAATTGATTTAATTTTTAATGGTTTGTGAAGCAATAACCATTAATTCTTTTTAATTGTTAGTGGTTCGAAATAAATTAATATTAATGCAAATTGATGTTCAATGCAATTGACAATTAATTTTCCTTCAATGGTTAATGGTTAATGGCAATTAACCTTTTCAATGGTTAATTTTTAATGGTCAATTGCATTAACGTTCGGCCAACACTGGTAACTACCTACTAATGTTGGTGATGGTCTAACTAAAAATGGTGGATGGTAAAACATAATATGACGTTTCAGTGCTAAACGATTTGTATGTATATTGCTCCCACTTCCACTTCCAGTCCGAGTCCGACTCCGACTCCCACTCCCACTTCCACTATTTTATCTAAATCGGTTTCAGCAACTTAAATTTGTTGGTATACCGATAGCATCGCCACCTACCGGGTCCAATTAATTTTTCAAACCATCCATGTACTGTACAGAATGTAACACTTTTCTGAAAACCGCATCAAAATCGGTTCAGCCAAACGCGAGATAAGCACGAACAAACATACATACATACAAACATAATACGGATCAAACTGAGAACCTCCTTTTTTTAAAGACGGTTAGAAAAAAGTTGATTGACCCATCTGGTGGAACTCTGCAACATAGCGACACGACGACAAGTCGGTTAACCAAAACAAAGTGTGGCTATGTTGCACCAAACCTGAGTTCCACTAGGTACAGCCAGGGTGCAGCTTCAGCTCTATCGTGGGTACTGCTCTCCCAAGTGCTCATCAAGATGTGACGGATCACCAAAATAGCGTGGGCCTAGGTTGCACCAAACCTGAGTTCCACTAGGTACAGCCAGGGTTCAGCTTATGCTCTATCTTGGGAACTGCTCTCCCAAGTGCTCATCAAGATATGACAGATGACCAAAATAGCGTGTGTCTATGTTGCACCAAACCTGAGTTCCACTAGGTACAGCCAGGGTTCAGCATCAGCTCTATCTTGGGTACTGCTCTCCCGAGTGCTCATCAAGATATGACGGATGACCAAAATAGCGTGTGTCTATGTTGCACCAAACCTGAGTTCCACTAGGTACAGCCAGGGTTCAGCATCAGCTCTATCTTGGGTACTGCTCTCCCAGCAAGTGCCCATCAAGATGTGACAGATGACCAAAATAGCGTGGGCCTGTGTTGCACCACATTGCAAGCAGAGAAGATGGCCGATGGGGTCGAAAAGTGCTCAAGTGGAGACCACGGACTAGCAAGCGCAGCGTAGGACGTCCACCCACAAGATGGACAGACGACCTTGTTAAGGCCGCCGGAGGACGCTGGACGCAGGTCGCTTCCAACCGGTACGAATGGAGGTCCAAGGGGGAGGCCTATGTTCAGCAGTGGACGTCTTATGGCTGAGATGATAATGATGATTATGATGTTGCACCAAACCTGAGTTCCACAAGGTACAGCCAGGGTTCAGCATCAGCTCTATCTTGGGTATTGCTCTCCCAAGTGCTCATCAAGATGTGACAGATGACTAAAATAGCGTGGGCCTATGTTGCACCAAACCTGAGTTCCACTAGGTACAGCCAGGGTTCAGCATCAGCTCAGATCTATGTACACTAAAACCTTCTCCAGAATGTAACAAACACTTTTCTGAAAACCGCATCAAAATCGGTTCAGCCAAACGCGAGATAATCGCGAACAAACATACATACATACATACTTACATACATACATACATACATACATACATACATACGGGTCAAACTGAGAACCTCCTTTTTTTTTGAAGGCGGTTAATAAGTTTTATTAAACGTGGCTTTGAACCAATCTGTGTTGACGGTGGCAGGATTGCGGGTGCTGACGGCAAGGTGGTGCTTCCAGTATCTCCGTACTCGTGCTGCACCCCTCGAGTGCTCGCCGCCTGCTATCACGACCCTTTGCAGCAGGTACCTACCGAACTGTTCTATGCGTTTAAGTAGCTACCAACTTCATTGAGTTCTGTATTGAGTAGGTATTCGTTTTCGAATTGCCTGTATACATTACGTACACCCAGCTGCAAAAGTCAGTTATTACTCGTAATGTTAAAACAAATACCTGTAAGTGTTCATCTTGCTAATTATAAATCCTTCTGCCCCTTGCAGTCAGAATGGCGCGAAGTTTGGGAGGAAGGTTCTCCGCTACTATCGGCCTCGCTCCACACGCGCGGCTGCGTGGAGGCCGTGAGCACACCGCTCACTAAAGCTCTCCTGATACTACACATTCTACACGTGTTGATAGTGCTGTTCCAAGTAAGCCGATGACGGTCGACCTGCTGCTGATGCCTGATTTTTCTTTAACTTTTTCGACGCCTTGTCAAACACAAAAGCTGTCACTCGGACGCCGCGTCACCGAAGTGTCAAAACTGAAATTGAACTTTATGCTTATGCACGTAGGTCTGTGTTGCTTTGCGGTCTGTGACGGATTAGTTGGTCATTGGCGTTGGACCTACGGTGCGGATATATCGGTCATTGGCGTCCAAAAGGTTAATTATATGACAACCTGACATAACTATGGCTAATAAATCTCCTCCTACCTCATGTCATTTGATGATCCAATGAGCTACCAATAAAAACTAGAGCCTACTAAATAAGGATATTAATTACGTTAGGAGACTGCCAAACCCAACGAATTTTCTAACAATATTACAAATATTGATTTGCAGGTATTCATCGTAATATTGACTCGGTTGCTGGCTACCAGCGCGGAGGACGCGGTGTTGCACGGGGACTGCGACGGCGTCGGACAGGGCTACATCTTCTCGAGGTCGCCCAAGGAACGTATACGACGCGATCTAAGAGAGGTAAGACTTAAAGTGAACTTGTAGAACGAAGGCGCTTATCGGATATGCAGTATATATATGTATGTACCACCTACCTACAGGCAAACAATTTAATTGCCACAGTGACAATCCACACCTATGAAAGTCGCTAAATAGGGACATCATACTAATGTCACTGTGACAAGGTACGAAATGCACTGAAATTAAATTCCATGACCGTAGGTGCGTTATGTTTAGGCTACACTTCTTATTGGGCAAAGACAATCTGTTTTGCGTTCGAAAAACGATTTAGATAACTGGACTTGCTGGTGCTTGTGTCGATTGGCCCACGTGTAAGGTATGGCAAGTACTTACAAAAATAAAGGATGGTCAGACCATGCACCGTGCCGCACCGTGCCGTGCCATGCCGTGTTTTAGGGTCTGCCACAGTGTAAACTACACTCATTCTGCCCAATGTGATTTTTAAAGGACATATTCCAATTTTAACAAGTTAACTAAAAAGCCTGGACAGGTTGACGTTAAAATACTAAAACTTATTTTTTTTTTTACTTAATACCTACTTGAAACAATGGAAAAGCTTGTAAAATTATTGGTTAAATACCAGATGTACTGCACAAGTTACTAACTTGTTTTTAGGTTAGAAGTAGTAGGTATTAAGCCTAGATTAAACCTAGAGTTGAGCTAGAGAGACGAGCGTAGAGAGTAGAGATACGAAATTAATGATAGTCACAACCATATATTATACTTTCTGCAGCGGGCACCCTCGTCACTGTCGCTGATGGGCAAGTGTAGCACCTGCGCGTTGCTGCTAGACCGCCAGGGCTGCGTGCTGTGCGTACGCAGCCCGCGCACCCACCGCGCATGCTTGCACTACCCTTGAAGACGCCACGCCACGGGTGTTCCGGGACGAAACTCGAGTCAATTGGAAATATCAACAGCTTGGGCTCAAAACGTTTCTCCATCGCTGATACGAGTATCTGCGTCACATTGAACTAAAGTTTTACATGTCTACGAGTCAGTTGTTGGAATATCGAATCCCGTAAGCTTGCCCGCGCCAAAGTAAGTGGAATCTAGATGAATTCAACTGAAACAAAATCTCAATGGATACTGTCATCCTCAATTAATTCGAAGCTTCTGTTTGAATCCTCAATTAATTCGAAGCTTCTGTTTGAGATAACCGTTATTGTGATTGTTTCTCAGTGTGTTCATGCTACGAATACTTTATAGTTAGAGACTCGAATATACGTAATTAGCTAACGGATAAGTAACAGTAATTAACCATAAAATTTTTGTTCGTAAGTAAATATTTGTACATAAGGTTTGTAAATAAAATACTTGATGTAATCAATTGCAAAGGCTTTATTTGACTTTATTGTACACAGTCCTTACAAACTAGAGTGATTTAAGTAACAACGCGCGAAGCAGGTCCGTCGCCTTCGATACAAATTCATATAAATAATAACGAGGACGCCCGCCCGCCGATGTCTTTCATCAATTTTAAATAACAAATATACAAAAGGGTATTTACAAGCGGCGGGCGGAGCACCGATTGGAATGTGGGGCGCTCACGCCGAGTTTCCCACGAAACCGGCCAGAGCGCGGCGGCATATCCGAGCCAGAAGAAACGAAAACTAGAAGCGGGTCGTCAACTCAAAAACCGCCATTTCCGAGTTCGCGACCCGCTTAAGTTTTCGTAAGTCGCCAGCTAAGCCGGCTAAAATGAAAAATGCCAGCCCGGCCTCTTTAAGCCGGCGGTAAGCTTTAGAGCGGGCGTGCCGTCCGGGAGTGGGTGGCGTCGTGTTGTCGATCAGAGCGGCGGCGGGCCGTCGGGGTAGCGCAGCACGGGCTCGAGCGCCAGGCCGGGCGTGTTGCAGTCGGAGGAGGCGTGCGGCGCCAGCGCGGCGGCGCCCAGCAGCAGCAGCAGCAGCGCCTGGAACGGCAGCGACGCGCGCGCCACGCGGCACACGAACCGCAGGCTGCGCTGCAGCCGCGACAGATCCTCGTCGTCCTCAGTTACGACCACACTGTCGAACGGATGGATACTGGTTAGTTCGCCGGTAATGTTTACTTTGGGAAGAGATCAGCGCTGATCTGATTTATGAAGTAAAGGAAATTGTATCAATAGATTTTTTGATAAGTACAATATTTTTTAGCGTCGAAAACGCAATGAACAGGCCATTGGTATACCTACTAGCGAAGTAAACACACTTGACCATAAAAAAATTAAAGGGATTTTTTTGTATTGAAAATTAAAATTAGGTATTTTTAAACTGATGAAGTGAAGAATAAAATGGTACATGCATTTACGAGAAATAAATGAATGATTACAAGTTAATGTTGTAAATGAAACAAACTATTAAGATACACACAGTGAAAGCGTCAGTTGTGAACGTAGGTAGTGATAATTACATCACCATCATCGACAGTCTACTATTTTGTGTGAATATCATGCATATTTTGAAAATTGCCTCTTTATTATTAATATAATAATATTCTGTTAACAGATCGGCTAACACGACTACTTGTCAAGTCGAAACTCGCCCGAGACAGAAGTTTAGTTTCGGATGATAGGTACTAATAAGAAAGGGATGGGTAGTTTATATCGCGCGCAAGTCGAATCATACTGTATATATGTCGTAGGCCGATCGTACGATCAGGCAGATCGTAATGTTCCTGTGTAATGTTTTGACGATAGTCACATCAAACCAATATACATATAGGTAGGATAGGATCGTTAGGTTGCTTCAGATGCCCGAAGGGCAAACTGCCCAGAAATAGGAGCCTCCGTCGACTCAGGGAACGAGTCAAAGATTTTCACGTTTCACGATATGCCTAGGAATTTCACGATATGCCTGATCTTACGATCGGCCGCCGACATATACATGCTTGAGAGCCAGAGGCTTGTAGTTACTTGGGCATGCTTCCAAAATCACCACGATACACCAACGTGTGACCTAGACAGTTAGTCGATAATGGCGTTATCTGCATGCAAACAGCGGCACAAGACAACAACGGCGACTACTCACTCGTTCTCGTCCAGGGGGGGCAGCTCCAGCGTTGAGATTTGTTCTTCCTCCTCCTCCATTAGCTATGGATAAAAATACGTCAACATACTGTGCGAAGCGGCTAAATACTGTGGTGTTATGGGGGTTGCAGGCGTTGTATTACTTTTTATTCGTAATTGTAATTAATAAACTGTATAAGGGGTATTATGAAGTCATGTACTTATATCTTGATAGATGATTGAAAAAGCGACTGCACGTGAAAGTCGTATTTCGTGGCTGTACAAACCAGCTGTGGAAGCGACATTTGCGTCGGTTTTTTTTGGCAGCTGCAAGATAAATTCTGAAGGATTTATTAAAAAAATAATACAATGCTTGCATCTTGAACTCTCAACAATAAAACTAAAAATAATTTTGATCTTTCTGTTTCCGAATTGTATTTAGTATTTAATTGTTCTAGGTTTCGCCAACAATTCGTTAGGTCATTAATTGCTCTCTAAATAAATTACAAAGCAATTTGTGTTCGTATTTCATTGTGCTTTGTGGTAAGCTGTGAGGGCAACTTAGGGAAAACTACAGTATTGATGAACTTCATATCCCTTGTTGTAATGTAACATTGCAAGAATGTAACATTTTTAGATGTCAAAGAAGCAAGAGGGATTTATTGGAGATTTTCAAATGAAGTTTATCAATACATCAACATATTATGTAGGTATATGATCTTGATAATTCTTAATACGATTTATTTGTCCATTTTATTTTTTATGGATTTCGCATTCAATTTACCAAGTCCAGGAACCATGTAAATGTCAGGAAATGTATATTATACCAGCCTTCAAATAGTCCAGTTAAGTTTCTAAACAAGGTTCGGATAGGTAATGTGGATACAGTCGACGCCAAAGATATCATTACGGTTTTATACTCGTATCTTACTCCTTCCTTTGTATTAAGCCGAAAAATGTAAACATATTTTCGACATCGATTGTACCTACTTCGTACTGCACGTCTAGCATATCTTGACGCAAGTATCGCAACTTGACCTGACCTTGACCTTGCGAGAAGTGCCGGTGGAGGGATTATGTAAAATTACTGGGGACCCTTTTTGGCGCAATTAACCCATGGGGATTTTGCATTGACTACTCGCTGTCGGGGTTAAAGCTAGGGGAAGAAAGTAATGTGTAGGTACCATGGGCGCGGAGGCGGCGACGGCGGCGGCGAGCGCGGACGTGCCGCGCGGCTGGCGCGCCAGCGCGGCGCCCAGCTTCAGCGCGTACACGCCCGACAGCTTGCGCAGCGACTGCAGCCGCAGCCGCAGCTCGCCCAGTCTGCAATCATACATTCAACGTATGGTTATACGTTTGGGAATGAAGAGGTTTGGAAGTGGCTACCGAGGTCAGACATGGCGAATACTAATGATCATTTTGTTGGTTTAACTAAATTCCTAAAATTTGCAGATAGCGAACGTTAGCAACGAACATAGGTATAATAATAAATAATAGTACGGTAGTAGGTGGGTAACGTGGTGGGTATTTACAAGAAGTAAACGGGAATTAGTTAGATAATACCTAATAAAATGTATGTATTATGAAATTGTAACTCACTATATTTCACACTACCACTCTTCTTTCAGAATTCAGGGAAAAATGTTGTGAAAAAAAGGAAACGCTACGCTAAGTGTTACCCCTAAATGAATGTTACCTTCGGCAGATGTCATCCGCGTTGGGCGGCGCGTCGCCGCTGCGCAGCAGCTGCGCGGCGTCGTGCAGCGCGTGCACGCGCGGCTCGGCGCGGCTCAGCTCATCGCGCAGCTCGCTGAAGCGGCGGAAGTCGCGCTGCAGCTCGGCCGCCGGCCGCGACAAGCGCAGCGGCTCGCGCGCGCGCACGCCGCGCTCGGCCGCGGCTAGACGCGCCACTAGCTCCACAACTGAAACGCAATAGGTATGTGTTAAATAATACTACTAACTGAAAAAAGAAACAACAAAATTTTGCTTCTAATACAATTCACTATGACTCTGAATTTGTGACACATAACAAAACCGAATCAAAACCATAAGAAGAGATCGTACAGGTTATTTTTAAAACACTTCGCCGGATATAGGTAATTAGTTCAACTCCGACCTAAATGAGCGACCTAGATGATGTTACTCACCGATATCATGGAACTGCTGGTTGTGCACCAACGCACGTTGTAACCTCTTCTGCCACACGCCGGCGCGCGTGCAGGCCTGGTCCCAGCGCGCGTTGGCGGCGGCGAGGCGCGCGCGCACGCGCTGCGCGTCCTCGGCCACCGACGCGTGCGCGGCCACGTGCGTGCCCACCACGTTCAAGGAGACCACGATGGATTTGTGCGAGTCCAGGTCCAGCAGGAACTCACGATGGTCCTACAATTAAAGTTGCTGGTTTATAGGTTGAATTCTTGGGATTCTTTGGCGAAGGAAGTTTGGTACGTGGGTATATTCTCGTTATAATCAGATCTAGTTTTGGGTCTGAGGTAAATCGAAAAGATCGGTTAAGACTTAAGTGGCTGTTAAAAATGAAGTGGAATAGGTAAATATTCTTAGGGCTGGATGCCTTTTATGCTAGGTAGGCCGTCACAATTATCCAAAATGAGAGACGGATTAAAAAGCAAGATATAGGTTTCAACAGCCGCCGTACCTGAATAGCGTCCTCCAGCTGGTCGTACTGCTCGGGCGGGTCGCCGCGGCCCTCCTCCGTGGCCTCCGCGAACTGCAGCCACTGCTCCAAGCGCCAGAGGTCGTTGTCTAACTGCTTCCAGTTGCGCTCCGAGCAGAGAGGGCACGTCAGTCGCCCGCTCTCACTATATCATAAGATAACGATAAAATTATAAGACCATTTTATGACCACTGTTTCAACTTGGCTACAAAATCGTGACAGTTGAAAGAAAACTGAAAAAAAGTTTTAAACTTAGAGCTGACGTGTGACACTAAATCTAAATAAAGAGGGATTTTTAATAACTTATGGATGGTAAGTAACTTTCAATTATCACGATTTGTTGGCCTAACTTCTAATGATGAACTAGATCACCTGAGTTTTTATGTTGATTCGAATTACATACCTACATCTATTGATGTCCTATAAAGCCGTCACGTAGGCTGAGTAAAATCATATTAATTGAAACACTTGAAAAATGTGTACATGTTTACGACTAACTATATAGTTACATTAAATCGAACTCTAATATTCATCTACTAGTTACAATAGTTATCTATACAGTTGTTTTCTTAAAATATAAAAAAAATATATATGTGTAATGACTAATAATTGCCTACAAAATTTAGATACATAACGAAAATATAAAGCTTTATAAAAGTTTTCGTGTAAGTCAAATAATACAATGTGCAGTGCAAACAACATGTATAAATAATTTATGACAATAGTACACTAGGTATCGATTTATAATAAATAGGTATATAAGTGCCACTAAATACTATAGATAACATTAATTCCATGCCTTAGCAGTTATCTTGCGAGTCTTGCGTCTTCAATTGTTAGCATGATTAGATAGGTCTTACCATGACACATAGTAGCACATTGTAGTGAATGAAGACACACATCGCAAGACGACAACTAGAAATAAGATTAATAAAATTGGATAAAGCGATACTCACTGTTCGCACGTGAGCGCGTATGACGCCGAGTGCGGCAACCTAGAGGACCAGAAAACAGCGTGGTTTAGAGCATGCCGGTTAGGAAGCCGTTAGCACTCCGGCGGCGGCGCGAGGTCGTCGAGGGAAGAGGCTAGTCAACTGTGAAGCGAGGCCCAATCTGTCAAGTGCACTTTTGCCCCGCAACCTAAGGCAACAAGCCACGGCGCTCCAAGCGAGTTCGCTTGATGCCTCGTCCATCAAAAAAAACCCAAGCGGATTCACTGGATTCAATAAACAAATATTTACAAATGTAATACCTATAGGGACACTGCAAACGACAACGTCGAGCGCGAATAAATTTAGTTAAAAGACCAGGAAGTTGCGTTGGAAATTGGATTGAATAGACTTAGCGAAGAATTTTATAATCCCAATCCCAAATCTTAAATATATACTTTTATATTGCACACGGAGCTTTTAATAAAGAACCTCACTTCACAGTATTAAATAAATTACTCATAAGGTCGTTGCAATTTACTGGGTTCGTGCCAGTTTATTGATTGGAAGAATATACCATTTTTACACAAATATCTACATGCTTGTAGTAATAGATGCCATCTCAGGCTCAGAAAGTTCAGATCTTTAGAAGTACATATGTACTTAAGATCAATATGTCACGTTGTTCAATCAACTGCAGGTGACGCTTAAAAGTCAACTGGTAATTTTCACAAGTATTAGCTCATTTGCATACACACAAAAAAAAAGAGGCTTGCGAAAGTTACCATTAAATGATTACATAATCAGAAGACATTCGGTTTTTACAAAGCCCCGACACCAAAATGCAAAAGTGCTAGTGCTACAAATTTTTAATTTCATACCAAGAACACAAATCTCGAGTCGACTAACCTTAGGTTATTGATTTGGAGCTCCCTCTTCTTCGCTTGCGCGAGAAGGTCCTCGTATCTCAACGAAAGAGATTCGACTTCTTTCAGCATGGCTTCATCTTCGGTCGCGTCGCATTCCGTCAACAGTAGTTCGGACAAATGTTTGGCCAACTCCAGTATTTGGCTGGGCTTAGCGCCAGCCTTGGCGATTTCTTTCGCAGCGGTTGCCAAGTCATCGCTTCCCGCGTCTTCCTTGGGCTGTTGCAGCAGTGCTGTTCTCAGGGCCTCCAGGCAGTCCGAGGCCTCTTTCACTGCTGACGCCAGTTCAACGCGGTAAGTTTCTTTGGAAGTCAGCGTGTCTACTTGAAGAGCGGCGTCCGTCTCCCATTTAAGGGTGTCCACCTAAAGGAGCAAACGAATTAAAGAATGGATTGTAAACTTTGCCAAAGCTATTGGTATTTCTAGCTGTCTCCTAATCCAACATACCTGTACAGCGGAGTCGACGTCGCCGACGAGGTCGGAGCGCGCGGCGGCCAGCCGCTGGCGCACGTCGTTGTAGAGCGCTTGGTACTCCGCCACCATGTCGCCCACACCGGCCACCGACGGCACGTTTGCTGCCAGTTGGTCTGCTGTCTGTACCAAAGCTCCGCACTCCGCTAGCTCTTGCTCGACAGCCTAGTATAACCAAATCATTTACGTATTACTTTTTGCAGTAGTTTTAAAATTATCTTGAGAGAAAAATAGGTACCTATTTCCGACTAAAAAAGCCTTAATTTTTTTTTGGGTTAATATATGTTTATTTAGTCAGGGATATTTTGTTATAAAGTTACTCACCATCAGTTCCGCCATGGTAGCATCCTTGTCTAGAGGCGTCGGAGCCAGATGTAGCGCCCTGGTGAGCCTGACGTCGGCCTCGGCGAGCGCGATGACGGCGCGGCCGTGCGCGGCCACGAACTGGCGGTGCGTGTCGGCGCCGGCCGCGTCGACGCGGCCGCGCAGCTGCTGCGAGCGCCGCACGGCCGAGCGCAGCCGCGCCGCCGTGTCCGCCGCGTCTCCTCGCAGCTCCACCCCGCGCGCCGAAGCCACCCGACTGTACGCGTCCTCCAGCCTCTTAACGTCCTCATCCATCGCTTCCAGATCTCTAATGACCGCCTTCGAGACGCTCTCGTCGTCCCCTTCTCCTCTCTGCTTCCTGGTCTCTATTTTTTCGACTCTCTTCTCGACCGAGTCCAGTTTCTTTTCGACCTTGGGTAGCAGGGAGTTTGCGAGTTCGGTCGATTTGCGGATCTCTTTCAGCGTGTTTTTGCGCTGTTCGGACATATCGCAGATGTTCTTCCATTTTTTCTCGACGATGTCGACGCCGGTGCGTAAGTTGCGGAGGTCGAAGTTGCCTCTCAGGACGTCGGGATCGTTGAATACCAGTTCGCAGAGGTTCAGAGTTTCTCCGACTTCCCCGCTGACTGTTTCAATGTTTTTGTGTATCTCGTCGCGTTCTTGGAATTTCTCGTCAACCGCTCTCGTTGTCAATACTTGGACAATGACCGTAGTGGTCAGGTTAGATTCGATGGTGTGCAGTTTTAGCCTGATTGTGGTCAAACGTTCCTCCAACTGCGTAATGGTCTCCAGCAGTTCACTAATTTTGGATATTCTTGCTCGGCCGCTATCCTGAAGTTTGTGCCAACGAGCGTTTATCTCGCTAAGCTGTTTGCTTGTCGTTTTACTGAAAGCTTTCTCATCCTTTTTAGAAAGATCAACGAGGACGCTGCCCGTTTCCGAGAGCCATTCAAATTCACGTTCTTTCATAGATGTTTCCGCTTCGACATCCGAGGTTATTCGTCTGATAAGGTCGTGGGGGTCGAGGGCTCCCAAATCACTGTTCTGACTAGAAGTCTCTAGACGCGCCTCGAGTGTGGTAAGCCATTCAGCGAACCGAAGCAACCGCGAGTTGAATATCGTGTAGATCTCCAGCCGCTCCTGCAGCCGGTGGATGATAATCGTTAATTGATGTTCCAAATCAGCTCGTTGCTGCCTCAGCTGCCACACTCGTTGGTTGACAATCCTTATGTCCTGAGGACTAAGACATTCCTTTAGTTGTTCTTGGATGACACTGAGTGCTTCAATTTGAGTTTCGGTCTTGTCAACTGTAGTCCTTAATTCCGTGTATTTTTCTATTGCCTTTTTCAGTTGTGGCCGCGATAGTCTATCTTCGTCTGAGTATGTTATAATTTCGTCTTGAGTCTTTGAGTATAGTTTGTGAAGATCATTAGTGAGGTTTTCGTATTCGCTGACTAGCCCGAGTATGCGGGTGAGGAAGTCTCGCCACGTGTCTAAGCTGGCGTTCAGGTTGTCAACTCGCTTAACAATGCCCGCGTACTCCATCCTTACGGAAGCTCCATATGTTTCTTCTGTAAATTCTAATATTTTTTTGAGATTACTGGATAATTTTTCTGCCTGTTTACGACCTTCTGGTATCTTGTCAGATAGATTTTGCACTTTAGTCAATATTTTTTGTATTCTCTTAATGTGGACATATCTCAGTTGCAACTTTTCTTTTTCACGTTCCATTTCTTTGAGCCATCTCAACAGTTCGATGTAGATCTCTCTGTAGTCATCCCAAGCTGCGATCCTGGTGGATACTTCGTCATGTCGCTCCACTATCCTCGCTAGGGTCTCATTGTGAAGATTCGTCAACGTGTCAAATTTCTCTACCAGGTCCCTGTGTTTTGTCTCCTTATGTTCATTTATCAGTACAGATCGTTGTGAAGCCAGCAGGTTCCTATGTACTCTGCATAATCGTCTATGTTCAGTTAAGTTTTCATAGTCGGCGGGTACAGATCCTGATAGGAATGATTGTAAATCCTGGAGGTATTCGTGCCATAACCGCAGAGCAGTTGCAGCGTCTCCTGATCTCACCAGAGCCGTAGAGAGCCTGTGGTAATGTAGGAAGGTGTCTCTGAACATGGCCTGCCATAACTCCAGGATCCTGACGATGGAGTGTTCTTCTGAGACGTCCCTGTCGATATCTGGAAGCTGCTCCTTGGCGGGTACGATGTCCGCTTCGCTCTTTCCTAGCGTGATCAAGTTCTCTCGAAGAGCAATGAGTTGGTCTTCCACGATCTCGCCGTCTTCGTGCAGAGGCATCAAGTCCTAGACACAAAAGCACATAATGTTAATAAAAGAATTACACGTGATATCTGCTCTGACCCCCCTCCCCCATCGTGATCATTCGTGATATTTTTCTTACCCCCACTCTCTCTAAACGATCACATGATTTCTGGACGACCCCTAAGGTATGGGGTAATATGCCTACCCATAAATTCTCAATGATATTACTCGCTGCTTGGCAGTTATTAGTAATTACTAATATTTACTTGTACCAAATTAAAATGGAAGATAGATTGTCATTTGCTATCCTCACATGCCTAGAAAAAAAAACTGCCATTTTCTCTACTCAACCTATCTGCCATTTTTATCAGGCAAACAATGTACCAAACACCCTGTAGGTAAAGATCAGCTACTTATGATTTATGACATGCTTCTGAGGGCCGATTGATAATCGAAGTTCAACAGCCTATACACACCATAGCTTGCATTTGTGTCATTTGTTCATATACGAGTATGGCACCAATAAACGGGGTCAGTTGCTATGCTAACGTCGCTAACCGTTAATCATATACAAATGAGGATCACATTTACCGATAACATTTATTATGCAAGTGATCGATTGTAGAAGACGGTATAATGGTTCGGTAAATTTTATGATTGTCATTTTAATTAGAGTTAGACCAAGAAAAGTCTGCAGAGATTTTGATAGCCCACGCAGTGCAAGTGTTATTTTAAACGTCAAACTTCTATAAAATTATGACGTTAATAACACTTGCACTGCGTGGGCTATCAAAACCGCTGCCGACTTTTCTTGGTCTAACTTTATATGTAATATAGATTGCTCTAAAGTCAATCTACAGTCAAGGAATTTGATTTCAGTGACAATCAATATGAATGGCGGTAGGGATTTCATATTACATATTATGTGTGCCAGAATGCCTGTTGCCTTGTCACAACCCTAAATATTGGTGTCTCTATTAGGCCATGGTGACATAACATTATTGCTTATGCTGCAAGTGTATAATATTAGTTTCTCAGATTGTTAACCCTGAGAATCCTCACCTGTCTCATATCACTGAACTGTTCCTTGACATGCTGCGCCTTCGCCCTCGCCAGCTGGCGGGCCTCCCCGAGATCAGCCAGGGCCTGCACGGCGCCGGCGACCAGCTGCAGCCGGCGGGCCAGCGCGTCGGCGTCGGCCTGCAGCGCGCGGCTGCCGGTCTCGCTGGCGACGCGGGCGGCCAGGGAGCGCAACTCGGCCACGCGGGCTTCTTGCTCCGAGCATGCCTAAAACACACAAGGTACTTTAAATTCTGTTGTTGACCAAAAAACTGCGTAGCAACTTATGTTTCAACTCTAACGAATGGTGTATGGTATCTATAGCTGTTGGTATAGTTACGCCACTGATTTCAGCATCAGTTTTGAGTATCAGTGCTTAATAAAGGAATAAAGTTAAACAAAAAATCAGAACACTCATTATTTATTGCCTAACAATGCGTGTTCTTGTTGTTGATATCAAAATTCTTATAAGTGTGAGCAAATGAGACGTTTGAAGTCACATGTCCAATCAATGTCATTGCCTTCTAGATGAGTTGTTGGTCAAACGTTCGGTACCTATCTTATTATCGCTACAAATACATAAACATGCTATTTAACATAGTGTAGGTATGCGTATATAATGTACCTACATATCACATTATTATCAATCAATCGTACCAGTACATTTTAATTTAATTTACTTTGTACAGTCACGCTGTAACCATATCTAGATCTACCCATTTTCGTTACGTTTCTCTCGTAGAGACTAAAGCAACCTTAAGTATATTTAGTTTCTTAGTTAAGTCAGTCTTCTATATTTAACCTAGCTATGACGATTGAACATTGAACAACAATAAGCTGGCACATACATTATACTAATAATGCTATTTGTAAGTTCAAGTGGGACAGAACACCTAAGATCTCTTCATCGCGTGACCTGATTCCATAATGCGCGATCTACATTTTAAAAGTTGGACAACTGTCAGGCTTTTATAAAGTTTTGATTGAAATCGACAGAAATCGACATGTAGCTAGTAGGGAACCGTAGTCATGCATGGTTCAGGACACTGGTAAGATATAATTATGATTTTTATAATTATTTTATTCTTTACTAAATTTGCCGAGTAACAACATGTTCCTCGCAGTATTAGCAGTAGGTATAGCTCTATTTATTTGTCCTTAAATATTTTTTCCCGTTATTTGCTTCAATATAACCACAAATATTAAATACATAAATTGTATTTGGTACTTACTATTTGCCATTCTGAAAAGTTTCGAATGCAAAATATTCGCTATAATTTTAACTTGATTGTACAAAGTAGGTAGGTACCTAAGGAAGATTATAGCCTCTAATAGATACGTATCAATACGAGTCAAATAGAGCGTACGATTAGTTTCATGGAATGAAATCTCTTAGCTGCATCAACGTCAGTTACGCACGCCAGCGACTTCACGCACGAATATTTGGTGCTAATTAATCACCTTTCATTGCCTGTAAATTAGTACAAATGGGTCAAACAGATCACTGTGTTATGTCTTTCCTGTAGACATACACGAGAGTTAAGGACTATAAAGGCTAATTTTCTTATTTAACCCTTATCCACGTGAAAAGGTCCTCCTTTTATTTAAAGAACTATGATAAAATCATTACTTACATGCCCACAAGCTGTTAACTATTGCCCACAGGAGAGAAAACTAGTGTGTTATCGCGAACAGTACATTTTTCTCTCCTGTGGGCAATAGTTAACAGCTTGTGGGCATGTAAGCAATGATTTTATCATAGTTCTCTAAATAAAAGGAGGACCTTTTCATGTGGATAAGGGTTAAATAAGAAAATTAGCCTTTATAGCCCTTAACTCTCGTGTATGTCTACAGGAAAGACATAACACAGTGATCTGTTTGACCCAAATACTGAATTTTAATCAATGAGAAAGGACTAAAAATTTAACAATTTAATCGGAGATATACAGGGTGGAAAGGCACGACGATCCTTCCCGGAAGTATTAGGTCGTTTAAGTGATACAGAGACTATTGGTAATGGTAAGAATCGTTAATTGAGTAAAAAATAAAAATTGCAAAAATACTACTTTTTAACTGTGGTGATAACCCTATAGCATGTGCACATGACGGCTAGATTAAGGATCTCCGTCGGGAAAGCTCGGGACTTTACACTTTTTTCCGATCGTTGACAGTATCGCAATGATGTATGAATGACGCATAAATGTCAAATAAATCAAATGCATGCAAAAATATTACAAACAATTTTATTACTTTCTTAGATAATTACTTTTTTCCAATATTTAATACTATCTTCTTTTCACATACGGTGTTCAAATGTACCTCCGTGTATTACAACGCCGCCGCAGCCCGTACCCGAGTATGTCGATGCACATGCGATATAGTGTATGCTCTTCGTCATTTATCCTCCGCAGAAAGCACCAATTAGCCTTTGTCTCATTTCGTCCGCAGTTTCACATTCCGTTTGGTTTGGTACACCATATCTTTTACACAGCCCCACAAATTTAAATAGCCACGAGCATCTAACATTTTTATTTGAAGAATATGACATTCAATAAGTATAGTTCAATGAAAATTTAATTTCAAACATCAGACGTCTTGTCTATTTCCTACCACGCAAGAAGGTTTGTTAGTTTGGTATTGAAGAAGTATTTATTCTTGATTTATTCTTAGTATTTCATTTTTGCAAGTTCATTTGGTGCAACTAACACAACCTACATGTAATTTTTTATTATTTTAAATAGTTTCCAATTAGGTTTTATCAGTCAAGGAAACCAGAGATATTTATAAGACGATTGCGTACTTTTGAGTGGTTGTCAATGTCACCATTTGAACTGTCGTTGTAAACAATGTTGTGGTTAGTATTATTAATATTAAGGAATAACATAACTATTTCATTCAAGTATTGAACAAGTGGAACCACTAAGAAAGCGAAAATCCTGCAATGATTCTTACCGTGCTGTAAGCAGACCTAAAAATGGTTAGATGGCAACAAATTAGCATAATTTCCTGTCGAATACTGATTGTTTACAAGTAAGTTCATTGACCCTGTCACCTGTTAGGGTTAGAACAAAGTAGTTTTTTGCGTGGATGTTTAAAAGGTCATAATTTAGAAACGGTTGCCCATATTAACATAGTTTCTATGAAGAAAATATAGAGCTTAGGCTAAACTATCTCCCATTTCCGGAAAGGATCGTCGTGCCTTTCCACCCTGTATATTTAGGTCAGGTTATTTTTTTTATTTTAAATAAAAATATATGAGCTTTAATAAACTGCTTAAAAACCAATACTATACTACTCGTAAGACTTATATGTCACAGAAACAGGACTCTTGAAGGACGTTATATTTCCGTTAAACTATTAAGTAGTTACTAAAGAATACACAAACAAGTTGCTCCACTAGTTAGGTATTACGAAAGTGACGTAATGCACAAATCATTTATTTTATCCTCATTTGGAGCCCAAGGTCTATGTGATATTTTATTATCTTTGACAAACATAACTATACCTTATTGTTTAGTTTATTTGCTGATAGATAACAAAAATAATATACCTAACAACAACAATTTGAAGATAGATAAGACAAAATTAAAAAAATACTATAATGAGATTTAAATTCCTAAAACAGTAACATATATCTAGGTGTCTATTTAAGTAAGTACCTATATACATACATATAAACATTTTCTAATCAAGAAGAGAGACCAACTGCAAGTTTTTCTTAACAGACAGGAAAGTATATTCTAAGAATTGACGGAAAAAGTAATCTTGTACTTAAGTAGAAACTGCATTTTATTTAGCAGACAGTTTAGTGATTTAAAGCAAAAACACTTGTTTCTGGTGTGTGTGTGCCTACGAATAGGTGGAAACTTAGAAAGTAGAAGGAGTAGACCATACCAATGCCAATTCGCTTGCATATGGCGAATATATTAGGTAGTTAAAAAATACCTATATGTATATAATTCCCCACACTTGCCTTGTAATAGGTATCGGAAACTGTGCCCACATATATTAATATTATTCAAACCCGCTATTATTTTTTCACATCACCTAATCAGAAAATGGATTTTTCTTCCCTGCTAGGAGGGATCAAAGTGACAATTTTCTGTTCAAGGACATTTCATTGCCAGTATAAAATATTAATATAATTAACTATGAACATCGTATGTATAGCCTGGCAAAAAAGAGTAGAAATTAAAAAGTGGCAACACTATAGTGTCAACACTGAGATTTTTTTATTTTCCTCATAGTTGATGTGAAAAGCAGTATGTGTACAGCACACGGTATCAAAATTATTTCGTCTTGGGCGTTAACTCTTGAATCCCTCATTACGCTCAGGATTCTACTTTAGAATCCATCGCTTCATTCAGGATTCAATGTACGCCTTTGACGGAAATATATCATTTTGATCCCTTGTAACACAAACTACTATTCCTTCTACTTTGCACCGAAGCCGCCTAGCTAAAATCAAACGATGATGTGGTCCGGATATGAAGCATAGAACAGGAATTCAGATGCGAGATATTGAGCTAAATTTAACAGATTAATGTTTTGTATGTTGCCGTTAAAATTATATTAACTCTGCATTCCGTTCTGATCCCCATATGACGTTCATGTAGGTATACCCATTTAGATTCTTCGAGTCATATTATCGCCAACCCAAAGCTCGCGTGGAGTATAATTGAATTTGGAATCAGGCGCGGATCCAGCCCTCAAAAAGGGTTGTGGTCACAGCCACTCCAAAATCGGCCAACTGCGAGTCGAGGGTACCTGATGATTCCACGACCAGTAAATTCGCAGAGGGATCGCAATAGATTTATTTCAGTCTATACACACTAAGATACATAATTAGATAACTACGCTAAAAAACTCCTTCGGCTGTAAATTAAAAGCTGGGATTAAGCTAGAAATAATTGCCCCCGTAAGTAAATAATCTATATTCTTGCAAATAATTGGGCTGTGTATTCAGCTGGGGTACCTACCCTAATGATTCTCCGACCAATTTTTAGAAGATTGTCGATTCGCTTACAACGTTTCGCTGAAAATGGTTTCGCAGAGTAACTTTTACTTTTTATTCGTAGATGTAACTTTTGGTCGACTAACTTTTGGTAGACTCTTCACATATCATTCAGATCGCTTCTGTGTAAATTAGCAGACCAATTATTAGAAAAATTTCATTTGGTAGAGTAATCTTTTCATCAAGCAACCTTCAGTCGAGTAACGTTTTCTAACTTTTTTAAAAGTTTTTGTCAAGTGGGACTCAATCACACTACATAATATAAGTATACTTAAGTACTGTGGACGGTTATACCTGTGGACACTGCCGGTATTTAAAGAACTACTAACGATAGACTATCATCGTGAACTTAAAAAAATGCAAGTTCTTATATTATATTAGGTACTAACAATTAGTTATTCACCATATTTATAAATGTACGGAGATTTTTTAGGCTCTGAAGAAAAAAAATATGTTAATAACTTGTAATTGTATATAATAAAAGTGTTTTTTATTAATAACTAAATTTTTATCCTCGTAATATAAATGTTTTTTGTGAATTCGGTAAATGATACAAGTGTGTAAATAATCACAAAATAAGCTTCAAGGTTTCAGTGTTATTTTCTAAAGTTTTCGCATTTCGCCAGATGTTTAATGTTTAATTGATAACTAAATAGTATGGTTAATAAAAAGGATGTAGAGTAGTGTACCTATGGACACCCTGACTAACGAAAAATCAAGCTTTATTCGTCTAAAGCTTTGCGTACTAAACGATGATTCCGAGGTCTTTGTATACCCTGGAGACAATATCAAGTCCAAAATAATTGTTGAAAAGTTGTACCAAGAATATTACAAACAGTAGACCAAAAATATCAATTTTTACATTTATTTTATATCTCTGGTTCATATTTAGCTAACGTGATAAAACTAGTCTGCAATTATAGACTACATATTTAATAATTATTCAAAAGATATAAATAAGTTTATGACATTGTCAATACTTTATGATTTATGAACAAAATAAGGCCAAAATCTGGAAAATGTCCACATGTAGAGCACTTGCCCCTACACTTAAGTAGTCGGAATTTTACCAAAAATGGCATGCGATTTTTTGTAAGGTCTATGGAGCCCTTTCCATACCCATATAGACCTGCGCTCTAAAACTCCTATGACAGTCAATTAAAAGCTGGAATTATTTTAAATTTGTACAAAAATTTCTGAATGTTTAAATTTAAGACTCCATAACATAAGTTAACAATTTAAAAAATTGCTGTTTATTCTGTATCACTAATAATTTGAGTTTTCAGCTGATATAAATACATATGACAGCTAGGAGTTCCATTTAACTAAGTACCTAGGTACCGTGTTTCGGCCAATGGTTAATTTACTCGGGCAATTTTGACGTTCATCAAACGATCATTCTACGAAAAGTAAATCTGCGTATCGATCAACTGACTACTCTGCGTACTTATACCTAATGAAATTCTGCCAAAGGTTCCTCTGCCAAAGCGTCTGCGAAACAAAAATTCTACTCGGGGAATCAATAGGGCACCCTATTAGGGTTGTGGGCATGCCCACCGTGCCCACAACGGTGGATCCGCGCCTGTTTGGAATAGTACCTACAATACGGTAAAAATACCACAAGACCATGATAACTTTCTCACTTTTCTCAGTATAACTGACAGTAAATTAAATTAGCCATCAACTTCATATATCTAAGTGCAATATGTACCTATATCGATTAGTACGACTGTCAATAAAATGTCAATCAATATTATACAGGTCGATTGTCCCATTGTGCGAGCACTTTCTCACTTTCGCTTTATATTTTGGATATTGATCGTGTCAGTTTTACTAATGGTGCCTAATATTCTCCAAGTTGTATTTGGTACCAATTGGTAATTTGAAAGCAAATGAATTGCGCGCATGCTTTCGCATAATATAAATATAAAATGAAGAAATATTTATACGTATTACAAAGTAACCAAATAAATCGCTCTTATTAAAAATTTGACGTGTGTTGTCATAGTTTGTTTATATTATAATAAACACGTTTTCCTAATAATTAAATGTCCGTGAACGTTCCCGGATGTTAGATAGGTACGTGATTTAACTGTAATATTTTTTTAATGGGTCCAGCAGATCGAGCGATGTTGTAACTAAACTATTTTTGATTAATGCCAAGGATTACATCACCTAGTTACTGTTTACCCTTGTTATTCTTAGGTTTATGAACAGTCAGCCGTAAACGCAGATTAGATTTTGTAAGAAACAGGAAACAGTCCATCTTCAAATAAAAATATAAACTTCATTTGATATTACTCGCAATGCCTCTTTATGCATTTATATAGGTATTAGCCCTTGGGATTATACACCGATTTACGTAGGTACGTCTTTATTTGTAAGTATTACAATTTTGACTTGAGAACATTGGTGAAACAAATGTCCACATTATTTTCAAAACAAGAACAAAACCAGAAATTTTGTTCGATTATATTAAGCAGGCCACCGACGAGCCTTCCAAATGGATGCCGTTACAATGGATTCATCCAAATGGACGGCATCCTAATATTAAACATTGTACGTTTTTGACATTCACGGACCGATTTTGGATTGCAGCCACGCTATTTGGACTGTTGGAAGGCTCGTCAGTGGCCACCTTTAGGTAGCTAACAACTCTTTCGGGAACAGAAGAGACGACTTTCTTTTTCTTCGTGTGCGAGCATGCTGCACAGAAAGTCATCATCACTAACAAATGAAGAACAGATTCAGAAAATTCGATCGTTTAACCGACCTAACCTGATTCGGTAGGGAGGATAAAACATTGTGGTTGAGATTTGAACGCCGAAAGTGAATTCCTATAAATGTGCAGAGACAGGCAACTGACTGAAGTACTTATACTGGGTACACAGACTGGGTAGGAGCTCGCAACTCTTGTGGCTGAAGTGTCTGGATAATTTTGGGGAATTTCATCAGCATATTAGCTTCTTCTGCTGATGGTTCTACTTGTCCAACAGTAGTTAAGCCATAATTTGCATAGGTAGGAATAAGTAATGTTATAAAAATTAGCAAGTTCAGCTTATTAGTACCTATCTTGTAAGAGTTTACACTCTCGGGTGTTGCAACCTAGATTTTATTTGTTTACTTCGCTAAGATCGTAACGATGTTACGCACGGTGTGCACGTTAGTTACGAAATAAGGTTATATTTATAATCTACGAAACGACACGAGGCATTAAAACTATCAGAAAAGTTAATAAAGGGCTTAGAACGTTTTACTTACGACATCAAAACTGCTTTCAAGAATATATGTCCTTAACATCAAAAGGTTTTCTTTTCATGTTATATGTATAAACATATTTCTTATGTGCAGTGATCGTTAATTTTCCAGCAATTTTGGTGCAGCATTGTTGGTTAAAAGCATCTGAATGCCATACTCTAGGTGGAATAGATAATTAGGGTTAATAACAGTAATATTAACCTTAACCAATCCTCTCCCTACAAAAAAAAATTGAAGAAAATCCTTTATTTTTACTATGCTGCACCAAAATTGCTGGAAAATTAACGATCACTGCTTATGTGGATTGGGTATTCATAAACATTAATAAGGCACTAACCATTAGCTGCAAGCAACTAATAGTTGATATAATAAACCTTTGTCACATTTTGAACAGACGGCCTCGTCCTCACACGTTAGGTGGGTAGTTAGGATTGATTTAGGTAGTTCGAAGGTCGTTTGTATTTAGGGTGGAAGGGCACGAACTACCCGCAATTAAGAACATTTCTACAGCTGTGGCGAATACTAAAACTTTTAGCCTAAAAGTTTAGATGCGCAGTGTAGGTTTGTTTAAATTAAATGGCACACACGTATTTAGAAATGTATAGAGACGCGTTTAGAGACGTTTAGAGATTTTTAGCTCGCATAGACCGGGCGCAAATGATTTGATAAACATGGACGTATACAGGGTGGAAAGGCACGACGATCCTTTCCGGAAATGGGAGATAGTTTAGCCTAAGCTCTATATTTTCTCCATAGAAACTATGTTAATATGGGCAACCGTTTCTAAATTATGACCTTTTAAACATCCACGCAAAAAACTACTTTGTTCTAACCCTAACAGGTGACAGGGTCAATGAACTTACTTGTAAACAATCAGTATTCGACAGGAAATTATGCTAATTTGTTGCCATCTAACCATTTTTAGGTCTGCTTACAGCACGGTAAGAATCATTGCAGGATTTTCGCTTTCTTAGTGGTTCCACTTGTTCAATACTTGAATGAAATAGTTATGTTATTCCTTAATATTAATAATACTAACCACAACATTGTTTACAACGACAGTTCAAATGGTGACATTGACAACCACTCAAAAGTACGCAATCGTCTTATAAATATCTCTGGTTTCCTTGACTGATAAAAAGGTTTTAGTTTCTTAACACGTTTCACAAAATTATTTTCGAATAATTGGAAACTATCTAAAATAATTAAAAATAACAAGTAGGTTGTGTTAGTTGCACCAAATGAACTTGCAAAAATGAAATACTAAGAATAAATCAAGAATAAATACTTCTTCAATACCAAACTAACAAACCTTCTTGCGTGGTAGGAAATAGACAAGACGTCTGATGTTTGAAATTAAATTTTCATTGAACTATACTTATTGAATGTCATATTCTTCAAATAAAAATGTTAGATGCTCGTGGCTATTTAAATTTGTGGGGCTGTGTAAAAGATATGGTGTACCAAACCAAACGGAATGTGAAACTGCGGACGAAATGAGACAAAGGCTAATTGGTGCTTTCTGCGGAGGATAAATGACGAAGAGCATACACTATATCGCATGTGCATCGACATACTCGGGTACGGGCTGCGGCGGCGTTGTAATACACGGAGGTACATTTGAACACCGTATGTGAAAAGAAGATAGTATTAAATATTGGAAAAAAGTAATTATCTAAGAAAGTAATAAAATTGTTTGTAATATTTTTGCATGCATTTGATTTATTTGACATTTATGCGTCATTCATACATCATTGCGATACTGTCAACGATCGGAAAAAAGTGTAAAGTCCCGAGCTTTCCCGACGGAGATCCTTAATCTAGCCGTCATGTGCACATGCTATAGGGTTATCACCACAGTTAAAAAGTAGTATTTTTGCAATTTTTATTTTTTACTCAATTAACGATTCTTACCATTACCAATAGTCTCTGTATCACTTAAACGACCTAATACTTCCGGGAAGGATCGTCGTGCCTTTCCACCCTGTATAATATCACGCCAAACTTAATAATTTGTTATTAATAAATCATAAAATAAATTAAATAAAGATTTATGATATCAAACATACCTATCAGTAAAACGGTTGGTAAACAAAACTATAACCGCTTAATAAGATAATGCTAATGAGCTAAACTCTTTTATTTATTATAACGACTATAATAATTAACATCTACATTCTACAACGTCAAATAAAATATTTATTTTTTAAATCTAATTTCGTTATGGGGATAAAGAGACTATCACGTCAATATTTTGCCGCATCTACATTTAATATGCATCTACGGTACCAACAGAACTAGAAAGTGCGCCCTTGAAAATTTTCAGCAACTTGTTAATTGCATAGAAAATGGGCGTTATTCCTTGCGATTACAGCCTCTATTGCCGAGAAGACAAATGCTAGTTTTGCGTGTTGAGAGTAAAGTATGTAAGTTGGTAATTAGTTTGTTTTCGATTCGTTTAATGTTGGAGAAATTATGTTGTTTTGGTCCTGTGTTTCAGTATGATTATATCAATTATATGTATTAATCTGTTTGTGGTAATTAACCGCGGTTTCCAACGTTGTTATAAGTTACAAACATTATCTACTTTCTTAATTACAAATGTGTATAGTTTTAACGTCCGACACTCCGAACTAGGTGTTATAACAGTAGGTACCTATGTGTTGTAGTAATTTTTATTTGTTACTTCGTTTTAATAGCTATATTTTATACAGCATAAATATATTAGCGATGTAAGTAATGTAATCCAGGAGTCATTGTAACTTGCTCCCAATAAAGTAGTTCCTCTTTATCAAGTTGCTTGTGCAGTCAGCATCTGATCTAGATAAGTAGTTAATTGACGATGTTTATAAGTACGGATAATTGGTACGAACTAATATTAAATAGGTATTTTCTGATAAGTACTAGGTACTTACATCGAACATTCTAATGAATAATTTAAATTTAAATGACCCAATAACGACGATTATCCTTAAAATAATTAAACTGTTTTCAGTGTAGGCATTTTACACAAAATATTTGTTATCACCATTTTCCTGTCGATAACTGTACCAAGTCCAAGGCCTACCCTTCGTTGCTACACAAAAATGGTTAAATGTAGGTATTTTAACTTAGTCTCACCTCCTGAAGTGACATATTGATACGATCACTTTGTGCTCTCCTGACACAGTTTCCTTATCACTCCGTTCAATGAACAGTAATCCATCATTTTTGTCACAATCACGGCCATTGAATATCAAATAAGTTACTTTATGCAAAAACTGACAAATAATGACTACACGTTAATCTACGCCAACGGCTCACTATGCACTGGCCATTAGCACTGAAGTTTACGTTGTATGCAGAATAAAAATCAAATTTGGAGCAAGAAGCTTCAAGGTTAGAATGCAGTTTAGTTTTATCGCGTAATCGAATTAACTATGGAATTATGCATACACCCACGGTGATGTCAACATGAACTTGGTGCACTGAAGTCACACGTGAAAGATAACCTTGGCGAAAATAGGCTGTTTACATTCCTAATTCTGAAAATTATGCACTTAACTAAAAGTTACCTACTTATATTAAATTAAAAGTTGCAATATTTTCGATTTTACTTTAAAATCAGAACTGTGTCCACGTAACAATACATGTTAATACAACGCGCTACTTTTAAATTATTTCGTTTTCGACGGGGGTTCTAACGGGTTCGTTATATTATTCGAGGTTTTTCGAGTTAGGTAGTTCGAGGTCGCATATCGCGCGACGCACGCTCGCGCGGCCCGACGTGTGCGGGGCGACTGGCGCCTTATCGCCTTATCAGTTGCGATTCGGTTATTTCATTGTGGTTAGTTCATTAAGGGTTTTATCGCGTTTTATGTCTTACTTGAAGGTTTCCGTGGCATTGGAAGGTGTGGAAATTAACTCATCATTTCTATCAATGTACCTAATGAGGTCAACATTGGATTTATAGAAAGTGTATCCATAGGTATGTGCCAATACTTTAATATTATACTCATAGCGAAATAATACATCGTAATCATAGTTATCGTTTACTTTATCACGTGGTTCTAATACTTCTAATAAAGTCAGATCGTTCCCAAAGCGAGATAAGTACCTATTCGTGGTCTCTGATGGCTTCAGATTATGTATGTATTGTGAAAACATTACCCTCCTTTCTTTACATTACATATTACCCTCGGATTCAACTAAGAGTGCACCCAAGACGTATCGGCTTCCAAAGGCGCACTTTATACCTTACATAGCAGCCATAGTAGGCGATGGTCCTTCGACCCGGATATTTAGCTATAACTTATTGATGGCTACGTAAACATATCTTCATATCAAACAAATTCGTAATTTAGGATTATAAACATTAAACGAACGTTAGGTATACCGTGAGAACAGGTCAACGGCTTCGTTTGTTTGAGCCGTTAGTTGTTATTACCATAACTTGACTAAACACGCTAAAATTAACAGTAGGTAGGTATGTACTTGTACCTGGTCTACATTTTTTTCCAAATAGTCTAGCATTTGAATACGTGGAAATGTAAAATTTAATATTAACTAAGTAGTTATGTTTAATAACGCTCCTGTCAATTGATAGGTACAATTTTTATTCTTTTGTAGGTCTAAACTTGCGTGACATTTACAGACAGGCACTTTTTTGTGTTTCTAAATAATTGTTGTGTGATTTCCTAGAAACAAACATAGGAACGTGAATTTCTAGCTCCTAGAAAACGAAACGCGGAACGTTGCGCAGATTTGTATCGAACAGACGCGCGTCATACCTACAGTATAACATTTCTAAAGTCCGCTCTACATATATGGAAACCCGGTACCTAATCCAGGCAGTTTTACCCAGCCCACGTGCCAGTTACTGGTAAGTGAAGACCGTCGACCGCCGCCCAGTAAGGCGCGCCAGACAATATGACTCACGCTTTTTTATTCACTTCGCGATGCATTCGCTAATTGATTGCGCGGTGAAAAAAGTGCGCACACTCGCAGGTGTGAAATACTCGTATACAGGTTCACTGTTTAATTTTTATATTGTGTAAAACTTTTTGAAGCCATTTTTTTTGGACATTTAACATTCCTAGAAGGAGTCATGTAGATTTATCTTCATTGTAAGAGTGATATTCGGCTATTAAGACGTTTAGGGCATTCTCGGATATTTTGAATAGCGTAGGCATAGCTGTAGGAATAGCATAGACTCAATATAAAAGTAAGTGGGTGTACACCTAGACAGGCTTTATACGTATTTAAAAAAAATATATACATGTTGTGCACAGTGCACAGACCAACCCCTATAGACCGAGCTTATAGGACGACTCGGTCACCGCCCGTATGGTGTATAGGTCAAATATAAGATTGTTCGCGCGCCGCTCCGATCAGTTGCGCCCATGGTTACGACCTGTTAGCAGTGTGCACGAGTCTAAGAAAATAAATCGTAAACTATTGAATTCATTGGGAAATCATGGGATATTGCAGCGTAAAATGGTGTGGCAAGTCATCTAAGACTTCTACTTACAAAACAGATGGAATAACATCCCACAGGAAAGCGAAATTCATTATTTCATTGGATAATGGTTCTTGTCCGCGGGGTTCATTTTATACTGGTCAGTAAGCAGAGGCGAAGTATGTCCGTCCCTTTTCGTCAACTTGAAAATGCAATGCGCTATCCCTTTCCCTTTCGACTAGTGATGTGACGATGATGGTTTTTCAGTTGCGGAAACTTCGTGCTTCGTCATACCGTATTGTACCATTTTAGACATAATATATAGGTAACATGTGTAAGTTTTTTTAGAATCCTCTAGGCCAGAGGAGCTGTTAGGCCGCATGTCACGAGATGGACCTGATGATGAACTTCAAAGAAGTTCGAGGGAACTCGGTGTTGGTTTGTGATAGACATATGTTGTATGGGTTATTTAGAATCCTCTAGGTGAGCAGTTAGGTCTCATGTCACGAGATGGACCTGATGATGAACTTCAAAGAAGTGCGAGGGAACTCGGTGTTGGTTTGTGATAGACATATGTTGTATGGGTTATTTAGAATCCTCTAGGTGAGCAGTTAGGTCTCATGTCACGAGATGGACCTGATGATGAACTCCAAAGAAGTGCGAGGGAACTCGGTGTTGGTTTGTGATAGACATATGTTGTATGGGTTTTTTAGAATCCTCTAGGTAAGCAGTTAGGTCTCATGTCACGAGATGGACCTGATGATGAACTTCAAAGAAGTGCGAGGGAACTCGGTGTTGGTTTGTGATAGACATATGTTGTATGGGTTTTTTAGAATCCTCTAGGTGAGCAGTTAGGTCTCATGTCACGAGATGGACCTGATGATGAACTTCAAAGAAGTGCGAGGGAACTCGGTGTTGGTTTGTGATAGACATATGTTGTATGGGTTTTTTAGAATCCTCTAGGTGAGCAGTTAGGTCTCATGTCACGAGATGGACCTGATGATGAACTTCAAAGAAGTTCGAGGGAACTCGGTGTTGGTTTGTGATAGACATGTTGTATGGGTTTTTTAGAATCCTCTAGGTGAGCAGTTAGGTCTCATGTCACGAGATGGACCTGATGATGAACTTCAAAGAAGTGCGAGAGAACTCGGAGTTGATTTGTAATAGGCATATGTTATTGGTCCATTTGAATATGTTTTCAATACAACCTTCTATGACCTTAATAAAATGGACAAAAGAAAATAATTGTATGAGATTTTGGCGACACTTTTTTCTCGTATCGAAAGAGATTGCGATTCTGAGTGGAAATAATATAAAAATTCAAGTTCTGGGTACTTTAAACAGAAATGCCCTAATATGTTAAGTAAAAAATTCAGGTACGTTGTTAAATTACTTAATGAAATATTAAATTAATCAATAAGTATAATTATTAAGTATAAGTAAGTTTACTCTAAGTATACTAAATTGGTAACAATTTTACCACAATAAATTTCGATGACACTGGTAGCAGTACCCACTACCAGTAATGAACATGTCCCATCCCTACATTTACACGTGTCAGCGCGCCAAGTTTAAAACGACCAATCGCAACGCCGTGAGCACCCCTCCCGCACCTCACAGTTTGGTGATTTGCGTCGGGAACAAAATGGCCAATATTAGGTTTCTAGAGGCGGTGTTCTGTGGCACAGTGACAACAATAAAGACATAAAACCCAGTTCCCCAACTCTGTACAATGAGTAGGAGTCCGGCTTACTAGTAGGGGTTTATTATTATGGTTATTTGTTTCGTTGAAATCTTTATTTACACGCAGCGCGCTGATGCCTGATTCAATAAGAGAAGCAAGAAACTACTTCTTTGTTGATTTTATTGTGTTGTCAGTATAAATACAAATACATTAACAAAATATTGAAAACAAACACATTAACGAAGTATTGAAATCAGCTAATTATAGATCGAAATAAAATGCAAAATAATGATATCCTGTATGTATATATACTTTTTATGACCATATAACATTTTTGCTTGCGATCAAAAATGTTGGTGCGTCACCATATTTTTTGCAGTCTACCGAAATGTTTGCACAATGCGCAGTTATCATTTACTTAGCGTTCCACAACGCCGTTATGTTCTGGCTTATTGACCGACGGCTTCAAACACACTTTTATGCCGATGTCTTTTTACGTCTAAGTTTGTGAGACTGTCTTGTTCAACACAACCCTAATCCTAACCGTTTCTTGTTTTGAGACCTTTGCCCTCTGTATACAATTTCAACACGGCTGGCTAACACTACTGCGAAACTTAGAAAAGGGCCAAGTTGGGCCTAACTAGCTATATTAGGGTTCATATTGAATAAAAACCATAAGGTTTGTTTTAGGTTGGCTAGCTGTCATTAAAAGCTATGAGGAGTTCATTCTTTTGTGTCATCAAATCTACTACGAAACTGAGGTTTTATCCACATAAATAGGCCACCTACCTTACTGTTTGATTTTAAATGACAGAATACTGAACGTTTGACCAAGCGCACTTACATACACAAAAGATTATCATTTTGGACATTTGACTTCAGGTAAGCAATTATAAGCTGTATTTAAATTCTTCCTATATCAAAATTATCTGCTTAGCTCCTGCTACTACTAATTGCAAGCTAGAAAACATACATAAGTAAGTTGAAAAAAAAGGATAATGAATAGCATCTCCAGCCCTACCACTTAACTAAGACGGTTGGTTTCCTAATTGAAGGAAACTTTATTTTATTACTAAGTCTAGTTTAAGACCTACACTGAGCAGTCGCACTCAGACAAACCTTTATTTCACCTTACTGAGAATACTGAGTCAATGACACTATGTATTTAACTCCTCGCCAACCGTCTGAGTGAAGCGAAGAAACTGCTAGAAGTAAACTAACCTGGGCGATGGTGGGTGCTTCTGCGGGTCGCAGCGCGTGCAGCTGACCCTCTTGTTGCTCAGCGAAGGCCCGCACGGCGGCAGCGGCATCGCGGTACCGCTTCCATAGCTCGACCGCTTTGTGGTATCTGTAACAAAGTAAAAATTGTCTTACTGATGTAGGAATAAGCCTATCTAAAATTTAAGCTTTAGAATTCTCAAAATTACATTAAGTATTTAGTTAGTCTACCTGTTTTAGGAAAATGTTATAGCACGTATAAAATTTATTTTAACATGCGATTACATTTTCTCCTAATAAGAAGAATTTCACTGAAAGTAGGACCATAAACCTTTTTTTAACAAATAGTTCCATTTAACCTTGGAGGCTATTCATAAATTACGTCACATCGGATGATTTTATTGGTCATAAATCGTCGAAGATTAGATGACTTAATTTATCAACAGCCCCTTGTTAGTAAAAAAAAGGTTTAAATTTCAGCACGTTCTTAGGATTTAACTGGTTGACTAATGATTATATACTGACTTGTCACACAGCTGCGTCAGGTTCCTGCACGTGTGCTCGTAAGCGGCGGCGGCGTCATCCAGTTCGCGCTGCATCTTGGCGGCGACGGCGGGCTCGGTGGTGGACGCCAGCGGCGCCGCCGATGTTCGCAGCTCGCCCACCAGCTCGCCCGAGCGACGAGACAACGACTCGCTTAGCGTCTGGTGAGAAAAAAACTCTTGTAACATTTACTTTAAACACAGTCTTCAGATGGAAATAATATAAAATTTTGATATTTTCATTTTGAAAATAGGCAGAAAGGCGGCAATCATGACCTCTGATAACGCTTGATCACTGTTTTGGCAATATGGCCATTATTGGCAACTACTTTATGTTGCACGGCAATGAGTCACTGGGGAAGTTGCGCTAGTCTATACCGGGGGTCTTTTTATGAATGCTGGTAACTTGCAATACCTGCGGAAGTCTAATAAGAGGTCCCTGTTTTTATTTTTACTGCAAGTTTCACGTAACAGGCCTCAGTTTGTTAACAAAGCAGTTTTCTTAACATATTAACTTCCCGCGACTTGCTGGCGACAAGAGACGGGATTTTCGTTCGCGACACAAAGCGGAAGAAACGCGTTATCGGCTACAACCGTAGCGTGTAGCTCGCGCTGGCAGTGAATGCGTTAAATAACAAAAAGTCACCTCTAATTTCTCTGTAGCCTTGAGCAGACGATCGTAGTCCACCTGCCCCTGCACGGTGAGCAGCTCGGCCATGTAGTCGGCCTCGCGGACCGCGCCCTGCACCAGCTCCAGCTGCCGCTCGAACCGCCGCCACAGCTGAACTTTGGCCCGCAGTCGCGCGCTCAGCTCGCTCGCTTCAGTTTCTAGTTGCGAGTGGCTCTCCTATATAGGCGATAGAGAAATTTATTTTAGAACTGTAAGAGATGTTGTAGCTGTAGATCGTGTCATATTAAATTATAATGAAAGAAGTCACTAAGAAATTGTAGACCCAAGGGTCTTGTCTTACAAGTTGGCTATGGGAACTAGATAGTTCAAAGTTTTGAAGCTCACCTGAAGTCCTGTGATGTCTCTTTCCAAATCCGTAAGCGAAACGGACACTCGAAGACATGTCGGCAAGGTATGTAGCGCCTGATTGAGCGCTCTTATGTCTCTCCATTGCGCCGAGAGATCGTCTAGAAGTCTGTCGCACGTCTCGGATGCTCGTTCCACCACGTCGCTGCCGAGTCGTTCCGCGGCCGCGCACTCCTCGAGAGTGAGGCGTCCACGACGTTGATTCTTCTGACAACGAGTTATTCCGGCTTGAACCTGCACCATCTTCTCTTTCAAGAGCATGCTGCGCTCCAGCTCCTCGGCAATCTGGTCATCTAAGTTGCGCGACTGGGACAACAGGGCCCCCAAGCGATCAGACTCCGCAGTAGGTAGCAAGCTTAGCCTACTGAGCTCGTTCTGTATTCTGTCAACGCGGCCAGTCATCACTTGAAGTCTCTCGATGTAAAGATTTAATTCGTCTTCGCTTCTTATTACTGTCTTCAAGCTATCAAGCGACGCACGTAGTTCTCGAATTTCATCTTCCAAGATATTGAGTTTCTCGCCAGTGGACACGTCACGGTCGGAAATACTTTGAATGGCAGAAGAATGTAAGCTATCAATTTTGACGGCAATTTCCCGCCATTCGTCTTCTATTTTTGAAAAGAATTGACGCTGAACCATTTCATCAGATATTGGCAAAATTTCTAATGCTTTTTCAAATTGGACACCGGATTCATTTTTAAGATTGTTATGAACTTCGTGTTGGGCCTTGAGTTCCCAAAACCGACGCAAGTTTCCGGTTGTTGTAATATTTTCAGGAGTAATGTGTTCAAGCTCCATGTTAGCGATCTTCATCCAGTTCTCTATTCTTTCTACAATGAAGTCATAAGTAATCCAGTTTTCTTTAAAGGCCGTCAGACGAATGAGTCGAGAATCCACATCTTCCTGTAGCTTAAGCAGAGTATCAAGGGCTATAGAACATTCAGTTTCTAACCCGGAACAAACAATGAGGTTTTGCAGTCCGTCAGTGACCGACAATAGGCGTAGGATCTTTGCATGATGATGTGATACATCCAAGCTGACGGATTGGTATAAGTTGATATATTGCTCATGGTCGATAGATGTGACATTAGTGAGGTCAGGTATCCTCTGGTGTGCTACCCTCAGCCACTGTTGTTCTTCTCTCATGCCTTGTTCTAATGTGGTCCATCGAGATGCTGCCAAAGTCATCTGTTGAGCGCGACCTGCTGCTCTGTCAATAATTACTGTAGCACGATCGTGTAGCGAATTGTGTAAAGATGAATACTTGGATCTTGTTTCACCATCCAAATTATCTTCTAAAGATTCAAGGATGGCTCTGCAGTGGCTCAGATTGACGAAGAACTTTCTATGTTTTTGGATTTCTTCATGTAAGTGGTCTAAATCAGATACAATTATTTTTCCGTCTAGCAGCGCTTCTGCTACATCGGTTATTTGTCCAAAATCTTGTAATGTTTGTTCATATTCCTCGGCTAATGCTGACAACTGAAGTAAACGATCCCTTTCGGTATTTATCGAATTTTCCACCTGCTTAGTATCATCATCGCAAGCGTACAAAGTAGTTGGACATTCCCGCTTTATGTTGTTTTCTACTAAAATTCGATACCGGCGGAACATTTTAGTGACTGAATCAGAATTACTGACATTTTCGTTCTCTAGTTTATCCAATTTGTCTAATTTTTGTTGTGTTGGAATATCTGACAGAATGATATCATCAAGCTTAGATTTTACCTTGTTGACAGACTGGTACAGTTTGTCAGTATCGTCCAAGAGCTTCACCCAGTCTTTTTCAACTTCTTTTACCGTGGTCGAGCTTTGACGATTAAGATCATTGACCGCATCTGCTTGCCGAGTTAGCATTTCAATAAGAGTTACGATTTCTTCATTTACTTCGGTAATTTCAATTATTTCTTTTAGACTTTGAATGTACCCTTGTAAGGATGTTAATCGTTGCGCTTCATTAACGGATTCTCCATAAGCAATAGTTTCGGTTTGAATTTTGTATTGGATTTCTTCCAACCACATGGATATAGTTTCTATGATGACTACAATGCTCCTCTCAACCCTTGTCGCATCATTAGTACCAATTGCATTCTTAAGATTTTGAAGTTCTTTGTTGACAACAGAATCATATGATTTCTCTACAGACTGATCCAGAACAACAATAGCCATTGAATCGTCAGGCACTTTCCTTGGAGACTCGGTCAGGGATTGCGTTCTTTTCTCTAAGGCGTCAAACAGTCTTGCTTTCTCAGGTTTTCGAGAGAAGTGGACCGATTTAGTGGGAGAGGGAGATTTAGACTTCGATCGCTGGACGACGTCAGAATAAGTTAATTTGTGTTGGTTACTAAGCTCCTGGCGGTCTGGTGATACAGGGCTAGCTAACTGAGAAATACCCTCATCTATTGATGACGTGTCTTTACTTGTGTAGTCTTCGCTTGTAGGCGTTACAGACATAAGTAATTCTGTCGTTATAGGATCGGAGAGGCTTTCTGGTGTCTGAGCTACTGGTGATTCCATCTTTCGCTTATTTTTCCTCTTCTTTGGTTTTTGTCTGTCCCCGAGAATAGACTGTGGAGCTTCCAGTTGTCGTTCGTTGTCAATGAAGTCACTGGTCGCTTCTGGAATTGTTATTTGTGCTCGTAAGTGTATTTCATAAGGTTCTTCAGTCGATGTCGATATTGAATCTTCCGAATAAACTCTTGGAGATGTCTGTTGAGTACTATCAATAGTCAGTGCTTGTATTTCCGTTAGTTCTAAATCGACTGGCCTAGTTGTTGGAACTTCAACAATTGTTTCTCTAGGAGTCGTCTGTTGAGTGCTATCGACTGAAGTAACTTCTTTCTCTAATGGTAATTCAGGAATTATTTCAGGTTCTTTTTCTGCTGTGGTTGTAATTACAGGTTCTTCTAGCGATCTCGGCGACGTTTGTTGACTTACATCAAAAACTTCTGGTTTAGGAGGTGTTGGTGATGATACTTCAGCCGTTTCGACTTTTCTTTCAGGTTCAACATAATCTGATTGAGTAGATATGCTAACCACAGGTAAATCGGACGTCTGTATACTCATTTCAACAACTTCTTTTTCCAGTACTGGCGTTGTGCATGTTTCCTGGTCGATAATATCTTGTATAGTTTGGATATCAGTTTCAACTGTTTCGATGGAAATTCCGGTACCTTTTTCATCATTTTGTACTGCCGGCAAGGGAGATGTTTGAATTTCTTTGGATTCTGTTACTATTTCTGCTGTTTCGGATTTCACTGCCGTGTCCTCAATAGGTGATGAAGTTTGAGAAAACTTTTCTTCCGGAGTAACTATATCGTGTGCAATCACTTGAGTTGTCGCTTCAATCTGCTCCATCTTTTGTGGCGTTTCCGTTCTACTAGTTTGAATTTCAGTGTCGACGACAGGTACTTTTTCTGCTACTGTTATGATATCTTCAATTGTCTGAGTGTCCATGTCTTTTTCATCCCGAGGAGTAGTTTGTACTACAGTTTCGATGACAGGTGTAGGAGATGTCTGTAGCTCAATGGCCACTGTTTCCGGTTTTAGCTGTTCTTTGTCATCTTTAATTGATTCAGATAATTCCGGAGATGTTTGGACGGAGTACTCTTGCGTTGGAATTTCTTCAACCACAGGAACTGGGAAAGTCACAGTAGTCGTAACTTCCTTGTGTAAAGATTCTGGGCTACTTTGAACGCATTCCTCAATTATCTTAACCGTGCTTATGTCAGAAGTCTCACTCATTGTATGGTATGATTCATCTTTAGGAGACTCTATATTCTCGCTGCCTATTTTTGGACTTTCTGGCTTATGCTCCAATTTTTGAGCGGTTTCAGATTCTTCTACCTCTTCTGGATCAGTAGGTGTCTTTTTCTTTCCCTTCTTTTTCTTTCCTTTCTTTTCTTGTGTGGGCTCTGTGATTTCAACTGGACTTGACAATGATGTGTCATCAGACTCTGCCGTGGTTTCTTTAGGGTAAGTTGTTTCTTCACTAACGCCATGGGCCTTGCGTTTCTTTTGCCTCTTTTTAGGTACTGGTGTTGGTCCCTGAGATATTTCTTCTGCCTCGTAACCCTTCTCTTCAGCAGCCCTTTCAGATTCAACGAATGAATCTGGTTCTAATGATTCTACTTTAGGCTCTAGGATATCTTCGGTAGGTTTGGGTGAATCTAAAGCCGGCGAAGTTGGTAACTCGATGTAATGACTGAGAGATGAGCTGTCAGTATCAATAATACTCTTATCTTCAGGCATCTCTATGGGCAACTCTGATTTGGTAGATTCCTCTAAGCTTGCGTTAGGCGTCGGTTTGTGTTTCTTTTTCTTTTTACTTTTTCTGTGATCTTTAGTATCTGGTGTTCCACTTGATGTTTGATCTGTTTCCTCAATTTTAATTTGGGCACTAATTTCTGGGGTCTTCTGTTCTTTGATAGGGTCATTGGATACAGGAACAGGTGTTGGTTCTTGTATGACGTCATCTTTAAGTTTTTCATCCACTGAGACCGTTTGAGAATGATCTTCTACTATCTTTACTGCACTCGGTAAATTTACATCAATATCTTTTTTGACAATTGTTGATTGTGTGGCTTCAAAATTTTCAACTTTCATGTCAAGATGTACTTTAGGCTCGTCTGTTTTTACGACATCGGTTTTGGAAATTGACATTGTTATATCAACAGTTTGTAAAGGTTTCGATTGAACATCAAGGTTTGGTCTTTGTCTCAAATGAGAATCTGCACGTTCTGCTTCAAGGAGTAGATTAATGTCATATTTTGACCCAGAGTCTTTGTGTTGGATAGCATATGATTTAACATCCGCATCTTTAGAGGCATCTGGTGTTCCACTTGATGTTTGATCTGTTTCCTCAATTTTAATTTGGGCACTAATTTCTGGGGTTTTTTGTTCTTTGATAGGGTCATTGGATACAGGAACAGGTGTTGATTCTTGTATGACGTCATGTTTTACTTTTTCATCCACTGAGACCGTTTGAGGATGATCTTCTATTAGCTTGACTTCAGTCGGTAAATTGACATCAATATCTTTTTTGAGAATTGTTGATTGTGTGGTTTCAAAATTAGGCTCGTCTGTTTTTACGACATCGGTTCCAATTGATGTTTGATCTGTTTCCTCAATTTTAATTTGGGCACAAATTTCTGGGGTCTTCTGTTCTTTGATAGGGTCATTGGATACAGGAACAGGTGTTGGTTCTTGTATGATGTCATCTTTAAGTTTTTCATCCACTGAGACCGTTTGAAAATGATCTTCTACTATCTTTACTTCACTCGGTAAATTTACATCAATATCTTTTTTGACAATTGTTGATTGTGTGGTTTCAAAATTTTCAACTTTCATGTCAAGATGTACTTTAGGCTCGTCTGTTTTTACGACATCGGTTTTGGATATCGACATTGTTATATCAACAGTTTGTAAAGGTTTCGTTTGAACAACAAGGTTTGGTTTTTGTCTCAAATGAGAATCTGCACGTTCTGCTTCAAGGAGTAGATTAATATCATATTTTGACCCAGAGTCTTTGTGTTGGACAGTAGATGATTTAACATCCGCATCTTTTTGATCTGGTTGAACATCAGAAACTTTTAGAGTCAAATTATTACTTTCAATTTCATCCACCGTTGGCTGAATGGCAGATTGAATAGGTTTTTCGTGTGGTATGTTGTCTACAGATATTTTCTCAGCGGACAAGTCTTTATTTTTTGCCTTCTCTCCACGCTTTTTAGGTACTTGTCCTTCCAAGCTTATAATATTCTTAGTTACATCAACAATATCGTTAGGTGACTTTGTGCTAATGTCTGTTTCAGCTTTTGGTTGTTTTTCCGTTAATGTCGGTTTTTCTACTTCTTCCACTTTGTGAGTGTCTTGCGATTTAGGAGTATCTACAATTGTGATGTCTAATTTTATTGATTCAGACACATTACCTTCTACCGAATCAATGTCTACTGTACGAGAACTTTTTACTTCAGTGACTTCGAGGGCATGCAACTTTTCTTTTTCCTTATCTACAGGAGTAGAATTTATTACATCACCTTTTAGTGCTAACTGATTAGGCGATACGGATTCAGTAGTTTCTCTTACGGTATAACTAGTAGTAGCAGTATCTGGTTTTGATAGTTTGATTTCATTAAGTTTCAGAGAGTAAGGTTCACTTGGCAAATGAATTTCTAAAGTATGAGACGGTTCTAATTTCTGGGGTGAATCAGTATCATTAGAGACGCTTGGTGTTTCAGATGTAACGGTAGTTCTTTTTTCAGTATCTTGTTTTGTCTCTGGGTGTAAAGCGTGCGCTCTTTCGTTTGAAATGAAGTCTAGAGTGACACCTAGGTTAGAGTCGATGTTTGTAGTTGGAATAGTTTCGGATTTTTGTTCTTGAGTAGTTATTTCTTTATCTGATACTTGAATATTTCTATCAACTTCGGTATTAGGCTTAATTTGATGTGTTTTCGGCAATTGAATGCCCCTTTCATCAATTGCAGAAATATCAACTGTCAATTGATTTTGTTCGTCTACAGAAGACCCAGCAATTTCCGTTTCAGTAATTTGCCTCGCAGAAGTCAAATCTGTGACGATTGGAGTAGATTGCAATGATTTTTCCAGTTCAACTGCATCCCACTTTGTTCCTTGATCTTTAGTTGTGTCTTCAGGCTCTGACTTTTCAGTCAATTTGTCAACAAACGTCACTCGCTTGCTTGGGGACGCTGATTTCGATTTCCTAGCAGGACTTGGCAGAGGGCTGGATGATTCCTTTGTGGTTTCTTTTTCAGAAGCTTCATTAGATTTATCAACGATTGCTTCGATGCCTCCTACCTTCTTTACTGGGTCCTCCAAATTGACATGATCTTTATCTATTCCTTCAGTTGAATCAACTTCTTTAGTTCCAGGTTGCGAGCACTGTATGTTTAGATCACTAGTTGTTAAATTCTTTGTCACGTCTACAACCAACGAATGTAATTCTGTAGTTGAGGGTATAGGTAATTCTTGCGTATTTTTGTCAATCCTACCTTCAGGAACAATCGATGGCTGTTTATCGATACTAACATCGATTTCAGTGCTAACAGTTGTTTCCGGAATAAATTCATCATCAGGTTCTTCAACAATCTGTTCTGTGATATGTTCTTTCCCATCTATGATCTGTACCTGTCGTATTATTTTAATACGTTTTGTCTTGACCCCTTGTTCTTGAATTGTATGAGTAGACACCGTAGGTTCCTCTTCAATGATCTCAACGTCATCAGGTTCGTCAATGATTTCTTCAGTGACGTGCTCCTTGCCGTCAATTATTTGTATATGTTTTATAATACGTCTTCGAATCCTAGTTATTTTTCTTGTTACTTTTTGAACAGTCGTAGCAATGTTTGATGACGCCGTCTGTAACGTTGATTGCTGATAACCTTCGCTTATAAACGTGGACCTAGGATCTTGTGGTTCTTGAATGTAATAGGATTCTTGAATTTCTCCTACTTCAGGTATATTTTCTCGCGCTTGAGAAACTATTACTGACTCCACAGGGGATGTTTCTCTTATTTGTGACTGTTTGGTAGTTGTAATAGACTCTGCATATTGTGAATGACGCTGACTTTCCATTTGGATGAAGTCTTTTGACAACGCACTTACGTCTTTATCTGATCTGTCGACCTTAAGAGGTTTATCATCATCAAGTGATTTGTCTTTCGGTTGATGTTTAAGTGTACGATCATCTGGTTTTGCTTTACTGATTTCACTTACACGCGTAGCGTGGGTTCCGTCTGGTTCTTGGGTGTGATAGGTTTCTTGGTTTTGTGTCTCTTCAGGAACGATTTCATAAGTTTCGGATATAGTAACTGTCTGTACAGGAGATAATTCTCTTGAATGTTTGGTAATTGTGCTTGACTCAGTGTACTGTGAATGGGATTGACTTTCCATTTGAATAAAGTCGCTGGACCGTTCACGTATATCTTTTCTTTGTTTTGTTTCACCTTTTAGAGGTTTCTTGTCATCATCTGGTTTGTCTTTGGGTTGATCGTCGGGTTTATCTTCAGATTTAGGTTTTGTTTCTCCTTGGTCTCCTGGGTCTTTGTTCATATCCGGTCTTTTGTCATCTTTATGATCATCACCAGCGTCATCAATTTCCTCAAACTGCACACCACCTTGATCTTTGACGCTTATCGAAACTCTTGGTATTTGCTCTTCATACACTTCAACATCATCAGGCTCCTCTATCACTTCCTCCGTTACATGTTCTTTGCCGTCTATGATTACTACTCTGCGTATTATACGTCGTTTCGTTTTTACTATTCGTTTTGTAACTTTTTGTACGACAGCAGTAACGCTAGAGGACGAGGTTTGGATATGTTGTTGGCCTTCGGTTTCGGCCAACTGTAAGATTTCTTCAGGGTTTAGGCCTTCTTCTAATTTTACAACAACTCCAGGCCTTGAGGAAAATTCTTGGATGGTTACTTCACCTCCAGGTAATCCTGATACAACTTGACCACCATAGGTTTGGTATTCAACTCTTTGAACGCCACCATCTCCTAGCATTGTCGAACTAGATCCTTTATCTTCTTTCAAAGTTATTTGTGAAAATGATTGCTCTTGGGTACCATCTGAGATCATTTGTGTGGTTTGACGGCGACTGTGAACCAATTGTTGGCGAGTTACTAAAGTCTTTCTCACTTTTTTCACAATAATTCTCTTAGTACCATCTGCGTCAACAACTACCTCAGTCGTCGTTTCGTCAGGTTCGACCATGACAGTTTCAAATGACTGAGGTAAGCTGTGTGTTATATTTAGATGTGAATCTTTACCTTGACTATCATCTTTGTAATTAGCGTCAACAAGCAATGATTGCTCATCAATTTGCTGGTTTCTAGCAACAGGGCGAGTAGCGATTTCAAATATTTCATGGCCACCAGTAATAGTTTGCCTTACTTGAATATTCTCTAGGATTTCTCTATTCTCTGAGACTGGCTCACTTGTTTGGATTTCAACGTCCATTGGTGGGGCACAGGTAATGGAAGCATCCTGTGTCGTTTTCTTTTCTGGCTCACACATGATGGATTTATCTGTAACAGGCGGGGATTCCGATCTGAGACTTTGCCCTGTTTGGGTCTCAATCGTGTAAGTTGGTTTTTCTTCTGTTACAACGACTTTGTCTTTCTCTCCTTTTTTAGTAGACATCTTTTTACTTGATTTTTTCTCACTAGATTTCTTTTCACTAGACTTCTCACTTGGGACCTCACTCACTTCTTGTTTAACAATTTCGCTTTCTCTAGGAGAAACAATTTCTTCAGGCATAGATGTAGAGTCGATCGTTCTATCCGTTTGAGATATATCCTCTTCTACCACCTCAGCCACAGATCTCATCTGTAGTAATACCTGTCTTAACCGTTCTATCTCTACAATGACTAGATTCTTCGTTTCCACTAACGATTGTTGCGTAGATTTAAGCTTTTCATTCACTGATTGACTAGATTTATCAAGACCAATTATAGTAATAGACTTTAATATAACTTCGTACTCTTCATATTCCCTAATGTATTTTTCATAGATTTCAATATATTTTATAATATCTTCTTCGGTTAAAATTTCGGACTGCTTAGTAGACTTCTTCAGTTCATGGTCTATGCTTTCAAGCCATTTGTCCAGTTGAGCTATCTTTACTTTCTGGTCTTCCATTTCCTTGGCTTGACGGGCCACCTCTACTTTAGCGTCCTGAAAGTGGCCAATAAAGATTTAGAATATTATGAAAATATTTGATAGGTTATTTAAATGAGATAATATTGAATTCAAATAAAACTGCAAATAGTGCAATTGTTTAAAAAAAAGTTAATAAAACTGTTATATGTCACTAATTATCCAACCCATAAATTATATTAAAAAAAAGAATATCATGTGAAGTGCGTATCGGACTACTCATATCAGACCGCTCATCCTAGCGGGGCTTAAGTATTTTTTAGAAGGATACGGACGTTCAGCGGTTCTATAGTTTTTCGGGCGATTATTTGAAAAAGCAGCAATAAAGTTAAGGTAGCTGAATAAAAATATTGGATCACATGTATGAATGGGATAGCACCCTTAATCAACTTTTAATAATGAATAAACTATGGTGTGAGATACAAAAAAAAAACTATATTTAAAATTTCACTAACAAATTTAAATTTATATTGGCTTTATGGTCGTAATTATTAATTATATCATTAATAGTATAAGCTTGCTGCAAAATTGTATTGACAAATATGAATGAAATTCATTCACTAACTGGATATGCATTTTTGCGGCCGGGAGTGCATTGTTGAACTACTTATGTGATAAAAATAACAAATAAATAAATACTTAAGGTAAAAGCACCAATGATCGACGCTGCACCAATGTTCGACATGGCACTTATGTCAAAGTAATAATATAGTTTAAGTTTGAACAACGATTTTTTTTCTTTATTCAAAATTAATTCCTGTCACTTACCTAAAGTACTTATGTCGAACACCGGCTAAAAGTGTCGATCATTGGTGGTTTTCCCTCAATGACCAGTTAGGTACTAAAACTATACAACACGCGCAAACGAAAAAGGAAAGCTCTATTTACCTTTCTTACCTCGATGATATCAAGTCCTTGCCTCGCCTGAAGCAGCAATTTGGATATCCTGGCCCTGATGACCACCACTTCACGGCTCAGGCTTTGGATCTCAGCCTCTTGTCGATACTCCATCATTTTACTCTCCAGAAGTTCCGCGGCCTCATCACAGTTGCTGAGAACGGAAATGCCCTCCTGAAACATATAAGTTGAAAATTTAATAAAAAAGCAAGGTTAAAATTGGGTGTCAATCAACGAGATACTATGAGATTTTCCCAGTAGAAGTACAAACAATATTCGCCTGCTCGCATAGATCAGCTCTTAAGTTTGTTCATGGCTTAACAATAAGTAAAGGTACTATTTTAAAGTGTGATATTATGTTATGAGGAAATATCTAAATATAAACATGACATAATCCTCCTTATACTTAGTACTGCGAATGGCATCACCATGCTGAATTCTTAGGAATACTGTGAATGTATACATCTTCCACACTGCTGACAAATTCATAAACCATAAATAGTGTAAACTTGCCACTGGCCGCGACTTCGCCTGCGTGGGACAATGATAATGATGATGATTACTTATTAAAAATCGGGCAAGTGCGAGTCGGACTCGCGCACGAAGGGTTCCGTACCATATAAAAAAAAACAAAAAAAAAAGCAAAAAAAAACGGTCACCCATCCAAGTACTGACCACTCCCGACGTTGCTTAACTTTGGTCAAAAATCACGTTTGTTGTATGGGAGCCCCATTTAAATCTTTATTTTATTCTGTTTTTAGTATTTGTTGTTATAGCGGCAACAGAAATACATCATCTGTGAAAATTTCAACTGTCTAGCTATCACGGTTCGTGAGATACAGCCTGGTGACAGACGGACGGACGGACGGACGGACAGCGAAGTCTTAGTAATAGGGTCCCGTTTTACCCTTTGGGTACGGAACCCTAAAAATTATCCCATGCCTTCCTCGGGCCGCATACTATCTCATTCATCTAAATCAGTTCAGCGGTTTAAGCGTAGAGAGGTAATAGATACCTAGACAGACAAAGTTACTTTCGCATTTACAATAAATATATTATATTAATATTTATAATATTATAAAATATAGGGATGGTCAGTTAAGAGTGATGCTATTAGTATGCTAGTTTAAACTTTAAATGTGAAATATGCTAGTTTCGATTCGCTACGGTTCTTTATTTATATATTTTTTTTAATGTATATCGTTTGAAAGATCTTTTTAAATTTTAATACATTCACAGTGGGTTTACTAAGTTTCATTAGGTACCTACCTACTTCAGCTTAGTATTATTAGTTAACATATATAAACAAGCGGTGTCGTAATCCCTCAAATTTATATTTAAAGTGTTCTACATTCCATCATTGTTTGTTTATAAATATACACGGTACAACTTTAGATGTTTCCTTCAAAACGGACGGATATATCTAGCTATAAAGTTGATTTTACAGCCTCTTGGTTGAAGGGAACATTGCCGGTATAAAACCGAATTGTTTTAAGCTTTTATAGTGGCGTTTAAACTATGTTTATTAGATTGTGGCAATAAATCACTAAAACTACTCATTTTAAACGTACCGACGTGAAAACTGTCCTCCGTAACAAATAAAACACTATTCCTGTTCTAAGGTCACTGTACTTACATTTTTTTGTGTATCCACATTTTTTTAGAAATAGACATATATTATACTTATTTTATTATTACTTACTATTGTAAATTACCTTTATCGAATAGTATCCAATTAGGCTTCTTATTCACTAAACTTTACACTCACGCTCTAAATAAAAATATTAATATACAAATTCGAATTTCCCGCGTTCGTACTTCGTTGTCGGTTCGAAGTGCCTCACGACCCGAGAAACACTGCCCTACTGAATGATGCCAAACGCAACTATTTATTATTAACCTATGTCGTAATAGATACCTTTATGACATCACCACTAAACAGTGTAAATGCAGTCATGGCCAAGAACAAACAAAATATCAGTAAGTAATTGCCTATAATTTATTATGCGGAGTCTGATCGATCGATTTGTGTTTATTCTAGTTTTGTTTACTCTGGGTAACAATAATTATCTATCATGTAGCTTTCGGCAGCAGGGCTATTACCGCGAAAATCAATGTTCGTAAATTTCGAGCAACTAACTCTGTTTCTATTACGCCTTTATTGGAGTAAAAGAGAAAGATGCCCGAAATCTGCGTACTTCGTTGTTCGCGGTGGGCCCTCAGTATTGTCTTCAAATTTATTCTTGGGGTGTTTCAATAATCTTTGAGATTAGGCTAGTTTGCAAAATGTAAATCTTGGGTACAGTCAGCAGAAAAATATACGCAACTAATGCAATCGAAAACATCTTGATTCTCACTTGAATCTAAGTACTTACATTTGAGCCAATGTCAAGAAATCTTTCATAATATTTGGAATGTAAATAGATTCTTGCAATTGAATGAAGAATAAAATCACATAATTTGACGTAGTTACCAGCTGTTAAATGATGAGCATATAGTTTTAGTTCGATAACGTAATATAGGTAAAAATACAAAATACCTACGTACATTATGTACCTAATTAGGTATTGCATTTTTATTTTAGAGCTATAGTAATGAAGCAAGAAAAAGTTTGTACCCTTACCATGAGTGTTCTACGTCTACGGCCGTATTCGCTAGCGACCGCGTAAACTCACTCCCAGTGCAATCTCGTTTGCAGCAAAATTACGGTATGAGCGAGGCGCACTGAGAGCGACCTAACGCAGTCGTTGTCGTTTACGGCCGCGGTAATGTCATGGTACATTGACATATATTAAGAACATATGACATATATTAAATATATTAAGAACGGGTCACTCACGTATTTATATATATGTATATGTCTGTGTCTCACGGAAGTTTTGTTAATTTTTATTAATTTACTATATAGTCAGCTACAAATCATGTATTCAGCTGACACCTTTTAAAGTATCTTGACATCGACTGTATTGCATTATTAATGACGACCCACGCAGCCGAAATATTTAAGTGCCTTAATGCCGTAAATATGTTGCAAATGACTGTACACACAGCTGCAAACTGTACACAAGTACATGACCACTTTATAAAATAAAAAAACTGTATTTACATAATGTGTTCATACAATTTCGCAGCTCGCTGTACATCCTGTACAACTTTCTAGTAGAATCAGACCGGATTGACATAATAGTTGATTTAAAAAAAGTACAAAAACACCCCAAGTAATAACTTGTCAGTGGGATAGACAGTTAATTCTAAATAAAATGACATATTTACAATGAAACTTACCCTCAGACCTTCCTCCATGGCTCCGAGACTTTCATCGGGCAGATCCGAGAGGCGGGCTTGTACATTCTTTACTTCTTCTAGTAGACTTTCTATATCATTAGACAAGTCATCCTGAGAACACACACTGTTATTAGATACTATTTTACTGATTACTGAAGTCGAATCTAAAGATATCTTGGTAGGTAATTGATGTATTCTTAAATAACATCGTTACAAATAATAGAGTGGTTTCTTCGAGGTTCTAGATTTAATTTACTATTTAAAAAAACTATATTTCGAGGAAAGACTAAAACCAGATGACATCTTTAAACTCCACTTCGTTTCAAGCTAATAAATGCAGGAAAAAACAAAACAGACGAGCAGGTCATATGCATGGGCAAAGTTAGGTACGGACAACATCAAAACTCAAGATATATTAATTTGGCACTGGCTCATGCTGGGAAGCCATTCAACACCAAAAACAATATTAACGGTATTAAGGCTAGTGAAACAACGAAAGCTTATGGTAGCTATACGAAAAGGAAAAGGATGAACACAGTGTCATAAAAATACTGTTTTGATATTTAATTATGACAATTACTTCGCCAAAAAATTGATAAGTAATTGCCTTAAAATAGCCAGTAGATCAATTATTACGAATAATCAATGAAAAAGTACCAAAGAGAATGTGTAAATTTAAGCTAATTAAATTTAAGGTGTTCATCCGATAAAACATTTCTTTCAAACATCAGGGTAACTACTAGGATTTCTTAAAATGCACGAAAGTCTTGCATCAGACTGACCTGGGTCGTATTTCATTCGCTGCTATTAATCCTTTGATCGCTAGTATACTATTTTCAAGCCCAAGTAAGTAAAATTGTTGTCTTTGATCTCTTAAAAAAAAGCATAAATTTCGTCGATCGTCTTGTAGTGGCCAATTTTACGCCAATAATAGATAACAAAAATGGAGTTAAAATAAAACATAACAGAAAAAGGGTAATAGTAAAACAAAATGCAATAATAGTCATTTAAATAAAACCATAAATACAATTATATTATTATGCTTTATTACAATTTTAAGATCACTGCTTACAAACTAGAAAACAGTGTTTGACGCGTGGATTGCTACGATGACTAGACATGACTAGATTTAGTACTAAACACACTACATTGACTAGAATAAATACTACATAAAATGCGTAAAATCTATTGCGACGACAGTACATGCCAAGGTGGGCGCTACAAGACGACCGGCGATGGCTGGCGGTGGCAATTCACGATACGTGTGATCAGTGAAATTAAAAATTTAGTATAAATATCATGCCAAACATAAATAAATTGCAAAATTGTACAATACGACTGCACTTCAGTCACCTTAGGTGTCCTCCGGGCTGCCTCTGCCGCCGGCTCCTGTGAGGGTGGGGGAGGAACTGGTTCTAAGGGTAGGGCTGTTAGTATATCCTCTCGGATGTCGCCTAAGCAGTCATCGCTAATAATAGAGTCTATTGGCGTTTCTACGCTCAAGTATGAACTTTGGTCTTTCCAACTGCATATTCCGCCGGGCAAATCCATTGAAATATAATTCGAATCAAAAGGTGAACCACAAGGGTCTTTAGTCTCGTCCGCGTCGGACGTAGGGCCCGAGCTGCCGCTAGGATCCTTATCTTTATCGTTCTGATCATTTGCCTGTATTTCTACTTTGGAAGTAGGAAGTGTTTTTGTTTTCTTAGCAATTGATAGAAAATATTGGCATTCCGCGTCATGGTACATAGGTTTTTCGATCCAAAACGAATTATCAATCACTATGTTTTCTTCTAGGCTATCGCGTTTAGTTTCATTAAGTGAGACAACTTCTGGAGTTTCAATTTGATTCTGTTCGATAAGGAGATGTTCAGCGTCATCTATCGCAAATTTATCCACCCAGAAATTGTCTACTTTTATATTAGATAAGTTAGTAATGACGTCATGAGCAGGGTTAGAAAGGTCTGTTATTTCTACAGCTTCTAGCGGTTTTTCAAACATTTCAGACGATACGCTATTGTTGACATTATCTTGAACTGTTTGCTTGTCAGTCATACTTTTAAGTTCATCGATACGTTCACCTACTTTTTCCTTTTCTTTATCTTGTTCAAATTCCTTATTGACTATAAATTTACTACATATTGTTTTGATTTCATCCTGTGGATGCATATTTGCTGGTTCATCTTCTAGCAATGCATCGATCATGCTGACGCTTATATGCTTATCGCCAAGTGTTACTTCTTCTTTAGATTTTGTATCTTTAGAAGTTGGGGGTGGCTCCTCTACAGTAATTGCAATCTCAGCCTCAGATTCAGGAGACGCTAATAAAGGGGTAATGTTATCTATAACATCATTTTGAGACTCGGAACTAGCAGAGCTAATTAATTCTTTTGGCGTGTCATCGCTCACTAACGAAGAATCTTCAGGTTCTAGCATTTCTTCAATTTCTCTTTGCAAGTCAGCCATTTTACTTTCAAGCGACAATTCTTCCGTTAATTTTGTCTCTGTCCTGCTAGTTACTACGCTCATTTTTGTCTGCTCAGTTTTATATTTTTGTATATTGTCCGTTCCAGTTTTTTCAATACATATAGGAGTATTAACAGATTGAATGTCTTTAGTTTCAGTAGTAATAGAAGTTATTTCTTTTGTTGGACTTAGTTCTACGGTGAGAACTTCCTCTACACCGCTTGGATCATTTTTCCAGTATTGAGCTTCGTTATAAAACCTGTCTTTGATAGGTGTGTGAATAGATTCGGGGCTGGACACAGAAGTTTGAGTGACTAACTTATCAACGATGTGTTTTGGTTTTTCTTCCACCTTTATTTCCTCTAAAGGTTTTAATTTAATGCTTTCCCTAAGAGGTGAAGACTGTTTATCTTTTTTCTTTTTCTTATTTTTCTTTTTATCTTCAATTTCTTTTAATTGAGGTGATTTTACTTCTGTTTCATTTTTAGGCTCTACATACGTTTCATGGACTTCTTCTTTAGGTTTAGATATGTCTTCTGATTTTACAGTATCTTTGGATTTATTTGATTTTTTCTTTTTATCTTTCTTTGGCTGTTCATCTTCTCCATATGTATGAGTGACGTCAGATACTGTTGATTGCACATTAATTTCTTTTTCTTTAGACTTTCCTGACCGACTTTTATTTTTCTTAGGTTTTTCAACCTTCATCAATGTTTTCTTATCTTCATCTTTCTCCATAATCGTCTTTCCTTCTTCATTAGGACTAGTGATCGCTGGTTCTATTGGTTTAAGAATGGGTAGAGCTTCAAACCTATTTTCAGATCTTTCACGTTTTTCATACGAAAGTGTAACATTTGATTTTGATCGAGACCTGTTATCTCTTGATCTAGACCTAGAGCGGCTCCTTTTTTCAACAATGATAAAACCTTCTGTATCAACAGGTGCTTCAGGTTTACATTCGGAACTACTTTCGTCTACTAATATCAGTGGTGGTCTGGGTACAAGAATTTCTTTGAAAGTTTCTTTGTGCGGTACTTCTTCGACTCTTTCAGGAGAAGAATGATGGATTGCAACTATTTCTGCCCAAGTACTTTCATTAGAGTCTACCATCTGTGTTTCCGGTGTAATTTTAATTTCCTCTTGTGCGCCGGATTTGACGTCATGCTTCACATGATATTCGTATATAAGCTGTGATTCTTGTTGTTTAGTCAAATTACTGTCTATACTTTCATGCAACCCTTCTGCCACTACTTCAGCATATGATTTGCCATCCTCACTACTTTTAGCCCAAACATTTATAGGCTCAGTGTCTGTTTTGGGTTCAGCATCTTTAGATTCGGTATTAAAATGCGTAGGCTGTTCAACGATTTTTTCTCGCTTATCTTCCTTCTTTTTCTTCTTTTTGTGTCGTTTAGATATAGCTTGCGTGTCTTCTTCTGTTACTTTATCAGTTTCATTCGGGGTTTCCTTAGATGGTTTGTCGGCAGGATCTGAAATGTCCCTTCCAGGCTGAGATTCTTTTTCCTTCTTAGTTTGTAAAATGGTTGAATAAGAAGTTTTCCCTTCAGTGTCTGTTTCAGGAGTAAATGACATGTCTCTAGTTCCATGTAATCCCGGAAATTGTTTTTGTTGGTCAATACCAAAAGGAGTTATTATTTCTGATGATGATTCTACAGATTTGTACATGTAAGAAGGTGTAAACTCAGGAGCATCAGCTGATAAGTTTGAAATTACTATGGGATATGAAGGTTTAAATTCGGGAATAGAGTCTATAGAAGGGAGTAAATCTTGCAAGCTATGAATGGGAGATTTCACTTCGGTTCTAATTTCGGAATCTGGACGTGGTAGAACTATTTGTTCAGTAGTTGATTTAGATTTTGTTACATTAACGAAATCACTTAGTTCCGGAATAACGGATTCAATGTCAGTATCCTTATGTGATGTAATATTTTGTTCTAATTGAATAGAAATGTCTGAATCTTTAGATTCCAGAACACTTTGGTCCGTAGTAAAAGATTGCGTATCAGCTTTAGTACATTTTTCAGTTGCAACATCGAAGGCTGATTGTATTTCACGTTGAATAAACTCACGAGAATCGCTAAACGTGCATGGTGGTGTATTTACTACTTCCAGATTGTCTTCTTCGTTTATCGTAGATACATGTTCTAACAATGGTATTTCGTCAGGTTTCTCACTCACGTCGGATGTTACAATAGTATCGACTTGAGAAATACTGGTGCACACTGGTTCATTAATGGTATGAATAATGTTAATTGTTGAATCTAAAGGTTTTTCTTGAATCACATCGTTGTTGCTTACTATGACGAAATCTAATTCATCATCTATTTCCTCGTCTGCTATGCAAGAATCCCCTTTTTCAGCGACGTCGCTTGATCTGGTAGCACTACTATCACGTTCGATAATCGTTTGATAAACACCTTCATTAGAGGATAAATTCGGTTCAATGACAATAACTTTCATCGCTTCTGCAGCTTTTAAAGAATTTTCAACAAATGTTTTATCCTTAAATATCATAGAAACTAAGGTATGCTTCAGTTCTTCTTCAGGTATTATATAGTCGGATGGCTTTTCTTCATCATTTTTATCAAATGGTGCATCTTTATTTGGAAGACAAGACTCAGTAGGATCTGATATGGTAGACGTAGAGCTTTGAGGTTCTGCAGCCTTTGACTCGGCTCCAAAAAGATCTTGCTTATTTGCTTTTTCAGCTTGAATTTCGATTGTAGGCACGGTGCTATCATCTTCTATGATTTCTGCTAAGGTTTTGTTTTCTTTGTCAGTGATAAGAACAGCCAGTTTCTGTTCTGCATCTTGAATTTCATGATAACTATATCGCAATGAGTCTAAAACTAAACCCAAGCTGCCCGCAGGTCTAGGTTCTGTATCTTTCGCAGAATTTTCAATTGCGTCGTCAATTAAATTGGTAGGTTCATTTACTTTTCCATCGGCTTTCATTTTTTTTTCTGATATTATTTCACAATATTTTTCTTTTAATATTATAGAACTTTCATCCGTATTTGAGACTATCTCGTCCGACGTCTGTGTGTTAACGCGAATACGTTCCTGCGATTGAATTATGTCTGATCCATCTTCATGACAACGGCTTGTTGTTACAATCGCATATAATTTTTCCGCGTCATAAATGTCTTGATAATTAAATCTAGGCAATTCATGGAAACGTAATTTATTTATATTTATTTGACGGTTGGTCACAGTGGTTACTTCTTTCAGTCCATTTGTCACTGGCACAGATTGAACATGCTCTAAACTTGTTTCGTAAATTGCAGCATCAATATATTTGTCTGCTTCTGAAGATGTTGCGATGAGTTCTTCATCACTTGTTGAAACTGTTTTCTCTTGTATTTTGATGGATTCCACATTATTAGTAGACGCAACGTGTTGACCATCTTCAACAGTCCTTGCGATAGCTAATAAGTATTCAGCGTCTTTAATTTCATGGTAGTTGTGCCGTGTTTGTTCACAGACTATATTAATTAAACTCGGGGTTAGTTCTTTTAGGTCTTCTTTAATTGATACGTTTGTAGATTGCGCTTCAGACAACGTAAATTTTTCGAATGTTTCAACTTCCGGGGTATGCTTAGGCAATTCTTCGAAGGTTACCTGCTTAGCAGGAGATTGACGACATTCTTTAATCGACGCATATATACTTTCCGCATCCACAAGTTCATGATAACTTTGCGGACGCACTTCGTGACTAAGGTACTTAAGAGCATCCACATGCGGATGCGGTTCTTCAGCACCTAAGTTTTCAATACTTGTAACTTCGTTGTTACCAGTTGAAACAGTAGGTTCAGCAACCGTTTGTAAATGTAATAATGTTTCATTTTCTGGTTCAATAACGGTCTTGTTTTCTTTAGTTGGTATAGTTTGCAGAGTTGTTCCAGTAGGGAGGGAAGCCAGCAAGGCTTCGGCAGCATTAATCTCATGATAACTATACTTAGGAGTTTCTTCTTTGAGCTGACGCAGAACTTCTGTACAAATGTCAGTAGTTTCAGCCGATTTACGTGATTCTTTCGGTACTATGTTCTTGACCACTTCTGGTGCAATCAATAAATTAACTTCAGCCAATTTTTCTTTATCTTTATGTTCTTTAAGTACATACTGATAATAATTATAATCTATCTGATCAAAATCTAACTCTAATGAATAGGTTTTGATCTCTTCAAGTGCCTCATAAGGAATTGAAGAGTTTTGAGATTCATTTTTAACATTTTTATTACGGTGTTTTACCGAACCAAATATGGCTTCTTCGACCTCATTTGTATTTTGATCTTCTGCTGCTACTTCAGAAACGGTTATCTCGTGTCCCGTTTCTATAGTATCAGCTTTATGTATCTCTTTGTAGTCGGCCTTATTGGTTTCTTCAACTTTGACGTTAGTTTGAAATTCAGAAACAGTTATGACCTCTGTTTTTGAAATTGTATTGGCTGAAGTTTCTGGTACATGACCGGAAGGTAGCGATTTATCAGCTTCTTCTAGATGGGGTTTTTGGAAGTCATCTTTCAAAATATCTACACTGATGTTCCTATTAGCGATATCAGAAGAGTCAGTTTCTTCAAATGTCTTTACGTAAGACTTGTCAATCTCTTTAGAAATAGTGTGTGTGTCAATATTTTCCGCTGTGGCTTGTGTATAGCTGCTTGTTACGTTACTGACGACAACATCTGGTCTATCTTGCGTTATACCTAAATCATGAACATTTTGCTCTACTAGTCGTTCTTTGTCGGCTCTCTCCTCTTCAGTAGTGATTTCATCATAATTATCTTGATTATTGGAAGACCTTACATCAGTGATTGCACTTGCAGGTGATTCTACAATATTTTCCGATTCTTCCAAAGAATTGCTTTTACTGCTAAACACTTTGACTGTCCTGATGGGAGGTAGTTTCTTTTCTTCGTGAGTTATAAGGTATATCGTTTTAGTCTTTACATCATCAATTACTGGTTCGATAGTAGTTTCTTCAACTAATACAGTATCTTTAAGGGATTCTGTATTGAAATTTTTATCGTTATTATTTTGTTCGCTGGCAGGACTTGATGCCGTTTCTTGTTCTTTATTTTTTATGTCAACTTTAGTAACAATCGAATCTTTGGTTAACTTCGTTTCGTTAGAAGTACTTTCGGAACTAACATCATGTATATTATCTCTAGAAATATTTTTAAAATCTTCCTTCAATATGGCGTTAGAATCGAGTATAGTCACTTCAGTGGCTACCTGTCGAGTTGTTTCTAGTATTTCTGGTTGTTTGATAATTTCTAGAGGAACTGATTCTTCCTCAGCCATCAGTGTATTCCAGTCCAATGTAATAAGGTTTTCTTTTATTTCTGATACTTCATGTATAATATCTGCATTGCATTCAGTCTTGCGAGATTCTGTCAAATATTCGGATCGTTGATTTTTCTTCGGTATTTTTTCCGCATATTTTTCTTTTTTCTTTGATGCCTGTGACTCTTCAATCTCTTTTAAGGCTCGTTCTATTTCATCGTCTACTACTTTAGGCTTTTTAGATTTAAGTTTCTTTTTATGGCTCTTCACTACTTCGAACTGCTCCTCATCAGTTTGTTCAATGGGCTTATCTTCCTTTTCTATCAAAACTTGGGTCTCATCCGGGTTTCCCAATTGCTTAGATCTTTTACTCTTAGACTTGCCTTTAGTACCTGAGCCGGCAATATTTTTACCTGTTGTGGTTTGTTTCTCCATAGTGTTGTCAGTTTCATCCAAAACTTCTATTTTTTTTGTTTCAGAAACTTTTTCTGGGTCATTATCTAAATGTTTTGTCTTCTTAGACTTGGATTTACCCTTGGCAGATTTATTTGACGTAGGATTTGATTCTGTATCCTCTTGCTGAATTAGAGTAGCTTCATAGATAACGGTTTCTGGACTCTCCTGGTTTAGACTGAATATTTTACTATCGTGTCCTGTTTGTCTCTTTTCCTTCTTAACTTGTCCTATTTCAAGAAACACGTCTACTATTTCAGAAGATTCGCTCTTAACTGTTTTATTTTGAGATATATGATCATCTATTTGTTTAGGTATATTTGATACTTCTCGGGTGTTATCTTGGATGGCTGTTTCTAAATCAGTTTTAGTTTTCGTTTCTGTCAAATTTATAGCTTGATTTTGAGTTTTAGTACTACTTTTTCTCTCTTTCTTTTTCTTAGATTTCTCTTTGGGAATTTCCACTTCAACAACCTTTGTTTTAGTATTTCTTTCAGACATATCTTCTTGGTCGCGTATTGTTTTATTAAAAGAAGATTGCTCTATATATTTACCTTTTATTTCTGAACTGTCTACAAACTCACGACTCAGAGATGTTTCGGTTGTTATTTCGGATGTTATTTCCAAGTTACTAGATAGTTCAAATGATGATGTTTCTGCACCGTGCAACTTTTTAGTCGGCTTATCGTATTTAGCATCACTTTCATTAAAATTACTAAAATCAAATCTATCATCCTTCGATACAGTCTCAGTCATATTTTTTATATCTTCCAAATGCGAAACATTCAAAGCATTGTCAACAATCTGTGATTGTTCATTGTGTTTTTCTTCCTTGAGTTTCTTCTTTTTATTTTTAGACTTTTTGTTTTCTGGTTCATTCTTGACTTGCTGGGCAATATCGTCTGAGACCTCAGTTACTACTTTATTATTTTCTAGCGTGTCAGTTATCTTTTGATGTTGCATTACTGGTTCTGGTTCTTTCGTTTCTGGTTCTTTTATCTGTGATTCTATGGTTATAAAATCTGTGACCATAACTCTGTGCTTATTTTTCTTAGACTTGAGCTTTTCTGTCACTCCCTCTTGTGGTAAAACTTGGATTTCAAGAGTCTTGTCCTTGTTAACTTGATTTTCAAACGAAAATTCAGGTTCGTTCTTTTCATGAAGATCCTTTATTTTCTTTTTCTTGTGTTTATCAAGACTTTCGATTTCCTTAAGCGCTTTTTCAATTTCATCCTCATCAATCTTGTATTTCTTTGACTTCTTCTTTTTTATTTTCTTATGCTCAATATCAATAGGTTCTTCTTGCACAGGTTCTGTTAAAACCATTTCAGTAACAGTTTCCACAACAGTGGCGCTGTGTTGCACTTTTTTAGTAACTTCTTTTCTTAAAGTCTCTGGTTTTTCTACTTTAAATTCAACAGAGGTTGGCATGTCATCGTTATCAGCGTCATCAAAGTCATCAACTTCTATTACTTTTTTACTAGCTTTTTTCTTTTTCTGCACTTGAGTTTCGTGAGTCTGCCTTTTTTCGGGAGCTCGCCTTTGTCTCGGCATGTCCCTGGAGCGGCTACGTTGCGATCGCTCTGGCTTCTCTGGTTTCAGCTTCAAATTATCAATACGGTCTTTTTGGTTTATCCGAGTTTCCACATCTTTTGTAACTTCCGTTGCTATATCAACTTGCGCGACCTGTGGTTTCGGAAGAGATACAATTGTTTGTGTTTTAGGTTGTCTACGTAATCCTAGAGCTAGAATTTCCGCATAAGATAACTCCTGAGATCGACTTCGACTGTCAGGACTGCGCTCCTTTTCCTGATAGTCAGCCTGAATTATTTCTAAAGATGGCACCGGGAGTTCCTCCACGGTTTCCACAACCTGTGCCACATGAACGGGTTCCTGAACCTTATAGTCCATAGTTTGGTTTACATGAAAGTCCTCCTCAGTATATGGTACAAATTCGTCCCGACAAATTTCTACCCTAACAGGTTCACTTTCACATTCATACACGCGGGTCTCACTGGACCGAGCACTATCGTATTCTGTATGTTCACACCGTGCACTTATTTCACTGTATTCGCCGTGAGATGCGGAGGAACCGATGTGGGGTTCTTCGACATTAAGTATCTCATAGTGCCTCTGGGTGCTCGGGTATCTCTGGGAACAGACGGAGCTGGATCTGGAGCCCTGTCCGCGGACTATCTCAGCGTAGGTGGTCCCTCCGAGCACCCAGGCGGGGCTGCGGCCGCGACGCGTCTCGGGCACGGCCAGGGCGCGGGCGCGGCGGTCGGGCGAGCGCGCGCGCCGCGCGCGGGCGCTGTCGGCGGTGGCCACGAGCGCGGCCAGCGTGCGCGCCGCCTCGTCCGTGGGCGTCGCGGACATCACGAAGTACGGGTCCAGGCCGTAGATAGCCCGAGTCAGCTCATCGATACGCCGGGTGACCTCCTGATACGCAAGTACGGACAAATACATCATTTACAAGTGTTCGTTTAATTAGATGATTCTGTTTCGTGTGGGCGATGAAAGCTGAGGATCATGAAAAGAAACGACTGTGGCTGCGATGTTTCGATTATATATATTTAATTTTTAATATATAATATTTTTCATAGAGGAATCGAATAGATAACTAGTAGAAGGACTTAAAAGCTAAATAGTTTCGCGGCTACGCGTCGGGCAGCGGGTCCGCGTCGGGCCCGCCACGCTGTACTAAAAGTTTTATTCGCTCGTTTCGCGCCTGAATCTTGCTCTGCAACGACTTGACTCTCTCTCGACATGCCTACGAGGATACGTGATCGACAAGTTAGTAGCGGGTGAGGGTGGAGGAAACAAACAAAAGAAAAATAAAAATGAATGCGTAGCCAGTGGTAATGTACAGGTGGCCCGATACCGCCCACGAAACGGCCGGGTCGGTGCTAAGCCGTGTTCGCTACCTCGAATTCGATAAACAAAACTAGAATATTCGCTAGCCACCTACTAGACCTGATGGTGTCGGTGCGTGTACATTTACAGGGCGCGCGCCCAGGGAGGGCGAGACTAGTCAGGCGGGACTCCCTGAGCGCGCGACCGTGCCGAGCTCACAACGGTCCTTACCTGTTGTTGTCTCTGCGCGCGCTCGGGGTCGCGTGGGCTGTAGTTAGGCTGCGCCGCGTGCCGCAGCTGCTGCTCGGCATCGAGCAGTTGCGCGCGCAGCCGCGCCACGTCGGCGCAGTACGCCTCCACCTGCTGCAACGCCGCGGACAGCGCCGCCGCCTGCGTGCTGGTGCTGGCGCCCAGCGCGTCCAGGGAGCTGTTGAGTGCGCGCGCCGCTTCCGTCACGCCCTCCGGGCCCGCCGACTGCGCCGCCACGCCGTCCGGCCCGAAATGTACCTGCATCAAAAACAAACAGTCAACACTAAACCCCAGCCCCGACGCTGATCTCGGTTCATACGTTTGATTGACACTCACGTTGAGTTTCTCAACGGCGTACGAAATTTTCGTTTTCTGTGTGGAGATGTCGTTTATAAGTTTCTCTCTGAATGCCAGCCGGTCCCTCAGGGGTTTCTTAGCATTCTGTGGCGCTTCGAGCGCTCGCGTCGTAGCTTCCAACCAGTGGCCGACATCTTTAAGCTTCTTTTCGCATCTCTCCCATTCTTCTGCAAGTTCTTGTAACAAACCATTCTGTAAAAAAAACAATGAAGGTTATGTTATGTATGTACAATAGGTACGTAAATATATTATATGTAATTCTTATCGTTTTTTGTACTAACGGTCTTTGCTAATCGCTTTTCAACGTCTATGGTTGCATTTTCCGCCGCCTCAAGTCTACCGGGCAAATCCCCTGAACTCGTGACGCGTTCAATGGCTTCTATTTCCTTAGTCATATCTGCTAAATTCTTTGTTTGCTGCTTACAACTCTTGAGTGCATTCTGTAAACAAAACAAAAGTGTAAATAAACAAAACAAAAGTAGTCAAACCCAACTGAAAAGAAATGTAGTAGTGAGTCTTACTCCATATTCAGTCTGTTTTTGTTGAGCCTCAGCGAGGTCAGTGAGGGGCAGCGGGCGCGCGAGGAAGGCGCGCTGCGTCTCGACCCAGAGCAGGACGCGCTCGAGTAGCGCCAGGACGCGGGCCACCGCGTCGCAAGCGTCCTCGACCGCCGCCTGTCGCGCCTCCAGCTCGCTGGTGACCGCCGCCAGCTGTTCGGCCAGCGCGCTCACCGTCGACGACACCAGCTGCCGCTCGGCGGCGTCGCGAGAACCCTCTACGATGGCGCGCGCATTGCGCGTCAGCCGCTCCATACGGTCTGTGACGCTTGGCACTTCGGCGCGAGTGGCCACCAGGCGCTCGCGGTAGGGCTCGGGCGGCAGCGCGCGGTCGCGAGCCGTGAGCTCCGCGGCGCGCACCCAGGCCTGGACGTCCTCGACGTCAGCCGTGTACTCGGAGCGCGTCGTGCGCGCGCGCTTCCATTCCCGCTCCTTCTCCTCCATGGCTGCAGTCAGCGCTTCCGCAGACAGCTCGAGAGAGGACAGCTCCTGCGAAACGTCCGCAGGGGCGGAGCCGCCGTAGCGCTTTCTGCTCTCGTCCGTAAACTTCTTCGTGGCTTCCGCGAGATCGGAGACTTCCTTGGTCAGAGAGCGGAGTCCGCTCTCGTCGTCTTCTCCGAACGCGTAGAAAGTCTTGACCTTCGCGATGCACACTTCTATTCGCTGTCGGAAGGCGTCTATCTTCTCGGACACGCGGTCGAATTCGGACACTACTTCGTCGATTTCGGCGAGCTTCGCCGCTAGAGTCTGTCGCAATCTGTAAAAGAAATGCACGTTAGAGTGATAAGAGCGTACAGTGTAGACTGTTTAGGACGGGGATACGGTAAGGAGCGCACGAGTTTAGGAGAGCTGCCAAAATGCGACGAAAATAGTCTGACGGCGCGGTGTGACGCGGCGCCCGTGACGGCGAAGGTCGCCGGCGCGAGCGCCGCCGCCGTACCTCGTCGTTCGTTGCCGGTCGCTCGCGGCGCCCGCTCGCCTCGCCCGCTCGTCGCTCAATGAACCGTTTTCGATAGATTCGCTGAACGCATCTAATTTTATATTCCACGATCCAATGTTTGCCGGTGACATCAGAGCGAGTTTTTTTAGTGCAGCCAGTGTTTACGTTTTGCACGGTTTACATTATGATAATGCCGGCCTTGAGTCGACTCTTAATGCCATATGTTGTCAAAATTGAATAAAACATACATATACATATATAGAATAATATTATATCGCCATTGCGCAACTTTTGTCGGGGAACTAATGATATCCGGCCGTGAACAACGGCTACGCCGCGCCGGCCGGCTCGCGCACCGATTGGGTAAACATGCGGCTAAACGTTGCCAAATGTAGTTCGTAGGTATTGTATACAGAACAAATCTTACAAATTCTCACGATGCCTGCTACTGCTTTACAGAAATACGCTCAAGTCCATGACTCATCTGCATCACCGCTAAATAGGCACAGGCGCTCGCATCACATTTTCTTGCGGCAATACACTTTATCGCTGTCCAAGTGCGCCGGCGAGTCCGTCCCGATCTCCTTATAGAACGTAAATAATATTCTGGCGAAACCCCGCAAGCGGCTTTATTTTCGGACCGGTCCGAGGAGTATTGTCGTCGGATCGCGGAAGGGCACCGCGCTTCTGTATCGTTTCAAAACACACTTCGCGGCCCCCGGCTGTTCGCACATTTCGTCCGTAGGGCGGACACGTTTAAAAACTTATAATATGCGGTATAAATCGCGAATGGTTAAACTTTATCCCTGCAGCTAGGTTCCAGTGCAGACTGTGAGGCCCTGACCTACAAAGTGGCTGGACGCATGCGCGGACCACATCGATATACCTACGTCTGCCAGTTTGAATAAGTAACGATTACACGGACGTCCCCTGCCGCGCCGACGTCTGGGGCATGCGCACTGGTAAATCACACTCTGTGCGGAAGCGGGAAGGTTCCGTTTTGTGGGTTACGGGATGCGAGTTGCGTCGTTACCGTCATGAAATGGCGCCTGCTGATTGATTCTGTTCTAGACCACCTATAGGTGTTGGCGCGGGCTAGGCTTTTCACAATAACTGGGGCGGTTTTAAAGAAATCAGTTAAAACAATAAAACGTCAATAAACAACTCACTCGTCAGCTTATTTTTGGTACTACCTACTCGTACCTACCTACTTCTAATGTTAGCTATTTTATGCTTATGTGTAGGTACCTAATACCTACTGTAATTACCGAACAAAAGTAAATAAATTGATTAATTGAAATATGTTTTTAAAATGTTGCAATTAATACACATTTGGCTCGAATTAACCTCGTAGTGTATCAGCTTCCCCACACAACAGGAAATAAGCATGACACAACCTAACTAACCGCGAAGTAGGTGACTAACTTTCAGGAAGTTTGAGAACCCTCATATCGCAAACAATATTTACGAAAAGCCGTACAATGCAGTATGCTCATTAGATAGGTATTTATTTATTTAAAGTAAAAATCGCTTTGCCTCTTTTTTTTAGTCTAAGAAAATTAAGGAGGCATTTTTACAAATGGCGCTTATATGCTGTATGTAAAGTATAAGCCAGGCATACAAAAGATCTCAGATGTGTAGTGAGCGATCCCACTGTATACGAGATAAATTATGACTTATTAAAAATAAAAGTATCTCTTGCAATGTTTCAATATTTAGTATAATGTACTATTTTTATTTAATATTAAATGAACTCGAAATACCAAAATAAGGTATGTAAGTAGGGTTGCCAGGTCGAAAGGCGCTATTATCGGGAAAAAATATAAATTTCTCGGGATTTTGGGACTTTAGTCGGGAAAAAAAACATTCAAATTAAAGTATGTAATTATATTAAAAACAACGATATTTTACATTATTGGCACTACGTCAGCTGCTTTGCCCATAGACGTTTTTATATAAAAAAGTATACATTCTTTGAGATCTTGAACAAACAAAAAAAATTGCGGCGAGTGGCTCGACGCGGGTCGCTCGACGATAGTTCGGAACTTGAAATTATTGTTTTATAACGTGAAGCTGTTTTTCGGGACAGTTATCACTTTGTCGGGAATCGGGAACACATGCTAAAAATCGGGAGAATCCCGCCAAATCCCGACCATCTGGCAACCCTATATGTAAGTAAACTCACCATGAAATTTTTGTCTATAATATGTAAGGGTTTTAGGTAAACTGAAGCGGAAATAACGCGAGTAACATGACCACAAATAAATTACAAAAGTGACGTCACACCCTACCGGTCACCGGTTCACCAAACCAAGGTCAAGCGGCAGCAACGCCTAATTTATAAACTATTTCCTCCTAAATCAAGAGTTGAACCTTGTTGAATCGCACAAACCCCGCATTGTAACACAAACATGAATCTTCTAAAAATGATCGTGACGCAACTTTCCACGGGCCGCCAGGATAACCGTGCGCATTGCGAAATTTATCTCAATCGACTCTGAGCCTTAAAGCTTGGCTATTATAGACCAATCACAATTAAACAGTTGGAATGACAAATTTGTACGTATCGAATAAATGACATCATAGTAGCTAAAAATCTTCAAGTCCTTGGGTTCGGAGACACTTTTGCATTATCTAATGGTAGAAATATTTCGAGTTTGTCTCGAGTGAGATCATTTCGGGCCTGTACTAAATCAATGGTGATTTTAAATAGCATAGTGCGATGATTGCATTGGCATATAGTCAACGTAAACAGTTTTTAATGTTTCTTGGATTCGGATTTAGGATTATATCCTGTTTCAGTCTGCAATTAATCATGCAAGTCTGTTAACCGATTTTGAAATTAAGTACCTCAGAATGAAAATATCCTAACCAGACCAATCCAATTCAAGAATTATTTCACCAGTTTCTAGCTCAGTTCGTAATTAGTTTACTTTTCATATCTACCATAAAATCATTAAATTTTGCGAGAAATCTTCAAACGGTTCCTTCAAATTGTTTGTCGTTTACCATGCAACAATTCTGTGACTCCTTCTTCTGTCTTAAGTTTTTAAAGTGTAATATCAACCTCCATGCAGAAAGCCAGTCTCGGCTTAAGTGCAATAAATTGTGCGCTTGCCCTTGGCCGGTCCATATGAGTCAAAACGCTAAGTTTATTCTCGCGATGGCACTCGACCTTATGGCAAGTGAGCAGAACTTGAAACTCAATAACCCGTTATTAAATTTAGAGACCCGATTAAATTTGCAATAGTACATCGTGACCAATGACAAACAGATTTAATTTTGCGGTTAGTATAGACGCTAAGCTAAAGGAATACGGTTTCGATTACTTGCTACAGCATCTGTAGTAAGAGTTTTTTTGGTAGCCAGGCAATAAACTGGTCAAGGCACCCAATGTCAGCGATTGGTGACGAATTTTAAACGTCTGCTTCGAGCGATTTTTGTTAAATGGAATTTATGTTTCCTTGTATATGAGTAGGTACTTGATAGCCTACCGACTGAAAGCCCTTGATCAAAAAAGGTTTTGGTATCGATATCGCCTTGCCATCGCTAAAATACAAAACCAGCGAAAATGTTTAGATTTTTTTTTGATACAAACTGTAGGAAAAGGAAAGTCCAACCAAACATCATCCACAAAATCTCAGAATTTTAGTTATTTAGACGCCGGACAGGCTGCTGATAAAGTGCTGCATTAGTACAAACAACAGTCACCTTTACTGCATTTCACATAAGTGTAAATAAATACGAAGAAGCTTGGCGGTAAACGAGGCGTGGTTGACGGGTGTCAACTACTTGAAGAAACGCCAATTCGTAAGTCGTTGGCAAATGCGAATTTTGTTATAACAAAATTCGTCTATACTCTTGAAAGATTTCTTGGTCTTTCATGTTTTACTTTCAATCGTACGTAGTGCGTACGAAGCGTCAACTGAACTAATTTAGACTTTATGACCTACATACTAAATGGTGATTCTAGGAAAATTATTTCGAGTTTTTGTGCTAAGGACGACACTGATATTGCGAAAGTTTTATGAAATACCTAGTTTTATATTACCGGTTTCACTGTTTTTACAGGGGCCTATATGGTATATATGCCAATCTTTAAAGTGTACCTACACCGTATATAACCGTTTCATAATATTTTTTTCGAAATCATTTATTTACATACAATATATATACAGTGGTACTACTAAACGAAATTAATAACTAGCTTAAATCTAAAATAGGCCCTTGAGGCATTGTACCAAGGATGCTGGCGGCATTTCCTCGCTGTATCGCAATGCTGATACGTTGTGCGAGGCAGCCGCCAGCTCTTCGGTCACCAGTTACGTCAACCAGACGCTTCGCGATTTCTGCGAACAACTTATGCGCGCTGGGACCCCATGGACCTAGAGTTTCAACACCAAATGGTACAAAATGGTACTCTCTACCGAGGCTCTTATATTTGTTACGTTTTAGAATTTCGGCGCTTTCCGCCGCTCCGCCCGCTTTTACAGTAGTCCGTTGGAGGTGGGACGGTGCCAGTGTGTCTACGCAGGTAGCATCCCACACCAACATCCGTCCCAAGCTCCAAGGAACTAAGGACACTCCATCGGGCCTCTTGCCATCATCTCTGATAATGCCAGTCGGCTCAAGAAGAGCAGGCACATTGATGGTGGCAAGAGACCGACGGACTATGTCATTAAGCGACGCATGTCTCGAAAAACGGCCTGCACTTTTTTGACAAGATAATCCGTGGTGTCCCAGTCGGTCCACGTCCGTGCCACAAGAGCATATGTGTGGCGTACACACCGAAACCCCGAGTCGCAAACCAGTCGCCAGTCTAAGGGAGGCCGGATCCAAGAAAGTACCAGTATTTCATAATATTAACTCCACAGCACCGTCAACCTGCTAAATTATTTCCTATACATACAAGAAAAATGAATGAACAAGCACTTACTTCTCATAAGTGTCTACTAGCTCCTTGACAGATCTGTCGGTCTCCTCGGCCGCCTCCTTCGAGTGCGGCTTCAGCAGCGCCACGACAAAGTCTGCGTGTTCCAATAGCTCGTCTCTCGTGTCCTCGAGGCCTGCCACTTCACTTTGTAGCTCCTGGGGAAAAACACGTTTATCTAGCGAAACCTTATTTTAAAGATACATAAAGATGGAATACAACAATATAGAATAGGATCCATACTCAGCATGATGCCGCGGCAAACCTTGGTGCTGGTTTTTAATGGGGGGCCTAACTTGTAATAAAAACAGATAAATAGAGAGAATAGCGCCCCAATACCTCTAAACGCAACCAAAAAAATTACAACTAAAGCAATATGTCCAGTGTGACCAAAATTAACCAAACGTAGTTGAATCTAGATAAGGCGAAGATAGGTGAACTCGAAAAGTACGAGTACTTCGTCAAATGGCCAGAAGGGAGCTCCCGTGTCATCAATGAATGTTAAATGCATTCATTGATGACACGGGAGCTCCCTTAAAGAAGAGCTCCTTTAAAATTTTAGATTTGGGGAATTGCCAAGCTCGTTTGCCAATATCAACACATTGTTTTGGCACTCGGTAAATAATAATTAGATCAAACCTACAAAATGTAAATGTCATGAAGTTTGTTGTGGTGAAAATCGGAGAATATATGTAGGTTCGAAAATTAATATACTTATAATTTTTTTGGTAATACTCCTACGGATATAAAAATAGCAAATGGAAAATATCATCTAAAGGAATGGTTATAGTCTGTGCACTTAAGTAGATAAGTGTAATGACTAATGAATGACACAGCAATAACATAGCTTTGAAAATTTTGCTTAGGTAGGTACTTGTTCAAATTCGATTAATTATTTGACCGGTTTAATACGTGCCTATTTGTTACACTGTTATAGTGCTTTTGTATTAGGTCCATCAGCGCTTAAAATAAACATGGCTAAGAGAAAAGCTCAGAAAGCTCTTCTCATTTGTGATTTTACATGGAACTATTCCAATATTCGGAATCGATCGTCGCATTCTATTCAGCAATGCGGGCACTCACGACGGGCCTACCCATACTTATTAATAACATTGCGGAGGAACCTTATCTGGCTAATCAATACATGGTAAGTATTTTAAACATTAAATAGGTAGAACATCAAGGCCGAATAAAATCCCTAAATTATTGTGGTGAACACTCAATTCTAAAAGAGTGATTCGAATCATGTTTCATATCCCGCAATGGACCAATGCAGGCAATATTTTGAAAAACTTGGTATCCTTGCGGTGCCTAGTTTGTATGTGTTCGTGTTACTCACGGATCTCGTTAAGCAAAAATAGAGGAACACTGTGCAAGACACCAGGCTAGAGGCTGTTCAATTGTTTAACAAATTACCTCTGGCTAGATCTCAAAACAATTTCAAAATGTAACATTTCCAAACACAAATTGAAACGGTTTGTTAGGTCATACGTATTGTTTTATTTGTTTTTTGCTAAGTGTTGCCTTGCCTTAGTTATAAAATGCATCAGATTGATATTTATTTCCTTACTTGTACCGTTGATAAGTTTCTTGTTATCTTTTAAAACACAATCCTGTATTGTTTATGAATAAATAGGTACTATGACTACCTATGACTAATCAAAATAAAAAGAATTAAAACAGTAGGTATTCGTGGAGATCACATATATCCAGAGACCTAAATATCTAAATTTAAGCAGGAGCACGAATGAGATAGCTTAAGGAATGTTCATCCCGACTCGTTTTTATTGCCGCGGGTGACTCACGGCAGCTAGGATTAGTGCGGGCTTCGTATGATGCAAACGACTATTACAATCTTTATTTGACAGAGGAATCTCTCTAAAATGTCAAACCAACCATTTGTTACAAGGTTTTTTTTACAAGTCCAATTTATCTATAAGGTTAAATTAGCGAAGGTAATTTCAAAAATAAAATTCGCCTCTCTGTTGTGATAATGTTATTTCATTGTTTTAAATTGAGGTATTATAGGTATTGACCTATAATGAGTTGATGATAAATGTAGGCTCACCAATATACAGGATTCAACCGATGTTTGGTTAAAAGTGGTGTGAAATTCTACACAACATGTATTTGTACAATCTTTAAATGATTAGGTATTAGTAGAGCACGAACACCTAATTGTGCTAATAAACATTTGTTATTTCAAAATAACGCCGAGATCGGCGGTAATCGCAAAGGGCGTTTCAAAATTTCTGCGGCACATGCCTCGGCAGAAATACCTACTTGACATACATGTCAAGAGATTCAAGCTTTTAAAGATCAACTCGGGCATTATTTATTTCTACGTCTATTTATAGATGATTTCGAATGTATATTTCCATCATACAATGATTCAAAAGCACTGAAACGCACCTGTAACGCATGTCTCGTGTCCACAGCCTTCCGCCTCGTGCTGGGGCTTAAGTCGAGCTGCCGCAGCCGGTCGGATGCCGCGGTCACGCCCGCTGCCAAGCTCCGCTGCACTTCCAAGAGCTGACTCCAGCGTTGGAGCTGGTTCTCAGCTGTCGCAGCGCGCTTAGCGAGACCTAAGAGTTTGGTAAACTTTAGCGTTGAGCTCGCAGGAAATAGTGTTCTTTCGAGTTGATAATTAATGGAACTAAAATAGTACATAGGAATCAAGAAGTGATCGTGTCTGACAGCTCTGGAAGACATCTACCGTGCATTGCACCTTAACAGAAAATAATCGAGTTGGGTAGTTATTGTCAGTAAAGCCCGACGGCCTTTACATGTTTTACTAGACAGTTATAAGGAAAATGTGGCAGCCTTACCTTCACAGGAGACGTTCCACCGGTCGGCGAGTTCGCGCGTGCGCTGTTCGACGCGCTCTCCGCTGGCGGCGTCGGCGCCTGAGCAGAGCTCGCGCGCCCGCTCCCGGACCACGTCCAAGAGCGGCTGCTGATTCTACGATTAAACAAGGGGTTCATTATAAACTGTATCTTTACTGCATATAGTTAGAAGAGTCATTAATTGCCATGCCATTAACGAATACTATTGGTGTATAACGAATTTCTAATTAATGTGCAATCCGGCACGGAGGATCTTCAGCATAATAAGTAGATACCTAAGTGTTTTACAACAACATAATAACTTTTCACTACATAACTGTTGCTCAGTAAACTCGACTCGAAGAACCGTACTTGTGCCAGCCATAAAATAGCATTTTTATAGTTAAGTAAAGTAAACAAGTCTGCAAAGAAATAATATTTAAACAATTTAAACATGAATCAACAAACGAGTCATTGTCAACTTTGTAACTAAAAGTTGCAATAGCAGTCACTGTGCTAAAAATAACTTTTCAAAGGCTTTGTTTGCTAATTTTACGAGTTCCTGTAAGTCCCAAGGGCTTTATGGCCCACATGAGGTAAACGTATTGGGACCTTGGCTCATTTTTCCGTTCTCCTTAAATGCTCCCCCGTTTGAAACATTTAAAGCCTTACCTGTAATTCCAGTTACGACCGGGAAAGAAATAGGATAAAACGTGTTCGTACTCCAATAAAGTATTAGCTTTAAAGTAACTATATAGTATAGTTACATTAGTAACTATTAGAGTTAGACCAAGAAAAGTCTGCAACGATTTTGATAGCAGTGCAAGTGTTATTTATACGTCCTCATTTCATAAAAAAATGATGTTAAAAATTACACTTGCACTGCGTGGGCTATCAAAATCGTTGCAGACTTTTCTTGGTCTGTCTAACTCTAGTAGTATAAGATTGTCTGATTATTCCGGCTTATTAACGCATTTCCCTTAACCTTGTTTTATTGACAATGTTATCAAGAATGCAGCTGATAACCCGATAACGTTTTTATGGCATTATTTTCTCCAGTTCCTAAGAATATGATAAACTTACAATGTAGATATTAAATGAATTCATTTTCCTGAAAAACGTTCTATAGTAACTGAGATATATTTTAATACGTTAAGTCATATTTTACATCGTTATATGAATGTATTTTAAATGAAGTAAACACGATTACGACAAAATGTAACATAATTGAATAGGTGCAGTCAACTGTAAAAATATGGGTGCACAAATCATCTCAAAAAGATGTCCCATAGCTCTTATGTCAGCGAATTAAGAAATATGGGACGTATTTTTGAATAAGTTGGCTACACCCATATTTTTACAGTTGACTGTAATTGTACTCGCAAAGTTCAACATTACATTGCCAAAGTCAATGTCAGCCTCATATAAGGAAGACTGCTTTAACAAATTGACAAGTTGCCTCCTACACTCGGCCTTGACATGTTATCTAATAGCGTGTTATTTGTTCGTATGAAGCTATACACTTCTAAAACCTAATCATAATGATAACTCGTCGCTCGAAGAATACAGAAATAATTACATTACGTTTCATGACTTTTCAGCTCATTTTAAACTCTAACATAGAGTCATAATAGTACTAAATTCTAATCTAGTTTCATAGTACTAAAATCTATTATTTTTAGTTAGAAGATATTATTTAAACAACCTAGGGAAAAAGTACTTAGATACTGACAAGTATAAAACATAAAACGAACAAAACAATTTAAGTACGTATAAGAATTTCATTCGATTTCAACTCAACGCAATATATTTGAAACATAAATTAAACAGTTTTACTACACATTCGCGTGCCACTTCACTTACCTTTCTTTTACGCGGAATGTTTACGACTTAACTAAATAACAACAAAACAAGAAAGCAGAAACAATATACTACGTAGGCACGTGAATTTCGCACTGGTTTATAACAATGCAATAAGGAGCAATTTGTTTTTGTGTTGTCATAGCGATGTGCGAACACTGACTGAAGTAGCCTTGGTTGGTCCGTGTGGCATGACATCATCCAGTTAAGGCATCATGAAGTCATGAGAATCATTGTGCAATCATATTTTGAGATTTGTACGTGACGGACCTTATTGGTTGGAGTACAGAGTATCTACGAGTATATTGATTTGGATACCTACCTCTTATTAGTTTCAAGATATTAGCTTTAAGTAGGTGCTTTAGTAAGAGGGTACCAAAGAAGAGAGCATTTATACATATTTTAAATATATATTTATTAGCCAGTGGACAAAGCCGAAATGTACATATGCATTAGGGTATTTAGAATCAGTCTACAAAGTATCATAACAATCGGTGTAGCGGTTACGAAGAAATTAACAAATTACGATTTTTTTACTTTGGAACAACCTGTATGTGTTAGTAGCTCCTGAGGTAATAAATAGTATGAAACCTTCTTCGACCGTTTTGATTATCTTTTTTATTTATGACATTAATAAGATTCTGACTTTTGACAAATGTCATCATTGCTGCACATTTTCAAACAAATTGTCAAAAGCACTGCCAATGATTAATACAGTATATTTATTTTTGTTGTCGATTATTGGAAATAACTTTTGTTTGATAATTTATTTTTTTATCTTTTGTTCTAATTAAAAAAAATATTACCGTTAGAGCATTTCTTAGAAGTAACCCTACGTGGGTTTTCAGGGTTTGTCCAATGGCTAAGGTCACGCTTTACACGTACCTAACATCAACTTTAAATTGAAAAGGTTATCTATATTTTCGACAGATATAATAAAGGCACATTTCCCAAAACAACAAAGCTTGTATTTTCATTATTTGTCCTACAGGCGTTTTCTTCTTAAACCAAAAACATTTTAAAAAGATTGTTTTAAAACTTATCTTTCTTATTAAATATTTACTTTGCCAAAACTATGTAAGTATCTTTTTTCAAAAAGCCAATTTAATAACATTTTTCCTTTTTTTTTAAGTTTTGGGTTAGGTAATCAAAAATATTTTTCAGTATTTTAAAGATTGTTTTAAAACTTATCTTTCTTATTAAATATTTACTTTGCCAAAACTATGTAAGTATCTTTTTTCAAAAAGCCAATTTAATAACATTTTTTCCTTTTTTTTAGTTTTGGGTTAGGTAATCAAAAATAATTTTCAGTATTTTACTTAATTGTAGTTCGTTTTCAGTCTATTTCAATCGCTGTATTTTATATTTACTTTTTTGTTTAAATGCAAAAAGATTTTCCCCTTAACAGCAAGAGTGCATTCACCCAATGCCTACTTCAAAGAAAGGAAATTGTGCTAAAAATAGAGCTGCATCAAAACAATTAAAAACGTTCAAGGTAAGTCCCATCTATTTATATTCAAAAATATGTACCCACAATTGAGTATCTACTGCATGAGATTTAATTAAACTAGAAAATACGTTTCATATTAAAGTGTCATTCTATGGAACTTGCTAACAATGTAAACAAAAGACACTAGTAAATTCATCATTGAGAAACAATTTCAATATGGCGGTTTGTTTACATAGTTAGCAAGTTCCATAGAATGACACTTTAATCCTTCCCTATATTTATTAAAATTCTTTCATTATTTTGTAGTAGTATCAGCGGAATATATATTTTCAAGGTCAGTATAAACCACATCGGATGTAGAATACAAGCGACCTATTCACTAATTGAAACGGAAATGATTCAGTGGTGTCGCAATGTAGACGGGTTACCTAACAGCTGTTAACTTTGTAGACCGTGCAACAAGTGGCTAGGGGGTTCCCCTACCATAGGCGGGCAAAACTGACGTGGGGGTCACGATTTACCTAGTAAATACAAGTTGGACAGTGTTGCCGTACTCATAAATAAAGTTTCGTTACAATATTAATATTTACGTGCTTACTTATATATAAATATGTAACAATAAATTATTTCCGAAGAAATATAACTAGTTTAAGTAGAAATAATATTCACTCGACTTATTACTTATCAGAATTCCGATATTGAACTTATTTTGATCATTTTTATACCGAAATAAAAAGTCTATAGTATGATGAGTATTAGTGACTAACGCGCGAACAGTAAAGATAGAGATAGATAAGAGAGAGATTGTAAATATTCTATATATTGTACGTAAATATTGTATATTGCAATGCATTGCCCTAGAACAGCTATTTGCATTAAAATCAACGATAACGTGATATCACAGATAAATAATTATTCAGATATTTACGAGTAACAACATTATTATGTCACGAATTTGGAGTTACATACCTATGTATAAAACACACTATACAATTAATGAAGTAGTGTTTATTTAGGTATATAACCTACATATATTTATATTTATATTTTTTTTTTTAGTAAATCGAGAAAACAAACAGCCTTTTACAAATAAGTCTTACAAAAATGACTAAAAATAGGCCTAAAGTTTCATATGTTACTAAGTTGACTATTACAATGAAGGTAGTAGGTTACTTAATTATAAATTACCCGTAGGTATAGTTGTGAATACTACACGCAAATAAAGTAAGAAAACAATGCAAAATATTACAATTTTTTTTTCAATTACTAGAAAACAAAATATGCCGAACTGTGTTCTTGAAAACGGGCAAACTATGAAAAAAAATGTCTATATCATTAAGCGACTCATTATACATATTACAAGTGCGCTTAAAGAAAGAATTTTTAGCAATTACTGAATTTTTAGCATAATTTGTGCCTATTTAAATACCTTTCGGTAGGCTCTAAATCATTTAGATAGATTGCTTGATATCTGTATGGATGTATTAATAACGAACAAAATAAAAAAATAAACATTACCTAAAATTAAAACAAAACTATAACATGACATGCCAATTATATTTTATATAAGTAACTAAGTCGTAGAAGTCGTAAAAAACTTTTAAGCCAAAATTAATCCCCATAGGAGTCGAATATACCTACAATACAAACATCCTTTTTGGAGGAGCTCTACAAAATTTAAAGATTATATCTCAAATTTAAAGGTCCCGTCATCAATGGTTTAGCCTGTGCGATGTCTGTCAGTCAGTATTTAAGTAACACGACTGTTTTATTAATTTAGATTTAAACGTGGATAATTTCAGTTAATTTACCACCAATATTCATACGTTACCTACTTACTCAAAAGATAACAAGAAAGATTCGAGTCGGCACCTCGAGTCGGTATCCGAGCATGTAGACTGTTACTCCATTATAAATTCTAATGAAGTTTTTCACATAATTATATTCTGAATTTTAAATACGAGCAATTGCGCTCGGGTCGGTGACGAAGTGAACATTATATTATACAAACTTTAAAGAATGTGTAAATATAAACAAAGTATAAATCTGCGTACGAATACCTACGATAAAAAAAACTGGATTCAAATTCCTTACAGGGCTTCATTACAATAATTGTGTTTATAGGTAATGCCTCTTTGAGATGTCCTACGGTGGTGGCCTAGGATTTTAAATAGTTGACTGTAGGAACAGGCAAAAACATAGGGGAGGTACACGAAAGGCATTTGTTTTCTTTGTGTGTACAGTGTTGTCCTAAGAACCATACATTTTATTTTCTACATGTACCTACCTACAGCATAATCTGTATGGCCTTGTTCAAACGTTTGCATATTTTATTGAACATCATGCTCAGTATCACTCAATGTAAAAAGAACACATAAATGTTCACTAAAACAGTGGTGTTAAACTGTGCTAAACCATTTCTACAGGCGTTGGGTTATATTTAGCATGAGTCGTTTAAAGTCGTCAATTGATACAGGGGCTAAAAAGTTACATATTTTCAAAGTTAGTTTTGCTTGACAGATAATTACACCACTTGATTTATTACCTAATCACAGCTAAAATAACCGGCCACGTGCGAGTCGGACTCGCGTTTCTAGGGTTCCGTACATAAGTCCGACTCACGCTTGACTGCACATTTCTAATAGATTTTCCTGTCATCTATAGGTAAAGGACTATTTTGTGTATTTTTTTCAAAATTGTACACCCAGTGGTTTCGGAGATAAAGGGGGGGGGGGGGGGTCATTTTTTGGCTATTTTCTTAAATAACTTCGAACCTATGTATTTGAAAATTATAAAAAAAAAACATGTCCATCTTTGGGTCACTAATTTACATATATGTACCAAATTTCAACTTAATTGGTCCAGTAGTTTCCGAGAAAATAGGCTGTGACAGACGGACAGACAGACAGACGCACGAGTGATCCTAAAAGGGTTCCGTTTTTTCCTTTTGAGGTACGGAACCCTAAAAATCAATGTTTGGAGTACGCTGCCCAATGGCATGTCGCTTATAGAAGCTAGATGTAAAATCTAACAAAAAACGTGCCCCTTAGTTTGACATCTGAAGCAGACCGCTCTGTACGTCGCCATAATATTTTGTGGTAACTGAATTTTCAAAAGTCAACTTTAGACAACCATAGTTACCGCATACGTAGCCGTATTGCGCCATCTATAATACCTATCAAATTCGAAGTAAGTACCAATGTGTTAGACTTTACACACATTATAGAATCAATACCTCTTTGCTTGTAATATTGATTTTATGATTATAAAGACTTGAAGATATTTCTGTCACATATAAATTAGGACGAAAGCATATTTCGTCAGGTGACAAGCAAAAGTCACTACTTACTAAAAAAAAAATTAAACAAAAATCGACCTTCTTTTAGTACTAATATGGTTCACTATGGCTATGAACTTGTGGTGGTACCCAAGTAACATTTTAGTCCTATAATTTTAGTTTTTATCGCTAAAAGCTTGTATAGACGTCGTATTAAGGTTTCAGAGGTGACCACCTGTCGTATAAAAGCGCTTGGCAACACCTTTTTGCTCTATAGGCTTATACAGCTAATATATTCTATAAGCAATTGATGTAAAGGTTTATTTCATCATTTTATAGAGCCGTTATAGGCGTGTACTATAACAGGTTCAAATATAACCACTATAGATCAATATTACTGTATAATAGTATTTGGAATCACTTTCATGCAACTAATTTGCGCTATTAAGGTTCCCTGCCAAGCCGCTATAGTTTTGTGTTTTAACAGTGACAAAAACCCAACTATACAACGATTTTCGGATATAGTGGCTTTAGAGATCACTGCTATAGTACATAATACTTTAGTAGTTTGCGCTATTAAGGTTCCCTGCTAGCCGCTATAGTTTTGTGTTCTAACAGTGACAAAAACCCAGCTATACAACGATTTCAGGATATAGTGGCTTTAGAGATCACTGCTATAGTACATAATACTTTAGTAGTCATATGAACACTATTATAGAACTGTTTTGCTCTATAGTAGCGTTTTTGGGACATATTTATAGCGTTAAAAAGCGCTTTAGTAGTTTTTAAATCCCTATTATATCTCATCGCTGTAAACGTCACAATGACTCTTTTATATAACAAAACTGTTGTATAGTGGTTTTGTTTTTTCTTTTAAAAGACAACAGCGTTATAGTTGAGTTTTTATGTCTTTTATAAACCGAGTTAGATACATAAAGGTAGAAAACGACTACTTGTAAATGATAAATTTGATCTGTAATGGCTACTTATATCTTGATTATATAAGTTCAGGCCTAAGCCACATAATGTGGTTCCGTGCAAAATATTTTTATATTTTAATGAATTGATAAAAAAGACCCCAGTGATATTAGTGACTGTAGGTGAGATTTATCATCAATGATTTAATACAAGCATAAAATCGTGACGTTTAGATATTTATCGACATCCATTATTAGCACATTTTTTTTACCAATCACACTGAAAAAGGAAACAACAGTAATGACTACATCTAAATAAAAAAAAATCCTATATCTTTCTAAAGAGTTTGTAGGTGTAACTGGGTCACAGCAAAATTCTTTTGGAACCCTAATTTTAATCATGATGGCGGTGAATATTTCGTCGTAAGTTCTATAGTTACTCGTAGCCTATAAAAGCGTCGGATTTACTTCTTGGCTGTATAGTAGTAACTATGGTGAATATCATAATATTTTATTAAATTATTTTATTAAAAACATAAATAAATCGAGGGGGCATTTAAAATTCCTCATTAAACTAATACTATTCTAACGGTAAAACTTCCGTCCCATATACTTTTTGCACTAAGGACCGAATTATTCGACATCTAAATGGCGCATATTAATATAAAGTCTTTACTTATCACCATTTTACTTAGTACCGTTTTTGTGAAGTAAACACACAACAAAACCACTCACAACAGTTGATGGAAAACTTGATAGCAAATTTCGTAGTAAAGGAACTATGAATTCTACAATAGTATAAAAAAGCACTATAATACAATTTCAAATACTACTATAGTATAAAACAAGCACTATAATGGAATCTCAATAAATGCCACTATAGTATAAATTAACACTATAATGGCGTTACTGACAACAAATTAGCACAAAAGTGATCATCACATCACTCACTTTTATAGACCTAAAACGTCACGACTGACACTGCTACAGGTCTACTATATCACTGAATGGCACATAAGATGCGCCATTTCGGCTTTATACAATCTTCTTTGGTCTTTTATAGGACCTTAGGTGGTATTTGGGAAACGTTCTATCGACTACTATAGAACCACAAATTGTTACTTGGGTAAGAAGTGATTTTTGCTTGTCACCTGACGATTTGATTGCACATTGCTGACTGTCAAGTACGGTTCCACTGATGATATCTACATAAACTAATTATTATAGAGACATAAATAGGTAATAAAAACTCACCTCAAGATCATTTCTGGCGTGATTCAGCTTTTCAAGATGAAGTCTCAGCGCGTCCACCGTTGTCACTGCCTCGTCCTGAATATCGTTCTTATCCAACATTGCCTTGATTTTATCCACTAACTGACAGAAGTCCTTCCAAATCTCCAAATCCTGCTCTAACTGAGCCTGTCGACTCTTAGCGGAGTTCAGAGTATTCTTCAATAGTTGATTATGTTTTTGGTGTTCTTTAGATAGCTCTTCTTGTTCCGTCGCCGCCAATGACGGCCAGATTTTGTCGACAATGTCTTGCATACGCTTTCCTATTAAATCTTTCATTTCGGGCTCCGAAGCGTTAAAGAATGATTTATGTTCTTCTAAATCGGATTCAATATTCTCGAAATCAGTGCCGTTTTTGCCCATATCTAGACGAATAGCTGCTTCGTTTATCCAGATGTTTAGTTTCTCGACCAATTGTAAATATTGTTGTCTATATTTCTTGTTATCTTGAAGATATTTCTCACGGTTGGCCAACTCAGCAGGTAACGATGTTTGTAAAGAGTTTGCTTCTGATACCATTTCTAATAAAGAACCGGGGACCCCGTCGTCGGTTTTGATGATGTCTGTTATTTTAGTGAGCTTGACCAGGTAAGTTTGGATACTCTTTGCTAGATTGACGTGTTCTGCAAGTTTTTTGTCTACGCTGGCCACGTCTCTGTTAAGTAGAGGTCGTGAATGCACAGCGGCTTCATTGTCATGAAGCCACTCTAAAATGTCAGACAGATCAGATGCCAGTTTCTTGTGTTCGGCAGCTGCTCTTTCGTGTTCTTGCCGCTTCGATTCTACATTCCTTCTCAAAGTTAGCAACTGTTGTTTGAGAGACTGCAAGAGTTCTGTAATATTATTTCTATCAATAACAGTGCCCTCAGCAGCAATTTGTTGACCTTTATCAGTTGCTGTTGCTAACAAAGCTTCACATCCTTGAATCTTTACAATGATATCGTCATATCGTTTGATCTTGTCTTCCAACGAATCGTTCGATCTTTCTATTTCAGATGTGAGATCAGTGTACTTGGCAATAAACTCATTAATTTCTTTGATAAGGGCAAAGAATTGTTCTCGTAACAATAAAAGTACTTTCAGTTTTGATATTTGATCTTCAATAGTGCCCATCAAATCATCTTGTTGAGTTAAAATGTCCTGTAGGTCGTGTAGATTACCGCCTTGTAACTCATTCAACATTGCCTTATTCTTTTTGAGATCACCTAAGATTGACTCATAAGCCTGGATAATTGGTTGAACATCTTCAACTTTGCTTCCAATTGGTTTGTTTAAAGTTTTAAGTTTGTTCTGGATTTCAGCCAAGAATTCCAGAGCTGCAGCAATCTTAGCAGCAATCTCTTTGTAATCTTTGATATGTTTGTGTAGAATATTCTTTTTGTCATGAATTATAGCATTAATTCTGGCAAATCTATCTGACAACACATTTACTTGTTCTTTTAGTTGTAATTTATTTGAGTCCGATAAAGTGTCCAAAATATCCTTAGATTTATCCTTGATCTTTCCAATATTCTTTTCAACATCTTCTGCTTCTTTACTGAGTTTCTCGAACTTTGCTAACTGCTCTTCTAATAGTTGTAGGCTTGAAGTTCTAAGTTCAGGAGTTGCTGCTACTTCTGCCTCATTCAGCCAGCTTTGACATTTAGCCAATTCAGATTCAAAGTCGTTTCTACCATGCATAAGTTTGTTTAATGCTGCTAATTTATCGTCAATGTCTACCTTAGCAGATGTGTATGATTTATTCAAGTCATCTAAAATTGCTTGTAATTTAGCACGATCTTCGGGAGAACAATCTTTGGATACGGCATTACCTTGACGTATGACTTCACTCAGTGTGTCGTTGTTGAAATCAGCCAACTCTCCTTGATGTTTTTTATGAACAGCAATCTCTTTTTCTACCTTAGCTGTTTCAAGTGGTACTGGACCACCAAGTTTCTTTATCTCTGCAAGTTTAGTCTTAAGCCAATTTTTAGCTTTTTCTATATCATTTTCAAGTTTTCTTCTATCTTCGTGGCATGGACCTAGCCTTTCTATTTCTTGTTTAATAAGTGTTGCTAGTTGTTTCTGCTTGGAAGATAGTTCTGCCAATTCTGATTCTAGTTGTGTCTGTTCGGAAGGTTCCAGATCAGACTGAATGTTGCTTACCTTCTTTTCTAAAGAATCGATTATCGTCTTTTTACCATCAGCCTCTTTCAATAAATTGGCGACCTTCTTTTGTCTCTCTTTGACAGATTTACTTTCATACCCCAATGGTTCTGGATGTAACATATTGTCAATCTCCTTTTGCATCCAATCATTTTGAGCGTTTACTTCACTCTTAGTGCCGTCGATAGCCTTGTAGGTAATTTCGAGCATTTGGAGCTTACGTTGGATGCGTTTGGCGATGTCATTGTATCTTCTTTCAACAGACTTCATCTGCAAAAAACAGATTTTTTTATGTAGTAAGTTGCCATTGAAATGAATAATTCAGTTGAAACACATAAAATTTATACAAAGTTTTCTCATTATGTTATATGTATGATAAATCTTACCTGCTCCTCAACTTGTTGGCTTTCCAGATTACTAACAATGTTGATAACTTGTGAACCGACCGCTTTGATACCATCAACTTTTTCCTTCCCTGACTTTTCAAACTCAGCTGCAAGTTCCTTCAAAGCGCTTAACTTCTGAGGACAGGGGAGGCCGGAACCTTTGTCTGCTAAGCACATTTTCTTAAGCACCGAGTCGAACCAGTCGTGGATTTCCTGGCATTTGTTGCGGTAATCGTCGATAATGCCCTGATTGTCCTTTTCCCTTGCAATGGCTTCAAGAATCGCGTCTTCTAGTTCGTCTAGTTCTTCTTCTAGATTAATTTCATCTTCCAAACCTAAAGAAAAAACATAATTGCATTAGAATATACTACTACGTATTCGTTGTCTATATCTGGTTACGATTATATATTCTTGTTTTTACTTTTTCTCAAAAATGAAAAAATCTATACAACAAAACAATATTTGCAGAATATTAAAGATAGGCCGCTTGTTTGAAGCGTCTTTTATTAACTATGGTTTTCTTTGTTGGAATATTTAGATTCTGAACGTCACTAACCTTCACTTGGTATTTCAGTGAGCAGCCTGTTTCGCTTCTCGCTCAACGACGCCAACGCATCGTTCATCGCCGCCATGTCCTGCTTGGCAGCCTCGGGGCGGAGCTTGGACGGGTTGGCCAGCCAATCGCGGGCCAGCGCCTTGTGCACATTTATCCAATCTTGGATCTCGAGCACCTGCTTCATGGCTTCCTCCATACCTTGGACGGCATCGCTCAACGTCTCGAGGTGGCTTTGTACCTGGAGATGCGGGTGTGTTAATCATGGTGTATTGAAGGTGGAGTTATATTGTATACTGGGTCAAGCAGATCTTGTCGGTAGAAAAAGGCGGCAAATTTGAAAAATGTAGGCGCGAAGGGATGTCGTCTCATAGAAAATTTGAATTTCGCGCCTTTTTCTACTGACAAGATTTGCTTGACCATCTATATATACGGAAATAGCTAGAGAGTTGCACGCTTTTACCTAAATATTACTTTGTATGCGATTCTGACTACTTTTGGGCGATAAACGCCAAAAACATTTGCCGAACGATTTATATGCAAAATGGTTGACGTCCGGAAAAACGGAATTTAGTCGCATCTAATTAAAAAACAAAAGCAGATTGGTAGCTAAATAATCGACATAAGTTTTTTTATACAAGCAGTTATTGAAAAGGGGCGAACATTTAATGTATGTAACAACGGATATAATTGAATCATCATATATTTAACGCTATAGAAATATCATTTAAATCATTGTGTTAATTATATGAATTGCACTAAACTAAAGCAAAGCAGCAAGTGAAGGTTCTTGACTTTCATAATCCTATTATTGTATTAAAATTATAACAATAAGATGATGAAAGTCATTTTGAACCATTAAGCGTTACCTTTTGTTCGAAAGCCACAAGCTTTTCGGCGAACTCCGGCTCTTCTACATTCTTTAGTAATTCATCGATACGACTCGGCGCGGATAGATCGGCCACATGAGTCTATAACAAACCATGCATGACAGACATCGAAACACACACGCACAAACACGAGCAGTGCAGGTTAGCGTAGTGAAATTTAGGTACAGATAGAAGATTTCAATGGCTTATTTATACGAGGGTGTAATCCCATTAGTTGCCAAATACATGAAACACGGGCGTTTCTTTCTTGTTTATTTCTTGAAATTTTATCACCTCATTAAATCGTGCCAAAATAATCGTCTTTCTTACCTAAAGCGTACAAAGTGTTCAAACACACACATCACGCATATTTAGAATTCAGAATTCAAAATTATCAAAAACTACCAAATGAGAATAGGTCAGTACCTAAATAACTTTGAATACCGAGTTATGTTCAATGACCAGTTGTGCCTCTATGTTGTGAAGATAGACTTATTACAATTACTATACGAGTAATATATAGGATTCTGATACTACTTAAATGTTCCTAAATCACTGCTTGTGCAAACTTCTTATTCATTAACATATCAGTCTGAATAGCTAGACTGAGCCAAAACTATTCTAACTAAATGTTGTTTAATTTATCAATTTTCTTTGTGCTCCCGATTTCCATTGATAATAAAAATAATAAAATCGATATACCTTTACTGTGAGCAAAATATTTGAATATGAATCATTTCTGTTAACTGAAGGACAGTAACATGTTCTTTAATATCTACCTTAGGCCGTTTAAAAAGTAGGTATAAGTCATAGTTTTTTTTGCCTAAGATATAAAACTGTCCGTACATATATTAATTTACCTATATTAATTAAAAAATATCCCAATTAATCCTTTTTCGCTTTTAAGCAGAATAGTTTTGACTCAGTGAACCAGGTGCACAAAAATACATTCCCAACGGAACTTTAGCTAACTACTCTATATGTTACTGAAGAAAAAGTTACAATTTGAGAGTATTATACATAAAAACCATTAATGACACTTGCATGCATGTTCCATTATAAAATATGTTCTCTCTAATTAAGACACGCAATATTTCAATAAGACGTGTAACTTTTTCTCAATTAATTCACTAACTACTAAACGTAACAATACTTTATTTTAAATTATTTTTTGGTAAATATTAACGACCTTACGTCTATATTAGGTACTCGTTGGTTCTGTTCTTTTTGTAGACCTGGCGAACTTTCGAAGGTGGTGGATTAAACATAGAACACACTATATGCGATGTACTTACAGTAAGTTATTTAAGTATCCAATTATTTCTCTTAGGTATTTTTCTTATATGTTAACAATACTGTACTTAATACTAATATTAATGAGAGATTTATAAGCAGACACAATCATTTAGACATGTAAAAATTTAGAAACACAAATTGCCATTGGCACTATCAAACATTCAAATACGTACATGCCTACATGAACCGTTTATAATTGTAGGGAATTAACTATTTATATTTGTAGATATATTGCGTCAAAATGACACTCATAAGCATACACTAATTAGCACATTAGGGAATTCAAAAGCAGGCAAGTATTCATAAATCATAAGTAATTTAAAAAGAAGTGAGAACGTCAGAAGCGAGAACGGAGCCAGAAGCGGCCAGTACCTGGTCGATTAGGTCTTCGAGTCTTGCACGCACGTGCAGCTCGCGCGGCGGGATGGGCAGCGGCGCCGAGTCGGCGGGCGACGAGGGCCGCGACACGGACGCCGCCGCCGCCGAGCACGCGGCCACGGCCGCCGACAGCCGGCTCTTCTCCGTCTGGAGGCGGTTGTGCAGAGCCTACGGTGACAGTAATAAAATAAGGAAAGCTGCTATTAGGTCCTTACCTATGAAATTGGCGTTTTTGTTCATAGATATAAGTCTGATCCTAGTTTTTTTTTTTTTACAAAAGTACATACACAATTACAATAAAACTACAGTGCACTCAATAAACAACGATTTTACATACAATTAATTGTTATTTTTTATTGTTAAGTGTTCAGAATTAAGCCTTGAAAATAGGTCTTTTCATGTGCTGTCGGTTCGAGTATTAAAATTACTTATATTTTTCTAACGGTACCAATTTTCAAGAAATGGAGATATTGAAAACATACCTTAAAGGTGTCAAAAATTACTGGAAAAATTTTGTTTGGTTTGAATTAGCCATCAAAAAAATATCCGCAAAATTAATTGTATGGAAATTCGTGTTTCGTTGAAATTCTCCGAACAAAACGCCAATTTCATAGGTAATGACCTAATATTTGCCCTGGAGCTGATGGAATGAGAGGATATACATGTTGTCGTTAGTCCAATTCCGACAATTGAGATTGTTTTTCAATTTTTTGGTAGGATGCAGTACTAACATCGTTTGTATAGTTCTTGACTAACAAGAATTTTCGCAAGACAAGAAACTGAAATGATATGACTTTTTTTAACACTTACCCTAGCTTTATCCAGTAAATCACGGCCATGGGACAGGCCATCGACAGGCACATCCAATTCTGTAATAGCTGGTTCACACTCGTCCAAATTATTTAGAATACTTTCCAAAGTGTCTTCATATTCCTTGAATTTAGCGAGACCTTCTCTAAGACGGCGCTCGATCTGCAAAGCGGTCGCGAGCAGAGACTTATGACTGTCATTCACGTTTTTCAACTGTTTCCCAACAGTATCACGAATATTAGGAGTGCTAGCTTCATAACGCTCGATTTGAGCTCGTCCTTTGCCTTCTAAATCGTCAAGCGTCGTGCGATACTTTTGGATGTCGTCTAACAGGACAGCATGCTGGGCTAGCTGTTCCTCCGTTTGCTCCCGATTTGCGATGTATAAGGAGTTATGTGCCATCAGTTGGAATGAAATCTGCAACAACCATTTTTCAGTGTCTTGCAGTGATTGATGATACTGATTATAGTCCTTAATTTCAGATTCCAATTCTGCCTTGCGTGCTGCGCATTTGGCTTTCAAAGCGTTGCACTTTTTCTCCAGCTCGGTGACAGATTCTTTAGCTGCAGGTTTCTTAGCCCAGCTACTGAGCTCTGCAGCTTCACTCTTTATTCTTTCCAGTTCGGGCTTCTTGTTATTGATTTCATCCTCGATATGTTTGTATTTTTCTAGCAATGTCTTCATTTCACCAAGCTCGCCACCTGTAGGCGGGACTTTCTCTAAGTTTTGCTGAGTTTCATTAATCCATTGATTCATTTTGTTCTTGGATTCCTCGAAGTCCTCCCATTTGCCAATAGCAGCCTTAAGCTGAGCCGTGATAGAGTTCAAATCTATCTTCAACTGATCCCAGCTCTCTTGCAGGACTTTGACGTCATTGCGGAGACCGTCTTGTTCTTCAGGTGGGGTGTTGTTCAGCGCTTTCTTGAATGCTTCTTGTAACACGACTAGGAAATGGTGTCCTTCAGTCATGCGGTTATTTACAAGTTTGACAGTTTCCAATTTATCTTTAGTGGTATCTATGTCACCCACACCAATAGAATCATGAACGGTTCCATGTGCAGTTTCCAACCACTGCTGCAATTCGTCTTTAGCCTTAATGAATTCTGTATGGTCTGACAAGTTCTTCTCGCCATTTGACACTAGACTTTGTATTTTGGTCAACAGAGTTGTGTACTCAGTCTGCAGGTTTACGGTCTTGTCACGAACCCAAGCGCATGCGCTGAGCTCCATGAGATTTTCGCACCTATCGTTAAGTTCTTCCAAAACATGTTTATGTCCTAATGCTTCTGCTAGAAGTTCCTGTAAAAAAACATTAAGAAATCAATATTGTTTACCTTGTCAAATTTTTTTTATAAAATAATGTCAACTAAATATTATGTATTACTTACTCTGCACTTATCAAGATGTTCAGGAGTAATCTTGTCAATCTTTTGAACTGATTTAAGTTTATCATCGAACTCTTTCACCCACTTGCTCATCTTATCGGAAGTCTCCAAGTAATCTGACCACGCAGACAGACACTTTTCCAGTAACTTCTTAGTGTCTTTGCAAATCTGCTGCAAGTTCTCCCATTCGATCTTTAATTGTTTAATTTCCTGATTGATGTTATCTTTGCCCTCATTTCCAGTAGTTTTCAGTACAGCATCACTAAGTTCGACTGCTTTCTTGAGAAGGGCTTCCCCTTTAGGTAAGGATCCAATGATATTGTTAACGTTTTGAAGTTTCTTCTGTACTTCTTCCTTTTCTCCGTGAGAGTCAGAGCATTGCTGAATTTCCATTTTGCAGTTACGTATCCAATCGTAGAAGTTGTCGTATGACTCTTTGTATTGAATGTGGGAGTTGACATAGTCCTCCAATTTCTGCAAAAAAATAAGAGGATAGTTTTTTCTTATAGAGGATAGTGAATTTAAGTAATAAGTTGAAACACCATAGATTAAATGCAGAATTCATGATAATAAATACTTACAGAAATCATATCGTTAACTGTTTTCTTTATGTCTTCGTAACGCTTTAAAGAATCTTCGATTTCTTTGGATTTCAGCGACGCATCTTCTTGCAGCTTTTCTTTCAACCTCTTCACCAAATCGCTATGAGACTCTATGTCTCGGTTGAATGTCTTGAATTTTTCTAGTTTTGCTTTCTTTTCAGACAAATCATTCAGAAGTGAATCATCAGATTGAATTTTTTGGTCAATATCGTCTAGCCATTCTACTAGCAATTTGTGAATCTGAAAAAAAGAGAATATTAATGCATTTTTACACTTTTGTCAAGTTGTATTTTGTCATGAAACTATGAATCTATAATTACCTTGGATATATCATCAAACTGGGCAGCTCTGCTTGTCAACTTGTTCCTCACATCTTGAAGATCATTGATAAGCTTATCAAATTCTTGTTTCAAATTGTCAGTATCTTCTTGAATCTTGGCCGCACCAGCCTGTTCAGTGTTCATCATGACTTTCTCCTTTAACTCAAGAAGGTACCTCAATTTGTTTTGACCCTGTTCCAGAGATTGGCGTAAAAGTTTTACAGTGTTAAGTTTGCTGTTAACCTCACTCAACGTGTGCGGTATTTCAGCGCATTGATTGAGTTTTTCTCTGGTTCTGTCTAGCCAATCTTGACATTCACCATAAAGCGCATTATGTTGTTGATGTTCCTGAAAAAAATATGGCGAGTTATTATATTATATGCACTCGACTTGTTCATAAGTTACTGATAGCTATAAATTGTAGGCAGAATTCAACAATCAATTACTCTTTGATGAATATGCATAAAATTGAGTTTACTATATACCTGGTAATGTACTTCAAGTCGCTTCATCACTTCCTTTGCAAGTGACAGTAAGGCGTTGTACTTGGTGGTAAGCTGGGTGATGCCATTGGAGACCCTAGTGTCTGAACATGTCTCCAACAAGGTTTGAGCGCGCACGTTCAGCTTATCCAACTCAATTTGCCAGTCGAATAGTGTTTGAAGGTGCCCCTGCAAAATGAAAAAAGAATACGGTAATTAACAATATTTTCTTAGTTTATATCAGTAGCAGTAAGTGACATGATGACATAGAGTCATTATTACCTGGAACTCTTCAAGAACAACTTTCTTCTGTTCCAGGTTGTTCTGCAGTTTATTGAACGATTGTACTAATTTCTCAGTCTTTGACAACCAGTCTAAGGCTTCCTTGTACTGCTCTTCGTATTCTGTCCATTTTACGATACCTCCTTCTATTAATGCTTTAGTATTATTTAGCTGTTCACTGAAATATAGAATTATACATAAAATGGCTTGTAATACAAATGCTTAAAAAATAAAACAAGGAGAAAGCACTGGATGCGCAAATCTGAGAGAGGAATGAAGTAGCCTGCCGCTTACATATAATGGTAAGAGTGATAATTAAGACAACGTGCGACGTAAAGTAAACATATATTCAACAGAGTAGCACTTACACATATGTATCGTATTCTTCCTGCATTAGCGCCACTTCTTCTTCTATTTCCTCTCTGTCTTCATCGTCAGCTAGCCCACAAGATATCTCACCCTGCTCTAGAGCTTTCTGTAGTTTTGCCTGGCCTTCAGGCAGCTCGCTTTCCAATACTTTGAGTTGCGATATCTTGCTGCTTAATGATTCCTTATCTCCGGTAGCATCAGAACACTTTCCTAACCTTTCCTTGGCAGCTCTAATCCATTGGACAAAGTCTGTACCAGCATCGATAAAAGCTTGATGTTGTTCGACAGTTTCTTTTTGTTTTTCATATAAGTCTTTTGCTTGTTTGGTAAGCGTTTCATACTTGCTGGTTATCTCAGATGCCGGAGCCTGTTGCATAAGTTCTGAAGCCTTAGAAGTTACGGACTGAATCATGGGCTCAAACGAAACGATATCTTGAACAATATTGTTTGTTTGACGAAGCGTGGCTTTTCTTTCGCCGATACTAAGCCCAGCCGTAAGACCTGCAAGACGGTCTTGGCCTTTCTTGGACTTGGCGACTTTTTGCTCACACACTTCTTGTAATTTAGCTTCCCTGTCGGAAATCCATTGCTGCAGTTGAGAATAGCTGGAACTGTAGTCAGCCCATTGGAGCATTGCAGTCTCGAGGTGAACTTTAGCTGTAGTCATTTTCTTAACAAGACGGTCCCATTCATTTTGAAGTTCTTTTAATTGTGTATTGATCTTGTCTTTACCATCGGATCTTGTGTTACGTAACACCTTTTCTCCACTGTTTACAGTTGCATGTACTAAATTCTGGCCTTCTTCTCTTCGTTTTAACAGGTCTTCAATTTGTTCTAAGCGTTTCTGCAGAGCGTCCTTACTGCTGTTGCTACCAGTGTCACTCCCGCTTCGTGTGATTTCCCAAGCATCATCAATCCATTTTTTGGTCTTGACATAATTATCGTCATAGTTTTGATGTTGTTCATAGTTAGTTTCAACTTTCTTGAGTACATCATTTGCCATGTTCACTAATACTTGGTATCTGGAGTTAAGATGTCTCAATTGATTATTTACATAAGTATCTAAATGCGATGATAGTAAGCCTGCAGCAGAAGCATTAAATTTATCGATGTCAGCTTTTCCCTTGTTCAGCTGATCCACAATCGCTTTCACTTCATTCACTTGGGCGCCCTTTTCTTTGGCTGTGCCTAGCAGTGCAAGTTTGTGGTTCTTGATGTGGATTTCCTTCTGCTGCAACCAATCAGACAATCTCTCATATTCGTCCTTGTATTCACGCCACTGATTCACAGTATCTTCCAGTTGACTCTTTTGTCGCTTAATTTCATTGAATAAGTCATCGAAACTTTCTTTCAAAGCTTTCATTTCATTTTTGATTACAGTTTGTCCTTCAGGAGAAGTGCTTGCTAACAATACTTCGCCTGTATGTTGTAAATGTTCCAACAGTAGTTCACCTTGAGCTTGTTTATTAATTAAAGCATCTAGAGGGGCAACCGAATTCTCAATCGCCAATTTATCACTTAAAGGCTTAGATTTCAATGATGGAACCTTTTCTCTTGCTCTACTAAGCCACTGGATCAGCTCGTCATGCGCTTCCTTATACAACCTATGATCTTTATAGTGTTCTTCTCTATCTGTCAAGAGTTTCTTTATTTTATCATACAAAGTGTCAAACTTGTTAAGTGTCTCTTGAGCTTTAGACGCTACCTGATTTTGCTGACCACTGGCCAGCATTTCGGCTGCTTTTGCTTTCAAAGTATCGACTTCAAGACGATCGCATCTTGCTTTTTCTTCAACTTCTTTAAGTTTTTCAAGTTGAGTTCTCTTATCAGACATGGAAGATTCGTATGGTGTCAACTCTGCCAGCATATTTTCCATCCATGTGTTGCTTTTTTCTATGAGTTGTATTTGTTCTAAGAATCCAGCCCATTTTGTGACCGAATCGTCGAGTAAGTTCTTAGTCTCTATCATTCTGGACAAAAGAGCTGACCATTGTTCTTGCAAAGCGACAAGAGAGTTGTTGATAGCATCATGTCCAGAAGGTGCCGTATTCGCCATAACATTTTGAGCAAGTTCCACCAGGGACTGAACTTTAGTAAAACCTTCGTCCTTGGCAAGTAGAAGGTTTTGAATTAATACTAACTTGGTTTCTAAATCATCCTGAGAGCAAGAGCTCAAGTCAGCACAGAAGTCCAGCTTGTCTCTTAATTCTTCAATCCATTGAGAACATTCGGTAACATTGCTGGTAAATTCTTGGTGAGTCTTGACGTATTGCTGCCATCTGTTTGTTAGATCTTTCACTTTCTGAGATAACGCTTGATATTTCACAGATAAGTCTGATATTTGTGAACCACGAGGACCTAGCACACCAGTGTAAAGGTTCTGTGCTTTTTCTGTGATATTGTCAATTTCTAGTTCTTTAGCCCTCACCTCTCCTTGCAACTCTTGGAATTTCTTGAATTGGTCTTGTTTCTCGGCTAACGTTGCCTTGAGATCTACAGCGTGAATTTGCGTATCTGTATTTCTTATCCAGGCCAAGCACTGCTCTTTCATGTTTTCATATTCATTCCATTGTTGTATCTTACTCTCCAAAGCCTCTATTGTTTTTGAAATGAAAGACACAAGACCTTCCCATTCTTGGTGAGAAGCGTCAATTTGGTTCCTTATATTCGCCTGACCATTGCTTATGGTTCCAGGTAACACTTTTTCACCTAGGCTGCGTATTTTATCTATACGGTTTTTCTCTTCAGGTAAAGTATGCTGCAATGATTTGAGCTTCTCGCAATTGCTGCTCAAAGCAACGCGTTCAAGGTTAACATCACCCCAAAGCTGGACGGTATTGTGGGTAGATTCTACCCATTCTTGCAAATCCATTACCGCTTTAGTATATTGCTGGTGATTGTTTACAATAGCTTCATACTGCTCGACAAAAGACTTTGCTCTGGCAAGAATAGCATTATGCCGTTGTTGAAGCATACTTATTTCTTTTGTAATGTCTTTAGTTACGTCGGGCAGACTCTGTGCCCTTGCTTCTAAGTTTGCAATATCTTGCTGATGTGTGATAGCATCTTGAAGACATGTCCTGTATACATTAAGTTGATTTCTTTTCTCATCCAACGTAGCTTTGAGTTCAATTTCTTTTGGTAGATTTTTCTCAGCGGCACTGAGCCATTGTTGCACAGTTTTCAAATTGTCTTCAAACGATGACCACTTGTTTAACTCAGAATCTAAGTCTCGTTCCGCCTTTGTAATGCTGTCATACAAATTATCAATCGCCTGTTGGATGTCTTGAAGCTGCTGTTCTATCAATTCTTTGCCCTCTGGTGAAGTGGAAGGATACAGTTTCTCTCCCAACTCAAAGGTGTTATTGACTAGTAGAGTAGCATTGCGACGTTGGCTCAATAAGTCGTTTAGGCTTTCGCGTTTAGCTTTGATACCTTCAGGAGTGTTGGATAGATTTTTGTTACACTCTTCAAATGAATATTGTGCTGTTTTTATCCAATCTGCGCATTGGTTATACTTTTCTTGATAAGCATTATGGTCGTTAACGGCTTGTTCACATTTCTTAACCAATTCTTTCGCAGTTGATTGCACTGATTGGAATCGTGATGTCATTTGTTGCAAGTTCATAGTGATTCTTGTATCATTGCAGTTTTCTATTAAATCACTAAACTCATCAGATAGCTTGTCAACATCGTTTTCTGTTTTCTTTAGATTAGCTAAAATAGCCTGAAAACAAACATAATCATAAAATATGTGTCACTGTAGTTTAGTGGTTAGAGTTATACTACAACTACGACAACTACTATTAGTACCCGCCAACAAATAATAATTTTCTAGTTAGATATATTAAATATAAATATTATGTAAAGGAATGTTGTCACGTGTAGGCACCGATTACCACGGCCTTTTTCAATTAGTAAATTGCAATTAAACACCGATTCAACGTTTTCAAAAATACTGCTTAACTGAGTGATTGACATACATATATCCGCTAGCTAAATTACTAATTAAAAATCTTTAATGTATGCCCCTGATTTCTTATGTGCTCGTGCTTAAAGTACAAAGATATTGAAAATAAAAATGTAAAATGGAAACAACGTCGATTTTTATCCCTCAGATTTTTACACATACTCAGTTAAGCAATACATATGTATAATTACGTGCGTAGAGACATGATTTAATTTAGAATTTTTAGTCATTCCTGCTGTGATTTTGTCACGGAATCAAAATAAGGTCAAGGTCATGGTTACTTCTTTAAGTCTAAGGACATTATAATCCTGTTTGTTGGTAATTGCTCATTTTAAGTAGCGAAGAGAGGTGACATCTTGATAGTCCATTAAATATTACCCCTTGTTAGACTGTGGAGTTAGATCTACTGAAAATTAGACTAAATCCTACAGTGCTATAATTTCATTTCGAACTCTTACTTGGTCCAACGCTTCGCCCAACGAAGCGACTGCGCTCAAATCAGTTTCATGGTTATCAATCGCTTTACATAAGTCCTGTTCAAAATTTAATATTAAAATCAAATAAGACAAGGCACACTGTACATATTTGAAAAAAAATAACTGACTACTCACCTGGTATTTATTGAGCTGATCCAATTTCTCTTCTAAAGTTGCTTTGGGTGAGTACGTCTTGAGACTCATCTCCGTGTCGCTCAGCCAGTGTTGAAGTCGATCATTGGCGCTGTCAAACTCGACCCATTGCTGAATCTTATCTTCAATACCTCGCTTCACATCATGGACAGTGGCTGTGAACTTTTCTAAGTCAGCCCTAAGTAATGCCAGTTCCCTGGACATTCCTTCTTTTCCTCTAGGCGATAATTTGGCACCATTGTTTTCAATTAAGTCTTGCAGTATTTTCAATTTATTGTTGCCAGTTGGAATAGCATCCAGTAGTTCTTGTATTTTGGCTAATTTACTTTGTAACGCTGCTTTGTTTCCAGTAAAATCTGATAGCAGGTGCAGACGATCCCACAGATGCTTTTGATAGTCTTGTAGTGACTTTTGCTGATCCGTAAACTGTTGGTATATCTCGAAGTTGCTTTCGTGTTTATCAATAATTCCTGACAGTCTGCTTGTCAAGGCATTGTAGCGATCCCACACGGATTTTATGATGCTAGCCATTTCATCGTTTTCACCTTTCCCGGAGTGCAAAGAAGCAGCCACACTCTTTGCTTTTTCTGTAACTGTCTCAATTACTCTCTTGTGAGAGTAAATTTCTTGAAGTAATGTCTTATTTTTCAGAAGCTTTGATTTTATTTCTTGAGCAGAATTTAGCACTGATTTTTCTTCTGTGTCCACGATTTTTTCTTTCTCATCGAGCCAAGACAACGTCTGCTGTAAAACATCTTGATAACTTGACCATTGAAGTGTTTGGGATTCGTATTCCTTTTGTTGCTGGAGAATTGAATCGTTTAGTTTATCCCATCGTTCTCTAAGTGTTCTGATTTCAACTCGAATGTTCTCTCTACCATTCGCAGCAGTCTCAGGCAGTACCTTGTCACCAGCACTAGTCAGAATACTAATTTTATGTTCTCCATTATCTCTTTCCAACAAGAACACTTGTAGTTTATTACCCCTACTTTCAATAGTTAGCTTATCTTCTTTAGCTGCCATTTGAGAAACTTGTTCCTCTAAAGGTCTAAGCCAACTGTCAAATTCATTATGTAGTTGCACATACTTCTTATGATCTGCCACTAATTCACTCCAGTGATTGACGATCTCTTTAGAAATAACGTGCAGTTGCTGATAACGGCTGCTAACTTGTGTGACCAAAGGTTTAAGACGTTCGACGCCACTTAATTGTATCAAACTATGCGAGTCATCTACAAATGTATCAATCTCCTTTTCTTTAGAGTTAATACTGTTGCGAAGGTCAACGTATCTTTGAAGCTGGGCTTCTTTTTCTTGTAAAGTTGAACATAAACTTTGATCGCGGCACTTAGATTCTTTGTCTTTAAGCCATTCTGTGATAGATTCAATCGACGAATCAAACTTATTCCAAATTTCTAAGGTATGTTTCAACTTCTGTTCTGAAGATACGATGCCTTCAACCGCATGGCGTAACTGGTCATGTAAGTTATCTATTTCAGCTTTGATGGCCGCGTTACCCGGTTCTGACGTGCTCTTGCTGACAGAAGAAAATATAGTTCGTATTTCATCAAGCTTCTTCGAACCTACCTTCTCAATGTCTTTCAAAGCAACTGCTGATTGCAATTTCCGTACAATTTCTGGCTTTTCTCCAACTGCATTTTCGATGTCAAGTAACTTTTCTGATTGAGATCCAAACCATTCCTTATATTGCTGGATCAAACGGACTAAGTCCTCATGCCGCTTGACACAATCTTCTAAATTGTCTTGCAGATTTTGAGATTTAGTAACAATGTTTTGGAATAATTGTTTAATGGACTGCAAATAGACATTAAGTGACGCATCATGTGTCTGGTCTACCAATTGTTGCGCTTTATCACAAACAGACTCGACAAGTTGTTGATGTGACATGATTTCCTGGTGCATTATTTTATGGTTTTGCAATTGCGCCTTCTTCTCTTCTAATGATGCCTTTAACTCTGTATGACGCTGCATTGCTTTCTCAACGTCTTTTAACCATTTTGTAAGTTGTTCCTGTGCTAGCGAGAAATCAGAAAATTGTAATAGGCACTGGTCTAATTTATTGACAGTTTCTTGGAAGCTATCGCCAAAACTATCCCACAGAGTTCTAATTTTACGAATCTTTTGACGAATGACCTCCCTGCCATCTGGGCTGGTATGTGTGTAAAGTTTCTCTCCTAAGCCTAAGAATTCTTCAAAAGCTGGCGTCTTCTTATTTCTTGTTTCATATAGCTCTTTAGCTTTATTCTGTTTTTCTTGCAGAACAGCATAATCACCAACAATTTCATTTAGATCCTGTAGCTCACCAAGCATACCCATTAGCCAGCTTTCCATATCAGTGTAATCATTTTCGAATTCTTTATGCTCAGACACAAACACCTCGTACTTAGATATAGTTTCACTAACAAGATTGTTTAGGGTATGATATCTTGTAGCCAGTTTAGATGTTTTTGTTGAAATGTCAGTTTCGCTGGCAACATTTTGTGTGCTGCTAGACCTTGCCAAAGCGGAAAATTCTCCACTTCGTGACGCTAACTCAGTCTGCATTTCTTTAACCTTTTGTAAATGAGCAATCTTAGCTTCTAGAGTACTCTTTAAGCTTTGATCTCTCAGTTGATTTTCTTTGATTTTAAGCCATTCTTCCAGTTCGTCTAAGGTTTTTTGACTTTCATTCCATTGTTTTAATGTTTCTTTGAGTTTTTCATCTTGGGCTTTGCATTGAGAAGAAAACTGATTCCATGTCGCAGTAAGCTGTTCGTATTCGCTTATCAGTATTGGATGTCCATTTGAACTTGTAGACTTTAAAAGGGAAGTTAAATGAGATTTTAAGCCATCTAAATCATTTTCAATATGTTGTGCTTTGGACGTAACCTGTTCTATAGCAGCAATTTTCGAATCGACGTCATCTTTTTGTGAAACCACGCCATAGTTTAGCATGCTGTTTTCAGCTACTATATGATTGAGGCGATCACGGGTGTCTTCAAACATTTGGACATATTTTTCGTGTTCTGCGACATGTGATTCAGAGATGTTAATTCGATTTTGAAGCTCTTTAGCCATGTTTTGATACCTGCCAATGGTCTTAGATAAACTTTTTTCGGCTTCATCATCAGGCATAAGTTTTATCTTTTCTGTCAGTTGGGTCAGCATTGACTGATGTAACTCTACCTCCTGATGTAAAATTTTATTGGCGTGTAACTGGGCCTTCTTTTCAGGTAAGGTAGCCCCCAGTTTGAACTCACCTAGCTCTTTCTCTTTATCACCAATCCATTTTTGAACTTGGTTGAAAGTATCATCGAATGAAGAACGTTTGTTGATTGTAGTCTCAATATCTTTAATAACGTTATTAAGAGAATCGACCGAATCTTCAAAGTAGTCTCTTAAGGATCTGAGTTCATTCCTAACTGCTTCCCGATCCTCAGGTGTTATACCACTAAATAATGCTTCCCCAGATTCAATCGCATTATTCAAAAGTTTTTGGCCAATTTCTTTGTTGTCGTTTAATTTCTTTACTTGTTCTAGATCGGTCGGAGTCGGTTTAGCATGTTTGCTCATAGCTGATAGGTCCTTAATCTTTGCATTTGCATCTTGAAGCCAATTTTTAAATTCAGCTATTGACTTATTGTATTTACCTTTGTTTTCTTTCAAATCTTTTAGCCTGGCAAGGTGGTTGTCCATAAATTTAGAAACAGTTTGATACCTGGTAACTAAATGATTGATATATTGCAAAACACGTGAGTCTGTATTTTGAGCTATGATAGTTTCACCTATACCCGTTAGTTTGTCGACTTGATCGCCATGGTCTTTAATTTCTTTATTTAATGCTGTAATATCCGTTATTTTGCTGTCTATTTCATCTAGAGTAAGCAGATTAGCTGCTTCTTGTCTTACCCTATTTTCTTTTTCTTTTAGCCATTCTGAAACGTTTTCCAATAACGTTTCATAATCTTGCCAAGCTCCAATATTCTCTTTTAGTTTGCTCTTAATTTGTTCGTAGTTTGATGTCAGCACATCTAGATTCTTTCTCGCTTTTTCTGTTTGCTGAGCGGCTTCTTGAGCGCAAGCTGGTTCGGCAACAACGTGTAATATGTCACAGGCTTCTTTTAATTCTTTAACCTTCGCGACACATTCAACTAATCCGTTTTCAACATCAGCGAGTGCTGCGTTTTTAACTTCTAAATTGTATTTATCACTTGCAGCATCGGGCATACACCATCTAGTTTTATCATCTAAGATTTTCAGATTTCTATTGAACATACTGAGCTTGTCAGTAAAGAGCTTTTGCAAAAAAGTTAGGAGCGTTGTTTCAGTTTTGTTAGCGTTCACTACTACGCTTTCAAATCGTTTTTGTAGTCCGCTTAATTCTTTAGGAACTAGAGATTCGTAAAACCCAGGATAATTTGCGTTCATTTCTGAGACGTTTTGTGCTACATTATCAATCTCGTCGCTTAACTCTTGTAATTTAGCTTTGCATGACTGACACTTCTTAAGACGATCCAAAATCTTCGCATTATCGCCTGTCATATCGTCGCATTGAATGATGTCATCTCTTATTTTACTCACGCTGTCTGACAATCGCTTAATATTATCTTTTAATTTATTTTCTTTAGTTTCTAAGGATGATACCGCAGTCTCGAGGTTATCAGCTAATGATTGTAAAGCTTCAAACTCATTATCTAAATACTCAACTATTGATGAAACTTGGCTGACAGGAATGTTTTTATTGAGATTGGTTATCTGTTCACATTTGGCTTTAATGCTGTTTTTCAAGCCAGCATATATTGGAAGTTCCTCTTTGTACTTGGTCAAATGGCTGTGTCCGAATCTTATTTCTAAGTTATCACTAGCATTAGCTAAGTTCTGGCCAGTTTCACTTAACCAAGTAACAACTTGGTTCTTCGTATCGTCAATTTGCCTCCATACAATGAGTTGAGACTCTAAGTCTTGGATGCGCTTAATGATAGCGTCATTCGCTTTCTCCCATTGAGTTTGAGAGTTTAAGAAAGCTTCTTCCAAAGGACTAGTATCAAAACCACCTAAAGTAGAAGCTTGTTTAAGGATTGACTGCTTAATGAGGTCCATTTGATCCAACAATCCTTTGGACCGCCTAAGAATTTCATAAGCTTTTTTAGCTTTGTCTAAAGCATGGGCTGTTTGCACGTAATCATGAGGAGCATCTTTGCATTCACTGTAAAGTTGATCTGCTCTTGTCATTTCCCGGTCAAAAGCGACGGTAAAGTTTTTCAACTCCTGTAAGGTAGATGAAAGAAGTATATATTTGTTCTTTGTATCACGCACTGAATTTACAATCTGGTCCCAGTTATTGTCAGCTGCCGTCAAGGCATTTTGAATAGTGCCCATATTTGGTTGATCTTCCCGCATCAAATGTAGGCCTTCTTCTCTTAGTTCTTTTCGTACCGACTGTTTATCCTTAAGTTCTGCATCTAACTTGTCAAGTTCTTCAGTCATATCTTGAATTGAAGCTTCAGTCAGAGGTACAGGTTTTTGAGCCATTTCATTTAAGACGGATTGGACGTTGTGTAATACTTCTGATAAAGCATTATGCTGTACATTGAATTTGTCCCACCTAGCTCCTACCTTTTGAACCAAATCTCTCTTCGTCGTCACTTGGTTGAGCAGAGCATCCGCTTTCATTTCAATTTCCTTAACAAGACTCGTTGGTGATATCATTCTACCTGAATTTTGGTCTGTAACCTTGACACGTGAAGGTCCATCTAATAGAGCAACGTTACTCTTCCATTCAGGTATCTTAGTTATCACGTTGACTAGTTCTTGGCGTAATATTTCGTAGTTCTCAGGAGTGAGTTTTGGACCATCTATTTGGTACTGAATATGCCCTAGTTGTTGCTTATTGTCTTCGTACCAGTTCAAGAGGTCTGCCCATTTCTGTAATACGCCCTTGTTTTGTTGAATATTGTTTTCAATTATTTGGTAATGCTCTGCGATGTTAGAGTAGGTTTCGCTCAAAGCACGCGATTCATCAGGATGTGATGAGAGCGTCATATTCTTGATTTCGTTGTAAATGTCCGTAAATTCTGGAGCTTTTGCTGCATGTTCTTGAAGCAGGACATGCATAGATTGCAGTGCAGGTTCTACTTTGTCCGCAGCTATTTGATCATAGCTTTCAGTCTTTCTCCTAAAATCAGTAATCCAGTTATCGAATGTATGCAATTTGGTCATGAATTCCTGACGGACAATTATTTTATCCGATAGCTCATTAACTCGACCTCGAACTGTTTCGGCCAAATCATTTGTGCGTTGTTTAATACTAGCTACATTATTTTTTAACAAAGTAGCTCCTTCGGGTTGTATGCTGTGACATATATTGTCACAAGTCTGAGACAAGCTAATAATTTTAGCTTGCTGTTGCGAAATTTCATTGCCAAACGACTTTAGTTTGTTCAATTCACGGTCTAATTTTTCAACTTGTGGAGAATCGATAGTAACACTTCGACTACTTATGAGTTTTTCTCCATTTTCTATCCATGCTTCTAATTTCTGTGCCTCACGTTCAAAGTTCTCCCAATTAGTGACTAATTTGTCTAATTTATTGTTCCATTGATCTGCTTGGTCGTGAATTACTGCCCATCTTGAGTGAATAGCGTCGACTTCGTCGGGAGCACTTGTTTTGCCAGATAATTGATGGCTCACGCTTGAAAGAATCTGAAGGTTCATCAACTGTTTGTCACAATCAGTTAGCAATGCTTTAGATTGTTGTTGCATTTGCTGCGCCTCAGCTAGCGTTGAAGGTTTAGGTACACTGCCTAGTTTAGCTTCAGCTTCTTCAACCCAAGGTTTAATTTCAACTACTCCTTTTTGATACTTTTGCCAGCTTGCTAAATCATGTTCTACAACTTTGGTTTGATGTTCTGTTGAACGCTGAAGATCAGCCATCATTTTCTCTAACAAAGCAACTTCCCCTTTTAGCCTGTTTGCGTCCTGGACTTTGTGTTCTACGGCTAGTTTAGTTCCTTGGTCTGCGACCTCCTTGATGATGTCAAGTTTTTCAGCAATTACTTTCTGCAATGCTTGTGATTTTAAAACTCGTTCTTCGGGAGTAATGTTTTCAGATCGAATATGAGAAATGAGTACTGGGCTTTCTTTCTTTATCCATTCACGAACATGATCTAATTTATGTTCTATCTTTACCCATTCTTCGTTGAACTTCTCTAAATGTACGACTTTTGTTTTAACTTCATCTTGCACTCTGTCCAGTTTCATTCCAATTGCTTCGAGGTCTTTCTCAATAACAGGCTTGGGTTTGTCAGCAGTTAGCGACTGCAATTGAGCGTAAGCATGCTGCAACTGCGGGAGCTTTTCAGATTTGGCTCTTTCTATATCAGCATTAAATGTCTTTGTTTCTTGAAGCTCACGGGCAATGTTTGTAACGCCTAATTCCAAACCAGGGTGAGCGACATAATTTTCTATCCTATCAAGATCAGACAGTAATTCTTCCTTTTGATACTCGTAGTTGGACCACACCTTCTGCGTATCGCGCAGTTTATGAAGGCGGTCATTGGATGTCTCGTAAGCAGCGTTCCAACCGGTCTCGAGATTTCTTACGTCTTCTCTTACAAAAGCAGGTGCATTCGCGTCCTTGATCAATTCCTTGCCACGCTGCAGCATCGACATGACAGAAGGTCGCTGGCGGTCGAGCTTCTGTACAGCCGATTGTTGTTCCATAACCAACTGTTCCACGTGCTGCAAGGATTGTGGTTCTGGTTCTATCATAGCTTGTTCTTTCACGCTTTCAAGAATACAGATCACTTCATGAACCTCACGGCGATAAGTGTAACATCTCGTGTAGGTCTCAGTCTTGATCATTGTGATCTCGATTGTTGGGATGAGATTTTTGTATCGTGCAATGAGATTTTCAAGTTTGACTTGTTCTTCTTGAGCCTCAAGCTCAGAGCAATGGTTAGTCAGCATATCCAGTGTCTGAACAAGCCACTTCATGTCTTCACGCTTCCTGTCTGCTTCACGGCAAATGTTCTAAATAGAAATAAAATACAATTTATCACATATTAAAGTTTAAGAACTGCTTAAATTAAGATAACTGTGTTTCATATTTACCATCAGTTCCCTCAACTGTTTAAAAAGGCAGCATGTACAAATAATATTACAGATTTTAGGAGGTCATCATGATAATTGTCATATTGAAAATTCAACTGCTTTAATTTTGTAGCAGATATTCCAATATAGATCAGAAATGTACAAACAATTATTACGAGTAGATCAGTTTATTTGTTTAAAGTGCAGGAAAGTGCTATGCTGAAACTGCTAAATAATAACTTATTCGCTTATTTTGTTGTATCATTAACCTATACTGACAGAAAGATACTGAATATCACTAACCTGGAATATAGTCTTCTCTCGTTCAAACGCTTCAGCGGAGTCAACTTCTCTGACAATGCTATCCATAGTCTTGTCTACGTGGTCCATCCACCTTTCCATCTCACGGAACTTCTCCCTATAGGCGTCCCACTTGGCCGGGATCCTCTGTAGCTGCTGCCGGAAGTGCTCCACTCTGTGGACGGTGCTCTCCCATTGCTGTTCACACCTTCTCAAGGCTTCTTCAAGGGATGTATCATTCGTCTGCTGGGTGTAACTGGTGGCAATCTTTTTCAGGTTCTGGAGGCAATGTTCCACCTGCATCACCTTGCCTTGGTTGCGGAAGTATTCCTCGTTCCTGATGAGAATTCCATCTGCGTCGTCGCTTTGGTTGTATGCCTATAAAACGAATGGTGTCTTACATAACGCAATTAAAGCAACAGGTACAATGACTCAGTTCCAAATTCAGTAAATCCTTATTACTCGGAAAATAAATTTTATTTATCCGATGATTCCATTGTAGATACATATATTAAACTAGGTTATTAGAGAAATAGCAAGGTGGTAATCACGACTATGAGGTAAATACGGAAATACATGTATGTAGTAGGTAAGGGGAATGGCACTTGTACCAAGGCATAGCAATTGCCCTGGCTGATCTTACAATATACTTAAATTTAAGACCAGGAGTGTCCTAGTACGAAACAAACTGTGGATTCCCTGTGCATTGGGTCCAAAGTCACATAACCAACAAATTAAACACTTAACTAGACACATTTGGTTTGTAGGTATTTAGAATTCAAGGAATTGCCAATTAAAACACAGAAATATGTAAGTTTTTTAAACAACAAGAAACAGAAAAAAAGAGTTAAAAAGTGAGAGACACTCGCATATAATTTTATGTAAGAAACACCACTCAATTAAAATGTCAACTAAACAAAAAGATTTTACTTTTTGACTATTGTCCCCACCTCCGATTTATTTTCGTTTAATGACGACGCCATCTGTGAATAATGCTCACGTCAAAAACAAAAATAGTAGATTGTACAACAAGGGCATAAAGTGACCCATTTTTACCCTCGTCTACTATTTTGGTCTTCGCTTCGCTCAGACCAAAAAATTGCCTCGGGTAAAAATGGGTCACTTTATGCCCTTGTTGTACACTCTGCTTTTCACTTCGATTGCGAGGAAAATAAATTATATTTTTCACGGCAATTTACACCACGAAATGGTCGTAAAGCGAAAGAACATAATACATAACCAATTCCCGCCAACTAACTTTTTAATTTTCTTTTTTAATTTTCAACATGTGATCAGAGTTTCAGACGCTTGGTTTTCTGCCAAGTCAAACATTTCGGAGCATTTTTGAACGATAATCGACTCCGATTTTATGTGATTTACTAAATTTAATGACAGAAAATACGGATTTCTAATAAATTGTAGCAAAAATAAAATAATATAACAAGTTTTGTCATCTACACAATTTTATTGCTCAGTAAAATTGTGCAATATGTTTTAACTGTTTGGCTGTTGAGACCGATTACCTTAGTCTTAAAAGAAAATTTTACTTTTATGCTCTAGAGCATAAAATGCGATTTTATGTCGTCTACGCACGACATAAAGGTGCACTTTTTGAGCATGAGAAGTGAAAAAAATATTTCAGAATAGTTTTGTTCGAAGTCTGTGTTTAGATGAAGTTATTTGTGGTGTCCTTTGTATTGTGTATAGTGTATATTGAGTGTTTTGTTTGTTGCGTGAAACGGGAATTGTGAATGACTGATCAGAAATCGCAAAAAATATATGCTATGCACGACTTCATTTAAAAAAAAATACATATACCTGAATGAAATGTTTCAAGTGAGCCCGCCCCTTGGAAAGACGATCTCTCTGTGTTCATGCAGTGCGCAATAGTAGATTACAACACAAGAGACAAGGCAAGACAAGGGCATAAAGTGACCCATTTATACCAGAGGCAATTTTTTGGTCTGAGCGAAGCGAAGACCAAAATAGTAGACGAGGGTAAAAATGGACATTTATGCCCTTGTTGTACACTCTGCTTTTCACTTCGATTGCGAGGAAAATATACAAAAAAACAAATAAATATTTTAGGTTATTTTAACGTATTTATTCAAGACTAAAGAAAATTGTTCTTGGGCCGGTCGGAGGCGCGGGGCACGCCGATCGGGAGAGCGCCGGTCGGGGGCGCGCCGGCAGGGCTGGCAGTTTGTATGGCAGAATTTGGACTTTATTGCTAAGTCAATAAGGGTCGTAATAGATGATTTTACTTTATGCTCTAGAGCATAAAATGCGATTTTATGTCGTCTACGCACGACAAAAAGGTGCACTTTTTGAGCATGAGAAGTGAAAAAACGGGTTGTCGAGGCGGAGTTAGATTTATTCGAGACCCTTGAGCAATATGGCTTTGTCGTGGCAGCACTCAAGCAGCATACGGTACCTGTTCCTCGTAGACGATCTCCTTCTCGATGTCCTTGATGCAGTGCGCGAACACGGCCTCGTCGAGGCGGAACTCGAGGCGCATGAGGTGCGGCGGCGCGCGCGCCAGCAGCTCGCGCCAGCGCCGCTGCAGTGTCTCCACCGTGCTGACTACTTGCGGCCGCTCTTCTTCGCTGACCAGCTGAAAGGAGAATTCAATGTAAAGAGTCATAACATGCGCAAGTAATTTATGTCATAAGTGTCATAACGTACCACTAGTCATATTTTTATTTATGAATCATGACCATTCCTGCCTGCTTATACGGAGCAAATGAGTTCAGAGGTCTATAGAAGGCCGCGAACATAAAAAATCTGTATTTTATTGTCTGCCTCTCTTTCGCTCTTGCACAGTCGAGCGATAGAGAAGCAAACAGACGAACAAAGTGGTTCGGCCCTCAGACACAATCCTCTTAACAGCTTCCTTGGAAAGACTTCTTGCGTATGTTAACATCCTGTTTAGAGTCGACATGGTCGACAGGGCTTCCGAGTGCTACCATGCCCTTCTCTAACTTTTGAAAAGTTTCATTGAGTTTATTAGTTTCTCACCTCTATGAGCTCCCTTCCAGAGCGAACAAGCTCAGACACGGCCCTCTCATCGGCTCCCTGGAAGAACCTTTTGTGGAAGTCCACGGCCTGCTTGGAGTCAACTCGGTTGTCGGCCAACAGGGCTTCCGCGCGGGACGCCCATTCCTCCACGGAACGCTTCTTGGTCTCAAACTCTTCCCAAGCGCGAGCGAGTCGCTGCAGATCGGCCTCGCGGCGTGTTGCTTCCGAGGACACGTGCGCAAATCTGTAATTAATTAAAGGATGAGTAAAAAAAACAACGGGTTGCACTCCGGGAGTGCCGCCAGAAGTGAAAATTCAATGAATGTCTGCAGCACTATGTATAATTGAGGTTAACGCCATCTAGCGTTATTTCGTCGTATTACTTGAAACCCCTATGCACATCACTGTTAGTACTCGAGTTATATTAGTACCAGTTATTAGAGGGAAACTCACTAGATGGCATTTAAATCAATAAAGAAAAACCTTATTGTAACAGTTTTTCGATCAGGTCACGTGTCCGTCTTACGCCTTACGGTCACGTGACACCTGTTACGAGTATAACATTTTTTCCCCATCACAAAAAGTGTACAGCGCCGCTAAAGAAGTTTTCACTTCAAAAAACAAAAGATGAGTAAAAATTATATGCAACTCATAATTATAGAATTATGAGCCTCTAGTTTTTGCGGAAGGACATCATTACATTTCATAGTCTGGTCTGGCCCTGACCTATATAAGTGTTATATTAAGGGTCGGTTGCACCAAACTGTTCGTATCGTTAAAGAGTTCGCTAAATTTTTATCTATGGAAAGTTTCATAGTAAAGCGCCGGGGCGCGCCGGCTGACGTTGATCAGTCTGTCAAATGTGGTTGGTGCAACTGGCCCTAAGACCGTCACCGGATGACTGAGGATGCTACTTGATTCCGCTAAGATAAAAGACAGACATACCAATCATAATTGCTGAATGTATGTTTGCTCAATTCGCTTGAACATGTCACGTTAACCGATGAAAGTTTCTTTCTCTTTCTTATGTAAATAGTTTAAATTAGAGACAATACCTGTCATTGGTAAGCGCTGGTGGCCTAGCGGTAAGAGCGTGCGACTTTCAATCCGGAGATCGCGGGTTCAAACCCCGGCTCGTACCAATGAGTTTTTCGGAACTTATGTACGAAATATCCGGGCAAAAAGCCGGGACAAACGCGAGGAAGATGATGAGAGACAATACCTGTCATTGAGATCTCTCATGAGGTGCACTTGCTCCGTGACGTCAGCGCTGCGGTCCGCGTCGGCCGACTTCACGATGTTCTGGAAGACCTTGTTCTTGCTCTCCAGCATGGAGCGGTAGTACGTTGTCCGTGAGAAGAACGAGCGGTGGATCTCGTACTGCTCCTCTATGATTTCACTGAAAAGGCAAAACAAGATGAATCAGTCGAGATTATTTTTGCAAAAGCTGTCTCGGCAATATCATAACGCACTATAATCATAATTAAAGATCATAGTATGTTAGACTCCAAAATGTTAATTCATGAAAATCGATATCACGTTCAATTAATCTTCTATCAAGATACAAGTAATTGAATGTCCACAATAAATATGACTTAGAAAAGAGAAGGGAATATTACGGAAAATTCTTCGTAGTGGGCGCCACTAGGCTAGGGTTGCCATACGTCCCGGTACGCCGGGACATGTTCCGGTTTGAAGCATGGTGTCCCGGTGTCCCGGCCGATAAGCAAATTGTCCCGGTTTTAAAGATCATAGTAACTATTTACTTAGTAGGGGGCTGGACTCGGTAAATATACATATCCAACAGTCCAACAATAAACATGACTAGTCTAACTAGCTAGGCTAATCGTACGTGGATAAAATGATGTAAGCGCTGACACTTGTCCGTTCACTTTTTACGAATTTACGTTAACAGTGTCAACAGATTTAGTCTACTCGAGAAACTGAAAACGGTGAAAAATAGAGACACTACTCCTAAAAATACGTGTGATACCTCATTAGATTCGTAATGTTGTCTATAGAAAAATGTATTGGATGCGTTATTAGCACACAAAAAATATCAAAGTTATTAAACAAAAAAAGGGGGAAAAAGTAGATATTTCTTGTTTCCCCAATATCTCAAAAAGTATTCATATTTAAGAAACCAAATTAATATTATAAAAGTGGAGGATATCTCCTATAAAACAGTCTATACTTGCAGAACTCTATCTCCATTATTTATACTTTTTATTGAACGCTGAACACAGACCTCCGCGCCTCATTTTCAGGAAACACGCGCGTCGTGAAAAAGCGCGTACGTAACATTAAATATCATTTTAAAGGTATTAAATATTCATTAAAAAATTTGAAAAAAAAAAATGGTGTATTTTAAACATGTCAGAAAATGTACTTACTTGTAGAAATTTATCTTAAAGTTCTTTTTTTAACAAGTTAGGCAATTGTTAAGTAATAAAATTTTCTCGTACTTCCTTCTTTATTGAAAACTAAACAAAATTGGTAAAATAACTATTTTTTTTTTTTTACTTTCTAAAGCCCTTCCTCCCATAATAAGATCAAAATAAATTTTAGAATAACATTGAAAATCAACAAAAAACGAAAAATCAAGGTAAAATATAAAAAAATGCAATGCATTTTCCGCTTTGTAGCGAAAAGCGACTACAAACAGAGAACCCGACTGGCGGGTTGCTGGCATTTAATGACTGTGTTAAAAGTTGTTTTGTGTTTAGGCAAGGGCTTTTAAGTTACCTATTGTTGTAATAAAAGTTCCTTTTTTTCTACAATACTACTTTTTAGGGTTTCGTAGTCACCTAGAAACCCTTATAGTTTCGCCATGTCTGTCTGTCTGTTTGTCCGAGGCTTTGCTCCGTGGTCGTTAGTGCTAGAACGCTGCAATTTGGATACATAATTCATGCATTGTTACAGAACGGTAAAAGAAAAACTATAAAAAATATTTTTTTTGGGGTGGGCACGCTCCCATACAAAATGCTTTTTTTGGATTTTTTTTTGTTTTGTCCCAATAGTGTGGGGTATCGTTGGATAGGTCTTTCATAACGAATAAGGGTCTTCAAAAACATTTTTTGATATAGTACTTAAATATTTTCGGAAATAATCGCTCCAAAAGAAAAGAAAATGTGTCCCCCCCTCTCTAACTTTTGAACAATGGGTCCAAAAAATATGAAAAAAAAATTGTGAAACAAAAGCTTAATAAATATGTACTTTCAATGAAAACTATAGCGAACATGATCGGTCCAGTCGGTTTTGAGTTATTGCAAAAAATCTTTTTTCTTAGTAAAAGTACTCCCTTATGCTTGTAATGTACTTACATGATACTTACCTACTATTAGCCCCCATTTGGCATATTTTGACAGAATGGAAACTACGAAACCCTACACTGAGCATGGCCCGACATGCTCTTGGCCGATTATTCTTTAAATGTCCCGGTCTGAGTCCCCACACTTATGGCAACCCTACACTAGGCTAGCACTAGCACTCTAGCGATAGAGAGGCAGATAACGAAATTTCGATTTTCGCGTTTCGCAGTAGGCCCTCTGTAAACAAACCGCTTTGATGCATCAATGTCATATTATTCGTAACAATTTATTTGTGAAAACTAGTCAAAAAACTGTTTAAGGCATTGTATGTATAAGTTAGTCTAATGGTTTACGATAAGTGCTAGTGCTGCACTCTGGCGGCAGAACATTGCAGTAATACTCCCTATTACTTTTCAAAGAACATCTTTTAACTCGCTGAGTCAATTTTGTCATTATGGCATCCAGTGCCAGTGAACCATCAATATTGAGGTAAACCTACCGTCTAGTCTGGTGTGTCGTGGCCAGCGCCTCCTCCGCTTTGTCCAACCACTGGCCGATCTCCCTCTGGCCGGTCTCGAGTGACTCGTGCTGGACGAGTAGCTGCCGGTACTGATGCAACTTGACTGGCACGGTGGCGCGGACTCGCACTAACGCTTCCTTCTGCTGCTTTAGCTTCGCCATGTTGGCTTCTACCTCGTCGCGGGGTAGCTCGGCGATTGCGTTTTGGAAGGTTCTGCAAAAATATATTGTGCTTTAGCTCACTTATTTTTAACATGAACAAGTATGTAACATCATTATTAACCCCCTGTTCCTGCGATTTAAAACTCTCCTACAAAAATTTCGCGTGCAACCCTCACCAACCAAATTCGTAACTATGCCTAAAGGTTCATATAAATGGTACGAGGACCCGCAAATGAGATTTGTTTAATTGATGACAATTGAAGTATAAAAAAAAGGAAAAAAAAAAGCAATCAATTACACTAAAGCAGGGGTTACCAAATGGCGGCCCGCGGTCCGGAACCGGACCGCCGACCTATTTTATTTTATTGTTTTTTAAATAAACTCAAGTAGAAACGGACCGCGATGGTCATTTTATTTTAAGAACCGGACTCTTGAAGAAAATAATCGGTGACCCCTGCACTAAAGTAACAAAACCGACACGCGTGCTCTCGCACCATCCAAATGAGCCTCAAGCGTCAACCCGTCAACATTCTAACTTATTATTTACCTGCTTATGGTTTTAAAGAGTTCCTCGTGGTGCTCAATCTCGCTGTTGAGCTGCAGCAGCTGGTCGATGTAGGCCTGGATGTCCCTGGTGGCGGCGCGCGGCTGGCGCGCCAGCAGCGCGTCGGCGGCGCGCAGCCACGCGTCCAGCGCCGCCGCGCCCGCCGCCAGCTCGCGCCGGTGCCGCAGCGCGTCGCCGCCGCGGACGTACCTGCACATACATATCCTGTGTTTAGACGTTTCAAATACTACTCTACTGTGTAAGGTCCGCGCTTTACTTAAACACACTTGCGAGCATGCGTTTACACATAGGGAGACAATTTTTTGTAGGTCCCGATAGCCATTCTGTACAGTCAACTGTAAAAATATGGGTGCACAAATCATCTCAAAAATATGTCCCATAGCTCTTATGTCAGCGAATTAAGAACTATGGGACATATTTTTGAATTAATTGGCTAGACCCATATTTTTACAGTTGACTGTACAAAGCTATTAAGTAACCTTGGTCGTGCACAAAATTAGGCAATCGATCTTTTTCATCAATATAATTCAAGAAAATCATAATGCAAAAAAATCAACCACCAAAATATGGAAATATTATCGTTAAAATTATTATGAAAAGGCAGATACCTCTCGGCTTCTTCCCATACTCGCTCCCATCGTTCGGTGATTTCGATGTATTTCCGCTTGACTTCTGACGCAATGTCATCAGATGACGTCGCAGCCAGGAATCCAGCAGCGTCACCGAGCAGTTGGTGCTTCTCCTTCCACACGGTCAGATCGTGGAAGAATTCCAATCTTTCGTCTTCAGAGACGCGCAGCATGTGTTGTGCCTTGTCCAACCAAGTTGTAAAGTCATCAGACAAAGTATTCCACCTATCCCAATGAGCTATCACTTCTTCGAGTACGCTTCGGGCGCACCTCACGTCTGAGGCCACCCTTCGCCACGTTTCTGATACTTCTCTCAAAAATGCATCAATCTCTTTAGCTTCAGTCCTATCTACTTGACACACTCTCTTGTACTCTTGCGCTACTTCTTTTATATCAACATACGCTCTATCAAACTCTTGGAAAATCTTATTCTTTGTCACAAAATTATCATAATCATCTAATAAGGCACGAACGTGATCAATGCGGCCGTATTTTCCGGTCCACGTGGCTAGTTTAGCTTTGGTCAGTTCTGTGAAAGCTACTATGCAGCATTTGTGTTCTAAATATTTTAATCTAGCTTTTCTCTGTGGGGCTCTTCGACTGACAGTCTCTAAGCGCTCTTTCATTTCTTGAAGCCTCTCCCCGGGGATTCTTGAAGCGTCAGGGGATCTTAACGCCGCTTCAAACCTATCAACAACTTCAGGAAGACTAGCGAAGAACGAGCTATGTTCCTCTAGTTTCTCGCTGATGATAGCTGCCGTTCTTTCGTCAAGGCTTGTAGGTATTTCGTCAAAGTATAAAAGGTATTCAGCTCTGGCCAGCCATTCACCGACCATTCTGAAATCCCCGGGTAAGTCAGAGTCCAAAAGCCAGAGCCACCTTCTGTGCAATCTCTCGAGTTCTGTCCAGAGGGAAACTAGCTCGCGCCACGACTTGGGCGCGATGGCTACTAAGCTTTGTGTGTACATGAGTTTTTCTAGTTTCTGGTAGACAGGCTCTCGGGCGAGCCTGTCGTTTTCGGCGCGGACGTAGTCCTCGTAGTTTCGCGAGAGAGTTCGCGTGTCGTATTGCCTTTGAATGATGGTGACGCGTTCCGTCAACCACATTCTAAGAGATTCGTATTCCTCCTGTACTGCCGCTACAGCGTCCGGTCCTGTTGTCTGTAAAAAAACAATGGTTTATTATCACTAATATATTATTTATTTATTATCTTATTGCTAGTCTTTTTACATACACAAGCATTTACCTTGGGTTCAGGATATTTGTGCAAAAACTGTGCCACATAAGTCATAATGGATCTTTCATCTGGCTTCTCCACATCTACATCTTCTGCATCCAGAAGCCTGGCGATGCCCAGTTCGTTCTCAGCTACATCGAAAGCATGTTCCAAGCGCTGTCTGTTCGTCTTCCTCTTCATCTCGGCGAGATTGATCAGGTTGGCTTTAATTGCGTCGATAATAGCAAGGAAAGCCACACCATCACGCCAAGAGGGACCAAAGTCTGATACATGAATATTGGAATCCCTGGAAGAAAGAGTCTCAATTTAGCAACGATGACATACAACTATGTTGTCTAAATATCTTTACCAAGAATTTGATCGGATTACTTTATCTTTTAGATTTTGTAAAAGTGCGCTGTTGACGCTGACGACATTTTGATTTATATGGTAAGTAAGAGAGCTTTAAAGCGTAATGTCATACAAGCGAATATCTATGTCGGCGGCCGATCATAAAATCAGGCCGAACGTAATGTTCCCCCGTGTACTGTTTTGATGGTAGTTACTTAAACCAATAGCGGTAGGATAGGTTCGTTATGTTGCTAATAGTCGGATATGCTACTCACTTGGGCAGGGCGTTGGCGACCCACTGCAGCAGCGTTTTCTTGGCGCCCTGCTTCCAGCGGTCTTCAGCGCGGTGCGTCGGGGTGGCGGCCCCAGACTCCTGCGACATGACGGACGCGCACCGCGACCCGCCCAAGTACTCCAGCGCTCGGCTATTCTCCTCGATCTGAGGACAAGTTTCTAGATGACAACCAGCGATAGAACCAGGTTCCAAAAGTTTCAGCATAACTTAATGATTATGAGACCGTTATTTTTTATACCGATAGTAACATATCTGTATGAAAACCATTGGAATAGGTAGGCAATTTAATTTCTATCATAAATGATTGTGTCTACTTTGAATCGCTGTTATAATGGCGACTGTAACACTCAGAGGTTGGCGAGGGTGAGCTATTTGCCTTATAATATGACCGTAAGACATGTCAAATTATAAGGTAAATAGCTCACCTTCGCCGACCTCTGGCTAACACTAACACTATTATTTTAGCCTTCAGCTACCTACACAGTTCAGTATTTAACAAATAATATACGTATTTATCAGTAGTCACAATATAATTACTAATTATCCAATGTAATTTAAAATAAAAATCTTCTTGCGATACGAACGACAGTCACCATCTCAACTAATACAAACTTCACTATGATCGACTAAATTCAAAAGCGATTGTATCCTAAGTACCTTGTCTTTAACCAGCCGTAAAAGAAACTAGACACTGTCATGAAAACTGTCACATACTGTGCGTTGTTATTTTTAAAGCGGTCACTGCGATAATGGCTAAGCCTAAATGTGTAATTGGGTAGTTTATTATGTTGTAATAGTAACCTATTCAGTTTTTATATGGTTTTGGCTACCTTAGAGTTCTTTTTAATATATTATTAGTATTGCTATTAAAACAGATAGCCTAATACAATATAAAATACGCGATTCAATGCGCAGTTAACGTAAGTACCTAGCTAAATTGGAAATCAATAATAAAGTTATAATTTTAAAAATTTACATGGACCGCCAAATACCGGACTCTATTACAAAATTGTAATAACTTGTAATAAGTATTGTCAGTATGGGTACTGATAGTGTACAGCAGGTTAAAGCAGGGTCAGCCAGCGAAGTGTTACAGTTCCAATCAGTGCACAAAACGAATACGTATTGATATGTATGATATTATTATAATATCGAATTACCATATAAATAAAGAAGGCTTATATTTTAGGAAGATTCAATAGCAAAGCTAATCTTGTTATTTGAAACCCTGTGAGAAAATTCTTAAACATATAAAAAGCTACCTATCCCATAGATACACATCGAAGTAAACAAAACATTTTGAATAAGTACATACTATAATCAATACCTACGCTTTCTGGGTTCTGTTGCTAAATCTACCTTCTAACTATGCTATGCTACAAGCAATGCATACCCACCTTTGGTCCTCTATCCTGTGGGTCCAATATACTGAGTGAAGCTTGCGCAAACAAAATACATTCAAGCCAATTAAAATGAGAATATGTCAATACAACATTCAATATAGGAACACAGCGATGCAAGTATACAGTTAGAAGTGAAGCAAATATTTTACAATGACTGTTTGCATTTCACAAGCCATATAAACCGGTAAGGGTATTTATACTTCCGGTTTTTTGAATAAAGGGTTTATTCATGCCCTGTAGGGACACTGTCGCGGTCTTTGCACAAAGGGCCTCACGGAATGTTGGGCACAACATATTGTATATGTATATCGTCGGGTGACAAGCAAAACTCACTAAGTACTATCAAAAAATTAAAGTAACAATGCACTTTATTACACTTGTAACACGGTTTATTGACCAATAATTTCAATGATGTTAGTTAGTGACTTTTGCTTGTCACCCGACGATATTATTACATACCTACTTACTTAATTTTCGTCAATTTTGAAATATATATTTACATGCATGATTTACGGGTAGGTATTAGCAGGTATCGAATTAACTATAAATTCAAATTTCAAATGGCCCATTATTGTGTTCACTTGTAGGTACAGTCGGTGCCCTAACATAAGCATCCCGTTTTCTATACAGCCAGTACGGTGACGTACCCACTTAAGTGAGGGCACTGACTGTACATACATTTGCAAAATATAATTGCTTTATGTAACGTATAAAGTGCCCCTATTAAAAATATATTAAAAGTATATGGGTATAGGAAAATTAGAGAACCCTAAACGCAAATACAAAATAATAGCAGCTGTTTTGTGTTTACTGCACTGGGACTGGGCGATTTAAAACGTTATGATCAGGGATCGTACATTTTCCAGCATTTTTGGTGCACGAAGTGTTGTTATAACGGAATTGGTATAAATAATTTCAACCCTAATGATTAATTAGCGTTTATTACGTTGATATTAACCTTAATTTACCATTTCAGTTGAAATTATCTATACCAATTCCGTTAACACCACGCGAATCGATTTGGTGCAGCGGAGTGGTGTTAACGGAATTGGTATAAATAATTTCAACCCTAATGATTAATTAGCGTTAATTACGTTAATATTAACCTTAATTTACCATTTCAGTTGAAATTATCTATACCAATTCCGTTAACACCACTCTGTTGCACCAAAAATGCTGGAAAATGTACGATCACTGGTTATGATAGATGAAATGTTGCCTATAATTTTCCCATTTCATTACAATATGTTTAACATTAACACAAGTGTAGGTACTTAGTGTGTGTTCTGTGAAACCATCTGATTAATTGATTGTAGATATTAGTTTGTGTGTATACGTGCTAATGGTCTAATGTTGTCACACATTGCAAATTTTAATAATGTGCTCTGCAAATACGTTCTATTGTTACGGTGAGATTTCTTTGGATTGTCAACCTGATAAATTAATTAAGAAGGCATACAACGAAATCTTTTGTACCCTGTTTTGTACTTCGCTAGAGCTATTGAAAATCCCACGCTCACCTGGAAGTAGAGGATGATGGTCCATATTAGACCAAGAACGACGGCAGGTCGGCCGTCCACGAGGTCCGCTGCGTTGATGTTCACAAGCTTGATTCGTTTTCCCGCGAGGAACCTCAACGCAGTGTTGGCATTGGACAAAAAGTGCGGGCGGCGGAGGACGCGACCGCGTTCCATTGGCTGAAAAAAAATATGCGCGTTAGCCTAGTAGGTCCCTATATCTTTATACAATAATAGTTATTTACGTGCGAATAGGTAATTCGCAACTCGTGTCGATTTAAAACACTCCCTTCGGTCGTGTTTTAATTTATCGCCACTCGTTTCGAATTTCCTCTTTTCCGCACTTGTATCGTACAACGTTTTACAGTACATATGGCCCTTTAAACTTTTGACATACTCACGAAAAGTGCTATTTTACGCACTAGTGCGAGAAAATAGGACCATATGTACTGTAAAATACATTTATTATATAACTAATCACAATTGTAAGGGTACTTACCAGTTTCTCCCCCGACAGCACTTCGAGCAGCGCCAATAGTTTGGTGCCATCGCGCAGATCATGTATCAAATCGTCTATGCGCAGTGGCGGTATGCGCTGGGAAATTAAAAAAAATACATTACAAATTAAGGTCATACAAAAAAAAATCGAAAATCAATCTAAAAAAGTATAATTTTGTATTCCACGAGAATGTCGCTTTCGAAATGCTTTTGCCTAGTATGGCGGCTACCTCAATAAAATGCGTAAAGATCGAGAATATACTGCCAATTTTATGGTATTATTATTTTAATTAAATGCAGAAATGGTCTAAAAACTACAATATAGTAATGCAAGCTAGTGAAAGTGTGTTATAAGAATATTGATTACAGGGTAATAGTAAAAACGCGGACGTCACGCCCTCTATAAAACTATCAGATAATGATAGATACTTTAGATAGATATTAGAGTGGATATTAGTAGATACTTTTGACGTATAGTCTGACATGCTCCTTTTGATGCAGACTGTAGCAACACCCTTCTAACTACAGTAGAGTCCGGTTAGTACGACTTCGCATATAACAACCAACCGCTTATAGCGACGTAAGTATAGGCACTTGTTTGGTTTTAGTACAAGCTACTATGAAAGCACAACCGCTTATTACGACTCCGCTTATAACGACCGCTTGCTTTTAACGACGGAAATTGACTCAAAATCCGTCCGTCAAGTCCGGTTACAACGACGAGCGACGTAGTTTTTACAAATAAATTGTTGGTAAGAAGCTTACTCCGTCCCGCGCACCGAACTTCCCTTCCCCTTTTGCCTATACGGAGCAGGATGAAATATTAGTCATGTGACTTTTCGTAATCTTGCAAACTAAATAAAACAATTCCCATTATTCAATTGAGCTTAAACTTCACATACATAATTATGTAAGTTGGGTGACAATGCAATATTTTGGTACCTTCCAGCTGATCTGATGATGGACACAGAAGGTGGCCATAGGAACTACGTAATAAAAAAACGTCAGTTTGACTAGTTCCCCAAGAATTACGACTTTTTATTCTACGGGATTCGAGTAATTTGCGGATGACGAGTGAGCACGCGTACCTTTAAAAGTGGCTTCTTCTAAACACACAAGTCTCTCCATTTAAGACAAGGTGTCTTAATACTAACGTAAATAAATATTTTAATAGAAATGTTTTTTTTCTTTGATTGTCGCATAAGTATTAATAAATACAAAATTATTTCATTATTTTGATTAAAAAATATATTAAAATTGGCAGTTCGTTTTGTACGACGTCCGGTTAGTACGACGTAATATCAGCGGTCCCTTGGGCGTCGTTATAACCGGACTCTACTGTATTTCATTTGGATCAATATCACGTGCAGCCTAATGTTGCTTAATAAAAATTCATCAGCATTGTAGGTACACTAACGATCGAACCACAGAAGGGAATAAATAAAATGTGCCGTTATGACATGACATGTAATTGATGGACAATTAAATAACTCACACGTCCAATTTATATTTACGTGGAATCAGCGTTGGAACTACTAGCTACACTGTGTATTATATATATGTACCTATATGTTTCTAAAAGCTTAAGATTACTGTCCAACTTTATGATTTTGCTTCGTCAGTCTAATGTGTTATTGTGTTGTTCCAACCAACATTAAAACAATAAATATTGAACTAAACTTATGGCAACCGGAGACTGATCCCGATTAAATTTATATAGGACCACCCTTGAGGCATAAACATTTTACTGATCACGTAATAACATCAAGTTAAACTGGGATGATAATGATTTATGGAATCCTATTTTAGATTTTAAATAAAATACGCCTAGACAATTTGTCCCCTGGCCTATTTGCAATAATACAAATTCAGTACATATGTAATATTATACTTAAGTGTCCAATTAAACAGTTGAAAATAACTAAGTTTAGTAGGTAGAGTCGGACTAAGGTAAGTCTACGTAATCCAAACCAAAACCAATAACAAAGTGGATATGTCATCATTGAATGTCAAAATTTTATAAAAATATGATGTACACGTCATATTGACACTACAGAACTTTTTTCTTTCTTATGTATGTACGTTTCATACTTAGGTACATACAAGTACGCTAGTGTAAAGCGCAAGCACATACAGAATTTTATTGGCCAGTTATAGTGGGTCCATCAAATCTAGCAAACGGCGGCAAATTTGAAAAATCGCGGGTTAGCAACACTGTGTTCGAATAATTCGAAAACCGCGTGTCATCTGTGTTTTATCTGTGGAATGTGGATCGTGAATGACAGCCATCATCTTGTTTGTTTACATTCTGAATCGTTGCTATTTCAAGATATATTTCTGCTGACACCATTAAATACCAATAAATATATTAAATAAGATTGTGCATGACCTTAAGCAAAGCTAAGGTGCCTACAATACCTACAGTGCCAACTGACAAATCTAATAAAATATTAAAATCCAGTAGGAGGACATCTACCTGCGGAAGCAATGATTTTATTCATAGATTCTTGTTTAACGGCATAGTTGGCTTCTAATTTTATCTGAGATCTTTAATTTTATTAATCATTTCTATTAATATCGTTATAGTATCTTTAATTTTATTAATCATTTCTATTAATATCGTTTTTATACCGCTTTTAAATTGTCCGTCCATATTAATAACAATTTCAAAAATAAACTACGAGTGACAATTTTAATTGACGTACGTAGGGGGCGCGGAAAAAAATGTTTTGGTTCGATGTACATTGATGCTTTTGTTAGCGCAATACTGCTCTTTGAGTGTTGCCCTACTTTAGTTTGCTTTACATTGCTACTGACAAGATTTGCTTGACCCACTATAATGACTTTACCCTTAGCCTTACCTTCGACAAATGTGAATTGATCCAATTAACGAATGTCTTCTTCTGTACTCTTTCCTGTTCATCTGAAACAAAAAAATCATACGTTGTTTAATTTATTTCAAATCAAACTTAGATGACCTATCGTTTTTTTCAGCACGTGTACGGTCGTTTCGGCGTTACGAGCTTACACGCGCGCTATATTATTATTTAGCTATATTTGGTCTAGGTATATGTGCCTGCACGCGCTTCCAAAAACGAGCTTATAAGCGCGTATAAAATGCTAGTCTATTACCTAAGAGTTGATTGGAAAATCTTTAATGAATAAATGGGAACGCGGATCCCATGATTAGAAACGCGCTGACGCGTAGTAGGCTAGTTCCTGGCTAGTTCTCTTTAGGAAAATTAATCTGATTTACAGCAGTTGTCAAATCAATGAATATTTTACAAAAAGTGTTAGCATGTTTCAACGCTTTTAATGATTCTAAAATCAGTAAAAACCCCTAAAAAATATATAGATTAATTGTATAACTGTGCAAACGTCACTCGTTGTATTTCTCATAATAATTACAAACTGACAAATCGTTTTGACAATTCAGAAAGTGTTGTGGTTATTTACTATAATCCGTTTCTCCGATTATACTGGAATTTCTATAGGCCTACTCGTATTAACTATCTACATATGTAGTCGGAATGTTACTATAGTCAGCTATGATCTAATATCGAATGTTTGTTGAAGTCCACGTAATCATACGATTATTTGTATCGATGATTCACTTTCTCCATTGCCAAATAGTTCTGCCAAGTTCACTGCACCAACTCCACTTACCCATAACAGACATCTGCCAAATATCACGTCTATTTCTAGTCCATGAGTTCATAGACTCCAACTATAATTAGATTTCGTTTATTAAGGGAAGTTTAATTCATTTATATCAAACCTGCTAGCATGAGATGCGCTCTCGCGCGCGACTCCATACATCTTGCGCGTCTTCAAGTAGGTATGGACAAGCACGCGAGAACATAACTCATACTAGACTGTCAGGTAAATATTTCCAATCCTACGAATAGTTTCCGCAGAATTTGCTCAAGAAAGGGCATAGGTAAGAGGTTTATCATAAAAGAGGCATGAATTCATATGATACAACTAATGATGATCGAAGTCCCTAAAGCATGCCCACGGCTGCTGGATTCCTGAATTAAGGCATTTCAGAGCAATTTTTGAGAAGTTTGTTAACCGACGCCCATTTTTTTAAAGGATCAATACTTATATTTTCTGATGCCATCATTCCTTCAGGAATCCTGAAGTCACGCATCCGCTCGCAACTCCTGAACACGCAGCTGGCACAGCGTGGCACCGGCCAACGGCGGCAACGGCCGATCTTTGGCAACTTTAGGGTTGTACGATTGATCGACAATACTTTCATTTGCTGTTGTATTTTCATTTTGTCCACAAACGAGAGCTAAAGATACCTAGAGTAAATAAAATAAGCAAATCTTTACTAACGCCATGGAATGCAGATGGAAGCATGAATAATAAGTATTTACTAAACAAAAATAAGTATTTTCATCATTTTCATGTTAATTGGATAATATGCAAATATATTGCACAAAAAAGCGCATAAAAACATTAAACAGAATCTAGTTTGTAGAGTCAATTATTTCAAAATAATTGTAGTGCACAACCTTAAATAAGATGGCAAAATAGCGCGGTATTTAATATATATTTTCGCCCACATAGTGTGCAAGATACGTATTATTACAGGTAGGTACACAGTTGAATTGACAGCCCTATTCATACTTGAGGCGACTTTTCAACATCCCCTCAATAGCATCGCGTGCGAGATAGATAACACAATGAAGTTACCCCATTACCGGAGGCTAACTTTGTTCACATGAAGTCTCGCTATATTGTGGATGATAATACAGATTTGTTTAATATTTGATAGCCTTTTCGTTCTCCAGGTTTTAATAACAGGATTCTAATAATGGTTGATTGTATCTACCTCATGTAATGTACTCGTACTTATATTTAGCACAGTGATTCGGTTTGCCGCTATGCAGTCCTGTTTCTGTGTTTCTACAAAGTTAGAAATATTATACCTAGGCCTTGGTCTCTACTATTATCATTTATCATTATCAAACAGGGGTTCCATCTCAGTCCTTAGATATACTGCGTATATGTATGTATAGATAGTGGTCTTAGAAACGGAACGCACATACATGTATATGCTCCATGAATATAAGTTTAACAACCAGTCATAATTTTCCTTTGCCATTAAAGTTGACAGGCTGGCATTATACACTCGTAAAGAAATAAACAATGACGAATTACGGGCCGTTGTTGAGAGCCTTCGCGTTAATATCATTTCAGACGAACTGAAGAAAAAAATTATATTGTTGGAGTCTTTAAAAATATTCGGAAGCCTAATGCGTTGCCTAGTCATAAATCCAAGAAAAAGACATAATATGAAAATGAACTAAGTATTACATTAGAGTTGATTTATCAACAGTTAAACATATCGGATGTTCATTTTAGCTCTATCTTATTTTACACATGCGGTCTTTCTATTTTTATCCAGCATATACATATAATAGTTTTGTCTAAACAAGGGCTATTAATTATAACAATAATGTTTTAAATACATAATAGCTTTTGAACTGAAGAATGAAATGACTAGTTAATTATAGTTAGTTTTTTTAGCATTAGAAAAAAGGTAAACAATCTTGACGTGTCTTTTTATTGAAAAATAAGTCACGTTAAATATGCAACAATTATGAATCATATACGATTTACATTCTTTTGCTTTCATAAATAAAAGTTACTGATATTTGAATTTTCAAAAAGCGTTATTCAATTAAAGACTCGTCAAGTTCGCGTAGTCTTCTTCTAATGCTAAAAAACGAACTATAGATAGAGTACTGCGCTACGTGCATAGCATTGACTTCATGAAAGTGTTTTCTAGGAAATCCAATTGTAAATTACGCTAAAGCCTGCTTTCTAAGTTAAAACTGATTTGCAATTAAATTTTAATTCACGAGTAATCAAAATTGCAGTTAATTTCCATACTGGGTACATCGCGAGCAGTTTAGCAAGAATCGTTTAAGTTTTCCTAGAATTTTCACTTTCATTAGATTTTCGTCTATTCTGAGACTGTGAGGTACAAACGACCGGTATGATTGGCATTTGTGGTATAATTCTGACTCATGGTTTTAAACAGCAGTTTGTAAGAGCGATAAAAGCGTTGTTTTAGCGTAGCATATATTAGCACATAGGTATGATCGGTAGTATGAACTGTTTCTTGGTGGCTGATTTGGTTTTTGTACTAATGCTTCCGTCTATGTTGAATCCTCATGTCGGGTCATACACATAAATTAGGTTCACGTCTCTCTTGTGGATAACTGATATGTGTAATAACTGATAAATACACACAAGTAGAACTATAATATGTATTGCCCAGAGGCACGACAACTTTCGTTTTAATATTTATATGACCAGCATTTCACACGATAAATTTAGACACCAAGTTTAAGGTGGAAGGAATTAAGAGTCACTAGAAACTAGGTTTTGTAATATGTACAAAGAAAATATAGCGAGTACCCGTTTTTCACGCAAACCTCTACTTCCTCTAGGTATTATCTTATTATTACAATTTTTAGCATCGAAAGTAATACTAGACATATTTCTTGGTAAAGGTACGTACATGAATATACATTGATAAAGATTTACGTACTTACATATATGTATAGGGAGTAGCTAGGTACACATGACTATGTTGGCTCCATGCGTTTCGTTATACATAATATGTATACACATTGTATACATATATTCGGCCCTTCCAATTGCAGCCGTATTGAATTAACCCGTGGCGACACTCGCTATAATTGGTGCGACACTAACAAGTATCCTTAATAAGCAGATTGCGTAGGACGACATCGTAAACGAAACATTGTATTAAACCACATCCCACCTTAGACAAATCAACAACTATCCTATATCCTAGCGAAATTAAATGTGAAAACTTACCAATATGTAGGTAACCGATTTCAAAATGGATTGTCTCATTTTTTCGGGATCATTAATGCTTTGTGGGTGGTGCCACTTGGCAAAGTTTTAGAAAACTAAACTAAATATAGAAAGTTCCTAAATGTTCGCAATATATAACTCCTTTTCCAAGGCAAGGGATTTACTTATCTATTAATTCCGTTTTGATTTTTTCCTCGAATTTATGAGTGACACGGTAAATTTTCTTTTATGTGTCTGATGTCTAGACAAATTTTAATGGGGTGCCACACTGGCGTTCTAACTTTTTGTGTCTCGTGCCAACGTATCCACGGCCATTATTGTTATAAGTTTAGATGGACACCTACAATATGTGGTGTACTCGTATGAACAATTAAACATGCCTCACTCAATCAACCATGATGTAGATGTGTATACTTACTATATTGTTTACTTTCATTGACATATTCATGGATATTGATTGACGAACTTAGCGAGTAACCACGAAACCACAAACTCGCAATGCTTGAGCCAAATCATTTGGAATAATACTTAAGGGCTCCATGTCCATGTAGGTATTACGTTATCGATTTTAGGTGTGTTTCGGTATAGGGATTATGCGAATTACCACATTATTTAAAAAAAACTAGGTACGGGATTATTAACATTTAGAAGAAAGAAAATCACAGCTCAAAATGTCGGTCACATCCTTTGTTCCGGATTGAGTTTATACAAGATTCTGAACTGTAGGGCTGCTATACAGTATGTACAAGAATGAATATCTGCTTTAATATTAAAATGTTAAATCATAAACGTTAATAACTTTAATTATTGTATGATTTATTTAGCATGTATATTCAGTTGACGCTGTGGCGCGTTATAACCATAAAAATACCTTTATAAAATCAAAATAAATAAGACAAATGTCAAACGCTTTAAAGCTTTTTAAATGTTTAAAAACTTCTCGCTTTGCAATTGTTAGAAAGAAAACCTAATTAAAAATCAGTTAACGGTCGCACTTGACCGACATTTTTAACTGCGATGTATTGGCAATGGGCGCGGTGACGTCACCCATTGACGGCGCAGGCGCCAATGTCAGCCATTGTCAACACCACCAGACATGAGTGACCTATTGCCCCACATCCCAGTTGACACTTCAGAGATCTTTGCTCACTGGGTGAATGTCAACAAATTGATGATGAACTGGGGTCAGAGGATCAGGAAAGGAATTTAGAGGTCCACGCTGCTTAGGCGTGTAACCCTCATGTCTAGAAACGGGTGAGCTTTTGTGCGACAATATTTTTAGAAGCTGAGGGGTTTTCTTATATTGGGCAATTTAGACCAGGATGTTGATGGCTTGATAGCGTTTTGAAAATCGACAACACCCATACAAAGCAAATTACGCGACTCTTTATGGGAATTAACCTAATTTAGATCGAAAGTTTAATTCAATCCGGCTTCGACAATGGAATAATTCCTACAATTGGTAAGAAATAGTAACAATTTTCAGCCTTAATGTTCTTGTCAAGGATAGCGTTTTATCACCATTACGTGGAACAAATAAATAATATGTATCAAGTTCGAAGTTTCAGGTTTTCAACTCTGAAATACAGGAACACTAAGATACAGCCTTCTGGCATTGAAACCCTATTCCGACAAAGGTCACCGTAAGCCGTCACCCTAATTTTTAACAGCTCGTAACGCGACACTGACGTTACGGACGATTTGTGTCAAGAGCCTCTACCATCAGTTTTAACATTGACATAACGCTCACGTCTACGTAATTTACTTTCTGTACATCTCGCTTGCACTATTGCTCGCATATGCGAGTACGAGCGAGATGCATAGAAAGTAAGTTACGTAAACGTGAGCGTTATGTCAATGTCAAAACTGGTGGTAGCCGTACAGGTTGGCACAAGTAAACAACACACATCACATCATGTTTCTTTATTTGTGGTGTCTACTGATATAAAACAAGGGAATTTAAAAGTGTAAATGTAGTAAAAGATAATTTCCTTCATATTAAAATTGAAACAAAACGTTGAATACATGGGTATACACACTGTGTTGGCCGAAAGTTAATGCGAATTGAAAATGTTGGCCATTAACCATTATAAATTGAACCTTAAACCGTAACGTACGATTACAGATTACGGTTCAATTTATAATGGTTAATGGCCAGCATTTTCAATTTGGATTAACTTTCGGCCAACACTGATACACAGTATACAGTGAAACTGCACAAGCAAAAATATATATTCTATAAATTATGCTCAAATTATCTAAACATAAGCAAACGCCTTAAAGATAATGTTGTGAGATACTTATAGGTTTTTGTAGAGTCAGACCAAGCTAACTCGGCATCGATTTTGGTAGCACAGTCTGCGCAAGGCAAGTGTTATTTTAAAATACAACCCGTGTGCTCCGATATATCTATTGGCGAGTTGGGGTACGATTTATTGCAACAATTGCAGGTACACATTTGATATACATACAAATGTACAAAGTATAAGTAAGTTTGTAAAAGTTAAGAGACAAAGAAAAATATTGAAGATAAAATTAAGTTAAATTATGCATGAGCAGTTTCCTTATCCGACATGTTTTTTTGAATTCTTCACTTATCTCAAGCGTAGCGAGGTAAACTAAATAACACAATGATCTAAATTCTACGGTAAACAAGAACAAGTTCACAGTAAACAGAAAGGCTGACAGTACGAGTAAGCTATGCAACACTAAGTAATAAGGGGAGATATAGTAGTCCTAGTTTGTATTATGTAATTACATCGTCCTACACATATTTAGTCAATTACTTAGGGTGCCTTAATTTAGTGCCGTATTTTTAGTGTTTTATGTTCAAAATATTCTTTAAAACTTTGAAAATACTTCGCTCATGTTACCATTTTTTAAGGTTTAATTTTTTAATTAAATAGTACGAATTAGATTTAGATCGCATCTAATTAGTTATCTGACAAAACGTTTGGTTAAAAATATCGATAAATTTGCGAAACTTCCCGTCTATAGGGCATTTTTAATATACTTAGGTATAACACTGTTTCGCTTCTGTGTACTGCAGGCTGACCGCAAGATGATCTAATGCGTCCTTGGCCGTTATATCGCAGAGCACTTGTGTTACCGGCATACGTGACAACACAAGCTTTTTGCAACGTTCATCTCTTTCTAGTAGCCTCCGGAACTGATGCGACTAAGACTAAAGCCCCTGCTACACGGCAGCCGACAAGCCTACTAACCGTCTGACCTTGGTCTGTCCTTGGTGTGTGGGTCCGTCTGAGTTGTCTGGCTAGACGGTGGCAAACCACAGTGTGTTCAGAACTCGCGGACGGACAACACGTATTGCAAGCGCACAAAATGGCCCCTAACCTTTCAGAAAGTTGGCGTGGCATTAGTACCTACTCAGTGGCGTATGGCCCTAAGGGCGGCGTATGCCACCCCTGGCGGATTGCATTTTGTTTTTCTTCCTTCACTTCTGGGGCGGCAAAACTTATTGGCCGGGGCGCCAAATTTCATATTAACCTACCTACTCATACTAGTGCAATGACAAAAAAATAAGTTTTTGGCAAAAAAATCATATTTGGTACAAGCTTTTATTGCTGACTGTACTTTTCTTTCCAGAGGCATCTAATACTCGTCGAGACAATTCTAAAAACCCCAAACACAATTAGGTCGCGTTGTTCTATCACAGGGTTCCTATGGCCACCTCCTGTCTCCATCATCAGATCAGCTCTATGGTACCATAATAATGCATTGTCACCCGACTTATATATGTATGCAAATTTTCAGCTCCATCGGAAACTAGAAAGTGGGTCTAATTTGACTTGAAAATTTGACCCGTAAAAACATGTTTACATACTTACATTAGGTATATTGCAAGTTAATAAAAAGTTTGTAAAAAAAGAAAAGGGTATATGAATGAAACGCTTGCTCAAAAAACGGTATTTGTTGAGTCATTTCAACTTAATGAATTCGCTGGACTACGCTACGGGGACATACATAACTTTCTGAGAATGAAGAGGAAAGTATTTGATGAATTATTAGAAATGCTACTGAGTACCCATGGCATGGCTATTAACCACACGAGCGCACACGGCGCGTCCTTCAAGCGAAATGGCCTAGTGCGGTCGGCGTCGGGCGGCTACACGGTTCCGGACCGACCGCTCAGACCGCGGTCGCTGGCGCGCGCTCGCATGCCAAGGGCGTCCGGAGGTCAAACGAAATTTTGTTGGTAACAACTGTCTACACGGTCCGGGACAGACCAAGGCCACGCGGTTTGGGGGCTTGTCGGCTGCCGTGTAGCAGGGGCTTAATCGTGTGTTTATTTCATGTTCCGGCAGTTTTGTTGAGGTAAAACAATCTGTAGATAAACACCGTCGATGGATTTTTTGAAGGTGACTTTGGACGATATCGCGTTTTTTTATTTCATTTACCTACTTGTTCACATGTTGCCTTGGGTGCTTTTGTACCTAACCTTTTAAATGAGTCACTTGCAATTTTAACGAAGTTTCGAACAATTATTGTTAAGTAGCTAACACACTATCGCACCGCACTAAGGTCATTGTGGGACGCACCCATAAGTAAGAGGGAGAAAGAGATATCGCTTTCTCCCTCTTACTTATGGGTGCGTCCCACAATGACCTTGGTGCGGTGCGATAGTGTGTTAGCTACTTAATAGGTACCTACGTCCCGTCGCTATTCCGTTACCTAGGTACCTACTCTAAATGTGACTAGGAAAAATATATGTCTAAGTAAAGAAGTGGCGATTCTATGCTCGTAACTTGATCATTAAATGAAATAGTGAAATGGATGATTTTTTCTTACTTATAAAAAATATAAATATGTTATAATTTTTATTGCAGATCTTTCTTTCTATAAATGTCCAATAAGCCCGACCCTAATTGTTCGTAGTTTGACAATGACAAATTGACTGGATAATCTATTGACAGTATGTTGACATATGTAAATTAATTATACCTTCTGTTTTTATTTCAAGAAGCACTTTATAGAGCTTGCCTCGGGATTTATACCGCCTGCTTTTTGCGGCGCAGTTTTTGTTATTTTAACAACCGTGAGGTCTTGCCCTAAAGGGCCATTAACCGGTGGTATATCATGCGATACCTCGAAGGAGGTATGCGCGGCCGCGCCCGCCTTCCGGCTGTGACGGCTGTTTCGGGTCGCTCCCCACCTCGTGGGGAGGTCAAACGTCATCATTTTATGGATGACAGTGCTTCTGTTGTAAGGTGGGTTTCTGTGCGTCCATGTTGCTAGCAGACGCGCTGGTGCTGCAGGAGATGGAGCTGTGGTGGTCGTCCAAGGTCGTGCGGGCGGTTGGGTCCGCTACGGCGATGGTGTCTGAAGTTGTAGTCGTGCGGGTGGTGTGGCCCGCTACGGCTGAGGTGCTAGAGGTGTAGAGGTCATGGGCGAGCGGCGCATCTTGTCCGAACGGCGATGCTGGTGTCTGTAGCTGTAGAGTAGTAGAGTCCATAGTCGTGCGGGTGGTGTGGCCCGCTACGGCAATGGTGTCTATAGTTGTAGGCGCCATCGGGATGGGACGTGAGTCCGCTGCGTCGATGGTGCTTTGTAGTTGCAGGAGCCTGTGTCTTGCCAAGATGGTATGCGTGACACACACGACTTCGTGGCATGGCACGAAGTATACGTGCGGTCACGACGGCGGCGCGGTGCGAACTCCTGTGTAATCTAATAATAATCTAATCTAATGGCCATTAACCTCTCATTGTCTCATCTGTTTATAAATACAGTCGGCCCTGAAATAGGTACTCTATTTGTCGTTTTTTTTACTCCGTCCAATCAGTGCCCCAGGACCAATCAGGTGGCGTAAAGGCATTTTACAACGTTAAAGATGAAGATATGGAGAGTTTGATGGAAGCTGGTTTATCAAAAAAATTGTAAAGTATGAGTACAAACAACTTTTGTCTCGAATCTGTTCGGTTTTAGTACCGCAATAGTCGTAATACCAATTTATAGTAAAACATGGAATGTGAGGTTGGACAAGGATTCTCCAAATTTCTCGAGTAGCATTTCTCATTTGCCAGTTCATCCTTCAAGAACTCAGCGTGGACAATACATATACTGTCTTCTATCTGCCCCATGGGATCTTAAAGGTTTTTCTGGTCTTATTGTCAGAAGGAAGACCACAATCTCAAACAACTGGGCAGATGAACAGAAAACGTCCAAGAGGACGTAGTCAATACTCCAAAATCTGTACACCAAACTTTATGTTGTGTACTTGGCGCTACCAATAACAAAGAATTAAATAGTTAAATACCTATGTAATCTTCAAAAGCAAATTGAAGCTGAATGACGACCACCAGTTACGAAGATCACGACGCGAGTAGGTGGATTTGCTTGAGATTTTTTTTATGATTTCGCAAAACCGAGTACTACCCAATTTATAAACTGTAAAATTATGATGATTACAAGAAACATCACAAGATCATGTTCAGTACGTTAACCCAATTATATACAGTTGCCGATTATGAAAGCTAGGCGGTACCTACACTGAGAAGGTCAAAAACAACTGCAAATCTTGATGCATAAAAAAATATTACGCAAACATGTATAACGAGTAACTTTAAGTTAATTTAAGTACTTAATTTAAGTAAATTTTAGTTGTTTATATGTATACTCTCTTTGATATGGACACGTGTGAGCTGTGGTCACCTATAAGTGGCTAAGCATCTGTTATTGTTAAATGTCCTTGTTTCTATGTAATTGTGTAGATGTATTATCCGTTGGTGAACCTTAAATAAATAAAATAAATAAAATAAAATAAAATAAAACGAGTCAGTGAGCATGAGAACTGAGTCAGTTTCAGAGACCGACGCTGAAAACTGACACGATTTCAGAGAGTTAGCTTAACTTATTATTATCTACAAGCTTTGTAATGTTGCTCTACTATCTTGATACCATATTGTATAAGTAAACAACCGAATATCATTTTACACACAATCGCTTTTCATTACGGTACCTAATCCAATAGCCCACTTACTAACCGAGCTATAAGTCAGCAGCAAACCGATCGACAAGTCGAGATAAGCTGTGACCAATAGATTAGCAAGATCGACGCTTGCGTGCGTACACGCTGTTAGTCATACGAACGGCTCGAACTGGACAGAGAGAATTTAAATATGGCGATAACTGATTTGAATTTAATCTGGATTAGGTTGCAATGCACACCGTAAGGCTAATTCTAATTAAACAAATTGTTAAAGTTTTGATCCTTGTTATGAATACGACTTTGACATACCATTTGGACTCTCCAGTCCATTTTCCGCATCGTATACCTAGGTATACCTACTTAGTACACATAATACATAATATACGATTATCGGAATATATAAGAGGGATATATTGTATTTTCAGTATTCTTGCATGTCATGTCATGTTATTCATGTTACATAAAATTATATAAAATATCTTCATAAAACATGCTACTGAAATTTATGTAATATTTCTTCTGTGAGTGATTAATTAGCGTTAATGTAATTGAGCTTAATTAACCATCTGAAAGAACTTTCATAAATCATAAGTTAAATTCAATGTTCATAGTTGAATAAAGCCATAAGGTAAACGTACTAGTGCTCGACATGCTAATGCCCAATAGATGACACCTTACTGTCACCTCTATTGACAATGACTTAAGCATGCGCCAGACGGTTGACAACCACAGTTTCTGCAACGTGACCTTGGTAGAAAAACAGTGGTTTTAAACCATGTAGCAAGTGGTTGAAAACTAATTCTGCATGACCTTTAAACGCCCTTGGTAGACAGGCGTGCTCTGCCAACCATACAAATTTGGGCTTGTTGTAAACCATGTAGACAGCCGCGCTTCTGCCTCGCTTCTACCAAGGTCACGTTGCAGAAACTGTGGTTGTCTACCGTCTGGCACAGGCTTAAGTTTCAAGATGACATGTATTGGGTCCGCGTCGAGCACCAGTACGTTTACCTTATTGGTCAGTTCCATTTTTACTTTTTTAGGAGTTCAAAATAAAATACAAATGATACATAAATAGACGACTATCTCAAATATGTATCTAAGCGAAGATTTTATAAACCGATAAAAGGCAACATCGATAAATTGTGCCAGAACGTCGGACTGACCCAGTAAGCCCCAGTATCTGGTACCTATAGGGGTGTACAACTGAAGTGTACACGCAAGAACATGTCATATTGTATGGTAATTCTGTGAAGTAGGTTGAACATGTCATGTTTGTTTGTCGGTAGATTTAAGTTTAAATTGATACAAAGCACTAGGCGATATGCAATCTTGCTTATTTTAAAGGCTGGCAGTTCTGACGTACCAATACCTACCAAATTCATTAGATTTGGTATAAGTGGATAGATCTACGAGTAGGGGCGGCTAAATAACGATTATGCCAATAATCTACCACTAATCGAACGAGCGAGCGAAGCGAAGTTCTTATCGAACGAGCGAGCGAAGCGAAATGAAGTTCTTACATTCAACTTGGAACACACGGCTGGCTAGGGGCACGTCCTGGCATTTCGATGTTTTTAAGCTGAACTATCAGAGGATAGTTTGATACACAATAACTTAAGTAAATTTGTTCTAATTGAAATGAAATTGGGTGAACGTATAGTTGAGGGCCTTATATTTTAGTCATTAAATTTTGAGCAGGCTCGAACAAGAGGTTATTAAGCTAGAAGAGCTTAAAATGCTAAAAAGCTATTTGTGAGGGGTCTTGCTATTCTGGTCATTTTAATTGCAAGAAAGTATGGTCGAGTTTGGTACCAAATGAAAGTGCTCGGTTTACACATTTATAGTATTGTTTTTTAATTTAAGATTTTATAATAATTAGCAAGATAAAAACGAAAAAAAAAAAACATAATATTAGTATTTGACATTTGACAAGAAAGATTACGGCTTACCATAGATACAGTTTATTTTAATGGTGACTTAAATTTATCAATTAGGGCTCCACAGATCTTGCAATAAAACGCACGCGGTTTTCGATACTTTGACGACTAAGTAGCACTGCATTCAATTGATATTTTTGGCGAACCGCGAGTTGTCAGTTCGGAGCGAACTACTAGTATAACTTAACAAGGATCGAAATATAAAGTTCTACTTGGTTATTTGACTTCTATTTAAACCATAGGTATCCTACTCCGTTTACATTGCCATAATACATAAAATATACCATCTTATTTATTACAAGTAAAGTGTTTGTAGATTACGAGGTGACGTTATATTATAAATATAAATACCTCCCGGTTAATATATAATTTTTGATAAAACGAGCGTCAACGCTTTAATGACGGCTCTTGTATCATCTCTATTTTAAACTTATCGAGAACTTGTTTCTGTAGGTATTGTGTAAGTAAGTATTTATACCATTTATGGCCATGGTTAGAGGGCATCTAGATTGCGTGGTTAGCTGACAGCTTAGGTTACGATAAAATACAGCCTTACTCAGCCTGTGTGCCTTTGATGGCGATGCTGATATTCCTGGAGTGGTATTCAGATTTTAAAATCAGTTACGGTTTTGATATTGATATGATACGCTGCCGCTTACATTAACAATACTTTTTTACTACAGAATATAATTCTAATGCCTTTTACTAGATTAACATTTTTTTAAAACCTTTGATGGCTTTAAATAACGTAATACGTAAACAACTGTAAGTCTCGAAGCCAATAAAGTTATGAGATCTATCTACAAAAACATCTATCGAACAATTTTATCATTAATTGATTGGATTCAAATTATTTTTTTTTTTAAAGGCGGTGTTGATGCCAAAGCGTTCTCTACCAACCATTTGATCAAGCAGGATTCTTATCCTGAACTCGGAAGTGTGTAAGTGATGCTGGATTGTTTACCTGAAAATAAAAGAAAAGTTTAAATTATAGCAGAATACAACAAAACTACATGTTTATACGTATATATATATTTTTAGATCCTGAAAGTTCAAGACGCTGCCGCTGGAGTTAATTTCTCAATATATATTTAATCCATATTATCTAATTAATTCCTGACATTATTCATTTACGTTTCTTATTTAGTGCACAAAGGAATGTTAAAATAACATTATTTGTTTTGACGATATGGCCATTGAGCATGGTTAAACTTGCATAATGACCATGGCCTTCATAGCTTCATACTGCCACGCCGGCGCCGCCGCCGTTCGACCATTGCTACAACATTTTGTTCGCGTTATTTCAACGAAACACGATAATAAAGCTCTTGTATTTTAAACCTTACTCAGTCATTACAAAATAATTATTCGTTTGTGTTCATTTTGGACGTAGTGCAACTAAATGAATATTTTTTGTAAGTACGAACGTGGGAGATTAGTTTATAGTTCCGGTTGTAGGCAATAAGTTTAGCATTTTGCGTGTTCGTCGCGGTCTACGATGTTTATTAGGTACCTATCGTGTTGCACTTTGATTTTTGGATCGGCACTACTTTGAAAAAATCTCGTATCTCACACTACAAGGTAGGTACTCAAAGTTGAAAGGCAGTAACTCTATATGCAATTATGCATCCCATCCATAGGTACCACATTTTCTTTTAATTGACAGAACAAGATACAAGTTTTTTTCAAAGTTATGACGATATAATTATATTAGTAAGCAGCACGCACGATTTTAACTCGTTAACCAAAGTGTTTTGTTATTGTAGTAGGTAAACTTTATCTCCGTTTTGCTATTTTTAGTTCGACTCCGATGTATCGCGGATTATAGTCACAACACGTATGCACTGCATTTCGCCTCGTCTCGCTCTGTGCCGTTATTTACAAAGCTGGCATACTAGCAAATCACTGCATTTAGACCAGCATGACAGAACCTCCTGTTACGTTAAATTGTAAAGAATCGTGGGTTCACGTTAGAACCGGGACGAGAGAGAATGTTTTGTAAATGTTAGTTAGATGCAGGCTGGACGGCGGTTGGGTGATCTCATCGGTTGCGCAACCAACGGGCCGGTTCGGCAGCTCGTGGCGCTAGGGACCAGTAAAAATCGTCACCGACCACACCTTTCTTGCAAAAAATTGGGCTACAGGTTTAAACTTTGCAGATCTTTAAAAGCTATTTGCTAACTTAAAAAGTATTTTAGCTTAGACCGGTTTTTTTAAGTCAAATATAAATATCAGTAGGTAGGTACTTACGTCGTATACTTTTTCGATATCATTCCGATACGTCCTAATATATACTAATATTACAAAGCTTGACTCGTAGAATTATTAGCTGCCGTACTTATTAGGTAAGCCATCCATATTTGAAAAAGATAAATTATTTAGTAACTATACTAACGATAACTACGATGTAAATACTATGTATTAGATACGGCACATTGTGTTTAAAATTAGTAAAATAGATCATTGTCATTCAGAGCCTTATACAAAGCTGTGATGGCGCAAACTATTGTTAGGCCTCTAGAAAGGAAACTTAATTAGGTACTGCACGTGCTGTATGTTGGTATGTACCTTCTTAGCAATAGAATTTTCGAAATGCCTTATTTTAATAGTAGCCGTCGTCGCGTCACGTTACAAAATATTAATACTACAAGAATACGAGTATTATGGATTCATTTAGTTTCTCAGTATCGAGTATCATAATGAAATTTTGAATTAACGTTTTAAATAAACTGTTTATATACCTATTTACTGATTATTTATCCTTGCCCATCTAGTTGGCCTTTATTAGCCGAACTCCTCTTACTTTTAGCAACTCGTAAAAGTCATAAATCAAACTTCGGCATCTAATTTGATCAATATTAGACCGGTTTAACGACTTAAAAGTAAACTGAAGTTTAGCACTCAGTGATTAAATTTTATTTATTTAGAAATTAAATTGAGGCAACAAGGCCCATATTACAAATACCTTACAGACTAACATACATATGTATACTAATAGGAATTTTGATGATGTACCTATGTAAATTATATCATACTTTAAAACTTATTTTCCCGTGTTTAAGTACAAAGTACCTGAATCTCAAATTTTTCACAGAAAAAAGAACTAAATTTAATAGCTCCTTTAATCTGATTAAAATTTTCGTATCTTAGAAATAAATACTTATGTAAATATCCTATCCATAAATTATATGCTTTATAATAGGGTGAGATAGAATAAATAACGAAATGGAATTTGTAGGGAACTAAACTACTATACGAGACTAATAAAATTTGCATAATTATTAGTCATTATTTGACCTCATCCAAAAGCTGGGTGTTATGTAAATAGGCATACTGTGCATAGGTATACGACTACGGCTACGACACGATAGATAGGTAATGAATAACAGCCGTATTCGAACAATGAGATACGTCAAATACTAGATATTGAAACGATATGGATTGGATATGTCAGTGTCAAAAGTGACATTTTTGTTTGAAGAAACGCCAGTTTGACACTTGTTTGACACTGACATATTCTATCCATATCGTTTCAATATCCAGTATTTGACGTATCTCATTGTTCCAATACGGCCGTAATAATGATTATTAATAACCGATTCAGTAAGAAGAAGGAAGATTCTAATTTTGTTTTTTTTATGCTGTTTTTATGTAGATATAGATTATGTTCCGCGGATTCTCGACAGCTGGACTGAATAGCAAAAAAAAATTTTAAAGGATATAAACGGGACTCTTCAGATATTTTAGGCACACATAATGTGATTTAGGAATTTTGAGTAATTCGTGTATACTTGCTCTCGAAAATCGACCTTGGGGAAGTGTAACCTGCTGATGAAAACCAGAAAATAATGGCAAGCTATTTTGTAAAGTATTATATAGTAAGTAAATGACTTGGCAAAAAACTGTTATAATTAGTGCACAGAATGGCCACGTGCCAATGGAAATATCCTCCTGGAAATCTTTTCCAATGTTTCCATGAGTAAAAATTACCAGGAAGATTAGAATGCTAATATTACATTGCGCAGAGAATTTTACCGGGCATATCACAGAAAAATTATCGGCCTAAGTAGAGAAAATTTAACGTCACTTTAAAAAGTCATAAAATAATGAAGTCACGTGCCTACTTATTACTCGTATTTGTTTGTAGCACGATCTACATATTTTCTTTAAGCAAACTAATAAATTAGCCAAAATAACATTTCGTTATGTTTGTCTCATCTATAAACGACAACATCAAACGCATAAGCATTGCAATAATAATAGCGTTGATAAATATTGAACTTTAAATTGAATATATCTAAGTAGACTTTTGCGAAAACACATTTGACCTTAATGCAGCCACCGAGCGTCCGAGGCGCGTCGTCCAAGAATGCAAAACGCAATAAAAGTAGGTATCGACGGAGTCCGGTATTTTTGGTGCGGTTGTTTGCGGCAGGTATTATTTCCTTTTAGGCTAAGGAAACCGTAGACAATTTTACTGAAGCTAAAATACATACCATCTGTATAATTGCACATATGTACATAATCCGTTTATCTTTCAAGTTAAATTCAATCACTGGCGAGACATGAAATAATACTCGGCACCGGCAAGTACCTGATTGTTAAGATGTTTAAATGCTTATTTTTTATTTTTTATTTTTTTTATTAAAATTGATAATTTTTTGGTAATATTTTTTACTAGAGCGTACCTAATATTGTAACATTGTGCAGATTTTATGGATTTCTTAATGTCGAATTATGCAAAAAAAACTGAAGTCTCTACATATATTATAATAAGTACACATAGGTACGTATGCAGTATTAGCAGAGTAATAACAATAACCAATTTAAGTGTTTGCAGACTAAATAGCAAGATGGTGCTAATTTGTAATTCGCATTCAAGGTCTTTAGTATCTTTACAATTTCTCAGAATATCATGTGGATCAGTCAGTATATTTACCTTCTGATCTTGCATTTGCTGATCTTGTATTGTATGTATACTATTTAAGGGTCTCTGTTGTTTCCCAAATAGTTTTTAGTCATATTGTATTGTTTGTCCGAATTTTCGTTAGTCATAATTGTTTTTTCTCAGAAACGCGTAACTTTTCAGGATTGCCATAAAACAAACCTAACCTAACCTATCGGTAGAATAACCTTACGACAATCCTGAAAAGTTAACGGTTTCAGTTTTATGACTAACGATAATATGACAAATAATACATTATGACTTAAAACTTTATGGGAAACAAAGGGACCCCACTATTTAAATTTTGAAATTTGTCGCATTTGTTTGCAACAAAATCGTTTTCAACTAACGTTTTACAAAATTATAATGTGAAAACTACGGGTCTGGTTTACTCATAAAAACTTGAATACAGACAGTTAAATGTAATATTGAAGTGGAAAAATAAGTTAAGTATATCCGTACGATAACACTAAAATCTCGACCCGTTGATAACCGGTGACATCATCTCATTATTCACGCCTATCATATGTACATACTAATTGTCTGTTTCATTACTTAACGCTATCGATTAGCTATTTTAACATTTTATGGAGGCTCAGTGCAATAGGTACCCTACAATCTTTCTAGGGTAAGGTATGAGCAGCTTTTAAAACAGTCAACAGATAAGATTTTTTACTCTCATCACGGTCTCACAATGTCCAAGAATCTTGTCAACGTGTGACTTCTAAGTTTTTACCGGTGGCAAATATCCATATAAGGGTAGGGAAAATCCTACCGTGATTTCTAATACACTTTTATTTGCACTGAGAATGGACTTACTCAGTCCATTTATCTGATCAACTACTTTTCAAATTCCACCTACTTACTACGCTGTTTCACTTGCTTCTTGTTTTTTTCCTTGGCACTTTTTAGTCTCAAATGCTGCATCATTTGTGACAAACTACGATTATTATAATTAATAAGTAATTATCAAAAATAATAATGGTTCGCAAGGATCGTAGAAGTTACAATTACATATTCAAAACACATACCTATTAACTTTTAGAGAATATTTAATTGACAATATGGACGCGTAAAGTATAATTGTATGTTGTTAATAGCCATATAAATTTCTCGCGTATGAGTGGATTCAGACGACATAATATGTGTTTTATTGCAAACAAAACAACAATGCATCCCATTATCAGCCTATAACCATACTTGAATGCGTGGGCCAGCCATGAACTTTCGTGGTTATCATTACCAGATACTATTCGTACGGCTACTGTGACTAATTTCATGGAGCTTTGACGGAAATTACATGTAAAATAACTTTGGTTCTATGGTGCATAAAATTAGGGATTTAATTTCCGTAACTAGAATTCATTATCTATTTAACTAGGTAGGTGCTCAATATCTTGTATTTTGAAATTTTGTTTATTAAATGAGTTGTGCGAATATTTTCAGTGCCGGCAGTACGATACGGTTGAAAATTGGTAAACCTACTCTGCTGCAAAAATATGTATTAATTATGTCAAATCAGACCAGCCGGTGCAAATTGAGTTCTATCGATGCTTCGCCACAGGTATTTACGTATTTCAACAAATTTCACAGGCGAGTAACACTAAAGTTTACAAAATAAAACGCAAGGCTGTCCTATCTTACGAGTAACGTCAAGTATCACCTGTGGCGCGGAAGCAGTCTAGCCGAACAATTGGCATTGTCTACGACTAAATACCTACTGCTCTAAGTTGAACAGATTCATGAAGATAATAAGTATTACGGATCTATCTAATGTGTTTGGGTAGCAAGGTGTGAAGAATTTGAAGTACCTAAGTAAGTCACACTTAAAAGGCACTAATAGGAATAAATACTATTTGGGCGCAATTCTGTATCTTATTTAACAGCTCGTGACATAGCAATACTTGAGTATTGAATGTTTTTCTTTGTTTTAATAATAAATACAGTATATTTGCTTTTCTCTTACAAAATGTCGGGCAACGATAGGAAATAACATTAGACAATATGTATACTTACGCTGGGAATAAACCTTTTATGTTTATCTTCTTCGTGTATTTTATCCACCAGTATTCATTACTAAGCCATTGGCCAAAAAATAAGGTAAATAATGTATATTTTTAGTAGGACTTATTTCTGAGTAACTCTTTTGGCAACCGTTGGCGCGAACTTTGGATATGATATTGTAGCATGAGTAAGAGTTGAATTAAACAATTAAGCCCTGTCTGGGCAGTGACATCATGAGTATGCCCGTCACGAGGCAAATTTATGCAGCGCATCGTAAAAGAACGTGTGCTATAAACAGGGCATTACGATTGGTGTGAAAATGCAATGATAATATTTGTACATTAGTATTTTGTGATAAGGAAAATGTAAATAGAAGCTTCCACACATTTTTTCTAACATGTTTACGAGATGTATAAACCTAGGTACTCGTATTTAGTATCCTTGATCCATCTAAGTTGGCGCTAGCGTTATGCAAGAAAGAATGTGTCAGAGCTGTTGCCTGTTCCACCACAGGCACAACCCCGTAAGTGAGATTGGATAATCAGGTTGGATGCCTAAGTTATTTCACAAAAATTATGACTATTACGTTATATGCATGTATTATTTAGAGGGAGTATCATATACATATCTCATAATATCCCCAAAGGTACTGAGGACAACACGACTGGTAAAAGTACAGAAACTACAAAAAGTTATCAATGTTTAATTTCCGTGAAACATATGTTTAATAAATCCAAATCTGATAAAAGTCTAATCTGGCCATATCTTACAAACTGCAAAAATCACAATACGAAAACATTACTTATCTTTATATTGTCATCAACTATTTTATTCTTTAGTACTCAAAATTAAATATCTAAGTACAAAAGCATGACTGGAAATGATGTCATTTAAAATTTTGAGGCATCCTTTAAGAATTTATAATATTACATTAAGGATATATAAATATACGAGTAGGTAAATGATGTATATTCTGTTTACTTGTAGTAAGTATATACTATAGGTACTAGGTAGGTATTCGTAATGTTATTGGAATTTAGTTTGAGTTTTAGTCACGTCTACTGATATAAAACCACAAGGCAGACTAGCAGGCAGGCATGGCTTAAACGAACTCTATTTTACTATAAGGGAAAACCAACACCTACTAGTTTATGAATCAATGTTACAGTAAGGGTCATTTCATTGATTTTTGTTAAAAAATGCCCGGTTTGCACCGTTTTGCAATTAAGAGTTTAAATGACCGACATATTAGGTAGGTACTATAAGTTCGAGTGATTTTCTGAAACGACCTTCTCCGTATAGAAATTAAAACTATTCTTATACATGGTGTTTGGTACATCGTTTGCCAAATTAAAACGGCAGATAGTTTGAGTCATTTGCTATCTTCTCATGCATAGAAAAAAAAATTGGCCATGGTTTTTTTTACTACAGCGCAAGTAAAAATTAGAAAATTATTAAAAACTGGCATAGAGCTGAAAAACAAAAAGTTCGCATAATTAAAAATTTCTAGGCCTGGGAAGATAGCAAATGACTCAACCTATCTGCCGTTTTAATTTGGAAAACGATGTACCAAACACCCTGTATTATTTATCATAGGCAGGTCAGGAATAGGTACCTAATGAAATAATGATTAAATTTTTCGTTTTAAAGAAACGAAAAATTTAATTATTATTTCATTTGCAGTTTCCCTAATATGTGAAATATACCTACAACTTAAGTACAAGTAACTAGTACAACACGTAGACTATATTTAAGTAAGTACTTACTTTTCATATGCTATTCAAATTATGATCCATGCCCCCCTACAAGTAGGCAAGTCAAGTATAAACTTTCCTATTTTTATAAACTTATCTTGTTTGGACTGCATTATGTTAGCGTTGTGATCTTGAAACCATTTAACGATCGTTGTAAACGCCGAATTTAGGTATTACATAGTTGTTTATCCTCTGCCAAGGTCACGCCCGTTTGACATTAGGTGTTTCTATATTATAAAATTTATAAATGCTAGTTAGGCTCTACAGTAATGTCGCCAACAAAGTGACAGTAGGTATTTATGTAGGGTTTGTCTCTGTATATAAAAGTTGTGGAATCTATAGTATGTATACCTACTCATATCCTTATGTATTTTCATGCATATTATTTTAGCGTATAAAGTGTTACAGTAGTAGGTATATCTGATGACACTAGAGAGAAGAAAGTGCTCTAAAATATTTGAACACGTTGAACAATACCTACGGATATTTTTGATGACGACTGTACACCATCTACATTTCATGTTTTATTCTAGATTGATTGATTTGCTACCTACAGGTAAAAAAACCGGCCAAGTGCGAGTCGGACTCGCGCACGACGGGTTCCGTACCATAACGCAAAAAACGGCAAAAAAAAAATCACGTTTGTTGTATGGGAGCTAGGGTTGCCAGATGGTCGGGATTTGGCGGGATTCTCCCGATTTTTAGCATATGTTCCCGATTCCCGACAAAGTGAAAATTGTCCCGAAAAACAGCTTCACGTTATAAAACAATAATTTCAATTTCCCAACTGTCGTCGAGCGAGCGACTCGCGTCGAGCCGCTCGCCGCCGCGAATTTTTTTTGTTTGTTAATAATCTCAAAGAATTTTTATTATTTTTATATAAAAACGTCTATGGGCAGAGCAGCTGACATAGTGCCAATAATGTAAGATATCGTTGTTTTTAATACAATTACTTTAATTTGAATGTTTTTTTTTTTCCCGATTTGAGTCCCAAAATCCCAAAAAAAATATATTTTTTCCCGATAATAGCGCCTTTCGATCTGGCAACCCTAATGGGAGCCCCGCTTAAATATTAATTTTATTCTGTTTTTAGTATTTGTTGTTATAGCAGCAACAGAAATACATCATCTGTGAAAATTACAACGTTCTGTCTAGCTATCACGGTTCTCGAGTTACAACCTGGTGACAGACAGACAGACAGACGGACGTAAAGACGGACAGCGGAGTCTTAGTAATAGGGTCTCGATTTTTTTATCCTTTGGGTACGGAACCCTAAAAACAAAGATTTTTATCCTTGAAAATAATTACTTCTTTTCAATTTACTTTTCAATTATTTATTTCAAATCCAGAGATCCATAATATTGTTAGTAGGTACAGTCACCTGCAATAATATGTTACAATTCGAAGGCCGCAAAAATATGTGACACGCTCTTATGGCTCTACAGATAAGATTGTGTCAGATATTTTTGCAGCCTTCGTTGTATAACATATTATTGCAGGTGACTGTACAACAAATCTTAAAATTAATTAATTAATTACATCTGTTAAAATACTTTCATAATTAAGTTTCTACAAATGTAATAAAATAGGTTGGTATTGTTGTTTATGATCAACGAACGTGAATGAATTATCGTCGGTATTCTGACATCATCACCTTTAGCAGCATAGTAAATACGTTACGTAGTCGGTTAAACTGACCGCAGAGTGAACAGGTAATTGTGATACATCTAATAGAAATAGGGCCAAGGACAAACTTAGGCAGCTAACTAACATTGTATATTATACGCCTTCTAGAAATTCAAATGATTTTTAGATTTTTAGAATACCACAACTGCATAGACGCTTCTTTAACCTAATTCTGACCCGAACTACCGATTGGATTAACTAACTGGATTATATTTGACACCATGTTCCCCATGAATGACTCATGCTGACTCACTGAAAATACACGGTAAGTGAAAAATCCTAGTATCTGGGAAGGTCTGATCTTTTCCCAGTAGAGCCTGAGACAACATACGAAAATCTTCGTTTTTAGGGTTCCGTACCCAAAGGGTAAAACGGGACCCTATTACTAAGACTTCGCTGTCCGTCCGTCCGTCCGTTCGTCCGTCCGTCCGTCTGTCACCAGGCTGTATCTCACGAACCGTGATAGCTAGACAGTTGAAATTTTCACAGATGATGTATTTCTGTTGCCGCTATAACAACAAATACTAAAAACAGAATAAAATAAAGATTTAAATGGGGCTCCCATACAACAAACGTGATTTTTGACCAAAGTTAAGCAACGTCGGGAGTGGTCAGTATTTGGATGGGTGACCGTTTTTTTTTTTGCTTTTTTTTTGTTTTTTTTTTTTTTTTTTGTATTATGGTACGGAACCCTTCGTGCGCGAGTCCGACTCGCACTTGCCCGGTTTTTTATTATGTCAAGTACCTAATATAGGTATTGTATAATAATCGCTCTCCTGAAAATTTCTAATAAAATATTTTTACCTGAACGGCATTAATAGTAGATTGTTAACCAAGGGTTGAAAGGCACCCATTTCTGTCGAGGTAGTTTGGCGCTCGAACGCAGTGAGAGCGCCAATAGTCCGAGACGGAAATGGTGCCTTTCACCCGAGTTAAACACTCTACTTTTCATATCGAATGCGAGGAAACCAAACAAGACAAGGCAATTTCGCAAAATCAGTAATTGAAGTACCCAATATACCTACGGCCATGATTTTTTTCCTTAGGACTTACTTGCAATCGGAGACTTTACATGTGTGAAGATTAATAAACCCTAGCGAAAATCATTCAGATTGCATATTTACGAAAACACACATTTTTTAACTAACTGCAGTAATTTTAAAATGATTTGTACATTATAGTGTGAAAATCAGCGGGATTGCCTCATACTTTTTAATTTTATACTTTTTCGTTCTAAAAGCCGCCACAGACTACCGGACCGCACCGCGACCTTGGTACGCCGCACCACGCAATAACATAATAAAAGTATTTTAAATATTAAATAACAATGTAATTAATAATATAAGAAATTTTTATCTTGTATTTTATTTTATTTTTATGAATATAGTGCTAAATAACTTTAAAAACCAATTTAATATCGTACAAACGTTTAACTGTGGCTGTATAAGATTCTGCCTTTGCTCATTTACGCAAGTGTAAGGTTTAAAAAAATATTTTTGGTGTATTCCTTTTGGTTCGAGTCTTATGAAATCGAGTAAATAGAATTCAACGAAAGAAATTAAGAATAATTTGTTTTTAACAATTTACTTTCATCGTTTTTTATAAAAAAAAAGGATCAACGTGGGATTAGTAAAATTAAACAATTACCAATTGTTACAGGCGAGGAAATAAAGACACTATTTTTCCATTTTGTTTCCACCCAGTTGTTCGTGGGACGGGGACGCAGAGGAGTACACCACTTTTCTGCGCTAGAGCATAAACGTATCACTTTCTGCGCACCTTTTAGAACAACAACGACCCACTTTCAGAGCATGAGATATGAAAAAACCAATTTCGGTTAAATTAATTTTCTCTTCGCTTTCCTTTCATTTCATGTAAGTTTTACAACTTTTCCACAACAACCACAGGTGGACCAGCTATTGTTATGTACCTACTAGGTACCTATTTGTCTTATAATATTTGATGAAAATCCAGGCAGCCAAGAGACCTGCGTGTGTTATTGTTTATATTTTATACATTTGTTTAACCTTATGAAGAATTGTCAAAGTCCTACCTCTAATTTCAGCAATATGAGAATCATACTCCGATCTGCTCCTCACATATTCCTTTCTCGACGCAGAGTGAAGATTCTGGTGCCTGTACTCGGAGTACCACTCCAGTGGCGACTCTGGTCTCTCCACATCACTACTGTACTCAACTGTCCTCTTAACCGTTACTTTATCGAACTTGAACCGGACCTCCTCCTCCGACTCAACATGTCTTAACGAATAACTTGGGAGCTGACTTTCGTAGCTCCTGGTTGGAGATTCCGTATCTCGCGTATGTTTTAGTTTAACTTCGATTTTTGGGGATTCCGTGTGGCGTTTACGCTGCTCTATCCTCCTCTCTATCTCTTCTACGTCGATGGCGGCGTCGATAGTATCGACCGCCTGTCCTGACCATACTTTTTCGTAGTATTTAACGCGGTCGCGGAGGTTGCTCTGCGACGGGGAGTCGCGACCGTCGGCCATGGCGACATGACCTCACCGCTCGGAGGTTCGCTCGATACTAAGAGGCTCGCGAGAGTCGCGAGTGAGTGCAGCGGAGGCTTCTGCGCATGCGAACACGTGCAGACGGCTCGCAGACAGAGCTTTTCCTTTGATCTGGTTCTAGGTTGTGCTTCAGAACCAGACGACACTTTTAGGTTTATCTTGGCCACTTTTAGGTAGGTACTAGTTTTTTCGTATTACAACCCAAAACAGTCAGACATTCAGTCAGAAATTTCGTGTGGACATATTACAAGTTATAATAACAATGTAACACGCAAGTTAGGTATGTTGAAATCAAATAATTATAGTTTTAAAAGTAGTCCAGTAGCGAATCGGTTATCTTTCGAATGCAATATTATCGTAATCATGCTTGAACTTGGTCCTTGGTGCTGTAACGAAAACGAATTAACAGATAAGAAATCGAGTTCACTGATACAAAACACATCCATGTAAGTAAGTACTATATATGTACCTACAAATATATGTATTCCTTTTACTAGCTACCTTTAGACTCTATCATCAAACCAGCTTGATTGTGTTATATAATAACATTGTGCTGTCCTAAATGCCAAATTTCAGCTCAATGGGAAACCAATAAGTGGGTCAAACTTTTTCTTCTGAGAGTTACTTACTTAGTTTTACTTAGTATACATGAAATGAATGTAGGTATACGTTAAATGTCAGTTTTAAATGCAATTATATAAATGCATGTATGCTATGTAAGCACCTAACCAAATTCGAGATGGCCTATTTACTTAATACTGGCCCTTCATATACTACCCCTATCGCTTCTACCCCATTTTCGATCCCGTCATAGTTGCTCAGACGGTATCGGGTTTTATAGTCGCCAGTCACGAAAACGCTTACATTCGCCTTAGGTTTGCAGAAAAAGACGTAGGAGGTACATTCCGCAACGATTTTTTATCATAATTCAATATCACTTTTATGGAAAGATTAACGGCCCATTTCGAATTTCAAGATACGTCAATTAATAGATCTAGAAACGATATGGATTAGATATGTCAGTGTCAAATGTGACGTTTCTTCAAACAAAGACGTCACTTTGACACTGACACATCTAATCCATATCGTTTCTAGATCTATTAATTGGCGTATCTTAAAGTTCGAATCGGGCAGTAATTTATTGAATTAGCCTCAAATACAGAATAAGATAGAAATTTCAATTGCTTGTTCAATGCTTTATTTTATAAGCAACATTTTACTATCATTATGTACATATTTCCCACTTGCCCCTGTTTCATTAAGGTACCTAACAACTTGGGCCCAAGTCTAAACTAAGTATAGATATGTTCTCAACACTCACCCTGTTAATATATTTAATATTAGCATTGAGTCCCCGACAAAATGACAACAGCAAAGATCCTATAAAACAATATCAAATCGATCATCAATACTGATCTTGAAGATCACTTTACCAATCCATAGTCATAACTACTCAATCGTCAAGTGTTTGTTAATGACATTACCTAGAAATGTCCCTAAGTGGATGCAAATGCAAGCTAGCTTTGTTTACATTTTTATATCTAACAATAAGTACTTAAGTCCTGTCAACTTACGTATTAATGCTTAAATAACTCGCAAATTCATTCGTATCTTATCTAGGTTTATGAACAGTCAAAAGCGAAGCTAATCTCTATTTTAGATTAACAAAAATGCTTTCGTATGTCCGGATATTGTCTACAGATTGCATTTCTCAACTGATGATCTCTTGAAATAATGTACCTAAGTGGGTTCAATAATTATGTACTTAGATTTTTGTCGATTCAGATCATTCAACGTTTGCTAATTTTCTAAAATGGCGCAGTCATGGGGGTTCGCGAGGTCTACAGCTCGCAGAGCCGCTAGTTAAACTGTGAGTTCCAATAATATGACGACAGAATTATATTATATGGTGTGTTTTGGAATGTGTGATCAAGATAAAGTGGATCGTACAAACAGCAACACTCTTAACTGTCCATCGGTGAACCTTATGCCTTTTGTAATAGTGGGGGATGATGATGGTAGATTAACATTGTTTCACAATAAGGAAACTTGCCTTTTATTTCTTCAGTAACAATCACCAACTAGTATTTACTTAAAACATCCATCTAAGAAGAGTGCTGTTTTCAGTGCAGACTTCTTCGCGATCGCAGTACATTCATCATTGTGACATTACTGTACCTAAGTATGCAACAAAGACGACAATATCCTTATTCCCGCTCCTTATTGTACCAGTTACGTGATCCATCGCCTGACCCAAATCGTCTTTTGGTTGCTACACCGATTATTTATCACGAAGTCACGGAATTTGATAGAGTCAGGCCAAGATACTCTGCAGCGATTTTTATGCCACAGACGTGCAAGTGTTAGTTAAACATCACAGCACTATAAAAGGATTTGATACCTCATGCAATGTCGTTAAGATAGTCTAGTACTCTTAACAGTCTATTCCATTCGTTTCTTTAAAAATGTAAACACCACGTGTTTTAGTCGCTCTAGCTTGCATATAGGCATATAATTATATGCCTAATACATATGTATAATTCCATACATTGATCGACCGAGACACTTGGTTTTTGTGTCAAATGGAATAGACTATAATGAGCCTCTCTTAGGCGTGCAAAAACAATAAAAAAGGAATATGCTGGAAATTTTGTTCCCAATTCGCAATCAGGTAAGCTTTAGATTCAAAATTTTCCCTGACTACAAAAACTTCAAATAAGAAATAAGTAAAATTTGTATTTGCTAAAGTCAGCTGTCCTTTCCATCCTTCTTTCACCCGCAGCAAATCACATGTGACTTCTCACCTCGTAGGCCAAAGCCCTTCCGCCCTTGACTCCCTAATTCAGGGCACTGTGCAACAGACGGTGACCCATTTCGAACCCTTCCAAATATCGGACGTCTTTAATTGTTTGAACGTTGAAAGGAATCTTTAAACTGAATATCTTTTTGTAAATATTAGAAGATACTCAAATGAATTCAACGGAAAAGTAAGGGTCGGAGAGTTTGAAACTATGGGGACGTCCTATACTTGGGGTATTCGGGGGAGCGGGAGGGAGTCAAGCCGAATGCCACCAAATCTCAGGTGGGGAAGAGGAGGCTCAGCAACAATCATGTATTTTATTCCCTTAATGCAAAAAAATAGGTTCCTTTAAAGTCGAAATCGAGACCGCCGTACCTACTTGTTAGAGTTCTTAACTAACCATGCAGAAACAATTTTTTTCCGATCAATCGCCTAATTTCTGTGGGCTAAATTTAATAAATCTTAAATAAATATAATGAAGCCAATTGTGTTTTTACATAAATCCAAGCTCAAAAAACCGTTAAAAGCACCTAATGTAGGAATTAATGGGCGCCCATTGACAATCGCAAAATATAATTTTCTATATGAAGTATTCGCAACGAAGTATTCAAAAAGCAAACAAAATGATGTTAGGCAATGGCAACATCGTTCGACACTGAGCTACATAGGTAATGGGTTGACTACATTAGTATGAAGGCACAGACATATTTACTAGAATACAGAAAGCACCGCACCTTGACCGCGCTACGACTGATGCTTGTGTGTGGCAAATGAATAGTCCATACGTAGGTATAAGGTATACCGGGTGTGGCCTGACACGAGCAAATAATTAAAACATAGATTGTACTCCTCAAACGGTGACACTTTTTTTCAACAACTTTTAAAAATTATTAAGTATTTAGACTCCCTATTTTTCATACAAAATAAATATTATCTTCAATGGACGCCATCGCCACGCCATATCATTGTGATTGACGTCGCTTGTCACGCATTATTATTATTCGCAATACATTGCGTCTTAGAATAAACTTTCAAAATGTATTAAAAATCAAACCACAAGTTATTTTTAAAAGTCGCTGAACAAATGTTGGTCAGTATGAGGAGTACAGCCTACAGTTTAATTTTTTGCTCATGTTACAGGCCACACCCGGTATGTATGTACCGGTATACATACATTGGATTAAGCCATTGGTACATACGGTAAAAGATACGGTACCCTCAAACTTACAGGATTAATATCAATATGGAAACGCATTTTGTTTCTTGTGTGGTGTAACATCTACCTTTTTAACAAGCTTTTATTAGGTCGACCTGATGTATGTAACTATGTAATGGAATCTTGCAAGTTAAATTTGATCCACTTCCCGGTTTCCGATTGAGCTGAAATGTTGCATGCATGTATAAATCGGATGACAAAGCAATATTATGGAACCATCGAGCTGATCTGATGATGGAGATAGGAGGTGGCATTAACAAGCTTTTATTAGGTCGACCTGTTTGTAACTATGTATTGGAATTTTGCAAGTTAAATTTGATCCACTTCCCGGTTTCCGATTCAGCTGAAATTTTGCATGCATGTATAAATCGGATGACAATGCAATATTATGGTACCATCGAGCTGATCTGATGATGGAGACAGGCGGTGGCCATAGGAACTCTGTGATGAAACAACGCAACCAAATTGTGTTAGGGGTTTTTAGAATTGTCTCGATGAGTATTAGTTGTCTGTCGTAAGAAAAGTACAGTCAGCGATAAAAGCTTGTACCAAAAATGAAATTTTTGCCAAAAACTTATTACTATTGTAGTTACTGCTATTGCAAATCGGGTGGGAGACATATCGCTGGCTCAATATTACAGGGTTCTATGTTACACTTTCAAGACAGTTGAAATTCGACAATGTCACAATGTTCTGATATGACTAGTGTACGGACAAGTGGTGGCATTTTGAACAGAGCGGGAAATGGAGTCGCCTAGGTGCATTTTATGATTGATGAATAACGATTAAATGATTTTTCGAAAACATATTTATTACACTTTTTAATTCTTGTTCAAGTAGTGCCAAAGTTTATTTATTTATTTATTCAAGTATCTGCTGCGATGTTTACCTAATTGTGCTAACACAATTATTTCACATGACATACAGTACACGCTATTGTTATCGTTATATACAAGATTATCGTATGGTTCAATCCACTTCAAAATTGACGATTCTGGTGGGTCATTCATATTGTTTCATTTACATTTCTGCTGTCGTGCTGTTTTCAATTATTAGCCTAGCGTATTACAACAACAAATATAGCAAACAGTTGTCTAAATCGACAACATCAAATTATTTTGTCGTATCTACAGCTTATAAAGTTTTTGGCCAGTAATTAATTAAGGTTGTTGTATATGGTTAAAAAGTATATTGATTGTGAAATATATAGGAGCCGGGAACACTGGGATAACTAATAAAAAGGCAAATGCGCGTCCGTTCGTATTAGAAGATGTATTTCGAGAGACAAGTTAAAACTACCACCAATTATGACATTAAATATTTTATAAAAATCTTAACCTACCCGCGAGTTCACTGACCGAGCGATCAGCTGTGATACATGTCTATGTATATACCTTCGGTGCTATACATGTACATATATCACACCCTACCACTTAACTAAGACTACATAGTATACGGTCGTCGGCCATGTACTAATATGGCAAGTAACGATCCCGTGAAAACTTCTCCTCCAGGCCAGGTGAAAAGAACCCTTATGTAAATGCTAATAAGACTGACATGGAAAAGCCGTCTCCACTATAGATCCGACAATTATTACACAATATCATAGTAAATTAATAACAGAACTTCCTTAAATATAGTTATTTCTAAAGTACAATCCAGTATTAATCTTTACATTTTTTTATACTAATTCTAAAATTACAAACAAGTAGTACTTAATATAATATGGGATTACCATATCTTTCTACGGGCACGGGCACACGTTTAGGTATCGGGGCAGGTGGCACAGAAGCGGGCCCCGGTGGCGCACACGGCTCCGAGTTATCATGGTTATCGTCATAGTCCGCCGCTGGGCACGCTGTTATAGCTAAGCGTGAGTTATTGCGTAACTGATCTATATGCCTTTTAATAATTTGACCGTCTTCCCTTTGCACCAAATAATTACGTGAACCTAATTGTTCCGTGATCGTACCGCTAACCCATTTCTCCCCCTTGCTAAAATTCCTAGCCCAAACATTATCACCTACACTATACGATCTCGAGACGCCCCCCGCGTTTTCGCGCTGTCGGAGCTGCGCGGCGCGCGCACACTCGTGCGCCGCGGCGCCGGCGTCAGCGCGCAGCAGGTCCAGTCGTGTGCGCAGACCTCTTCGCTGCAGCAACCTCGCCGGCGACTCGCCCGTACTGCTGTGAATAGAATTCCTATACGCTAGTAAATATGACTGGAGCGCGGCGTCCACGTCTTGCCTATCCCGTAAAGCCTTCAAAATGGTTTTTTTAACTAGCTTTACTGCACCTTCTGCTGCTCCGTTTGAAGATGGATGATACACCGGAGAGTAGGTTTGTTTTATGCCATTAAATTGCATGAACTGAGTCAGTTCTCCACTCGTGAACGGCGGGCCATTGTCCGATACCATCATCTTGGGTAGCCCGAAACGAGCAAACATCTCCCTTAAAACTCTGATGACGTCATCTGCCGTTGTTCTCGTCATTTGTTTTACTTCAATCCATTTGGACGATGAATCCACGACTACTAAATAGGTCATGCCGTTTAGGGGTCCTAGGAAATCCATATGCAACCTACTCCAAACTTCTTCGAGATATGGCCAAGCTTGTGGTGTAGATTTGGCTGGGGCCGGTGCTTCCAGAGCGCATGTGGTGCATTCCATACACGTTTTCTCGATTTCAGCATCAATGCCGGGCCACCAAACATAGCTCCGGGCAAGACTTTTCATTTTGACGACTCCAAAGTGGCCTATATGCAGCTCACGTAGAACGTCATTTCTTAATGTCGTGGGTATCACCATTCTGTAGCCCCACATGACACACCCGGCTTCTGAGTACAGTTCGTGACGTCTTACCCAATACGACTGCAGCTCTGGATCGTCACACTTCGCTGGCCACCCTGACTGTAAATACATAACCACTTTTCTCAGTAGATCATCTGTTTTTAAATTGGCTCTGACTTGATCACTAGTAATTGGTAAGAAATCCTGTACGAATTGTACATATGTCACCTCAGTCCTGTCTGCTGCCTGCTTCCCCACTGGTAGCCTGGACAATGCGTCAGCTCCATTTTTGTCTGTAGGCACGTATTCTATGTCATACTGGTAACCAGACAAAATTACCGCCCATCTTTGTAGTCTGCTCGCGGCCATCGACGGAATACCTCCCTTATCTCCAAATATGGAAACCAACGGCTTATGATCGGTTCTTAGCAAAAACCTTCGACCGTACAGGTACTGATGGAATTTTTTTATTCCAAACACAATTCCCAAGGCTTCTCTTTGAATCTGAGAATAATTTACCTCCGCCGCATTGAGCACTCTGGACGCGTATGCAACAGGCCTTTCCGTACCATCTGGCATCTGGTGCGAAATCACCGCCCCCACGCCGCTCGAACTCGCATCTGTAGTTAGACATAGCGGAAGTTCAGGGTCATAGTGCGCTAACACCGAACTGGAAACCAAACAACGCTTGACGGCATTAAACGCTTCCGAACATTCCTTGGTCCAACTAAACGAAGCCCCCTTCCTTAATAATTTGTATAATGGTGTTAACGTCATACTTATATTTTTAACAAATTTCCCATAGTACATAATCATTCCTATGAATGAGCGAAGCTCGGTTACATTGGCCGGTATCGCCATGTCCTTTATAACTTTAATCTTTTCCGGACACGTGTGAACCCCTTGTTTACTAATGCGAAACCCTAAATACGTCACCGATTCCGCGAAGAAAGAGCATTTTTCTTTCTTAACTTTCAACCCAAATTTCTCGAGGCGTCCTAGCACTTGATGTAATGTACGCAAATGATCCTCCCTGTCTACTCCCGTTATAATTACGTCATCAAGGAAAACACCTACTCGCGGTAAGTCTGCGAAAAGTTGTTCTAGTTTCCTTTGAAATATCCCCGGGCTCGACGATAGCCCATAGATCAGCCTATTATACATATACAGGCCTTTATGCGTGTTGATTACGGTATAAGGTTTAGATGCCTCGTCCAACTCGAATTGTGCATAGGCTTGAGACAAATCAATTTTTGAAAACGTTTCCCCCCCGTGTAATTTGACAAGCAGGTCCTCAACTCTAGGCAAGGGAAAACGGTCAACCTCTAAGCATCTGTTTAGTGTTAATTTATAATCGCCACAAATGCGAATACCTCCATCACGCTTAATTACCGGTACTATCGGCGTGGCCCAGTCTGACGTCTCGACCGGCGTGATAATGCCGTCCCGCTGCAGCTGGTCCAGCGCGCGCTCCACCGGCGCGCGCAGTGCGTACGCCAGCGGCCTCGCTCGCATGTACACCGGCGCGGCGCCCGAGCGCACGCGCAGCACCACCGTGCCGCCTGTGTACCGCCCGAGCCCGTCCGCGAATACATCCTTATACCTAGAAATCAATGAATCCATAGTAAGTTCCAATTTGGTATCAATTTTGTTACAACTAAACGGCTCCACGCCCATTTTCAACTCGTACAGCCATTGTCTTCCTAACAATGGGTTTTTGCCCCCATCTATAACAAATAAATCTAAAGACATCTCTTTGTTTTTATATTTAACTATTGGAGTAATTCTACCGACCGGGCGTAAACTTCCTCCTGCGTAAAAGTTGACTAATAGATTAGGTGTTAAAATAGGTAGATTATTAAATAATTTTTGATAGCATTCAAGACTTATACATGAAATGGCACTACCGGAGTCAACTTCCATTTCTAAACCTATTCCGTTAACGTCCAATGTCATCATAAACGGCTTATAACGACTTAAACTGCCTACAGATAAAGCGTTAAATTGTACCTCGTTCAACAACTCCTCCTCATCCTCCTCGTTTGCGTCCAACGCATGCACTCTAGCTCCAGTTTGTAGTCGGGGACACATCTTCTTTAAATGACCTTGTTGCATGCATACGCGACAAGAATACACGCAGAATTTGCAAGTCGCCGCGTCATGATTGCCGCCACAAACACGACACTGGCCCTGCTCGCGAGCGCGCGGCGCTCCTGCCGATGCCGCTCCCGCCACGGGCGCCTGCTTCGCCTGTGCGCGTCCGCCCCATGCCTGCGGTGCCGCCTTGCTGCGCCCCGCTACCTGGGTTGCCCCGTTAGACCTCCAGGTCCCCGACGAGCCCTGCCTTCGGGCCCCGCTGCCGCTGGCCGATGCATATAGCACTTCCACAACCTCTTTACTAGTGCCGCGCGTCCTACTATCGACTGCCGCTGCGTCTTTCTCTGCTGCCTCCATGGCAACCGCCAGCTTCCAAGCCTTGGCGAATGTCAAAGCATCTTCTACGAACAACCTCTGCCTAATAGTATCGTCCGCTATGCCACACACTAATTGATCCCGTAGATTATTTTCCAGTTCCGTCTTAAAATCACAATATTGAGTCATCTTCTTTAAATCCGCGACATAGACCGCCAACGACTCGCCTTTTTTTTGTATTCGTTGACGAAATTTGTAACGTTCCGCCATTATGCTCCTTTTAGGCTGTAAATGATTAGTCATCAGTTCTTTTAACACTTCAAATTTTTTTGTTGAAGGTTTGTCCGGCGTACACAATGTCACTAATAACTCGTAACTTGCACTGCCCATCACTGTTATTAACGTAGGCACTTTCAATGCATCCGTTACGCTATTCACAATGAAATATTGCTCTAACCTATCCACATACAACGCCCAATCGTCCGCGCTAGGATCAAACGTTTGCAACTTTCCAATCGACATTATAATACTGTCCTTTCACTGCCGCACGCTTAATTGTCCGTATTCGTCGCCAAATGAAATATATAGGAGCCGGGAACACTGGGATAACTAATAAAAAGGCAAATGCGCGTCCGTTCGTATTAGAAGATGTATTTCGAGAGACAAGTTAAAACTACCACCAATTATGACATTAAATATTTTATAAAAATCTTAACCTACCCGCGAGTTCACTGACCGAGCGATCAGCTGTGATACATGTCTATGTATATACCTTCGGTGCTATACATGTACATATATCACAGATTGAATGTGAGAGAGCAAGAGAAATAGATTTTATAAGTAAAGTAAATATCATATAAAATTTGAATTTATTCATTCAATCATAAAAAGTTAGTAGATAATAACGACTCCATTTCCCGCTCTGTTCAAAATGCCACCACTTGTCCGTACACTAGTTATGACAATGTTCAAATTTCTGTTCGATAAAGTGAAACATAGAATCCTGTAATATTAGGCCAGCGATATTAGACTAGACATAAAAATTCAAAATCGCTCTCCTTGATTCGACTGGCAAATCATATTACTTTTTGGCAACCGGGTTTTTTACGAAAACCTATAAATAGGGACCTGGAAATTGATTACAATTAACTTACCCCTTTAATACCTCTTTAAATATTGATCGTAGCGAAAAAGTGTACAGAACCTTTTTTGTGGACAATTTTATGTTTAATGTTTATGTATAATATTGTTTCGCAACGGGCCACCGTTTACGAGTTATTTACGAAAAACTAAAAAAAAGTGACCTGTGAACTGATTGTAATTAACTTTCTTCCTTTAATATCGCTTTAAATATTGATCCTAGAGAAAAGTGTTCCAGATATTTTTTGGAGGAAATCTTATGTAGATAATTTATTCTTAAAAACCTATTTTGCTATGGGACACCGTTTACGAGTTATTTACAAAAAACTAAACAGGGACTTTAAAATTGATTATTTATAACTTACCCGCTGCTTTGTCTTTTTAAATATTGATCCTAGCGAAAAGTGTTCTACATGTTTCTTGTAGGAAATTTTATATTTATTATTTTGTATAAGATTTTTATTTGCTATGAGTCATACTTTTCAAATTATTAACGAATAAATAAAAACAAGGAAACTTAGAATTTATTATACTAGAACTTTCCCTCTTTATTATCATTTTAAATATTGATCCCTGCGAAAAGTGTACTGAATCTTTTTTGTTCAAAATTTTGTATATATTATTATCGTTTAACAACATTTTTTTATATTGGCCACCGTTTATGAGTTATTTACGAAAAACTAAAAAAGGGACCTTAGAAGTGATTATAATTAAATTTCCCGCGTTAATATCTCTTCGAATATTGATTCTAGCGAAAAATTGTACTGAATCTTTCTTGTAAGCAATTTTATGCAGATTACTTATGTAATAGAACATTTTTTGCTATGCGCCACCGTTTAAGAGTTATTTACGAAAAACTAAAAAAAGGGACCTTTAATGTCAAATATCTCACTTCCGGTCAAGATTTCAATCAAGCAGCCGGCAAATTCGGATTCAGCGGGGTCTAATTAGGTTAAAAAACCCGGTTGCCAAAAAGTAATATGATTTGCCAGACGAAATCGATTTTCTGAAAAATAAAACCAGTCTATATCGCAGAAACATATCGTATGTTATCTTTTGTTTTTATGCTTTTTTATTTAATTTACCACGCATTCCACACTTCCATGGGTAATGGGGAGTGAAAGCGAAGTAAATAGGTAAGTACTTACTTATACTTATTAATAGTAATTGAGGATAATATGACACTGTAATTTCCAATAAATTTAACAGCATAAGTACTAAACTTGAATCTAACTAAACTGTAAGTAGTTGTGCTTATAAGTAGTCTTAGAGCACGGTTACAAACATATTGTAAAGTTTATATAATTATAATTATGATTATGTATACTCGTAGTAAGGTAGCGGAAGAATGTAAAGACACGAAATAAAAATTGCAAACTCCTTGCGACTCGGTTCATTGAACTCAACTAACATAGAAATACTTCTGCGTTCTAAACCTCAAGTATTCAACCATATATCCACCACATTAAGGGTGTCTCGGGGCGCTTGATAAAGTTATATAGGTCTTTTATCTCGGTTCCTATGGTAATGCGGTGCATTTCTGGCGTCTCAAGGAAGAAGGCAGTAAGAACATACGATAACATGTGATTTTCTTACTTTCTGGAATTAACGGCAAATTTTATGTAGGAGTGCCGAGCCGGCGTCGCACTAACATGATTTGAATTTTACTTTAGCTAATATATGCTAAGCGCATAGCTTTTGCCAATAAAAACTAATTAGATATGGAGGAATGTGAGAAGGGTCTTAAGATATTCCTTATTTGGTTGTTTACGGAACTTTAATTAAGTAAACCAAGGTAAATGATGGAAAATGCGTTCTTCCAAAAACGTATGACGCCGCTTCGGCAGCATAAATAGAGCAGAACATATAAACTACTTATTTACTTACGTGACGCGCAGATTATATTAATTTAATCACTACATCTTATAAAACAGAGTCCCCGGCCGCGTCTGTCTGTTTGTGTGTTTGTATGTTTGTTCGCGATAAACTCAAAAACTACTGAACGGTTTTTCATGCGGTTTTCACCTATCAATAGAGTGATTCTTGAGGAAGGTTTAGGTGTATAATTTGTTAACCATATACATAAGGGACATTGCATGTGCAAGCATTAATGTCCACGAAATTCATGTAATACAAATTACAAATAATCAGCATGCGGGGTACGCCTACACATATGACAAGCTGTATAACAATAAGTAACACATACTTATGTGTTATTTTTGCATAAGCATGTCGATTTAAAGTCAAGATCTAAGTCCGGCTATAAATAGGGCACGAAATAGCGAATGGCTCGCGCTACATCTACCTAACGCCTACATAAGTGGTGTTTCCAGAATGAGAGCGGGAACCGGTCAGACGGGTAACCTGACCACCATTGTGCCACACCACACGAGCCTGGATGCGCCTGGCAGATTTAACACTAGGATGGAATTCCTTGAGTCTTGAGACGCGTATATCAATATCAAAATACTAAGGAATATTTAGTAGCTAGGGAGAACTCAAGATGAAAATACGGTATGATTCACCCACGAATCATGGACCTAATATACCTACATATTTAAAATTTTTAATATATCAGGTGGAACAGAACGAGGGACTTTTATGCAAACGGGGAATTGTCCAGGCTAATACCTACTTTATTTTCCTCTCATTTATTTAAGTTAATAATTCTAACCGTTTCTGAGCTACAGTTTGTTAAACATTAGTGCAAAAATCTGTATGTTAAACCCGAGCAAATAGATCCTATGAATGACATGAGATGTGTCAATTTAAAATGTAACAAATAACTGTAGGGTTGCGACTGATATAAAAATGTTTAATTTTAATGATTTTGTTTTTTTTTTTAATCCAGCTTTACGATTATAATAACTCGATTGTAGAACACTTAGATAACACTATCCTTTCAGCTCATTCTCAGTAAGAAAATAATGTAATACAGGGTGATTTTTTATATAGTACTGTATAGGTTATACTGAGCAACTTTTACTTTGGGACCGAAATCGCGATGTATGTGTATATTGTGTATTTTGTAAGACTCGCTTTAAGTTGTTGCAGTCAGGCATTTGGGATTTACAACCCCATGAAGTCCAACGTCCAAATCTCAAACTCTATAAATCACCAGCCTCAAGTACGCTGTCCAGAGGGCCTGCCTCGAAAACGAAGATGCCCGCTTATGGGAACTTCGATTTTTCCGGTTATAGCCCAGGAATGCAAGCATAGGCAACAAACTGTTCTGCTGAACTGCTGATGCTACTCATAGTTTTACATCTGGGAAATATCCTCAAAAAGAAGACCGGTCGTGCCGGTCGTAGAAATTGGACGGGAAGTAGGATGTTGAAATTTATGTGATCCGTTCAGCTGGAAGCTAAATGATTATTTAGAAACAAAAGCGCGAGTGACGTGGAACACGGTTGGAACGAAGTTGAGAAAGGGTCGTGACGGAAAACTCTGAAGGTGCAGGGGGACAATTTAGACTGCGGAGTAATTTAAACTAATCGAAATATCTCCCATGTTTTACATTATTAACCGCCAAGTCTGTAACTCCGTAACGTGGTGCGTCCCAAAAAATTGGGGACCTATTCTGACAAATTGTTTGAGTAAGTGGATATTTTTATAGCAAAATCAGACGAACCCACTCAAGCAAAATACACGGCAAGCTTGTATTAAACGGATTACTTAATCATCTGCATTATGCAGTAACAATATGTATAATATCGAGCATTACTTATTACGGAAAGCATCCTGCGTACATAATGTTGTGGTCGTTCCTAGCGCGCTCAAGTTTCAGTAATCGAACGTGACTTTACACACTCGGTTGATTCTGAGCACGGGAAATAAACGCCTACGCAGCTTACATTAATATTGAAGAGTTACGAGACATTGCTCTATATTGATTGAAGATATTAGGATTTTGAATTTCAGGATGAAAAACTGAAAAATTTGTCACTTTGTACATAATATAATTTCATATAAATAGGAATATGTAAATTTATTTATATACCTACTCGTATATTAACTTTGGTGAAGTACAAAAGTACGAATAACGGACTTAACGCCTAAATGCATTTTCTAACCTACCATTGGCCTAATAAGATACATTCATTCCCGAATAATTAATGCGTAATAATAAATAGCTAGCTTATGTTTACTTTTTAAACTTTAAAAATGAATGCTGGTACCTATTTCTAGTTCTATTTTACAAAAATAAACTTAAATATTATGCCGATCAGATATTGTAAGACTCTTTGCACATCTAAGCCATGTTAATGCATAATGCAGTAACCGGGAAGGTCGAGGTCGATCGGGTCCTTTTATAGTCAACCTCGCTGGCGTGCCGTGATCTCACCCCAGTGCGTGACTGCGCAGTAAATACCTTGTAATCCTAAGTTACTTATAATAGTTATTATATTTCAGTTAATTTTATAGGAAGCCTCCTGACAGTGATGCATAAAAACAGGAGAACTGCGAGCATTTCATAATAGTTAGGTACTGCGTCACTGGTTTCTGCATAAAACGAATAGCATACATAGCACGTTTCTGATTCCCTTCGATTTTATTCAATATTGTGTAAATATAATACAAATATTTTGCTATTGACCACCAACATTTTAAAAACTTAAAAAAATAACAAGTAGACGACAGGCGTCATTTGGAATAATCTGTTTCGATGTACTGATATATGTAAGACAGAATATATCCCAATTTGCACGCATTAACTTTCCGGGCAAACTGTTTCGAGCTGCAGGGCGTCTGAGAACAGTTCCCCGTCGCATGGCACTTTCAAGAAAGAACCCACGAGTCATCGGCCCGACTTACTACGAGCACCTTTTCTAACCTACCATTGGCCTAATAAGATACATTCATTCCCGAATAATTAATGCGTAATAATAAATAGCTAGCTTATGTTTACTTTTTAAACTTTAAAAATGAATGCTGGTACCTATTTCTAGTTCTATTTTACAAAAATAAACTTAAATATTATGCCGATCAGATATTGTAAGACTCTTTGCACATCTAAGCCATGTTAAGAGCGCTCTTACAAGAAAAGTCGAAATAATGCAAAATTGATGATACTAGTCGACAAAATTCAGGACTTTGCGCTCATTATTAGAAACAATGAGTACTTGTTCCAGTAAAAGCGTCTTCTTATCTTTATAAATATCGTTGTAAATATTAGAAAAAGGACTTATTCAATTAGTAATGATTTTTTTTCTGATGGTCGTTTCCGAAAAACCCCGTGAAGCACTGAATGGCGAGCTCTTATTTGGAAATGTTGAGAATTTTACTCTGCTAAACCTGGCTATTTTGTATTACTAATACCCTGTACTTTAGGCATATCAAACTATATTTTTCCTACATACCTTTGAGAAAGAGAAAATCAAAGTAAAACGAACTCGATTTTCTCTCCGAAACAAGTGTCAATTCCTACGAAAATCTACTTAATATCCAAGTCATTTTCATACTCAAGCAATCTGCAACGTTTGCTTATACTGTTGGTATACATTAGTGTTTATGAAATTCTACTATAATTTTTTGGCAATTTTTTGAAAACTACTCTATATTACCGATGACGCGCGCTGCGCCAGCTCAGTGCCGCGGCAGAGCTTGTAGAGGCAGGACGTGTGTCGGTCGGCTCCGCACATTTTCAACGGCGACGACGAGGTTTTTTATCATTGTGTGCGGCGGGCGCCGTGTAAAACGCTATACTGTGTGCGTGTAAACCGCAACGAGAGACTTTGATCCTAGCACTGTTTTTATAGTATTATAATTTATAATGGTACAGTTTAATAAACTACCGGACAGGATTAAAAATATTTGAAACGACCTGACATTCTATATGTATTTATTTGACTCAAGATAGTACTCAGGGTCTGATGATGGAGCCGGAAGGTGGTCACCGGTACCAATCAACCATGCAACTAAACCACTTCGTGTTTGGGCTCGTTTGATTCGGCTCAACAAGATCTTTGACTTAAGATAGTACTCAGGGTCTGATGATGGAGCCGCAAGGTGGTCACCAGTACCAATCAACAATGCAACTAAACCACTTCGTGTTTAGGCTCGTTTTATACGTCACAACAAGATCTTTGACTTAAGATAGTACTCAGGGTCTGATGATGGAGCCGGAAGGTAGTCACCGGTACCAATCAACCATGCAACTAAACCACTTCGTGTTTGGGCTCGTTTGATTCGTCTCAACAAGATCTTTGGCACAAGATAATACTCAGGGTCTGATGATGAAGCCGGAAGGTGGTCACCGGTACCAATCAACCATGCAACTAAACCACTTCGTGTTTAGGCTCGTTTGATTCGTCTCAACAAGATCTTTGACACAAGATAGTACTCAGGGTCTGATGATGGAGCCGGCAGGTGGTCACCGGTACCAATCAACCATGCCACTAAACCACTTCGTGTTTAGGCTAGTTTTATTCGTTTCTATAAGATCTTTGACACAAGATAGTACTCAGGGTCTGATGTTGGAGCCGGAAGGTGGTCACCGGTACCAATCAACCATGCAACTAAACCACTTCGTGTTTAGGCTCGTTTGATTCGTCTCAACAAGACCTTGGACACAAGATAGTACTCAGGATCTGATGATGGAGCTGGAAGGTGGCCACGGGTACCAGTCTACCATGTAACTGAACCACTTCGTGTTTGGGCTCGTTTGATTTGTCGCAACAAGATCTTTGACATAAGGTAGTACTGAGGGTCTGATGATGGATCCGGAAGGTGGTGACCGGTACCAATCAACCATGCAACTAAACCACTTCGTGTTTGGCTTCGTTCGATTCGTCGCAACAAGATCTTTGACACAAGTTAGTACTCAGGGTCTGATGATGGAGCTGGACTGTGGCCACGGGTACCAGTCTACCATGTAACTGAACCACTTCGTGTTTGGGCTCGTTTGATTTGTCGCAACAAGATCTTTGACACAAGGTAGTACTGAGGGTCTGATGATGGATCCGGAAGGTGGTCACCGGTACCAATCAACCATGCAACTAAACCACTTCGTGTTTGGCTTCGTTCGATTCGTCGCAACAAGATCTTTGACACAAGTTAGTACTCAGGGTCTGATGATGGAGCTGGACTGTGGCCACGGGTACCAGTCTACCATGTAACTGAACCACTTCGTGTTTGGGCTCGTTTGATTCGTCGCAATAAGATGTTTGACACAAGATACTACTCAGGGTCTGATGATGGAGCTGATGATGATAGACAGGTACCCGTCGCCACCTTCGCGCTCCATCATCAGAACCTGAGTACTACCTTGTGTCAAAGATCTTGTTGAGATGAATAAAACGTGCCTAAACACGAAATGGTTTAGTTGCATGGTTGATTGGTACCGGTGACCACCTTCCGGCTCCAACATCAGACCCTGAGTACTATCTTGTGTCAAAGATCTTGTTGAAACGAATAAAACGAGCCTAAACACGAAGTGGTTTAGTTGCATGGTTGATTGGTACCGGTGACCACCTTCCAGCTCCATCATCAGACTCTGAGTATCACCTAGTGTCAAAGATCTTGTTGAGACGAATCAAACGATCCTAAACACGATGTGGTTTAGTTGCATGGACCTTCCAGCTCCATCATCAGACCCTGAGTACTGTCTTGTGTCAAAGATCTTGTTGAGACGAATCAAACGAGCCCAAACACGAAGTTGTTTAGTTACATGATAGACTGGTACCCGTGGCCACCTTCCAGCTCCATCATCAGACCCTGTGTATCTTCAGTGTCAAAGATCTTGTTGAGACGAATCAAACGAGCCTAATCATGTTACTACATGGTTGATTGGTATCCGTGACCACCTTAATCATCATCAGATCCTCAGTACCAGTTCGTTTTTAAACCCTCGTTGATACAAACTTTACAACCTATAGGTACCAAATGCAATGACGAAACATGTAAATAAGCGAGTAGGTACCTATAATTTCTTTCGAGTAATATCATCATAAGTACGAGTATGGGGCTATTCATAAATTACGTCGTTTCAAATGGGAGGAGTGGGGGGGGGTCTGGACATCGGATGATGGTAACATGACGTAGGAGGAAACAGATTCATCCGAAGCTTGATTTTTGGATTATTTGAGGGGTGGGGGGGGGGTCAAAAATCGTCAAAAATAGATGACGTAATTTATGAACAGCCCCTATGTACATTTGCACTGCATTTAGTATTTTCGTACTTACCAAATAACAGTTTTAGAACTTTAAAAGTTAAGTACAGTTAGTGTTGTTATGGTTGATTTCAATATGCTTCGCGAAGGATCAAGAATGTTTAATCCATCATTGTAGTGCGAGTGTGGTAGAAGGGATCGGCGTACTGAGCTCGCACGGCCTGCCGCAGCGCGTAAAATACCTAAACTCGCTCAACGCCGAAATGTAATAGCGCTCTTAATGCATAATGCAGTAACCGGGAAGGTCGAGGTCGATCGGGTCCTTTTATAGTCAACCTCGCTGGCGTGCCGTGATCTCACCCCAGTGCGTGACTGCGCAGTAAATACCTTGTAATCCTAAGTTACTTATAATAGTTATTATATTTCAGTTAATTTTATAGGAAGCCTCCTGACAGTGATGCATAAAAACAGGAGAACTGCGAGCATTTCATAATAGTTAGGTACTGCGTCACTGGTTTCTGCATAAAACGAATAGCATACATAGCACGTTTCTGATTCCCTTCGATTATTTTGCTATTGACCACCAACATTTTAAAAACTTAAAAAAATACCAAGTAGACGACAGGCGTCATTTGGAATAATCTGTTTCGATGTACTGATATATGTAAGACAGAATATATCCCAATTTGCACGCATTAACTTTCCGGGCAAACTGTTTCGAGCTGCAGGGCGTCTGAGAACAGTTCCCCGTCGCATGGCACTTTCAAGAAAGAACCCACGAGTCATCGGCCCGACTTACTACGAGCACCTACCTGCCGATCTGAGAAATGAGCCGTGTGACGAAACATTTAAGCGCAAATTGAGAAACCTTTTGTTGGATAACCCTCTGTACTCTGTAAATGAGTACATGGAATTGAATTTGTAACGACATATGTAATTTTATTTATTATTAAATTGTTGATTTGTATTTTAAACATGACATTTTGCTCTTTTGTTCATTTGTGATATTTTTATCTTTATTCGACATTTTAATGACAGTTAACAAATTATTTATGTTGACATCGACTTTAATGTTAACTTGGTTTATATTCAATTGTTTGACATGTTTTTCTTTGTACATGACGATCCTTATTGGGAGACACAATTTTATTAATCTTATTATTTTTTATTTTAAATTTATAATGTAATTTTTGACGATCATGATGAGAAGATTAACATAATTTTGACGAATGTAGCAAATTTATAGTGTAATTTTCATCTTGAAATAAAGAAATCTTAATCTAAATCTAAATCAAGGCAACCTTCCCGAATAGAAAACTGCTCAAAAAGTATCAGTAGGTAGTGATATCAAATGGTCTTCGTAAATCTTAAGGCAGTCATTATGCACGTTTGAAGAGAAATGTCTCCTCGCAAAACAAACCATAGAAACGTTGGCGGGCCGTCAACCTATTTGTGTTCTTCCTGAAATTCTTCGAATACATGTAGAATTGCTGTGGCATACCGATACATTTCTATTTCTTGTCTTATCAAGGGACTTGGAGTTTCGTTGGCTTCTGTAAATATACATATGTACCTATGTACCTAGTTACGTTGTTCATATTAAGTGTCGAACACAGATTGTCAAAATACGAGATTTCGAGTAGATTCAGTAGATCTTTAAGAAGTAGGAAAAACGATTGAGCCATGTTTGAGCCCGTATTGCTCTTTTGTGTTCCGGCATTAACGTGACTCTTACGCGTAGGTAATTTATGATTCTCAGGATACTTCGTGTTTTCCAACGCCAGTCGTCTCTAACTATACAGCGTCAACAAGCAATTGCTGTAAAGCGGCGGTCGGCAACCTGCGGCCCGCGGGCCGCTTGCGGCTCGTGAAACTGTCACTTGCGGCCTGCGAGCCTCTCTGGCTATGTAATATTGAGAAACGACAATGTCTGATAAAGTCATAAATATTAACAAAGTGCGGCCCGCGTCATCCTACTCATCGTTAACTACGCTACTAAAACTACGCAAAAAAAGGTTGCCGACCGCTGCTGTAAAGTATGTCAACCTCGTCGTGTATTTAAGATAAAAACTTCAGAAAGTCTAGCTCAGTTTGCAGGATTCCAGTAAAGCGGTGGCAGGTCAATGTCCGTGTTCTGGGAAATGCCTAAAGCGTCCAAAATAAACGGAAAGTTGACAGCAGAATGCGGCCGCGGCGAAGGCGATGACTGACAGGTGCACGTTTAGGTCGTTTAGCAGTTTGCACTGACTCTCGGAGAAGAAAATGGTATGGCGTGCGGAATGTTTCCTATAATTTGTATTGTCGAAATCAAACAGCCGCACGACATAATCGCATAAGTTTGTTACCTATACTACTTATTGGCTTATCAATTCGCACAATGCTCAACGACATATCTATCTGGTGCTGGTTTTTAGACTTGAAAATAGGTTTGATAAAATGTCGTTTGTTGCGGATAATTTTACATAGAAAATATTTACCTATCAGTTTAGCTGCACAATTCAGTCTTGCCAAAAGGAAGAAAAATGTTAATTTACTGTACAAGGTTTTTTAACTCGTACAAAATAGTCTGCATGGTCTATTTCTGTATTATTATGGGTTTTCATAAATATATTACCAATTACCTACGTAAAAACTAGTAATTACTTAAATGAAAAAAAAAATGGAGGTTCAGTTTTTCACTTAATTTAACTGTAGGAGCATTAGGGTGGAAGCTCATCTATACGTATGCATCTGAATACTAACGAACGATATCTCATTTATAAATTGCGGTTCGATGCTGATATATGTGATTCATATGACTTGTTAGAGTTAGACCAAGAAAAGTCTGCAACTATTTTGATAGCATATGCAGTGCAAGTGTTATTTATACGTCATAATTTATAAATTTGTGCCAATTGAGTGTCACTAAAATCAATTATGAACGAAATAACAAAATTGTAGAATAACCAAAAAAGTTGTGTTGTAATAAGTAAATCATTTAACTGAAATATCATAATTATTCCAATTTCCTCGCGTTGTTTCAAATACGTTATTAACATATATCAGCAGCAGACGCCACGACGTTTACACGCCGTAGCAGCCGTCTCTATGGCTCCGGAAATAGACCCGCGGCCCACGTACGCTCTCCGTCGGTCTATTCTATAATAGTGCTCTTAATATAACCCGCCATGTACAGCGACTATTGCTTGATTTTTATTCATTTGAAACATATAAGCAGCATATATACCACGTGTTAACGCCAGCTATCCAGCTAATGTGCCCATCAGTATCGAGGAGAACTACAAGTTAAAATGTTTCAATCGTAAACCAACCTGTATGTAAAACAACACGAGTAGGTACTTTTATATTGACCATGCCTATGCCACTTCGTTTGACTTTTTTCGTTTTTTTAATTACTATAAAATTTAGGAGCTTTTAAAAATTGTATTATGTTTTAATTTATTTTATACATATATTTTCCATAATATCAATATCCAGAGAGGAAAATGGGGACTACGTTTGTATGGAGAACCGGCCATCCCCTATCCTCTTGAGTTTTGTTGCCAATGTCGTGGCAAAAAGCTGTATTTCTTGTTAAAATATGGCTGACATTTTATCACTACAATTCATATCCTCACCGCCTGACGTTAACTGTCTACATAGACATAATCTTAACCTACGCAAAGCGCTCACCTAACCTAACATACGCCAGAGTGACCAGAAGACGAAAGACAGAGATTATGAGAACGTGTCTTAATATAGTAGATTGTAACCAAGGGATGAAAAGCACCCAATCTGTCGAGGTAACCCCCCAAAGTTGCCCCCAATCTTTAAAATTAATTTACGTTACACGTCCGTCTTTGGGTCACAGACTTGCATATTGATTACTTAGTACATCTGACAAATCTAACAACACTTACACCACAACAATTTGCTTTATACAAACAAAGCTGGCATAGAAATATTTTTGCTAGACTTTAAGCTTTAGCGGTATAGATTCAATATTCCAAGTCTAACTTTAATCGGAAAATATTTGTCATTACTCTCGCAAATTCTACATTACGTATGCAGCGAGTATTCTTAGCTGACCCGATTTCGAGCTGTGAATGAACAGCTTCATGGAATTGACATTGTAATATTAGGCTCGCTGTTACTTACAGCGTAGTAGGTACCTGAATCTTCACAGTAACCGTAATCGCATGGGTCGACCTACTTTTTTTCTCTCTCGCCCTTGGCATCATCGCGGATTTTTTTCCTAGATTTTCCCCTGTCTGTTACAGGTTTGTTGAGTCATGCATTTTAAATATTATTTACAGTACCTACAAAATACATATGGTGCCTAGTTAGAGGGGAATAATGTACATAAAATATAGTTAAGGCTGATACATTAAAAAAATGAGACAGTATTTATTTATTCCATTGTGTTACAAAAATTAGTCTAGAGATGCACCGGATATTCGGTTACAATCCGGTATCCGGCCTATCCGGCCATGATTTTAATATCCGGCTGGATACCGGATAGTAACGATGCTTGATTTTGGAGTAAACAAATTGGATTACTTTCTGGCCCCCCATGAAGAAAGTTTGCCCACCACTGGTTTAAGGAATGCAATACAGAGCTTTAGGTTTTGTATAGTTTCTCGGCGTTCCTTATCGAGGAAATAATTACCGATTTTCACATAATCGTGTGGTATATGAGTATTGTTTTGCCAAGTGTAGGTGTGGAAACCAATATCGGAACATCTCCGTCCTAATGGAATCTATATATTAAATTAGTCCTAACCCGCACAACACGCGCGACGTTGCATGAGACGCGCCCTGAATTCTGAGCTATCTGCGAACTACAGTATTAATAGAAAATTTGGCATAGTTCTAGTTTGGACTGCCTTCATCGGTAGTATTGCTAATGACAGTAATGACGCACATATCTCGGCATCTGGAGCCTTATTTTGAAAGGTCGCATTTATTTTATATCTAATGTCTGAAGCCGTACGTAATAGGTACGTATTCATTAAGTAAATAGGTAACAATGTTATAATCAGATACTAAGAAGCTGAAAGAAACACGGGTCACGGACCAGTTGATCGCTGGAAAAAAGTTAGATGTCGAATGCTATTTTACGAAAATGACAAGTTTCATTAAAATACCCCATTATTTTGTAACCACTTGTAATGCAGAAGCATGAACAAACAGTTATGGAGGACGTATAAAATTGTCAAAACCTCACGAACACGAACACACAAACGAAGGCACCAATGGCACTATAGCACCCATTAGAAATCCTTAATAAGGCTTGAATACAAATGCAGTTCAAGAATAAGATCTGGTTGAAGTCACAGCTATAAAATATCATTTACTATTGCCAAATAATTGTCCCGTGTCAACTAGAGATTATACAGTGTGTCTACCTACAACTAGGGTTGCCAACTTTTTTTTGGTGGAATATAGTATTTTCCAGAATAAGGCATCAAAAATATAGTACATTTCAAAAAAATATAGTACTTTTAGATAAAATACTAAACATGAGTATAATATACGTTTAATCGGAAATATAGTATTTTAGCGTACTATATATTATATAGTATTTTTCCAAAAGTATATAGTACAGAGAGCCAAAATATAGTACAATACTATATAATATAGTACGGTTGGCAACCCTACCTACAACTCTACACTTGCCTAAAATCGTGAAACGTTCGCATAATTAATCAAATTAACACTAAGAGAAACCCCCATTCGCAAACACGAACAACATTACTTAGCCGAACAGACATCAATGATCAGATCAACCTTATATACATTTCAAGTCTCGTCCTTTGAAATGATGACTTATTAGTATCACATGTGATGTGATGCAGCCGATTTCTTCGGTGATGCGTCAGACGCCCCCGGCTTGCGTCAGCAACGACCAGAGATTTACTGGATTTAAGTATCTTTTAACAACTACATATTAATATGATACGAGCAGCGTATGCTAGTTTCTGGAAAAATCTATTTTCCCAGTGATTGACTTGGTAGAGAATGTCTAACGTCATTATAGTCATTAAGTATATTCGCCATTTTTACAAATATAGCATGGCATATCTAACAGAGGCTTTCAACACCTTGAATATTATCTAATTACTTATTATAATTTTGCTTTTACTACATGCAATATAATTTTGTAACAGCACCGACATTTACTTCCTTTATTTTGCGTCCGCTTAACGAAATAACTTTAAACTGAATGGAGCTTTCGGGAAGTGGTTATTTTAAGAAGATCCGCTCCTTACGTTGTTTATTTTAATAACAGCTCCGATTGCCCTGAAGTTTTCACGTCCAACGCTTGTTCGGATTTGATGTCTAAATGCCGCGTGAACAGTAAAATAACACAACGTGACAGCCAACGCTCTATCAGTCTATTTGGATACTCATTCTGAGAAAATTAACTTGTAGCTATAACTAGCTCAACAATTAATATGGCTAAACAAATAAAAAACTAGTAGCTCTATGAGTTGTAGACCTCACGAATCCCTATAGCCTTGTATAACACGTGATTTTAAAGGAGGGTTATTGCATGATAATATTGATAAATTTCGAAAGTTCTAAATTGTCTACTTATTCTCGAGTAAGAATTAAAGTATTAAAATACCGCCTAAAGCAGAACTCCAAAGTTTATGCATTTTTGACCAAACACTCTCTTAACATGTTTCAAAAATAAAAAACTATAAGTAATTATATAAACACTGCTATTTCTTTACGCGCATCTAAAAAGTGAACTAACTAACTAATATGGCTCAGCGATCCAAAGAGGATCTTGGCCTCCGAAACGAGAGCACGCCACTTTTCCCGATCCTGCGCCGTTTCCTGCCAATTATCGGATTGAAGCTGACGCAGATCCGCTTCCACACTGTCTCCCCAACGGTATCTGACCCGACCTACCGGGCGGCCACCAGTCGGTCTTCCCAGGTACGCCCTCTTGGCAGCCCGATCCTCTCCCATTCTTAATAGGTGACCGAACCAGCGAAGTCTGTGGGATTTCGTTTCGCCGATGATATTGGGTCCGGCCACCAACTCCTCGATTTCGGCGTTCTTCCGTATCCTCCACGTGCCGTTGTCTCTCTGGATAGGTCCCAGGTAGGGCTTTCAAATACCGGACCTATGTCAATACCGGTATTAATACCGAAACTGTCTTCATCAATACCGGGATCCCGGTATTGACTATGAAACGCTTAAATTTTTTGAGTTTTATTAAAAAAAGGCTCACTGTAACACCGGATATACTGTATGTCCTTAGCTTAGGATATTGAACAATAATCGCCATCTGCAATCATTATCATTTCACCCTCCAGGTTGGCAATCATTTTATCCGCCTTGTTGACTTCACCAGTTACATTTTTAGTTCAATCTAATAAACCAGCCAACTATATTCAAATTTGCCACCAAAAATTCGTTTGCCATACTACAATTCCTTGCTCATTTCTTTCTACTTTTTGATATAATTTTAAGAACTAATTATATTAATATCATATCCTGAACATCAGAACTCATCACCAAATATTTATCTAACGCATATTATGCATAGATCTTGTTTCAATTAAATGATCTTCTTTAATTAAATGGGCAAGTAATCTTCTTGATACAGCCGAATTTAATCATTTTAATGGATTTTAAACGTTATAATCGGCACATTTTCCTTATTTTTGTAAATACCGGGATCCCGGTATTGCATTAAAAAATACCGGTATTGTAAAATGCGTTAAATCAGACGGGATCCCGGTATTTCGGGATCCCGGGATCCCGGTATTGGAAGCCCTAGTCGGGTAACGGTTTTATATATTCTTAGCTTAGTATTTTTGCTGAGAAGCCTGGACACCAACACTTTATGGAGGGCTGCACTGCATCGCAGGGCCTTTTGGATGCGAATATTGATTTCCTCCTCCCTTGTGTCTGTGCTTGTGTGTTTGTGTGTGTTTGAAAAACTGACTCGACCAAAAAATTCTATATAACCCGGACATCAGACGCGCTTTAATCATCGGAATTTCAATAGAAATGAGACATGTAGAGGTGACCAGCCGGATATACGAAAGCAGTTTTGCCCAAACCGAAACGGAGACCTTCGCTAACGCTCGGTCAAAAACACCTAGGTAAAAATTAAGTTTCTTTGTAAAGATAAATGTTGCCTATTTACAGTTAGAAATATGTTGTATTTAAAGAGCTGCTTATACTAGCAAAAAATGGTAAAAAGCTACTCCTTTTTCTCATATTTTGAAAATATTTCATCGGTATTTATTTTAACCCTATGTACAAATTAAAAAAAAAGGGTAAACAACAACGAAACAGGATGTAAAATAAACAAAGACCTTGGGCACGTTTATAAAAGCATTCACGTGTTTTTCGCGATTACTTCAGGGTTACTAATACGAGGTTGTTTTTATCAATGCTCATTGCATTTAGCAACCATTCTTAAAATCTGCGTGAGTATAAATCCATTGTTTATTGCGAAATCAACTCTATGTCTAGTAGATACAGTTTATATTAAACATGTTGCAACGGGATAGGTAATAGAGGAGAATGCAAGCTATTTCAAAAATGTGTTATTTTTTACTCGATGCATTTTTCGGGAAAACTGGCGTCGGTCCACGAGATGCGGGGGAAAAAACGGAGGGAGGGAGGGGCGCCATCATGGTGCCAACTAGACGACGTGATTGACGTGAAACACTAGGTATTGCAGTGCAAAAGCAAAGATTACTCGAACATACTAAGTAACTGTAACGGTCTAAACTACTCAGCCTAATTAATACTCACTACACAACCCACTAAAGCTCGAAAACCCAAAAAAGACAACTAACCCAAGTCGCAAGAAACTCTTTTCTCTAATTTTATCTATTGTTCTTTTTTGGCGTTTCTAATTTATTGGCACAAAGTGTATAGTCATCGCTTAGGGGAAACCGCAGCTTACGTACTAGCCACGATTGGGACTCTTCGAGCCACCAAAAATGTATCACTTAATATTAATCTGAAAACAACATTTGCAGTTCTTTACAGCCCCTTATAAATGGTAGAACCCCATATTGGATGGTGTTTAGCAAAAATGTGTCAACCCACATTCATTTTGCAATAAAATGTCAACGTTAATAAGCGTCAATTTTTTGAGTTGACATCTTATTGCTAAATGAATGTGGGTTGACACATTTTTGCTGAACACCATCCTGTACGTAATAAGTAATAACAATAAGTATTAAGTACTTCATTGATTAGTTGATTACCCATGATTGATTTACAATGGTCAACTTATTGCGCCTCTCACTTAACTACGAAGATTCCAGTTTTGTAACTGCCACGTTGTAATAGGATCAGGTATTATTACAAATTTCAGGGTTCTTAATTAAAGTTCCCTACTAATACCCATTTCCTGCAAAAATTAAAACATGTTTCGTTCAGTTAAAGCAAGAGAATTCCTGCTGTTCTTTTTTCAGAAAGTAGGTTTCGAACTGTAAACAACTGGCTAAGTGCGTCTTTAAAAATAATATTAAGGTTTCTAAAAAAGTTTTTTGATTTCGTAAATACGTTCGGATTTTATTTGGGTTCTGTTTGTCACCCTTTGGTTAGGAAACCCTATAAAGGAAGTCGGAGGGTGATAATGAAATATCTATGCAGGGTTTTATAAAAATAACCATGAAACAAAATTAGGTATAAATGTGTAAAAATAATAAAGTCATCCCATAACAACCAATGTGAATGTCGGCAGCTCGCGTGTTTCCGGTTGCGAAATGTTCTATTTCGACTGTTACCAACTATTAGCAGAGTCCAAGGAGCGCTCGAGTTGCAGACGTTGCAGTGCAAACAAACACGGATACATCAGACTTGTTTATTTTGGACGGACAATTAGGTCATACTTAATGAATCATGCTTGTTTTCGTAAGTTAGGTGCGTTCGCAATACCAAAAAGAAGGCAGTTGCAGTATAATAATACATATGTTGTACTGGACAACTGATATCCTCTCAGACAACCTGATTTTTATTAATTTATTAATTATTATCGACACTTTATCCGAATGTGGTATGCCTATTGTTGAACAACGGCACCCTCACCATTGGGTGAGATCAGATCAAAGTCGTCTTTAACCACCGGGTTAAAGACGACTTTGATCTGATTGTTGATTTGTATTTAGTATAAGACTTGCACCTAGGGGACGCTACGTGGTCATCTCATGTTCAACTAACTTTTATTATTTCGAATTAATCTAAAGGAGATATTTATTTCTAGGTCCATAAATTGTTGCAAAAGACATCATATGTTGGGTTGTCTTCATAATTTTATACGACTTGTTGCTCACTACTTGTTCGCGTCAATTGCGCGTCATTTATGACACTGTGACATGTGCAACTTTTAGATTGGGCATAATAAAATATTGTTTTAACAGTCTGATTTATTTATACTACTAAGGTGCCCCAAAATTTACCTGACTTTAGCAACATTTTCTGCAATTAGGACAGTGGCTACAATATCTGTGTATGGCCTAAATTGTAACTGACCGATTTACTCATGTCAGCTCTCAAAATGCCGAAGAAAACAAAACGTGACTAATAAATTTACATCGTATCTACCACAGCAACAATGGGTGGTTCACGTTTCTATGGGAAAAATTCAAACTCTAGCTAGAAGAAGCGGCACCCCCTCATTTTGTTACACTTGTTATGTTGACAAAATACGCCAAGTTTTGTAATCTTATCTCAACTACAAGGGGGTGCTCAAACACTCCGCAGACCTTGCAATAAATCACATGCGGTTTTCGATCCTTTGCCGACTAAGTAGTAGGTTCATTAAATTGATCTAACTTTTTGGCGAACCGCGAGTTCTCAGTACGGGGCGAACTACTAGTTTAAATCAAACTTACTAAACATTTTAACCATGAGATAACGGAGATGATACACGCGTCTTGGGTGAGAGGCCATTGTGTGCGTGCAGCCAAGTATCTTTCAAACGGATAAACTAATTTTATCGCTGTTTTCTGTGATCCTAGCTAACATTTTGAGGTAATGATTAAAATGGCAAATAGATCTGGATCAAGGTATCAATGAAATCAAATAAGAAAATCTATTAGTGGGAACACTAAACTTTTAGGGAATACTAAACGTTTAAGTAAAGAATAGGTGCGCAGATAATGTTCATAAAATCAGTTAAATATGGAAAACCATTTATTTTCGAGTACTCAATACAAGATGTGTTTCAACTGAGGGGAATCTCTGTGGTGAGGTTCATTTAAAAGCTAGTTTGTATTGTATCTTTATGGTGATATTATTTTCACGCTGTTTGGATTATGGTGATATTATTTTCACGCTGTTGCATTTTAAGTCTCTTAATGAATTGTTCGAAATGTATCTCTATCTCTACCCCATTTGCGTTGAAATATGGCCTGATTGAATATCGTGATGCTACTGATGCTGAACTTGTTCATTCACAACAATGATCTATGTGCGTGTTATTGAAAGAGTTGAGTTGAGTTGCCTGTCAGTATCCAAAAGTTATGGAGGAACTTACTTTGGTCAGGTAGGCCGAGCAATGAGCTTAGATACCTCAGATTGTTGTATTATGTCCGCAGATGTATGCAGTGATGCATACAATGTCAGGATGCCGTGGTGGTGCAGATGATCTGCGCTCTACAGTCTCTTTTGGGAGAAGAAGATCTCATCTTCGCTCTAGTCTACCAGTGAAAATCATAAAGGGAGATGGATAACGTACGGAGGGACCCGTACAATGTCAGGTTGGCCGTGTCGGAGAATGGCTGAAATGTGCCATCTATCGCCTTCAAGAGGCGTTTTGTCATGCAAACCTTGACAAATAGAGCAAACTAGGGTGTTACGTACACTTGAGTGGCGTTCGACGCAGTTCCGCCAAGACGTCATAGAGTGCGCTCTTAAAACAATTGAAGTCCAGAACAATTGAAGTTATGCTGTCAATCAATCTTCAGAAGGAGCACGATGAGAACGAACGGGGAAGATGACGTCTGTGGCGGCTCCTGGGTCTAATCCACTGGTTTGCTTAAGATAAGAAACGCGTGCTGTGATTTGTAATGAGTCTTGTGCAGTAAAGATTGTGAGTTGAACATCGTATTTCATTAAAGGCCCTCGTCATCCACGATTGAAGGTTCTGATGTGCTGCCGATAGTATGATACGCCCACAATTCACTTCCACGTAGAAGTCACAAACTTGGATTATTCATTGGGCCAACATCATAAACAAGTCTGCAAAAAATCAGAACTACCGGATTTGACGCAAAAGAGCCAGGTTACAAAATTCGACAAAGTTACTGGATTATAAATCTATTTAAGTTATTATTCTAATTCGGATGAAACAAAATAGTTATTTACAATATTATACATAAATTAAAACACGACCGAAGGGAGTGTTTTAAATCGACACGAGTTGCTAATTACCTATTCGCACGCACGCAGTTTTTCATTGCATTAAAGATTTTGGGGACTATATTCGCATAATAATCATACCCCACCTTGCCAGTCTAGTAGCAACCAAAGACGTCAATAAATAAAAATATAGATTACAGTTTGGTAGCCGGCCAACGCAGTTAATTTCGTGGGCTGGCCGACGTGGACACTGCGTTAATCAAGTGATTTGACGAGATTGACCGATCGCTAGATTAATTTATAGTTTATAGAGTATTAATAATTTATAATTTTTATTTTATTTGATATGTAAGTGCTAATAGGTCGTGAAGTAGGTCTGAATAAAAAGAAAACAAAATAATTAAATATTCAAGCCTCATAGTCCTATTCCAAACAAAAAAAATATCTCAAAAACTACCAATTAGCTTAGATACAGCTAATGCGACGCCCATGTTAAAATTAGTAAATTATGCAATAAGGGTGTAATTTTTCGTACGACCAACCTTATTATTGAAAATGATTTGCACACCAGCTCATGGAGACTCTTTATTCTTCAAAAAGAACTGGAGAGTAATTAGATACATGCAAATTTTGAGTTGTTTCCTCCATGTTGGCATGTGGAACTGACTTTTGAGTGATGACTTTGAATGGTAAATCTTCTATAGCGTTCATTTGGATTTGATTTGTAATGTTTTTATTATACAGTTAGTATTTTCCTCGCGTTGGCTGGTGAAATTTTTTGTGTTTCACTCGGTAACAATGTTTGTTTAACCCTCGTGCCTTGAAACTTGAAACCCTCGCAACGCTATTCAGTTCTGGAGTCTTTCGCTTGCTAGGATGTCAATACGAGTATTAGCACAAGGTTGATATACTACATATTTGCCTACCAACTATTCCAGTATAGTATAATAATCAATGTCAAACGGAAAATTCATTCACAACCGTTATTCGATAAACGACCCATGAAAATCTAGTTAAACCTGCACTTGTTATTACACCTTATAGCCCGTGCTACGTTAATACCAATTAATTTAATGAGCTTTTTAATTGACAGACACTTTAAATAATACGTTCTACGATTAGTTGGGCCAACAACCACGATTGTGTCGCTGCCAATGTTTTGATTGTGTCGTCAAGACATTAAGTTGACGTTAGAACGGCTGCCACGTGAATTAGGTGAACTGGGCCATAAAACTAAAATCCTCTAGAATTGTAAGTGTTCTGTGACTTCTGTGTGATCATCGTATTGGAGCTTTGCGATGCAGTAAATATGATTAATAACAGTGAAAGCTATGTTCAGTTCAGAAAAACTTACCTTGTAATAACTGAATTGTAAGCTGATACTCTGCTAGCTTCTCATCAACGTAGCCTTCCTGTGACTGGCTGGCAATGATCTCTGCCGTGGATGGCCCTCTTTCTTCATCCTCCTCGTATATCATCGGCCGCGGGGGCGGAGGCGGCTCCAGCGGGACTCCCGCGTAATCGTACTCCCGAACTGGCTCGTAAGGAGACGAGTAATAATACTCCGGGCTCTGCCCCAACGTAGGAGACATGGGATAGGGCGAGATAGAGAAATGTGAGCTCGGAGATGGAGAGTGCGGCCGGAAAGGAGAATGCAATGGCCTGAATGGTTTAGGTGACGGCTGAACTGTTGGTGGTGACATCAGGGCTGTGGAATGCCGAGGGCCAGAGATAAGTGGGGGTGGGCTTGGGGCCCATGGTGAGGGGGGGCGGTAGTGGAGGGGGGACGGAGGGCCCGGGGGGCGCGCGCGTCCGTGTCCCGGCGGCGGTTGCGACATCTCGCGGATTGAATCTTGTCAACCCGGTGTCACGCCGATATCTGCATCGCTGCAACAATGAACAAGAACATTACGATACTTGGCAATAGAGGTAGGTATTCATATAGTTATTTGTACAACAAGAGATCAAAGTTTGATATTTCTTCGAGTGCTTATTTTGAGTCCCGTGCAAGCGAAAGATTCTATAATAGATTCACGAGCGTAGCGAGTGAATCTAATTTAGAATCTTGAGCGTAGTAAGGGATTCAAAAGCGCACGAGATGTAAATAACTTTGATCTCGTGTAGTACACAAAATTTTTCACCCTAAGCAGTGAGAACATACCTAGAGGGACAGAGATAATAGAACCCAAGTATATCGAACTTGTATTAGACCCCGCATGTTGAAATGACATTTGACTATAAAGGTCACTTGAATGTCATTTTGTCTCACTCAGTGAGCAAAATGCGATTTTGCTCACTGAATGAGACACACTCAGTGAGCAAAATGCGATTTTGCTCACTGAGTGAGACAAAATGACTCAGTGAGCAAAATCGCATTTTGCTCACTGTTTTTAAGAAGCAAAGTACCCTTGTTCGAGCTGCTGAGGTGAAAAATATTTTTTCACCACACCAGCTCTACACGGCTTACTTTGCACTTCAAAAACTGATAGCAAAGTTGCATTTTATTCACATGTGAGGCAAAGTAATTAAATGCAAATTTTGAGTTGTTTTCTTATGTTTGCTGGTAGAATTGACTTTTAAATTATGATTTTGGATGATAAATATTTAATAACATTCATTTGGATTTGATTTTGTTTGATATTTTACATTTAATATTTGCTTCGGGTTGGTGTGGTGAAAAATATTGTGTTTCACCCGGGGGCAAATTTTGTTTAACCCTCGTGCTTTGAAACCCTCGCAACGCTCAAGATTCCATTTTTCGAACCACTCGCTACGCTCGTGGTTCAATTTTGGAATCTTTCGCTTGCTTGGGTATCAGGGCTTTTCTCAGGAGGGCCATTTTTACGTGTCCGGGGCAATAAATTATTGAATTTACTGTTCAATAAATCTGAATTAATTTAGGCATGATCTTCAGCCTATATTCTGTCTGGGACACTATCAAATTATTTATTTATTATTTATATAATACAAGAAAAAAAAATTCAAATGCCAAAAATGATGTTTGGTGGGAGTGTCCCGCACCCAGATTTTATGAAACAAAAAATTATTACTCAAGATGGGGCATTAGATCGGAGTTATTATGGGTATTCACGCATAAGGTATTAGTTAACTTATCATATTCTTTATATCACAATAATGTGTTTGCTCAACTCATTGAATAAAACCAAATTTAGGATGTGTCCTGGGCTAGTGCCTGATTTCGGTGTAATTTGCAAAACATGTCGGTACTCCTTCAAAGTTGTAAACCAGGAACTCAGTGTCTCAAACATAGTATGCTTTAGTTGTGCCTTAACCGTTGAATAGAGTAGAGGTCCAGGCACAGTATATAAAGTGATTTTTTAAAGGTTTCACCGTCCTTCGGTGGGTTTGGTTCTATGTTTTTTTGAGATCGGTGGTGCAATTTAGGTACTCCGAAAGTTTTAGTGCATTTATCGTTATGCAAGTGATTAAGAAATCCTCGAAAGTACGTAAATCCATCATTATTACATCTCCTCTGTATCACTCATGCTATTTCTGTAATTGCTAAAAAGCGATTAATTTTGACATCGCTGGTGTTGATTTCCTTGGATTCGGTGGATTTTTTGACCACCGATATCAAAAAAGTGATCACTGAATTCAAATCCTGCTTTGTAAACTAGTTTGTTGTACTAATTTATCACACCTAAAAAGTGCAAGATACGTTGTACAAACGTAAAATTGTTTGTAAATAAATTAAGTCATAATAGGTACAAAAAATCACTAGTTTACTATGAGTAGTTTTTTAAACCAGACGTGTGTTGAAACTTGTAGACCCAATGTTTCTTTCTCTGTCTTGATATTCTCTTCAAACCAATGAAGTAAATTAATGTTAATTGTCCTCTGTATCACCTGAGGCCCTACACCTCGATACCTTTAAACGTGTCAGACGTGTCGTGTGTGTTCATGTTAAATGAATGCAGTCAATTAGATCCCACTTCTTTTACAATAACTTGTGTATGAGTGCTATGCAAGGTGCACCCAAGGGACAGGATGTTCAGAACAAGGGATTAAAAATAAAGTGACCTTCTAAAGTCGAGATCGCTTCAAAGGCACTGAGCGTACCTTACTGATCGATATTTCTAAAGGATAGCCATAGACACCAATTGAACATAGCAAATGTTTTAACAATCCTCAATGTCTTATGTCTTTATGTCTAAATATAGGAGTTACAAATTAACTCTAGTGTTTGAGGGTGCTGGGGATCTCCAAAATAATTAACGGGTAATTAGATCTTCAAAATGAAAATGAAAATGAAAAAAAATGAAAAATTATTTATTTAGGTAAAGGTTTCGTTTTAACAATACAGTTAATGGAGTCTCCTAGTAAGTATAATATACCTGTGACAGGAGACCCCGCTCTTCAAGCATTAGTCAACCACTTCAAATAGTTTTAAATTTATGGAGTACACTACGCTTTAAAACTCTATTATTCAAAAATACTTGTTTTCCGTATTACATCACATTGCTTTATAAGTGCATTAAATATTTTTTGAGCATTGAACACCACTCAAAAGTTTCTTGTTTATCGGGTGTAGGTAACATAAGTTTCTTTTTGATGCGTGTGCGGTCAGATTGTGTGAAACAAACATCTTCTCCTTTATGGCACTAATGTGCGAATTTGTGGTCGACATGTCTGAAACTCGTTCCAGGACCATACATCGCCCATCACCCTATTATATGAGGACAGTCAAATAGTGTGGGATATCTTCTAGAGATGTTGTTTTACAAGCCGTAATTAGGTTATTTTAAAATCTTGGGTCTATATCTATTAAATTTATGTAATCTTTCGAGATCATTAGCCTTGTTACATCGCTTATAATCAAATAAGAATGAAAAATATGATTAAAATGTAATATGATTGAGATATAAAATTGGAATGTGATTTTTGTATATGCATTATTGAATTCGGTGACGCCCATTGATTTCAGTGCCTGCACATGATTTCGGTGTTTTATAATCTCAAATATCTTAAAAACTATAAGGTTCTAATGGAGGCCTCCACTACCAATATTTTTTATATTAAGGCTAGATTTTAGAAAATAAAGTCACATATCAAAGAAGTTGAAATAAAACTTTGGCTCCGAAGTCAGGCACCGAAGGTCATCTCTGAGAAACGCCCATCAATATTAGCACGAGCGGTTAAACAACAAGTTTGCCCCCTTGTAAAACAAATAACTGTAGTCTGAATTTTGTCCCTATGTAAACTGAAATAATTATCTTTACTAAAAATGGTATGGGCTCGAAATGTAAATCCTGTGGAACCGAGTGCGCTCTTGAATTTTGCATGCAATGCCAAAACGCTCTGATATTTAGGTACGCTAAATTTAGTTGAGGCTCGTAATATCTTGTACAAACTTCACAAAAGCATGAAACACCAACAACAACGTGGCAACAGTAAAATTTGAAACTACTATTATCACTACACACACGGCGGCGGTAGAGCCGCAGGAGCAAGTTTGTAGATTTGTTTATAGCAGCGAAACGATCGCGAGGCAGTGGCGGATATTTTGGGATATTCCTAACCGAAAGGGTTACGGCCATTAGGAACACGAGGTGTGGAACAGATGCCTGGAATGTTTATTAGGCTCTAATCGGTAAGTGGGTCGTTAATAGAGAGTTTAATAGTTTAGGTCTGTAGTTTGATTTGAAGTAGAGTCACGATCATCTACAAAAAAACGATAATGGTTTGACTGGGTGGAATAAATTTACCTATAAAGTTCAATTTCCACTTTCAACGCAGAGGAAATCTTATAAAAGATTGGATTGATTTTATTCCGATTCTAGTACTTAGGTACACTATGGAAGTTTTATATTGACCGTGTGAATCCGAAGCGTCTCCGTTTGAGGCTTGGACAAAAAAATTTTAATATGTTCGGGTGTCCGGCTATTCTCCTCCAAGATCGCATTTCTCAACCGATTCTCGTGATTGTGAACATTTCGATAACCATAGGGATTCTTAATTTTCTGTAGATTCAGTATTTCGTTTTTTTTTTCAAAATCGCGGGGTGATGGGTGGGGTTTCGCAAATTATACGGCACACGAATCTACTAGTCTAATCTAGACGTAACAAAGATATCCCAGCTGACATAAAGCCACATTACATATTAAGTTTATTTCTTACTAAAACTAAACGATTTCGAAAGAGGACGGAATTAACTAGTTTTAATTTTGACTAGCAGCATGAGCATCAAGAATAATTAATTATGTAAACAAGCAGATTGAGAAACGAATATTTTTAAATAAGACGAAAATTAAAAATAATTTAGCTAATAACGAGCTTGATTAATGTCACAATATCATCATCTTCATTTAAAACTATTTATTTTTTGTTTTAGTATATTTAAATAATGGCCTTTGACGTCTAAGCGATACGCTTGCAGTGCTATATGATATTCTGAAAGACATAACTATTTTATTAATTATGTTGGCCTCAAGCCAATGTCATACATGCAACTAAAAATAAACGTTCTAGTAACTTTTTGTTCGGTTTCAGCGAAAGTTTGGGGTCAAGGAAACTCGAGGAGAAGAAAGGAGATTAGAAAATATATAATCTCTAACATTTTACAACTGCAGAATTTACATTCAATATAGCAAACAACCTATAATATGTAGGTAGGTATACAGTTAAAATCTATATTCACTCATTCATTCAATGCTATATTCATTCATTTCTTGATATTAAATCTATAATCATTTTAACATTTACAGTAGGAATCAAAGAATCAAAGATTGTAAAAAATCGAAGAAATAAACGTGCACCCGAGTTTTACACCTGAAGAAGGTGACATCATGCCACTGTACGACGGCATCGGCCTGGCATCGGCATATTGAACTGACTTGTCAAACCTCAACTTTTGACAACCGAGTTACAGCATAATGTGCGGAGCCGTACAGCGACATCTACATTTGCAATTTCGAAGTCAAATTGGAGGCACGCATTTGTCTTAGTCTTTAAGAGTAATAATACAGTCAGTGAATTTTTGGTAGGTAGTGGAGTTTGGTAGGTAGTGGAGTGGACGGCATATCAAATGTTTTAACGAGTCTTTCATAGTAGCCCCAACGAGAACTTTAATCCACATCTATTCGATGTATCAGCCATCAGTATTTGAACTGCCATTTTAATCAATAAAGTTACAACAAGAAAAGTCTGCAGCGATTTTGATAGCCCACGCAGTGCAAGTGTCATTATAAACGTCAAACTTCGATGAAATTATGACGTATAAATAACACTTGCCCTGCGTGGGCTATCAAAATCACTGCAGACTTTTCTTGGTCTAACTCTAGGCATCTTTTCATTGGAAATTGGTAAAATTAGAGCCATATTTTATGACACTGCAATCATTCGAATACTCGTTTTAAAGAAAATACCATTATGATTTTGTTTACATTAAACTAAGTGGTTTAAACGTATTTAAACTGTGCTTTGGTTGCGGTAGGCATTTTTCGCATTTCGTAAGGCAAATTATTGGTCAGTACACTCAGTACGAGTTTAAAGGTGCGTAAACCGTCAACATTCACTGCCACATTTCCTTCAAGCTTCCTAATTATTTCAGCAACATTACGCAATATTTAATGTTAAGTCAACAACCCTTTTAGCCATGACCAATCCATAACAATTACGTCGAACCGAACTTTTGTGACGATAGTCGCTTATGTCCTTGCATGTAAAACGCTCACAGAAATAACAATAAGAATGGAGTAAACGCCAAATGGCGTAAGGCGCCGTTTTCTCTGTATTGTCACACGGTCGTGGCCGCCGGCCAAACGGTTTTTGGTGTAAAAAACCAGTGTTTGGACAATGCACCCATCCTGGCTTATCTCCAAGCGTGCCAACATGATGTTGTGTAATCCATGATTATGGATGCCAAGCTTTACAGAGTGGCGATTTGATGGATAGGAGCACATGATGATAGGTAATGGCTTTTCGCCCTGACGTAGCACAGACGAAACAAAGATTTTGTTTTCTTTTTCTTTTGGATGGACTGCACACCTAAACAACTACCAAAACCAAAATCCGATTGGTACGATTCCTTGCTTATTCCTTTATGATGATCAGACGTGGACACTTCAAAATTACTAGACTAGAGACAAAGGATTGACGGATGTATTGCTGGTGTGTGATTTAAGAATATCCCGACTTCCCACGATATTACGATAGCAGTGAATTGTAAGCACATTTCGGTCACATAGTTAATGCGAAAGGGAGATGAGAGCCGGAAGACAGTTAATAAATCTTTGTTAGGAACTCTGAGGGCAACCGTAAAGGCAAATCTCCTACCAGATGAACTAGATTGCAAGGAACGCTAGGGACAGAAGAACAAAGGAGAATTTCATACATACGATGTGTAGAACACCATAACGAAGATTCTCAGTCATGAAGAAACGACCGTAGAAAGAGATTAATGACAGTAAGCCTTTAACTTTAAGTAAGTACACATGTACCTACGTATTTTTCTAAACTTTTCTTTTTAAGTTTTCGGTGTGTTTAAAGTTGTATTAAAACTCCGAAAATATGGCTGTAACTTCTAAAGTCTTTTAGTGATTCCTTTGAATGGTGCAATAAAGAATTTTGTTGTAAAATTTTGGTGAAATCAGAGTTGGAACTTTTCAGGAATGTTATTAAGAAATACTTAACTCTTTCCCTAACAATAAAACAAAATTTACCAAGTTTTCTCAATAGAAGACCTACAACAAATGTAGCACGGGTATTAGCGGAAGGTGCTGGGCCTAAAATACGGCGTTGCGTGAACAAGAGATTTCTCTTGGCAGGATTGGTCCTTAGGACCCAAGGATGGATTTAAGAAGTGGAGCCACCGAGATTTTTGATGTAAATTTTTAGATGGGGGGGGGGGCTCTCAACTTGATCTTGATATCTATGTCATTTAAGCTACTAGGCCAAGTTTGGTATCGTTTTCGTATAAATCGGGGATGCCGCGTTCATTTATGATATCATAATGACACCATTCCGAAGTAAAAACACATAAAATGTGAAAAAAATACTTTTTTTTAAATTCCTCTTTACGCCTAAACCACTAAACCAATTTAGTAAAAATTTGGTACAGAGATAGTTTGAGTCCCAGGGAATAACATAGCATATTTTTAATCTCAAAAATCACCCCTTAAAGGTGTGAAAAGAGAGGTGGAAATTTGTATGGGGATCCAATAACCGCTGAACCGATTTAGATAAAATCTGTTATAGAGATATTTTGAGTCCCAGGGAAGAACATAGGATAGTTTTTATTAAAAAAAAAACTCTTGAAAGTGAAATGGAAGGTGTAAGTTTGTATGGGGAATCAATAACGGCTCAACCGATTTAGATGAAATCTATGTCTACATCTTTGATTTAGTTGAAAATGATACTAAACTTAACATAGAACCTATACTTAAAACACCCTATCACCTGTACTAATGTATTTACACCTATGATGGCTATGATGACGAAATAAAATTATTGATTGATTGATACTTAAAAAAAAATATTAACCTTAGACGTCACCGACCCTTAAAACCCCCCCACCCCCCACCTGCATCAAAAATCTGGGTGGCTCCATTTCTTAAACACATTTTAGGAACACAAATATTGATTCTGCCAAAGGAAATCTCTTATTCAGTGAACGCCGTGGTTGACCTTTTTATGGCCTGAGCACACTCCACTATATGGTAACTAACCGCTACCGCTTTTCACCCCTGACGGAACGTAGACAGTATTTTATTTATTATATACTTATAAGAGTGAGAAGCTGCAGTTTGTTTGTTTGTGCACACAAAAAAAATATTGACATAATGATTAGATGATTGGATACTTTGGATAGATCAGGCAGGGGGCTTAGCCAAGTTAACAATCCTTTTTCGACTAACGCTCATCGAAAAGTTAAAATGTGTCGGAATGACAGATGTGAAGAAAAATTACTTTATCGTTTCCATAATTATTTAAAATTCGACTGGTATTTTCAGGAAACGACTGCCAGTTCGCCAGCCCCCCTGAACTCACCAGATGAAATAAATAATCATTCTGTTAATGCCTTTTAAATTCGTACAAATCTGTATTCTCAATTATATATAGATATATTTAAACAAAATACAATAAAATTAAATCAGGGATATCAAAAAATACAATTAAAAATCTTAAAATCTACTTCTGTAATTGTGTATTTTAAATTTTGAGTTATTACGATGATATACTCCATAAGATCCTCAAAACTTTGAAGCGATTACTTTATTTAAAGACCCTCTAGATTTGCAAAATGTAAGTTTTCTTTTAAATGAGGAACACGTACACAACATAAGTATACCAATTCTGAAAAATACAAAAGGCACAATTTTAAAAAGTGAAACGCCCTTGGAAACTGTTTTAAGTGTTCATGTGTAAACACTTAGCCCCATTTTCAGACCAGTTGTTTTCCCTATAATACCACCTACCTATCGAATCTATTTCAGCGTATTTTAGTTTGTTGCTGCATGCCCATTGCCCACGCGCACGCCCACAGCGATTAGCAAACATTTTTATTGTGTCTGACTGCTCCATCATAATCTTTCGTCATTTTTAGTGTTATGCCATTACAGTCTAGGATAATGGCTGGCATGTTACGTATCATTGCTGCAATGTAAATTCGTAGATGAAAAATGTACCTACAAAAGTGTAGGTGAATCATGTACAGATTGTAAAACAAATGTTTTCTCTACTGCCAACAATCCGTAACAGCTAACAGCAGTGTGCATTTTGATTACTTAGATTACACATCAGACAATCCTTGTCTATGTGGGGTTTGATCTAAAATTAGGCTTTTATAGTCCTTAACTTTGGGTATGTCTACAGGAGAGATGTGAACCAATTTATATGCATGACAGGTACGAGTACATCCTACTTTTAAACACTGAATAGTTTGTCCCATCGCATTTATATACGCTAGCGTTAGCGGAAGTTTCGTTAAATAAATAAACATTAATCATCATCATCACAAACGCATGACGTATAAATTAACCCAATTTCGACCTTCACTACACCTTATAAAAGTTTGTCCCCCGCCGCGTCTGCATGTTTGTGTGTATGTATATTCGCGGTAAACTTGAAAACTACGGAACGGATTTTCATGCGGTTGTCACCTACCAATCGAGTGATTCTTGAGAAAGATTTAGGTGTATTTTGTTAAGGTTTTGTGTAAACCGTGCGAAGCCGGGGCGAGTCGCTAGTTAGTAATATAAAGAAAACCTGGGAATTTTCTTCGTTTTTGGTAGCACATTTTTTATTGTCACGAGATGTACATATCTTATACTTAGCGTCTGCCCGCGACTTTGTCTGCGTCTGATTGATAAAGTTAAAAACTATCTTATGTCCAACCCCGAGCCTCAAACTATTCCCCTACCAAAATTTCATCTTAATCGGTTCAGCGATTTAAGCGTAACGAGGTAACAAACCGACAGACAGCCAAACAGTAGTAGTAGTAGTAGTAGTAGTAGTAGTAATCACTTTATTGTACACAACACAGGTTTACATAATATTTACAGAAATAAAGGTACAAAGGCGAACTTATCCCTGTAAGGGATCTCTTCCAGCTAACCTTCGAGTAGATGAGGGGAGAATTCAAATTAGATAGACAAACTTACGGAATGCACAGTAACATTTGAAAAGTAAACTAACCAAAACGTCCAAAAGTAAATAATATACATAAATAATATTATAAAATAAAATACATGCTACATACATAAATACTAAACATATATTACATATAATATAATTATATATATATACACAAGTGTCAACAAAAAAAAATTAATAAACATCAGTACTTAACCAAATCACGCTTGGTTGGAAAGCATAAGTTTCTTCAAATTACAACAGTTACTTTCGCATTTAATATTAGTGGGACTTTTATGAAAAATCTGCTGTATGCAAAAAAACGGTTGAGAACCCCTGATACCTTGTCTACTTCGTGTGCAAATTACAGTCACATAGTACAGTCAAGTGTAAAAATATGGGTGTAGACAACTTACTCAAAAATATGTCCCATAGTTCTTAATTCGCTAACATAAGAACTATGGGACATATTTTTGAGATGATTTGTGCAACCATATTTTTACACTTGACTGTACAATTCGGCGACCATCAAACCTAAAACTCAAACGATTCACTCCTACGAGTACGCCAAATTGCTAGCGCAATAAATCATACAGATAACATTAGACAAGTTTATTTTTTGAGCTAAATTCGTCGATTAACGCTAGAGTTGCAGCTCTAAAATTAGAGAATCGAATGGCTCTAGAACGACGTTTGACTAATGATGAAAAAACGTATTGACGTAACTAGGGCTTGCAATTCGAATATTCGAATTTGTCGAATATTCGACCTGTTTTGATATTCGAATATTCGGCCGCGCAGGTTTCGAATATTCGAATATTTTTTATTAGTATAAAAAATCTATTTCATCCGCTGTAGTTACAGTTTCTGTGTATTTTCCGGGTATTTACAGTGAATGAGGAACGATAGGTACCCAAATACGAAGGAAATAATATTTTTACTGTATTCCTCTCGATAGACTTCGTGAATACAGTGAAACTTAACTCAATTTGAAAGAAAACGAAATCAAAAAGTATGTTATTTTTACGGTGCGTAAGTTTTAAGTTATAAAGGTCATTCTGTTTATTCAGTGCAAGCGTGCGTTAAGCGATTTTTTGAAGACTAAACCTTGCCCGCACTTATCGCAATTCTCAGATTTGATCATACCAAACCTGCCCAAGTAGGTAATCTAACTATGCACCTTTAGCTAACGAATAGTCCACCCAGTAGTCAACTAACTTTTTCCCTTAAATATTCCAATATTATATAATTAAGTCGACCTTTAGGAATAAAAACTTGCCAAAACAAACAAAGTCAATAAAGATTCAAAATACAATGGAATTAGGTACATGCCTTTTTACAGGCCTCTGAGTGACTACAAGTTAATTTAAATCAAAAAATAATTACCTACTAAAAAAAATATCTTACATACCTAGGTGTTTGGATGGTTAAAGTTATATTATTTCACGCAACGACGCATTTATAATAAAAGTTTTATCTAGAAATATTGAATACGTCTTATTTTGGCGTTTTACTTGTTTTTATAAATGTGGGCACCTCATAGTAGGATGATAAAATCTAGTTAATTTCTGCAAAATATCATTAGTTTTAGCAATATGTGAAAAAAGCTTTTGAATAAAACGATAATAAACCGATTTCTCGTTCTTTTTCTTATTTTTTATAATATTCGAATAATTATTCGAATATTCGAATATGTCGTCAGAAAAAGTCGAATATTCGAATACCTGAAAGTTTCGAATATTTGCAAGCCCTAGACGTAACTTGACTGGCTAAACGTTTATGATGGAATCTTTTCTGGATGGCTAAGCCTGGAAGATTACATTTCGCTGGCCCAATATTACAGGGTTTTATGTTACATTTTCAAGATAGTTGAAATTCGACTTAATGTCACTATGACAATGTGCAAATTTCAGTTCGATAAAAGTAGAACATAGGACTGTATAGATGAATTCCCCAAAATTTTTTTTCTCCGGTATTTTTAGTTCCATTCGCGTTTTTCCCCATTTTCTTAATTTTCTATACGTTATTTCTGCCAACAGATAATTGAACCCTGTATTATTGGGCCAGCGATTTGATGACGAATTGAGAACGAGCGAGAACTTAACAACAAGGATCTGTACTCTTTGCAAATGGAATTGGACAATACTCGTAAATCATTTTGATTAATACGAAAATTATTCATATCTCACGTGAATAATTTAAAATGCCCTATTTGAATAGCGATGCTGACTGACAGGTCTAATCAACTTATTTTTCATGGCATGAGGTAAAATTGTCAAAATATTGTAATGCATGCTTAAATATTGTAATATTTTACCATACGAATCATTGTATTCTAATTATTACTATTTACAAAAACTAGTACCTATGATCCCTAAAAACTCTAGGGGCCCACGAATTACCAGTCCGCCGGACGATATGAGCCTGTCAGTTGTTCGGAACTGTCACCTTTTGCGTTTAACTGACAGGCTGATATCGTCCGGCGAACTGGTAATCTGTGGGCCCCTTGTATTAGTCGCTCAAAGCCAATAACAAAACCATAAGCAGTAAAAGCTTGTCGTTTTCTAAATAACTCTATTGTCCCTCGATTTAACGTTCGTTTGTAGTAGACAATACTCGGTTAGCAATATGGCGGAGAAAGCGAACCTCACAGAAGGGAATAAACGCAGTCATAAAAGAGAAAATTTAGTGTTCCGCCGCAGGAAAATTATAGGGATACCGAAACTATGTGTTACATGCGAATATGTAACATAATGGGGTATAGAGGTATTGTTTTTATATAAGTAGTATTTATTGTATGAGTCTTAACAATTTTATTTTTCTAATTTTAGTTCTTATTGTCTTTTCCGGCAAAAAGCACTAAAATTAGCAGCGTATAGCTTATTCAGGGACGACAAAAAGGGAGGTGCCGGATTGGACCACACTTTTGAAATTTGTTAGCGCTCGTTATAAGTTAAAAGCTTAAAAGTACCTATGAATGAATAGACATGTGCACACACATATATGTATATATATGCATGGTGTTTTTATTGAATTCCGTTAACTTCGAGGTATGGCTAAGTAAGTACATTTACGGAAACTAAATGGCATAGTTAATTATCGAAAATTTGTATTTACATATTTTATTTTTCATAAAAAGTCATTAATGCGGCATACGTAATATAGTGTTGTTGTAACACGGGCATTATATTTAACTCTACCAAACAATTGAAAACTATTACATATAATGAATGTCGTTCCGAACATCGATCGTCCGAGATGGAGATAGTAGGTAGGTACTTGCGTTTATTAGCAAATGTATAAACTCTTACTAAACACTAAGCAATCTGTAAACAGACCCTAAGGCAGGTGTACTCGCATGTAGGGGCCTTATCAGATAAAACTAAATTATTCATTAAGTAACTCCAAAATGGAGTTCATTAGAATACCAATGTCTTTGAGAAAGTAACTGAATTTAAGCTCAAGGTATGCATTCGGTCGCTTACGTAACCGACCTTTCGTTGCACCCTTGAAATGAACGGAACACAATGTATATATATCAGTTTTTTTATAGATAGCTACTTTTAAGGTTTAGGTTAGGGTGAGAGTTCACCCACCCACAACTGAGACGTATCTTATGCCTCATAGCTGGTTTGTTAGTGCACACCGTTGTATGGGGATCTTGCACGTTGAGACTATGCGCTGAAACTTGGCACAGTTGGTTCTTAGCTGGTCTTGAGCAGATACAGACCGGGAGACATCGAGAGCAACCTCTCATTTAGTGGGGGGGAGGGGGGAAGTTCGCCGCTGCCACGCTTCACTTGGAGCAACATTTCTCTAAAACTATACCTATTAGGGCATGTGATATATCATTTTCGGATAAATTAAGGATGAGGAATCTATTTTTAGAACAAAAACAATGCATTTTCTCACAATAAAATCCATAAAGTAGAAAAGACTAAAAAACGTATTTTAGATTTTTTTATAATTACCATTTTTTTTAAGTGTTACAGGAATCTGATAACAAAAAATATAGTCGTAAAGCTACACTTATTACGTTTAAAAAAATATATAGTTTATTATACAAATCTGTTGATAAATGGGAAATAAAAAATAATATTAAGCGTGGGTCAGAGTGATCTCATATGAAGGTGGGAAGGTTACTTATAATTTGTTCAACAATCGCTTATTTTTTTTAGTTTTTCGTAAATAATTCGTAAACGGTAGCCCACAGCAAAAAAATATCTTTTACGTAATTAATCTGTTTCAGATTTCTTATAAGATAAGTGCTACTTTTTTCAATAGGATCAATATTAAAAAAAAATATTGAAGGGAGAAAATAAATTCTAAGGTCCCCTTTTTTAGTCATTCGTAAATAACTCGTAAACGATGGCCAATAGCAAAAAATTTTTTATTACATGAATAATTATACATAAAATTTCCTACAAAAAAAGTCATTCAAACTTTTTCGCTAGGATCAATATTAAAAACGATATTAAAGAGAGAAAATAAATTCTAAGGTCCCCTTTTTTAAATATTGATCCTAGCGAAAAAGTTTGAATAACCTTTTTTGTAGGAAATTTTATGTAAATTATTCATGTAATAAAACATTTTTTGCTATCGGCCATCGTTTACGAGTTATTTACGAATGACTAAAAAAGGGGACCTTAGAATTTATTTTCTCCCTTCAATATTTTTTTAATATTGATCCTAGCGAAAAAAAGTAGCACTTATTTTATAAGAAATCTGAAACAGATTATTTACGTAAAAGATATTTTTTTGCTGTGGGCTACCGTTTACGAGTTATTTACGAAAAACGAAAAAAAAAAACGATTGTAGAACAAATTATAAGTAACTTTCCCACCTTAATAATATTTTGCATTGAGATCACTCTGACCCACGCTTAATTATTATTTTTTATCTCCCATTTATCAACAGATTTGTATAATAAACTATATATTTATTTAAACGTAATAAGTGTAGCTTTACGACTATATTTTTCGTTTTCAGATTCCTGCAAAACTTAAAAAAAAAAATTGGTAAGTAAGGGGCTATTCATAAATTACGTCATTTCAAATTAGGGGGGGGGGGGTCTGGACATCGGATGACGGTAGCATGTCGTAGGAGGAAACGGGGTCATTTGAAGCATGATTTTTGGATGATTTTAGGGGGGGGGGGGTCAAAAATCGTCAAAAAACGATGACGTAATTTATGGACAGCCCCTAATTACAAAAAAATAAAATTAGGTTTTTTTGTCTTTTCTACTTTATGCTTTTTTTTGTTAGAAAGTGCATTGTTTTTGTTCGAAAAATAGATTCCTCATCCTTAATTTATCCGAAAATTATATATCACATGCCCTAATAGGTATAGTTTTAGAGAAATGTTGCTCCAAGTGAAGCGCGGCAGCGTCGAACTTCCCCCCTCCCCCCACTAAATGAGAGGTGGCTCTCGACGGCTCCCGGTCTGTATCTGCTCGAGACTAGCTAAGAATCAACTGTGCCAAGTTTCAGCGCATAGTCACAAAATGCAAGGTGTCGTGCACTAATAAACCAGCTATCACATGTCAAAATCTTTCAAACCGTTTACGTCGGAGGAAATAGACATACATAACATACCTACACACATATACGTCATATACTGAAAAAAATCACACTCCCTACGTCAGTTGGGTAGTGCAAACCTTAGTTTGGGTTAGCGCCCTGGAACGCTGCCACAAGAACATTACCTTCATTCTTACGTTAAAAATAAGAAGAATTAAGTCACGAGGGCAAGGTTAGTTTAAAACGTCATTATGCGACTGTGGATCTTGTTTTTGTGCAGTCCTAATGCCCCAGATAATTAGTTAACTTCACTAGCAAAACAAAACTTTTCAAATTTGACAGAAATTGTAATAAACAGTGGCGGATTTGCCCTAAGGCCCAGTAGGCCCGGGTCTAGAACGGCAAGATATTAGGGGCGGTAGTCTATAGATAGGTGATGTGAAAGGGGCGGCTAGTAAGTAGTTACTACCAGGGGGGTGTCACTACGCAGTTTATGTACATTTGGCCGGCGCCCTCCCGGGCCGGGCAGGCGTATGGCAGTGGGCTGCCGCTCGACCGCACGATAGTCGTGTCACGTGACGCTCGTGCAAAGAAGATTCACCGTTCGTGCGCGGTGATAAGTTTCAATTTTGTTGCAGGCGGCGAGTATAGGTATAATTTTATACCTAAAGCTGACTTTTGTGAAGGAGTGAATTTTCTGTACGGTAGTACTATTAGTTATTCTGTGTTACTACAGCGCCTGGGGCCTACCTAGGGCGGCCAACACTGCAAATCCGCCACTGGTAATAAAGCATAAATATTAAATACAGAGTCTGTAAAACAGTAGGACTGCATGTTCATTGTAAAACTATATCAGCTATTGAATTTCTGAATTGCATGGCAGTATACTTCAGTAACAGGAAGCGAAAATTTATGATACACGTAGCATCCAACCGATATTTTTATTTACAACGTAAAAGCACGCAACGTCGCAGGATGTCACCATACGCCTTTGTCGTAAATCATAATTCGAATGAGTTGAATCGCTGACTGACTCAAACTAATTTTAAAATATAGTATACGATCTTTATTTGATATAATTCACTGCATTTCGGTGGCGCAAACAAGTATGTTCCTATAGAAATAAATAACAGCGTGAAACTCGAAACCAGAACATATTTTTGAAATCGGAGTGATATCTGCGCCTAGATTATATATTAGATACTAGATTTAAAACCATTCGTTTACTCGTTCTTTAGACACTCACATCACGCCAGTTGCAGGAAACGTATACCCCAAAGAAAAATAAAAAGATGTATTTAACGTCTCAAATAAAATAGATGTAGGTAATACCTTATGCCATAATTCACGACTGTAGTTAACGAATATAGCAACGCTTAAAGTATAGTTTACATGCATAGGTAGAAATGACATAGACAGGTATCAAAATCCATTAAAAATACATGCCAAACATTATCCTCCCTCCGACGACATAGTGGAGTAAACGAAGCAAGATGTTGTATGGAGACCCATGCATTAATTCCTCAGTCGATGAAATTTTGCTTGGTTATTGTATAGTATGAGCCGAAACTAACATATGAAATATCCAAAAAAAAAACACTCCTAAGTTAGGTTTTTATACGTAAAAATACAAATCTGTTTATATATTGAACCGAGTAATTCCTCCGTCCAAAATTATTTTACCAAATAAGTTATTTGTATCAGTATGTGATACTAGAAAAAAATCTAAAACTTTTGTCAAACATGAGAATATTTTTTTTATGATAATTCCTTTTTTGACGCTCATTTTCATCGGAAAATTGCTCTGCCATTTTTTCCTTCTTATATGATCTTAGAATATAATTTGGCGTAGTGGGTAAGAAAATCCAAAAAAAAATGCATACCCAAGTTTATGTATTTTAGAACTATTAAAAACTGAGAGTGGAAAATTTCTCAGCCTGATTTATTTTTAAATATATACTAAGTAGTCACGTATATACTTAAATCCAAAATATCCATAAGAAATATCATCCCTTGTACACCCCGCTCCCTATATACTGCTCCCGATATGTTTAGTTTTTAATACGCTCGTTTTTTTTTGGATGTTTTTATAGTTGAATGGAAAGAAAACTGTGAACTTAATTCAATAAATAAAATGGATAGAGAAATTTTCCACAGCGAGTAAAAAGGCAATTTCTGAAAAAAGTATAGTTACATGGTAACTTTTTTAGATTTTCAATTTGTAGGTATAAATCGGCAATAAAATGGCATTCCAGTGAAAAAATTAGACTGAGCAATTTTCCGGTCCAACACACGCCAAAAAATTATATTTTGTTAATATTGGTATTTCTACGGGGAATTTTTTTTTGATATTTCATATATTGTTGCAATACGTTACATGAATATGTCCGGAGAAGAAAGTTTAAACGGAGCATTTTTCCGTAAAAAGATATTAACGATTTAAGACTTTAGGTATTTACTTAAATCCTATTATTATTATTCTTTGGAAATTTATACAATACTTTTTATTTATTGATACTTTATCATACTGTAAAGTTTTTTCTGGCTGAGGAATTACTGCGGGGTCCACTACCTTTATTTACTACACTAACAGTTGAGTCAAGGCAATCCATAAAAAACGCTATTATTTTCCGGTATTATGCAGGCCTGCACGCCAGTTTGACATCATGCAATATGTCAGGAGAAAGAGAAGAAACCAGGATATTAGGGCATCGCGTGACTTATTATGTAAGGAAGAAGATAATTTTTGCGAGTTATTGGCGTGTTACTCAATCGCGGAGTTGGCAAACGAGCACAGATCTTCTACCTACTTAGTGGTAACTAGTAGGCATATGCCCGGGCCCCGCGCAAAAGGAACATGGCGTTAAAGACAGGTAGGATACCCTGGATAGAAGGGATTACAGAACAGCGTCTAGTGGTGATTTGTGGCGGGGATGAAGAGTCGTTGTGTCCTAGATTTGAACATCGAACATCAAGAGGTTCGTTTATTACCACGCGCTACATATCAATTCAAATTGAACCAATACATATCGCAAAGAAATATATTATCGGCTCTAAACACAGATAACTAAACATGTAAAATCAGACCGAAGTGACGAAAGGCATCAATGAAAAATAACATAGGCAACAATTAAATATTGGACGTGGATCTCAAAAAGACTTTGCTGACGAAGTATTATAGGAAAAGCAATTCTCATTAACGTCCTATTTTCGTCAAGATTTTTCGGTGATGAATATGATTTACGATACATTTTATTCGAAGGAGCAGCTGCCCAGATTCTAGTTTGAGTTGTAAAATATTAATAATTCTGTCAGATCAGAATTACTATTTACTAGCAAAAAGCAGAGCTTTATAAGGCTCGCGGAGTTTTTCTACCTATATACTCAGTATATAGTTATAATTACTAAGGTAGTTTAATAAGAGACTCATCTTAAAAAACCGGACAAGTATCTTTTCTTCCGATAACTTAGAAGTTTGAATTGTTTACAGCTTTTAGGACCTTATGCTTTAATTTCAACTCGATACATCCACGCGTTCCCGAGATAAAAGGTCTTAGTAGACAGACGGACGGACGGACAACAAAGTGATCCTATAAGGGTTCCGTATTTTTCCTTTTGAGGTACGGAACTCTAAAAAGGATATGATGTGATATACGAGTAAGGGCTTCTGTCCGTCGCTACCTTCTGGTCCCGCTTAATATGAAATACGAAACCATCGACACGAGAAGAAGAAGAAGGGCTTCTGAATATAATTAATACCCCAAATCATTTTCAGACTGTTTGTATTATATTATATCAATAGGTACCTACTTACATTAAATTCCTCGTACAAATATATTCTTGTTTCCTACATTTCAATACATGAGTGTTTAACATTACGGAATCTATTATAAGGGAACCATATCTATATCTTGATGTATCCAAAACATCTCATATTTTAATGCCGTTTAGTACAGCTTTTAAGTCTACCGTTCTCTCCTCTTTTTCTCTTCAATTGCTCAAAGGTTAACTGGAAGAGATCCCTGAAAGAGATACATTCGCCTATGTACTATAAAACTGTGTGTGTTTTTTCATGTTTTATGTTTCTTTTTGTACAATAAAGTGTTTTACTACTACTACTACATCTCATTAAAATGTCAAAAGGGCCCCACGTGTTGGCTTAAACTCCGCGCACGCCTTACAAATGTCCGGAGCACCTGTAGGTTCTTGATGGGTAGACATGAATATGGGCGTAGCGATGTGACGACACTGACGACCCCATCGCCTGCTGATAGACCAGCACAATCAGTCAACGCAGGGCAGTTTGCGGAGAGCTGTTGGGAAGAAACATTCCCACTGCTCCTGGGAAGTGAGAAGTTCTGCCACCCGATATGGATAAAAAGGGCCCTCTACCTCTGTCTTGCTTTAGCCGGTCGTCCAGAGTGGAAAGCGACATCCATTTTGACATTTAAAACAGTAAGGCAGTAATATCGCACTGCAATATTGCTGCCGACTGCGATATTACTGCCGACTATATTACTGCAAATGTAAATAATATTAATTAAAAACTCCTGGCAGTGATATCGATTTCGACATTTGCGCGCTGCAATACTACTGCCGAGTGTGCCGACTGCATTACTACCGCAAATGTCAAAAACCCTGGCAGCGACATCGATTTTGGCAATTCAAACAGTAATATCGCCCTGCAATACTGCTGCCAACTGCAGTATTACTGCCGACTGCATTACTACCGCAAATATCAAAAATCCTGGCAGCGATGTCGATTTCGACATTTGCGCGCTACAGTACTGCTGCTGACTGCAATATTACTGCCGACTACATTATTGCCTCAAATGTCAAAAACCCTGGCAGCGAAATCGATTTTGGCATTTGAAACAGTAAGGAAGTAATAATATCGCGCTGCAATACTGCTGCCGACTGCGATATTACTGCCAACTGCATTTCAGTGGCGGCGCGTCCATAAAAGCCGATTCCCACCGGCTTGCCTGTTTTTGGACGTTGGAGCATAGTTGTTAAGGAAATATATGTAAGCCAAATTAGCCCCGGCTTGCCTATGGATATGTTTGACGCGCCGCCACTGCTGCATTATTGCCGCAATATCGAAAGCAGTCACGTGTGATTTTAACCGACATAGTAGTAAAAACGATTATAGATCAGACCCCATATGGAGTACTGCTGTCACCTTTGGGCAGGAGCACCTGGATGCCAGCTTGGACCCTTCGACTCAGTCCAAAGGCGCGCTGTAAGAATCGTCGATGATCCCAAACTCACAAGCGGTATTGAACCTTTAAGTCTAAGGAGAGATTTTGCCTCCTTGTGTGTGTTCTACACTGAGAGAAAAATCACCACCAGGAATTAATAAACAGTTCTGTACTGGGGGAAAAAATTAAGTTTTAGTAGTAATCATGGAAGTTTCACTATTTCTGTAAAATTTATTTATTTCTACAAACAGCTCAGTAATACTAAATCTAATTTCAGCAAACAGACTTTAGTAAATGGAGCATTAAACAAAGTTCAGTATTTGTTACAATCCATTTTTATTACTACTAAAATTCTCCGATTTTTACTAGTAAAGTTTGTGATTTTTGGAAAAAAGCATCTGTGATTTCAAGTTATGATTTTAGTAAATGTCTCACTTACATAGTTTTGTAATATCTAAAAAACGAGTTCGCGGGAATAACATTACCCCATTTAAAATAACAATTCAGTTGTTACTATAGCGACATTACAAAGTTTACTGGTATTCAGTAGATAGACTTGTTGTGTTTATGTTCATTGTTGTACCAATCACTAAACGAGTTTTGTAATACCAACACAGCTACTTGCTACGTTCATTTGGTTAGAGTTAGTATTGTGTCGGATGTCGGGCGGGCGTGTCTCGTGTCTTCTTTGTTTAAAACATACTTAAGTTAAATAATAAATTTAGGATATATTGTGGGCCATGGACATATTAACCCGCGACCTACTGTGTAGTTGGGGTCTACAGGAATATATTGTTCTGCAACTTCGAGCTAGCTGTTGTTATTCTAGTGATAATGACATCAAAGGTAAATCTAAACTGTTTGCAATTCCAACCTCCCTAGCACAGGTGCGCCGCGAGAGCATGTTGCGCGCGTAATAACTACTAGTCTCTTTCTGACTGTATGAATAAGAAAGGAATGGGTAGAATATCTCGACAGGCTTTTATAGTGCCTCTTTAGTACAGAGATATACTACCAAATGCTTTTTTATTCATACAGACAGAAATAGAGACGGGTAGCTACCACGCGCGCGACATGCTCTCGCGGCGCCCGTTTGCTAGGGGCGGAGGAATTGCAAACAGTTTAGTTTTTGCCTGTGACGTCATTATCTCTAGAATAACAACAGCTAGCTTGGAATCGCAGTACAGTTTAGTAAAACCTATGACGTCATCGTCTCCGATATTGCTAAAGCACGCTTAGAATTACAAAACGGTTAGTTTTCACCCATGACGTCATCACCTCCGATATTGCTAAAGCACCTCTCGGAATAACAAAACCAAATTTCTGAAATTACTCTAATAGCATACTTCAAATTACAAATATAGAAGTTGTATTTCCTACTAAATGGAAATTGCAAAAGTCAATTTGTTCCTATTAGTTGACTCTCCTTGTCCCCGGATTAAGTTTTATTTTTGTAATTCTAAGTGTGTTTTTGTTAGTTTTTTCTCTCAGTGTACCGCTTGTACAATGGGCTGTGCTCTGAGGAACTATTTGACATGATGCCAACGACCGCTTTCTATCACCGCACCGCTCGTCGTCGGCAGGGTGTTCATCCTCACACCCTAGAACCTAAATGATCGCGTACTGTGCGATTTAAGAGGAATTTCCTCCCGCGGACGTTCCGGCTGTGGAATGAGCTCCCTTCCGAGGTTTTCCCGAGGGTCTACAGTATGGGGTTCTTCAAAAAAGGAGTGTACAGGTTTTTAAAAGGTCGGCAATGCGCATGTAACACCTCTGGAGTTGCAGGCGTCCATAGGCTACGGTGACTGCTTACCATCAGGCGGGCCGTATGCTTGTTTGCCACCGATGTGGTATATAAAAAAAAAGATTCAATAAAAAAAAATAGTCACGTATTCACTCATAATTAATTATTATTACTAATAGGGTATTTGACTGTACACCATGCATGAAATAAAGCACCAGAAGATTAATAAACGTAGATAGTCACATTTCTATTTTAAATCCCGTATAAAACTATAAAGAGTAGGTAGGTAATTTGATTGTGACGTCTCATGCTAGTGTTTCATGTAAATTCCTTAGTAGCATCTCGTTTTGACAGTCCGAAAAAAGAAACTTATTTCACTAGTAGTCAATTACCCAATTATACTGAGCCAAAAACCCAGCGCATTTTTAACGGAACAACCTTTAACCTTGTTACTACTAACGCCATCTGTTAGGAAAATAAATAACTAACATTAGGTCAACAGTTGGCGTTAGTAGTAATACACATTATTGACCCTTTTATTTATTTTTTATGTTTATAAAATGATATTTTTATGTTTGATAACACATCTAGACATGAATTTAAATTACTATGTTAAATCTCAAAGCTAACAGTGTGATAGTTTTTCCGTAAAGTGTACCACAAACCACAAGAATGCATAGATTGTCGAATAGTGATAGGGCTCGCTTCGCTCGCCCTAATTAAGCAAATCACACAAGTGCTATGTGCAAAGCATTCATATATCCATCAATCGATCGCAACAAAATGTTGTGTCACAACTCACAACATTTATTTCGTGCAATACTTTTTTTTTTTACTATGCGTGTCCTTTGTTTAAGTTGAGCCCTAAAAGCCATATATGAACAAGAGCTTCGTTCAATCAAAGTTCGGGGGTATTCTGGTCCGCTTATAGAAAAATATTTGGTTATCGATGTAAATAACCGCCCTAAACACCGCGAGAAGCGTCAACAACTAAATCGGGATTTAATTGAAAAGGGTCGATAAGAGTCGATAAGCAATGTTGTGGGCTTATTGTAGCGTTTAGGCTTACTGACGAACAGTTGCATATAAGTATACGTATACTTAAATAGACATATACATCGAATATATATACGCTTTCAGTATTAAAAGAATATGATTTATAAAAACGTTAATGCGGTACTCGTAATTCCTATAAATAGATAGATAGTCAGCAATAGGAAAAGTCGAGTCCAGATCAATAAGGCAGCATCCGCGCCGCACTGGGCCTTAACCAGGCGGAACGCAATGCGGAAATGTAAAAAAAATATTGAAAACACCGACAAACTCAGTAGAAATTCACCCTTTTCAGAGGATTTGATTCGAAAGCAGCTGATATCGAATAACCCAAAAACGCTTACGCTATAATAACAAACGTTCTGAAAAATAATAAAGAAAAGATAGAAGAAAGCACTGTAAAAAAACTCTATCAAGGTCATTAATCTCATTATTATTAAGCTATACCTATTAAAATAGCACAAGTAAACAATTTACATAACATTTACTATTTCACGCAGAAAACGTAAGAGTAAAAAATTGCAAAGCTGTCGGTATATACGTGAGCATGGAACGCTCTTATTGCCCATTTACTAAGAGAGTACAATAGCCTAATTTCTAATTTTGCATTGAAAACAATACAATTTTTTTATATTATTGTGTATTTAAGTTAGAATAAGAAAACGTGGCCAACACAATATACAAGTACAAAAGTTAGAGGATGTTAATTTTGAGGTTAGGAAAAACCCGGCACATGCATTACAAGAAATAGCCGCCGGATAGTTTTATTTCTTTAGATAGTATTAAAACATATATAAAGTTATAAGACATGCCGCTACGAAGTTGAGTACTAATACTGGCAACCGGAAAAAATATTCTGGAAGGCGGACATATTGAAACTTAATCCGGGCTTCCATAGAGTTATCGAAAGATTGCTAGTCGTTAATAAATCAAAATAAATAAAAAGTAGTTACCGGTAACTAACAACAAAACACCACACTGGCACTGCACTGGAAAATCCAAACTTTTCAATTCACTTCACTTCGGTGTTCGGAAGTTTTTTGCCGTTTACGTTAACGGTTACCGCGATGCGTTTGGAAATGTCGGGGCGGCAGTCGGCGATGGACTGAGGCGGGCGGGCGGCTCGGCGGCGCTCGGCTCCTTTCGGCCTTTAAATTTAGATTTTGGCTCTCTCCCTGGTTTTATATAGCAGTGAGTACATCGTATAAACCGTATCCGAGTCTGAGATGCGGTCTCCGCCTGTTTATATATAGCAATTACAGCTTTTTATTGAGGATTGTGAACTTTTGCATGACGATCGGAATGGCACTATAGACTTTTTTGGGAATATAGCTGCTTTATTTTTTATATATTTTTAATTATAAGGTCGTCCTAGAACAGAACTTGGGATATAAGTAATAAAAGTATTTTCATTTTTTCCATGGAAAATATTGACATACGATTCGCCGAAATGTATGTAGCAGCTGATTTTTTTCTTTTTTTTTAGGGTTCCGTACCCAAAGGGTAAAACGGGACCCTATTACTAAGACTCCGCTGTCCGTCCGTCCGTCCGTTCGTCCGCCCGTCTGTCTGTCACCAGGCTGTATCTCACGAACCGTGATAGCTAGACAGTTGAAATTTTCACAGATGATGTATTTCTGTTGCCGCTATAAAAACAAATACTAAAAACAGAATAAAATAAAGATTTAAATGGGACTCCCATACAACAAACGTGATTTTTGACCGAAGTTAAGCAACGTCGGGCGGGGTCAGTACTTGGATGGGTGACCGTTTTTATAGATAATGGTACGGAACCCTTTGTTTGCGAGTCCGACTCGCACTTGGCCGGTTTTTCGTATTAGAAGAAATACAAATGGGTTTATTGCATCAGGCATTTTATTAGCAAATATCCAACAGGTTCGTTTACCCACCCTGACATTTCAAACGGCGTTCAAACATCTTTCATGACATGACAGTCATTAGAGTTGTTTTTCTTGATTCTCGCAAGCCGTAAAATAAAGCTATAACACAACATCAATTAAGAACAAATGAACGGGAACGCAATTCCGTAAATCGAGATCAAAGTCGCGGTAAAAGGAACGTACCTACCGTTGTTAGTGCCGTAAACTTTAACTCTGTATCTTTAGGTATTTAAATAAAAGTAAACAAAATCTACCCTCAAATGGCTCCTTAGGCTAGTTGAGGGTAGATGAAAACATTACACGATCAAACGGATCAAATAATGTAGGTTAACCTCGGTTTTTCTAGGATAGCGGTGCCGTCATATAGCGGCCGTCTCCTTACAAAATAATACGGCTAAATATGGATGTCGTAGTATTTTGTATGGAGAGGAGACGGCCGCTATAGGACGGCACCGCTATCCTAGGAAACCAGAGCTTTAAAGTCAGGTCGTTCAGTGACAGATCCAGACGGTTTTGTATTTGGTTGGTTAACCAATAAATGTTATAACTACCCGAAAATGTACAAATTGTTTGTTTAAGTACTTTTATTTAAATATCTAAAGATACAGACTATAGGGTTAGGTAGGTATACAGCTTGGCAAAAAAGAGTAGAAATTAAAAAGTGGCAACACTGTAGTGTCGTCCCGTTTTCTTATACATATTGGTTTGAAAGGGACGACACTACAGTGTTGCCACTTTTTAATTTCTAAAGTACTCTTTTTTGCCAAGCTGTACATAGAATCGCGGGGAAACAATATTGATCATCGATTTTTGAAAGCAAGCTTAAGAATTATAACAGAAAAACATGGTGAAAGCGTTTAGAAACCAATCCCATCAAAAACATAATGTGAAACGAGAGCCAAGTTCAATATTAAGAATATGCGTCGTTGTTGACTTCGCCGGAAAAAGAATGAGATCTCTATGGGTGCCAAGTTCTAGTTCGATTGGGATGTAATCAAAGTTCAGGATTTTTCTAAAATTTAGTTTGGTGGTGTAAAAACTAAACTAGCCATTTTAAACTAGTGGCTCTGTGAGCTGTAGACCTCGAGAGCAGAGTTTAAAACTGAATAAATGTATGGTTCCGTTGTTTTGAAGAATTTAGAGAATCTAATTTGACCATAAAAACATAACTATCAATTGCTTACAAAATTCGGGAATTGGTTTAGATATGCGACCTGTAGAGTAGAACATATGGACATACGAAACAATTTTTGGCTAACAGGCCAATTCAAACTTACACTGATATCAGAAAGACATCTAACTGATGTCATTTAGTTATCGTGCATTTCACTCGTTCTTGTCCGTACATGTATTGGCGCAAGCGAGACGCACGATGACTACTAAATAACATGATAAAAATATCATCCCGATGTCAGTGTACGGTCGATGCCCCTTAAGTATACACGTCGCCATACTAATTGTATAGAAAAGTGGATAGAGTTAGACCAAGAAAAGTCTGCAGAGATTTTGACAGCACACGCAGTGCCAATGTTATTTGTGCCAGTGTCAAAATCTCTGCAGACTTTTCTTGGTCTAACTCTACCTATGTTAGGAAACCAACATTACCTTTGAATTAACCTGTAAACTGCAACTAAGAAGCTTCGTGCGCGAGTGTGGCCCATAATTTCCGAAAATCATTTTTTCTTCGAGGCAATTACTCCGTTCTCATATTTTGCGTTGCCCATAATTTCCCGAAATCATTCATTCTCGGTAGCAATTACTCCGTTCCCATATTTTCCCAATGGTTTTCTTCCGCAATCGCCTATTTTTAATATTTTTAAATTAATCTTTTCCTTATAGTTTTCGTTCTTTTAAATATCTAGGATAATATTTTCTTGTTACTGTATGTTAATAGTGTAGTAATTATATTTGTTACTTGTAGGTATTTCACATACAACAAATATCAAAAACACTAAAATTAAAACATAATCTAAAAAACTACAAGTAAAAAACCAAACGCTGCCAGCCAAGAACTCTAACCATACCTATCTCTGGGAGCAGATTCGTTTTTAGGGTCATCAAAAAAAAATAACCCTAACCTACCTATCTCTGGGAGCAGTTTCGTTTTTAGGGTCATCAAAAAAAAATAACCCTAACCTACCTATCTCTGGGAGCAGTTTCGTTTATAGGGTCATCAAAAAAAATAACCCTAACCTACCTATTTGAAAAAAACCTGGTTATTTTTACCACTAGCATTAAAAAAAAGAGAAAATGTGGAGATAGAGAATATTTAGTTAGTGAAAAAAAACCCTACTGGTTATTTTAACTACTGGGATTAAAAAGAAAAGGGAATAAATTGAGAAAAGGAAAATTTTGTTTATGAAAAAATGTACACGAAAAATTAAATAAAGCGAAGAAATTCCACTGGGAAAAAATGAGAACGGAGTAATTGCCTCGAAGAAAAAATGATTTGCGGAAATTATGGGTCATTTTAGCGAGGCGATCCAAATTAAAAGGCTCAAAGTCTAACTAACATTATTGTTAGTTAGACTTTGAGCCCGGGAAAGCGCAACGTACGAGCAACCTACAGCTAGTTCCCTGAGCCCAAGGTCGACCACTACCCTAGGCAATGTTAACCCCTGCGATTTATGGATGGTGACCGCCCATGCTATAAACGTAAGTGGAAATTGACTCCTGGAACAGCCATGCCCTTGAACTAAAACCGCTAAAAAAATGTTCAAACAAAAACTCAAACGAATACGCTTACCTCGCGCTTCAATATCTAATCTAAAGAGAATAAAGTGTATAGGGGGCGTGCATGAACTATAGGGGGCAGCACAGGAGCCGTCAGATCTTTGGCGCGAAGCGTAGATGTGTAGTTTATGATTCCGATGTAGCCCACGAGATGGCAGAACCTACTATGCACAAGGAAACGTACTTACGAGAACGGTAGATGGTAGCACTTGCTTTGGCAATGTACATGTGCACATATGTTTCCGATTCAGGCCACAAGATGGCAGGCCCTCCAACGCGCACGGTCCCTATAGTGGGCGTGCGTGAACTATAGGGGGTAAAATAGGAGCCGTCAGAATTTTGGCGTGACGCGTAAATGTGACGTTTATGCTTCCGATGTAGCCCACAAGACGACAGAACCTACTATGCATAAGGAAACGTACCTACAAGAACGGTAGATGGTAGAACTTGTTTTGGCAATGTACATGTTTCCGATTCAGGCCACAAGATGGCAGACCCTCCAACGCGCACGGTCCCTATATGTAGTAGAGGGTTATTGTCATACTAAATTTTGTAGTCACAGTGAATTTACTGCCATCTTTCCTATGCTAGTTATCAAAATAGTATTTTATATAAGACTTCAAATACTAATACTTTATGGTTTATTAATATAACTTGATAGCAATAAATTTAAAGTGCTTAAAAAAATAAAAGCAATAAATAGTATAAAGACTTTACGTTAAAATCTGGCCATGCATGATCTGGTAGGTGGTGGTAGGTAAGTATACAATATTCTTACCAATTGCATATTTTTAAACAGTTCTTATATTTTTAATAACTTGTATTCTGTATATTGGATGTGTGAGTTTTTACGAATATATTCTGTCAATAAGAAATGTATATTTTTAATCTAATTATTATTTAAGTTACGTAAGCCAGACATCTTAGTATTATTATAGTAAACCACGTAAAAATTAATAAATACAGTGTAAACTCTATATAACGACACTGAAGGGACTGCGGATTTTTCGACGTTAAGTATAGAGAATGGTTGTTAAATGGAGTGAAATAAAAAGGTCATCTCACTATTCTAAATATTCTAATGTATCTGTTTATAATATACTTACAACACATTTTGCACAAGAAGAACATTCATTTCATACAAATAATAACGCCTATTAATTTATAACGTGTAACATCTTGTCAAAAGTCTAGTGCCCGAGGTAAACATGTGCAAGTTGATCATGCAAAAACAAAAGACAAATTTTCTTAGAATCTCCGGTACGTCAGTCGAAGTAAACACGTGCTAGATAATAAAACAACAAAACAGCAAACAAAAAAACGTACACAGCTGCAGTTTATATCAATTTCGGCAACTTAGAAAGTATTTCTTAATGATGCATTATGCCGTATTGTTGTCGTTAAATAGAGTGAGCGTGACGGTATATAGAGTGTATTACTGTATAGAAAACAAGGTAAACCAACCAAAGTCAAGCAATTTCGACATTTTAAGGAGTTTGTCGTTAAATCGAGTGACGTTATAAAGAGTTTACACTGTAATCATGTGTATCTGCCAATAAGTAATGTATTTACAACTTTTAATATAATTTCATATATAGATAGACTAATTCGCATGACTGAACAATAGAGAGACATATAGACATATGGTCGCCGACCTCCAGGACGGAGATGGCACTTGAAGAAGAAGAAGAAGAAGAATATAATTTAGTATGAATTTATGAAAAGTAAGACTTTTCTTAAATTCATTATCTTATTATCATATAAAATGAACTTTAAGACTGTACTAATAAATATTATTTACAATTTTAGCAACAAAACGATTTTAAATTAAAGTTACTTGGAAAGACTGTATTTTACGAATTGGCCGACTAAGTGGCGAACTGGAGTCATACCTACTTACCTAAACACAATATCTTAAAAGTCATATTTATTTCGTGTTCATTTGCTTCGATACATTTGCTTCTTTAATTTTAGCCGCTGCATTTGTTACAATTTCATATATGTGTAGACAGGTTCTCCTTATTACACCGACATAAAGCTTATAATTAGCTATGGCAGTTCTGATAATGGTTTGGGACTCTACTTGTTTTCGGCGATATCAGACAAAAGGGTATTGGAAAACAACACGTTCTAAAGTTCTAATGAATGGAACACCACCGGCCGGCATTTATTACCTGAGCACTAGTGTGAAAGTGACCCCAGTCAACATGAATGATTACCAATTTTGAGATCTATCTTAATGTATTTAGCAATATAATTGCAAGGTAACCAAGGTAGCATAGGTTTTTAAGGTTCTCGCGTGAAATCCTGCGTTTCAAATGCCGCTGTACTTTTTTTTGTTCGTTGGTAGATTAGTTAACAGTTAGGTAATTGATAAAAATAACAAATAACCACAAAGTAGTAGTAGGTAGTATTTGTCTGTATACCTATTCTTCGCGAAACTATATAACTTACACCATTATATATAAAATGTGTTTCTTTGATTGAAATGTAATATAATATGTAATGAAATTAACTTAAAAGCAATAATAGTAAAAAAAATTGGCCAAGTGCGAGTCCGACTCGCACACGAAGGGTTCCGTACCATTATCTATAAAAACGGTCACCCATCCAAGTACTTAAGTCCCAGAGCCCCACTTAAGTCTTTATTTTATTCTGTTTTTAGTATTTGTTGTTATAGCGGCAACGGAAATACATCATCTGTGAAAATTTCAGCTCACGGATCACGAGATACAGCCTGGTGACAGACGGATGGATGGACGGACGGACAGCGGAGTCTTAGTAATAGGGTCCCGTTTTACCGTTTGGGTACGGAACCCTAATTAAGGTTCTAAACTAGGGACGAGTACGTTCAAAATTAAAAATAGTAGACCATATAGAATAGGGACACCTACTTCCATTCATATACAGAGTCATTTTTGGACCGTTAGGGGCTATTCATAAATTACGTCATTTCAAATTAGGGGGGGGGGGTCTGGACATCGGATGACGGTAGCAAATGGTAGCATGAAGTAGGAGGAAATGGGGTAATTTGAAGCATGGTTTTTGGATGATTATAGGGGGGGGGGTCCAAAATCGTCAAAAATCGATGACGTACTTTATGGACAGCCCCTTAGCCATATTGTGCGAGGTGATTAGGTAGGTCATACTGAACAACTTTTTCTATGGGACCAACCTCGAAATCCCAAATAATTTGGCATTCCCATAGAAAACGTCGACATCCACTCGACCAAAATGTATGAAACGGCCAAAAAAATTTTGTGATTTCGGAGTTGGTCCCATACAAAAAGTTGTTCAGTATGGCCTACCTAATCACCTCGCACAATATGGCATACGGTCCAAAAATGACTGTATTGTATAGTTGGTTAAATATGTTATATTAACACGTGTTAAAACTGTTATAAATAATTAAAAAAAAATTCGTACGCTAAACGAGGACACCTACTTCCATTCATATACAGTCATTTTTGGACCGTTAGCCATATTGTGCGAGGTGATTAGGTAGGTCATACTGAACAACTTTTTCTATGGGACCAACCTCGAAATCCCAAATAATTTGGCCTTCCCATAGAAAACGTCGACATCCACTCGACCAAAATGTAAGAAACGGCCAAAAAAATTTTGTGATTTCGGAGTTGGTCCCATACAAAAAGTTGTTCAGTATGGCCTACCTAATCACCTCGCACAATATGGCATACGGTCCAAAAATGACCCTGTATTGTATAGTTGGTTAAATATGTTATATTAACACGTGTTAAAACTGTTATAAATAATTTAAAAAAAAAATTCGTACGCTAAACGAGTTCATCTGAAGTCAACATTCAATACTAGACCTTGCATACCCAGAGCTAGAGCATTGATTAGCTCAAACTGTTTCGGATCCGTTCGGGCCGGTCTTAAGTACCCGTGTAAACGGAGATACGTATCTGAGAAACGTTTCTTGGGAACGGTTCTTGGATACGTATCCGGATCCCGGCGGTTCCGTGTAAACCGTGTTCTTAGCACCGCCGGTCTTAAGAACACGGGTATTCGTTTCGTCGTGTAACACGGATACCGGGAGCCCTAGTTTCTACGACACAACGCCGCAAAGTGACAAGGCGTCGTATAGTGCCCACGATACGACGTCGTAGATTTCTACGACACGACGTCGCAACGTTACACGACGTCGCAACGTGAGACGGCGCCGCGTCGTCCCACGATACGACGTCGTATCGTGGGTATGTGTGCCGGCCCAGCCATACTTATAGGATTCGAGTTATTTTTTTATTATCAAGCATCGTATTTACCTAGGTGCGAATATTCATGTTGGCCTACCTGTTTGTTCCCCATAACTCTTGATGAGATGATGATACCATACGTCAATTCATTGTTAATTAAACAATTTCCTTGCGCGCTGGATTTTCTTCGTTCTTTGTCAAAACAGGTCCATTCTGAAACATGGTAATCGATCAAACATCCGACCAGATAGATATCGTTACTTAAATAATTAAAGACTTGTAACTTTAGGACACCTACTTATTTATTTGTAGTTAAGTAATTTACTCATAGTAAATAATATAAACATAAATTTTATTGTGCCGTTCCGTTTTCATTTTGGACGGAATAAATACGTAATCTCAATTAGGGATAAATAATGTACGTAATTTTCCGTAGAATTACGGTACCTACCATAAGATGATTTGATGGGAGGCAGGACTTTAGGAGCAAAAGTTGGTTTCCGCCAAATAAGTAAGTAGGTACCTAGATTTAAAATACATACGTTAACGGTTAGTTGATTAATTTACTCATAGGTAAGTAAGTAAATAATATAAATATTAATTTAATTGTGCCGTTCCGTTTTCATTTTGTACGGAATAAATACGAAATCTCAATTAGGGATAAATAATGTACGTAATTTTCCGTAGAATTACGGTACCTACCATAAGATGATTTGATGGGAGTCAGGACTTTAGGAGCAAAAGTTGGTTTCCGCCAAATAAGTAAGTAGGTACCTAGATTTAAAATACATACGTTAACGGTTAGTTAATTAATTTACTCATAGGTAAGTAAGTAAATAATATAAATATTAATTTAATTGTGCCGTTCCTTTTTCATTTTGTACGGAATAAATACGAAATCTCAATTAGGGATAAATAATGTACGTAATTTTCCGTAGAATTACGGTACCTACCATAAGATGATTTGATGGGAGTCAGGACTTTAGGAGCAAAAGTTGGTTTCCGCCAAATAAGTAAGTAGGTACCTAGATTTAAAATATAAGTACGTATACCTACCTATCTCCTACTTGGCAATCTACACGAAATGCAACCATGGAGCAAGGTTAATTTGATTAGCGTGACGGTAATTTCAACGTGTTACTCACGCATTGTGGATTTTAAATCTCAAACAAACAGGGTGCCTACTATCTGTCTCTCTATCGCACTATTCGCACTATTATCTAAGAGTGATAGAGAGACAGAATGCGTGAATACAGACAGAATACCTACATCTAGCGTAACTTCAAGTATAGATATGGACTCTCGCGAGTCGCGCGCGAAAACACAACTCATGCTAGTCGGTGAGGTACCTGTAACTTAGTAAAGATAAGATATTTTGTCAACAATTTAAATTTTAGATACTTACCTATAAGTTTTTATCGATACTGTATACACTTTTCTTTCAACGGTCGACTAATACCCATCGAGACAATTCTAACAAATTCAAACACAGTGACGTTGGGTTGTTTTATCACCGAGTTCCTATAGCCACCTCCGGTCTCCATCATCAGATCAGTTTGATCCATAACATATATATATATTCGTAAATGGCTTTTACTCCTCGCTAATTTTAGCAAGGTGAATTCTGCCAATGTCGAGGTGTAGACTTACCCCCTTATTCATGAACGTTTACTATTTAGTTGACAAGCCGATAATAATCGTTTGTCCCTTTCCGACGTATTGGTATGATGGAAAGGAAAGGGACAAACGATTATTATCGGCTTGTCAACTTTAGTAAACGTTTATGAATAAGGGGGTTATAATATATTGTTGTCTAACTAACTTAAGTATGTGACGTCGAATCGACGTGAAATCAAATAATGGTGCTGGGTCTAATTTAGCATACAAAATTTGATTATAGAACCGTTTTTCCCCCGAAGGGTAAAAAACGGATATTTAGGTTCCTGCCGAAGCTTGAACCACATTATGAGATAACACCCTTGTAACTCAGCCCTAATCAAGCGAATTCATCAACTAGTAGCGCCATCTATCGCGCTACCCAAGTACTAATGTCGCCCGGTTGCCAGCGCTCGGCTGCTTTCTCTTCAGTACCACATAAGCCGGCAAGGCCCTTAGGTGTGGTTCAAGCTTCGGCAGGAACCTAAATATCCGTTTTTTACCCTTCGGGGGAAAAACGGTTCTATTTAGGTGTCCATGCCTTCGCTTGAACCACATTATGAGACGTGTTTAAACCTCTGCCGGCGCTGGCCCGGGCGTACTGTGACTGATAATATTTAAATTTATGCAAAAATCACATGATAAGAATATGGGCTTGAAATTTATTCCGTATTGATATACTAAAGGATTGTTTACGTCAAACCTTACTAGATTTTCCTTATTTGTAATTACCGATAGATGAGACAATTGTTAGCACGGACTGGCAACATAAGTTATCCATTGTGACTATAAAACTTTTTATATAAAACAAAACTGTGTGACTATTAGTTGAAAGACTGTCCCTAATATCATAATTAAAGACATAAGTAGGTACTTGTAGGTCGTACAAATTTAAGTGTAACCACTATCTGAAGTAGTAGCTCTGATGCGTGTAACGTGAACCTCATCGAGTGAGTTTTACATTTAACCCGTCCAAACTACCTGATGCTTTCCTTACAATAGCCACTAGGTGATAAAAAGGTTTTGTTGTATGATGTAATGATATTACTACTACTTATCTACTGCTTAACACAAATATAGCACTGCCGGCCCATTCACTGTTTAAAATTTTGTAACTAATTGGAAAAGCTTGGGTCCTCTCTGATTTATTGTATTTTCCAACAATTTAATGTAAATTGGTAAGTTGCATCATAGACCAGATGTAATGTAATATGACTTTTAATGTGGACAAATAACCAAATGTTTGTATATGTACCCACTAGAATACGATATTAACATTATTTAGATATTAATACATAGTTATTGACTACTAGGTATACCAGGTTTATTTGTTAATGGGCTATCATTACATAAGGACAACATATTCCGTAAATGTGTTAGAAATTATAAACATGATGTTCTTATTTCTTATTTGTGGAAGTAATTGAGATTTATTTCGAATCAAGTACTCCTCTGCCTGAAAGTAGCGTCAGAAAGTGAAGAAGAAAATACAACACTTCATGATTTAATGTATGCGTTACTAGTAACAACTCTCAACAACCTAGCAGTAGTTTCAACTGAGGCGATAATACATTCTTCCTTACTGATTAGTTTTAGGTGAGGGTTGCTTTAAAAACTACCATATTAATAGTAAGCCATGAAAAGATATTAATTCTTATATGAAATGGTAGGCTCCTACTTATTTTAAGTGTCATTTATGCTGCTAAATTTACTACTCCCCACAGATAACTGAAAACTTGCCAATTAGGCTGGTGCCGGGTCAACCAATCTTTAAATGATGTGCTTGTCAGTCATGCAAGCGAATAAACGAATGAACAGAATCACTGACACGCAGGTGACAACCGTATGGAGGCGATGATTATGAATTTAAAGTGATGCTGACAACTCTAGTTGTTGTGGATGGCATCTCACCATGATGTTGTGCGTAGACTGAAGATCCGTCTACCATCAGGTAGGATATTTTAGAAGATTTTTTAATCTTTGAATAATTCCAATGCCTTCACCTATAATTTTTAGGCTAATTATAATAAAGGCTTGTAATTGTAGGTTGTTTAATGTTCACTTTTTCTGGTGGCAAGCTGATTCCCAAACTGAAGATTATATGGTTCGCGCGCTGGTAATGGATTGTGCTTTATTGTTAGACTTAGCACGATTTGTGAGTTTTTAATGCTTTCGTATACATACGATCTAAATCTAATAAGAGTGTAAAAACCTCTTGACTGACGATGAAAGACTCTTTGAGTAAGAGAAGGGGAGGTGGACCTATCCACTTTAAATTGTAGTGCAACCTTTTCAAACCAATTGCGGAACTTTCTTAACACCCAGACAAATTAAAACATTATTATTATTTATATATGGTCCGAACCAGTAAGTTCTTGGCATTATACCATTGCAGTGGCATAAACCACGGGTGTCTCATGATGTCATGATGTCATCTAATCTCAAGTGCTGCCAGCACCGGCGCGCGCGGGCGATGCTGTGGCACAATTCCTGTCAAACCTTAACACGTGTAGACGCGTTCATTAACAAATATTAATTTGATTACTTAATTTGTACTTTGAAGCCCCAATCCGCATTAGGCCAGCGTGGGGGCTATAGCCCAAGCCCTCTCGCGAGTGAGAAGAGGCCTGTGCCCAGTAGTGGGACGTATATAGGCTGAATTATTATTATTATTATTAATTTGTAGGTACTTTTGATTAGAAATTTAGCAATACAAGGACGTTGTATGTTGTTTATTGGCTTTCGTGCAATTAAGTTGTGTATCATTTGATTATCTTGAGGGAACCCTAGGGTTAATTAGGCATCATGATGCCCACAAATAAACAATTATTTGATGATCTAGGCCTTTCTGCGACATATTATATTTATGTCACTACCTTGACGTAATCATAGTATAAATAATAGTATGTACTATTACGACAGATTTTGACCACAAGGTGGTGCAAGCGCGAGCAGGCGTCCATTCTATAGCGGTGCGCGGCAACTACTAGTGCTAGACACCAAAATTGGTGTGGGCCGCATGTACTTGTAGCGACGCGACGAAATCGCGGAGTGAGCTACGCCTGACGTAACGTTGATATATGTCTACTGACATCTCATATATACTGTATTTAATGATATAAGCATATTATCATGAATATATAAATATATGAATTGTAGTTGTCTTCACAACTAATGCTGTAATTCGATTAGCGGCGCATCTGCCCTATAACCAAGACACGATAATTTCGTAGGGTACTACACCTGGAATTGATTGCATTGAAGATGACGTTTCCAATTACATGCTCTACGAGACCTGTTACAACAGTATGCTGTAAACCCTGGACTACAACCTTTCAGCTAAGCTTATAATACTTAGATCTGGCAATGACTGCAGAACTAGTGTTGATTTTCAGAGTAAATTGCAGGGTCTATTTAACCGGCGATATTTGTAGTCATATTTCGCTTAGATCGTGCATTTTGCCTGAACCACCGTATGTTGTTATTCTTCTATAAAATCACGCGAGTACTTCCTTATCTGCAAAGGGAACCTCTCATCTGGAAATCGAAAGAAGGATATTTCTGATCCGTGTTCTTTCAGAATCCGGTATCTGCTATCGAAGACTGCCTGCAAATATTTTCTACATATTACGCATGTGTGTACGTTTACGTACGTTATACGTTTTTCTGTACGTTGGCTTGCCCCGCAGTCCACATGGTTTCCAAAGTTTCTGAAGTGACTTCATTTTAATTTGTCTATTTGGAAAAATTAAACAATCATCGTTTAGATTTAAAGCCGTGGACCGTGGCTGTTGGTTCGACAGCTTAGTTCCCTTAGTCGGCTTCACCTCTAATTCAATTCGCGATTTTTCGAAACAGAATCAGTAACACCACTCTAACTACCGAAAAATCTTTTCATAAATTCTTTATTTATTTACATAACTTGAAGGAGCGCTTCATCTTCTATATAGGCATAACATTTACCACTAAAGAAACCGATGTTTCACCTATTGAACAATCATGGGTAACTATGCGGATTGCCATACTAAATTAATATTTTACTAGTTGGTCCTTTTAGACATATACCGCCTGTTTCCGATAGTTATATTACCAGTAAGAGTTCATTCATTTCCTTTGCAATTTAACTATGTAACGTTTATGGTCAACGTTTTATGATGCATGATTGTTATACCAACGGCAGGTCGATAACACAACCGGCTGCTTCTCTTCTTCCGAAGTGGAGCTTGTTACTTACAGCATTTGAACCTAATTTCACAAGTTTCTACCTGACTGATGTGAATGGAGCACTAATTACATTATAAATGCCTTTGTCAGTTCGGTCTATTGGACGGAATGCGATGGAAGGTACTTGCTGTTTTCTACGTGTTTCTCTTAGTTCAGTGGTCTCTGTTTCACAGCTACATAGTAGACGATTTAAAGTAAGTAAAAGATTTCTCTTTGTAATAGGCCGCAATTTTTTAGCTAATGGTCAATATTTAGAGAGTATACAGGAGATGCTTCAGTATTCCCAAAGACACTATCAACCTGACTAGTCATTCATCATTCAAAAGAGGGATTTAGTGCGATGATTTTTCACTAATATATACGAGTATCATAAACTCTATTCTTTTCAGGTTTAGAGCCGCAATAAAGAGATATCTCTTGTTAGCCTATGACAGAGCCGTAAATGAATTGGCCTTATACTTGTATTGGTATTCCTATTCAGAAGAGGGAGTTTTAGTTTTCTTTCCTTCTTTAAGGCTAACGTCAATTTTCTTGCCTCCCCCTCTCTCTTTATGGTATAGGATCTAGTTGGGCAAAGTATAACACAAAGTTTTTCACTTTGTACTTTTCCCTTTTCACAGTTTCTTAACTGCTATTTTTCATGGCCAGTTAGTCATACAGTTTAGGATCCTCAGAATGTATATTTTTGGTTTGTTTGGTATCTCACGGCAACTGTTTGTTATCGACCTAGACCAACATTTGTACACGACCAAGACGGAAACCTTCCTTTTTCCTGGCAGGTTGAGACAATTACTGTAACTGCATTTCGTTATCAATATCGCGCCAAACCCGCTAATAGCAATTCTGCTGCTCGTCGTTCTAAAATAAGGTGACACACCATTTGGTCGGCTACAATGATGATAACGCCCACTAAGTCGTGCATTGGTTCATGACCATGCAGATCTTAAATGCGAGGCCGACTGTGCAGACATCGAACGATAAAGCGACCAATAAGACGTCCGCTACCGTATTAATGGTAGACCATGAGACAACGGTTTTTGTTTAACAAGACAACATCATTTCAATGTCGTTTCAGAGGACGATGCGATATCATCTCATAGGACGACGTATTAATGTCTCACGATACGACAAAATGTAGTCTTATGGAACAATGCAATGTAGTCCTATGGGACGCAATATCCTCTCACGGGACGATACCACAGGATGGCGCAATGTCTTCTCACATGATGACGTAACTCATCGCGATGCCTGTCGTATCACAGGATGACGCCTTATTGTTTTACAGGACGACGCTTGATGTCCCACAGGACGATGTCATGTCATCTCACGGGACTGAGTGAGACACGCAACGATGCTTGTCGTCCAACGGGACGACGCTGTGTGCCATTTATACCCGTAGGTATTCTTTTTATGATGATGGCTATAAGAGCTCACTTAGTCTCATCGCTGGGCCACGGGCACTGAGCGGAATGTCACAAGGTCTTTTAACGAGACGATGCTCGTCGTCTTACAAGACGCTGCCATGTCGTCTGTCAGGACAATACCATGTCGTGTGTCAGGACGATACCACGGGACGACGCCTTGTCGTCTCACAGGACGACGTCTTGTCGTCTCACAGGACGACGTCTTGTCGTCTCACAGGACGACGTCTTGTCGTCTCACGGTACGACGCCTTGTCGTCTCACGGGACGACGCCTTGTCGTCTCACGGGACGACGCCTTGTCGTCTCACGGGACGACGCCTTGTCGTCTCACGGGTTGACGCCATGTCGTCTCACGGGACGACGCCATGTCGTCTCACGGGACGATGCCATGTCGTCTCACGGGACGACGCCATGTCGTCTCACGGGTCGACGCCATGTCCTCTCACGGGACGACGCTTTGTCGTCTCACGGGACGACGCCTTGTCGTCTCACGGGACGACGCTTGTCGTCTCATGGGACGACGCCATGTCGTCTCACGGGACGACGCTTGTTGTCCCACAGGACGAGGCCATGAGGCGTAAGTACCCGTGTACTTTTTATGACGGTGCCTGTAGGAAGGTCACTGCGTCTCGTCGCTGGGCCATGGGCACCGAGCGGAATGTCACGAAGTCGGAGGTTTTCAAAATATTTTTACGATATAATTTCTTGATCTTTTTAAACTTGCTTTGTAAACGTGTTGCTCGGCTGAGTTACAAAAGCGTACTGAAGAGAAAGCAGCCGAGCGCTGGCAACCGGGCGACATTAGTACTTGGGTAGCGCGATAGATGGCGCTACTAGTTGATGAATTCGCTTGATTAGGGCTGAGTTACAAGGGTGTTATCTCATAATGTGGTTCAAGCGAAGGCATGGACACCTAAATATACAGATACAGACATGTATTATTATACAATACTGGAATCATTGACGTAATTATCTATTAATAAATTTAAGAATTATGTAAAGCGTAAACTTATTTCTAAAGCTTATTATACCACACAAGACTACATGAATGATATTACAACGTGGGATTAATTGTTATTCGAAATGATTATTTATTTATTAGGTACATTTGATTATTGATGAGGAAATGGATATTCCGATGTAATACTATCTACTTCTTTTGTTACTTATGCTTTTTTTTTGACATTTAGATTTTATTCTAGAAATTCTAGACTAGTATTTTTTTATACAATCTTTTTAATGTTTGACGATCCTTTTGTGAAATTCTTAGTGTTAAATTTGATATGTATAATAATCCAATTTTATTATGGAATAATATTAACATCAATAAATTGCTCTGATAATTAGATTAAGATTAATTACGATTCATAAGAGCTTGTTGCTAGGCCTACATGAATAAAGTATATATCTCAGGAGTGGCCTTACGGGAAATAAGAATGGGGCATGAATGGAGCCAGTACAGCGATGTGACACCGCTACAAAGCGATTGGTTGATGAGTTCGCATCACGCGCGCGATTGGTCGCAACTAGGGTTTGCACGACGGATCCGAAATGTATGGGAATATCCGCGGATCCGGATCCAGATCCGGATAATTTCATACATTTCGGATCCGGATTGCAAACCCTAGTCGCAACTAGTTGCGTTAGACTGCACGATTGGCTCGAATTCGAATTCGTGAGTGACCCCGCTGAGCTAGAGTTAGACCAAGAAAAGTCTGCAGCGATTTTGATAGCCCACTCAGTGAAAGTGTTATTTATACGGAATTATTACAGAAGTTTGACGTTTAAAATAACACTTGCACTGCGTGGGCTATCAAAATCGCTGCAGACTTTTCTTGGTCTAATTTTAGTAGGTACCATTTTAGTGCCCGTAAGGCCCGTCCTGAGATATACGTCAATGGCTGGAATAAAAAAATACCACGCTATTTATTTTCTTTCTTTCATTACTTTATCGACATTCCTTTTTACCTTCCTTCCTTTGTACCCAAAGGGTAAAAACGGGAATAACGGGACCCTATTACTAAGACTCCGCTGTCCGTCTGTCCGTCCGTCCGTCTGTCTGTCTGTCACCAGGCTGTAACTCGAGAACCGTGATAGCTAGACAGTTGAAATTTTCACAGATGATGTATTTCTGTGGCCGCTATAACAACAAATACTAAAAACCAAATAAAATAAATCTTTAAGTGGGGTTCCCATACAACAAACGTGATTTTTTTGTCGTTTTTTGCGTAATGGTACGGAACCCTTCGTGCGCGAGTCCGGCTCGCACTTAGCCGGTTTTTATGCCTAACGCTACCTGCACTATTGTTGCACAGCCCGCTCCATAAGGCAATGCGGGTGCGAAAGGGATAGCATGATTCCGATGATTTATGACCCGACTCGATCGCCACTTTTAGTTTAAATACTGGAGATGGGCCGAATTTTCGGTAATTATTCGGTTATCGGCATACCTATTCGACGAGTTTTTCAATGTTCGTATTCAACCGAATTATTCGGGTAAATATTCGAAACATATTTTTTATTGACCGAGCGTTACCGAAGGTCTCCGTTTCATGCTTTCGTATTCATGTCCGGATATTCTCCTCTAAACAATTTCTCGTGAAATATTGTGAGCAGGTTTGGAAGTTAGAGTTAGATATAATTTTACTGTTGTTTCGTTTCTTGGAAAAAGTTTAAATTACTGGAAATTGGCAGAAAGGACTTAAGTGCCAGTATACTCTATATATGGCACTTAGATCATTGTGATCTGATCAAAGTGATGACTCAACAAAGTAAGTATATTTTATTTTTACATTATTGTAGCTTATGAAGCTTATCGTGAGGTCTACAGCTCAGAGCTACTAGTAGGTATATTTGTCTTGTTACACCACCGTAAAAGCTACTCCAGAACTTTTTTAATTACTTTGTTCTATCAGATTACATTTTCCTGTTGTCATTAGAACACATAACGAGACTTGTTGAATCCATAGGACGTTTTGATATTTGTTGAAAAGTTTGTGAGTCCCTTGCCTTTTTTACTTTTTGTTTCTAGGGAATTGCCTAGGAAGCAATTCATCTTTTGCTGCTACTGTAATGCAATTTATAAGAATCATATAAATAAACCAAATAATTCGGCCGAATAATTGGTTTGTTAAGTTCTGAACCGAAAATTCATAGTTGGCAACTCCATATTCGGCCAATTTTTAATCCCTACTAATATTAAAAATGCAAAAGTAACTCTGTCTGTTACTGTTTCATGCTTAACCTGCTGAAACACTTTAGATGAAATTTAGTATGGAGATATTATCATTCCACGCAAACGCTAATACTATTATAAAACTTATATCACCTAAGCGAACAGGTACTTCGGGCTATGCAGCTTCGACTGCCATGCAGAATAGGAATTTATCTCAGAGGTGAATTTTCAAATTCCCTTCGGTTATTGCAGCAGGCGGTTGTTGCGGTGAAATATTCGCGTCCAGTGATTCCCGGGGACTCGTCACTAACACTAACGCTGCAAGACTGTAGGTATATACTGCGATGACTTTAACCTGACAGCCAGTCCAGGCCGTTGAAACTGAATAAACCGCCGACGTGTAAAAGCTGTAAAACTCACAATATTGTTTAGAGTTTGGACATTACTTACCTACATTACATGAAATGGTACCTGGGTTAGATAATGTTTATATCCTTCACTTCGTTACTCCTGTACCTTCTCACTCCTGATTGGCTTAATGTTAGCTTTTAGTGAACAAAATGTACGTGAGTATTTTCTGCAAATTCTTTGATGGTTAACGCATTCGACATTCCCGCTAAAATCTGTATTTTATACAATTTTGATGACAAGTTTGACATTTTCAACATCGACAGCTGTTTAATGTATGTTCAGATACCATACTTTTTTGTACTTAAGTTACGTTATGAGACTAGCTATTTCTAATGCACTAACTACCTAATTAAATATATTTTGTAATTTCTAAGAAGTTAAAAAAACTGCTAGATACGGTAAAACTTATTATTAGGATCGTGATAAGTATAATTATAAGAATAGATTTTTTCGAATAGAATACCTTAGCAAATCAAAAAAAAAAACATATATTTTTGTCATAGTAACCAAAGAGAATATAATCACTACGTTTTAAGAGACGGGACTTCCATACTAGCGACTTGATTGGTCTGTGTATATGTTTGGTTATCCAATCATTACCAACATGTACGACAAAGAACTGTCAAAGAACAATAGTACCAACATAACATACTTAAATAGTGTAGTATGCTACACGCTTGCGAATTTTATCGATATCGATAAATTGGGGAGGGTTGAAACATGGGCCCCTGTCAGCAAAGGACCATGGGCACTTTAATATGGAGTCTGGTCCATATCCTCAATACTTATGAAACCTATGCCAAATGATAGCTTCAATGCTATCATTTATTTCATACTATGACAGTTAAGTCGAAGTCGCGGGCGAACATGGTCTTTTTTATACAAATAGAACCCAGTACGGCTACGGTTTCACCATAGTATGTTTTATTATAATAGAAAGAAAACGGCACGTTATGCATTTTATTATCATTGTATTTATATTAATCAAAAAATAATAGGGAATATTACGCAAAACTCTGCGTAGGTAGCGCCACTACCGCGAAACAAGAAAATCGAAATTTCGTTATCTAACCTCTCTATCACTCTTGCACATTCGAGCGATAAAGAGGCAGATAACTAAATTTCGATTTTCGCGTTTACCGGTAGGCCCTTGTTAACAAACCGCCTTGATGCATCAATGTCATAATTTATAGTCTGTGAAAACTTGTCAAAAAACAGTTTAAGGCAGAGTATGTATAAGTTAGTCTTTGAATTTTCTAGAGTCGGTAGTGCTGCACTCTGGCGGCAGAACATTGCAGTAATAGTTGCAGTAGTGCCGCAAGGCTCTATTTTGGCCCAATATTATTTATATTATACAGCCGTGACATAACAGATGCAATCAAAGACTGTATAATAACTACCATATTTATGCTGACGACTTACAGCTGTACGTTCCGTGTAGTTTGAGTAATATAGACTCAGGTATTAGCAAGTTAAACGGTGATCTCGAGCACATTGCTGGATGGTCACAAGAAAACGCACTTGCACTAAACCCTACAAAATCTAAAGTCATGTTAATGGGTACAAAAAAACAAATAGCAAAGCTTTCTAAAAGTAGTTTCGAAGTGCACATAAGCGGTAATGCTCTTGAACGTGTTGAAGAGACCAGAAACCTGGGGCTTCTTATGGACGGAGAATTAAGGTTTGAAAATCATGTGCTTAATGTGGTTCGAAATTGCTTTTATAGACTAAAATTACTATATAAAATAAGATCTTTCCTTAGTGTTCAGCTTAGGGTGAGGTTACGGGATGCACTTGTCCTCTCACGGTTTGATTATTGTGATACAGTATACGGGCCGCGCCTCCTGTCGCGTACTCAGAGATTGATACAAAGAGTGCAAAATGCCTGTGCACGGTATTGTTTTGATATCCCTCCACGCTCGCACGTAACGCCATATTTAAATAAGAACTGCATTCTGAAGATGTCCACGCGTCAAAAGGTCCATTTAGCTTCGCTCATGTTTGGCATTGTGTACCACCAGATACCTTCGTACCTTTACAATAAGCTTACCTGGGCACATAACTCCAAATCCTCGTCTGTCTTTTGTCTTGTCTGCCCTCGTCACCACTCGGCGGCCTTTCGTGGTTGTTTCCGTTACGCCGCTATGAAGATTTGGAATGACCTGCCTCCACCAATCCGTTCGCTGAAGTCGTTAAGTGGTTTCAAAACAAAAAGTCGTGCACACTTGTTACAAATTCAACTACAAACATTCCAGTAACATACTTACAAATATCACTTTTATTCACTCACACGCTTTTACTCACTCACACACATTTCTGTTTATAGCAAAACTATGATTTGTCTTAGTTTTAGTTTAGTTGCTTTAGTTTTGGCTTTTTTTTCTGTGACTTTGTGCAACTGTTCTACATTCAAATACAAGTACTGTGGTTTGGTGTGACCACACCAAATACCAATAATTATTGCCCTCGCAATTTTTTTATATTTTTTTAAAAAAGACGGTAGTCTATGTCATGTGATTGTTCTTTTCTTTTCTGTTTTTTACTTGTTTATGAATTTTCTATGTTTTCCTTGCTATATTAATAATAATGTTCATGTTTTTTTTTTTAAATCAATGTAAATAATTTATTTGTGTTTCGTTGGCGTAATACGTGTCGCCATTCAATTTTAGATTAAGTCAGGTCCCCACAGAAAACCAGCGCCACGGTCTGCCGCGGCATCATGCTGAGTGGGGATCCTATTTTAGCGTCCTAATCTGTTTTATGTCTACATACTTTTCTTTTTTTTCATGTACTATGTTGTGACGTTAAAATAAATGTATTTCTTCTTCTTCTTCTTCTAAATGTATTTCTTCTTCTAATATCCCCTATTACTAGATTCCAAAAATAATAAAATAATATAATAAAAATAATATAATAATATGTCCATTCCATTAATACACAGATGATAGATGGATGATGACACAGATGATGAATGAATGAGTCATCCCGCATCCATTTTGCAATAAAATGTCAACTTTAAGTGTAATTTTTTTGAGTTGACATCTTATTGAAAAATTAATGTGGGTTGACACATTATTGCTTATCAGCATCCAGATAATTTTCCACTAAAAATATTCGGAGAAATAATTATAGTCATGTTGTATGCAAGTTACCAGGAAATTCACTCATTTTATTTTATTTATTATTTACATTGATAAAAAATTAGGCTGCAGTCGATATCGATACTTGTAGTACATCCCTAGTTCACAATGAAAGTGGATATGAAATATCTAATTTTCGATGTGTTTATAGCCTGCTACACCAAAATAAGGCTAAAAGTATCTAAAGCAATACTTACCTGTCTTCATCTAATGGAAATTTTGCCATAAACTTCCTTTTTTGCGATTATCGCGAGTGTATCAATTTCCACATATTTCGCGCTGAAACAACTTAGTTTTCGGTGGCATTTAAACAAAATCTATAGACTCACTGTATGTTCTTATCACGTTTGACTGTTTTGGAAAATAATGAAGGCTTTTAAAAAAGAAATTGCAAGAAATACGTAAGTAAAACCTACGAACCGCCATGACAAGCAACAAAGCAATGACCAGTTGACATGACAGATGAATAGCACTGACGTTTTATTTTGTTTTTTTGGCTATGGCTAGGTCACTATAGTCCATACAAAACCTTTTTTTGTTCCTAGTTGCGTCAGCCTGATAGTAACATTGATAATCAAACGTCAACTTTTGTCTTGTTCTTCTAGCTCTAGCAGTGCTGTCAAAAAGTAAAATAAACATTTTGTTGGTTTACCTATCTTATTTTATTTTCAATGTGATTCCATCTAAACTATACAAAATATTCGTAGATCGTTAATAAGTTCAATATGATAGTCTGACGTCACACGACTCTGAACAGTTCATTTATTTACTTGTGGAATCTTCTGCCTTTGCGATGTTTAACCCCGATTTTAATGACTACCAATTGACTTCGATAATCACTGAGAGTTCTGGGGGAGTAGCGGTAGTGTACTCAGCACTTTACAAGCCTAATAAGCAGCATGTTGCCGTTAAAAGATACTTCGTTGATAATAGCAAGGAAAATGCTAATCTGATTCAGGTATACATTGTTTGACGACAAACATTCATTTTATTTGTTGATTTTTACAACGAACGCTTTACTGTTAAACGTTACAACACTTCAAAGTAAAATTTCTGTTGCATAAAATTACCTAAATACATCTAGTAAGTATTAAATTCTGCAAATCTACTAGTTATTTCTATTGAAAGAATATGTCACTAAAATTTTTATGAATATTTCAGCAAGACATCTTAACCCGCAAAGAACTGCAGCATCAGAACATTCTTCCATATTTGACTTCTTTTGTCCATGGCCAAGAACTGTATGTAGTGTCTCCTCTGATGACATTTGGGTCCTGCCGAGATGTCCTGGACCGGTACTTCCATGAGGGCTTGCCTGAACTGGCCTGTGCTATAATACTGAGAGATGTGCTCCTAGCATTACAATACTTGCATAAACAGTTGTATATACATAGGTAAGCCTAAATACTTACTTCCAGCGATTGATAATAAACATAGATGACGAATTAGCTCTGTAAAATGACCCCACACATATTGTGCCATGGTAGGTGTGGTGTAAATATTGTGCCATGGAGCTATTTAGTTCACAAATGGCAGCCCGTTATGACAGTCGTTGTAAGAAGTATTTAGATTATTTCTTTAAGGAAAAAATATGTCTTAATGTAAGGTTAAATGATGTGCTAGCAGTTCCAACAAACACTGAAAATATTATGGGATTACCTTTCACATATAATTTAGCCAGGATAATATTATTTCGGTTTACTTTGATCATAACAGATTTTATATGGGGATGATGTTATGCAATTTTTTAAACAGCCATTGTTATTAAGATCCTAATATTTTAAATTTGTTAAAGTAGTTGTTTTGATATAGTCCCTATCGGACTATCCGTTTAAATAGTAATTTAAATTAGTGGTAGTAAACACTAATCACCGTTGTAGGTGGCGCTTTTTTTAATGTTTATATTTTAACTATGTCCCTAGCATCTAATTTTGGTATAGAAATATGTATTTGTGTGAAGACCAGGGCCTAGCACATGATTGGCGCGACAGTATCTCGCAGCGAGATAGACTACCCGTCTTTTTCTAACTATGTTAAAAAGAGGGACGGGTAGTCTATCACTGTACTGACACTGTTTCAAAATACATACTACTCATTAATATTATACTTCAACTTTTGAATGTATGAACAATAAATACGCGTCAAAATAATAATTATATGAATTGGTTCCCTCATGGTTAGTATAATCCTTATAAGATTTGACATCGCCAAAATATTGTAAAGCCGCGCAAGAGGTTTGACGCATAGAATGTTATTATAGCCAATCAAAACTTATATTGACCAATCACAACTTTTTTTAATAGCGGGAAATTGTTTATTGGATATAATTAAAAACTGGTGGGACATATTCATAGAGAAGGGATGGTAAATAAATATTATAAATAATAAATATAAATAAATAAATATTATAGCCGGGACATTCTTACACAAATTGACTAAGTCCCACGGTAAGCTCAAGAGGGCTTGTGTTGTGGGTACTCAGGCAACGATATATATAATATACAAATACTTAAATACATAGAAAACATCCATGACTCAGGAACAAATATCTGTGCTCATCACACAAATAAATGCCCTTACCGGGATTCGAACCCGGGACCATCGGATTCGCAGGCAGGGTCACTACCCACTAGGCCAGACTGGTCGTCAAAATCAGTTATCAGTGTCAGTGTGGCTGGGGTCATTTTTGGAAGGCATTTTTCTATGGAGAGCGATGTCTATACAGGGTGTCCCTAGCCATTGGACAAAGCCGAAATGTACATATGCATTAGGGTATTTAGAACCAGTATACAAAGGATCATAACAATTGGTGTAGCGGTTACGAAGAAATTAACGAATTACGATTTTATTTCTTTGGAGCAACCAGTATGTGTTAGTAGCTCCTGAGGTAATAAATAGTATGAAACCTTCGTCGACCGTTTTGATTATCTTTTTTATTTATGACATTAACAAGATTCTGACTTTTGACAAATGTCATCATTCCCGCACATTTTCAAACAAATTGTCAAAAGCACTGCCAATGATTAATACAGTATGTTTCTTTTTGTTGTCGATTATTGGAAATAACTTTTGTTAGATACTTAATTATTTTTTTTATCTATTGTTCTAATTAAAAAAATATTACCGTTAGAGCATTTCTGAGAAGTAACCTTACATGGGATTTCAGGGTTTGTCCAATGGCTAAGGTCACCCTGTATATATTCCGTCGCTGCTTACTTCTCTATACTATGGATGGCCAACATACTCCCATTGCTAGCCCCGATGCAGTAAAGTTTCTCTAGTGATAACAAATGTTTTATTTATTTTCTTAATTTTTACACATGTAAATCAAACAACCTAATAGTTTATTTTATTTAAGCTTTATTCTCACATATTATTTTTTCTTTTGTTATGTGCTCATGATGTGTGATCCCTTGAGGGTAAAAGCCTCCTCCATCTTCTTCCATTTTTGTTTGTCTGCAGCAGTATTCTCCCAATTCTTCCCTGTGATTGCTGTGATGTCATCGTCTGAGTTCCATTTGCCCAACAAACAATAAGGATGGTCCATTTGGCAAATGGAACTCAGGGAGACAAAGAAAAGATGGGTTGATTACATCATAGCAATCGCAAGAGTGTATATCATAGTTTCGGACACGTACTCTCGGAGTATCCTGCTGTCGAATGTTCGTTGATTCGAATGTTGCTGGATCGAATGTTCGCTGGGTCGAAATACTTGTGGCCGAACTATGCATAATCGAAAGATCGTAATCTAGAATTGTATGTGTTCGATTTGTTGTGTATCGAATGTTCGTTGATTCGAATGTTGCTGGATCGAATGTTCGCTGGGTCGAAATACTTGTGGCCGAATTATGCATAATCGAAAAATCGTAATCTAGAATTGTATGTATGTATTGTTGTAAAGCTCATCGTCTCGTCTGGCATGGCCCAACATGTGTTTGACAGCTTATTTTTTGTCAGATAAGTCATACCGCCATTCCGCTACTCAGATTCCATTCTACAATTTATTATTTCTACGCTTTTCGACCCAGCGAATATTCGATCCAGCGACAGTCGAATCAACGAACATTCGTACCCGAGATCTTCTATGGGATGACAATCGAAACCTCAAATTCGATTCTACAATTGATTATTTCTACGCTTTTCGACCCAGCGAACATTCGATTCAGCGACAGTCGAATCGACGAACATTCGACAGCAGGATACTCCGAGAGTACGTCTCCGAAACTATGATATACACTCCAATCGCAAGGAACAACGTAGTTATGGACCTAATTACTATAATGTTTATTCTAGTTCATTTTGATCACTTGATAAAATTGCATCAGCCTTTTATTTTGTAATTTTTTTTCTCAACCTAAATCTGGAATCGGCTGTTCTAGCCATAATCAGATGGTTTTTTTTTTAAGTTACTATTTAGGGTGGTGTTCCACTGAGCACCATCACCAGTTCACGTGCGATGTGCCATCTTCCTCATCTGTTGTAAAAATGGACAAAAAATGTTGTTCATATCATATTGTCCTCATCTACTGCACTTCTGTATGCATGGCCTTGAAGTAGGTAAAATTGTAAGCACATTGCCTTAGCCATGTTGCTTTCCCTTTCCCTAATACCGCTTTCTAGATCTATTAAATTTCCTCTTGTAAGAATTTGAAAAAGATCATAGTTTTTTTCTTTCACTTTATACAATTTATATTTCTTGTATTTAAATTTCCATATACAATTAAACTAATATTAGTCTTAAACAATATATTTTTTTTAAATCTAAAGCATTATTTTTGTACAAATGGAAGAACCTCTGACTAAACAAGAGCATATGCATTGGGACTTAGTGAAAGAGCCAAGAGAAAGAGGTGAAAAATTAAATAAAGAACTTCAGAAATATTTCAAAGATATTTCATGCTGGTTAATCTTCTACTTTTCTATTTTATTGGTGATTATTATTATAATAGCATTAGCTATATGGGTTTTTATATCCTCTTCAGAAGCGTCCGGGCGTCGCACGTGCTATTGAGCGAAAACGGCAGCGTGCGTCTGTCGGGGCTGCGCAGCGCGGCGCCGCTCGTCCTGCGGGGGCGCCGGCAGCGCCGCCTGCACACCCTCCCCCCGCCCGACCCCGACAACGCCAACCTCATGTGGCTCAGCCCGGAGCTGCTGGAACAGGTCTGTATGCAGGAATCTCCGTTAGCTGTTAGAGCATGTCTGTATGCAGGAGCCTCAAGTTGTGCTGCTGGATAGCGGAACTCCCCTCGACAATATTGTAGGTACTATTAACAGTTCGTTTTCAACTGAATCTTTAAAAGAAATATACCAGATCATACACAACCATATTTTTATCTGCACAGTTTTTAATAGCTTACTTTGCTTATCTTTTTCCAGAATTTAAAAGGATACGACGAGCGCTCGGACATCTATTCGCTCGGTGTCCTATGTTGCGAGCTCGGCAACGGCGCCGTACCCTTCGCGGAGGTCCCCACCACCCTCATGTTCACTGAGAAAGTGCGCGGTTCGCGCCCGCAGCTGCTCGACTGCTCCACCTTCCCGCAACCCGCGGCTCACGAGGTGAAAAGTAAGTGTTCCTTTACTGTCAGGTCAGGACGAGCTAGCAATGGTGCCGTGCCTTTAGCTTAAGTCCGCACCAACCTCCTGTTCACCGAGAAGGTGTGCTGTTCGCGTCCTCAGCTTGACTGCTACATCTTCCCGCAACCCGCGGCTCACGACTCTCACGAGGCGAAGACTAAGTGAATTTTCTGTGATGGTTGGATATTCGACAATTTAACCTTATTTATTGTATTTTATGCTTTCCGTCAAGAGTCATCGCCTGTATAGAGTTATACAGACGACGACTCCTTAAGCCTCTCGCTAGTAGGGCTTAAGCCCATGTTGTTTTAATCCCACAGATATGTACAATACTGACCCCGGCGTGGGCGACAGCGCGGAGTGCGGCGTGGCGCGTCTGCGCGCACTGTACTCGGCGCGGAAACTGTCCGACGCCTTCCACCATCTCAGCGAGCAGGCGCTGCAGAGGTGAGCCACTGTGTCATATGGCGGTTTTCACATTGGGATGCGAGTTATCACGCCGGTGAGCAAGCGGGACATCGCTATACAGTGTTTTTAAGTGGGACAGTATAGAGAAGTCCGAAAACTGATAAGGGCCTATTCATAAATTACGTCATTTCAAATTCTGGGGGTCTGGACATCGGATGATGGTAGCATGACGTAGGAGGAAACGGGGTCATGCAAAGCATGATTTTTGGATGATTTTAGGGGGGGGGGGGGGGGTCAATAAATCGTCAAAAATCGATGACGTAATTTATGGACAGCCCCTAAAGGAAAACTATACTTTAGAACTATTAGGTCTTTTTTATGGAAACAATTATGCCGTAGTCAGGGTTGGGCAAAATACTGGCTTCCACGTATTTCAAATACAAATTACAAAATACATTTTTAAAAGTATTTGAAATACCAAATACAAATTACTTTGGTGACGGGTATTTGAAATACAAAATACAAACTACAGTGTTTAAAATAATGTATTTCAAATACAAAATACAAAATACCTTTAAATTTTTTTGTTTAATCATTTAGTCTTTTTAACGAATATCCTTTCCTAAAAACTTAGAGGTTCATTGCGCAAGTTTTCGTCCAGCTCTAGTTTTCGTCCACTTGACGAAATTTGAATATAAACCTACATTGCTGCACAAATTTGGACTGATTTCAATCCTTAATGTCGAAACAATATATACAGGGTGACCTTAGCCATTGGACTAACCCTGAAATCCCACGTACGGTTACTTCTCAGAAATGCTCTAACGGTAATATTTTTTTTATTAGAACAAAAGATATAAAAATAAATTATCAAACAAAAGTTATTTCCAATAATCGACAACAAAAAGAAACATACTGTATTAATAATTGGCAGTGCTTTTGACAATTTGTTTGAAAATGTGCGGCAATGATGACATTTGTCAAAAGACAGAATCTTATTAATGTCATAAATAAAAAAGATAATCAAAACGGTCGAAGAAGGTTTCATACTATTTATTACCTCAGGAGCTACTAACACATACCTGCAGGTTGCTCCAAAGTAAAAAAAAACCTAATTTGTTAATTTCTTCGTAACCGCTACACCGATTGTTATGATACTTTGTATACTGGTACTGGTACTGGTTCTAAATACCCTAATGCATATGTACATTACGGCTTTGTCCAATGGCTAGAACACCCTGTATATCTGTCTACATATTAAAATTATATTTCGCAAGTAGTAAATTAAAAATGAAATATATTATTTGCTAATCCGTCAAGTGGTCTAAAACTAGAGCATGGACGGAAACTACTGCAATGACCCTATACCCTGGCTGTTGACGAAAAGTTCCGCGCAGAATAGCTCGCGCATTGTATTTGCCCTCGTACAAGTCGTACATTATATTTAAATAAACGTTCCATTTTAGGATTATAGAATTTAATAAAATGTATTTTGTAGAAATGTATTTTGATGCTTGAAGTATTTGAAATACAAAATACAAAATACATGTGAGTGCAGTATTTGAAATACCAAATACAAAATACTTTTCCAGGTAGTATTTGAAATACAAATACAAAATACAAAAATGTATTTCAAATACGTATTTCAAATACATGTAATTGAAATACTGCCCAACCCTGGCCGTAGTCAAATTGTGTGTTGCTGTTGTCCTTAAAAAAATATTATGAATGACTTTTTTTAATGCGTTATATGAGGATAAAAAATTTGGAGCAACAGAAGTTAATGAAATTAACAAAAACATTCGTTATACATTTTGTACTATGTGTGTGTTCGTAGCGTTGTCTCCGCGGATCCGCATCAGTGTGATAACTTTAAGAGCGCTCTTACAAGATAAGTCGAAATAATGCAAAATTGATGATACTAGTCGACGAAATTCAGGACTTTGCGCTCATTATTAGAAACAATGAGTACGTGTTCCAGTAAAAGCGTCTTCTTATCTTTATAAATATCGTTGTAAATATTAGAAAAAGGACTTATTAAATTAGTAATGATTTTTTTTCTGATGGTCGTTTCCGAAAAACCCCGTGAAGCACTGAATGGCGAGCTCTTATTTGGAAATGTTGAGAATTTTACTCTGCTAAACCTGGCTATTTTGTATTACTAATACCCTGTACTTTAGGCATATCAAACTATATTTTTCCTACATACCTTTGAGAAAGAGAAAATCAAAGTAAAACGAACTCGATTTTCTCTCCGAAACAAGTGTCAATTCCTACGAAAATCTACTTAATATCGAAGTCATTTTCATACTCAAGCAATCTGCAACGTTTGCTTATACTGTTGGTATACATTAGTGTTTATGAAATTCTACTATAATTTTTTGGCAATTTTTTGAAAACTACTCTATATTACCGATGACGCGCGCTGCGCCAGCTCAGTGCCGCGGCAGAGCTTGTAGAGGCAGGACGTGTGTCGGTCGGCTCCGCACATTTTCAACGGCGACGACGAGGTTTTTTATCATTGTGTGCGGCGGGCGCCGTGTAAAACGCTATACTGTGTGCGTGTAAACCGCAACGAGAGACTTTGATCCTAGCACCGTTTTTATAGTATTATAATTTATAATGGTACAGTTTAATAAACTACCGGACAGGATTAAAAATATTTGAAACGACCTGACATTCTATATGTATTTATTTGACTCAAGATAGTTTGACTCAGGGTCTGATGATGGAGCCGGAAGGTGGTCACCGGTATCAATCAACCATGCAACTAAACCACTTCGTGTTTAGGCTCGTTTGATTCGTCTCAACAAGATCTTTGACACAAGATAGTACTCAGGGTCTGATGATGGAGCCGGCAGGTGGTCACCGGTACCAATCAACCATGCCACTAAACCACTTCGTGTTTAGGCTCGTTTTATTCGTTTCTATAAGATCTTTGACACAAGATAGTACTCAGGGTCTGATGTTGGAGCCGGAAGGTGGTCACGGGTACCAATCAACCATGCAACTAAACCACTTCGTGTTTAGGCTCGTTTGATTCGTCTCAACAAGATCTTTGACACAAGTTAGTACTCAGGGTCTGATGATGGAGCTGGACTGTGGCCACGGGTACCAGTCTACCATGTAACTGAACCACTTCGTGTTTGGGCTCGTTTGATTTGTCGCAACAAGATCTTTGACACAAGGTAGTACTGAGGGTCTGATGATGGATCCGGAAGGTGGTCACCGGTACCAATCAACCATGCAACTAAACCACTTCGTGTTTGGCTTCGTTCGATTCGTCGCAACAAGATCTTTGACACAAGTTAGTACTCAGGGTCTGATGATGGAGCTGGACTGTGGCCACGGGTACCAGTCTACCATGTAACTGAACCACTTCGTGTTTGGGCTCGTTTGATTCGTCGCAATAAGATGTTTGACACAAGATACTACTCAGGGTCTGATGATGGAGCTGATGATGATAGACAGGTACCCGTCGCCACCTTCGCGCTCCATCATCAGACCCTGAGTACTACCTTGTGTCAAAGATCTTGTTGAGATGAATAAAACGTGCCTAAACACGAAATGGTTTAGTTGCATGGTTGATTGGTACCGGTGACCACCTTCCGGCTCCAACATCAGACCTTGAGTACTATCTTGTGTCAAAGATCTTGTTGAAACGAATAAAACGAGCCTAAACACGAAGTGGTTTAGTTGCATGGTTGATTGGTACCGGTGACCACCTTCCAGCTCCATCATCAGACTCTGAGTATCACCTAGTGTCAAAGATCTTGTTGAGACGAATCAAACGATCCTAAACACGATGTGGTTTAGTTGCATGGTTGATTGGTAATGGTACCTTCCAGCTCCATCATCAGACCCTGAGTACTGTCTTGTGTCAAAGATCTTGTTGAGACGAATCAAACGAGCCCAAACACGAAGTTGTTTAGTTACATGATAGACTGGTACCCGTGGCCACCTTCCAGCTCCATCATCAGACCCTGTGTATCTTCGTCAAAGATCTTGTTGAGACGAATCAAACGAGCCTAATCATGTTACTACATGGTTGATTGGTATCCGTGACCACCTTAATCATCATCAGATCCTCAGTACCAGTTCGTTTTTAAACCCTCGTTGATACAAACTTTACAACCTATAGGTACCAAATGCAATGACGAAACATGTAAATAAGCGAGTAGGTACCTATAATTTCTTTCGAGTAATATACCTTCATAAGTACAAGTATGGGGCTATTCATAAATTACGTCGTTTCAAATGGGAGGAGTGGGGGGGGGGGGGGGGGGTCTGGACATCGGATGATGGTAACATAACGTAGGAGGAAACAGATTCATCCGAAGCTTGATTTTTGGATGATTTGAGGGGTGGGGTGGGGAGGGGGGTCAAAAATCGTCAAAAATAGATGACGTAATTTATGAACAGCCCCTATGTACATTTGCACTGCATTTAGTATTTTCGTACTTACTAAATAACAGTTTTAGAACTTTAAAAGTTAAGTACAATTAGTGTTGTTATGGTTGATTTCAATATGCTTCGCGAAGGATCAAGAATGTTTAATCCATCATTGTAGTGCGAGTGTGGTAGAAGGGATCGGCGTACTGAGCTCGCACGGCCTGCCGCAGCGCGTAAAATACCTAAACTCGCTCAACGCCGAAATGTAATAGCGCTCTTAACTACGTAAGTGTGGCATGAACACTGAGTATGCCGTGTGTGCCGATTAGAGATGCCAGGAATAGTGGTATTGGCCGAATACCAAATACCGAATATTCGGCCACAATCCCGGCCGAAGCACCGAATATTCGGTAAAGCATATGTAAATTTTGTATCACTAATTGCAGGGACCCAGAAAAAAGGCCGTCGGCGGCGCAGCTCCTTAACCACCAGTTCTTCAGGCAAATCCGCAAGACTGACTTCCTGCCTAGCCTCATCGGCCGCGTCAAGCCAATCAAGCCTGACCAAGGTACTAATACTACTAACTAGAACAACTGTTTAAGGGTGGATCAACTGTTTATTGTTATTCTATCCCGTCAGACGGGAAGATAGTAGCATAGTTTGTTAGAAGAACAGTCGTACGGTCTACTTTTTAACCGACTTCAATTTCATAGAAGGAGGAGGTTCTGTATTCGGTTGTGGCTATTTTTTTTATGTACGTTCACCGATTACTCCGACATCCGTAGTCCGATTTGAGCAATTCTTTTTTTGTTTGAAAGGAGCTATCTCCAAGTTGGTTCCATATTAATTTGGTTCTGTTTTGATGATGGGATCCATGAGGAATTGAGGGAACTCCTCAATTTTTAAAGGCACATGCATGGTGATTTGGGTGTTTTCTTAAGCAACTCGAGCATTTTCTCTCGAAAACCACCAATTTGATGACATGGACCCGATGATGATGATTGTTTTGATGATAATCATGACGATTTCTTAAAATGTAGAACGTTCAGCGATTACGCCGAGACCCGTGATCCGATTTGAGCAATTCTTTTTTTGTTTGAAGGGAACTGCCTCCAAGGGCGTCCCACATTAATCTGGTGCTGTTCTGATAATGGGATCCATGGAGAATTGAGGCAACTCCTCAATTTTTAAAGGCACATGTATGGTGATTTGGGTATTGTCTTAAGCAAATTAAGCACTAATTTGATGGAGTGGACCTGATGATGATGATTGTTGATGATAATGATGATGATTTTATAAATGTAGATTACTCCGGAACCCGTGGTCCGATTTCAATAATTCTGTTTTTGTTTAAACGATGTTACCTCCAAGGTGTTCCCATAATATTGTTTGTTCTAATCTGATGACGGAATTAATAAGGAAATTAGGGAACTCCTCAATTTTTTAAGGCACGAGTATGGCGACATCGTTGTTTTCTATAGTAACTCAAGCATTTCCTCCCGAAAATCACCAATTTGATGAAGTACAACTGTAGCCTTACCACGAGTTGACACTACATATTCGCAAACGTCTTCGTAACTCACTTTCTATACATCTCTCTCGCACTAATAGGATGCCGGTACGAGCGAGACGCATAGAAAGTAAGTTACGCACACCCTAGCGAATATGTCAGTGTTAGACTTATGGTAAGGCTACTGAGGAGTCGGGAAATGGCGGTTGAAGGGTTGGTGGTTCAGGGTTCAGGGTCGAGGGGTTCCGTGATCAGGGGTTGATGTGCTGTGAGGTTGAGTGATCGGGGGGTTGAGTGATTGGGTCAGTGGCGGGGCGGATGGTGGATTTTGTGTTTGTGTAGTGACAGGAATGATTTCGAATTTAGTGATACGCATTATTATGCTATTTATAGCGTCACTTATAAGCTTTTAACAATGCCTTAAAACTAAAAATGGAAAAATAAAAACTTTTACAAAAAAAAAGAAAACCGACTTCAAAAAGGATTAAATAAAATATTATCCGTTTTTAAGTATATGCGTTACCAACTGATATGTTTGAAGTCGGTGCCAAGCCAAATTTGAAGCATACCATGATTTTAGGGCGATTCGATAAGAATGTGGCTATATGAATTAGGTAGGTACGTTGGATTATCGTACACGACAGCAATGATCATACTTTCTGTAGATAGGTACCTAAGAACACCAAGTCGGTTTTCTTTTTTTTTTGTAAAAGTTTTTATATGTAATGTGCTTTAAAACTACCACAACAACTTTTAGTTAATTTAAAACCAAGAGTCGCCCAGGAGAACGTAACCATGGCAACGGGTGACAAGAAAAAGTTGATGCACTCTTAACTCAATAAAAAATCATTCTAAATTGTAAACCTAAGTGGTTTTTATCTAGCCAATTTTGACTCCTGGGAAGGCATGGGTTAAATAAAATTCGTTATAGTGGAATTCCGGAGAAAACCCTCAAGAAAGAAGTTCGGCTGTACCAAACGTATGGGATGTTTCAAACTTTACTACTGGTTGATGATGATCAGTCCGTCAATAGTGGTTGATGCAACTGGCCCTAACTGAAAGTTAGGTAATACACTAAACGGTCCATCACAAGTGGACATAATCAAGGGTTGAAATGAAGTGTTAAGATTTTAATTCACAAAGCACATTTATTTAAACATTCATGTCAAGATTTGATTGATTTGTGTATAAAAATATAAGTTATTAAGTAGGCGCTGTTACCTACGTTAAAATTATGGATTTCAGACTTGGATCAAATATTTAGGTAGTTTATAAAAAAAAAGTGGTTATGTAATTCAATAAATAATTAATTGAATTATTATCACGTTGCGGCAAATGTGAATTCACTTAATTACGAACCTAGATTAAGCAGTACTCCGCCTTGTTCATTTTCTGCCAGCACGACTGTGTGTTGAAGGCTGTCTCACAGTCGTCCGCGCCCCTCTTGGAGCCGCAGGATCGCACGATATGCTCGTGCTTCTTCCTCATCGGCTCCGGCAGCAGCTCGAGTGTCGCCTCTATATCCACGTCTCCGTTGTCCAGCATACCGGCGGTCTCCATCACGCATTTCATGTAGCATTTCAACTTTGGATCCGGCATCAAATCGGCTCCAGAATTTACTTTATTTATTAACCCCATGTCTACTTCGCTTTCTTCCCCGCAGTTGTCTCTTAACATCTTGGCTAGTTCTATAGTTTCTTCATCCATACCTTCAGTACACGACTTCTCTCCGATCACCACTCCGATCACGTATAACGCCATCACGGCGGAACAGAGGGCTACGCGCGCAGCCATTTTGTTATTTGAACTTTTTTAATTGACTATAAACAAGTCAGATCTGCTGTTTGTAAATGCTAGTTCTGAAGGGCATTTTTCTAAACGCCATATATATGAAGAGAGGGAGTTGGTGGCGTTAATCATGTGTTGACCGTCTTTAGTAGACTAATTACACAATTTAGCACCAAGTGTAATTAAATCCTTCCTCGTTTCTGTTAATAGAGTGTGTTTAGCGATCTCTTATGTAATTTGTAATTGTTTTTCTGCTTTTGTTCTGTCATGTTAGATAATGGGAGTCCAGTTGAGATTAGATGAATGCTTAATCATTTTTGTCATCAGTGCAGTGGACAAATTTCGACATGTCACTTGGATTAAAGACTCTATAGGTACATAGTAGTAATAATTAGGCGTGTGTGCATGTCGACATGTAGAAATTTAATTTCCTCGGAGCCCCCTACATTTACCAAGTCTTGATAAAATCCTGCTGTTGTTACATGACATTTTGTTGTGTGCGTGACCTCAACTCAGGTGCGGATGCCCACAGCAACATTGCACAATTTTATATTTAATCATTTTTTTTTCTTTTTCCAGGTGACATGTCCGCTCTGCTTTTACAAGAGAAAATGTCCGAAATGGAGATAGAGAAGACGACGGAATGGGATTTCTAAAACATACTACTGACAATACGAGTATGGGAACATAGCTCTGCCACTTAGGGCCGAGTCGCGTATATGTCTATCGGATATGTCTATCAATTACTAGTATATTAATAGAACGTAAATCATCTCGTCGGTTGTCTGACGTGAGTATTGAAAATATTTGTATTGATTATTTATTTGCTCGTATAATTAGAATTATTGTACATTTCATGTGATCTTTATGATAAGACATTCTTGCCTCTGTTATCTGCCATTCACCTTTGCGCATTGGGCCTGATAAAAACTCGTTTTAACCTCCTAACTTGAAGATTATATAAATTATGCACCTACAATATTAACCTAAAATGATCTACATATTTACTGAAAAAATGGAACACATTTTTTTTATAATTACTGTCTTTGGCAGAAGTCTCTTTAGTGATTCTGTATTTATTTATTTTCACAAAATCAAAATTTATTGATAATTCTGTTAACGTAAATTGCATAGACATGGTAAAAATAATGACGTGTCCATGTTCTGAATTTTATATTAGGCAAGCATAACAAAGTGGATCCACAAAAAAAACAACATTAAACACCGCAAAAAAAAAGTATCGCAATTATACTATACTCCAAACGCAATATTTCACGAACATAACAATAATTTCCTAAGTACATACATTTAGTACTCTCGCTGACGTGTGATGTGATGTGACGTAGCACTGGTCGCCATTTTTTTATTTAGAGTCTATTTGAGAATCCTGATAATGCCTTCTAGACATTAGATCCTTGCAAATAGTCCACAGGCCAGGCGCAAATTTCGTCTGTCATCGTATCCCGGGCGATAACTCATAGAGCAGTTAAGGGAATTGAGTTATGAAGCTTCGTGAACATCAGCTGCCACTCCGTCAGTGGGTTGAGGAACGACAGCCACCGAAACTTTATCAGATGATTGTTTAGATGCTACCTACTGTGAATTAAAAATAATCGTCACTTGGTTGCATCACGGTGGAAAGACCGTCAGCTGGTCACATAAAAAAATTGGTTAAGAAGATGCATAATGAAGCCATGAAACGGAGCGGCAGCTGACGTCTACGAGAGTATCACTTTACGTGTTATCATCCCGGATGCTTTTGGTCCTGGAAATCTGCTCGCGGGCTATACCTTTGTATAAACAAGTTCAATAGGGAATATTAGGCAAAGGTCTGCGTAGGTGGCACAACTAGCACATACAGTAAACAAACATCAATGACACATCATCACTACGTCAATCACATGGCCTACCGTGAAACACGACAATCGAAACTTCGGTTTCTGCCTCTCTATCACGCTTGCATATTCGAGCGATAAAGAGGCAGATAACTAAATTTCGATTATCACGTTTACCGGTAGGCCCTTGTTAACAAACCGCCTTGATACATCAATGTCATATTTTATTGTCTGTGAAAACTTGTCAAAAAACAGTTTAAGGCACAGTATTTATAAGTTAGTCTATGAATTTACTAGAGTCGGTAGTGCTGCACTCTGGCGGCAGAACATTGCAGTAATATCCCCTATTGAGACACAACTCTATTGTTAAGATAAGTGAAATTATTTTAATTTCCAACCGCGACCTTTGCATTTGTGAATTTTAAATCTTCTTCTATTCCATTTAAATTCTATAAGATTCGATTTGAATTTATATACCTATGTAAAACAAGCGACCCGCCCCTGCTTCGCACGGGTTACACAAAACCTTAACAAATTATACTCCTAAACCTTCCTCAACAATCACTCTATTGATAAGTGAAAACCGCATGAAAATCCGTTCAGTAGTTTTCGAATTTATCGCGAACATACATACATACAAACAGACAGACAGTGTAGAGATGCACATGGGGTAAATTAAAGCGTCGGTTTCATACTCGGTTAAATTCAACTTTCTCATTAAACTCGTGTGGAATAGGTACTACACTACTAAGTATATCGATGGGAAATTTGTGGAGTAAGTGTATGGTGTTATAATAATACTATTTAATATAATATTTTAAACTTACGCGTTTTGAACACATATTAACTCACATTTATAGACGGGTCTAACGCGAATTTTATTCAATTACCTTGATTTACCGACGTTTCGACACAGGTTTCACTGGTCGTGGTCGCGGCTGACTGATGTCCCAGCAAAATGTCAAAACAGAGATTTGTGCAACTACCCGACGAAAAGTGTATGGAAAAGTTTGGGGTAGACATCACATTTTCAAACCACCCACTACACATAATGTTAATTATTGTCAATAGTCCGACACGCAACACTCACAATATCCACGCACCCGTCCGAAGTTAGATCCTTTGGCTTTAACTTCTTCCTTCTTTTTTTTTTTCTTTTTTTTTTGGCTTTTCCATACACTTTTCGTCGGGCACAAATCTCGGTTTTGACATTTTGCTGGGACATCAGTCAGCCGCGACCACGACCAGTGAAACCTGTGTCGAAACGTTGGTAAATCAAGGTAATTGAAAAAAAATCGCGTTAGACCCATCTATAAATGTGAGTTAATACTATTTAATATTGTTTACTTGTTGTACCTACTCATTTGAGACAATATGATGATGGCGATGTTCGCCATAGTATAAATATATACCTAGAACAATATTGTAATTTGATACCTACCTGTAGTTGTTGCCACTGTGATTATTAAACAAATTTTGTTGAATCTTTATCGTTTTATATATATCTAACGTATTTTCCATACGTAGCAACTCGCTGTAGATAATATACTCTGCGCGGTATGTAACAAAACGGCCGAAAATTTGACGATTTTATGGCGAATACAGAACGCCAATCGCCTAGCGGGAACTCATGTATCTGTCGGCGGCCGATCGTAAGATCAGGCATATCGTGAAATTCCTAGGCATATCGTGAAACGTGAAAATCTTTGACTCCTTCCCTGAGTCGACGGAGCCCCGCTACGCGGGGCTCCTATTTCTGGGCAGTTTGCCCTTCGGGCATCTGAAGCAACCTAACGAACCTATCCTACCTATCTATTGAGTTAATGTGACTATCGTCAAAACATTACACAGGAACATTACGATCTGCCTGATCGTACGATCGGCCTACGACATATCGATGCCACAAATTTGTGAGTATACCTACACCTCTACTATAGGTACAAAGCTATTAATATTGGTTGAAAGTAAAACTGCAAGTAATTGTGAACTCAGCCTGTATTGGCAACAGAGGTGAGAATAGAGTGCAGCCACACGGCGGCGCCGCGCGCGCCCGCGTCCTCGTCGTTCGTGTAGCCCGCCGCCACGTACGACGCGCGTCCGGCTCTGGAATAATAGACAAATCATGTATAAGAGTAAAGTGAGAATGTATACCTATTTCTTTCTTGGGCTCTATTTAGTGTATGGGTATATACGATAGTGACGAGGGGCGAGTGTTTTTTTAGAAGAAGTACCGGGCAGTGTTAACAGCCAGTGATCAGGGATTAATTGACTTCGTGATTAGCCAATTAAAAAAATTATAAAATTGTGATTTTTTCTAGAAACAATACAGAAACAGTGAAATGGTTTATTTGGATCCTTAAGAATCGGATCATCCGTTACGACCACCCTACTGGTAAGTATGTATCTATATATGTTCATGTTTATATGTATGCTTAGACAGTGAGTATAAGTCATAAAACAGGTATCATATGAATGAGAAATGGTGAAAAGTTATTGTGTCCGACAAGCGCAAATGTTTACCTGGCAACCATACCGGCGGTGGCGCGGGCGCCTCGCTCGGCCGCCTCGTCAGCCCGCGCAAGCGCTGTCTTTAGGCCTTTCGACAAGCTCTGCTTGAACGCCGTGGCCGCCGCGTGGAGAGTATCCAACTGCAATTACATCACCAGCATGTTCAGAACTTTATCAGTTTATTGCGCAATTTGCTTCTCCCTCAATAACAAACCACGAAGTAGTTTTTATCGTTTAGCGAGCAGATCGAAAAAAATGTGTACGAGAGAAGCTGGTTTCTTGCAGCCGCTATGCTACGCGAAAACCATTGAAACACGCAGCATCGTCGCCGCGGACACTGAGTAGGTAAGTAGTATTCCGGTATAATCATTATTATGAATTAGTGTGTATGATGTGTGTTTAGTTTACCATAGTTCTGTCTCCCGGCTCGGCGCCCCCGTATGTAGAGATGGCGTGCATGGCGCCCTCCCACGCGACGAGCCAAGACGCTGCGTCGACTGCACTCGCACTGAAACATCCACTGACTTTATTTATGAATATTTTTATGACCGCTATTCGAATATATGTAAAATAAGCTCAGCAGTCATCTATCTTATCTAGAAGGTGCGCCATAGTGGATTGATGCACATGTATAGGTTACCTATTTACAGTTAACTGCAGAAGGATTTAACTCCTCTTGAATAGTTTGTAACCGAGCTCACTGTCATAACAAGCATTCTCGTCGTTGTAAAAAATCTTAGGATTTGTATTGCATCTGACAGAGCTTATTATGTAGCCTTCAATTTAAAACATAGATGGATACATAGGTACATACAGGTAAAGAAAATACTACCTGGCGAACGCTTGAGATGCTGCTGATAAGCCCAGGCTGTAGATGCCGCCCGAGGTGCCACCCATATCGGTTTCTGCGATCTCTGAGAGGTCCCACAGCACGTTGCATGGGAACTCCACGGATGCCGTTTTCAGGTATGATAGAATTGCTGCAAAATATATTCACAAATTATAGACACTTACTTCAAATTAAATGTAACACATGACTCTCGTGTTTCTTCGCTGGTGAAAAATCTTTACAAATTCGTGACACATTGATTTTACCCAATCCGAATTTCTTGATCGTTATACCGCAGTCTCCGTCTCCACACCCTGAGTCCAGCCTGTTCAGAAGTTCTTCTTGCTTGACCAATTCTTCGGCTGCCTTCGTAAGACTACTCTTGAACAGTTCTTGTTCTCTAAGCGATAAGGAGGGACCAGTTGCAGCCTGAAAAAAGAAAAATATTCTGTTCTCAGTACATCAAGACTAAAAGCAAATTGAACACTTTTATTAAGTACTTGTCATAAGCGACGAACCCTCTTTCCATTTATTGATTTTATTTATTTGAGCACAGTTGAAACCTTTTTATCAAAAATCTCCACTATTGGCGGTTGATGTGCAGGTTTTCCGTGGAACTGGACCTCACCTGTTATTCAACTATTTAACTTATTTATGTATCTACTTCTTAACTCATCAATCTCATGTCATCACGCATATGGCGTAAGCGCAGTCGCCTCGACTAAACTCGCCTTTCCAGCATCGCACTGCAACAGCGTACCATCATCCCCGTGTCCCCAGCCAACAGCGGCATTCGGCGCGTCCTACAAGTCCAGCCTTAAATCTCCTTGCACTATGTAGCTTTAGCGCAATAGGGAGCCGTCCCGATTAAACTCACCTTCCGAGCATCACTCTGTAACAGCGTATCATCATCCCCGTGTGGCTCATCGCAACGTCTGGACGCGGCACCGCCAACCCAGCCCACAGCGGCGGTCGGCGCATCCAGCAACTCCAACCAAAGGTCTCCTCGCATCTGGTTTAGGTGCAGCAGGCAAATCTGGAAGCCTTGCATCTCTAGCGACGTCTTTAAGTGTCCAGAGTATATGCGTTCCACTATGATTTTCTTGCTACCTGTGTAAAATGTAGGTAAGTACCTATGTATGTAAGAAGCTTTTTGTCTTATTCACTAACCTTCATTTATTTGTTTCATGTATAACTTACGCTACGATGTATAAATAATCAAGCAAATTGAGAATTTTTTATCAGGGTTTAGGAATAAATGTTACAAATGGGAATACTGTATACGGGTCAATTTTCAAATAGGCATTTTTTGTTGTCCCACGGCTAAAACTCGAAGTCCATAAGACTAAAAGACTGGTTATGTATATATTTTCATTCAATGTATTATAAGCTTTAAAGAAAATGTACAACTGCACCTTAAATATATTATTTGTTTCTGACAAAATCGCATTTGAAGTTCCAAAAACGGCGAAATTTGCCGTTTTCGCGTGTCCCAGTGGCGGCATAGCGCAATAAAAAAAAATCATAACTTTGGATGTAGGCAACGTATTATAAACAACTTTGTATTTTTATAAAGGGCATTTTCTCGAGAATTGATTAATACATATTGATAAATTAATGCGTTATTTAATAAAACAAGGGAAGCCTTTTTATCGCTGTCCCGCGCGGCACCTGTTTTGTTATGACTTAAATATACCCCCTATAATCTTCTTTGTCTATTGAATAACGGTTAGATTAAATTTACGACGCAATAGTGCGGTTAGTTGGGCATCGATTGACATCGAGTGTGGACGCGGAAACAGTTTAATTTATTTAAAAACAGGAAAGAATCTCTTTCGATATATTTTGGTACGACTACAATGACATTTGTATGGACGCTTAATACGTTGGTACATAGTTGAAATAAAAATGTTTATTTTATAATAATAGTTGCAAATATAGTGTTAAAATATATAGTAAAATAAATAAGTAAATCGGTTGTACTGTGTAGGAAATATCGCTAAAAAATATTATTGGCGACATGTCGCGACATTTGTATGGCGACATTTATACGGCTATTTTGACCGTAAAATGTCGATTGTGCCATACAAATGTCGACATAGTGTCATACAGATGTCGAGAAGGTGCCATACAAATGTCGTCAGGGTCTTATAAATGCAACAAAAATAATAAATAGTGGCATATACATGTTGATACTGCCATACAATGTCGAAAAAATGCCTTATTCGTGTCTTACAAATGGCTAAATAGTGCCATACAAATGTCGATCTTTAAACGTCCATATCTAGCTAACTATAAAAAGTACAGAGGTGCCTTGTACAGTATATTTTTTGTTGTTAAAAACCCTTCCTAAAACGATGATTATAAATCACATTTTTCAAAAATAAAAAATTGCCATACAAATGTCGAAAAAACACCCTCTTCAAAAATTGACCCATACCTAAGTAATCATTTGTTTCTGCACTGATGATATTCATCTCCATGAATGAGGTGCCTCCCAAGTTATCGATCATGACGGCCACTCTGTCTCCAGACTTCAGTTTAAGATGTGCAACAACCTAAAAACATTTTAAAGCATTAAAGATTTTTTTAGTCATCCATACAGAGAAAAATAAGAATAAGTCGTAAACCTGGTCAAGTATCATGGAAACTGTTTCTTTGGCTGTTCCCAGCTTCATCTTCTTAATTCCCGCTTCACCGTGCACTCCCGCGCCTAGTTCCATCTCATCAGCAGCTATCTCGAACAGCGGCGGTTGACCTGAATTTCAAAACGGAGTAAATTACATGGTAAGTATGATTTTTCCAGAACAGAAATCAGATAAATTGATTCAAAATACCTGGCAATGAACAGGCACTCAGGCAGACTCCTAGCGTGGCCATGGATTCGTTAGCTTCAGCAGCTATTTTCCGTATGGTCGCCAAATCATAACCTATCTCCGCCATAGCTCCGCACAGCTGTAATTCAAACAATGTGATTTTAATTAAAGATGTCGTTCGGGTCTGCATACGTACACGTATGTTTGTCCCTGAATGTTTTTAGAACTTAGTCATACATATGTACACATTTATTTCTTACAGAAATATATGGAATAAATTACAGGCGCCAGGCGTATCGTGCTGTGTGTGGCGTGTAGTCTGTCAAAGAGGAAGATCATAAAAGATGTTTACCCACATGCAAATGAATCCGTCGACTAAAGTTACGACGATCCAAAATGTGGAACTAACCTTGTAAAAGAAGACTTCTCCACACATGCTCCTTCCTCCGGTTTTGTTGTGACTCGAAGCAACATCTTCGCCAACGATAAGTCCCTCCACCTGAAAGACAATAAGCAGCAACGTATCTTAAGAACCACTTAATATATTTAACGAGTAAGTGTATCGTATATTTTAGTTTAAAACAGTAGGTATCGAAGTTTTTCGTCAGATTAGGTATCTGTCCAAATGTATTTTATTGCGTTTCGCATTATGTTTTAATAGGTATTAGGTTTATCTGATTTATAGTCCTACTTATACAGGTTTACGTAGTAAACAATCAATCCACCCTAGGAGTGGCATCCAAGTTTCCTGATAAATTTTCCTATCCCAATTTAGAGCTGATAAAATCAAAAGTACCCAAAAACTCACCTTTATGCCAGCGATCTTTGCTTTTTCTATAGCTTTCCCAAAGTTCAGCCTGTCTCCAGTGTAATTGCCAATTATAACAATCACGCCACCTAAAAATATGAAACATACTTTGACCTCTACAACTATATAATGTAGTGAAAAGTCGCTCACCTGTTGCTGTACACACTTCCAGAGTCTAACATCTTGTATGAAGTAATAACGTCTTAATATATAATTTAAGACGATGAAGCAGGGGCGTATTTACCCTAGGGCCATCCGGTCCATGGCCCGGGGCGCCAACCTCCAGGGGCGGCATATGCCAACCCCCAGGGGCGGCATGCCGCCCCTGGCGGATTGCATTTTGTTTTTCTTCCTTGACTTCTGGGGCGGCGAAACGTATTGGCCCGGGGCGCCAAATTTCAAAATACGCCCCTGCGATGAAGTAATGAAACAGCTATAATAATTTGCCTTCCACACATGCGATGCGTGACACACACGCTCCTGCTTCCTTAGGCTCCTACACACTATGCCGGCGGGCATGCTGCCAACAACTCGGCGGTATTCCCGGCGGGTATTTTAGCCAGCCTGATTATGCCGGCGGCATACCCGCGCGGCAAAAACCCGGCATAGTGTGTAGGAGCCTGCAGACCTTTGGACGAAAATTCCTGAAACTTTCAAAGCCTTTAATTCTTCCTCTTTATTTTTCTGTCTTGTGACAAGATTTCCTCCCTCACCCGAATTGTACTTGTAGAGCTGAGCGATCGCGTAGAGCACGTGCCCCGTGGGTGGCGAAGCGAACACGCCGCCCGCCACCGCGCCGTCCAGCATGCCGCTTCCCACCAGACCTGGACACAAATTCCTACTATATCTGCGGCCATTTGGACACCGTAAGTAGTTTCCAAATTGTAACCTCAAAGAACTAGACTACCTCCTGCAAACGGTTCATGGCCCGAACCGCCACCTCCGAGAACTGCGACTCGTTTTGAATCTACCTGGAATATAAAAAAACAATCGTCAGTCACAGTAAATAGACCTTTAATAAAACATAGAATGAATTATTAAGACTGCCTAAAAATGTCAGCGTGCTGCGAGTGCGAATGGTAATGTTTCAATCATTATGTGCTCCGATATTGCCTGTTTTAAAATGTTATACAACATCAGGGACAACATAATCAATTAATCAAACACTACCAATACTATCACGCTTTCCCTGTCACACGATGTTATATAACATTTTATAACAGCCAATATGGGAGCACCATTAGAGGACAGTGCAAATCCTGTAACTGTTCTACCTTGGTCCGGACGGTGATGACGCGGTGCTTGGGGTGCAGATGCAGCATGGGGTAGGTGGCCACCACCCCGCGCAGGTTGTCGTCCACGCAGCTCTCCGGGGAGTTGATTACTTTTTTCGTCACAGGCTTGCGAGACATCCTGGAACTGTAGTTATATTCACTTTGAATCGTAAACTTATCTCGATTTACTAAAGGGAAAAGGTACACAACAACAACAACAAGGTAAACAAAGAACATTTCTGGACATATTTCGCAGATACCTATGTTCTTAATTAAATCTTACTAGGTATACCTACCTTCCTATAAACAATCACAAACATAATAAACATAAAATAATATATCGGCAAATATAGGGCGAAGCCAGACACAGTAAAAAGTTCGGTTCTCTGTAATACGAAATAACATCTATTTACCAGAATAGGTTGAATGATTTTAAACAATAAATTACATGCTTTTAAAATGGCACTTACGTTTTATAATTTAATTTAGTAGTTACTTAAGTAAACTTAATAAACTGGCACAAACTTAATTCACTATAACCGATTCTGTTAAAATCGCATCTGCATCAAAATTACAAATTATGTAAGTAATTTCGGTCTATATAACCGGCTCAAACTAACTGACAAGTACTGTTAATAGCATTATTGTGGTCTAATAATCTTAAGTAGTTATCACAGAGAGCCAATGTTTACGACCTCTGTCTGATAACGTTGTTTATAACTTTTATATACTATGTACTTATAAAAACATGTCTTTAACTAAAGACCTAACCTACCTACATTCTAACGAAAGATTATTTGTTACAAACATCTTTTCGTCTTACCCAAAATAATTAGGGACACTATAATTTAGATACCTATTTTATATTAAATTATACCGTGGCATAATACAGTTTATACACGAGTTTATATTATACTTACATACCTCATCCCAATTACAAAATTTACTAGTTTTCGGAATAAGAATTTCTCAGTCGTTTTAACTTCTAGCTTTTAAATAGTTATGAAATAAAACACAACACGGCACTTAACACTGAACATTAATAATAGGTAATTATAGGTAAATATTGTTTTTTGTCTGTAGAGGAAAATTATAATACCATAAGAAGACTAACACAACGACAGCGTGAAGTCTAGAAGTTGGATGATTTTCCTATAGGTATAACTATTGTGCAAGTAACAGTGGTTTGTATTGAAACCAAGTTGGTGGTTTGAGTAGCATCATAATACCATACGTTCAATCATATAACATCAAGCAAACAGAATCTATTGTCCACATTCTGATATATAAAAATAATCTTAAGTCCTTTGTATTTCGGTAGATTTTTCCTAATTAGTTAATCGTAGTTAGAACGTTTTCAATAGACTGTCCACCAACGTGCTAGCCAACGAATGGTACCTAGCGTTATTTTTAGTCTCACGCACAAGTTCTAGGCTGGCTGTGATGCGAGTGAAGGTCTCAACTCGTTGGTACCTAATATCTAATCTAAGGAAGTACACCTTAGTGAAGCTGTATTTAATAGGTGTCGTTAGTTGATCTGAAAATGATAAATGAAAATTAAAGGTTAGTTCTTAGAAATGAATTGAACAGTTAATCAGATTAACCATTTTGATTTGCTTAGTATCCGTAATAATCAGTCATAACAAAAAAGTCCAGGGGCCAAATATATTGTAACACACCGCTGTTATCATAGAAATAAGTATGTACTTATGTGGCCTGTTATATTTGGCCGTCACCATATCTGATGTTGACTGTATTTCTGCATTTCTTACATACATACCTACCTACCTACCTACGTTAACGTTAACAATCTCATAAAACGTAAATAATCAAATCGGTAAGAAACCTTTCAGTCTGTATTTTCCAATTTGTATACAAAGATTGTTTTCATTGTTCAAAACTCATTAACAATATTGTTACAATCATGATCTTGTTTGAGCAAAACCGTTAACTACGTACTACGTAAGGTCTTGCATCTAATATTATAAGCTGCATCAGGCGACACTACTGTAAATGAGGTCTCAAGGCCGACATAAACGGGTTGCATTACGTACCTACACTGCAACTTTTACGGGAACTGCACGCGGGTTTAATTTTTATACAAGTAGGAACTGGAATTTAAGCCGTCATACAATCTGTGCCGGTCCTACTATCCTGACTGCAAACCCTACACTCCTGTCCTATCTACTGGGTGCTCCGGTGTCTCGGGCAGGCTGCGGGCGCCTACGGAGGGGTGGCAGGGGTTGTTGCGTAATAAGTTGGTTTGCGCGCGTACTTTGTTTGATTTCGCGTTTGAGGCTTAGCCGGTGTGGGGTGACGCTGACACCTCCACTGACTCGAGGCCGCTTAGGTTGAATCAGCAGAGTCATGCGAGCTTACAGGGCTATTTGCCCCAACTTCGCCTCCCCCCTATAGTCTCCTCTTCCTAGTCCTTGCTGCAGGATCTGCTGGCTGGAGTTGCCCCTAGTATCAGTATCAGTATCAGTATCAGTCATACAATCTGTGCCGGTCCTTTAACTTCTTCGCAACGCTTCACGATAAGGCAGGTATATTAAATAAAACACTTCAATATGAATAATCAGTTTATAACATTAAAGCTGTTGCTGTATCCCTCGAATTCGGTGATGGTGCCGAGTAGGCTTCGTCGGGCTCCGTAGTAGACGACACGGTAGGACGCGGCCAGCATGTCATCTGGTACCGTCCATTCGAACGTTGCTCGACTCGTGCCGAGCAGCGTTGATACGCGCTCCCAGTAAAACCTGCGAACAAGAGACCGGTCATTTACTCTTATCATAATAATAGATGTACAGACGCCAGTAAATTTCCAAGCAATTCTAGAGGAACTCGAAGGCATCAGGGTTCAATCTTACTAATGACTTCATATGACAAAGCGAGTCATCATGCAGAAAGCCCAAAAACTGACCAGTTTAATAGAAGAACTTGAAAATAAATTGGTCAATCAGCCTTACAGGCTTAAGTTTCATAAATAGTAAAACTGTTATAAACTAATCAAACAATAAAAACTTAAAGAGTCATACTTGGTTTCCCAGTTGGCGTCGGTGGCGACCGTCACCCACTCGCCCAGCTCCTGCCTCTGTATGACTGCGTGCGATGACCCCTGGCGAAGATTGTTGCGAGGGTTCGCAGCCACCTGGAATAGAGTAAATGTAAACAACATCAATTAATTTAATATTAATAATTATTGACTCGCAGCGAAGGCATTGCTTACAGTAAGATACGGAACATAAAATTGTCAAACAGTTGAACAATGGACATCTAACTCAGTTAGATAGGAATTTTAACTAGCTATTACGTACAAAGGTAGCACTAATAGTGTCCCCCCTCGCAACAGTCGCGGGAGGCTGTTCCACGACGTCACCGAAGCTGGCGCCGATGGGCGAGTTGTCCACTATTACAGGTAGGATTAGTGAGATTGTCCTCCCGATGTTGTCTGCGGGCTCCGGCCCTGGTTCCACAGTACCGCCCTGTAAATAAACACCGTTTTAGTTATTAAACCTATTCTGAAATTTCTCTATTTGCATACTCTATATTATATGTCTATATTATACGCACCTGAATCGCGACAGTTGTAAATTCGTCGAACTTGTTCAGGAAGATATCCAGCGCGTTAGGGCCGTAGATCGTAGAAGCTGCCTCGTACCTTTGCACCTGGAACAAATAACTACAAAATATTTCTCGGCCTACATGTCACCCAGAAGCCAGTAAACCCAACGAGTGAGTCATAGCATAAGAATTCAGGTTTACATCACCTGGCACTTGTAAATAGAGCGATCGCCAACCCGAAATAGAAATAGAAAATATTTATTTGGCATAAAAACATACATTAGGTACAGCAAATTAAATAAGTACAAAAACTAAAAATGGAAAAATAAAAACTTTTTACAAAAAAAAGCAAACCGACTTCAAAAAGGATGAAATAAAATATTATCCTTTTTGAAGTCTATGCGTTACCAACTGATATGTTTGAAGTCGGTGCCAAGCCAAATTTTGAAGCATACCATGATTTTGGTGCGATTCGATAACGATGTACCTACGTTGGATTGCCTTACACGACGACAATGAACGTACTTTCTGTAGGTACAGTCGACGTTAAAAATATGTTTACACTTTTCGCCTTATTACAAAGGAGTAAGGTGCAAAAGTGTAAATATATCTTTGACGTCGATTGTATCTAAAGCCCCCTCCAGACTATGCGCGTGAATCGCGGGCGAAGCCGCGAACGCGAGTGTGGAGTCGATTTCGCAGGTCTGCGTTCAGGACTCCACACTCGCGTTCGCGGCTTTGCGCCGCGATTCGCGCACGAGTGTGGAGGAGGCTTAAGAACACACCTCAGAACACACGATCAAACCTTCTTGGCGCAGTCTGTACCATGTTTGTCGGCACATTAGTGGAAATCCAATGCATTTTTTTTTCGTCGTATTTTTTAAAGAGCATTTCTTACTAATGCTCGAACAGTCTATAGCACGCAAGTGTGAGATTGGGACTGAGTAATTTCCCGTCCCTTATCCAGAGGACTACATTTCAAAATATAAAACAATTTAAGAAATTTACCTTCTTGCCAAATTTCACCTAAAGCGGTTCAGTTGTTTAGCCTTGAAAAGGCGACAAAGAGGCAGACAAAATTACTTACACATTTGTAATAGTTATTAGTGCAGTTCTAATGGGATTTATAGCCATAAAGCTGATTATTTTGACTGGTATTGTTACTACTTGGCTTGGCACCGACTTCAAACATATCAGTTGGTAACGCATAGACTTCAAAAAGGATAATATTTTATTTCATCCTTTTTGAAGTCGGTTTGCTTTTTTTTGTAAAAAGTTTTTATTTTTCCATTTTTAGTTTTAACGCATTGTTAAGAGCGTGACGCATGAATGAAAAACAAGATCATGTTTAACACTAAATTCGTGTACCTATTACTTTAATAAATATGTATGTAATCAGGAATTTTCTCGAGTCCGCCTGGGAAATTATAATTCCTGTCACTACTACACTAAATCCATCCTCCGCCCCGCCACTGGCCCAATCCCTCAACGCCCCGATCACTCAACCTCACAGCGCATCAACCCCTGATCCAGGAACCCCCCGACCCTGAACCAGGAATTTTCTCGAGTCCGTCTGGGAAATTATAATTCCTGTCAACTAAATCCATCCGCCCGCCCCGCCACTGACCCAATCCCTCAGCCCCCCGATCACTCAACCTCACAGCACATCAACCCCTGATCCAGGAACCCCTCGATCCTGAACCAGCAACCCTTCAACCGCCATTCCCCGACCCGTTAATCTCTGACCCCGTAACTCCTAACCCTAACCCCCGATCAGTAGCCTTACCAGCTTACCACGAGTTTGACATTGATATATTCGCTAGCATGTGTGTAACTTACTTCCTATGCATCTCGCTCGTATTAACCTTAGTGTGAGCGAGATGCATAAAAAGTTACATTTAGATGCATAAGACGTTAGCGAATATGTCAATGTCAAACTCGTGGTAAGGCTACAGTTGCAGTACATCAAATTGGTGGTTTTCGGAAGCAAATGCTCGAGTTACTTTAGAAAACCCCGAAATCACTTAACACGTGCCTTTAAAAATTGAGGAGTTCCCTCAATTCCTCATGGATTCCATCATCAGACCAGAACCAAAAATAATACGGAAACACCTTGGAGGTAACTTCTTCCAAACAAAAAAAGAATTACTCAAATCGGATCACAGGTGCCGGAGTAATCGGTGAACATACTTACATTTAAAGAAATCATCATCATTATCATCAAAATAATCATCATCATCAGGTCTACTTCATCAAATTAGTGGTTTTCGGGAGAAAATGCTCGAGTTGCTTAAGAAAACGCCCAAAACACCATGCATGTGCCTTTAAAAATTGAGGAGTTCCCTCAATTCCTCATGGATCCCATCATCAGAACAGAACCAAATTAAAATGGGACCAACTCGAAGGTAGCTCCTTTCAAACAAAAAAAGAATTACTCAAATCGGACTATGAATGTCGGAGTAATCGGTGAACGTACATAGTAAAAAAAAAAAAAAAAATAGCCACAACCGAATACAGAACCTCCTCCTTCTATGAAATTGAAGTCGGTTAAAAAAAACGTACACCAAATAGGATGCCGCTCAGCATAAGCAGTGTCTGTAAGACACGGCGCTGGTTTTCAGGGCACCCAAAATTAAAACTAAAACTTAAAACTAATACAGAAACAGATAGAAACAGAACAAGACAGAACACGGGTAAGAAAGAAGGAGAGAGAGAGAGAGAGAGAGAGAAAGACCACATTTATTTCTCATAGTAGTCATAGTTCACAAATATGTTTTTTTTTTTTGTTTTGAATATGTCCGCTTAGTTATAACTGGTTATAAACTTTGTTGGGTTGCGAGTAAATACTGGTTTAGGTTGTACTTAAAAGAGATAACGGATTTGCAGTTTTTGATTGGTGGCGGTAAATTGTTCCAACATTTCGTTGCAGCATATCGGAAGCTGCCACGAAAAGCGGACGTGCTGTGTTGCGTAACGTTAAGTTTGAGAGCACCTCGTACATGACCTTTCGAAAACTTAAGTTTTTCAAAAAGATAAGACGGCTGTTTATCGCGAATGATTCCAAAAAGCAATGAAGCAAAGTGCAATGTACGTCTGGCAGTCATATTTAACAGATTATTACGGTTCAAAAATGGTGTGATGTGAGAACGGCTAGGAACAGAGAAACAAAAACGGGCATGCATTCTGAATGTGTTGAATTAATACCGAAGTACGCGCCAGCATACACCCCCCAAAGACTGCATCAGCGTAACTCAGTTTAGACAGAATAAGCGTGCCACACAGGTTTATGCGTAAATCGACGTTAATAAAATCACGGACGCGATATAATACTTTAAGCCTATAAAAACAGTTGCTGACTAGTTCTAGAGCATGTTTTTCAAATCGCATCTTACTGTCCATAAGCAGACCTAGATTTCGAGCTATAAAAACGCGCTCCAAAACATCGCCCGAGACTGAAACCTGCGGAGGCGCTAGGTCACGCAGCAGTTTATCAGGACCAAACATCATCAGCTTTGATTTACTAGAATTAAGAACGAGATTGTTTGCTTCACACCACTGCGCGATTTGATCCAAGTCCAAGTTCAATTTACTTACTGCTGAGGACATTTCGTTGGGCTTAAATGGTATATAAATTTGTAAATCATCGGCATATTGATGATAGTTGCAATGCTTTATATTGGTAATAATATCAGCACTATACAAGATAAAAAGCAACGGGCCTAAAATTGATCCTTGTGGGACTCCACGTATAACGGGCAGCGGACTGGAGATCGAGATTGAACCATTTTCATCTCGAAGTTCAACAGATTGCGTGCGTCCAGTCAGATAGCTCGCAAACCAGTTCAGAGAACGTATATCGAATCCATAAAATGCCATTTTGGAAAGTAAGAGCGTAGTATTAATGGTATCAAATGCCCTAGAAAAATCTAACAGCACCAGCATGACATTTTTACCACTATCTCGATCCGTAAGATGTTATCTACTACGTCTAGTAAAGCAGTGGTGGTACTACGCGTCTTTCTGAACCCTGACTGTTTCTTCGGCAGAATTTCATTCGCCTCTAGATACTCTGTTAACTGAATTCGCTGATAGGATTCCATTCTGGTATGATTAATTGATATAACAATACCTGGTATTCCTCAGGCGTGGCCACATAATGGATGTACTCGTTGGTGAGCCCCGAGACGACGACGCGGCGTGGTAGGCTGAGGCGCTCCATGGCGTTACCGACGACGTCACGTATGCGGCGCCCGGACATGGTGGTCGGCTCGCCGGGCACGCCGGCGATGGCCAACCCACCCAGGTACACCACGGTCGCTGAGACTATGCTGGGGTGCCAAGGGAGCGGGAAGTTGGCCTGGATAATAAATATTCTTATTTTAATTTTTAGGTAAGTTTCTACTCTATTCTCAGAACTATTTCAGTTATCCAGGCAAAATAAATGTTCAATGCTAAAATACAAAAAAAAATAATAATATAAGGACAATCTTACACAAATCGACTTAGCCTCACAGTTAAGCTCAATAATATTACATTAGGCCAAGAACGCATTTTGGGAAACATGACGTATGGAAGTAGTTAGTACCTATCTATGTACATATCTGGTTAGTGCAGTGCAGATCATGATTTGATGTCTTATACTTTAGCAATTCTGGTATATATAATTACATTAATTATATATATTTCGGGGATCTCGGAAACGGCTCTAACGATTTCGATGAAATTTGCTATATGGGGGTTAAGGGTATTAGGGGAAAAGTCGATCTAGCTAGTTCTTATCTCTGGGAAAACTTGCATTTTTGAGTTTTTATATGTTTTACGAGCTAAGCTCGGTCTCCCAGATATTTCTAATTAACATTAATTGACGTGACGTGAAAAAAAAAAATCTCGTTCATATATATGAACGAGAATTTTTCACGTAGGTAGGTAACACTCACTCGCCCAGTCATCAGTAGAATAGGTTTAGGCGCGTGGCACTCGATGTCTTGTTCTGTAGGTGGTGATGTTACAACGCCGCCGATGTCGTCCAGGAGAGGGTTGCCTGATATTGTACCCTACAGGCAAAAAAAGACATCAATAATCGGAAATATCACATAGCATCGATTTTTCAATACCTCATGTACCTATTTGAAATAAAGCAGAATTACGTTATTAGCAAAATGTGAGACAAAATACACACTGGACAAAGAAATTGGATAGGTGGAATACCACCCTTAGGCATAATCAATTACTAAGACTAAAATAAAACCTCTGAAACAAATTAAAGTGCATTCATTAGTTTAAAACTAATACTTAAGCATTATTTTTTACTAGGAGGTCTGCTATCTATTGGTAGCACAGACCAACCCCTATAGACCGAGCATAAAGGACGACTCGCGGTCACCGCCCGTATGGTGTATAGGTCAAATATAAGATTGTTCGCGCGCCGCTCCGATCAGTTGCGCCCAAGGTTACGACCTGTTAGCAGCGTGCACGAGTCTAAGAAAATAAATCGTAAACTATTGAATTCATTGGGAAATCATGGGATATTCCAGCGTAAAATGGTGTGGCAAGTCATCTAAGACTTCTACTTACAAAACAGATGGAATAACATCCCACAGGAAAGCGAAATTCATTATTTCATTGAATAATGTTTCTTGTCCGCGGGGTTCATTTTATACTGGTCGGTAAGCAGAGGCGAAGTATGTCCGTCCCTTTTCGTCAACTTGAAAATGCAATGCGCTATCCCTTTCCCTTTCGACTAGTGATGAGACGATGATGGTTTTTCAGTTGCGAAAACTTCGTGCTTCGTCATACCGTATTGTACCATTTTAGACATAATATATAGGTAACATGTGTAAGTTTTTTTAGAATCCTCTAGGCCAGCGGAGCAGTTAGGCCGCATGTCACGAGATGGACCTGATGATGAACTTCAAAGAAGTGCGAGGGAACTCGGTGTTGGTTTGTGATAGAAATATGTTGTATGGGTTATTTAGAATCCTCTAGGTGAGCAGTTAGGTCTCATGTCACGAGATGGACCTGATGATGAACTTCAAAGAAGTGCGAGGGAACTCGGTGTTGGTTTCTGATAGACATATGTTGTATGGGTTATTTAGAATCCTCTAGGTGAGCAGTTAGGTCTCATGTCACGAGATGGACCTGATGATGAACTTCAAAGAAGTGCGAGGGAACTCGGTGTTGGTTTGTGATAGACATATGTTGTATGGGTTATTTAGAATCCTCTAGATGAGCAGTTAGGTCTCATGTCACGAGATGGACCTGATGATGAACTTCAAAGAAGTGCGAGGGAACTCGGTGTTGGTTTGTGATAGACATATGTTGTATGGGTTATTTAGAATCCTCTAGGTGAGCAGTTAGGTCTCATGTCACGAGATGGACCTGATGATGAACTTCAAAGAAGTGCGAGGGAACTCGGTGTTGGTTTGTGATAGACATATGTTGTATGGGTTATTTAGAATCCTCTAGGTGAGCAGTTAGGTCTCATGTCACGAGATGGTCCTGATGATGAACTCCAAAGAAGTGCGAGGGAACTCGGTGTTGGTTTGTGATAGACATATGTTGTATGGGTTTTTTAGAATCCTCTAGGTGAGCAGTTAGGTCTCATGTCACGAGATGGACCTGATGATGGACTTCAAAGAAGTGCGAGGGAACTCGGTGTTGGTTTGTGATAGACATATGTTGTATGGGTTATTTAGAATCCTCTAGGTGAGCAGTTAGGTCTCATGTCACGAGATGGACCTGATGATGAACTTCAAAGAAGTGCGAGGGAACTCGGTGTTGGTTTGTGATAGACATATGTTGTATGGGTTATTTAGAATCCTCTAGGTGAGCAGTTAGGTCTCATGTCACGAGATGGACCTGATGATGAACTTCAAAGAAGTGCGAGGGAACTCGGTGTTGGTTTGTGATAGACATATGTTGTATGGGTTATTTAGAATCCTCTAGGTGAGCAGTTAGGTCTCATGTCACGAGATGGACCTGATGATGAACTTCAAAGAAGTGCGAGGGAACTCGGTGTTGGTTTGTGATAGACATATGTTGTATGGGTTTTTTAGAATCCTCTAATAATAGAAAATATTAAATTAATCAATAAGTATAATTATTAAGTAACTTTACTCTAAGTATACTAAATTGGTAACAATTTTACCACAATAAATTTCGATGTCACTGGTAGCAGTACCCACTACCTGTAATGAACATGTCCCATCCCTACGCTTGCACCTGTCAGCGCGCCATGTTTAAAACGACCAATCGCAACGCCGTGAGCACCCCTCCCGCACCTCACAGTTTGGTGATTTGCGTCGGGAACAAAATGGCCAATATTAGGTTTCTAGAGGCGGTGTTCTGTGATTGGTAGCTAAAATAGTTAGTAAGGACCTACTAAATTACCTGAGTAATATTCAATGTGTTAGCACCATCAATAGTTCCAGAAGCGAAACTGTAACCCAACGCAGCCGCGCAGCCTGTGACTTGTTCATTCTGAAATCATAAACTAATAATCATTATTTAAAATTAAAAAAGGGAAGATGCCGTATTTTCATCCTTTCATTGATTTTTTATTAAATATACACTTTGTATTAGATTGTATGTATAAGGCACATTAAGAGTATTACGACATACCTCATTAAAGGTCCTTTCCACGGGATCGTATTTTGACACAACTTGTTCAGCCATGTTCAGGAATTGGTGTACAACGTTGAGGTCTCCTCTCAGCTCTTCTCCGGCATTGTTGAGCGCTTCCTGGAAACAGTAAAAACATCTTATTCTTTATGTACGAATTAATGCCAATACCAACAATGCTGTTGTTCTCTAGAACATTCTGTCAAGCAAATTTGTCCTCTGTCAAAAAAACCATATAACATATAGCAGCAAGGTAGGTACATTAAAATACGTAAGGTATTTACCACTGCGCCCTCATATACAGCTGTTCCAATAATCCTCGTGCTCTCAAACATGTCGTCTCCCGGGCCCAAAGAGTAGCAACGTTCTCCCGCGGCACACAGTAGGAAGTGATTGTCGCACGCCTCGCCACTGAACTCGCATCGCGCACCGCGCAGGTTGGGCGATACGTCGCCGAGATTCGACGCGAAGAAACCGGCTACGATGTCTGCCTGAAACGGAACCGTAGGTGCTTCAGAAATATCGTCGACTGCAACCGTTGCCATGAAAACTTGGAACCGTCTTCACAAAAAAACTTCAAGAACATGGTGGTTAGATGCATTTTTTCTGGTAGAAACCTATCGACTTGAGTAATGTATTTTCAAAAACACTTTCTTATTATTAGTATGGCATATCAATCGAAAAATTATTTGGTAGGAGATACATACCTGGCCAACAAACCTTTCAGGGTTCAACATTGCCTCCATCTTTATGGAAGCGTAGCCCAGATTATCTGAAGATACCAGCAGATTCGTCATGTTCATGCTGGTAGTGTGGACTGTGAACCAGTTCATTATGCCATGCAGGGAGCCGTCCTCCTTAACAATTCGAACTTGGGTGAGTACGTCGTCGGTGTCACTTTCATATCTGAAATTATATTTAATACATCGTTAATGATTTTGTAACAGAGGAAACATTTCAGGCAAAACAAATGAATGTCCAATTGTCCATTACCTTTCTCTTTCTTCTGGCGGATTATATTCATACGAGTATGGTGATCGATTCATGTGGGCATTGCGGACCGTCGATGTGCTGTAAAATAGACGGGCTGGCACCATGTTTTCATGAGCACGGACAATACTCTAAAATGGGAGACAACTGATCAAATCGCGAGTCAGTTCAATAAGTACAGACAGCTACATTTTTTTTATTTGATTTGATTTGGACATGTAACAGCAAGCAAGGTTAGTGTTAACAGTATTCCTTACATTAGTGATCCCCGTTACATAAGCATCGAAGGTTTCTCTAGAGAAGCCGAGGATGCTGACGTCAAGAATGAAGTCTACCAGATACCCGCCCGGTGCCGAATGAGTGTGAGTTCCAGTCAGTATGACGTTCTGCAGCGTGTATAATTCGCCGTACATGGCCTGGAGATTCCTGACAACCTGGATTTAAAGAAATTACAGTTAGGCAATACTTTTAAACAGGTGATAATTATTCTGTCTACGAGTTGCTCTCATATAAACTACTTACCTCCCGCCTGACAGCAATGCCTATGGATTGAACGTCAGCGGTGACAAGAACGATCCTTTTGCCATCTTTCTCAAAGATGAAGGATCGAGCGAACTGTCGGGTATGGATGCCAGCACCGGATTGAGATAACTCAGCGTACCCCATCTGAAAATATGTATGGTAAAACGTGAAACGTAAGGAATCTCTTAGTTACGGTATTCATCCATACATGCTCCTCGTCTGCTAACAAAGGTGAATTATCACAAAATATTCTAGTTAAGTATTCTCGGAAGACTTACAAACGTAATTTCAACACACGGTCCTGTCATATCAGCTATCCCGACGCCTACTTCATACAGCAGCTCGGTCGGAATCTCCGGCGTCGTAGGGCTCTCGTCCGTCCCTTCGGTTGTCGTTATGTCGTAGATGGGGCCCTCATCAGTGACCACGAAGTATATTGTGACTGACATGCCGGCTATCACTCCTAGGGATACGCCCGTAATGAGCAACTTGGCAAGTAACGAAATCGCCATGGTTCCTAGAATTTTTTTTTAGATCATTAAATCTTTTATTAACACACTTTCTTAGATCAAAATGATAAATTACTATGACAAATGGTCGATGGTGCCTTTTTATATCATATTTAATTATAAACCGCGTGCCAGGAACAGATTTCCATGACCAATAGCATCCCGGGTGAAAACTCGGTTGTTAAGGGTAATAAGTAATGAACCATCCCTCGTGAATAAACTATAATTTGACAAAGTTTCAGTCGGAAGGCGATGACAAAATTTATTCATTGCTTTACATGTTTGGGTGGATGCCATTCCACAACCCGCCAACAGAGCGGCAACTGACGTCCACGAGGGTTCATTACACGTCGCACTTAACCACTTTACGAGTTATCGTCCGGGATGCGATGACTGACGTGCGCCTGGCCTGCGGTACAGATGTAGTACATTATTATTTTCCTTCGTATTTTCACGGAAACGTACGAACGTATCTTGCTATTTCAGTCAGATTCGGTACAAAAATTACTGATGTTGATTGAAGTAGCATGACATAAGAACGTTTCCGAAAAAATACGAAGGAAAACAATTATTATGCACTACATCTATATATTAGAATCGTTTCTAAGGGTGGTATTCCACCCAGGGACCGGAACCGGTTACCTTAACCGGGGTTTATCATAGGGTTATTTTAGAAGTGGTTATAAAAACCCCTACCATAACGGTAACCGTCTGATAAGGTAACACTTTGATTCGGTAACCGTATCAGATCGAGTTAACCTCGGTTACCGGTAACCGAAATAAAAACCCAGTCGATTCAGTTACCTCATAATAAGGTTTTGAACCAGTTCAAACGATTGTAATCTTTACGCACACTTAAATTGAACTTATTATTGAATAACCGTGGTTGGCATGGGCGGTCTATTAAGTCTCCAGCACAAACATGTTTCTTTGTCGGTAACTTCGCTTATTGTCAATTCAAACAATATTGTACTTTGACTCCTTAAGCTAAAATTGAAAACATTATTGGGCGATTACAGTATTATTTTGGAGCGACAGCCGCAGCGCGGCCATTCCTTTGTTTATCTTTATACGTTTATACCTGTGTGTTCCTATTGTTTTTGTTCATTTCGGAGCAATTCTAGTTTGGAATTTTTAGAAAAGGGCTTCCTGCAAGTAAACACCATCCTATCCTAGCAATATCTGTTATTGTTTAGTTATATTTTTAATGCTACTTAGATATTATTTTTCTATTTTCGGGTTCAAACTTGGTATGGGTTTACCCTTGAATTGCCGACAGACATTTCATCGAATGTTATTTCGAAGACAACGTTTCAAGTATTTTCATTTCATCGACATGTCATTGCGTCGAAGAATTGATACTAGTAAATTTAAATCTGGGACTTTTAATTGGCACTCGAGTTATTTCGTATGTAGTTTATTTCTTTACGGGTTTTCTTATTTCATTTTGGATTGCATTTAATAAAATTTATTACGCATAAAATTATTTCAATTTGTAATATTTGACTTTGTTAGCCGTTCGTTTCTGTGTGGGGTCGCAGTTCTTACCTAACCTAAACCTACTTTGAAAGCCGTTCGTTTCTGTGTGGGGTCGCAGTTCTAACCTAACTTAAACTTACTTTGAAAGCCGTTCGTTTCTGTCTGGGGTCGCAGTTCTAACCTAACCTAAACCTACTTTGATAGCCGTTCGTTTCTGTGTGGGGTCGCAGTTCTAACCTAACCTAAACCTACTTTGAAAGCCGTTCGTTTTTGTGTGGGGTCGCAGTTCTAACCTAACCTAAATATACTTTGAAAGCCATTCGTTTCTGTGTGGGGTCGCAGTTCTAACCTAACCTAAACCTACTTTAAAAGCCGTTCGTTTCAGTGTGGGGTCGCAGTTCTAACCTAACCTAAACCTACTTTGAAAGCCGTTCGTTTCTGTGTGGGGTCTCAGTTCTAACCTAACCTAAACCTACTTTGAAAGCCGTTCGTTTCTGTGTGGGGTCTCAGTTCTAACCTAACCTAAACCTACTTTGAAAGCCGTTCGTTTTTGTGTGGGGTCGCAGTTCTAACCTAACCTAAACCTACTTTGAAAGCCGTTCGTTTCTGTGTGGGGTCGCAGTTCTAACCTAACCTAAACAGACTTTGATAGCCGGTCGTTTCTGTGTGGGGTCGCAGTTCTAACCTAACCGAAACCTAAAATTCTTACAACAGAAAAATGTATAAATGAGTAGTATTTACGACATATAAAAATGTATTAAAGTAATACGTCGAACAAATGAATTGCAATGTTTAGTAGTTGTGCCAATTAAAATAATTTGAAACGAATCAGCGATCAAGTAATATTCGTTGAACAGTATTTCTACGCAGTAAGAAAAATTGAAATAAATAGTATATGAAACAAAATAACGCCAAACAATACTACTAGTACTAACGTTTCGATGAATCGTTGTCGATGAAATAATATTCGATGAAAAGTTTGTCGGCAAAACAAGGGTACACCCTTGGTATGTACCTACAGATTAAAGACTGATTTAAGGAAAAAATTTAACCTAACTAGTAATTTTACTGGTAGTTATAGTTTATCTTTAGATAGAGTGAATAAAAAAATCACGTTGTGATAAAGATACATGCGTTCGCGGATTGCGGTAGTGTGGTAGATATTTAACCATTGTTGACAAATGACATAATACCTAGTTATTATGAGCTTATTTTATAATAAGCAATTACTTTTAAACGTTTTCAGATGCGGTAAGTTGTGTCAGCTAAAAGTCGTAATTTACCTTGTTTTGCTTAATGCAGCGAGCAGAAAATATATATATCATCTATAGCAGTGATAACCTTATTTTAATACTTCAAATCTTTCATTAATACCAGAATTCATTATATTTATTAAGTATCTGTAACATTGGAAAGGTGAAATAATTTTGATTAAATTAAATAGATACATACTTAGTAAGCAGTGTTGGGCATTCAAGAATAAAATCATTATTTGAATAAGAATTCCTAAGAATAAAATCATGTTGATTTATTCCCGTCAAAATTATTCAAATAAAAAAAATAATAAGAATAATCTCATTCTTAATCAAGTAAATGTAATCATGATTTTATATTCTTAATAATATTCCTGGATTAAAATGTAGTCTGGGTGCCGTATAGATAGAAGTAAATAATAATAGTTGTCTAATTTATACCTAATTTTATTCAATAAAATCTTAAGAATTTAATTTACTGCCGCATAGTCTTTGTATTGGTCGATACCCGTATTGCTTTTAATCTGATAACTAAATCATCAGGTACAATTCAGCTGATCTGCTCGGATGGTGGATAGCGAAACACTTCAATGGCTCACTGTGCCTAATTTAATGTAAAAAAATAAAATACCGGCCAAGTGAGAGTCGGACTCGCGCAGGAAGGGTTCTGTACCATTACGCAAAAAACAGCAAATAAATCATGTTTGTTGTATGGGAGCCCAACTTATATATTTATAATATTCTATTTTTAGTATTTGTTGTAATAGGGGCAACAGTTATACATAATCTGTGAAAATGTCAACTGCCTAGCTATCACGCTTCATGAGATACAGCTTAGGGACAGGCAGACGGACAGCCGAGTCTTAGTAATAGGATCCTGTTTTTACCCTTTGGGTACGGAACCCTAAAAAATATGTTTTTAAAGGTATGATAAGGGATAGCTCGATATGGTGTATTCCTATTTCTCTTCGCCGGGCACAGATGGGAATAGGCATTTCATTTAAATCATTCCCATCTGTCCCCACCTCATGTATCGCGGCGGTCACGTTGGGCAGGAACAAATGGGGAAAGTGTTCATGATTTTTTGTTTTCGAATTATGTTTAGTATGTAGTTTCAGTGTCCGAGTTACTACCGAGAATCATTGTATTTTTAAAAGTTCAGCTGATATTTAAAATTTGTACTCATTATTAGACGGAAATGAATAGGTATTAATATCGTTTGACACACCGCCTACCGCACGTGTTTAGCAAATGCTGACAAAAAATTCACCACGCCACGACTTAATCTTATTGTTATTGCCAATGAGTAATAAATGACGGTCTCAAGTGGAAACACAGCAAATAATACAATACAATTCATGCTGCGATCTGCGACATTCTGCAAATCTAGTGATAAGCGTAGGACTATTTTCTTACCTGCTGTAATTTGCTATCTCATTCACTTTCCGTAGGTGTGAAAGAGATAGCATACGTAAAGACCTCAAGGCTGATAAGAATAATAAACAAAATACATACTTAATTGGCAAAGGAATATACATTGAACCATCATAATTATAATTTCGCAGTTTACTTTATATGTAGTTTCATTATCAAATTATCATCGCCGTATCGAAGGCTCCAAAAAAATGTACATATCTATCACAATATAATCTTTTACGCTAAAAAAAAATCAAATCAATCCGACCGTTGAAAAGAGGGGTGAAATTCATTTTACTAACTTTATACATTGTACTACAAAAGTTAAATTAATTGAGTATAACATTCTAATTTAATAAGACGTTATTTAGAATAATCCTACATTAGGAATAAATATCCCGTTTTTTATTTTTCATTTAAATAAAAGTGACATGATTTATTAACTTTCATTTTATTTTAAAATAACGAGTGCAAGAATTATTCTAATTCAAATCTATTGGATTAAGAATAAGTAAATTTTCGTATTCAAGTGAATTTTAGCCCAACTTAGTATGCTTTCTACATTCCAACAAAACTTTCTTCTACAATTCACGGGATTTTTTAAACCCGAAAGAGTAAAAGGAAATAGGTAGTACTAGGTAGTAATGTATGTAGTATTTTTTTAGACTCCGCTGTCCGTCTGTCTGTCACCAGGCTGTATCTCATGAACCGTGATAGCTAGGCAGTTGAAATTTTCATAGATTATGTATTTCTGTTGCTGCTGTTACAACAAATACTAAAAACAGAATATAATAAATATATTAAATAAAAAAAAATATATGAAAAAAATAAACAAAATAAACAAAATAAACAAAATAAACAAAATAAACAAAATAAACAAAATAAACAAAATAAACAAAATAAACAAAATAAACAAAATAAACAAAATAAACAAAATAAACAAAATAAACAAAATAAACAAAATAAACAAAATAAACAAAATAAACAAAATAAACAAAATAAACAAAATAAACAAAATAAACAAAATAAACAAAATAAACACAATAAACAAAATAAACAAAATAAACAAAATAAACAAAATAAACAAAATAAACAAAATAAACAAAATAAACAAAATAAACAAAATAAACAAAATAAACAAAATAAACAAAATAAACAAAATAAACAAAATAAACAAAATAAACAAAATAAACAAAATAAACAAAATAAACAAAATAAACAAAATAAACAAAATAAACAAAATAAACAAAATAAACAAAATAAACAAAATAAACAAAATAAACAAAATAAACAAAATAAACAAAATAAACAAAATAAACAAAATAAACAAAATAAACAAAATAAACAAAATAAACAAAATAAACAAAATAAACAAAATAAACAAAATAAACAAAATAAACAAAATAAACAAAATAAACAAAATAAACAAAATAAACAAAATAAACAAAATAAACAAAATAAACAAAATAAACAAAATAAACAAAATAAACAAAATAAACAAAATAAACAAAATAAACAAAATAAACAAAATAAACAAAATAAACAAAATAAACAAAATAAACAAAATAAACAAAATAAACAAAATAAACAAAATAAACAAAATAAACAAAATAAACAAAATAAACAAAATAAACAAAATAAACAAAATAAACAAAATAAACAAAATAAACAAAATAAACAAAATAAACAAAATAAACAAAATAAACAAAATAAACAAAATAAACAAAATAAACAAAATAAACAAAATAAACAAAATAAACAAAATAAACAAAATAAACAAAATAAACAAAATAAACAAAATAAACAAAATAAACAAAATAAACAAAATAAACAAAATAAACAAAATAAACAAAATAAACAAAATAAACAAAATAAACAAAATAAACAAAATAAACAAAATAAACAAAATAAACAAAATAAACAAAATAAACAAAATAAACAAAATAAACAAAATAAACAAAATAAACAAAATAAACAAAATAAACAAAATAAACAAAATAAACAAAATAAACAAAATAAACAAAATAAACAAAATAAACAAAATAAACAAAATAAACAAAATAAACAAAATAAACAAAATAAACAAAATAAACAAAATAAACAAAATAAACAAAATAAACAAAATAAACAAAATAAACAAAATAAACAAAATAAACAAAATAAACAAAATAAACAAAATAAACAAAATAAACAAAATAAACAAAATAAACAAAATAAACAAAATAAACAAAATAAACAAAATAAACAAAATAAACAAAATAAACAAAATAAACAAAATAAACAAAATAAACAAAATAAACAAAATAAACAAAATAAACAAAATAAACAAAATAAACAAAATAAACAAAATAAACAAAATAAACAAAATAAACAAAATAAACAAAATAAACAAAATAAACAAAATAAACAAAATAAACAAAATAAACAAAATAAACAAAATAAACAAAATAAACAAAATAAACAAAATAAACAAAATAAACAAAATAAACAAAATAAACAAAATAAACAAAATAAACAAAATAAACAAAATAAAAAAAATAAACAAAATAAACAAAATAAACAAAATAAACAAAATAAACAAAATAAACAAAATAAACAAAATAAACAAAATAAATAATGTAAATAACATTCATAAAATGAATATTATTAATCAAATAAACTACATTAATAAAATGAATATTATTGGTAAAATAAATAACATTAATAAAATAAATAATATTAATAAAATAAGTGAATTATAGTAAATAAATAAAAAAGTAAAAGAAAACTAAATTAAGAAAATTAACAAAGTTAACAATTAATAAATTAACTATTTTTTTGTATTTTACTGACGGCACATCACTAAATACGGATGTAGCAAACCTATAAGCAACCGATAATAAAGGTTACCATAACTGAATAAAAACCTGTTAAAAACCCCTAACAAAAACCCTATCGCGATGGGGTTTTGAGATTAACTCGGTTAAAGGTTAGGGTTACCGTTTCAATAAGCTTACCATTACAATCAGGTAACAGCATGATAGGGTTACCGAATGATACGGTAACCGAATCGATTGGGTTACCGAATGGATAGGATTAAGCGTAAAGAGGGGTTTTCCGGTCCTTGATTCCACCTATCCTATCCTTTGTCCAATGTTTATTGCGTCTCACATTTTGCTTTAATGAGAGAGTGAGACGCACTGACATTGGCCAGGTGGAATACCACCCTAAGATATTTTCTAACCACTGACAAAGGATGGAGGAATCGTATAACATAAGTATGATATGTGTAATCTTTATTAGTAAATCGACGAAGAAATGAGGATTCGTATGCATTATGTGTGACGCGCGATAATTTTAAGTCTTTGTACACCGCACTTCCCTTTGATACGTCAAAAGTTAAATTAGGTACTTACCGTAGTTTTTGGGGCGCTTTTTGTATGAATGACAATCGCAAACTGCCTTTTAAATGATTGCCATGTGTTCTGAAATCTTCAAATTTTAATAAATCATTTTGTAGAGTTGGTACACGTGCTTATTACTAGAGCGTATGGCAAAAAGAGCATTAATCAAACCTGTCGAACGATAATGATTATCTCTTATTAGGTATTATCATGATGCATGTCTAATTAAAATTGGTAATGATAATTCCATTGGAAACGCACGCAGGAGGTATTTATTTATAATTTTTCTCCAAAAATAACTTTTTTATTTAAGGTTCCGTAGTCAATAAGAATCGTTTTTCTTACGTTTTACAGTACTAACTATTCAGAGCCCACTGTGTCCCACTGCTGGGCAAAGGCCTCCCCCCACTTCTTCCACTCGTCTCTGTTTCAGCCTCTCCAGGAGTCCAAATCATCCCGCCATCGCTGACGAGGCCTGCCGGCTCCCCAGTTAGACTCGTGGGGCTCCCACTCTGTGGTTAACTTGGCCCACAAGTCGTCCGGCATTCGGCAGACATGACCAGCCCAGTCCCATTTTAACTTAGCCGCTTTCCGAACTACGTCTATTATTAGAGTCTTAGAGCGCAGCGTGGTGTTTCGGATTCGGACTCGATCCCTTAATTTTACACCTAATATGCTGCGCTCCATAGCTCTCTGGCAAACCCCGAGTTTGGACTTCTGAGCTTCCGTCAAAGACCAGGTCTGAGCACCGTAGGTGAGAACTGGAAGTACGCACATGTCCATGAGCCTACGCTTGAGTGATAGTAGGTCTCCCTTCAACATGTGTTAACACTTAACACATACGGCCCTTTAAATTTTCGACATGGTGTCGTAATGTGCTACTTATCGCACTAGTGCGGTAAAGTAGCACCATATGTACTGTAAAATCAATTACGACATATTACATTAAACCTAGCGACATATTACATTTTTAAACCTACTACTACTAAAGGAGAACGTTTCAGATGTTTTAAAAGTTCAATAATTTTTTGGTGAAAGGTGCCTACCCTGATTTTGGAAACATTCTGTAGATAGGGGAATAACACGAGTTCGGACTAGATAAGATAATTATATTATTGTATCATACCAAAGTGACGATATAACAAATATTTAGTTTATGGGCAGTCAAGCCAGGTAATATCATTGAAAGGGCTTTGATTTTGTTGTGATAAGGGGCAGGTAGGAAACGTATTTACCGGTCCGGGATTTTAATTGCAAGAAATGATAGGTACCCATACCCATATATAAAAGGTATACAAATGTATGGTAGAGGGAACGGTTGTACTCGGGACATTTTGCTATTTTTTTATTATTTTTAATACCTATTTCTGTTTATTGGACACATCACAAATAATAAGTTTCCAAATATTACAATCGACACTTTATTAATTTATTTACACAAAACTACTAAGCGATCTTCAATCAATTTGTAGTCTCTTCCACTCGTTTCTTAAAAACTGCTGTTCTTAGGTGATTGCCGTTATTTAGGTCTTAATTTTTTCATTTTAATCATAAAGTAGAGAGATGGCGGACATTTGTTCCAATTTTAAATAGTACGAATTATGGCTTTAGGTTAAAATAACAAAAATTCTAAAATAAAAAACGGTTTAGCGTTTAGGTATTGACAAAGTCCCAGGGTATAATTTCGCCTGGGGTACTTATAACACCATTAACACCTTCCCCTATTATAAAAAAAAAAAATATTTATTTAGTAAAACAAGAAATGTTGTTAATGTGAAGTTAATGTTGTTCATAGGCATATTTTTCGAATCATTTAATAAGAACCTACACGTATTTATCTAATTTAATACTTACGCAGATAGGTAATGAGATTAGCTCGGCTCTAGAAGTTATTAATTATTTAAAAACAATATTATCATATTATTTTTATCTTGCTTTCGTTGTGGTTCAGGGGTATTAACATTTAGCGTTAGCAAGTAACAACATACCGGGTGTGGCCTGTAACACGAGCAAATAATTAAAACATGGATTGTACTCCTCAAACGGTGACACTTTTGTTCAACGGCTTTTAAAAATTATGAAGTATTTAGACTTCCTATTTTTCATACAAAATAAATATTATCTTCAATGGACGCCATCGCCATGCCATATCATTTGTGATTGACGTTGCTTGTCATGCTTTAAACATAACAAAATTCGCAATACATTGCGTCTTAGAATAAACTTTAAAGTGTATTAAAAACCAAACCACAAGTTATTTTTAAAAGTTGCTGAACAAATGTTGGTCAGTATGAGGAGTACAGCCTACAGTTAATTTTTTGCTCGTACCCATTACAGGCCACACCCGGTATAACATTGATTCACTTGCAAACCTATTACTCACCACTTAAACTTGAAACAAACTAAAGTTCAAATCAATGTGGCTGATACCCAGGAATGTTCATTGTGCATGTCCCTCGTATGTTAGACCACAAAATTTTACGATCGAAAACGGCTGGGCTGAAATGGAAATAGTTATTTGTACAACAAGAGATCAAAGATTGATATTTCTTCGAGTGCTTATTTTGAGTCCCGTGCAAGCGAAAGATTCTATAATAGATTCACGAGCGTAGCGAGTGAATCTAATTTAGAATCTTGAGCGTAGTAAGGGATTCAAAAGCGCACGAGATGTAAATAACTTTTCACCTCAGCAGCTCGAACAAGGGTACTTTGCTTCTTAAAAACAGTGAGCAAAATGCGAATTTGCTCACTGAGTGAGACAAAATGACATTCAAGTGACCTTTATAGTCATTTCAACAAACGGGGTCTAATACAAGTTCGATATACTTGGGTTCTATTATCTCTGTCCCTCTAGGTATGTTCTCACTGGTTAGGGTGAAAAATTTTGTGTACTACACGAGATCAAAGTTATTTACATCTCGTGCGCTTTTGAATCCCTTACTACGCTCAAGATTCTAAATTAGATTCACTCGCTACGCTCGTGAATCTATTATAGAATCTTTCGCTTGCACGGGACTCAAAATAAGCACTCGAAGAAATATCAAACTTTGATCTCTTGTTGTACAAATAACTATTGATCTCGTGTAGTACACAAATTTTTTCACCCTAAGCAGTGAGAACATACCTAGAGGGACAGAGATAATAGAACCCAAGTATATCGAACTTGTATTAGACCCCGCATGTTGAAATGACATTTGACTATAAAGGTCACTTGAATGTCATTTTGTCTCACTCAGTGAGCAAAATCGCATTTTGCTCACTGAGTGTGTCTCACATTTTGCTCACTGAGTGAGACAAAATGACTCAGTGAGCAAAATCGCATTTTGCTCACTGTTTTTAAGAAGCAAAGTACCCTTGTTCGAGCTGCTGAGGTGAAAATTATTTTGTTGTTGGAATGTATAGGTACTTCACAGTGGTCATAGATCAAGATTTGATAGTGGATCCTTCAGAAACTGGCATAACTCTACCTATATACCTAAATATCTACTTGTTCTCCCTCCATCCTCTACAAAATTTTACAGTGACTCGTTCACTTTTCGAGCTGTTCGGCTGTGGAATAACCTGCCGTTAGATATTAGGTGTGCAAAAACTCTTCAAAGCTTTAAAACCCTACTTAAAAATCATTACTTATCTCTACCTTAATGTGCCGCTGTGTATATATTGTATTGTGTATGTATGTATGTATGTATGTATGTATATAAATATATATTTATTTATGTGTCTTATTTATGTATTTATTTAAAATTTTAAATGTACTGTATGTACTGTCTGTTTAATGTAAGTATGTGTCATTTTCCTATTCCTGTGTAATTAATTCGTGCACTACCTGTTTTATAAATTCTTTCTGTTCTTTATATCCTGCTACCCTAAGGTTGTCTGGAAGAGATCGCTTACAGCGATAAGACCGCCTGTTGCTACCTTTATTTACAGTGTAAATTTGTTTTTAAATTTTGTTTTCTTTTGTGGTGCAATAAAGAATATTTATTATTATTATACCTAGTAGGCACTGGTGATTGATGATTTTTTTTTAAATAATTTCTCTTGCATTTTCTGCGAATGCGACACTTGATGGAGTGGAACTGCTGGAGACTGGAGAGGACCATAAAATGATGGCATACTCTTTTGTGATTTAGTTTTTCGTAACATTTGATAAAGGTTGATAGAGTTTTATGTGTGAATAGAAAAAAATGGAACGTTTTTTACATAATTTAATGATCGACTGAAAGTAGGTACACGACACTTAAGTAATATATGTATTATACATATAATATTTCGAAAAGCCTGTGAAAGTGTTCTATCTACCCTGTAGGTAGCTATTATCTTAAAAATAACGGTAAGAAAAACATAAATCAATTTCTTTTTAAATTACAACTATCTACTTAGTGGCAAGTTTTTTCTGCCGGATGGAACCAATATTTGTTAGGGCGTTCGCTAGCTGGCGAGGGTGCACGGAGCGGGAGGTAAAATCCGTTGCATGCGTCCGCACCAGTTATAATAGCGTTGCTCATACTACTTTTCGTTAATCCGCTCACCCGCTCCGTGCAACCACGCCAGCTAGCGGATGACCTTAAGGCTCCTTAATTATCTATTACATCTGCTTTGGTATTTACATACATATTTGTATTCAACATATTGGTTTATTGTATAACAATTATCATAATTAAACACATAACTCCCGTGCCACTTATTTATATGACTGCATTTTTACCAAAGATTCATTGATTGTATTTATAAGATGTGTAAAGTCTAAGCAAAATCATGCTTCTAATTTGACGGTACGCTATACGGTTCCGAGCATTATGCGTTATGCGGTAACTCTAGTAGAGAAGTTGACATTTGGTAGTTGAACTACCATAAAATACATGCCGCTTTAGAGCGCCATCTACATCGGCTGTCAAACATACAGAACATTTTGTAGATTAGTTACCTCTCTTCTACAATCAATAACTCTTTGATTTCGACATAAGACACGGAAATGACTATACGATTTGTAAAATAATAGAGAATTTAAAATGGACTAATGAGCACCGGCAGCTATCTGACTTGGAAGCTGTTGGAAAAGCCGTGGTAGGGGTAGATGCCGCCGAGGATGTACTTGTAGCTGCCGTAGTGGTGCAGGCGGTAGGTGCCGGGCGGCATGCCCTCGGGGATGTGCCACTGGACTTCCGAGTGGCTGGTGCCCAGCACCTTGTTGTTGCGGTGCCAGATGTATCTGCAACACAATCAATCGTTAGCAAGCGTAAGATTGTATTTAGGTACCACAGAGTACCTTATCCAATTCCTACTTAAAAAGTAATAGGTACTTCGCAAGTCGAAGAAGAAAAAATAGGTAATATCCGTAAAAAATACTTTTTATGTACCTACAGTCAGCAAAACTACACAAAAATGTATGCAGGGGTGCCAACCAATAGCTTTGCTGTCTGTTCCTAACTTCCTAATGCTTCCCGAATTGGGGCAGGTCCAATATCAACAGCCACCCACAAGCTAACCATTGATAGTTTCAAGCGTGATGGTCTCTATTCCAATTTTAGTGATATAAGTAGTAGTGATGATGCCTTTCGGTAAACTAACTTACTTGGTCTCCCAATCGGCGTCTGTGGCAACTACCGTCCAGGCGTCATCTGCTTCGGACTCAAGTCTCTCCACCGTCGCATACCAGCTCCCGTGGCGAATGTTGTTCCGGGGATGACCGGATACCTGTTAGTAATTTCATATTTTTATAGGTTTCAAGGTAAACGTCTTAGTGTTCGACATGCTAACGCCCAATAGGTACCCTGCTGGTGCTGGCACCTCTATTTCTGACAATTATTCAAGTTTAAAGATGGCATCTACTGGGGCAACGACGATCATAAAATAATCATTAAAAAAACCGGACAAGTGCGAGTCCGACTCGCCCACCGAGGGTTCCGTACTTTTTAGTATTTGTTGTTATAGCGGCAACAGAAATACATCTTCTGTGAAAATTTCAACTGGTGACAGACAGACAGACAGACGGACGGATGGACAAACGGACAGCGGAGTCTTAGTAATAGGGTCCCGTTTTTACCCTTTGGGTACGGAACCCTAAAAACATTCGTGACACGTTTGCGTCTTTGCTGTATGTACAAAACAAGTGAAGGTTTATTATATTGCTGCGCGGGCTAGGGAGGTGACAGTGCATGTTCGTATCGAATCCTCAAGATTTCTTAAATTACTTTTTTTCTATTTCGCCTTTCTCGTTGCCTTTTGTTTCGCAACCGTGGCATTCGCATCGCATAGCAACTCACAAACAGTGCGGTGACAATATCTCCATAGCTGTACTCGGTCTGCGGTTGTTTCGTGCAGTCTCCGAACTCCTTGCCCCAGGGCGCGGCGTCCCACAGCACGGGCGGCACGAGCGTGATGAGCTGGTCGCTGAAGTCCGGCGGCTGTGGACCCGGTTCCAGTGTCACACCCTGAGGTAAAGCAGAGAACACGTTGAATTTTGACGATAACGATTACTTTTTAATTTACTACAAATAGCAGAAACTACACTTAAACACATTAGAAAACCGGCCAAGAGCGAGTCGGACTCGCACACGAAGGGTTCCGTACCATTATCTATAAAAACGGTCACCCATCCAAGTACTGACCCCGCCCGACGTTGCTTAACTTCGGTCAAAAATCACGTTTGTTGTATGGGAGCCCCACTTAAATCTTTATTTTATTCTGTTTTCAGTATTTGTTATAGCGGCAACAGAAATACATCATCTGTGAAAATTTCAGCTGTCTAGCTATCACAGATCATGAAATACAGCCTGGTGACAGACGGACGGACTGACAGCGGAGACTTAGTAATAGGGTCCCGTTTTTACGCTTTGTTAAAGATTTACACATCAAAATTAAGATCAGCGCCACAGTGCGTAGTGTCAATTTCAAGTAAGTGGGTTGACTTGACACCAATGTCTGCATTAGCGGGTCACAGTCACAATGGGTTATCCAGATATGACATACGATGGATTAGGACTATGTAATTTACGGCTTGCAATCCTTACCTTGACCAAAGCTTCAGTCAGCTCTACATACTTATTGAGGTAGATGTCAAGCGTGTGCGGGCCAAAAATTGTTGAAGCGGCTTCATACCGTTGCGCCTATAAATTCAAAAAAATATCAATAGTCGGATCTTGTCTTGTCGCAATCAGAAAAGAAAAGTAACAATTCCAAATACTTCAAGACCGTATCAGTACGAACGTACCTGATACTCCTCAGGCGTGGCAATATAATCCGAGTAGATATTTGCCAGGCCAGCCAACACAGCCCTCCCCCCGCCCGCGGCCCGCTGCACGACTCGCCGCAGGCGCCGCCCCGACATGGTGGTGAACTCGCCCGGCACGGCGGCCAGGAACAAGCCGCCGATGCGAGCAACACTGCACGATACTATCTTGGGTTGCCACTCGTAGGGGAATTTTGCCTGGAATTTGAACGTTTTAGCTAGAGTCTGTGCGGAAAGAGAAGAGTCGTGGAATGTATGGAGCCCAATACATTCCACGACACCTCTCTTTCCGCCCAGACTCTTTTATTGCTATTAATATTAGTTTCATCACAGTGTCAGCTAGAAGTTCGGTTCAAACTTCTAAGTCAAGGCTAAGTTGAGAGAATGTAGCACTTTTGGGTCAGGATGTATCAGGCTGCTCAACTGAAAGAACATACAAAAGGTGGAAATTCCAACAACAGTATATTATGCTTTGTTTGTTCGTTTCAATACAATAGCTCATTTAATATGTAAGTTTTGAGAGAGTCGAAGGGACTCGGTCCGATTGTGCCACGAAACTTACAATGTACTTATTTCCCAGGTTTTATTTAGGCAGGCAGGCAGGCTGCATATTATTATAACATGGACTCACCCGTCCCGTAGCCAGCAGGATGGGTTTTGGCGCCTGGCACTTGATGTCTTCGTCCGTGGGCTCCGCGATGAAGTCACGCACGGCGTTCCACAGCGGGTTGCTAGTGGTGGTGCCCTGCTTGAAGTCGAAGGCGCCCGGCCCGTCCGTCGTGCCCGCCGCGAAGCTGTAACCCATGGCCGGGAGACAACCGGATACCGTCGCACTCTAAGAGGTTTGTTATAGGTTTGAAGTCAGCTGAGGATATTTTATCAGGTGTGATAGCTTGACACGTGAAACAAAAGAAGGAATTGTGCGGCATTCCTATTTTAAATAAGAGTTAGGTTTTTTAGGGGATCTTATGGATTCAAGACATGGAATCTCCACGAACTAGTATCCCATGCCGTGCATGTAGGCTCGTCAGGACTTAGCTTGACTGTAGAGTCTGATTGAACTTACGGCGTTAAAGGTTTCTGTAACAGGATCATATGGTTTTGCGGTCTGGTTTGGCATGTCCACGTACTGATGCACGATGCCGATTGGTCCCGTCAGGTCTTCCCCTGGTTGTTTCAGCACTTCCTGTAATTGCAATCGGACAGCGTCGTGCCATAGATGTACAAGAGATGGTTCACATTGTTTTAAATGTACCTATTACTAATATATTAAGCTTACAAGAAAAACATATGTAAGAAGGCTGAAAGGCTGACTCACTACCAGTGTCTCAGACCTCAGTATGACCTTCTTGAACATTTTAATCGTCGTCCCGATAACTAGAAGCCCTTTTGAAAAATAGTTTGCCTCAGGAACTCATGATACTTACCATAGCCGTCTCAAACATCTTAGTGGCGATGATCTGCGTGCTCTCGAACATGTCTCGCCCCGGGCCAGATGCGAAGCACTCTTCGCCAGGTAGCTTGCATAGCAGCTTCTCCTGGTCGCAGACTTTGCCGGAGATGCTGCAACGAGGACCACGAGTGTTGGGGGACACGTCACCGAGGTTTGTGGATGCGAACGCGCAGACTATGCGACCCTGGAATACAATAGAATTCAATTAAAAAGGGCAATTCTAGAAAGAGAATATGAACAGTTTTGAATGATTCACGGTTAGTTTCACCAGACTTATATCTGGTTGTTTGGACCACGCGCGGTCTACACAACTTTTGACACCCACCCGCTATCATCAGTTACCCGTGAACAATATGCATGTAACTGCGTCGAAATATCGGGAGCTCGAAAACAATACAAAAGGTAATCACGGTTCATATCCCGGTCGATATAAGTCTAGAGAATATGAAGCCCATCGATTTTTATTTCAAACTCATGAACTTATGTACCTTTCCAGGATATGTCCCATTGCCATTTAATGCTTTCTCCATCAGGATAGAAGCATAGCCAACGTTGTCCGAGGATATCAGCTTATTGGTGTTGTTCATGCTGGTGGGGTGCACCGCGAACCAGTTGATCACCCCTATGATGCGGCTGTCGGGCGCCAGGAAACGAACCTGAGATAACGTTTTGTCGGTGTCATATTTATATCTGAAATGGCAAGAAATGTACGCTTTAGTTAAAGGCAACGTAAATTAAGTAAGTATATATGTACGTTAAATTATAACTAATGTAATATATATAATTATTTAATAAGCTACTCCTCGTCGCTTTCGGTGACGGCGACCTTAATATCATATATTATCTTAAGGGGCCCACTGATTAACAGTCCGCCGGACGGTATCGGCCTGTCAGTTGTTCGGAACTATCAAAATTTTATTCTAAAGGGGCCCACTGATAAGTCCACCCAAGGCCCCAACGTCTTCTGTTCTCTTTGACGGCGCAGCAACTAGTATCATTTCTCTCTCCTCGCTCTTTTAAAAATGCCGTTTGTCAAAAAAGGACAACCATACTGTTGACAAGATGGACTTCAAATCAAAGTTGGTAGAACCAGGTTGTGTATGTGTGCGTAAAAGCGTATATGTGTGCTCTTTTAGGGATGTGAAAAGTCGATTTTAATCATATTATATATCGATAAACGCTACACAGCGGAACGAAATAGCGATTAATTGAAGCTTCAATATCTTCGTTAAACATAAACATAATTGAAATGCTAATGGATAATTAATATATTATAATGTAATAAAATAATTCAATTATTGCGGAACACATATTTTAGTAGGTATTTATGTATTTTAATTAAATATCTGAACTTCCCTTGGTTCCCTGCTGGGGCGTGACGATAAAATTGTGATCTGATAACCACAATAAAGAATAAAAGCGTTTTTGTTCATTTTAGGTATCGTTAAACCTTTGAAGTAAAATTAAAATTGCAAGAAATGTCGATAGTTTATCGATATGACTTTATCGACATGGCTCCAGCAAGGTGGGCCACATTGTTAATCGTACACTAAACAAAAGTGGCAACAGTCATGGTCTAATAAAACATGGTCTTCTATTCCTAGAGTGACACAGGCCTACGTCACAATAACATGGCCGCTATATATAGCGCTATCGCATATTATCATATAGCGCTGTCGCATGATGACGTAGGCTTGTGTCAGTTAGGTGACCTAGAAAAGACGGGAATAGAGTACCAGGCGGAGTATATTATTATACCATGGCAACAGTGACAGCTCGCTGAGGCGTCATCTAAGTATATTATTATATCTATGAGTCCACCGGACGGTATCGGCCTGTCAGTTAGAACAAAAATTTGAGAGTTCCGAACAACTGACAGGCCGATACCGTCCGGCGGATTGTTAATCAGTGGGCCGCTTTAGTCATTGTAGGTATAATATGGGGCTTTCCATTACAATATTTACAATAGAATGGGAATAAGTATGTACTTGAGGCGGTTAATTGTCTTCGATTTTTTTAACGCTGTTATTGATGGTAGAACCGTCAATAAGTATCACGTATCACGTTAAGTTTATTAAGTATGCTTACGAACCTTTGCGTAAGGTTATTTCGCATAAACGGATATTTTATTTATCATAATTCATAAGTCAAATCATGTATTATTTATTACTAACTGCATGTTTACACGGTGAATTTTACTAAATTAGCGTTCGTTTCGAATGCATATCCTCATGCATAAGTTAATTGATTATATGCCTCGTGCATAATAATATAAGCAAGTAGTTAGGTTACTTCGATAAACAAATCCAATTAAGTAATTAAGAATGGAGTAAAAATACCATGTAGGTACCTACTATAGTATTCGAATCGTCAAAGTGACGCGGTAAATACCAACATTCAAAGTTAAAGTTTACATACGGTAGCCATATCACATCCAATAATTCTTGGGCTGCAGATGAATATGACAACATAGAAAAATTTCTTACTTAGCTCTCTCTTCAGTTGGATTCCGCAAATAAGAGGTGGGTGACCTGTTGATGTTCGCGTCCAGTAGCTCTGCCTCGCCGTACTCCATCCGCGCTGGCGTCAAATTGTTGTGAGCCATTACTATACTCTGCAATCGTCAAAACATAAAAGTACCCAAAGAAGGATGATGATTTATAAAACGTGTTTATCAGGATGAATTCAACCAACTGATGTGTGGCTCCGAAAAGCGTACCTTGAATATCCCGGCAATGTAACTGACATAGGTTTCCTTGACAAAGCCAAGGATAGGCAGGTCGAACAGGAAGTCCATGAGAAACCCTCCCGGGGTCGAATGCGAATGAGTCCCACTTATAATAACGTTGTTTTCGCTGTAGATATCACCGAAGCGCTTTTGGAGACGCTTTATTATCTGAAAACGAAAGTTAGCAAATGAGTTACATTATTTCGTTTTTAATCTTATCCCATCCAATTGTTAAATGTACGTACGTACTTAAGAAAACAAAGCAATTGTTAAGGGTCAATTTTTGAAGAGGGTGTTTTTTCGACATTTGCATGGCAATTTTTTATTTTTGAAAAATTGATTTATAATCATGGTTTTAGGAAGGGTTCTTAACAATAAAAAATATAATGTAGGAGGCACCTCTGTACTTTTTATAGTTAGCTAGATATGGACGTTTAAAGATCGACATTTGTATGACACTATTTAGCCATTTGTAAGGCGCTTTTGACATGTATAAGGCATTTTTTCGACATTATATGGCAATATCAACATGTATATGCCACTATTTATTATGTTTGTTGCATTTATAAGACCTTGACTACATTTGTATGGCACCTTCTCGACATCTGTATGACACTATGTCGACGTTTGTATGCCACAATCGACATTTTTATGGTCAAAATGGCCGTATAAATTTAATCTAACCGTTATTCAATAGTCAAAGAAAATTATAGGGAGTATATTTAAGTCATGACAAAACAGGTGCCTCGCGGGACAGCGATAAAAAGGCTTCCCTTGTTTTATTAAATAACGCATTAATTTATCAATATGATTGAATCAATTCTCTAGAAAATGCTCTTTATCTTTATAAAAATACAAAGTTGTTTATAATACGTTGCCTACATCCAAAGTTATGATTTTTTTTATTGCGCTATGCCGCCCCTGGGACACGCGAAAAACAGCAAATTTTGCCGTTTTTGGAACTTAAAATGCGATTTTGTCAGGAACAAATAAGATATTAGGTACAGTTGTGCATTATTTTTAAAGCTTATAATACATTGAATGAAAATATATACATACCCAGTCGTTTAGTCCTATGGACTTCGAGAGTTTTAGCCGTGGGACAGCAAAAAATGCCTATTTGAAAATTGACCCTTAAGTTTATCGCGAAACACGGTAGTAAAAAGTCGTTAGTCAACTAAAAGCCCATACATTTCTTATACCTAGTCCATTCAGTCATCTTCTATATTTCGTGGCCCAAAGTCCGCTTATACGATGTATCAAATCACAGTTCAAATTCAAACCTGGGAATGGGGTTGGCCGGTGGAAGTTTTTAGCAGATGGCGCCATCATAGCTTGCCCTGTCAATTCCTATAATTGTGTCAAATTTTTGGTTTTTTAATACACTGGATGCTAGCCCTTTAAGCCAAATCTCATAGAAAAAGGGGCAAGCTATGATGGCGCCATCTATGCAAACCTTTGACAGTTGCCAACCCCATTCTCGATCAGCGTTCATAAGTATATACCAGGGTATGTTATTACGACTTGCCCTTATTTTGACAATGACTGAGACTGGCGTTCTTTCCTGACGCCGCCCATAATCGGCGAGTCGACAGTAGGGTGGTTCACGTTTGTATGGGAAAAATTCAAACTCTAGTTAGAAGAAGCGGCACCCCCTCATTTTGTTACACTTGTTATGTTGACAAAATACGCCAAGTTTTGTAATCTTATCTCAACTACAAGGGGGGTGCTCAAACACTTTGAAATTTTTCAAAGTGGTTGAGCACCCTCTTGTAGTTGAGATAAAATTACGAAACTTGGTGTATTTTATCAGCATAATAAGTGTAACAAAATAAGGGGGTGCCCCGTAGGAAAATAAAAAAAAAATGTTTTTTGGGCCACCCTAGTCGACAGTGAGAAACGCATTGCTCTGGGGGCCGATTTTTGAGTTTCGACCGCTCGATTTCGTTCGAGTTTCGAGTATTTCGTTCAATAATATCTGCAGTACCCGGCATTTAAATTCTACTAATAGAATTGAAAACGAGTGGTCAATACCACTCGATTCCCAATTTCTATCGCTCGTATTTCAAAAATTAGCATTACGCTGTTTTCCACCGATTTTCGAGTGACGAAATCGAGCACTCGAAATTCAAAAATCGGCCCCCTGGTCCTGTTCCCAGTATCTACTAAAGAAGACTCCCACCGGCGGTAGCCATTCCCTTGTTCTGATGACGACTAACCTCTTTTCTAACGCCGTGGCCCATCATCGGAGCATCCACAGTGACGAACACGATCCTCTGTGAGCTGTTCCCGGTGTCATCAGCCAGCACAAATGCTCGCGAAAACTGCCGTAAGTGGATGCCATGCCCTATTTGTTGAAAGTGAGCGTAACCCATCTGAAAGGAAAATGGTGTTTGCAAATCAGGTTATATCCTAGGCCAGCGGTCGGCAACCTTTTAGCAGCCAAGGGCCATATAGTAGTTAACGACGATGACGCGGGCCGCACTTTGGTAATTTTTGTGACTTTAGCAGACATTGTCGTTCGTCAGTATTACATACAAAATTGCCAGGGAGGCTCGCGGGCCGCAAGCGAGAGGTTGGCGGGCCGCATGTGGCCCGCGGGCCGCTGGTTGCCGACCGCTGTCCTAGGCTAAGGACATTCTCAAACATATCTACCAAACCTTCTAAGTTTAAATGAACCATCCGTTCCAAACGGTTTACTAATGTGTTGCAAAAATGTTTTTGACATATTTTTGTATTTCATATTGTTCATCATGTTTAGGGTTCCGTACCCAAAGAGTAAAAACAGGACCATATTACTAAGACTCCGCTGTCCGGCCGTCTGTCGGTCACCAGGCTGTATCTCATGAACCGTGATAGCTAGGCAGTTGAAATTTTCACAGTTGATGTATTTCTGTACAAATAACTAAAAACAGAATATAATAAATATTTAAGTGGGGCTCCCATACAACAAACGTGTTTATTTTGTCGTTTTTTGCGTAATGGCACGGAACCCTTCGTGCGCGAGTCCGACTCGCACTTGGCCAGTTTTTTATTAGAAGAAACGTGTCATTATTTATTCATTGTCACTAATATAGTTTTTAAGTTTATTTTTATTGTATACATAACTAACATTTTATGAGGCACGAGCTTGAAATAAACGTTAATGTAATTTAATTTTAAATTTTAATTTAATTATCATGAGTGCAGTCAATAAAAATCATGTCATGCCATACCTACCTATCTTACCAGATTTTTCGTTTTTGAACGCGTGGGATTACTTACAGGGTTGATCTCATTGCAAAATTTGCTCACTTAAATGAGTACATCCATGTACCTACATATAATATCTTGTATCACCCAAAAAAAATACCCTGTATTTAAACCGAGATTACATAGGTACTCATTATTAGCTTTGTAAGCAAAATATTTTTACTCATATTAGGAAGTTGCTCCATGCACTTTTGAACGCCAGTGTACGCACGCACAAAATTTAATGCAGGTCATGCATTCTTTACAACTGAACATGTTTTTAGATGTTGCGTAGTCCATGTACAATTTGTATACTTACATCATGCGTTGGCATTTGGCATTGAAGGTTTTAGTTAATCGGAATTTTCTCAAGACCAATACTGTGACTGTGACTTAGGGTGGTATTCCACCTGTCCAATTTCTTTATCCAATGTGTATTTTGTCTCACATTTTGCTTAATGAGAGAGTGAGACGCAATAACATTGGACAGATGGAATACTACTCAAACATATTATCGACTTTCATAGAACAAATAACCATAAAACTGTCAGAGGTTGTGACAACTGCTAAATAAGTAAATACCTATTTCATTTCTCATGAAAGAGGGTCATTACTATTCTAAAAAGTGTGCAGAAAGCAATAATTTTCTGCACTAGAGCGTTTCACTTTCCAAGTACGATCTTTTTTATTGTTTTACGTGCAATTGAAATTTGGTTTTAAATTTATTTGTTATAAAATTTCCATTTTGATGTTTAACTTCCCATTCCATAAATAACAGTTGAGTTTGGGGACTCGTACTTTCATATTTCTATGTAGAGCATGAGATTGTTTAATTTGACGTTGAACAGTATGTGTTTATGGTTTTCCTCCTCTTACGTGCCTCGATAAGTAATTAGATTAATGACACATTGTTACTCACGAAGGCAATCTCTGCGGGCGGGCCGGTGACGTCCGCTATCCCGACGCCGACGCGCAGCGCGCGCGCTACCATCGTCAGCGTCAAGACGCAGAAAGTGGAAATAATCATTCTGAAACCAAAATGAGCAGATTATAATCTTTTCTAAAATATTGAAAGCCGACCCAGAGATCCCATGATTCATTAAATCCCAAGCATTGTGAGCGAGAAGGCTCAAGCATACTCGTAATAAATAAAGATGAGAGAACGAGAGCATAATTAAGACACATTGCTCTACCTCAAACGATCTACCTCAGACTCCTGAGAGCGGTCACTTGCATGTTGCCGACCCTTTATAGAAAAAAAAACAATTTAGGCATAATTGTTAATCTAGATTATGAAACATTAAAGCATAAATAGGTCACATATCTCAAGTATACTCAATTTAACGTGGATCTATTACCTACTTTAGATAATGACATTAATGACGCACAATAATAAACTGCATCTGAATTCCACTCGCGCGCATCACACTGACATTGACCGTTCCTTCCGCAGCGCGTGGCTGCGGAAAATGCTTTTAATTCTGTAGTTCCTACTGCTGGTGTCCTTCTATCACGGAAATGGAGCGAGATATAGTCCATTTTGATACCTTATTTAAATGTATTAAGGTGCTTGTTCGTGTAAATAGTTTATTTAGGTTTAGACAAATACCTATTCTGTGGTTTAAATTATCTATTTTATAACGACAGGCTATAAGATGGGTAGGTACTCACTGGAAAATTAAAAATCGACAATGCAATTTAGGAGTGAAAGCGAAACGTAAACCTACTCGCTTGGTAACAGGTAAATTGCGTTAAAAGCTAACGTTTTACTAGGTTGCTCTTAAGTTGTTATTTGTTTTAAGACGTCTGGCACTCCTGAGCAACGGTGTAAATGTATGAATATGACGCATGTCTCAACGGTCAACAGCAATATATGAGTAGGTACAGTCAGCAGCAGACGTTGCTAAGCGGGTGAGGTGTTCAAAATGATCTTGACGCGACTTTATTATTAAGAGCATAAGAGCGTGTCAAGGTTATTTTGGACACCTCGCACGCTTAGCAACTTTTGCTGCTGACTGTACCTACCTAGTACCTAGTCCAGCGACTGATTGGTGTGCCGACATATTCGCTAGGTCAATATCATTTAGTTGATAGGCTTAATTTGAAAAATATACATTAAAACTAGCCGGCTAGATAACATCCTTATCTCAGGAACAAATATTGATGATGAACAACCTCCTGGACCTCCTGATTCGTGTGCAGAGTCACTATTACCGTCTAGGCTAAGAGAATTCCAAATTGAAATTACTTATTCCAATATTGAACCACGAGCGTAGCGACAGTGTGGATAAATAAAATGCAACTTTATCATCAGTTATGAAGAATCAATAAGAGAGCCTTTATGAGCTGGTGTGGTGAAATAAAATACCCACCTTTTACCTAGATGTATTTTGTTATTCCTAATCATATTGTTACTTTATATCTAGCAGAGGTTCGACCTAGATGCAGAACTTGCTTGCTTGCGTCGCGGTTGAAACTGCTTTCAACCAGGCAGGTATTCGCACAATTTGTATATACATATGTACCTACCATATTTATCTAGCTGCTCAGTACATAACTAGATAGGTGCCTATAAAATAACGAGTCAATTAAGTATTTAATTTAATTCCGGCTCACCTAACTTTATTTCTAAAACCGCTGTTGATGACAACAAATTTTATTACTTATAAAACAGTAGCATTTAGGACAACGTGTATTTTTTGGGTAGGTAGTTGTGTAATTGGTGGCCCGATATTGTCCCTACAGTTAACGAGTTCAACGAGTCAATGACCCTCCGTTTAAGTAACCTTGCCCGTGACCACATTGATACGGTAATTTATTTAAAGACCGGCCATGAAACAGCGATATTTTCCTCAAATCGGATCAGTGCGGTTTTTATTATCTGGAAACTTACTTCATCTTAGTTTGCTCAGACTAGCATAATAAAATGTTGATTGTTAATGTTTACCAACATAACAATCTGTCTCGTATTGATTGCTTTTCCAAATATACTGCAGCAGGCAAATATTTTATTCATTAGTTCTTATCGCATCGTTTAGGTTTCTAATGTAATGTCTTCAACATATAAGTCGCACGTAAGTCGCCCAACGCTCTATCAAAGATATATGTAACTCCGTATAAGATAAATAAAGTCTAAGAAAAAAACGTGCCTCGGAAATAAAGAAAAAGTCATTCTCGAATAGATGGCGCCATACCTTTGGCCTATTCTCGGCTAGATGGCGTTGACGACACCGTTTGATATTTAAAAATTTGATCACATATCAGTGAAAGAACATGGGTCAGTATGGAACAATAAAAATTAAAAATCATTTATCCGTATACATAGTTTGATTAATTTATACATTTTCAATTTTATTTTAAGTTTTAATCATGTGTCGATAGATGGCAGTAAATGTACCGTGACTACAAAATTTACTATGGCAATAGCCCTCTATACTATCTATTCTCTTTGGCTCTATGTACAAAGGGGGCAAGGGGGTCGCCGGGATTCGCTAAACCTATATACCTAAATAAGAAATAATCAGTACCACAGAATAACTAATAGTACTATATAGCGAAAGGAAAGGGGTAATCTTCCTAAATTGTACCTTTTTTAACGACCTGCTAGACTAGTCGGTCACGAAGCAGGAGGTCCCGGGTTTGAATCCCGGCAACGGCATTTATTTGTGTGTTCATCACGATTATCTGTTCCTTGGGAATGGATGTTACCTAAGTAAGTAGGTATGTGTTTCTCTATATTATAAGTATGTGTACCGTCGCTAGATTGACGTGTGTAAGATTGTCCCCATTTTTAGAGCACCGTACAAAACTTTGTTCACGGTGCTCTTATTTTACTATACCTTCTAAGAGTTTCGACTTAGCTTAGCGAAGGTTGCAACCTTGAAGGCTCTCCCTTCCTTCGGTACCTACGTCTCTTCAGAGATTCGAGGATGAGGGCAGTTTGGTCGCTGACGCCTATGACCGTCGTGCGGACGCAGGATCCGATTGATCCGAATGACACTGTCCTATCCTTTACTCCTAAATAGGTAGGTGTTTTGCTTGAACTTCAACATTTTTCCTAAAGTGGGCTATTAAAATTTAAAGGCTTCACGGCCGAATGGGAACGGATCGACTTGTTCTACGCAGAATTGAGTGCAAGTGGTGCAACGTAAGCAGGAACAAGGAAGACTGGCCTTGAACTTTAGGGGAGCGACCTCGTCGTCATGCGTTTTCCTTCAATCTCATTGTGGCGGTTGCTTTATACGTTCACCATAGAATAGACAATTTCAAAACATGGCGTTAGTTATGACTTATGAGTAGGGGTCACAAAACCGTGCGTATTTCTAGAAAACCGGTTTTCCGGTTTTTATGCAACAGCAAAACCGGGTTTCCGGGTTTTTCGGTGATTTCGATTTTACATATAATTTGTAAAATATGCAAGTATTTTTAGGATCAATGCTTTATTATTCAGTCTTCCACGACATTTCTATAATTACTCTATCTTTACCAAAACCATAAAATTCCATCAATAAAGTTTACGACAATAGAGTTCATGGTCAGCAATTCCGAAACGGAATGCCTAAGCAAAATATTACGTGACAACGGGGTTGACATAGTCCTCCTTCTGGAAACACACACCGCTGATAATACCCAACTCGCTAAACGGGGTAAGTTACAAGGGATTTCATTTGGTTGCGGCCACTACATCAGCTGAGGATATAAGAAATCTGATGGGGAAGGCGATCATGGACTGGACATATAGGAACAACACTTTCTTAGCCATTTCTAACAAAGGCAAAGGAACCTGAAGGAACAAAGAAGAAGAAAACTGTACATAGTAAATTTCGCGAGATTGACTTTTGTTATAATTACTACAGGTGGTGGTGGCCGAGTGGATATGACGCCCGACTTTTAATCCGGAGGTCGCGGGTTCAAATCCTGGCTTGTACCAATGAGTTTTTCGGAACTTATGTACGAAATATTATTTGATATTTACCACTAGCTTTTCGGTGACGGAAAACGTCGTGAGGAAACCTGCATACATCTGCGAAGAAATTCTAAGGTGTATGTGAAGTCACCAATCCGCATTGCGCTAGCGTGGGGACTATAGCCCAAACCCTCTCGTGCTTGAGAGGAGGCCTGTGCCCAGCAGTGGGACGCATATATGCTAAAATATTATATATTATTATATATTATATTATATATTACTACAATCAACAATTTTAACTAGAGATCAACGAGCGTTCCTACTAAAATGTTATTTAAACTACGTATTACAGGAAATTAAGGGATATTTAGTGAAAATTGTAAACAGTTTTTTATATAATATTAATACGTATACATACGAACTTCGTATAATGTATTGTGTTGTTCTAAAATCTAAATATAATAACAAACTCTGAAGTAATTGTTGCTCATCAATATAATTAAACTATGTGTATAAAACTGTAAAATCGAAAACCTCGAAAAATCCGGTTTTATCAAAGTCAAAACCCGGTTTTGGAAATTGGTTAAAACCATGGTATAATAATATACTCCGCCTGGTACTCCATTCCCGTCTTTTCTAGGTCACCTAACTGACACGGGCCTACGTCATCATGCGACAGCGCTATATGATAATATGCGATAGCGCTATATATAGCGGCCATGTTGTTGTGACGTAGGCCCGTGTCACTCTGGGAATGGAAGACCATGTTTTATTAGACTATGGTTAAAACCCGGTTTTTCCGGTTTTTTCGATTTCGGTGAAACCGGGTTTGTGACCCCTACCACAGATTAATAAATAGTTACTACGTAACAGATACTTCATTCCCAAACAAAAGCAAAAATACCTACGCTATTATAGTCTACAGAACCTTAATAATAATACCTGCTGCTCAGGACAAGAAGAAATGTACCATAATTACGCGCACAAAGAGTCAAGACTGTTGCCCGCCGTTCGAGTCACGTGCCAACGCGTCATCGTAAGAATGCGCTAGGGTTGTAGCTACCCTACCTATGATGATTATTGTAATAAAACGAATGTTGCGAATCAAATATGTTTTAGTTTTAATATAATGATTTATAATTTTTTCACTTCTCGGAATTCTCTGTTATTAAAATTTAATAAGTAGTTGAAAATATCCTAAATCGCGTAAATAATTTTAATAAATATTCAGGAGCAAAGCAACAGACAATCAACGGTTTTTAAAAGTTGTAATACGGTGCTACCAGGCCGATTAATTATTACGTCGTCAAAGTTATTTAAAAATACTTTTTCTAACCCTTCAATATAATTATTAAACTTTCAGGTGGGACCTTTAGCCCGCCATAAAAAGATGATTTTTTATTATAGGCTTTTTCCTTTGTTTTTTGACTTTTTCACCCATCTACTGCACAATAATTACGTGGTTTCGGCATTTCGAAGCATAAGCGCGGTGCAATGCGGTGCGAGCGCTGAGGCGGGCGTTCGGCGGCCCTCTGTCGGTTGTATCGTCGACGATACGCCGAGCGGTAGGCATATAGCGCGTGGCCTTGAGCGTGTGACGGAGGCCTGCCCCTACTTATGAGTAACGATATTAATGCTGCAGACAAAACAAACACAACGGCTGGACGAAAACAACAAGAAGCGGATATGTATTTCAACATAATTCATTGTTAGGTAGGACCTATCTATTGCCATGACCTAGATTCTCCAAATTAAAATAACTTATTTACCATTTCACATAAAAATCAAATCTTATCATTAATATGAACGCGTAGGTATTATCATTCATATTTGATAGTAAGAGTAACGAAAGTTACCTACCTACTCATAACTCATACCATTACTGCATGATTTAGATTTATTTATTTTACACTAATCTATACGAATTGATATTATGATCGTCAGCAGGCAGCAGGGTAGGAAAATAACAATTGATTATAGTTATACAAATGTCAAGCAATAGGTACACAATTTAAAACCATTATAAGCAATCGATTAACTAACTAAATATTGGCTTATTATTAACCGGGCAACTAAAATATTAAACAGGAACTTTCACTAGGCATATAATAATATAATTTGGCTGTGCATTAATATTTTAGCGCCAATAAATTTATATTAGCCATATTATTAAAAAACTGGCAGCAAAATCAAGCCACCCAAAAAAATTATAGGGAACATGAATTTATAGGTTGGCGTCTAAAATAACAAGTTGGCAACTAATATTGTAAAACGATCATAAAATTTGGTTGTTTAATATGAAGTAGTATTTAAAGCTTATGTATCGGTAACTCGTGGCATTTAGGTAGCACTTAAAAGATTAGTGATGAGCACACATCGGTAACTCGTGGCATTTAGGTAGTTAGCAGGCACAGACTAGTGATGTGATAATGTTCTTCCTATACGAGTCGAGAAAAAGAAACCACTAAAAAAAGGAAATTAATTAAACTAATCTTTTAAGTGCTACTTAAAAGTGTATAAGATACCTATATACATAAGCTTTAAATACTACTCCATTTTTAAATAATTTTAACATATGCATACCTAGTTCTTTAAGTTGACAAATTTCCTAATACACAAAACACCACTAATTTATTTACCAATGGTCAGTACCTATACTTATAGTCGAAATTCCTAATCATGAAACACCATTAGGTCTTTAAATTTTTAATTAGTAATTTCAATAGTTATCACGGTGTTCTGCAAGAGTCAAAAGATAGGTGCGATGACGAGCGAAGCGAGGAGGAGCGTGTTAGGTTGACCGCCGTGTAGTGACCAAACAAAATATTTTAAAAGAACTTATTTTTTTTAATTAATAGACGTATTCTATATAAAAATGTGCTTCGTAAATGGTCTCCAATATAATAATTCAGTTGCCAAATAAATATTTGGTACCTGCCTAAAAATAAACAAAAGCTGTAACGGCATTAAAATGTCTCATATTGATATATTTTAAGGCTCTCTTTTTGTTGCCAATCTATTAATTTAGTACCCATTTCTATTTTTTAAACTACCTACTCAAATTCGATTAATTATTAGTTGACCGGTTAAATACGTGCTGTTAAGACGAAACAGGAGCTGAGTTTTAAATATTTTAGGTAAATATACCCGTCTCGCTAACGGAAGCGGCACCTAAAGTAGTGCGATAAGGACAAGGCGAAAAATCCTGCGTAAAAATCTCAAAAATCGAGGTTTCGTACTCCTCTGTTTCCTCCTCCAAAACTTAACCAATCGTAACCAAATTTGGAAATCTAAATGATTATGAAATTATCTGTGTCGGACCGTTTTGATTTTTCGGCTAATTGATATCAGTTTTGAATACCACGCCTCTCATTGCGGCATAGTCAATTAGGCCATTTTGGCCATTTTTGAAGGGCTCTAGCGCCTTAAAAAACAAAAATATCAAAAAAAGCAAAACGGTCCGACACAGATATTGACAATATTAATCTGTGTTGAAAAAATCATTGCTCTAGCTTCAAAAACCACGGAGGAAAACGAGGAGTACGTTTGTATGGAGAAATGACCACTCCCGTTGGCCCTTAAGTACTTTCTAAATATTTAAAACAACATGTCAAATAATGCTGCATTAGTCTTTGATAATGTACACCTAACGTAAGTGCATTAAGATTGCGGTGCACACACCGCCCTGCTATTGATGCAGCATACCCCACCCGTAGGTGCATTAGAGTCAGATGCGCCGCATGCGCCGAGTTTCACAACAGTTGCACTTTCATCGTGGCCGGTTATTGCAGTTAGCCATGCGCTACACGTAATTTCTATAACTTTTTTTTTAGAATGACTAATTGTTTTAAATTTTGATGTGACATTTTTAACCCTTCGCCATGTTCGTTCGTCTGTCTGTAGATACATACGCGGCTTAGCTTTTTTTCCAGTATAAATTTTGTGTGTGTCCGTACGATGATAATGATGAAATTCACGATTTTGCCTAGAATGCCGTCTTCAAGAAACATTATGCGTTGTGATGCAAGATTGACTTTGACCTAGTTGCAAGTCATAACTATAAACATTCACGTTTTTTTTAAATATATTTGCAAGTATTAATTATGAATTTACATTTATATGTAGGTATATCTGAAATTGACATTGGTATTTTTATTTATTTACAATTTTTTGCAGTTATTTGATATATAAATATACCTATATTCAACATTAATCAAATGACGGAAAGAATTGGCCGCCATTTGCCGTTTAGTTGATGAACGAAAAATAAGCATAATACCATGGTATAATAATATACTCCGCCTGGTACTCTATTCCGAGATTCGCGTATGACCTGACACGGGCCTACGTCATCATGCTGTTTACAGGTTCTCAAACTTTAAAATGTGGGAGAATTTTAACCCACGGTGAAAATTATTTTAACGGCATTAATTTTAAGTTATTCATGTAGAAACATAGTAAAATAAAACAAATCTAATGTATTAAATTAAACTTTATTTAACAACAACATGGAAAAGATATAAGTAAAAGAAAAATCGCAATCGTACGATAGGTATGCTATAATTTTCACTGCAAACAAAAAGGTTCAGATTTTTCCGGTCGGCGGTGATGATTTTAGACACATAAAACATTTTATATAAAAAAAACTATTAAGTTATGGGAGATGGTAATTGAAGGAACATGAAGATAATAGTTCTTAAAAAACATATAAAAAAGTTGCAACTCCCACAACCTACTAGTTTTTTTTATAAAGACCGAACCATACGTTTTCGCTGGATTTTGAAATCCACCCTAGCACATGGTATAATAATATACTCCGCCTGGTACTCTCTTCCGAGATTCGCGTATGACCTAACTGACACGGGCCTACGTCATCATGCTGTTTACAGGTTCTCAAACTTTAAAATGTGGGAGAATTTTAACCAACAGTGAAAATTATTTTAACGGCATTAATTTTAAGTTATTCATGTAGAAACATAGTAAAATAAAACAAATCTAATGTATTAAATTAAACTTTATTTATCTATACAAGACAAACATTTGAAAAACTAATTCACAGTTACACATTAATTACCTAGCTTACGACGTGAAAAGTTTGGAAAACACTGCGACTGCTGACACTGAGCGAGAAGGAAATAACAATTAACACGCGTTCGACAAGGATGACGGTCAGGGCATGAAGTTATCTAGATCCGAATTGTCAAATGTGACAGCGCTATCCTGTGTTGCCAGTAATGTTAACAGAATTACCCGAACGTCTGAAATTTCTTTCGTGAATCGGAAGATATTGCTAACGAATAATTAAAAATGACGTGTTATTGTAAAATTTAAGATAAAATACATATAAATGAAAATTATAAAATTATAAAGAAATATTTTAACTTATTAACCATAGGTATAATGTACCCATGTAACATGTTATGTTGAAATAAAGTAGCAATGTTATTGTGACGTAGGCCCGTGTCACTCTGGGAATAGAAGACCATGTTTTATTAGACCATGCATAATACCAAAAATTATGAGACAACGACCAAAAGTTGGGGAATCAGTAGGACAACAATAGTAATATACCTACTGATTTATACATACATTTATTGGTTTATTAAAAAACACAATTCCCCCAATGAGGGCGCCACTGGAGGGTCGATGCAGTCTTTAAAGTTATTTTATATTTGTGTTAGTATATTTTAAACAAAAAACTTATAAAAGGCTAATATTAGGAGTAGACGAGTCACGTCTTTTTTAAAGATTTAAGTATAACGATGATATTTTTTTTAGTTTAGGCTAATGAGATAGGTACATAGTACATACTTAAGTAACATATTTATTAAAAAAATATCCTTATTATGTACATCCTTGTGTTATGAAAAAACTTTATTTCAACACTTAGGGCACTTAGGCGTACCTAATTTAAATATTGTAATATTAATTACCTATTATTCACCTACATTATGCATGCAGTTAGTAAATCATACATATGTCAATAATTATTTGAGTATTGTGATATGTCTTATTTACATTAGGTACAGTCAGCAGCAGAAGTTGCTAAGCGGGCTAGGTGTTAAACATGAACTTGACACGACTTTATTGTTAAGACAACAAATGTGCCCCATGATGTAAAGCGTGCGCTGCTGCCATTATCTTGTACCTATACTTACTATTGCGATTTCTTCACACAGACAACAAAACAGTGAATGGAGCCATTATGCTTGATCTGAGGTTTGTTTACTCTTATGACTAATTTTACATGACCACTTACATATGTACATTTCATAACTCCGAGACACGGCCTAGGTCAAATTCCTGTTTTATTAGATTGTAAGAAAATATGTACAAGCTTTTTTATTTAAAGTTTAAAAGTCAAACGAAGGGGAATATGTCAAGCTATGATTAATCAACATCTACCTAATTGTGTATAAATATTTTCCATAAGCGGCAACAGAAATACATCATCTGTATATTACGGTTCGTGAGATACAGCCTGGTGACAGACGGACGGACGGACGGACGGACGGACGGACGGACGGACAGCGGAGTCTTAGTAATAGGGTCCCGTTTTACCCTTTGGGTACGGAATCCTAAAAATGGGGCTTACGTTTGTTTGTCCACTAGTGTCCCTCTTTACACCGATTTGAATATAATTAAATAAATGAGTGTCATCACTACGTCATATTTTCATAGAAATTTGACCATAATTATGACATTGCCACACTTAGTCAATTTTGTCATTGCAAATTCCATGCAGAGTTATCTTGGTCCGATCCTCTTAAGTAGGTATAGCGGTATATCTACATGTCACTGCCAAGAATGCCAAGCTTTGATGCCAAGTGTGTGCCAAGTACCTATTTATGAAAGGAGTATTTTATGAAAGAAGGTCCCTTCTTGATTCCTTTACGTCTATGATCTATGATGAGTTGATGACTAGAATGAGAAGGGAAGATTCTTCCACAGCTAGGCCAAACGCACAACCGTATCTAGTCAAATAGGAACCCTTAAGGTGGCTACTGACGAGCCTTCCAACAGTCCAAATAGCGTGGCTGCAATCCAAAATCGGTCCGTGAATGTCAAAAACGTACAATGTTTAATATTAGGATGCCGTCCATTTTGATGAATCCATTGTAACGGCATCCATTTGGAAGGCTCATCAGTCGTCAGTGGCCTGCTTTATAGTTTCGCCATGTCCGCCTGTCTGTCTCTCTGTCTTCGGCTTTGCTCCGTGATCGTTAGTGCTAGTGCTAGAGAGCTGAAATTGGCAAGACAAGTGGTAAAATAAAACCTAGAAAAAAACTGTTTTAGGGTAGGTACACACGTAAAGTGGCGATGTTTTTTTTTTGTCCAACCCTCTGATGTAGAGTGTGAATGTTATTTGACAGAAGGGTAACTACAGAACCCTACACTGACCATGGCCTGACATGCTCTTGCCCGGTTTTTGATGGTAAAACCAACTCTACTTTCTCTACATTATTATTTTAATTTGGGTAAGTAACCTTAGGTATATCAGTTATATCTATTAGGAGCGCAGTGCGATTCGGTTCAGTATCAAACTCGTTGTTTATCGACTAGGTACGCCCTTACTTTCCTTTGTCTGGGAGTGCTTCAAAAACATTTATCAGATAATGAACTCTGAAAGATTATTTGCGAATATGTAAACAAACGTAAGCAACTAGATTTGTAAATAAATAATATAATGTAATAAAGTATAAAAACGTATAAAAAACTGAACAAATGCGAGTCGGACTCGCCCACCGAGGGTTCCGTACTTTTTAGGGTTCCGTACCCAAAAGGTAAAACGGGACCCTATTACTAAGACTTCGCTGTCCGTCCGTCCGTCCGTCCGTCTATCACCAGGCTGTATCTCACGAACCGTGATAGCTAGACAGTTGAAATTTTCACAGATGATGTAGGTATTTCTGTTGCCGCTATAACAACAAATACTAAAAACAGAATAAAATAAAGATTTAAATGGGGCTCCCAAGCTCCCATACAACAAACGTGATTTTTGACCAAAGTTAAGCAACGTCGGGCGTGGTCACTTACGTGGTCACCTACGGTACTTGGATGGGTGACCGTTTTTATTTGCATTTTTTTTCCCGTTTTTTTTCATTATGGTACGGAACCCTTCGTGCGCGAGTCCGACTCGCACTTGCCCAGTTTTTATTTTTAATATTCCGTGAGTATTTATTTACGATTTTCATTCCTAAGCAAGAGATTTTTCAATTCATTCTGAAAAAAAATACGCCTCATATAAATCGATAATAATTTTTTCACCTCAGCAGGTCGAACAAGGGTACTTTGCTTCTTAAAAACAGTGAGCAAAATGCGATTTTGCTCACTGAGTGAGACAAAATGACATTCAAGTGACCTTTATAGTCAAATGTCATTTCAACATGCGGGGTCTAATACAAGTTCGATATACTTGGGTTCTATTATCTCTGTCCCTCTAGGTATGTTCTCACTGCTTAAGGTGAAAAATTTTGTGTACTACACGAGATCAAAGTTATTTACATCTCGTGCGCTTTTGAATCCCTTACTACGCTCAAGATTCTAAATTAGATTCACTCGCTACGCTCGTGAATCTATTATAGAATCTTTCGCTTGCACGGGACTCAAAATAAGCACTCGAAGAAATATCAAACTTTGATCTCTTGTTGTACAAATAACTATATTCTTGTAGATAATAATTTTATTATGAGTTCTTGGAGTGAAAAACAAAAATCATATTTTATTTTAATGTTTTTAGGGTTCCGTGCCCAACGGGACCCTATTATATTACTAAGACTCCGCTGTCCATCTGTATGTCTGTCACCAGGCTGTATCTCATGAACCGTGATAGCTAGGCAGTTGAAATTTTCACAGATGATGTATTTCTATTGCCGCTATAAAAACAAATACTAAAAACAGAATATACTAAATATTTCAGTGGGGCTCCCATACAACAAACGTGTTTTATTGTCGTTTTTTGCGTAATGGTACGGAACCCTTCGTGCGCGAGTCTGACTTGCACTTGGCCGGTTTTTAGGGTTCCGTACCCAACGGGACCCTATTATATTACTAAGACTCCGCTGTCCATCTGTATGTCTGACACCAGGCTGTATCTCATGAACCGTGATAGCTAGGCAGTTGAAATTTTCACAGATGATGTATTTCAAAGGGTAAAACGGGACCCTATTACTAAGACTCCGCTGTCCGTCCGTCCGTCCGTTCGTCCGTCCGTCCGTCTGTCACCAGGCTGTAGCTCACGAACCGTGATAGCGTGATAAAATTTCAACTATTTTCACAGATGATGTATTTCTGTTGCCGCTATAACAACAAATACTAAAAAATACGGAACCCTCGGTGGGCGAGTCCGACTCGCACTTGTCCGGTTATTTATTATTTGTTGTTATAGCGGCAACAGACATAACATCATCTGGTGATATGAAAATTTCAACTGTCTAGCTATCACGGTTCATGAGATACAGCCTGGTGACAGACAGACAGTGAAGTCTTAGTAATAGGGTCCCGTTTTTACCCTTTGGGTACAGAAACCTAAAAAGCGACAAATTTAAAAAAAGTAGGCGCGAAGGGTTATCGTTCCATAGAACATTTGAAATTGGCTCCTTTTCCTACTGACAAAGTTGTTTGACAGACTATAGATAATAAAGTAGTTAAAGTACTAAGTAATAATAATAACAATACCTACGCTACGCGCTCAAAATATATAGCCTACGCAGTGCTTAATAAAACGTGAGCATAACGCGAGTTAATTAACACAGTTTATCTTTATATGACTCACCGTCAAACAAACCCAAGTAACATTTTAGTCCTATAATTTTAGTTTTTATCGCTAAAAGCTTGTATAGACGTCGTATTAAGGTTTCAGAGGTGACCACCTGTCGTATAAAAGCGCTTGGCAACACCTTTTTGCTCTATAGGCTTATACAGCTAATATATTCTATAAGCAATTGATGTAAAGGTTTATTTCATCATTTTATAGAGCCGTTATAGGCGTGTACTATAACAGGTTCAAATATAACCACTATAGAGCAATATTACTGTATAATAGTATTTGGAATCACTTTTATGCAACTAATTTGCGCTATTAAGGTTCCCTGCCAAGCCGCTATAGTTTTGTGTTTTAACAGTGACAAAAACCCAACTATACAACGATTTTAGGATATAGTGGCTTTAGAGATCACTGCTATAGTACATAATACTTTAGTAGTTTGCGCTATTAAGGTTCCCTGCTAGCCGCTATCGTTTTGTGTTCTAACAGTGACAAAAACCCAGCTATACAACGATTTCAGGATATAGTGGCTTTAGAGATCACTGCTATAGTACATAATACTTTAGTAGTCATATGAACACTATTATAGAACTGTTTTGCTCTATAGTAGCGTTTTTGGGACATATTTATAGCGTTAAAAAGCGCTTTAGTAGTTTTTAAATCCCTATTATATCTCATCGCTGTAAACGTCACAATGACTCTTTTATATCACAAAACTGTTGTATAGTGGTTTTGTTTTTTCTTTTAAAAGACAACAGCGTTATAGTTGAGTTTTTATGACTTTTATAAACCGAGTTAGATACATAAAGGTAGAAAACGACTACTTGTAAATGATAAATTTGATCTGTAATGGCTACTTATATCTTGCTTATATAAGTTCAGGCCTAAGCCACATAATGTGGTTCTGTACAAAATATTTATATTTTTTAATGAATTGATAAAAAAGACCCCAGTGATATTAGTGACTGTAGGTGAGATTTATCATCAATGATTTAATACAAGCATAAAATCGTGACGGTTTAGATATTTATCGACATCCATTATTAGCACATTTTTTTTACCAATGACACTGAAAAAGGAAACAACAGTAATGACTACATCTAAATTAAAAAAAAATCCTATATCTTTCTAAAGAGTTTGAAGGTGTAACAGGGTCACAGCAAAATTCTTTTGGAACCCTAATTTTAATCATGATGGCGGTGAATATTTCGTCGTAAGTTCTAGAGTTAGCCTATAAAAGCGTCGGATTTACTTCTTGGCTGTATAGTAGTAACTATGGTGAATATGATAATATTTTATTAAATTATTTTATTAAAAACATAAATAAATCGAGGGGGCATTTAAAATTCCTCATTAAACTAATACTATTCTAACGGTAAATCTTCCGTCCCATATACTTTTTGCACTAAGGACCGAATTATTCGACATCTAAATGGCGCATATTAATATAAAGTCTTTACTTATCACCATTTTACTTAGTACCGTTTTTGTGAAGTAAACACACAACAAAACCACTCACAACAGTTGATGGAAAACTTGATAGCAAATTTCGTAGTAAAGGAACTATGAATTCTACAATAGTATAAAAAAGCACTATAATACAATTTCAAATACTACTATAGTATAAAACAAGCACTATAATGGAATCTCAAATGCCACTATAGTATAAATTAACACTATAATGGCGTTACTGACAACAAATTAGCACAAAAGTGATCATCACATCACTTTTATAGACCTAAAACGTCACGACTGACACTGCTACAGGTCTACTATATCACTGAATGGCACATAAGATGCGCCATTTCGGCTTTATACAATCTTCTTTGGTCTTTTATAGGACCTTAGGTGGTATTTGGGAAACGTTCTATCGACTACTATAGAACCACAAATTGTTACTTGGGAATGGCCTACACTTGACCCATTAGGTACTTTAAAGCAGTCCCATTGTAGACTGCAACTAGCCACACATGCTGCCGACCACAATGGGCCTGATGTTACAAAGTAATGTTTTTACTAGTACCCGTCCGTAGTAACCGTAGTTTCGCCATGGGTTAATGCGAGATGTCGACTACGAAATAACGCGCGTTTTGGTAAGAAAACTGATGTATGGAGTTACCACTCTTTCTTTACTTATACTCTATGCTACAAGAAAACTGCAATTTGGAATGAAACAATTAAACATTCAATTTCACCTGAAGTGGGATTTTTCACCAATTTTCCTACCGATAACTCGTACCGATTAACTTAATTCTCCTTCCTGATTGTAAGGTCAACGTGAGAAACGAATTGTTGTCAACCTAGAGAACCAAATGTCAAGTTCATCAGGTTTACCCTAAATTAAACATGTTAAATTAAGAGGGACAAAAAGGACCTTGAATTTTTTTTATACGGCGCCGTTTTTGTCTTATTCGGTTAAGATATACTGTAGGCCTAGCAGGAGGGGCGCGACAGCAGAGTAGAACAGTTAACTCGCCCGTAAGATAGACTACCCGCGTCCCTCTTAATTAGTACAGTTAGAAGAAGACGGTTAGGGTGACTGCTATAGTTATTGGTCACTAACATAGTAATCGCTACCTACTCTTAACAAATCGGAAAGAAACAAGCGAATAGTCTTATTGACCAATTGAATGGCCAATTTACTATGACTAGCGGCCAATAACTATAGCAGTCACCCATAGTCTATCTCGCGGGCGAGATAGGTACCTACTTAATGTCGCGACCTACCTGTGCTAGGCTTACTGGCCGAACCCTTAAATTTATTAGCTGCAGAAACACTCAAATCCAACTTCAACATATCTATTGGCGAAAGATCTTGGACTCAGGCTAGCCTATCCTTTAGGTTCGGCGGTCTAGGCCACCGTGGCCTCTATGCGCCCGAAGCGCAGGGAGGATCCCCCGCCACGCCAGCATTAATGGCGACATCCGTAAGGGCCTTGATAGTGCCAAAGTGCCGGCAGTTCTAGACCCCACAGCGGTTTGGTCGGAGATGACGGGAAGAGGGTTGGCCGCAAGTTTGGGACGCTGCTTCAGTTGGTACCTTGGCTCTTGGCTTTTGTTCCATGTTCTTGGAACTTCCAAGCACCTAAATATGTTAATAGTGACGGTACTGCGGCATAGTCGGCCCGGTCGGCCGAAGGCCTCAAACGCGGAAAATAGGTATCCGCTCTTAGGAAGCAGCTAAATGTTTGCAGCATATTTTTTATACATGTTATTATAGCCGGTCAAACAACTTTGTCAGTAGAAAAATGCGTGAAATTCAAATTTTCTATGGGACGATTACCCTTCGCGCCTACATATTTTTCTATTGACGGAAATGGCTTCACAGACTACCTAACTCGTGAAGTACCTATATTCCCTCAGAAATAATCATTTTGTGAAGTGGTAATGGGACTGCTGATAAAGACCGTAAACTGTGAAGAGCATTCAGGTTTTTTTTTAATAATAATGTGCAGTACGTACATTTTTAAATACCTACGAAAAGGAAGTACCTAAAGTACATAAAGGAACAATAGGAACATGTAGGGCTACTCACTTAAATGCCTAATGTTTTGGTAAGCAGCAATCAGTTACTAATATTTTCCTGTAGAAAATCCAATCGTACACTAATACACAATTAAATAAAGCTACACTCTTTAAAAATCACATTTTTACTGCTAAACCGAAATAAAAAAAAATGAAACTAATATGCGTTCCGATTCACGAAATTCGCCTGCAATCAATCCGCGCAATGAAGGTCAATTTCGAGTACAATTTACGATACGAGTGTTCTGAGCAACAGGCGTGCGGCGATGCGCGTTGTATGTGACTAACTAAACACTCAACACTGTTGACTGTATCGAAGCCGGTGTTATTGGTGGCCATCATTTGGTCCAACGCTACCAAATAGGATTACAAGTTCCAATAAAGACTATTGTTTGGAATCTTTGATTCAATCGATAATGCGTACAATACGTGTTATTATGAGTTCGGTATCTAAACACCGTTGCAACTGTGGGTGTTTCTTAAAGGAGTTATTTAGGTACCTACGTATTAAAGGCAAAGCAAAGTTTCACCCTGGAATTTCTTATCAAAAGTTAATAAAATTATAACTCAAAAACTACGAAAAATCGGCTAACATACATGGGGTATATTCTGACAGCAAACGACGTGAGGCAACTAAAAAAGTTTTTGGACGTATAGTAGGTTTGGACCGACCTGTATTTAAGGATCCGAAAGGCTACATAATATACCTACATATTCTGGACACATGTCCATAGACAAAATTCCAATAACAGTTCAACATCTTGAGTTTCTTCATTCTGGACTGATTATGATGAAAATAGATTTTTGTGGTCTCGAAGGGTCCCTATGAATCCGTAGCCAAAATACGAAAAAAAAAACGGCCGCTATCTTGATTTTCTTTATTTTTGTTCTGATCGTGTTGTATATGGCTTTATTATTATTCGGGCAACTAAAATAGAGTCTGTTCGGAAAAAGGAGAGTCGTGGAATGTATTGGGCCCCATACATTCCACGACTCTTCTCTTTCCGCACAGACTCTATGTATGTATTATAGACTGAGAAAAAATTAAAAAGTGGCAATACTGTAGTGTCGTCCCGTTTTCTTAGATTGATTTGAAAGGGACGACACTACAGTATTGCTACTTTTTAATTTCTACTCTTTTTTGTCAGACGGGAAACAGAACTATCATTGGGCATATAATAATATAATTTGGTTGTATTTAATATTTTAGCGCCAATAAATTTATAAGCATCAAATATATTATAAGCATCATATCATATTATTAAAAAACTGGCAGCAAAATCAAGCCACGGAAAAAAATTGTAGGGTACTTGAAGTCATACGATGGCGTCTAAAATAATAATTTGGCAACTAATATTGTAAACCGTACCTATATGGCGTATGGTTTAATATTTTTGTTGTCATCTAGTTCACACCTAAGTAAACATATTGAGCATATCGTTTCAGGTAGTATTTTAATACGAGAGCAGCTAAATTTAATGAATATTGGTCACTTTATAATCAAACTACGTTTGTTTATGAAAAATTAACCGAACGTTTGTTTATTAAATTACCGAACTATTTGAATACTTTGGATGCTATACCTACTATATGAGGCTGACTGTACATAACATATTAGTACTATGTCTGTATTACTTGCATAGGTCCTAAATAGCTCGTAAAATAATTATTTTCTATATTTATAATCTCTAAATAGTCTTAATAGTCCAATAAATTAAATTATTGTTTTCAATTAATGTATTAAAATTTCAACTGGCCAAAAAGGATGTTAAGGTGGCCAAAACCGGGGCAACTGCCCTTCAATCTATTTATTAAAATTTCAACTGGCCAAAAAGGGTGTTAAAAGGTAGGCAAAACCGGGGCATCTGCCCTAACCTATAGGTATAAGTAATTAATTATTCTCTAAGATTCCCACGTGGACAGGCTGAGCCTAATAGTATCGGGATCATAGTACCTTACCTACTCAGTACTATACTTCTCTTGGAATGCTAATTTTTTAAAATAAATATATTTTTAAGTAATTTAATTTACTGTTTTTGCTAGGGTTAACGCTAAACGTGCGTATAATAATGTTTTTGTTTTAAAATGTGTAGTTATACTTATCAAGTGTGATATGATAGCAAGGCGCAATGTTAACTCGTTGCAAATCACCTCCGAAGGCCGCTCGTGTTAGAACCTGGACCTTCGCAATATGGCATTTAAGTCAATGCAACCTGCCCAGTATTCTCATTGCTAAAAGTGCTCGGGCACATAACCAGCGGCAGTGTGGTCTTAAGAACTCCACGACAATCAGTTGTCCAAGATCGCCATTTACACTGGATACTGAATCGACTTGACTACGCTAATCTATTATATTGGAATAACAGTCGCATTGCCCAATAGCTCAATTAGTCGAATAGGTACCTATATCTAGGTACTTCTTTTGAGGGAGCTAATCCAAACATGACTTTCTTGTATTATTGCTGTAACCAGGACCGGCGTGGCTCACTCCGCGATTTCGTCGCTTTGCTACAGGTAGCTAAAAGTACATCCGTTCGGCCCCAATTTTGGGGAAAGCCATAAGCCGCGCGTGGCGGTGTCGCCACCTAGCGGCCATATCTGTGCTGATCGTAGACGCGTTTTGTTAGAGAGTGAGTCTTCTGTACCTAGTACTATTATTTATTCTGGCCCAGGACCCCTATGGCCTATGGCCCTATCCCTATGGCCATATTCGACAAGCAACGTTTGACGACTTTGACGTATCGTGTCGATTGTTGATCTCCTGTTGATATGTGACAAATCATAAGTTCTCGAATACGTACAATCTCAAAATTTGACATTACCAATCCACAGTTAGGTGACAACCAAACCAAACCGAACTACCCCGAGTCACAGAATAATTGAGTCGCTTAACTTCAAACTCGGGTAAATCCATCGGTCAGATTATGCGATTATAGTATTAAGAGAAGGTAATAAAGTAGATATTTGCTGAGAGGGTCGAATGGATTTACCCGAGTTTGAAGTTAAGCGACACAATTAATAGTACTACCGTACAGAAAGTAAACTTCCTACAAAAACGAAGTTTGACAGCGGTTCAGGGTCAAATCATGCTGTCCCTTTCTAATATATGGCACTATCCCTTTCGGCTACTTAGGGTTGTCAAAAATCAAGTGATTATCTTATCTGTGGTCGTGCACGCAAAAGGAAGTCAAGTGGTGCCAACCCTAATAATTGCTCGGAGCAATGATGAGCCGAGCGGAGCAGAGTTTGACCGAAGTCAGGAGTTTCGCACCCCTGCCCGAGATTAGAGTTGAGTTTTGGTTGTACCAAAAGATATTATCCACAGTGGCTCGAATCAACACTTGATAGAATCAACATGCAATAAAATCAATTGTGGATTTGACGTGGATGCGAAATCTGACAGTTGTACCTACATGTCGAATTTGGCCCCAGTCTGTCTTGATTTTGAATAATACGTAGGTACGGCAGTGGTGTAGAATCCTTTTACAATGAGCGAAGCAATGCCATGTATTGTGTAGGTACACAACATTGCAAGCCTAAACAGTAAAGGCGTTAAAATCAAAAGGCTTAGAGACTCCTCGTTACACCCTCTTTTAAAAATCTTACCCAACCCATAAACTTGATAATTACATGATGTAAAAAGTTTGGGATGAACCCAAATTAGTTAGGTAGGTAAAAAATAAAGCTTTTACGCTTCTTGTTGCTGACTATATAATCGCATGTCCTTGATGTCCTTTGGGTCAGCTAAAGCTATACCTACCATAAACCAGGAAGTAGTTGAAATGTAACTTAAGTCAAAAAAAATATCAGTAGAAACGCGACACCCAAAAAACAAAAACGTGTAAGTACCTGTACGAACGAGTAGGTACTGTAAACGAATAGTAAACAGAAGTTTGTCATCCAATTCAACGTTCGTTGTTGTGCAGCTAACTTCCTCTCACTGGCGTCGGCACCGGCAGATGCGTCTTCCCGAAAAGGGGACTGTAGCCCGGTGGGCCATCTGCGCATCTGTCCGCGCATGCCGGTATTGTTCGGCTTATAAATACGCAAAATGCGAATAACTAAAAAGTAAAATTAAAGGAGGGGCCTAAATCTTAACGTGCTCTAGCTTGTTTGCCGGCATGTGGCCACTGTATAAACCATAGAGTAGTAAAGAAAGAGTAGTAATTCCATACATCAGTTTTCTTACCAAAACGCGCGTTATTTCGTAGTCGACATCTAACGTCAAGTAGTGGAACTATCAGTACCGCTACTTGACACCAGATGTCACAAGTGTCGCTACTGACGAAAAAAGTACCGCTAAAACAATTTACAACTAATATTAGAAGCAGGAGTTGAAAATAGAGTTTGGAGTAATCCGGTTACAATTATTAGCTGAAAATAGTTGAGCATTAGAGTTTTTGTTCGCCGCGACATTTATTGTCGACTAGTAGTACTGATATATTCCGCTACTTGACGCTAGATGTCGACTACGAAATAACGCGTTTTGGTAAGAAAACTGATGTATGGAGTTACCACTCTTTCTTTACTTATATTACTCTATGATAAGAGCAACGGAACTACAATAAGTTTGCTACCTATGTAGTACAGATAGTATGTACCTACTATAGTATGTACAGTAGATAGTATGTACCTACATACTATCATTATTAGCCAGGCGTCTGGCACCTAGAGGATATAACCAACGGAGACGCCATGTCTAAAATTTTCGGTACAAAATAGTCTGCCGTTTTTTGCGGGGGAGGGGCACATCAAATGTATAGGTACGTCATGTCAGATAAACGTCAGTCCATACATATGGTTGACCATTGGCCGCCTATTTTCGACAGAGGGGAACGCCTGTTAATGGCGGCTCCATTGTTAATTACTCCGAGGTCTGGCACCTTCATCGTTGGAGATCAGAATGACGGACCACTCGGACCAGTAAAACTGATACGGCTTTTTAATTTACCGCGTTGCTTGTTAACATGTAGTACCTATTAAGTAAAACCGTCAAAATATACAAGTATAGCGAGGCCATACATTGTCAAGCTAAACTATGCAGGGGCCCTTGGGCACTCAAGAATTTGAAGCCCTTTTGGAAAGTAAAGAAAGTGAATTTAGTAAACTAATATTTTTCTACTATGTATAACTATGATTATTTTCTATTTATCAAATCAAATATACTGCTACTCTATGTCCTTCGGGGCCCCTTGAGGATGGGGACCCTATGTGCCCTTATGGTAAAGACGGTATTTTTCGTAGGCCCAGAGAGCACAGTTTTTGAAAAAACGTACCTACCGCTTTCTTAAGATCACAATACGGTTGCCTTAAATTTAATTAGCAATCTTGAGGATTTTCTCTAGGGACTTCATCGATTCCAACCCTGATGTTTTTACTTTCGATTGATAGAAAAAAAATCACGAACATAGGTCTAAAACGTACTTTAAAAATGGAACACGAACGGGCGAATTACGAAGTGCATTTAAAGTTTACCGCCTAACGTTAGGCCACAGAATAATGCCGAGAACCAGTAGCGCCATCTGCAATTGTCAGCGCTCACTACTAATGTCCATGGCTGTAGCTAGATGACGCTACTGTAACGTTCACGACACGTGACCGTTCCTAGACAGGTAAAGCTGTGTGCACCATATTTATCTACCGATCTTAGTACCACATCGATCGATCTTCCTTATATTTCAGTATGTTATTCCCAAATGTCATAAATCATTATTCTTAGCATACGCCATGATCTTGTACTCTAAACGAGCCAATATAAATCTTACCTGAAAGAGTGAAGGTTACATTGATAGCGTACGAATCACTTCTTAAAGATTTGTTCGTCTTTATAAATATAACCAGCACCAACCTCACAATAAATAAAATCGCCGTTCGCTCTTGGAATATTAATTGTACGATATGGACACGGCTTTATCTGCGTCAAGTGATATAAAACACTACTGCGCATCACGCAAGTGCGACGTCTATTTTATTTATTCTTACAAGACTATCATGAAGTAATGTAAACTTATGGACGAGGCTTGTGGGTTTTTCAAGCCTTTCTCTTTGGGACAAATAAATAAGCTTAAAAACAAAATAACATTTTACTTAAAATCGGTTGTATTTACATTTCGTCCATCGTAGAAAATCAATAGTGTTCAACATCACAAATAAATAAAATCGTACTAAGGTATTCACATTTAGCCGTACATCGTACACAATATGCGACATTACCACAAAATGAAAAGGCGGGACGATACGATTTACTCATAAGATAAATTTATTTATTTCATTTTATACTCAATTGCTGCTAACGAAAATACATTTGCTCCCTTTGGTATTCGATCGCCAACGGAACAATTCCCTAAATGCTTCCGAATACATCTTCCAGTCTCCCACTGAAGCCGGACGTTATGTAAAAATAGTTTCATTAATTAACATTATTATTGGTGCATCACACCCGTGCCCCACGAAAGACTGCAAAGGTGAATTACCGGAGTGAAAACTGATTCAACGAGTAGTATCAACATCACTCGCATGTTACTATCGCCGCTCGGGCGTCGGTCGCTCGCCGGCTGCCATGGCAGCAAACGATCGGACGCCTAATGCATCATCAACCGAGCCAGTTCTTAAGCCGAGCGGCGATGTATCGCGCGCGCCGGGTGATTTTCCGCACGGAGGAGCGCGTTGCCATGTCGTGGTACGGGGGCGCGATAGACGCCGGGCGGGCGCGGGCCGGGGGGGACCCACGCCGGGCGCGCGGCAAATCGAACGAGGCCACGCGGTGCCGAGCGGCGGGGGCGACGCCGCCCTGCGTCCGCCCCGCGCCCCCGGCACACGTCACGCCGGCTCCCCTATGCCCTTCCATAAAAAACGTACCATCCTACACACTAAATCACGTAAACCTAGGAATCTCGTAATCTACACCTTGAAACACTGGAATACCGAACTGAAGGTTCTATCCTAATTAACAATTATGGACAAAAATTACAGGCCGGTTTTAGTCATGTTTATCTTCGCGGAGACCGGCACGCTCTATCTCTACGTACAGATGAAAGCGCGCGCGCGAAGTATGCAATATAATGGTAAAATTGTGATGTTTTTCACTGGAAACACCCTTTGGATTACGAAAAACCTTATCTCAGTCGGCAGCCAGCGTTGCGATGTTTACTTCCTCTGAAACTCTGAACTCCTACAGGACGTCCATTTAAATTAACTTTCACTTTAATTATGTAGTTCTCAATTCATTCACACGACAAAATTCATTTTCGCTCGGTCCCGAAGAAATTCGGAGTTGGAAGGAGATAGGGTGACATACGAAACGAGATTATGTACCAACAGCTTCTAATAAGATGAAGGTGCTGAATTGACAAACTGCCATGTTACAGACTGATTTTATAAATCACAGGCTTTACTTACTATAATCTAAATATGTACACAAACTCATCAACAACAAAAAATGAAGATTGAGCTTAGTGAGTTAGCTTACAAGCTACTACAGGTAATGCAATGTAGACAGTCTCTCTTATTACATTGAATAAGTCCCTATTGTGTAGAAAAATATCACAATTTTACCATTCAAAAGGCTTGTGGGTAAACCTAGAATACAGTTTGGATTTCACTTATTCTTTACTTTCCGAAAAACACATTTGTACATTTTAACAGCATTCTATTAAGTCTTAATTAGGTTTAGGCTCACTGCACTGAGCCGAAATTAAAGATACAGCTTCGGTATCAAACTTAAACATTGTAAAAAATTGAAAATCTGCATTGGATTTGATTTCTTAATTACATTTTGTCATTAAATAAAACTGCACCCGTGTTAGGTGGGAGCGATGTCGGCCCCGCGTGTTCCCAACTGTTAGTCTGTCTGTTTGTGTGTTGGGGCTGTTTATGGCCAGTTGAGGCGAGGCGAGGCCGCGCTAGTTCGGGCGTCACGAGCACTAACACTTCACTGTGACATTGTCCTTAAAAGAGGCACAAAGGCGTATTACGCGTCTTCTTCCTCTTCCTCACCTAATAGCTCCTCCTCTACTTCTTCATCTGTAACAAAAACAACAGCTATTAAACTGATGAATTTAAACTAATATACATAGCAAAGTACTATACAGATATGCACTAAAAAAAACCACTACATTACAAAAAAGCTGAAATGAGGCAAGCATCTAAATACCTAAATTATTTAAGTCATTTCAATTATGTGGTTAGCCGCGATGTTTTTCTGTCAGCCTTGTTTACCTTCGAGATCGTCATCCTCTCCCTCTCCTTCTACTTCCTCGTCTTCCTCGCCCTCTTCCCCCTCCACGTCCTCATCATCATCGTCGTCACCCTCGCCCTCACCCTCTAGGTCTTCCTCTTCACTGTGAGGCTCATCGTCGCCGCCGCCGCCATTTTCTTCCTTTCGCGCCTTTTTTGCTTCCGTTACCTTTTCCTATAACAGAACAATCAATAATTATTGGGGGGAAAAAAACAAAACATTCTATTATTTATTTACTTATGCGATGAATACACGCCGCCTTGAAGCTATTCAAGATCGAAATAATCATTTAGCAGGTAATAACTGGCCATTAGCCAAATGATTTCAATGTTCTCGCAATGTAATGTGTATTGTCGGAAAAAGTAGTGTCCTTTAGAGATAATGAGAGACGCAGGTGACAAAGATTCGTTACGATAAAGAAGCGTGGGTTATTAGTTGTGTGGGGGAAAGAGCGCCGTAAAGCGCGGGGCCGGCGCCATACGGCCGATATTCCCGTGGCAGCCTGCGGAACGCGGTCACCGCGCATACGTAACCGCCAAGCGTCGTCGAATAATCAACGTTTAAAAGACAATATTCGAGCGCATTTACACATAACCTAATTTATTATTAAAATGAATATAAAAAGTGTAGGTTAGTCTATCACTATACAAACAAATTTATTTCATAATAATAGCTACTAGCGTTAGCATGTACTTATTTAGGTTACGAATAAGAAAAGAGACACAAGATAACATTCCCATGAGTAGTTTTCCTTTCATTTCACGGTGTTATTCATAAAATACCATCGATTTTGGCGTTGCCCTCTAGTTTAGGGCAAGATGTAAACAATCTACCCCTATCACACTAATGACTAGGTGTAAAACAAAGAACGCGTAAGTACGGATCAGTACAAAACGAGTAAGTGCATGACATGATGCAAATTATGCCGGGTCATTGACGTCCTAAGTAACTATTAAAGTAAAATCATAATAATGCGCAAGTGTTAGAAACAGTGTGGGACCTAGTTTTGGAAGCAATAGGAAAACGTACCAAATCAGGTTTAGTTAGGTACCTACCAAACATTGGCAAGGTAACTGACAGCCAAACACCGGACACTTGACGTTCGCCGGCCATATTACCGATCAAGCGTCACGCTGCCATGAGCATATGCCCCAAGAAAACTTAAAAATAGACGATGGTACGCAATAAAATCAATAACAAATAGATCACTGAAAGCATAATTATCATCGTATGGACATTATTTTGTTGAACTAGCTCACAGTCTAAGGCAGTGCCTTCTCGCGCCATGTTTTTTCGCCAAGGTCATGCCTCTGTATAGGAAAACTGGTAAACAAAGCTATCTGAGTAGACGTTACTCCTTCGCGTAATACCTTTACGGAATACTCCAACGAGGGTCATCATTCAGCATCGTGGTACTGACTCATCGATTACCTCATACAAAAATGCCGAACTAACATAAATGACATCCAAAAATACGCCGGCTCGATATGGCTTCACACTTGTGCCCAAAGGGGCCGATTACTATTCACCACGTGGTAAATTATGAAGATATCAATAATAAAGGAAAATTCTTGAATAGCCTATAATAACGTTCAATAAAATGGCGCGGGATTATGTGAATACGCTTAGAATACATGTGCACTTACCTCTGCCGCTCTTTTCGTTGCTTTCAGGTCACTTTTCGCGTCCTTCTCATCTCCAACCTTTTCCACGGCCACTTCACTGTTATTTTCCTTGGTGCTCATGATTGTTCTGATTTTGGCGTTAGTTACTAGAAATAGCTAAGTTGTACAACTCTTCAGGTCCGACGCGCGACTGACTGACCGGCGACGACACAGGCGAGTTTGAAAACGAAGATGGCGCGGGCTTCCACACGCGTTCTGTGATTGGCCGAGACAGTCGGCCATTAAATAACTGTGACTAGCATGTGGAAAATATTGTCAATTACAATATTGGATATTTTGAGTTTTACTAAAGAAAGTATGATATGAATCACTTTTTACATTTATTTAAATCCTTTGAAATAATATAACGGTAGCCAGACAGGCCATATATTTTTATAAATCAGCAAAGTAATGTCCGATGGGCTTTAATTAGTTCTATGTTTCACCACTACATGTCGCTATTGTCAGTGACAGTTGTAGAGGGAAAAAAAGCGGGAAAATAAACAGATTAAGTAGCCCTATATAAATAAATTATATATAGCTGGTCAAGCAAATCTTGTCAGTAGAAAAAGGCGCGAAATTCAAATTTTCTATGGGACGATAACCCTTCGCGCCTACATTTTTTTAAATTTGCCGCCTTTTTCTACTGACAGGATTTGCTTGACCATCTTTATTTAAACATTTTCTATATTTTCATTTTCGCTAAAAACGATAGTAGTATAAGATCTTATAATACACTCGCGACTCTAAAAATCTACTATTTTCTGGCTATAATTTTGGCAATGTAACCCCCTTATTCATAAAACTTTACGGGCCTGATTTAGTCAAATTATGTTTTATCCCTTTCTTACAAATTACATACTTAAGTCAAAATGATAGAGACAAACGAACGAAAGCTAATCGAGGTTTGTAGCGCGTTATGATTATGAATAAGGGGGTAAATCAGATCGTAGTTTATAATGCTGAATAATATAATATAATATGTATATATGTTGCAGTCAAAAGTGTGAACTGGTCAAAAGAACTTTTAACCGACAAAAACAGGCAAAACTGCTTTTGACTGAGCATGTTGGTCAAAAGTAGTTTTACCTGAAAATTTCTGGCAGCAGTTTCGTTTTTAGGGCGTAGCAAAAAAAAATAACCCTAACCTACCTATCTCTGGGAACAGTTTCGTTTTTAGGGCGTAGCAAAAAAAAATAACCCTAACCTACCTATTTCTGCGAGTACTTTTGACTGATAGTAACAGTCACAATTACTATTAACCAATGATTTTCAGGTAAAACTACTTTTGACCAACATGCTCAGTCAAAAGCAGTTGTGCCTGTTTTTGTCGATTAAAAGTTCTTTTGACTAGTTCACACTTTTGACTGCGACATATACATTATCATTAAAGATCAAGGAAAAATTCGTAACTGTAAATGTAAAAGTGTAATACTCAATCACTTAACAAATATTTGTTTTATTGTGATTTTTTCGCAAATGTATTAAAACACGTCGTTCAATGTACGTGTGAAATTTACTTGTCCCCTGTCTTTTATTCGCCTACGGCCTCATCCCAGGACTCAGATCGAAGGTCGAAAAAGATCTTGTTTCATGCAAGTGTACTGGCCTATATTGTTTCCGCGGGAGTCGTGGATTGTGGAAAAAAGCTATACTACCTGGGGAGTTATAAACAAAAAAATAATTATAAAAATGGGGGCAATCTTTTTGAAAAAAAAAAAGAGATATGCAAACTAAACTGTTTAGTTTGATATCCAAATTTCATAAAAGATGGCGCTGTTACAAACGCAAACTTTTTATAGATTTATTTTTATTTAGTTTTTATCAGAATTAAAAAATTATATGTTGAATAACTTTATAAAATTACTGATGTAATGAAAACTGGCCCAGTCAAATCTAACCTACTTTAAGATCTCACATTTTTTTTTAATAACAGCTATTGTTATAGGTATCCAATAAAGCAAAGAAATTGAGTTTAATACTTGTTCATAATGTTGTTTTGTTCCCATAAATACATATTTGGATTGTGCATAGAACTTGGCACTCATTTAAATCTCCATTCTTTTTGCGGCGAAGCCCACAGCCAAGCATAATTTTTGTATTGAACTTGGCTCTCCTTTTTTACATTTATGTTTTTGGTGGGATTGTATATACTACTTGTATTTAATATTTAAATGTATGAAATAAACATAATGTTTGCTAATCTATCTAATACCTTGAAACCAGTAGCGGATTTGCAGACTTTGCCGCCCTAGGCCCCAGGCCCTGCCCCCCCTCCCTTTCTCAGCTTCAGCACCCATCATATTGACTACATTTTGAGTTATTTCTTGTTATCAATGTTATCATCAGCGAATTTTTTGTCATAATTTGCCGCCCCTAAATATCTTGCCGTCCTAGGCCCGGGCCTACTGGGCCCCCAAGTAACACAAAAGTAGCTGAATATTGTTTGAATAATAGAGCATGCCGTACTGTATGCTGAATAAGGTAGCTGTATATCGTCTGTATAAGCGCTTATACAGACGTTATACAGAAGGTTTGGGCGCAAAGTGGGCTAGCCCACGCCGCTTATTACTGAATAACAGTAATGTAATAGCTGTATAAGTGTGTGCCCACACATTGAATCGCTGAATAACACTTGTATAGAGGCTGTCAAAAGCTTCTATACCGCTTTTAAACCAAAGTTATCCAGCTTTGTACACAATACATCAGTTATTCACAAGTTATGAAGCGTTTGGTTCCAACGTGCACTTTTACAGAAAATATATTCAGATATTTGTGTTAAATCAATGATTTGTCTTCCATTTTAATTTGTGAACTCGTGTCAAAGTGTAGTTTCTGAAGTGAATACTTACAAAATAAGGAGGACATCACCCATATATTTATTTGATGTTTACATAACTTCAATTTCATTGCGCATGCGACTTTACTGTTAATATATATCATATATATAAAATTGAAAAACCAGAACGGGATAAAAAACGAGGGAAGAAGCGAGATGGCGCCTTACAAATTTCTAAAAAAGTTATTGACACGTTTCTCGAATACGACGCACGTATGATAAGAAAAACCTGTTCAAATCAATTATCTACATATGGGAATAGAACTAGACCATAAAAACTATCGCTTCCGATGCGTATTTAATTTACAATAAGGAAAAGAAATTTTCATAACAATTTTCATCGGCCATTTCTCGGCAACTCTCGGTTGCTTTCGTTTGGCGGTGCTACAGATTAGACCAAATAATTATTATCAATTTGTATTTTGTTGTTTTAAATTTATTTTTGAGTTATATTATTCAGATTGACTTTCACGGCTTCGGCAAACATTGCCATTCGTCCGGGGAACGGGCTAAGAATGCTGAGATGGGCCAAAAATACAAAGTTGATAGTAAGTTATGTAGGTAGATTAAAGTGCATGTTCAGATGTTATTGAGCGACCTGATAAAAATAAGCAAATGTACAGTCAGCAGTCGGCCAAATATCGTAACATAATTTAGTTGCCATAGAAATAAGGATGTGGTCCGATATAGTGGCGAAATATTGAGAGACAAAAGCGGCTAAATTCAGTGGTGGCTCGGACACTTAGAGAGAATGGGAGAGGATCGTGCCGTGAAGAGAGCGCAGGTACTTGGGACAACAAAATGGGAGACGCCCGAGTGGATGTCCTAGGTACCGCTGAAACGACGTAGTTGCTCAAGACCTGCTCAACCTCGGCCATGGCGACTGGCGAGAGCTATCGCAAGACCGAGAGGACTAGACTACCTATGTTTGTATGAAAAGGCGATTTAAGGGCGGTGGTCGTCCATATTCGTCTTAAGGGGGTTTTTGCAACTAGTCTTATAAGAACAAATAATAATTTTATCTTGAAACAAGTTTTAAATAAATACGTGTAGATGAAAAAATACAATCTTGCCTTTTATCAAATCACATCATTTTTTGACAAATTTGCGAATTGAGTTATCCAAATAACGGCTACAAATAAGAAATCCCTATCACAGTTTTAAACCATGGCAGGGTTGAATACATAATCATGTCGGTATTTAACTAAACATAAGACGAACTCTTTATTTCATTTACGCGAGCGGAGCTGCGGGCCCGTCTAGTATATATATATATATATATATACATTTTATTTAAAATTTTAAAGCGCCGCGTAAATAATGCACTGTTTAAAAAGTAAATATAGAAAATTTACTACTCCACTTTTAAATTTGTAATTTTTTTGCGGTGTTTAGATGTTTTAGTGATAGAAAATGTACTTTAACAAGTTATGCTACGATAAAACTAGTTTTATAAATGAATAAAAATGGGATTTTCAGTTCATTTTCAATTCCTATATAATTGTAGAGGTTCGAATATGAGCAACCGTAATGGCGTCCGACTGTGCTGAATATAAGCTGCTGCCACAGCTATTTTGTGCTAAATTTCTGAATAAGCATTCACGTTATTCGCGTTACTAAGCTACATGTTAGATAATAATGGTTTTAGAACAACAAGTTTTGAATAACATCAGTATAATAGTAATTGTTTTCTCAATCTTAAAGCCTATTAGGGTTCTGTACACAAATAGTAAAAACCACATAGATCCTCACTAGTTTGATGAGAAACATTATAGGTATGTAACACGGGCAATATTCAATCCTACTTCCTACTAATATTATAAACGCGATATAATATTTAAGTTATATGATAAATCTGGGGGCACGGCAGATTACACAGTTATTTTTTCCGTTATCAGCTCCGACAAATATGTAGTAGGTAAAGGTATACGCAAAGATGTACGAAGTGAGTACGAAGATGTGTATAGTATGAGTATGGTGTGGTTACGAGTATGGTATGAATATGAATATGGTATAGGTGCGGGTATATTAGTAGCGGGTATCACGGGTATGAGTACAAGTATAGTTTGGTATGGGCAGTATTGTTTAGGTATGAGTACGAGTATAGTGTGGAATGGGTATGAGTAGACCCACTTGAAACCTAAAAACAGTGTGTTCAAAATCGATTGATCGATTGTGGAGAATCGATTTCGCTATATTTTAATGGGGGTGATTATTTAATTTTTCTCATACCCAGTCCAGTCTACAAGTTTTTAATGCAACAATATCAATAACTAGCATTTGACACCTTGTTTGCCAACTAGCAACAACCTTAAATGGCCATTGGCAAACTTTATCTCGTTGCAGTAAGGTATGCAAATGGTCAGTTAACAGTGTTTACGATGGTAGCTAGCAATTGTTTTACGTCATTAAAACGACAATGCATCTTGTGTAAAATAACCAATCGAAGAGAATTGTTAAGAAAACTAAACCTCGATTTTTTAAATAATGGTTGGATTAAAGAATAAATATGCAAGATGCGTTCAAAATAAAATAAAAACACGCTCAAGCTCAAAGCAAACAGGCTCAAGTAGCACTGTTGACCGTGTACAAAGCTACGGAACCCTCTCCACCGTGCACTTGTTGATACTAAGCAGTAGTTTGAATAGCGCTTCTCATTGCGTTCATTTTGCAGCTTTTAGCAAGAAAAGATAGTATATGTGTACTAAAATCGCTATAACTTAAGTATAAGTGTTGTTTTAGTATTTATTATTCAGACGTTATGTCTATAAAAGCCATAACTAACCCATATATGCTGCTACTGAATAACAAATAATATGTGGATTTCATTACAGCTTCCAGTAATAGCGTCCACCTTTATTCAAAAACTAGCATTAAAACAGAAACTGCAACCGCTTTTATACAGTTGAAAGTCTTCACCGACGCTTCTTTTCAGCATTTAGTAGCCACTATCACATTTTTCTTAATATTGTCTGCTTAATATCTCACAACACAAAATATATACAGCTAATTGCTGCTAATGCTGCTATTATGCAGCTTTTAGTAACCACAAATGCTTTAAGCTGAATAATGTCTGACTAACTGTGTAAGAAATAAGTATTATTCAGCTTTAATATGCAAAACCGATACTATGCAAAATTTATTCAGCATTTATTGGTATATAGGCCCCACTATGCCCACATATTTTCTTATTCCGAATTTAGTAATTTCCACCGCTTATACACAAAATTTATGCAATCTTAATTTGAATAAGATGATAATTTTACTCTATTATCCTGCTTGTGTGTTACTTGGGCCTTAGGGCAAATCCGCCGCTTGTACATTTTTTGTGAAGGGTTTCTTGAAGGTCCAGAACCCTCTATCTATTTTACGCGGCCTGGTCTGAAACGCACTTGGCCAGTTTTTATTATTTTTCCCCGCGGTAAATAATAACAAAGAGTGAAAGAGAATTTGAAACATGTAGATTTATGTAGCTACAGTACATTTACTGCCATCTTTCGACAGACGATTAAAACTGTTAGAACGCCATTTGACTAAGATCATTGTTCTTTCACTGATATGTGTTAACTTGTTAAATATTAATATTAACGCCATCTACTCGAGCGAGAGTAGGCTGAAGGTTATGGCGCCATCGCTCGAAAAGATTGCACCATAGCTTTGGCCTATAGTCGAGTAGATGGGGTTAATATTAATATTTAATAAGTTAACACATATCAGTGAAAGATTAAGGATCAAAGTCAAATGGCGTTCTAACAGTTTTATGTTCTGTCGAAAGATGGCAGTAAATTAACAGTGGCTACATAATTTACTTTGACAATCCGTCTCTATACACTCTATTCTCTTTGATAATAAGGAATGCGCCATAAGTAATTAGAAATATAATCCAAGCAAAGAAACACGCATAATCAAACAATTTGTTTAATTTTATTGCAAGTATCTAGTATAAATAAGGGGATTTACACACAGAACACTTGTCATGACACGTTCAGAAGGAAATTTACAATAAAACGTTCTACAAACCTATCAATTATATTATATCACAATAATCTAACTAAAGGGACCCTTTGCTATACCTACTTTGAATTGGAACGGTATCCTATTCTAATAGATAGCTGCGTCCCTATCGCTCACTACAGCCAGAGTGTAATGTTGTTGTTAACTTGTTACGTTTGTAGACCGCATAAACGCCTGACAAGTTGTCCTCAAAACCTATGGTTTTGCTCCTGCAAGACCGGAGACGAGAAGCCACTAAGATGTTTAACCTCCAATAACATTAGTGCTCGTTGGCTTATTTAAATATTGGGTACATATTGATGTTAGGGTTGGGGAGCAACTTTGACCTTTAATATAATAACCACCGCAAAACTGTGTAACCCACAAGGGTATCCTCGAACGTGGGCTATTTGTCTCTTTTTGAGGAGAAATTCCAAATTCCATTGAACTGAAATATCAAGCTAGTTATGAAAGGACATATCAGGATCATAATCCAATTTTAAATTTAAAACCTCAAGGTCGTTTTGGCAAATTTAGGTCCCAGGAACTCAAAGGGTAATTGCCGATTCGATGTCATTATGACTAGTTTTTTTAACGCTTCTATAGACTGGAGAATGTTACAAGGCAATAATACGGTCGCCGAAAGACGTTCAGTCTCACCAATTGCTATCGTATATCCCGTTTCCAAAAATCTGCTTAGGTCATAGTTCCGTAATATCAGTATCTCACAACTACAGTCTCCGTAACACTCACACTATTCTGCGTATAACAAAACACACGGTTGAAGTACCCATCCGAATCATGAACGTGTAAGGCGGTTTCATTCGTATTGGATACGGATCCGGTGTGTAAGCGGGACGTCGCTTAGACGCGCATACCGCTGTCTCGCTCATACACCGATCGGCGTGCGGATCCTCATCAGTGATAAACACGTAACGGCTCAGGCTCCTTGCAAAGACAACATGTAATATACATGTATGTACAATATTGATAGGTACTTGTACTCGCGTACCACCGGCAACCACATCACATATGTACAGCTTATGTTTATATTAACTCGCAGTGGCGTTGCTAGGAGTGGGCGAAGTGGCCTCTCAACCACGGCCTTGCACTTGAGTCACGTGAAGCTAGCCGCTCTCATACAATCGAAACTACGCTCTGATTTTAAAACATTTTGAAATACATATCATGAAAAGTAACTTCGTTGCGGCGACGGGTTCGTGTGACCAATGAGAATAGAGTGTAGAGAGGCGGATTGTCAAAGTAAATTATGTAGCCACTGTAAATTTACTGCCATCTTTCGACAGAAGATTAAAACTGTTAGAACGCCATTTGACTTTGATCCTTATTATTTCATCGATACATGTCAACTTGTTAAATATTAATATTAACGCCATCTACTCGACACTAGGTCAAAGGTATAGTGCAATCTTTTCGAGCGATGGCGCTATAACCTTCAGCCTTCGATTAGATGGTGTTATTATTAATATTTAACAAGTTAACACATATCAGTGAAAGAATAATGATCAAAGTCAAATGGCGTTCTAACAGTTTTAATCTTCTGTCGAAAGATGGCAGTAAATGTATTGTAGCTACATAATTTTCCATGACAGTAACTGTCTATTTCAAATTCTCTTTGGTGTGATTCAAAAGGGAGCCTCACCGGAGCCTCCTACGGTTCGGATACCTTGACACACATTGAAAGAAAAGAGCCTCGCAGGTTCGACTTCGCCCACGGCTAGACTAGTTCACGCACGTGTGTGGGTTCCATCCAGGAACTAACTATAAGTTTATATACATGGAGCTGCTTGGCAGAACAAATAACCTAATATCAATAGACATTACAGCTTGAAATATCTTAACGCAGCTGAATAGCCTTCTGAGGCAGCCTCGACCTGAGAGCTGGACAATTTAGGCTCTATTAAAATTATTTTAAACGTTTCTAAACAATTTTAATATGTTCGAGTCTCACGGGAGTTTTATAGTTAAAATCAAGGCCATGTTTAAAAGCTACAAGTCACAATTTTACAAGTGTAAATTATATACATACATACAAAGTATTTTAATCAAGTGCATAGTTGGTAGACAACATAGTTTAATACAAAGGCAAAATAAGGGTTATGGTTCAGATCGTGGCTACCTTATGTAGTCCAATCAAATGGGATCTTTGTAATGAAAACCCTAATAACTATATACAAATATACATATTTCTTAATACCTACATGACGATGAACAGCAATATGAATAACAGCATAGTATTGAAAATTATATAATGTTTATTCGGACTTTATGTTAATGACGCTGTAAGTAATGTGAAAACAAAAACGCAAACAATATTCTAATTAACAAATGAACATGTACACCTTATATACGTAACAGAATCTATAACATTTTTTAAATCGTGCACCTCATCTATTATAATCATAACAAATGATATTTTAATATAATTAACATATACAAATTAATATTGAATGGACTATCAAACGGCTACCCAACCATAGATGTTTTCTCTCACAAATGATCATCACTCCGTTCGTTACAGTCAGTGAAAAGGTTTAGTTCGCACCCCTTCATAGAGGTTTATAAGCAGGGCTGCATACAAAACAACTTCGCTCGCTGTACATGCGTGACGTCTCCGCCTATGGTGTGGTCCACCACCACCACCACCATCAGCATTACAAGGCTACATCCGTGAGGAAATATCCGGTCAGCTAGACGAGCCCGTTCACTAGAAGGCGGTGCAGACGTTGCCGTCGAACTCGATGTTGCCGCCGTAGGGCGGCGCGCGGTCCTCGTCGGTGAAGACGCGGTTCTCGCCGCGCCACGCGCTATAGAGTGTAGGTAAAAAATCACTGAACAGCGGACTCCTCTGGGTGGTGCTGTTTTCGCGAACTATCTGTAATAAACAATTTAAAAACATGTTACAATTAGATTATTTCAAGTTACCTGTAGGCATTAGTCTATTACGGAGGGGAGATGTGTGACAGTTTATTTTTATAGAATGACAGCTAAAGACGTTATTATAATTAAATAGTCACAAAAGATGTTGTTGTTGAAACCTCCACTTAGAGCAGCCACTGGTCATATTTATATGTAATTGGTTTGTTCATACGCACAACACAAAGGCTTTATAAAATTGAACAAAACGAGAAGCCAATTATACTTATCTTAGATTATTGTTTGTTAAAAGAGCCATTTTTTAGCTCAAACTCCCATCTCATCTCATCTCATTAGATCGCGTTGTTTTATCACGTAACAGTACTTGTTCCTAAATTTAGTCATAAATTAGTTATAACATCTAATAGGTACTTAGTGCCAAATACCTTTAACCTTTCGTATCCTACTGTAAAATTGGCAGTTCAAAATGAATTTCATGTTCACACGGTTAGGGATGCACCGATCAGTGCAAAAGCATACCAAAACTTAAATCTGGAACCCTCTGAGAGCGCACTAGATGGCGCTCGAAACGTGGTTTCGAGAGGTTAGCTAACGTCGATTACCTTTTCCAGGCCCGCGTAGGTGGGTTCCTCCTGGCTGGAGGGGACCCAGATCTTCACGTCCTTGTCCAGCCCGCTGGTCGCCAGCACGGGGCTGCGCGGGTGCGTCTCTATGCAGTTCACCTGGAAATTTATCCAAATTAAACATTAGACTAGCTTTTATGAGCCTCAGTGCTCTGGTCAAGCGGTAAGGCTTGCGATTTGCAAATGGAAGTCGTGGGTTCAAGCCAATGAGTTTCTGGGATTTTTATTTATTATTTAAACCGTTATTTACTGGCAGTCGCTAGTATTAGCTTTTCGGTGACGGAAAACATCGTCTGGGTTCCAAGAAGTCCAAGAATCGGAAACATGTCGCATCTTAAGTACAGTTGAAATTTTATAAACTGACCGTTTACCACTGGAGAGCTTATCTTGTGAACAATTACATTTTTAATTTAGGCTACCGCTAATAACAAGTAATGACAAGCAACAAAAATGCATACAAATAGCTACCACCTTCTCCGAGTCACAAGGCTGATACAATTGGCCTGATGACAAATTTTGAAATCCCTTTTATTATTGTCGGTACACTTGTACTGGTTCCGAAAAACGCAATATTTTAGCTATACTCATAAGATTTAACATAAATAATTGCATTTTTTATAGCTAGATTAAACCTCGCGCGAAAACGCCTCGCAAGCCATTTGTGACGTCATTAATTAGTTGGTGGAAGGGTGTTAGACATTGTTTACATACTTACAGTTACGAATTTTCCCTTGAATCCGAATGATATTGTAAATTCAGCACCATATATTATGATTAGGGATGATAAATTGACATAAATTGACATTACAAACATTAATCACAATAACTCATTTTATACAAAAACTCTCACACGGTTGCAATTTAAGATGAATTATTTAGATACATGCAAATTCTGAGTGAATATCACCGAGCGCCGGTTTTACTTTTTCATTTTTCATTTTTTCTGGTTACGACAGCCAACATGGCAATGATAGGCGTTTTCGCGCGAGGTTTAATCTAGCTATAAAAAAATGCAATTATTTATGTTAAATCTTATGAGTATAGCAAAAATATTGTGTTTTTCGGAACCAGTACAAGTGTACGGACAATAAGGGGTCATCCATTAATTACGTCACACGTTTAGGGGGAGGGAGGGGTCAAGAAAATGTGACATGTTGTGACATGGGGGAGGGGGGAGTCACAAAAATTGTGACGTCATGAAGTTAAAGAACTTCATCAGTAACCGAAAATTAATTTATATTTTTTTATTCGCTGTACAGTTAAATAATGAGTTTTTGGAAGTAATTTTCGTTCCTAATTGGTTTTGTACTATAAAATTACTAATATTTCTCTTACCAAAAATATTTTTTCATAAAAAAAATAATGCCGAGTTACTATTACCGATTTCGTTGAAAACAAAATTGCCTAAAATGTGATGTCACACCAGGTGGGGAGGGATTTGCAAAATGTGACCAAGTGTGACAAGGAGGGGGGCAGGGGTCAAAAAACCTAGAAATTCGTGTGACGTAATTAATGGATGATCCCTAATAGGGATTTCAAAATTTGTCATCAGGCCAATTGTATCAGCCTTGTGACTCGGAGAAGGTGGTAGCTATTTGTATGCATTTTTGTTGCTTGTCATTACTTGTTATTAGCGGTAGACGTGCGCGCCGGTCGAAGAAAATCGGGCGGCGGCGCGCCACAAAAAAATCCACGGCGGCGGCGTAACGCCGGCGGCGTGGGATTTTTAAACTTTTCAATATTAAGGGGTTGTGCACAAATCACGCGAGGTGTTTTCAGCTAATTTTTGACCCCCCCTCCCCCTTGGTGATATTTGGTGAGGTTTTTGGCTACCCTCCTCCCCCACATAACCTCACGTGTATTTTTTTTGAAGTTTTTCTATCCGACTGGTTAAGGCCACACGCTTCAAAATTTCGTAAAATAGACTCGCTATTTTTAAGTGCGGAGTGAAGATTTATGTTTAACGAAACCAAGAAAAAGAAATCTACTCATGTGGTAGGTATTTTTTCTTAGTTTCGTTCACTGTAGAAAAATACACGTGAGGTCTCCTTATACCCCCTCCCCCAAAGTGATCTGTCGTGATTTTTTCGTGACCCCCACCCCTCCTATCGAACCTCGCGTTATTTGTGCACAAGCCCTAAGATGTATAATGAAAAGTCACGCTTAACCCTTAAATCGACAAGGAAAAAAAACTCAAAAAACTGTGTTAGTATAATTATTTTGGTGTTATTATCTTATTATGTGGTCGTTTATTGTAGAAAAATCATGAAAAAATCTATTTATAATAGTTTCGAAAAAACATAGGTATATGTCATGTCAAATATGTTGGATGTTGCCAGGTTCGGTGTAAATAAAAAGATACGCCGCACATAATGAAAAGACGTCCAGTATTTTGGACGTTGCCGAGTATACATACAGCACTTTATGTGCATATGGATTTTTTTTGTCAAATTCATGTTTTTTAATACATATAGATTAATTGCATTTTTTAATTACAAATGCACTTACTGATAATGTCAACTTATGTTATGAATTAAAGTAAAACCTATTATTTTTATATTTTTCCAAAAACTTTATAGATCGTAGGTGACAACATTTTACCAGTAATTGACTTCATTTATTAAACATTAAATCAAACTTGGTGGGGTATCGTAGGATGCACCAACATCTGAGCAATGGTTTTTACAATAATGCAGGCAATTTTTTCACTATTTTCGGAAGAAATTTCTCAAATGAAATCGGGTCTGTCTCTTGATGTCTTGATGAACGCACAGGAAAAAAAATCCGTAAATATATTGTTTTATCTATTTGGTTAATTACGTTGTAATACGACAAGTAATGACTTTTTAAAACGTTTTGAAACACCAGACCTAACATCCGTCTGTTTAATTTATTTACCATAAAAACTACCAGAAAATTTGATAATTTTACTCTTCTCATACTTGGCAATGTCCAACATACTGGACTTAGCAAAAGTGCCGTGTAATCGACAACGGTTAAAACACTGGACATTATATTTTATAAATGTGTTTTACCCGTTTTACCCATACATACAACACATTTTTATGTAAATCATACTGCCACATAAGAAATAGTTAGTATGGTATGGTGTTGGTGCGACATAAAATAGTAGAAATTAAATTATATAACCAAAAACTTTCCGTACTAAATTATTGCCATGTTTAAGTTAGTATTCTACGTCAAAAATGTGCGAGTTACGTCGGAAGTCACGCCCGCAATAATTTTCAACTATTTCTTATAGGACTATAACCTATTACATATTTTAACGCTGCATAATACTGTCTTATAAAAAAATATTCGGCGCGAATTTTAAACTACCGGCGGCGGCGGCGGCGCGCTGACTCCTTATGGCGGCGGCGCGCCGCGGCGGCGCGCACGTCTAAGCGGTAGCCTAAATCAAATTCAGCCAAATAATTAAAAAAGTTTTTTGGTGAAATATCATATTATTTAGCATTTTATTTATTTAATAACAAATAAATATTTACTTTACATCGTGTAATAATATTTTCTGGACGTAATAAATGTTTAGTGGCGAAATAACATTTTTTTTGAACCTCCAAACTCTTTGGTGAGGATGTATGGATTACGGTCAATGAGGTTGTCTATGCTGCTCTAAGAAATACGTCATGGATTGATGACGTCACTCCTTAGGTCGCTTCTGATTGGCGTTTCAGTCAAAATGGCTGATTGGAGAATTTAGCACTTTTATTTTATTGAATATATTAATAAATTAATCCTAATGTTTATACTGAGATTGGGCCATTTTTTAGAACCATATTAACATATATGTTATTATTAAATATTAAATATTATTTCCATGATTCTTTGTTACTGTCATCAGGATCAGGCCAATTGATACGATAGGGTTTGTTAGATCAGAAAGGAAAGTCTAATGCTCAACAACATAAGACTTTCCAGTCGGTGCTATATCTATTGTCAAGTAGCAGTACTGATAATTCCGCTACTCGATGCTAGATGTCGACTATGAAAATAATAGTCTTTTTGGTACCAAAACTGATGTATGGAGTGGAGTGAGCAATCTATGTATTTTTTTTTCTATGTCCATACTATAAAGGAACGTTTCCTACCAGTACTGATAATTCCGCTACTCGATGCTAGATGTCGACTATGAAAATAATAGTCTTTTTGGTACCAAAACTGATGTATGGAGTGGAGTGAGCAATCTATGTATATTTTTCTCTATGTCCATACTATAAAGGAACGGTTCCTACCACGCCACCGATGTCGCCCTCCATCCACTGCACGATGGCCTCAGTCTCCTTGTCCCAGATGTATATATGGCTGCAGTCGGAGCCCGACACGACGTACTGGCTCTTGGGCCCGAAGAACGCGACCCCCTTGAACGTGGCGCTGTTCCGGTGCCCGCTGTACTTGTGCGTGTAGCCGTTCGTCTCCTTGCTGGGGTTGTCTCTGGAATATGGTGGTTAGCTTATTATTTTAAGATCAGTTAAACATCGGTTAGCACGTCACCCCTCCTGGTTGCACCCAAACCAGGCGACATGCGTAAACGAAACACCACAACCGTAAGATTGAAAGTTAGACCATAAGGCGCGCCGCTTTCCACGCGGCGCCGCTGCTGCTAAAAAACATTAACCTGCTCGAACTTCAGTTCATAGAGCATATTTTCTTTGTTTTAGGAGAGATAAATAGGCAAAGCAGACGGGCTAAGATGGCCGGCTCTTTATCATTTGTCACCATGTCTGTCACGTTCTAACAAGTATGTAAGTGCGAAAGTGACGCAAGACATGACAGGTAATAAAAATGCGACCATGATACCGCTGCAGATCTGACTAATGGTAAACATCGATAACTATTTATCACATTTGAATTTCGCAATATTTCTACTCTTATGGCGACTACTTTTATACTTACTTATCGTAGACATCTCGTATGCTGTCGAAGAGGTAGATATCTTCGTCGTTATACGAGCCGAGTATTTCGCTGCCGTCGTGGTTGTATATCGCGCATGTCAGATGCATCATGTTGTATTTGAACTTCTTCTTGCCATCTGTCTGTAAACAAGTGCGTCAACGGTGTAATTATACTTTTGCGAGACGAGTCTGTATCGTATATATTTGGCACTTGGTGCGTGACAATGACAAATGATTTATCCACATTTATATGCGGACAGAAACATGGGAAAGATATACTTGGTAGACAAAACCTTCAACTCATAACCCATTTCCAAAATTCTTTAACCACTTAGAAACAACCAAACAACAAGTAGGTACAGTCAACAACAGAGCTATGAATACAGGCAAAGTGTCAAAAATATGTATACAGTACTTTATTGCCTGTACATTAAGGTCGTGTATACATATTTATGGCACTTTGCCTGTATTCATAGCTCTGTTGTTGACTGTACGTGTAGGCGTTCGGCCTTGAGATATTTTTACCACATACATTTTACTGACTCCAGAAGGTAAGTATTCTGATCGCCCCTCATCAGAGTCCATTTTCGAAGTTACACAATACACCACTTATTTTATTTAGAGCCGAGGTTAACAAATCTCAGAGAAACAAACTCAACTTTGTGAAAAGCCCCACTCTACCTACGCTAAAATAAAACAAAGACTATTTTTTTTGTAATATTGTATCCCTATGGTTCTTATTATTGAATCAAACGGATGATTATGAAAGTGTAATCAAAGGTCAGACGGGCGGCCCTGCTATGTCCATATGATAACGCGGACCGCACGGCGCACGCAAGTGCAAACATGAACATGTCATTATTATTAATAGTTGTTGATTAATTAAGCACTGATTAACTGGCTACCTATATAAAAACATAAATATGTCTGTACTATTTCTCGAACGTTAAGGAGTTTTGGATGTTATAGTAATATGTATGTAAGTATCACTCAATTTATGGGTGTGCATTTGGCTTATCGACTGTTGATTAGCAGCTGTTAAGGACGTGTGTTAAAATCGCTTGTTACTTTGGACTGATGAGAAAAATTTGTATGTATTTCGAAGATAGAAGAAATGATCACGGAATATTTGAACCATTTGTTTATGATTTGTACATAAAAAAATAAGTTTTTTATAAAACCATGAATTAACTGGCATTTTTTTTGTCAGGATGAGTATTGAAAAGCATTAGCTATCGCAGTGATAAACAAATAAATAAATGTGTTGTTGGTCGGTGAGCATAAAATGACCCTTTGCATGGAAGGCCACAAATATTTTATTTCGCATATACTAAGCGGGATCCAGACAACTTTATGCGAATAAGTATTCTGTCTTGAGTCACTGGTCCATTTGATATTGGTCAATTGTCAGGCATGGTCATGTTCAGACTTTCTTAATTGTAGTTTTTGCTTTGTCAAACGGGGCCAAGGATTGGTCTTTGTATTTTTAAACCTATCTAACCCGCGAATGGCAAATAATACTTATCACATAGTTGTGTATTTTGTCTATAACAACAATACTCTGGACTGACCATATCGGTGGACCTTATGACTTTGCAATAGGATTTACGAATTATCTTAATCAATTATTAATTATTATTAACTATCCGTAAACCAAACCGACGACTGAGATCATATTAGCATCTCTTTCACTCCTGCTACGACTATGCAAGTGTGAAGCAGAAGTTTTACGACCCCGGTTTTCAGCTTTGTTTGCGGATAGTATAACAATGTGGAGTGGACGATGGTATTTTAGCAGGTAGAAACGGGAAAAACGGGAATAGTTGTAGTATTTAAGTGGTGTTTTTAAGAATTAGCTAAATTAACTAATGACCCTTATGCTTAATCAGGTACTTATGGTTGGTATAGTATGCCTACTCATATGTTTAATTGATCTTGAAGTGATCGGTTGTAAATTCACGATCGTATCGTCAACTTTAATCACAAGGCAAAGTTTTAGAATATTTTAGACAATTTAACGAAAACGTACGAATACAGTACAATTGTTTATTTTGTAACAAAATGTACACCGTCAAAAATGTTATTCGGTTTGCCCAACATTTGGTGAAGTATTGCCAAAACTGTCCTATCGATATTAAGTCTGGAGTGAAAAAAAGTGGCGTAAAAACCCTAATTCCTATTGCTAGAGATGGAGTCAAACATTTGAAATCTTCAGAAACAGAAAAACTCGATGTAATGTAACAGTAGCAGAGGTAAGTGACAATTAGTTATTTTATTGGAAAATCATTGAATCGTTATAGATGTTTTGCCAGCAACAGAAGTAATCAACAGAATCAGAAGAGGTGGTCAAAATAAACACATGGTTTAAACCGTTTAAAGTGCTTATAACATTTTTACCTTCTAGCCCGCTCAGCTACTTCTGCTGCTGACTGTACGAATAAAACTTGTTAAAACGATATTATTGTTTCAGGAAACGATGAGCCTTTAGAAGAAGAAAATTAAAAGAATATCCCAAGACACTGAAATAATTTGAACGTTATTTTATGTTTCTCAAATTATATCTATTGGTTTACATATTATACAATAAATTAATAACCGTATACGAGTTTGGGATTTTCTCATCCTTTATGTTATTGTTGATTAACTCAGGGGTATCCAAACATTTTGACCCGAGGGCCTCTGTCAGGCCCTCTGCTCTCGCGGGCAAAAAGTCAGGGCTCACGGGCCATAAAAGTAGTTTGAAGATGAAGACTAATGTTTTTATCTCAATTCCCTAAATAAACTTACCTAAAAATTTTAAGTGCGTCTCGAAGGGGTGTCTGCCTGCCACGCATAGTAGTCTCGAGTTTCTAGATATCCTGACCAGTAGGTATAATAGGAAACCTAGTTTATCACTCTATCAGTAGGCACCGGCACTCACCTCATGGTCCTGGAAGGAGTTGGGACAGTAGAGGTCGCGGGCGCGCGCGGCGTGGCGGGTGTCGTACACGCGCACGAAGCGGTCCCGCCCCGCCACGCACAGCAGGCGCGGCTCCAGCGGGTGGCCCGACACGCTGTACAGGGGGATCGACGAGCCGGACTCCTTCACGTGGAACAGTCTACAGAAATAACAATGCTTTACTACTTAACGAGCGACCCGCCCCGACTTCGCACGGGTTACACAAAACCTTAACGAATTATAAACCTAAACCTTCCTCAAGAATCACTCTATTGATAGGCGAAAACTGCATGAAAATCCTTTCAGTAGTTTTTGAGTTATATAAGAATAAACTACTAAAGTTAATATTCATCATCATCATATAGACATCTCCCATTGTCCGCCACTAAGCTCAAACCGTGACTTCAGCCGCTTATGCATTTTGGTGCAACCGCGGCGGCTCGCCCCAATTTAGCTGGCGGTTAGGGTGGTATTCCATCTGTCCAATATCTTTGTCCAATGTGTATTTTGTCTCACATTTTGCTTAATGAGAGAGTGAGACGCAATGACATTAGACCAAGAAATTGGGCAGGTGGAATACCACCCTTAAGTGCGTGCGACATTAAAACTGAACTGGCCCGCTCTGCTGCTTGCCATCGCAATTGTAACCTCGACGGCGTATGGGGCCTTTATGGCTCCTCTACACGATGGGCCAGCGCTGGCCACTCCAAGGGACGCATTTATGCGTTACAGGGAGCAAGTGGAGTGGAGTGGAAGAGGAGCCATTAAATGTGAATCGTATCGTATGCAAGTGCCATTTGATTTCCAGTAAGGGGTCGTGTCGTGTGTCACAGCCGCATACTTGTTGGCCTGCTCGGCGCGCACGTCGCACTGCAGCACGACGCCGTCCTCGCCGCCCGACACGACGAGGTGCGGCGCCTGCGCGCTCACGTGCAGCTTGTGCGCGGCGCGCGAGTGCGACGCCAGCCGCCGCCGCGACACCGTGGCGCCGCCGCTCGGCGGGCATTGCAGCAGACGCACCTACGAGAAACAAATTACGAATGTTACTAATCTTTAAATGTTAATTTATTTTTGATAAAATTTTAACTTTCAGTGTTTAGCCCCTCCTACACGTTTCTAGGGGCTCCATTTTCGCATTATCCAAATGGCGCATAGTCACTAAGAAGACGTGAATGTACCATTATTATTTTTGGCTCAGTGATCAAATTTGAACTGCCTTGGTAGTCGATTGGAGATTCAAATTCTTAAAAAAAAAGGACGTGTCATAATGAATTAATAAGCGTCATTGTAGCAGTCGATTGCAGGATATTAGGGGCTAAATAAAATAGTTTCGATTAAATAAATTTAAAATGACGTCGATTTCAAAATCCGTTACGATTGAGGACCTGTCCATCCCTGGCGCAGGTGACGATGTTGAGCTGGCTCCTGGCGTTGAGGTGGAGGAACTTGCTCTGGAAGACGTTGGACTTGTGGCCGGTCTTGATGGTCTGCAGCACCGCCTGTCGCGCCCAGTCCCACACCACCACGTTCGTGTCGTCGGACCCCGACGCTAGTAGTTGTCCTGTTTAGTATAACATGTGTTTTAACATATGCTCAATTTGTCAATTTACCCTATAATCTGTACAGTTATAGTACATAATTATATTCCATCGAATTTTCACGGAAACGTACGAACGTGTCTTGCTATTTCAGTCAGTCACGGTACAAAAAGTACTGAGGTTGAATGAAGTAGCATTACAAATACGAATGTTTCCGAGAAAGTACAATGGAAAACAATTATGCACTACATCTGTATGGGATATATTTGTCATATGTGATATTAATTATAAATTAAGTGTGTGTATGCCGAATAGTCTCTAAGTAAAACAACAAACATAATGCCAGAGAGTATCTGTAGTTTTACAGTATGTAATTCATATTAATTTCGTTTAAAAACTTTTTTCCTTTGCAGGTGTGATGAAAAACGTTGTGTTAATTGCGTCTTAAAAACTCGTTAGCAATTTTGGCGATACCTCCATTATTTATTGCACTACTATTATAGATATCCAATTCACACTCATTTCGATTTTACACAATCTAAACAACTTACCTTCAGGATGAAAATTTATAGAATTAACACAGCCCTTATGCTTGTTGAGATGGTGCAGCTTCTGCAGCCTGGAATAATAATAATTATTATAGAATACTATTACACAAATTTAGATAGATAGATAGAATGCAAGACAAAGGCATATAATCATCATTGACAAGACAAGACTGCGCTACATCCAGCCTGGACTGCATGCATACCAGGGGACGAAATTTTGCGGGGAGTGACACTCTCGGATGGGGAGGGATAATAATCAGCCGGCTATGCAGCCTAAAGCCAATATTGGAAGGTAGGTGGGGTAGGTTATGTCGTCGAAGAGGTATATACACGGTGGCCAAAAAATAAGTGCATGCCAGCCAAAATGTATGAACCAGCCAAATTTTTTTTCACGATTTCGGAGTTGGTCCCATAGTAAAAGTTGCTCAGTATAATCCCAAAACCTTTCTGGCAACGGGAATGCACTTATTTTTTAGCCACCCTATATATAAAAAATCTTCATACCTGTAAACGGCGTGCAGCGAGCCATAGAACCTCCTTTCGAACATCACATCCTCCTTGGTTGTCTTTCCACTGGGCAGCGTCAGGCCCATCTCTCGATTCAAAATCTCTGAAAAAGCATTTTGTTTAAGTTTAGAGCCTTACCATTAAAAATAAACTCTAAGTTCCATAAATCCATTAAAATGACTTACGAAGTTTACATGCAATGTGAAATACCTCAAATTGATGGACCAAAGCTGACACAAATAACCTGGGCTTTCTAAAAAGCAACTTTTATATGATGTGCAGAACAAGGTTATAAAAATATTATTATGTATTATTGGACAGACGCAAATAGAAATAGTACAGATGACTGGAGGAGTTTTAAGTTTCAAGTATAGGTTAAATTGAATCCTTAGAAAAAAAAAACTCTCAAAAGGCGCGATTAATTCTTATGATTTTTCCGTAACACTTCAACTTTGGTAACCACTAATATACTTAATTGTCAATAGTTTAATGTTTTTCAAATACAAATGAATTGTGTACAAATTATACCTACATTACAACTACATTAGGCAAGCATTAATTTGAATCCCGGATTCAATAAGTCAAGTATTGAGTAGCATTTCTTTGTTCAAATGAGGTTGCGGGGCCACTTTCTTACCTCTCAATATAAAATAACTATGTTTTGGCCTAGTCTTGGACAAGACACTGTCCATCTTTGCCTTGTCGTCTTGGTCAATGTCAGACCTTTGCCACAGGTTGCCATCATCACTGTCTGAGTCTGAATTGATCAGATTTAGCTCACTGGACTGCCCATAACTTGACTCATTTGAAGAACTGTGGTTGCTGTTGCTGGAGCTGCAGACACACTTAATATGTATATATGAGGATTGTCACATCACCTTGTTACAGTTGTCATCAGATATATTGGAGCGGCAGAGGTACTCACCAATATAGAGGGAGAGCTAGCCACGGAAATAGGTATGCAATTTATAGAGTAACGAAATCCCTCTAGTTAGTATGCCATACTATCATTATTAATTAAGTAGTGCCAGGCGATGAAAATACACAATCACTTGTGCGCCTGCAGGAAGATCACGAGCAAACTGCACTCGCCTCACAATCTATGCATAAAGCAATTGTGAGTACTTCCTGCAGGCGCACAAGTGATTGTGTATTTTCATCGCCTGGCACTACTTTTCCCCCAAATAAAACGCCTGGCATTGTTATATTTGAATTAAATACATAATTAGCTATTATATCACACCAAACACAGAGCTCTATAAATTGCACACCTTCAATTGATTTTACAACCACTTTATTGCCCATCCACTCCCACACCCACTGCTAGACAGCTGCCAGGCGCCCGGATTAATTAATAATGATAGTATGGCATACTAACTAGAGGGATTTCGTTGCTCTATAAATTGCATACCTATTGACGTGGCTAGCTCTTAGACCAATATCTGAACACACACTCTAACACCTTGACAATAGAGTACATGTCCAGATATTTGTGGGCACCTTAGCTGCTCTAATATATCTAATGGTGACTGTACAAACAGCTAAGGAAGGTGTTGGTATGAGATATGATATATAAGAAACAGGAAAATCACAGAATAACATTGAAAATGGTGTCAGTTTAACAAAACTGAAATCCATTAAATTTAGAGAATGACTTTTCAATTACCTTAGGGTGCTATTCCACCTGTCCAATATCTTGGTCCAATGTGCATTGTGTCTCACTCTCTCACTAAGCAAAATGTGAGATGCAAATACATATTGGTCAAAAAAATTGGATAGATGGAATACCACCCTTAAACACAGCAGTCAATACTGAAATATGTATTGTGAAGATATAGGTATCAGTACCCAAGTTTAGGTCATTCATGCAACATTATGTCAAACAATTGCAAGATTCTGAAATTAATCCTCTTTTTTCATACCAATAGCAAATTTCTGCAAGACTGACAGTAAATTTTTCTCAAGTTATTCAGCTGAAGTATATTGCACATAAATCAGATCCATGATCCATTCATTCATTAATTTACTGGCAATTTTGCAATTAGTACTCTATGTAGCTGTGTAATTACATCTCAACTCTCCTGCCAATAACCCGATGGTAGCATTAATAAATTGATATTTTATTCATCATCATCTTAGCCAGGTAATTGATACACGTAAAATAACTTTCACCAGAAGGGTAACAATGTTAGTACTTACGGGCTTCTAGACACCTCTGAAAATGCGCCTAAGGACCTTTCCAAATCCACACTCTCTCCATCTGAATTATTAGACAATCTCCTAGACACAGGAGGGCTTTCTTCTGTTGATAAATCATCAGAATCCCTTGAATTATCACTGTCGGAGTCTCTGTCGGGCGTTTTCCGTTTTCTGTAACACCTTCCAAGTCTTGGGCGCCGTATGTTTAGAACGATCCCATGGATACTGCTCGACGGCGCCGCGTTAACCACCACGTTCGAGGGCCCTTCTAAAGGCTCTGCGGCTCGCTCCTCGCTGCTAGTGCTCTCTGATTTATCTGCTGACACCCCGCTGTCCACATTTTCGTCCTTCACGACCTTACTCGACGAAGCTATGGGACGTAAATACGTAACTTAATAGCGTCATTGCGACTGACAAGACGTTTTAAATTATTTTTTAGATAATCACCTGATTCATTGGAGCTATCCTGCGAACTTCCGTCGTTTAGTTTCAGCTTCTTTCCACCCATAACAGGGCTGAGAGGAGATTCCTTTACTTCGTCATCGCTCAAGGAGTTATCATCCATTGTAGTTACGATAGCAACTACGAACAACGAACAATAATTTTATTTTTAAAGAAATAAGTTTTCAAATTATTAATTAATAATATTCAAAACGTATTATTACATTACTACAGTAGTCAACTGAGAAAATCACGAATCACCATACAATGGAGATTTATATTTCTTTTTAGATTTTTCTGACAGACGATCGGATGGAAGAACACGGTGTTTGCTTTTTTTGACGTCGATTTTTTTGAAACGTTTTTTCAGATATTTAACCTATGGCATGATTCAAATTGTCAGAAAATTTCGATCAGTGTAGCTAAAGCTTTATTTAAAGGAAAAAGTTTTTTGTGAACGCATTATTTTTCCGCCAATGTTACCAGCTTCCATAATATTACACAGTTTTTAACATTTCCGTTAGGATAAATACAGGCTGATTCACGAGACGTGAGCAGGACTAATCCTGCACACTCAGTAACTGATAATTGATCGATCACCGTCGTATTCAGGTGAATAAACCACACTTTTTCCTATTTTTTAACTTTTTGGTGAGGGCAAATGTAATTATCTACAATCATGGTCACCCTCCAACAGAGATGGGCAAAATGTAATCGACTAACGATTAACGATTAAGACTAAAATAATTAATTGCGAATGACGATTGAAAACGACGACTGATCAATCGTAGTTGTGTAGAGTGCAACTAATTTAGTTGCAACTAAATTAGTTGTCGATTGATTACGGACAACTAATTTTTGTAATCGACTAATTAGTTAGACTATTTTTTCCGCGACTAATGTTAGAAGCAAATTAAATGGAAAACCTCGGTATGGCTATGTTGACAGCCAGCAGATTAGGACATCTTAACGCATGTACAAAAATGAAATAGTACATGTGTTACTTGCTATATTTTGACCATATTTATGAAGTGTAAAATGTCTCTTATCTAAGGGTAAATAAAAATTGGGTACTTTATGCATTGACACTTAAAACACAATTTTATAAATAAAACTTTGTATTTTGTTGTTAATCAATGTCAATCGTAAAAATAATACTTAAAATTGCCCATAATATTACAAATTAAACGTGTATACATAATTTTAGCTCAATCGGTTGAAGGTATCCGCTTCGAAAAAAGCTGCAAGATTCTACCCAAACCAACACAGGTACAACATACGAGTACCTCCAATGTACATACATACCAACTTTTAGTTACATATTGCAAGTTAAATAAAAAATGCAAAAACCAGCGATGACATTGTTTTAATAGATTTAACCGTGAAATTTAGTCGATTGAAACTAAAACTAATTTAGTTGTTAGTTGTACATTCTCACAACTAATTTAATCGCAACTAAATTAATTGCGATTAAAAAATGACGATTGATATTTTTAATCGATTGATTAGTTAACTAAAAAATTAATCGATTAATGCCCATCTCTGCCCTACAAGACCTAATTAATAAACATAAAACCTCTTTAACCGTAGGCAGCATTTTGATTACGAAGAAAACAAACTGTCAAACTTGAGTAAGATAAGAGTTTTCAAAAGTTACCAGACCGTAATGACACTGATGACATTTAATTTGACACAGAATATCGGTAGTTTAGTATTCTCATTTTAGGGTGACCATGCATGTTGTAAATAAATTAATAACTTTTTTTTAACACGACTAGAAAATTAACGTTAACCTCACTAATACTGATACGAAACAGTTGCTTATAATTTACGTAATGCGCAGTATTAGTCCTGCTCACGTCTCCTGAATCATCCTGTATAGATGGTCAAGCAAATTTGTCAGTAGAAAAAGGCGCGAAATTCAAATTTTCTATGGGATGTAAAATAACAACACCCTTGAATATATTTATCCATTTATTTTCTTGTCTTATTCCAATTCACAATAATCTCATCTTATGACAACCGTTTGCTAGCACAACTCAACAACCAACTGAGACCCGTCGGCCGAGTGTAGTTTCTTTTTATACCCAACCAATAACAGTCTTCAATTTCAAACTACCCTTAACTTTAAAAACGAATTAAGTAGGTATGGTAAATACCAAAAACCCTACACTCGTCCATCCTGACTCCGTGTATGTCCTCATACACGTGCCAGGTGGAAACCCTACACTTGGCCGACAGACTACGTATACTTAACAGTGGATACACTAATCGCAAACCGATCAATTTCTTGCGATCAGAGTTAATGTGTAGGCTACGAACCAGTTCTATTCTCGCACCTACTACTTAATTGTGTCAGCACACGAACCGATCATTTCTCGTGACTTAAAACAGTTTCAATCAGTCATCAGCACGTCAAAATCTCAAAAACATCGTGTAAATAACCTTTCGTATGCCTGGTCCCGTATACGTACCACACAATTTGGACTATAATTTACAGTTTCAAGGTTATTAATTCAGTAGTAAATTTTGACTAAGGCATACGAAGGGTTAAAATTGTTACTCTTCTGCCGGAGACATCCACTCGACATCGACCAGAGGCCGACACCGATGTCATCAGAATGGACGACCGTCGAGCGGTGAGAAGGGCCCTGGCTCTGGCGGTCAGCGCGTGCGGGCTGCGGCGCGGCCGGGGCACGGGAGCGCGGAGCGGCGGTCGCCGTGCTCTAGACGCGCACCAGACTCTGGCGGCGCGAGGCGGGCTCCTGCTGAAGACGGCTCGCACCGGACTCTGGCGGCGCGAGGCGGACTCCTGCTGGAGACGGCTCGCACCGGACTCTGGCGGCGCGAGACGGGCTCCTGCTGGAGACGGCTCGCACCGGACTCTGGCGGCGCGAGGCGGACTCCTGCTGGAGACGGCTCGCACCGGACTCTGGCGGCGCGAGGCGGACTCCTGCTGGAGACGGCTCGCACCGGACTCTGGCGGCGCGAGGCGGGCTCCTGCTGGAGACGGCTCGCATCGGACTCTGGCGGCGCGAGGCGGGCTCCTGCTGGAGACGGTTCGCACCGGGCTCTGGCGGCGCGAGGCGGGCTCCTGCTGGAGGCAGCTCAGTCATCGCCTCGCCTGTTGACTGTACTTGCTTCTGGCTCCTGGTCTCAGTGTCACGCGAAGCGGGGGACGCCGATAGAGGTGCGGCGCTCAACTTGCTAAAAATATCCAACATTGACTAAGTAATTCAGGGTAACAGATCAATAATTGCCATTTATTATTCGATTTTCATAAGTATTGATCATCTCTATCTGCAGGTAGACAGTACACGAACCTATTCAATTCTCGTGACGGAAACATCTCTAAACAGTACACGAACCAATTCAATTCTCGTGACTGAAACATCTCTTCAAATATCATGTCAAGAAATCAACAATTATAAACCTCACTCTTGAGACAGGATTCATTTTTCCTGAGAACCTTTCAATAACTATAATTTACACCCTGACTATAATTTATAAAATATTACTATGATGAATAACAGCGATAATTAACTGCACATATTCATATGCAAAACATGTGTAAAACTGGGACCTTATTGTGTACAACTTGACCTACCTATTATGTTTCCATTATCAATGCATCAATCAATCATCAAACTGGTAACTAAAAACCTGTAATCCCAATGTTTTCAGAGAAGGTCGTATATTCTAGATTGTTAGGATTTATCCAAGCTGACAAAGTACTTAGTTCATCAATTGCAAGACGCGTTGGGATTTCAAGACAATTAATTTTATTTTTATAATATGCATATTGTTTTATGAAAGAATTGAACACTATATTAATAATACACTAAACGTTGTTGTTAAATAGCTGAAGTCTATAAACCTAAATTTCAACATTACAGAATACCAAATCGCACAGTTCGGGAATAAACATAGCACCTAGGTCTGTTTCCGTAGGAAAAGGATCAGTAATATTTAATTTTTTTTACACGTCGGTAATGTTTCTTTTCAGGAATTAAAATAAATTATACGTTTTAAATATTACATGGCATGGCAGACATAAACGATAGAACTGCAAAAACCTGTTATGCTTTACCTATCCGTACCATCTGACTTGTTCTAAAAATGCCCTCATTGGTAATCTACTATTATTTGATAACGTACAAAGTTATACAAAAAATAATTATAAACTAACCTATTTTATTCCAGTTTGAGTGAAAACATATTACTATAATCAATAAGAGGCTACCAATCCTCCTTGATCTCGGTTTAATTGTGGTGTTCTGTTCTAGTAGCTTACGAACCAAATCAAGTTCTCGTAAGTACAAACAGGTTCAACCATGCAGTCTTCATTATCGCTTTCATTTCAATGTAATGTTGTAACATTAACTGCAGTAACCTATTAATTCAATAATTCAGTGATTCAATAATTCAGTGATTCAATAATTCAGTGATTCAACAATACAATAATTCAACAATTCAGTGATTCAACAATTCAATAACTCAGTGATTCAACAATTCAATAATTCAGTGATTCAACAATTCAATAATTCAGTGATTCAACAATTCAATAATTCAATAACTCAATAATTCAATAATTCCATAACTCAATAATCCAATAACTCAATAATTCAATAACTCAATAATTCAATAACTCAATAATTCAATAACTCAATAATTCAATAACTCAATAATTCAATAACTCAATAATTCAATAACTCAATAATTCAATAACTCAATAATTCAATAACTCAATAATTCAATAACTCTATAATTCAATAACTCAATAACTCAATAACTCAATAACTCAATAACTCAATAATTCAATAACTCAATAATTCAATAATTCAATAATTCAATAACTCAATAATTCAATAACTCAATAATTCAATAATTCAATAACTCAATAATTCAATAACTCAATAATTCAATAACTCAATAATTAATAACTCAATAATTCAATAACTCAATAATTCAATAATTCAATAATTCAATAATTCAATAACTCAATAATTCAATAACTCAATAATTCGATAACTCGATAATTCAATAACTCGATAACTCAATAATTCGATAACTCAATAATTCAATAATTCAATAACTCAATAATTCAATAACTCAATAATTCAATAACACAATAATTCAATAACTCAATAATTCAATAACTCCATAATTCAATAACTCAATAATTCATTAACTCAATAATGCAATAACTCAATAATTCGATAACTCAATAATTCAATAACTCAATAATTCAATAACTCAATAATTTATTAACTCAATAATTCATTAACTCAATAATTCAATGACTCAATAATTCAATGACTCAATAATTCAATAACTCAATCATTCAAAACCTCAATAATTCTTCAATGACTAAATAATTCAATAACTCGATAATTCATTAATTCGTTAATTCAATAATTCGTTAATTAAAATAATCCGTTAATTTTAATCATCCGTAACTCATTAATCCGTAACTCATTAATCCGTAACTCATTAATCCGTAACTCATTAATCCGTAACTCATTAATCCGTAACTAATTAAACCGTAACTCATTAATCCGTAACTCATTAATCCGTAACTCATTAATCCGTAACTCATTAATCCGTAACTCATTAATCCGTAACTCATTAATCCGTAACTCATTAATCCGTAACTCATTAATCCGTAACTCATTAATCCGTAACTCATTAATCCGTAACTCATTAATCCGTAACTCATTAATCCGTAACTCATTAATCCGTAACTCATTAATCCGTAACTCATTAATCCGTAACTCATTAATCCGTAACTCATTAATCCGTAACTCATTAATCCGTAACTCATTAATCCGTAACTCATTAATCCGTAACTCATTAATCCGTAACTCATTAATCCGTAACTCATTAATCCGTAACTCATTAATCCGTAACTCATTGATCCGTAACTCATTGATCCGTAACTCATTAATCCGTAACTCATTAATCCGTAACTCATTAATCCGTAACTCATTAATCAGCAACTCATTAATCAGCAACTCATTAATCCGTAACTCATTAATCCGTAACTCATTAATCCGTAACTCATTAATCCGTAACTCATTAATCCGTAACTCATTAATCCGTAACTCATTAATCCGTAACTATTAATCCGTAACTCATTAAAACTCAATCCAATAACTCAATCCAATAACTCAATCCAATAACTCAATCCAATAACTCAATCCAATAACTCAATCCAATATCTCAATCCATTAATAACTCAATCCAATAACTCATTAATCCAATAACTCAATAATTAAAATAATCCAGCAATTTTATAATTCGATAATTCAATTACTCAATTCAATAATCCAACAACTCGATAATTCTAAGGGTCGAATAATTCCACAGTTCTAAAATTCAATAGCTCGATAGTTCAATAATTCCATCTCTTTGATTGATAACTTCGATACACGATACTCGATACTCGATACACGATACACGATACTCGATACTCGATACTCGATACTCGATACTCGATACTCGATACTCGATACTCGATACTCGATACTTGATCAATAAATAATTCAGTTTATAATTTAGATGACATTATAAATGTGGAGCTTCCTTGCAGTTTAAATAGAAATCAAAAAAGTCGGTCAAATGGTTAGGATGAGAACCACTCATCGACCGTATCTATTATTTCGTAAGATAATGTAATAATCCTTTATTTCAGACAGTAGATTGCATTATTTTCTACAGTTCTTGCGTTTTTTTTTTTTTTCTGTCTGTGTGCCATTTATTGGCAAAAGGCCTCCTCCAACCTTCTCCATTCCTCTCTATCCTTGGCAACTCTCGTCCATGTGGTTCCTGCTGTGGCTTTGATGTCATCCACCCATCTTCTAAATGGTCTACCTCTTTTCCTTTTCTTATGGCCTGTGAACCAGTTCATTATCGATTTCGACCATTTTTCTTTGCCTCTGATTGTATGTCCTGACCATTTCCATTTTAACTTTTTTATTGTTTTTGTGACATCTTTTGTTTTGGTGATCTTCTTTATGGATTTTATTCTTATTTTATCCGATAGTCTTTTCCCCAGCATACTTCTTTCCATGGAGTTTTGGCAAGTTTCTAGCTTTCTAATGTGTGTTTTAGTGAGAGCCCAGGTTTGGCAGCCGTAAGTAAGTATAGGAAGTATGCTGGTATCAAAGAGTTTTCGCTTGATAGTTACATTGATATCTTTATTTTTCATTATTTCCTTTAGGCTCCAATATGTCTTCCAAGCATTTCCAATACGTCTATCTATTTCTTTTGAGGTTAGATCTACCGGAGAGATTATCTGGCCTAAATAGATGTACTCATTGACGTAATCAATTGGGTTATTATTGATGAGAATAGGTTTTTGTTTGTCGTTAGTCATAGCCTTGGTCTTTAGTGTGTTCATAACCAATCCCACCTTCCCACTTTCTCTAACTAGGTCATTCAGCATTGTTTGCAATTCCTCACTTGATGATGAGAGTATGATCAGGTCATCCGCAAATCTCAAATGTGAAAGGTTTTCACCGTTAATAGATAGTCCACATTTCTCCCAGTCTAATTGGCGAAAGACTTCTTCTAGGACGGCTGTGAAGAGTTTCGGCGATAGTGGGTCCCCCTGACGTACGCCTCTTTCTATTCTGATCTCTTTGCCTTCCTGCTCTAGTTTTATTGTGGCCTTGCTGTTGTTGTAAATGTTTTTTAGTATTCTGATGTATTTATTTTCGATACCTTGGTTTTTGAGTGCCTGCCAGATACTCTCGTGCTCTATTGTATCGAAAGCTTTACTGTAATCCACGAAGCAGCAGTAGAATGTTATGTTGTATTCCTTGCCTTTTTCGAACAATTGTTTGATGACATGTATGTGGTCCACAGTCGAGTACCCGCTCCTGAAGCCCGCTTGCTCTCTTGGTTGACTTTCCTCTAGCTTATTGGTTATTCTTTGGAGTATAACTTTAGCGAAGATTTTATATATATTCGAGGATAGGCTTATAGGTCTATAATTGTTGATGTTATTTTTATCACCTTTTTTGTGTAGAAGTATTATAGATGATGTTGTCCATTGGCAAGGGATTATCTCGTTTTGTAAGATTTCATTGAAGAGGTGTTTTAGAATTGGTATTAGGAGTTTTTTATTTAGGATGAGGAACTCGTTACTTATGCCATCTGATCCTGAAGCTGTTTCTGTTTTTTGAGTTTTCACAGCCTTTTCTATTTCTTCATATAGTATTTCTGGTACTTTGCTGTCTCCTGATAGGGTTGTTGTCTGTGTAGTACTTTCACTTGAATATAATTCTCTGAAAAATTCAGTGGCTATTGATATTATTTCTGGGCGTCGCTTTTCGCATTTACGATTATTTATTAAGTTTGGTATCCAGTCTCGTTTTTCCAAAAGTATTTTTGCTGCTTTTTTAGTGCCTCCTGTTCTTTGTATGCACATTTCCAGCTGTCTCAGTCTGTATCTCTGACGGTCTTTTCTCATCTGTGTTCTAATTTTCTTGCTTATTTCGGCTATTTCTTTTCTTGTAGTTTTTGTCTTTTCAGGGTTGGATATAAGGTCTGCTCTATTTCTTATCAGTTCTTTAGTCTCGGTTGCCATCCATTTTTGCCTGTCGCCTTTGTTTTCTAGTTTATCTTTTTTATTGCTGTAGAGAAGTTCTTGGAATTTGTTGTATTTACTCTGTATGTCTAGATTCTTCGTTTTTTCAATGAACTGCTCTAGCTTTTCTTTTAGTAGCTCTGTATTTTCTAGTATTATGCTGTCGGTTTGCTTTGCTTTAAAGGGTCTACTTTTTAGTGTGTTTACTTGTAACTTTGCTCTGATCATTCTGTGGTTACTGTTAAAATTAATATTATTTAGAGCTCTGCAGTCTCGAAAGTGTTTACTTTTGTTTGTTAGTACAAAATCTATCTCGTTTTTGTGCTGGCCATCAGGAGATATCCATGTCCATCTGTTGCTTTCCCGTCTTTTGTATAGGGTATTTAGTATTTTTAAGTTGTTTTCGTATGCCAGTTGTATAAGTTTTTCCCCATTTCTTGTTCTTTTGCCTGAGCAGTATGGGCCCAGTATTGTTTGTTCTCCTTCTCCTTTTGCCCCTGTTCTTGCATTGAAATCACCCATTACTATTAAGTTGCTGTGTGAGTGATTGTTTATTGCCTGTTGCAGCGTGGAGTAGAAGGTGTCGATTTCTGTTCTGCTTGATTGTTCGGTAGGAGAATATACCTGAATAATTGACCACTTTTCATTCTTCGGAGGTAGTTTTATATTAAGTATTACAATACGCTCTGAGACGCCAATGAACTCATCAATAAGTGGTTTAAATTCATTTTTTATTAAGAATCCTGTTCCATATAAACCTGGCGTTTCTCCTTTATAATAGAATATAAAGTGGCCATGGTCCTCAATTCTCTCACCCAAGCGTCGAACTTCGCTTAGGCCCAGTATAGACCAATTTATATTTTCTAAGGCCAACATTAGTTCCGTTAGGCTCTCATCAGTTCTTAAGGATAGCGTGTTGTAGGTTGCAATGTGTATTATATCTTCTTTATGAGGTTGTTTCATGTTTTTGTTGGTGTATAATTTATTTGACGTTGGAGGGTTTTGGTCTCTTGCCCCCACGGTGACCATCCGGCTTGGGGGACATTTAGTGAAGTTGCTACGTATATTTGTTGGTACATTGTTGGTTTTCCGGTTGTTGTGGTTGTTGTTCCTAATTAGTTTTTTGGAGTGGTTTCGGTTCTTGGTTCGGTCATTGGTCTTGACAAATAGTCCTTCATGCTGTTTCTATTTGTTCGCTTTGGTTCTTCTCTTAAGTCGCTTTCTTTTTGGTCAGTTTGCTGGTTTTTAGGTGAAAGAGAGTTAATGTTAATACGTTTCCTCTTTTCGCGATTATTTTCAGGTTTGTCTGTTATGACCAGTTTGTCGAAGCGAATATAAGCATTTTTTCCCATTTTTATTTGTTCCTGTTGTTGGCTTCTGAGCTCCTTTCTTTTTTTCAGCATATCTTTAGTGTAGTCCTCACTGATGTAAACATTTTTAGGGAAAAGTTTTTTGTTTTTGAGCAATTCTATTTTCCTCCACACTAGGGTGACTGATATAAGGATAGGTCTTATTTTGTCCTTGTCAGGCTTTCCTAGTCGGCAAACATTGCTTACTTCCCACTTGTCCCATTTTTCAGTGTCTTCTTTGGCACTAACACTATTAAGGATTTCGAGCACCTTCTCCAAAAGTTGTGCGTGGTTATTCTCTGTTTCTTCGATGCCGTACATAATTATATTATTTTTCTTTTGTTCTCTTTCCATGTAATGTAATCTAGATTTTAAAACGACGACTTCTTCTTTTAGTTGTTTGTTTTCCTGTATGAGCGGCTTAAGTTTCTCGTCCATAGTGGAAGAGATGTTTTTAGTGACACTTTCTGTGATTCTGCCCGTTTGTTTATCGAATTCTTCCCTTATTTTCGCCAGGAGAGTTTCCAAAATTTGCGATTCCATTCTGTTTGCAAGGATCTAAAGTAAATTGGTAGGTAAGCTTTTCTTGCTGTTGACAGCTGTCGGAAGTCTTTGATAATTGCGTGTGGCAACCCCAGCTGTCAAATGTCAATCTCAGCTTTGTAGTTATAGCTATATATATGAACTTGCACTTTTTTTGCTGTTTTTTCGTAAAGATCACTCGCGTTTTCCACTTCTAACACTTTTTTCCTTATTCTGGTGAATCCTTTTGTGCTTGCCCGTAATATTTTCACAGAGTCGTTAGGTTTTACGCCACTTAATGATTAAAATTGTCGAGACAAGAGTAACACGTATTTCACTTGACAGTTCGCAACCGGAAGTTATTTACATATTAAATTGTTTTTGTTTTATTTACATATTTCGTAAGATATATACATATTAAATTGATATATTTAGGCAAAATTTTCTCATAATTGGTACACAAGTAATAGTTTTCTATCGGTTCATCAAATTTATTTTTCTCTCAACTTATCTTTTGGCAAAATATTCTTATACTTATGTTATATGTGCTAGATTCGATGAATGAGATGAAGTCTCAGCTTTTAAATCAATTGACAGTATCCAACACATATTACAATATCAAATCATTCATAATATAGTAAAAGTAGGTGTACGTGACCTGATGTCCAGTGGCGCGTGCCCCTCACTAAGGCTGTCGAGGCGGGGTTACTCCCGACTTTCACAACAGGACTCTGCTTCGCTCTGGATTCCTTTTTCACTGCCATACATTTGCAAGCGCCGTTGATCATCATGAGTCATCGTCAGCCATATTCTCCAACAACTCGGCATGAAACGTAAAAGTATCCGGTGTTACATATAGGTACCTATATACTATATCATAATACCTTATAAACTTTAAAGGAATTACATACATAAAATTATGTTTAATGGTAGTTCAAATTATGAATTTTATCTCAAAAACGGTGCGTCGTAGCGAAAAATGAATGAAAATTTAAGCCCCCTTTAATGCCCCGTTTGCATAGTAGCCATCTATTTATATTATCACAAATTTTAACATTAAGGATCAAAATCAAAACTCAAAATCATCAATTAATTTGCGAGACCTGGTTGTAAATCATAAATATCAATTTATCTCGGAAACTGTGCGCCGTTGTGAAAAAATAATGAAAATTAAGGCACCCTTTAACACTCCATAACCAACACATATCAAGACCCACGTGTTGACATATTCTGCCTAATTTCCACATGTGTGTGGGTAGATAAGTAGCAAAAGAAGTAATTGCCGTCACGTATTTATTAGGAAGAACAGGTGTACTTGATTTTGTTACTTTGAATTCTCAACCAACTGACGCATATATTCTTATGATTATGTCCATTTAAGGGTCATTTATGGGTCAAACTAACCTAAGTTTAACTGACATGCAATTAGATAGCCTATAATCATAATCATCATAATATTATTAATAAATTATGTAGGTACTTATTTAAATTAAATAAAAAATGTTACCAGTACCATATTTCTTACGTAATCCATTATAATTTTGTATATTTAATTATCTCAAAGCTCAGAATAAGGGTCATGTTATTATCAGTTATCTCACTAAATCAACAAGTAATAACAGTAGGCGTGTACTTACGTTCATCCCACTTCTGAAGTGTAAAATAACAACACCCTTGAATATATTTATCCATTTATTTTCTTGTCTTATTCCAATTCACAATAATCTCATCTTATGACAACCGTTTGCTAGCACAACTCAACAACCAACTGAGACCCGTCGGCCGAGTGTAGTTTCTTTTTATACCCAACCAATAACAGTCTTCAATTTCAAACTACCCTTAACTTTAAAAACGAATTAAGTAGGTATGGTAAATACCAAAAACCCTACAGGGACAATATCCTTTCGCGCCTACATTTTTCAAATTTACCGCCTTTTTCTATTGACAAGATCTGCTTGACCCAGTTATAAGTAAGCCTACTTATTTCTCTATGTCAATAGGTACAAGGTACAACGAACTAATTTTATCGATCAAAAAGCATGTGATATCGGTGAGGTTTCTCAAGCGATTATAGATAGTCAGACCAAGATAACTCTGCAGCTATTTTTATAGCACAGACATGCAAGTGTTATTTTAAATATTAAATGATGATAGTGGTGATGATGATGACGTTTAAATAAAACTTGCACGCTTGTGTGTAAAAATCACTGCACAGATATGTTGGTCTGACTCTAATTGCCGGATATGTAAATAACATTGAATTTAATCGATCGTCCAAATGCCGAAATGTAACGCAAATTGCATACAATTAAACATGAAATTAACGGTGAGGTGTGTAAAATCCTTATAGTTTGTCAAAAATCATAATGTATTTTTTAATTTTTACATTTAACTCTTATTACCATCTAATGCTAGTATTATAATAAAATGAGTATATAGAGTCCGACCAAGAAATGTCTGCAGCGGATTTGATAGCCCACGCAGTGTCAGTGTTATTTATACGTCATAATTTCATAGAAGTTTGACGTTTAAAATGACACGTGCACTGCGTAAGCTATCAAATCCGCTGCAGACTTTTCTTTGTCTGACTCTATTCGGTTAGTTGGTGACCAATACAATTACAGGCGCTTTTTAGCGGTCAGCTAGAAAAAGGACAACAAAACTTAAATCTTAGCAAACATTGTCCTTTGTTTTCCTAATAGTTTTCGTAATAAATGTTACTCAAAATGTACCTATGTTTTACCGAATATTGGGCTGCTGAATTGAGTGTGGTGTGGTCGAATATTCGGTATTCATGGCATTCCTAAAAAAAACTGTACCTAGGTACTCGTCCCTTTTTTTAGTTGTTAGTACTAACGTCAGACACCTAAAAAAATAGTCTGATTCTCTCTATCTATGTTTGAAATGAGACGTTACCCGGCCAACCTAAATAAAAGAGCCCAAACGCCTTATTCCCTGCCTTTACCTGTCTGAAAGTGGTATTCCATATGTCCAATATCTTGGTCCAATGTCATTGCATCTCACTCTCTTATTAAGCAAAATGTGAGACAAAATACACATCGGACAAAGAAATTGGACAAGTGGAATACCACTATTTGTACTCAGGCACAGAATAAGCAATAGTACTGCCGATACCGTACAGAAAGGACACTCTCTACAAAACCGAAGTTTGACAGCGATTCAGGGTCGTATCATGATATCCCTTTCTAACTTATTGCACTATCCTTTTCGGCTATTTAGGGTTGTCAAAATTCAAGTCATTATCTTATCTGTGGTCGTGCACGCAAAGGGCCGTCAAGTTGTGTCAACCCTAATAATAGCTCGGAGCAATGCTGAGCCGAATGGAGCCGAGTTTGCCCGAAGTCAGGAGTGTCTCCCCACTGACTCAGGTTCAAAAACTTTTATCGAATTTTATATTCTTCCCGTTTTGACCATGCATACGCTGGCAATATTAATTTAACGTCAACGTCAAATCCGCGTGGCGCTTGTAGTTTAGTTTGTCACAGATGTTCTATATTTTGAAACTGATTAAAAGTGAAATATTCAGAAATAAACACTCGATAAACATATCAAAATGTTATTTCTACACCGATGAATTTTTTACGGACATGAGAGTTCTATAAGAGTCATATTTTAAGGCAAGAAATATCGTCAAAATGAACACCGGCGACGAAGTGTTGTCCTTTATGGATTTACTGGATTTAGACGAAGAATTAGTCGACGAGCGTCTTAAAACAATTATGGTAAGAGACGATCACTCCAAAAAACATCTAACTTGGGCAATTCAACTTTTACAATACAAGCAACTTATAAATAACAAGGAGGAGACAGACTGCGAGAACGACTGGGAAAGTGACTTTGTTGCAAAGTTAATAAAATATGTTAAAGACGAGACTATTGACAGTGTGTGTAAAATAACGAATATTGTACTAAATTTGAATCCAACTTCCATAACAAGCAAATCAGAGCATTTGTTGCAGCAAATACTGTCTAACTTGGACTTGAGCCCCTCAAATTTGAATTTCAGCACAGAAGATAACTTTGAAAACTGTAAATTACTCAAGCTTGATTTATATTTAAAGCTTTGTGATAGTATACTTGATGCAGTTATTGAAAATAATGAAAAACTCTATTTACCTTTCCTGGAAACACCTTTAGAAAATATTCTGCTGAGTAGTAATGAAAAGCTTATAACCTATTTCTTGACAAATACAGTGCCAAGATTCTTTGAGGCTGTTACTGGGTATGCTATATTAGACAGAATATGGAATTATTTACAACAGTTGAAGAATGAGTCAAAGCAAACCTCTCTAAAAGTTTTAAGTTGTTTATCAAACTTCTACTTGCCAACAGTTGACAACAAAGGAAAACTAAAATATGAATCAGAAATAGTTCATCATTCAGAATTCTGGAATGTGATATTGCACGGACTGAGGTCAAATGATGCAATTTTACACAAACTCTCAGTTTATTTGATGAAACGGTCCATAGATTGCATCTGTAATATGAAGACAAATGTTGAGGTCAAATCAGGAGAAACAGTTTTATTTTCATGGAAAATAAAAGATCAGAACAGCATGAAACAAATGTGGAACAACTATTTTATATTAATAGATAGCTTAGAGGAAAAGCAGAGTAATATAGTCTTGCCCTCTTTACAGTTATTTGCAAAACTTAATGACATTGGCAATCATTGGTTGAATTGTGTGTTTAATATGGGTCTTAAACATGATAATGCTCAAGTTAGGCTCAAATGTATTGAATATAGACTGGATGTAAAGATCAACAATACTAAAGAAGCATATACTCTTTTAGAGGCCCTTAATGATTTGAACTTGTATGATCATCCAGAAGAATATGAAAAACTCAATTTTAAGCTAGCTGAGAAAACAAAAGACTTAAATACATTTTGTTACGTTTTTGAAGCAATGCCTTTACTGAAATGGTCACCTGTACCTTTCTTTTATCTAAGTCGCATATTAGCTGAGCTACATATTGAAGATGTTACTAAGACACTGCTCCCTGATAGAGTAACTGAGATTGTTAATGAGCTACTTAAATTACCTTGTAACAATTTGGCTGCTAGAAAAGCTATACATACAAATATGTCCCATTTTGTTGGACAATCATGTGCAGGATTTAAGTGGCAAGATTACGCAAATATATACTCTGCTTTTAAATTTGATTTAATGTCAAATGAGGCTAAGAAGAAGAACCCTCTATTGTTAAGTATAAAAAATAAACTTTCAATACATGACAATAAAATCTCGTTTTTCAAACTGGTGGGTGATTCACATATGAATGTTGAATTTGGATTATTGTACCTTGATAACCATTATGAAGATTTACCATTGTTTCTTGAAATAATTAATGAAAAAATGTCAAGAATAAATGATATTGCTAACAGACAGTATTCAAATAAAATTGAATGCTTCTATGAAGCAATTTATATTTCACATATGTACAGAAAAACTGTTGACAAAGAAAATAAAACCAGAGAAACTATCAATTCAATGATAGCTAAGGATATAAAGGTAATATTACAGTATGTTATGACTCTAATTGTAAATGAGGTCATATTAACAATAGATGAAACCAAACTGTTTTTTAAAGAATTGAATTCATTATTACAAAATGAGGATAAAGATGATTTAAAAGATATTTTACTACAGTTGTACAAAACCTCAGTTTTAGTATTAAAAAACAAAGGATCTGACTTGAATAGTAAGGTATTGTGTACATTTATTGTAGCAAACATGGCTAACAATTTACTAATGAAAAGTAACTACAAACATGAAATGTTCGATCTTAAGGGAATCTTAGAAATAGTAACCAAATTTGAATTTGGCGATAATAAAAGTAAGGAAAGTAATGGCAGATTAAAAAACACGATTTACGAAAAATCCTGTGAAATCATACATTATTTAATTGAAGATGAAAATGACGCTAAAAGAAATTTGAAAGAAATAGATCAGTTTGTACATAATGTTATTGAGTGTGGTGGATATGGTTGTTTCAAGTGGACATTGAGGATTGTAAATAAATTATTACCACTTCTATCAGAAGAAACAGTCAATTTTAACGTAACGCTATTTATTCATAATGCGTGGAGGGAAATAGAAGAACTCAAATCTAATAACCAGTATGCACCATGCATGAAAGAGTTTATTGACTTGATAACTCAAGATGTTCTTTTAAAGAATGCAACTTACAATAACACCATTCTCTTCTATTGTAATAAAGTCGTCGAATATGGTCCAATGAAAAACACACCACTTTACTTCTTAGTAAGGACATTAAACTCTAAAGATATCAATTCTGACTACGGTCAGATAGTTTATGTATTATGTGAGATGTTGCTGTTTTCACCTGTACCGCGGAAAGACCAAAGGTGAGTACACTGATTACCTAAATAGGTGTAATATGAAAAGAAATACATAGAAAGATTCAATAACAAAGAGAAATGGCGGTTTACTATTAATTTGTCAGATATTCATATTCACTAATGGTTTCTGAATTTAGGATTGCTGAAAACGTCGCTGTGGACATTCTCCATAACTCGGAATATGCAGTGAATCAAGATGAGTAAGTTTATTACCTTAGTGTATTTATTATAAATCCTCGTTGGTTTGGTACTCATACCTATTCCTATACCTACTCAAACTAAACATTACGATTACGTTACAGGACGGGTATACATTTCAACTTCCAAATACAATTTAACCTGATTATAATTCTTTGCAAGATCTCAGATCCTCTAATTATCAGAGTAGTTTCGGACTTGATCATGGAGAAAATTAACAAGATGCTGGTAAATAAATGCATGTACCACGGCCACTCCCAGCCTCATAGGACTCTGATGAACGCCGTGCAGCATTCATTGTTAATATTGGTGTCGAAACCGAAAGGCGTGGATTTCACCATAACAGCTGATTGGTGCATGAACTTGCTGGGAAGGATGCCTCATCAACCAAGCGTTAGGATTTGTTTGGAGTGGTATACCGCCTTGTATTTATACATGAAGGTAAGCCTGTAGTCTATCACTTTGTGTTGTCGTTTGTAATGTATGATCATGAGTATAACATAACAAGTATATAATATTTTGTTTTAGCAACCTAAAATGGACCAAGGGGTACTCAGTATCCTTAAATCCAAGAAAATTCCGCTCGCATCCCAACTAATGATTCTGTACTGGATTTTAAAACACAAAATATCAAACAGTACGTGTAAGTCAGGAGAGTTTGAGTTTGTCATGGCGACCCTGTTGTCTCACACTATGGGCCAAGTGTTCAGTACACGCCTCCTGTCTCAATATCTTGCTTCGAAACTTTACCAACTCTGCAGCAATAAACCCCAAGAATACGGGTACGTATTCAATATCATCGAAAATACGTTCACCGAAAGTCGGAAAGACAAAAACTTTCTAAAGATTCAAAATGATTATTTTGCCAATGAGTTTGATATAGTGAGAAATTTGACGCCTTGTTTTATATATTACTTTGTGCCAAGATACTGCGAAGTCAGTAATAACGAAAATGTCGATTTGGACTACGTGAGAACTGTTTTAGATAATGTAAAAAATCTGTTATTGGAAGATAAGTATGATGATGACTTTAGAAAGGAATGGATAGCAAGTTGCATATCTGACGATGAGGTATTCAATTTGAAATTGTCGAAGAATGCGGAGGTCAACGAAGTTGCCGTGAATGCGGAAGTAGGAACGATCCAAAAGAAATATGTGCCTTGGAAAAACATGAGTGATATAGATGTTTATGAAATCAATAAAAAGGTAAGTAATAAAGAATTTATTTGTAAGTAGAATTACTCTTGTTACTCATAAAATACACCATAATGAACATATAATGAACGTAATTATTATAATCACCAGTTCGTGTGACATGACATCTTGGTACGAATTCTAATCTATCTGACTTTTAAAACGTAGGTAGAAGCAATATTATAAAGAAGTCCCACTAAAATTAAGCCCGCTATTTAAAAAATCTGCAATTTCAGAGAGAAAGCCCTAGTGACTTGATTGTGGTGGCATCTCTTATCGACAAATTACCGAATTTGGGAGGCATGGCTCGCACCAGCGAAGTATTCGGCGTGAAGACCTACGTCGTGGATAGTTTGCGACATTTACAGGATAAACAGTTTCAGGGACTGAGGTAAGATATACCTATTATGTGTTGTTTTCTAACTTATCACTTATATGGAAGACAGTCCTTAGAAAGTGCCTTGGGTTGCCTGAAAACTTATAATAACCAGGTTTCCTTGCGTACCACTAGCAACCTTAACATTTCTGGGGTTAGAACATTGAATTGAAAGGCATAGTGAGGCCATCATTGTATCTCTTGACACTTCTAAGGCCTTCGATAGGGTTTGGCACTTTGGCATCACAAACGCATATATAACTTTACAAACAAGCTTTTTGCGTATGGGATATCCACTGGTCTGTGCACTTGAATCACTAGTTTTGCTGAGAAACCGATCTTACCTAGTTGGCGGTGATCGGATTGTGATCGCATGTGATATTGTGGCTATCAATACTGGGTTGCCTTAGGGTCCAGTTCTCTCCATAACTCTCTGTCGTATTAGTCATATATAATTATTAACAGTCTGCTTAACTCATTCCTGAACCTGTCTAGTGGGCGCTCGTAACTTTTGCTCAGATGCCAGACAACCTACTAGGCGCGACAACTCGCCTATAGGTAACCTTAGATAAAAACAAGCTACGGCAAAGTACTCACCTGGGAATAAATCGCCACGGCCAGCAGGGATTCTAGAGTTTGGGCGAACTACTATTATTTAAATTTTTGTCTAGAAATAGGTGTTTTAAAAGCTAATGTTCCAACGTTCCAGTGTGTCGGCGGAGCGATGGGTCGACATCGAGGAAGTGCGGCCTGGTGCCCCCCTCAAGGAGTACCTCCTTCGGAAGAAGTCTGAGGGATACTCCGTAGTAGCAGCTGAACAGACCTCCTCCAGTTGTCAGTTACAATCGTTCAAGTTTCCCAGGAAAACATTACTCCTCTTAGGGTAAGTTTTTTTAGGGTATAGTTTTACGTTGAAATAAAACAGATCACGCGTATAAGTATGTGCAGTCAACTGTAAAAATATGGGTGCACAAATCATCTCAAAAATATGTCCCATAGCTCTTATGTCAGCGAATTAACAACTATGGGACATATTTTTGAATAAGTTGGCTACAGTCATATTTTTATATACAGTTGACTGTACATACCGTAGTCGACTGCTATGATCGGAACGTGTGGCGGGGTACAAAAAATGATGAGATGATGATAACTTTGAATACGCACGACCTGGATTTTTTTAGTGTCGTTTAGCCTCGTATTTAAGTCCCCGTGTACAAGTACAAATTACACAGTATAAAGAAAGTACCAAATTGAAAATCTTAAAAATTGCCCTGGGTCTTACGAGGTTAAAGGACCTGATTGCCATACTGTTTGATGTACGTTAACTGGCGAATAACTTCTAACTTGTTTTCCTTATTTAGTTTAGAAATAAACTGAAAACAATTATTTTGTTTCTTTTTAGACACGAAAAAGAGGGCATCCCATGTGATCTACTACCGATGATGGATTTCTGTGTGGAAATACCGCAACAGGGCTTCGTGAGATCTCTCAACGTGCACGTCACGGCCGCCATATTTGTGTGGGAGTATGCGAGGCAAAATTTCCTGTGATGCCAATTATTTAAAATGAAAGTACTGAGACACTGTGGTGAAGTTTCCAATACATATATAATTTATTGCCGTATGCAAAAAAAAAGGATTTAACGGTGTCTTTTAATATGAAAGGTTACCTGAGGTAGCGTCCATCGGTGGCTAACAAGCTTACGACCCACGTGATGGTAAGCGGTCACCGCATCCTATGGACGTCTACACTCCAGGGGTGTTACATGCGCGTTGCCGACCATTTTAAAACTTATAAACTTCTTTTTTGGAGATCTCCTTGAGACTTAGAGGTTCAATATCGCTTGTGAGTTTGGGATCGTAGACTATTCATAGGTACCTACAGCGCGCTTTTGGACTGATTTGAAGGGTCCAAGGTGGCATCCAGGTGCTCCTGTCCAAAGGTGACAGCAGTACTCAATATATGGGATCAGTCTACCCCAAAGTAAAGTATCGCCTCCCTTTATTGAGCACACCGAGTTTTTTTGGATACGAGCGCAGTCTACCCAGCAAGGTGGCTACGAAATTATTGGACGTCACTGATGGAGATGTCAACACCGATCAATACTCCCTGACATGGGAAGGGTTGTGCCTTAAAAATGAGGTTTTCTTAGCGGTAAACGCTCAAAATTGAGTCTTGGTGGGTTTGAATTGGACTAAATTGTCCCGATCCCACATCGAAACTCTGGATAGAATGCTCTCGATACCTGACACAGGTTTTTCACAACATTCTAGTATCACAGACCGAGTGATGTTGGCACGGCATGTGTTATACAGGGTGGTCCACCAAACCTTGACGTTCAAAAAATTTTTTTATATTGCTCACGCTGTGGGCTATTAGAATAGGTATGTATGTTAGCCGACTTTTCGTAGTTTTCGAGTTATGATTTTTATTACTTTTAACTTTTGTTAAGAAATTCCGGGGTGAAGCAATTAATTTATTAAAATAAAGAACAACGGGTTGCACTCCGGGAGTGCCGACAGAAGTGAAAAATCAATAAGTAGTCCAAAACTCTACAGCACTATGTGTAATTGACTCATCCTCCTTTCTATTGAAAAACTTTAGTTCCGAAATTGCTGGCCAGTGAACTTAAATTTGTAGCGTTAATTGTTTAAAATTCGAATAGAAATTGTAAAGTTACCTTGCAGACCTCGCATCTAAATATATTTGGTCATGATATTTTGAGTTTTATTCACCAGTACTAGAGTTCACTTTTATTAGCAATTTCATCAAGATGTAGCTTTATTGAATTATATTGGAGTGATATAAAGTTAGAATGTAACTGTGAGATCCTCGTATTTCAGCCCGTACAAGATTAGAACATTGAGCTTTATTGCTTAATATAAAAGTCCAGTTTTAAATAATTGACCTGATTATGATACGTTATGACTAAAGTTCTTTAGTGAATAACATTGTCCGTCACACATAACATAAAGTCACGCAAGCGCCCTGCGCCGCCTACATGAAACAGCAGGCTCAGGCATACATTTTCGCCGTGCGGAAGAAAGAGAGGAGAGACGCCTTACGCTGTCTCGAGTTTATCATTTTTTCCCCGCCTCAAAAAGTGCTCAGCGCCGCTAAAGAAGTTTTCACTTCAAAACATCCTATTGAACTTTTTTAAATGTTTCTTTTTGTAACATAATCCAAGCGATTCAAGGACTTTTGGTTATTATAGAAACTGCTAGACCCTAAGTTTTTTAAAAGGTCAAAAAAGTGATACTTAATAGTCATAATTTGTCAGAGACGCCGGTCAAAGGAACTGAGTTGGAAAGCTTCCAAATTAGTAATTCATTAAATAAATCCTCTTTTGTTATTTCTACTATAATTTTATGGGGTCACTTCCCCATCGCTATTTCTTGTTATCAGTGCAAATACCACGAACAATTATTAGAAGGCATAAAAGCAAAGCAAAGCTTCACCCCGGAATTGCTTAACAATAGTTAAAAGTCTCGAAAACTACGAAAAATCGGCTAACATACTCGTACATGGTGTATATTCTGATAACCCACGACGAGGATTCTAAAAAAAAATTTTGGGCGTCAAGGTTTGGACCAGCCTGTATACAGGGTGGCTAAAAAATAACTGCATTTCCGTTGCCAGGGAGGTTTTGAGATTATACTGAGCAACTTTTACTATGAGTCCAACTCCTAAGTCGCGAAAAAAAATTTGGCTGTTTCCTACATTTTGGCTGGTCCATTTTCTATGGGAGGGTAAACTTTTTTTCGTGATTTCGGGGTTGGTCCTGTGGTAAAAGTTGCTCAGTATAATCCCAAAACCTCCCTGGCAACGGGAATGTAGTTATTTTTTAGCCATCCCTGTATAGTACTGTCGTCCGCATATCGATGAATGTCGTCGATAGACAACATGTCACAGATATGCAGCAGCAGCAGCTATTGGAGCAGTTCCGTCTACTACGGCTCATATGCGCCTGCCGGACAAAGGGATCCATTTGCATAGGTATTCTCTTGGACAGTCCATAAGATTGTAACTTCGACAGGAGACCCCTAACGGAAAAGACGCGCTAACACGGGACACAACTCTGAAGCACTCGGCCCGCTCGCCTTATAAAACGAAAGCATAGCAACTCCCGCCACAGAATAATTAATAGTACTTCCGTACAGAAAGGAAACTTCCTACAAAAACGAAGTTTGACAGCGGTTCAGGGTCGAATCATGCTGTCTCTTTCTAATATATGGCACTATCCCTTTCGGCTATTTAGGGTTGTCAAAAATCAAGTGATTATCTTATCTGTGGTCGTGCACGCAAAAGGAAGTCAAGTGGTGCCAACCCTAATAATTGCTCGGAGCAATGCTGAGCCGAGCGGAGCCGAGTTTGACCGAAGTCAGGAGTTTCGAACCCCTGCTCCCGCCGAATATCCCTCTGCTTGATAGAAGTTTCTGGCATAGAGTATTCGCACTGCGGGCTGGTGGGCAGTAGGGCGCTACCGTCGTCTTTCAAGGTCGAGTTCGAGGCAAAAAGAGTACCTAAAAGATCCGCTTTCTCTTTTGCGCTGTGGGCCAGATTACCATCCGCATTTCACACTTCACAGTGGTAGTAAATACGACTGACAAGTTTCCCTGCTGCCTTTTGGCAAGGCAGAGAGGAAGTCTTTTGCCCATTTTGGCGCCCCCCCTTGGACGGCGCCCGGGGCACGTGCCCCCTCCAACCCCCCCCCTAGTTACGCCACTGCAACTATTAAGGAGATAACAGGTCAAAATAACTGCAGTTTGGTCGTTGGCATGATGTCACACAATTGTTCGTTTTTTGAGGTAGGAAATATATTGTTTTGTGTTCTAAATATTGTTTTACTTTATTTCCTATTCTGATACATATTCTTATACTGATAGAGGAAGAGAATTTCTTTCATTTTAACTGGATGGCATATTAGAAGCTCTTCATATCTCATTTTATTAATTGTTCAAAAAGCCAGAACCAGGTTTTATTTAACCATTTATTGTAGGCAAAATAATTTAACAATTTTCGGCAGTATTGTAACTTTAACTGGTTTTAACTCAAATTCTTCCTTGTCAATCTCTATGGTGACCTCTTTGCCTGGATCGTGAGGCAAAAGTTCCACGGTTCGAGCACAAATAACTTCTTTACCTTCTGGCTTCTTTTTCAATCTGTCCCAACCTTCGCTAACAAATTGTGCGTATGAATAGCTGCTCTTCCCCAATATTATTTTTAAAGAGGGTTTCTCCTGCTTCTCTGCAGCCGTTTCTATTTTAAACTCTGCTGTCTTAAAACACAACTCCTCTGATTTTAAGCATTCTGGATTAATCTCTTTTGGGCCTACAGTTGTAGCTTGCATGCTGGGAATAAAGAATGACCATTTCTTTTTAGGTTCAGGCTTTTTTTGCACACAATTAGCACATCCAGCACAAGGCGGCGTGTATTTCAGTGTGCCACTGCAATTCCAAGTAATAGAGTCCTTATAACCATTAAAAAGAAATGTGGCATATTCTCTTAGACCTGCAGTGAACCAATATTTATCTTTCTTGGCCATTGTGTCTCTAAAAGCGCCCCATTCTATAGAACTCATGGCAAAGATTGGTCTTGGGGTTTCCTCGCCATCTGTGATCTGTTCTATTTTGAGCGCATCTTTCCATTCAGTTTTGCCTCTGATTATAGCCATTGAAGCATCAATAAGCTGTTTGACTTTTTCCACATTGTCAGATCCACCAGGAAACAAGCTGTTTCCGAGCTTGTTTGTGCGGCCAAGAGGAAGAACTCCAAGTGGAAAACGATTGGCTTCATCATTTCTGCGGAGGAGACCTAAAATGTAAACATACCTAATGAATTATTAACTTCAACCGGAGACAAGCAAATTGTTCAAATATAACCCCATCTGTTTGTGGTACCTGTGTGAAGACTGCCTTAGTATGTTGTGAATACTATTCTTAATTACCTGTAACTGTCTCTGATAAAGTCCCATCACCACCTGCTACAATGATTGCCTCTGTACCCTTCAAGGTCTCCACGATTTCCTTTGCATTCCCCTCTGAAGCTGTTTGCACAACATCAACTTGCAAACCGGCAAGGTGCAGTAGTGGTTCACAATATTTCTCAAAGTCCTTTTTAGCTGACCTCTTATTGGCGACGGGATTGAGGATCACAGTTACAACAGTAGGATTACGCTCCATTGGTATTAATGCATCTCCATATAGAGCCGCTTCCTTGCATGCAGCTCTCATAAGAATATTGATGCTGCAAGAAATATACACATTTGAGTGTGAGTATATTGGGTGTTTTGTTATAATGACAAAACACCTAATGTATTCAACCAGACTTAGGAATCTAACAGATAAATCTTACTCGTATTTTTCCTTTGCTACCGAGGCTCCATAAGCCAATGCGCAAGCCCCTACGACAGATTTTTTCCAATTGTTCCGAATGGTAGTGCTAAACTTAACAATTTTCTCCATCTTTATATACGGGAATCTTGTATTACTTAGTATGGCTCACATGATATAACATTTCTAATAACATTGTTCATTTCTGTGGAATTCCATTTTATAACGAATGTTTTTAGGTTAATCAGCTGTTTTCTAGTAATGTCAGCTTGACATGTATGGATTCGATCTATGAACGCAGCCATTTCTAGCTATGGTATGGTGCGAAAAGTGTATACTTAGCTTTATAATGTATCAAAACGCTTCATCTTCATCGCTAGGAATCAAAACATAAAGCATCATAGACAACAAAACGTAAATTAGAATTTCTCAATTTTTCACGAATGTAAATTAGTAAATTTAATGTAATTCGCTATGAATTCAGACAAAAAGGATGGAGGAAAGTTACCCGACGGTTGGGTATTATGTAAGTCAAAATCAATACCAGGAAGGAAGTATTACTTTCACAAGAAAACAGGCAGATCCTCTTGGAGTCAACCACAGGTATGTTTCGCAATTTTAAAGATAATTATTGTTTACAATACAAATGTTTATAAATATATTAACATTGCCTGCTTGTATTCAAATCTGAGACACATTTCAACCTTCTTCAAACTATTATTTAGATCTATATAAGCAAAATTGATCAATATATATATACCTTTTTTCAAGGCTGAAGATGAACATGATAAAAGTAAGAAAAAGAGTAAAAAGCAGAAGGAAAAACAGGAAAAAATCCAAAAAGAAGAATCCGCTAGAAAATACTTGAAGAGGAAAAGTGATAGTAATGCAGAGACTCCAAAGAAAAAGCAAAAGCAAGGTTTGTTTTAGATGTTGTATTTCAGGCTTATAAGAATTTGGTTTCAGGCTAAATAATACGCAGCGAAGGTCTATATGGTGTGTTAGAACTTCGCCTAATTAGCAAAATTTAGTATTGTTCAATGGTTAAAATTAGAGATGCAACGGATAGTTGGTTGGCCGGATAATGGATATTCGACCTGACCAATGGCCGAATATTCGGTATCCGGCCGGCGAAACTATACCTACATTTCGGTTTTTCAGTTGCGTATTGTGCAGGTTTTGACCTGTTTCGTAGTTAACGTTCGCGCGGACTCTTTTCTGGGTTCGAAATGAGTGCGCGTGCAAGTGAGTGGAATGTTTAAATTGTTTTAAAATAATAAACGGGGCCGATTATGACCGGGACTGTTCCTTAGATCCAATTTGTTTACTCCGAAATCAGGCAAAGTTACTATCCGGTATCCGGCCGGATACTAAGTCTCTATCCGGTATCCAGCCGGATATTAAAATAATGGCCGGATAGGCCGGATACCGGATAGTAACCAAATATCCGGTGCATCTCTAGTTAAAATATGGTTATCAGCAAAAATGGTACACCATGTTTTTATTGAATTCCATTAACTTCAGGGTATAGGTAAGAATGTTTAAGAAAACTAACTGGAGTAGTTAATTAAAAAAAAAAATTTTTATTTTACCTGTTTTTTTTTATTAAAAAAAGTAATTAAATGTTGCATATAGCATTGATGTAACATGGGCATTACATTTGACTCAACCATAGAGAAATATAGTAAGACAAGAGTGCTCACTCCATACATCAGTTTTGGTACCAAAAAGACTATTATTTTCATAGTCGACATCTAGCATTGAGTAGCGGAATTATCGGTACTTTAATTAGCAGTAGTAGTACTGTCAAGTGACAATAGATGTAGCACTGACCGGAAAGTCTAAGGGCCCCCCCACATCTGGCGTCTTTCGAGCGTCGGCGTCTACAATTCTATGGCCGACTTCGACGCAACGTCGACGCAGCGTCGACGCAACTGCGCAGCGACGTCATTTTCCATAGCGCTGGACCGACGCCGACAGACGCCGACGCTCGAAAGACGCCAGATGTGGGGGGGCCCTAATGCTCAACAACATTAGACATTCCGGTCTTTTTTGCGTCCCTCCTGAGTGTAGGTTTTAAGTACAGGAAGCCTGTGGGTAGGCAGAATTAAACACCTTCACAGAAAATAATGATAAAATTATTTGACTCTTATGACTAATAAAATGCTAGTCATACTATGGCAAAAAATAAAAATGTAAAATAAAACACCCGTAAAATAGTTCTTACTTGCAATCTTTATTTTGAAAACTTATGTAATTGTTGGTTTTTTAGCAACACCTGTGCACACACCTGAAAAACTCAATTCCAGCATAAAAAAGACACCTGTAAAACCATTTCCGAGCAGATCAAGCAACTCTTCTGGAAAATCCTCAGCCAATTCAAGACTCGCTAAATTAAGGGCCCAACTAGCATCAGAAGCTCTCCATGAAAGTTTAGAATCTACCCCTAAACCTAAAGCCCCGAGAATAAGTCCTAAAGTAATACCACAAACTGAAACACATCATAAAGTTCCAGAATTAAAAAGTCCAATCAGTGAAGCAAAATGTCCAACCACACATTCACCTGGCAGTGATAGTCTACAGTCCATTCCATCACCCTCACAGTTTCTAGCAGCTAACAAAATATTATCATCCATGAAGGCTCAATTACCTGAGGAGTATAATAATAAGTCTGTACAAAAGGACACTTTTGCGGATATTGAACAGGGTATCTGTAATCAGACAGCAGATTACCCATTCATGAAGCATCCAGCAACTCCTCCACAGTTTTCTGAAGCTAGCAAGTTGATGTCGGCTATTAAGTCAAAACTAAGTTACAAAATGAAAGATGAACCTGTGGTGCCTGTGAAGACATTTTCTAGTGCAAAGGAACGGATGGAGACACTTAGAAATGATTTAAGTAATGAAGCTATTAATGAAATGGAAGATTGTTTGGATGATATTGTATTCCCTGAAGAAGCCATGGAGGTTGATTGTAAAGAGGTTAGTATGATTTTTAGTTACTACTTATTGAGCACATTTTGATGTATTAAAGTCACCTGAGGATTATATTAAAATAAAGCAGAACAATCATTACAACTAAATAAATAAGTACTCTTGAGTCATTTCCACCAAACATTGCTAAGAACCATCTTATAGACTTTTGATTATAAATAAATGGTTCATCTCTGATAGCGGCAATGCTGCTTTGACCTCCAAAAACGTCAACTGACGCGCGCGGTTTCAGCCCAATTTCAACTTTCGTGCATTCTGACAAGGTTCATGATGACCCGCATGAGGCACCGCGCACGATAGATGTGGCTTTCAAAGGGTTCAACTAATAATACCCCTCTTTGCCTGGGGAGTAAAAATCAGCAAACATGTTGGTGTAATTTTTTTATGTGATAAGGATACAGAGCGATAGGTCATACTGAGCATCTTTTACTATAAGGCCAACGCCAAAATCGTGAAAAAACAATTCTACTGCGCCTACATTTTGGCGAATCACTATGTCAATGTTTTCTATAGGATATCCCTGCATATTTTAATATTGTTTTTATAACTTACAGATCAAGAGCCCACCTCCCACACCAGTTATCCAATATGAGCCTCCTCCAAAAGTACCAAATCAAAGTACAGGGAATGAGACAGAAGATGTTGTGCTAGTTGTTGACACAAATATTTTTATCCATGAATTAGATGTTATCAAGAATGTTCTCAATTCACACATAAAAGGTAAGGTAAAAGTCATAAAAGCTATTTCCAGTTTACAACACCACCATAATACTTAGAACAGTGGGGGAATTACTGATTAATAATAAGATTTTGTCATACTCATATTGTATGGATTATTGGACTCTTCCTGGGTCTTTTAAAACAGTTCCATAGTTTTTATTCCAATAAAATGTGTACATGTGAATGATAATTATATATTTTTTTATGTTCCGAAGATAATTATGTCAAATTTTGATTTCATCGCAATCAATAGATCTTTGGTTACTAGTTTAGGTTCCGAACAAACAGCTCATAAAAATATAAGTAAATTATCCATGTACTTGGCTGACTAACATATTACCAAGTTATGTTACATTCTTGTCTCCACCCTCAGGTTACAAGGAGCAGCCAACGCTCCTAGTTCCGTGGCGAGTAATCAATGAACTGGACAGGCTGAAAGACAACAACAACGGTAACGGCGCCATTTGCAAACGCGCGAGGGCCGCTATGGACTACCTTTACAAATCACTGCCGGAAAATAATAGGATAAAAGGTATGAATTGCCCGTATGATAATTATATTGATAATCATATAATTTAAGGAATGGGGCTTCTAGTATGACCTATGATTTTTACAAGATTTGATATAAAAAAAAAATTGTTAATAGATTTGAAGGATTGAGTTATAATAACTCTTTTTAAGTATGTTCAAAAATTGTGTCAATAAAGAGTTATTTCAGAAAGAAACAACAGGAAAACAGCCTTACAGACTAATAGCCATGACAGATGGATTGGTGAAACTGATTTGTATACTGTAGAGTACATGAATAATGTTTTCTATTCCAGGACAGTCACTTAGAGACGCGAATTCACATATACATCCGTGTGAGCTTCCAGATGATGAAATACTGAATTGTGCGTTACAACAGGCAGGGAGGGGTAAATCTGTGGTGAGTACCTACATATACATTCATAGTGATAGAATAAAAAGATATAGGTTCCTTATTAAGAAATGATTGATAGGCATGGGAGCCTTTTGATAATCAGAACAAGCAGAAAGTGCTAGTAGTGGCAGTTTCCGAGTAGCCCATTTTAAGGATGGCCGCAGACGTTCGGAATTTTCATACGGTTTCCGTACGGAATGACAGATGGGAACGGGACGTCGCTCTACAAATACATAGCGCTGTCTCGCTTGCACCTGTCATTCCATACGGATAATTCCTAACGTGAACCTTAATCTTGCATTTTTATTATTTTCACAATAAAGTTTCTATTAACAAATTGTATCACACCTTCAGATCCTACTATCAAATGATAAGAACCTATGCAACAAGGCGGTTGTGAACGGACTGCGTTGTATAGGCCTGAGCGAGCTTAAGCCCCTGCTGGAGAGCAAGCCGCAGGTGGCGCCCGACCCGGACCGAGCGCACACCGTGCTGCGGCACCGCGACACCATGCACCAGCTGCTGGCCAACATACTGGAGGTAGGAGCTGTGGGATCACATTACCCTCGTTTCCCCCCACTAAACCCACTCCGGCGTTTCACCCTCTTTGCCGTTCTTGAGGGCGCACTGGGATCGATGCCATTCCACCACGGCAGCCCCGGCTTATCGCCAGGGCACCCTTACAATGTGGGGGGGATCAGAAACGCTTGATCCCCTCCCTACGAATTGTGTGGGGCCGTGCAATGCGGGTCCGGTACCCGCTGGCCTCAAGATACTCGTCGGTCTGAGTGTGCCACATACCACTTAAACTACTAGACAGAGCACAAAAGACAATCGATGTCACCTTATACATAAAAGCGCCACTTCCGTTCAAATTTAATATGACAGCCAGCACTTATTTCTATGCCGATTGTTAGTTATGGTTTAAATCATGTAAAATACAACTCAGTTGTGCTACTCGAATCGTAGCATTTTACAAGTAAATTTACACTTACGTGTGCTTTGTAAACGCCTCATAATGCGCCAGAACAGAAGCCGTTGGATTTGTCAAAACCAATCCTACAGTATTTGTGTAGCCTGTGCCTCTTTTATTGTACGGTTTGAAATATTTAAATAGATTTTATTTCCTCGATCTCAAAATGAAGAAAAGTCAATATCCATCAATTCTCGTGTGAAGCCTACATTTATTGAACGTTTTCAGAATGAAATGCGAGCGAAATACAACAACTTATGGAAGCATGTGCTCTTCAAACCGCCGCCTTGGTCGCTAGCAGATGTGCTGCAGTGTTTGCTCAAGCACTGGGTGGCGGTCTTCAACGAGGTCTTCCCAAGAATAGAACATTTAATTACTGATTTGAAGAATTCTCTTGCTTCTATTGAGAGAAAAGGTACACTAAATGAGCACTCTTAATTTGCACTTTTGCCAAACGACCCGTCAGATTATTATTCTGTTAGATTTTTTATTTTGGATTTCTGTTCTTTTAATTGTCTATCGAAATTTCGACTTTTAATAAGTTTACTTAGTGCCACTTGTACCATCCCACTAACCCGGGGTTAACCGGTTAAACCTGGAGTTACCAGGTTACCAGTATAATTCGACACTGGCTTAATGGTTTAACCACTTAACCCCGTGGTTAGTGGGATGGTGCAAGTGGCGCTAAGTTATTTATCAGCTTTTCTAAAACAAATCTCCACCATATTCTTTACAGACCCGAAGTCTTTGTCACAATCCGAAGTAACGAATTTCAAAGAGCTCTGTCTGGACATAGCTCGTAAATGCCTGATAATTCCCGAATACATGGAGCTAGCTAAGATGACCGTGGAGCGACTGGAGAAGCGAGATCCCCGGCCAGAGTTGCCCGTAATAGAGGCCTTTGAGGGAATCTGGACAGTGTTCTCTAGCTACTGGTGAGTCTGACTTTTAACCCTTTTTTTGACGGTGTGGGAATGTACGTATCGTCCCCCTGGGCCTGAGGTCGGCCCATTTGAGGGGGTATGTGGGACTCTTACCTACCGGGTTTTTCCACTGAGAAATGTTTTCCCACAATGTGCCATTTGGGGATAGTTTGGGGAGGCGTCCTGGGATCGCGAAAATTCTATAACAACGAGTCTGACTTGTAACCTGCCGAAATTAAAAAAAAGTTGATTTAGGTATGGGTCCATCAGAAGAAAACAACAAAAAAATACAATAGTCATACTCATAAATAAATACTTTGGCCATTTTGTTTGAAGATCAGAAAGGTTAGCGATTGAGTATTCTCCCTCGCAAAGAAACGTACAAATAGATGTGGATGATTTATTTTTTTACTAATTAAGGGAATAAAAATAAGAAGATGAATAATCATGTTAATTGTTGATGCTTGGCTGCGAAGAAAAAACACGCTCATCGTTACCCATTTATCGTCTTTTCGACTACTTTTATGGTGACTTTTAATTTATCAGTGCAAAGTTGGCGACGGGCTTGGGCGTGGAGCACAGCATAGAGGACAAGCTGCCGACGGATGACCCCCTCGACGTGATCACCAGTAAGCTGCCCATGTTCAGCAACCAGGTCAACTATCTCACCATGGCCATCAAAGGGTAAGTCGTCCTACAAATACAACTGCCTACGGCTAAACTTGTTGCTGATGTTCAGTTAGCATCGTGGTAGAATACTCGTGACCTCATGATGCTCCCCAAAAACGGCAGAGAGGGTAACGCCGCAGGGGAAGTTAGTGGGTATTCTCCTCCCCTCCCTCTGAGTAACAGAGGAAATACGGGAGGAGCGAGTCCCACATACCACCCCATCCCCAACGGGCCTTCGCAGCCCGGGGGTGAGATACGTAAATGTATTTACCCCTGCGAGAAAAAAAAAAAGAAAAAAAAAGGTTAGCAGAGTTTCCAAGGGTGCACTTCAGTAGTAATAATTATGCTTGTGAAACCTCTGGAACTGCAGGCGTCCGGCTGCTGGTCGAGCGGCTGTTGGCCACCATCGAATATTGTCAGTCTTTTCGGTATCTTTAGATTTATCTTCGAAGGAAGACTGCTACAGACGAACTTCGTGACGTATCTACAAATAAGTAAACCTTCCTGACATATGCTGGACAATACCTGCATGTAGGTTTTAACATTAATAACGATAAATCTGAGGAAATATTTGAGTAGAATAACAAATGCCTGAACGATGATGCTTTACCTTTTAGGCAATGTTATAATTTACAGAATTAAATTGTGTTCCTCGTTCACTAATTTTGTGAGACATAAAAAGAGTAACAGAATATTTTTTTTAAATTAATGAGATTTTCTTTTATTTTCAGCGCATTAAGTATAGACCCTTCAGACCCGAGCTTGGACGAGCACGTGTCGCGCCTGGAGATGGTTTTCAAAGATTCGGTGAACCTCATCAGCCGCGACAGCCGCCAGATCCACACGCACAGCCTGAGGATATTCTGCATCAAGTGCAGGTACGTCGTCACATGTCTGTGCCTCATAGACACTTCATAGCGGTTAAGCGTTTTGACAGTTCGGAAAAGAAGCTGATTTAACATGTCAGCTACAGAGATCGGACAAATTTGCGTCTTTGCTCGCAATAATGTGGACATGACTCCAAAATTGATTAAATAATTAATCACTTAATTAATTTCTTACCTGAGGTTTAATTTTGATTCCTAATCAATAAATAACAAAGATTTCTTATGATGTAAATTTATTAAAGAAAATAATCAGTATGTGTTCTAAATTTTATGTAGGTACTATTTTTGAAGTGAAAACTTCTTTAGCGGCGCTGAGCACTTCTTGAGGTGGGGAAAAAAATGATAAACTCGATTCAGACGCGTAACGTAACGGTGACGTCATGTGTCACGGACAATGTTATTCACCAAATAACTTTAGTCATAACGTTTCATAATCAGGTCAATTATTTAAAACTGGACTTTTATATTAAGCAATAAAGCTCAATGTTCTAATCTTGTACGGGCTGAAATACGACGATCTCACAGTTACATAACTTTATATCACTATATATAATTCAATAAAGCTACATCTTGATGAAATCGCTAATAAAAGTTTCGAACTCTAGTACTGGTGAATAAAACTCAAAATATCATGACCAAATATATTTAGATGCGAGGTCTGCAAGGTAACTTTACAATTTCTATTCGAATTTTAAACAATTAACGCTACAATTTTAAGCTGACTGGCCACAGTGTTGGCCGAACGTTAATGCAATTGACCATTAAAAATTAACCATTGAAAAGGTTAATTGCCATTAACCATTAACCATTGAAGGGAAATTAATTATCAATTGCATTGATCATCAATTTGCATTAATATTAATTTATTTCGAACCACTAACAATTAAAAAGAATTAATGGTTATTGCTTTACAAACCATTAAAAATTAAATCAATTTTGAATGAAAATTAAAAATGTGATTGATAATTAACAATTAACAAGAATAAACATCGTAATTTTTGTCTCTGTATTTTTATGCAGGGTTTTCCCATATGTTCCCCGCGAAGACAAATGGGAATTCACCCATTATTGGTAATTATTGGTAATAATGGGTGCTTATTGGTGTATTCCCATTTGTCCCCGATTCGCGTGACCTACGCCATGCATGAAGCTGGGACAAATGGGAATGTTTTATGTGAATGAATATGAACGGCGGGGAACAAAAGGGATACACCCGATATTAGTGTTCCTATTTGTCTCCGCTCCAATGAGATGGGGAAAAATGGAAATATTTCTGTGCAGCTTCTTTTCCCATATGTTTCTATACACTCATTATAGGTGTATTCCTATTTGTCCCTGCCATATGTGAGTTGGAGACAAATGGGAAACGGGGACAAATGGGATTTATATGCAGAGCCTATTCCATCTGTTCCAGGTGGGAACAAATGAGAAAACATCGGAAAATGAAGTGTTCCCATTTGTCCCCACCTTATTGGTGTGGAGACAAATGGGAAACGGGGACAAATGGGATTTATATACAGAGCCTATTCCATCTGCTCCAGGTGGGAACAAATGGGAAAACATCAGAAAATGATGTGTTCCTATTTGTTCCCACCTTATTGGTGTGGAGACAAATGGGAAACGGGGTAAATGGGATTTATTTGCAGCGTCTATTCCATCTGTTCCAGGTGGGAAAAAATGGGAAAACATGGGAAAATGATGTGTTCACATTTGTCTCCACACCAATAAGGTGGGGATAAATGGGAATGTTTTATGTGAATGAATATGAACGGCGGGGAACAAAAGGGATACACCCGATATTAGTGTTCCCATTTGTCTCCGCTCCAATGAGATGGGGAAAAATGGAAATATTTCTGTGCAGCTTCTTTTCCCATATGTTTCTATACACTCATTATAGGTGTATTCCTATTTGTCCCTGCCATATGTGAGTTGGAGACAAATGGGAAACGGGGAAAAATGGGATTTATATGCAGAGCCTATTCCATCTGTTCCAGGTGGGAACAAATGAGAAAACATCGGAAAATGAAGTGTTCCCATTTGTCCCCAACGTATTGGTGTGGAGACAAATGGGAAACGGGGACAAATGGGATTTATATGCAGAGCCTATTCCATCTGTTCCAGGTGGGAACAAATGGGAAAACATCAGAAAATGATGTGTTCCTATTTGTTCCCACCTTATTGGTGTGGAGACAAATGGGATACGGAGTAAATGGGATTTATATGCAGCGTCTATTCCATCTGTTCCAGGTGGGAAAAAATGGGAAAACATGGGAAAATGATGTGTTCACATTTGTCTCCACACCAATAAGGTGGGGATAAATGGGAATGTTTTATATGAATGAATATGAACGGCGGGGAACAAAAGGGATACACCCGATATTAGTGTTCCCATTTGGCTCCGCTCCAATGAGATGGGGAAAAATGAAAATATTTCTATGCAGCGTCTTTTCCCATATGTTTATATACACTCATTATAGGTGTATTCCTATTTGACCCTGCCATATGTGAGTTGGAGACAAATGGGAAACGGGGACAAATGGGATTTCTTATGCAGAGCCTATTCCATCTGTTCCAGTTGGGAACAAATGGGAAAACATCAGAAAATGATGTGTTCCCATTTGTCCCCACCTTATTGGTGTAGAGACAAATGGGAAACGGGGACAAATGGGATTTATATGCAGCGTCTATTCCATCTGTTCCAGGTGAGAACAAATGGGAAAACATCGGAAAATGATGTGTTCCCATTTGTCTCCACACCAATAAGGTGGGGACACACGGGAAATATTTATATGCAGTCTTTTCCTATATGTTCCCCGAGGGGACAAATGGGAATACACTCATTATTGGTTATAATGGGTGCATTGTTGGCGTATTCCCACTTATCCCCTATCCACGTGTCCTACGCGATACATGAGAGAAGGGACAAATGGGAACACATCATTTTCCCATTTTTTCCCACCTGGAACAGATGGAATAGACGCTGCATATAAATCCCATTTGTCCCCGTTTCCCATTTGTCTCCACACTAATAAGGTGGGGACAAATGGGAACACTTCATTTTGCGATGTTTTCTCATTTGTTCCCACCTGGAACAGATGGAATAGGCTCTGCATATAAATCCCATTTGTCCCCGTTTCCCATTTATCTCCAACTCACATATGGCAGGGACAAATAGGAATACACCTATAATGAGTGTATAGAAACATATGGGAAAAGAAGCTGCACATAAATATTTCCATTTTTCCCCATCTCATTGGAGCGGAGACAAATGGGAACACTAATATCGGGTGTATCCCTTTTTTTCCCCGCCGTTCATATTCATTCATATAAAACATTCCCATTTGTCCCAGCTTCATGCATGGCGTAGGTCACGCGAATCGGGAACAAATGGGAAAACATCGGAAAATGATGTATTCCCATTTGTCCCTTCTCATGTATGGCGTAGGACACATGCATAGGGGACAAGTGGGAATACACCAATAATGCACCCATTATAACCAATAATGGGTGTATTCCCATTTGTCCCCGCGGGGAACATGTAAGAAAAGACTGCATATAAATATTTCCCATTTGTCCCCACCTTATTGGTGTGGAGACAAATGGGAACACATCATTTTCCGATGTTTTCCCATTTGTTCCCACCTAGAATAGATGGAATAGACGCCTCATATTAATCCCATTTGTTCCCGTTTAGGATTTGTCTCCACACCAATAAGGGGGGGACAAATGGGAACACATAATTTTCTGACGTATGTCCATTTGTTCCCACCTGGAACAGATGGAATAGGCTCTGCATATAAATCCCATTTGTCCCCGTTTCCCATTTGTCTCCAACTCACATATGGCAGGGACAAATAGGAATACACCTATAATGAGTGTATAGAAACATGGGAAAAGACGCTGCATAGAAATATTTTCATTTTTCCCCATCTCATTGGAGCGGAGACAAATGGGAACACTAATATCGGGCGTATCCCTTTTGTTTCCCGCCGTTCATATTCATTCGTATAAAACATTCCCATTTGTCCCCACCTTATTGGTGTGGAGACAAATGTGAACACATCATTTTCCCATGTTTTCCCATTTTTTCCCACCTGGAACAGATGGAATAGACGCTGCATATAAATCCCATTTGTCCCCGTTTCCCATTTGTCTCCACACCAATAAGGTGGGGACAAATGGGAACACATCATTTTCTGATGTTTTCCCATTTGTTCCCACCTGGAACAGATGGAATAGGTTCTGCATATAAATCCCATTTGTCCCCGTTTCCCATTTGTCTCCAACTCACATATGGCAGCGACAAATAGGAATACACCTATAATGAGTGTATAGAAACATATAGTGTAGAGTCTCATGTTAAAATATGTATCACGATCTGATAATTCACTGAAGCTTGTATTAATGGTTATTTTTATTTATAATTTTAATAGTTCCAAGCAAAAGTAACATTAATTATTAGTTTATGAAATAAATTATTTAATTCCATTAAACGTTAATGCAGATTGACAATCAATGTAATTAAACGTCTCAAACTTAATGGTTAATGCAATTGATTAATTGTTAATTAGAATTAACCATTACGGCCAACACTGACTGGCCAGCAATTTCGGAACTAAAGTTTTTCAATAGAAAGGAGGATGGGTCAATTATACATAGTGCTGTAGTCATTTTGGACTAGTCATTGAGTTTTCACTTCTGTCGGCACTCCCGGAGTGCAACCCGTTGTTTTTTTTATATCAAAAATATACTTAAGTGCTATTTAGAATAGGGTTCAAAATGAAATCTGAGGTAAAAATTAATTAAATTAATTAAATGATTAATTCTTTAATAAATTTTGGAGTCATGCCCACATTATTGCGAGCAATGACGCAAATCTGTTCGATTATGTCAAACAAAACACTGTTGTATCCCCAAAGAGCGGCACGCGGATCGCGAGTCAAAGTTTGTCGATTGCTATGCATTTCACTAAATAGAAATAGAAATTGAAATTGAAATTGAAATTGAAATAGAAATAGAGATAGAGATAGAGATAGAGATAGAGATAGAGATAGAGATAGAGATAGAGATAGAGATAGAGATAGAGATAGAGATAGAGATAGAGATAGAGATAGAGATAGAGATAGAGATAGAGATAGAGATAGAGATAGAGATAGAGATAGAGATAGAGATAGAGATAGAGATAGAGATAGAGATAGAGATAGAGATAGAGATAGAGATAGAGATAGAGATAGAGATAGAGATAGAGATAGAGATAGAGATAGAGATAGAGATAGAGATAGAGATAGAGATAGAGATAGAGATAGAGATAGAGATAGAGATAGAGATAGAGATAGAGATAGAGATAGAGATAGAGATAGAGATAGAGATAGAGATAGAGATAGAGATAGAGATAGAGATAGAGATAGAGATAGAGATAGAGATAGAGATAGAGATAGAGATAGAGATAGAGATAGAGATAGAGATAGAGATAGAGATAGAGATAGAGATAGAGATAGAGATAGAGATAGAGATAGAGATAGAGATAGAGATAGAGATAGAGATAGAGATAGAGATAGAGATAGAGATAGAGATAGAGATAGAGATAGAGATAGAGATAGAGATAGAGATAGAGATAGAGATAGAGATAGAGATAGAGATAGAGATAGAGATAGAGATAGAGATAGAGATAGAGATAGAGATAGAGATAGAGATAGAGATAGAGATAGAGATAGAAATAGAAATAGAAATAGAAATAGAAATAGAAATAGAAATAGAAATAGAAATAGAAATAGAAATAGAAATAGAAATAGAAATAGAAATAGAAATAGAAATAGAAATAGAAATAGAAATAGAAATAGAAATAGAAATAGAAATAGAAATAGAAATAGAAATAGAAATAGAAATAGAAATAGAAATAGAAATAGAAATAGAAATAGAAATAGAAATAGAAATAGAAATAGAAATAGAAATAGAAATAGAAATAGAAATAGAAATAGAAATAGAAATAGAAATAGAAATAGAAATAGAAATAGAAATAGAAATAGAAATAGAAATAGAAATAGAAATAGAAATAGAAATAGAAATAGAAATAGAAATAGAAATAGAAATAGAAATAGAAATAGAAATAGAAATAGAAATAGAAATAGAAATAGAAATAGAAATAGAAATAGAAATAGAAATAGAAATAGAAATAGAAATAGAAATAGAAATAGAAATAGAAATAGAAATAGAAATAGAAATAGAAATAGAAATAGAAATAGAAATAGAAATAGAAATAGAAATAGAAATAGAAATAGAAATAGAAATAGAAATAGAAATAGAAATAGAAATAGAAATAGAAATAGAAATAGAAATAGAAATAGAAATAGAAATAGAAATAGAAATAGAAATAGAAATAGAAATAGAAATAGAAATAGAAATAGAAATAGAAATAGAAATAGAAATAGAAATAGAAATAGAAATAGAAATAGAAATAGAAATAGAAATAGAAATAGAAATAGAAATAGAAATAGAAATAGAAATAGAAATAGAAATAGAAATAGAAATAGAAATAGAAATAGAAATAGAAATAGAAATAGAAATAGAAATAGAAATAGAAATAGAAATAGAAATAGAAATAGAAATAGAAATAGAAATAGAAATAGAAATAGAAATAGAAATAGAAATAGAAATAGAAATAGAAATAGAAATAGAAATAGAAATAGAAATAGAAATAGAAATAGAAATAGAAATAGAAATAGAAATAGAAATAGAAATAGAAATAGAAATAGAAATAGAAATAGAAATAGAAATAGAAATAGAAATAGAAATAGAAATAGAAATAGAAATAGAAATAGAAATAGAAATAGAAATAGAAATAGAAATAGAAATAGAAATAGAAATAGAAATAGAAATAGAAATAGAAATAGAAATAGAAAGTGATGTTTTCGTGTACCTCATAAGAAATTACACACGTTGCCAAGGGATCGATAGGAGTCCAAAAGACGTACCTTCCGCCACAAGAAAGCCAGCTGCAGCAAACGGCGCAGGGCCGAGGCCCTTCAGCGTCCTTGCCCGCTGAGCCAGGGCTTGCGACAGGACGCCATCAATCAACTTATATATACATATTTTTATCCTTTACATTATTAAGCATATTGTAAATTTTAGTCTAATTTTAATATGAGCTGTCCCACTAAAGTAGCGTGCCCACACTGTCCCGGTTCTTCTAAGTTGTATGCAGGGTCAAGGGGCCTTAATGTGCATATCGGTAAGGTTCACAAAGAAAGTGCCGGGCCCTCTAGCTTCGACCCCAGTACAGTGCCCGCGCAAGGTGTACCCACGATTGATGCAGGTCTTCATAGTTTGCCTGCATTGAAAAAGAATGTCCGGGTGTTGAAGCACATCCCCAAAGGCGCGAGGAACCTTGCTGCAGGCAAATTGGCAAAATTGGTCGATGCGTGTCTCCGGACTAATGAGGTTAACGATTGGTTCGCTTTTCTGTCATTTCCTTTTACCGCGCTGAGGGTGCCTGAGGGCGGGACGGCCAGATCTTTGACCTCAAAGGTTAAGGAAAACATTGACAGTTCAAGTTTGTATTTTCCTGATACAGCCGGCCACAAACCGCCATCCTTGTACCGGTCAATAGAAGGCAAGGTTCATGATGGAGATTTGAGAGGGGCGGTTCGTCTCCTGTTGTCCGATTCTTCTCTTGCTCCGTCTAGTGCCGACACTCTGGAGGCTCTGAGGGCTAAGCACCCTGCACCTTCTAGACCACTTGATTTTCCGCCTGAGCCTGACCTAACGAGTCCTTTCCTTACAATATCAGTATCCGACGTTACTAACGCAATAGGTTCTTTTTACAATGGCTCTGCTGCCGGCATAGATGGCCTTCGCCCACAACATTTGAAGGAACTCACCTCGCTAAATGTGGGTGACAATGGATACAAACTTCTCGAGTCGCTTACTAAATTGTGTAATTTTCTTTTACGTGGCATGCTTAACCCCCAAGTCTGCCCTTATTTATATGGTGCGAGTTTATGCGCGTTAGAGAAAAAAGATGGAGGCGTAAGGCCCATTGCAATAGGTACAACCTTACGTCGACTCGTTGCTAAGTTGGGTTGCCGTTCGGTAAAGGATGAGATGGCAGCGTATTTTCAGCCGCGTCAAATAGGTTTTGGCACTCCTTTAGGTTGTGAGGCGGCAATCCATGCGACTAGGCATTTTGCTGAGTCCCGTGAGAACAGCGATACCGTTATATTAAAGCTTGACGTCAAGAATGCATTTAATTCGGTAGAAAGAGATATAATATTGGAACAGGTAAAGACACGTGTTCCAACTTTGTATCCCTTTCTTTTCCAATGTTATTCCTCTCCAAGTAACCTGTTCTTTGGTGACAGCACGATCTCTTCACAGGTAGGTGCTCAACAAGGAGATCCGTTGGGTCCTCTGGTATTTTGTCTTGCGATACAGAATTGTATAACGACCTTGCAGTCACCATTGAACGTGTGGTACCTGGATGATGGCACTATTGGAGGAAGCCCTAATGTAGTCCTGGATGATGTAAGTAGGCTCTTACCTTACTTACAATCAATTGGGCTAGAGGTAAATTCCACAAAATGTGAGCTGTATCCATGTGGTACCTCAGCATTAGATTCCGTGCCTAACTTCCAGTCGGTTTTTCCAGGTCTCCGGCTGCTGAACAAAACTTCATTTTCCTTATTAGGAGCACCCATTTTTCCAGAGGGGGTGAGCTCGGCGGTCCGGGCTAAGACTCAGGCACTGGAGTCTGCTTTTGTACATTTCAAACACTTGTCGGCGCACGTTTCACTCATCCTTCTTCGAAACTGCTTTGCAATGCCTCGTGTGACATATATCTTGAGAACTGCACCGATTTGGAGGTTTGATCAGGATGTACAGGTGTTTGATCGTGTACTTCGACAGGGCTTAGAGGGTGTTTTGAATGTCAGCTTCGATGAACCACAGTGGCGCCAGGCATCACTTCCTGTTCGGTATGGGGGTCTGGGGGTACGTTGCATGCGTGACGTCGGGTTGGTGGCTTTCCTAGCATCATCTCATGCGGCATCAGGTCTTGCCACTAGAATTCTCTCCTTAAATGGTGGCAATATCTGTATTACATTTCTCACAGAGGCTCTTTCCGAGTGGTCGTGCCGCTTTGCAGGAGTTGAACGACCAGAAAACCCCTCTTCACAAAGACTTTGGGATGATATTCTGTGCCGTGAGTGGCATAAGGGCCTATTGGAGAGTGCTGTAGGGAAGGACGTTGCCAGGCTAAAGGCTGTTAGGGAACCTGAGTCCGGGGCATGGTTGCATGCCTTGCCGTCACCACACTTGGGAACCTTACTTGATAATGACACGTTACGGATGGCGGTAGCACTGAGAATTGGGGGCAAGGTGTGCGAGCCACATCAGTGTAAGTGCGGGGCAATGGTGGAGGCGGATGGTCACCACGGGCTAAGCTGCTTGCGGTGTGTGGGTAGGATACCTAGGCACTGTGCCATTAATGAATTAATAAGGCGAGCTTTGGTGTCGGCGAACGTCCCATGTATCATGGAGCCCCAGGGCCTAAGTCGTTTGGACGGCAAGAGACCGGATGGTCTTACACTTGTTCCTTGGGCGAAGGGCCGCAGCTTGCTTTGGGATGCCACGTGTGTGAGTACTTTTGCTCCCACTCATCTCACGCGCACGGTAAACAAGGCAGGTGCAGCGGCTGAAACTGCTGCTAGGTTGAAGCACAGCAAGTACGCGAACCTTGAACAGGTGTACGATTTTGTCCCGGTTGCCGTCGAGACGGCGGGGCCTTGGTGTGCCGAGGCCAAAGCCTTTATTAAGGATATAGGGCGACGCTTAAGGGATAGGGGCTGCGACCCTCGCTCTGGTTCTTTCCTTATCCAACAAATATCACTGGCCATTCAGCGGGGTAATGCCGCCAGTATTTTTGGCACATTTGATCCGGGAGACAACCAGAGTGGGGGGCAATATTTTATTTGTTAAGTTCGTTTTACTCATTCTTAGGTTTATTTTAGTTTATAATTTTTAATCTATTGTAATCTAAATGTTTTTAATAGTCAGAAATAGAAATAGAAATAGAAATAGAAATAGAAATAGAAATAGAAATAGAAATAGAAATAGAAATAGAAATAGAAATAGAAATAGAAATAGAAATAGAAATAGAAATAGAAATAGAAATAGAAATAGAAATAGAAATAGAAATAGAAATAGAAATAGAAATAGAAATAGAAATAGAAATAGAAATAGAAATAGAAATAGAAATAGAAATAGAAATAGAAATAGAAATAGAAATAGAAATAGAAATAGAAATAGAAATAGAAATAGAAATAGAAATAGAAATAGAAATAGAAATAGAAATAGAAATAGAAATAGAAATAGAAATAGAAATAGAAATAGAAATAGAAATAGAAATAGAAATAGAAATAGAAATAGAAATAGAAATAGAAATAGAAATAGAAATAGAAATAGAAATAGAAATAGAAATAGAAATAGAAATAGAAATAGAAATAGAAATAGAAATAGAAATAGAAATAGAAATAGAAATAGAAATAGAAATAGAAATAGAAATAGAAATAGAAATAGAAATAGAAATAGAAATAGAAATAGAAATAGAAATAGAAATAGAAATAGAAATAGAAATAGAAATAGAAATAGAAATAGAAATAGAAATAGAAATAGAAATAGAAATAGAAATAGAAATAGAAATAGAAATAGAAATAGAAATAGAAATAGAAATAGAAATAGAAATAGAAATAGAAATAGAAATAGAAATAGAAATAGAAATAGAAATAGAAATAGAAATAGAAATAGAAATAGAAATAGAAATAGAAATAGAAATAGAAATAGAAATAGAAATAGAAATAGAAATAGAAATAGAAATAGAAATAGAAATAGAAATAGAAATAGAAATAGAAATAGAAATAGAAATAGAAATAGAAATAGAAATAGAAATAGAAATAGAAATAGAAATAGAAATAGAAATAGAAATAGAAATAGAAATAGAAATAGAAATAGAAATAGAAATAGAAAATATTTATTTGGCATAAAAACATACATTAGGTACAGCAAATTAAATAAGTACAAAAAAAACGTACACCAAATAGGATGCCGCTCAGCATAAGCAGTGTCTGTAAGACACGGCGCTGGTTTTCAGGGCACCCAAAATTAAAACTAAAACTTAAAACTAATACAGAAACAGAACAAGACAGAACACGGGTAAGAAAGAAGGAGAGAGAGAGAGAGAGACCACATTTATTTCTCATAGTAGTCATAGTTCACAAATATGTTTTTTTTTTGTTTTGGAATATGTCCGCTTAGTTATAACTGGTTATAAACTTTGTTGGGTTGCGAGTAAATACTGTTTTAGGTTGTACTTAAAAGAGGTAACGGATTTGTAGTTTTTGATTGGTGGCGGTAAATTGTTCCAACATATATGCTACAAAACGAATTATATGTCATCAACCCTATCTCTTCAATTTTCGCAGGAACATGCTGGAAGAGGCCCACACGAAGTTCGCGCAGTTGAAGGAGCTGCTCGACACGTGCAAGGAGCGCGTTGCGTGCAAGTAGAACCTATGTCGTGGTCAGTTACTCGAATATTCCGTCTAGCGTTTTAGGTCATCGTCGTGGGAGGGCTATTTGGATGTTTCGGAGACAGGCAACAGTATAGGTGCGTCCAGATCTGACGAGTGTGAATATACGCCATTCTCAAACTTCTCATATAATGCACGCGAGTTGCGCTTTGGTATAAAGTAATGTGAAAGACTCAGTGATAAACATTCATTCTTATTTTTAAGAAACTAAGGGTTATGTTTTTATCATTTAGCTGTCGCTCAGACGCCACATCACCGAAGTGTCAAAACTGAAGTTGAACCACACAGCAATATAGACCTACGTGCGTTACATCTTTATGTATAACGCACGTAGGTCTATATTGCTGTGTGCTATGTGAATGATTAATCCGTCTTTGGCGTTGGACCTACGGTGCGGATATATCCGTCATTGGCGTCCATAATGTTAAGAACGAATTGTCTATTGCTGGTGGCTTTTAAGCGCCTTCGCCAGATCTGAACGCGCCTTAACAATTAAAATCTTGTAACATTTGTTTCTACTATGGCGATGGTATAAACTATCGAACTTAAATCGTTTCATCCCAAAAGTTTCCAATAGCCCGCTTCGACGGCACTTATTTTTACGGCCGCATTTAGTTTATGTATAAGTATACAATTTGTATACAATCTTTTTACGACTATTCTATACTGTTATACTAGTAATTGATTTAATCATAGATCGCGATGAGTTGCACGTTCTTCGGTATCTGTACTGAGAGTTACACTTGATTCATATCTAATCATTCGGATATTATCAAGCTTGGTTTTAATTCTCAGTATGTGTAGTAGTACAGAAATATACAATAGTTGATAATCATTAAATGTCTAATTAACGTTGTAATAATTAGATAAATAATTTAATGGCATTCTTGTAAAAAAATGTAAGTAACTCTGACCGCGACTGTACTTAAGTCTAGTCCGCAATTTGTACAAAATTGTACCAATATAGGGAGTATAAACAAAATATTGAAGATTCCTTTCATAAGTTTTAGTACAAAATATTAGTTAGTCCGGAATTACATGTGTAAATTTTACTTACGTGAGAAGCGAAGATTAATTGATTGTGTAAAGTCTAACCAAAGATACATTGATTGAGTAAGATGCGTAAAATCTAACATAATTTCGTGCTTCGATTTTGACAGGTAAATGAGATGGCGCTGTACAGCTCCATACATTTTATGGTAACTCTGGATTGTCAAAAGTTTACGTTTGATAAATCATTGACCGCAAAACATATAGCGCAGTACCTACAGCGCTATCTGTTTTTGATGTCAAGCTAAAGGGCACGTTTTTTCTTAGACTATTACATTCTTCTTTGGTCTAGCCCAAGGGGGGTTTCATAAATTCATAAAGGCGCTACAAGCCTCAATTACCTAGCTATTAATCAAAGGATGTATTTGTAAGAAAGGAATAGAGGTTTTTAGGGCGTTTATGAGCTTAAATCGAGTTGACAACTAAAGAATGCGCTGTTCGGCGCCATATATTTTGTGGTAACATAATTGTCAATCGGCAACTTTTGATAACCAGTGTTACAGCATAATGTACCCGGCTAGTAGTCAACTTCGAAGTACGTATTTGTCTTAGATTTTATACTACAGCACTTACAGCACCTAAAAAATTTGTAAAGGGGCCCACAGATTAACAGTTCACCGGACGATATCAGTCCGTCAGTTAAGGGGCCCACTGATTAACAGTCCGCCGGACGGTATCGGCCTGTCAGTTAGAACAAAATTTTGACAGTTCCGAATAACTGACAGGCCGATACCGTCCGGCGGACTGTTAATCAGTGGGCCCCTTTAAACGCAAAAGGTGACAGTTCCGAACAAACAACAGGCTGATATCGTCCGGCGAACTGGTAATTTGTGGGCCTCTTAATATTGAGATAGTGTTATTAATTTGTTATTATGAAATATAACTGCGTCCCTTCTCAAGGGAAGAAAGGATTCACTACATCTGTACTCAAAGAATCTGAACCTCGGCTAAAATTTTGCTTAAAACTTAAGAAAGGTACTTCAAAATGTCTTCTAAGACTGACTAATCATTATATTTTGACATTTATTTTAGATGTTGCTTCTTCGAGCGTTACTTTATTAATGCCGAATAGTGCAATAAAATACATTAAGTAATTTTACTTTCCTGCACACCTTTGGGGTTATACAGTATTTTTATCGGTGACGGGCAGAATAAACGAGCCCGTCCAGGGGTAATCCGAATCGTTGTTTCTTGTAAAATCCATTTCTCCTATCAGGCTGTCAGGTAAAGCGAAATTTAGTTTTTATTAAGCTAAAAATAATTTAGGTAGGTACCTAAGTACTAGAAAGTATGTATAGAATCTGAAATTTTCGCTGCACTTCGAAATAATCGAACGATATAAACATTCGTCTACTTCTGAATGTATCATGATCTAATGATTGTTAGTATCATCAAATAATTGTTCATCGTAGTCGAGGTGTTAAATTTAAGAAAAAAACGTGCCCTGAATTTGACATACGAATAAGATGGCGTTATATACGGCGCCATATGTTTTGTGGTAACTGAATTGTCAAACGTCAATCAAAGCGACATCTACTTCAGCTGTCAAATTCGAGGCACGACTTTTGTCTTAGACTTAATACTTCTTCTACAATTAAAATAGTTTTGAAATAGTAAAATAATATCGCTTATATTAATCTGAATCCGAGAAGGACAGTATTTGTACTATGTATTAAATATTAAATAACTTTCTAGGTATTTTTGCAATGATCATGGTATTCATCATTTGAAGTTGATCCCTTTGTTTGTTTCCACTATTTTGAAAGTGCTATTCGGATTTTCAGATTCCAGAGAATACAATGTTTTGGTGACTTTCGTTTGTTTTACAAAATATTTTATACTATCTAAGTATAGTGTACTACTACTGAATTTCCCATTAAAATGTATATAAATTAAATATATCAGTGTTACGGGTAATGTACAGTTTGCATCAAATACATCAAAGAGGTCAATATTCTTTAATATCTAAATACACCATATTGACTACTGTAATATGTCTTGTTGTATTATAGGTATAAAATTAAATTTAATCATAAATTAATTTATTATAGTACCTACTTATTATATAGGTTATATTATTATAGGTTACTTATCTTGTATTTAAGAGCTGTATGAGATAGAATATGTAAATATATTTGTAAATAATATATATTAATTGTCTTTAGATAATTTAGATATAAATTTAAATCTCAGCCTGGACAATGGATGCCGTTGGATTGCCGTAGAATCTGTACAAATCCAATTAATAAATAATTTGTTAATACTGGTTTTTGTATGTTACGCTAAAAGGTGTTAGACAAAACCCAAGTATGAATTAACCTGTAAGTATCTTTTAAAGTAATATTACTACAATGTTAACATTTTCTACAGCCACAGCGCATTGATATTTACAAAATGCTACTGGGATGATTAAAATAAGGTATACGGTATAGGTACGTGAGTAACTTTGGTTTAGTTAAATAATGTAGTTTATGGCAGTGTCGCAGAATAGATATCTAATAGTGTAAAATCTATTAATTAATCTATACAGAATGTTCACTGTCTAATCTAACACACCCGTTGATTGACTGGAAAGTCTGAAAACACCAAAATGAATTTGCTTTCTCTCTCTGTTCATGCTTATCTATGGCTTAGTAATAATAGTAATACAATTCAATGAAATTCCTTGTTGCATGTATTGTTTTTGTTTTCTGTGTGGACCGCTTTTTTGTAATTGGGCTCTGTTATTGTGTCTCTAAATACTAAATGATAAAAAAATACTTAATATAGCCTGTCAAACAACTTTGTCTGTAGTAAAAGGGAAATCAACTTTTCTATGAACGATAACCCTTCGCGCCTACGTTTTTTAAATATGCCGCTGTTTTCTACTAACGGAAATGGCTTGAAGGACTATATCTCATTGTAAAAGCCGTACCACACTACCGCACCGCACCAAGGTCATTCAAGGTCAGAAAGCGATATCTCTTTCTCCCTCTTACTTATGGGTGCGTCCCACAATGACCTTGGTGCGGTGCGATAGTGTGTTAGCTACTTAACAACTTCAGCATGAGGCGTTTTTGGCCAGTAAACTTTATAAAACCTCACTGTGTGTTAGAATTTTTTGGGTTTTATATCACTTGTCTATTGGTAATGAACTATCCACCAAACTACACTCTGTGATGTTTTCGATACATATTCCCCTTGTAAACTGTTGTATAAAGATGTTAACAATAATGTTGAATGTTAGCTCATAAAGCGTCTAATATACTTGCTATATGGCGTAAATAAAAGTGAACAGAGGAGGATTGGGAATGTTTTGATTTGCTGACCCTTTCCCTTATTTATACAGACGGCCGATACAGACGGATTGCAACCCGACTGCAACGTCGGCGTGCAGTTGCCATACAAGTTGCACCCGGGTTGCAGTCCGTTTGTACCGGCACTTAGTAATTTCACCAAGAGTGATAACTTGTACAAATGTAATGCATAATTCTTTTTCATCGTATTTTCTCGTAAAAGCAGTGGGGAGACACTCCTGACTTCGGTCGAACTCGGCTCCGTTCGGCTCAGCATTGCTCCGAGCAATTATTAGGGTTGGCACTGCTTAACTTCCTTGTGCGTGCACGACCACAGATAAGATAATCACTTGAATTTTGACAACCCTAAATAGCCGAAAGGGATAGTGCTATATATTAGAAAGGGATAGCATGATTCGACCCTGAATCGCTGTCAAACTTTGGGTTTGTAGGAAGTGTCCTTTCTGTACGGTAGTACTATTATTTCTTCTGTGGTAAAAGTTCGTATTTGTCATGCTACTTCAGTCAACCTCAATACTTTTCGTATCGAAACTGAATGAAATATCAAGACACGTTCGTACGTTTACAGAACAATTATGGTGCCACTTTACCGCCCTAGGGTGCGATTAAGGACAATACGTGCCTATGTCGAAAATTTAAACGGCCATATGATATGTACTGTAAAACGTACAATACACGTGCGAAAAGGTAATTCGCAACTCGTATCGTAATGTACTATTCCGTGAAAATACGATGGAAAATAATTATGCACCACATCTGTTAAATGGTTATCATGGAGCCTCCTTAACGTCTACTGCTTCTCTGTTGGTGGGTTGAGGAGTTGAGAATTAGCCATCACCACAGATTATATAATTCCATCACCAGCTATAATCCGCGCGAAAGCCATTTCCAGTGGCCGGCCTAGGTCAGCGATATTGTATGAAAATCTATTGCCGACGCGTTACATGAAAGTAACGACCGACTTGACACTCATGGCAATGCGTATGAATTATATTATTATGGTCGCGCCATATGTAAGCTCAGCAGCTTTTTTTGGTCCAGCTACGTACGATGTGCGCAGGCCAAGGCCTGTTCACTTCCTAAGAAAGTTATGTCCCCAAATAATTGCGCATGTATGCGCCTGAAGCTTCTATGTGTGCTTTGGCCTCCTAGAAAAAGTTGCCAGTAATCAAAATAAAAACATTTTTCTACAGCAACATTGCTCCCAACTAAGATTTAATTTTTCACGAATTTTTTACATTATTAATCATAAAACGGGACTTAAAACACTTAAAACTTAACTACACGCGATTAAGTTTTATAATGAATATTTGCTTCCAACTGTCTTTATCAATGTTCATAAAATATATGGAGGGTAGGTACGTCTACCCACCATAATAAAAATAGTTATTTGTTTTACAAGGGGGCAAAGTTGTTGTTTAACTGCTCGTGCTAATATTGATACCCGAGCAAGCGAAAGATTCCAAAATTGAACCACGAGCATAGCGAGTGGTTCGAAAAATGGAATCTTGAGCGTTGCGAGGGTTCAAAGCACGAGGGTTAAACAAAATTTGCCCCCGAGTGAAACACAAAAATTTTCACCACACCAACCTGAAGCAAATATTAAATGTAAAATATCAAACAAAATCAAACCAAATCAAATCCAAATGAATGTATGTAATTAAAAATTTATCATCCAAAATCATCATTTAAAAGTCATTTCTACCAGCAAACATAAGAAACCAACTCAAAATTTGCATTTGATTACTTTGTCTCACATGTGAATAAAATGCAACTTTGCTATCAGTTTTTAAAGTGCAAAGTAAGCCTTTCCGAGCTGGTGTGGTGAAAAATATATTTGTCAATGACTCTGTCCAACTGCTGTGGTTAAAGTTCTTAACGAAAATTTTATTTATTAAATCTTTAAATAATAAGTACAACGTAGCGGTACTACCACTTAAGACTCTGTAAGTCTGTACCTACATGGATTACAGCAATGCACATAGAAAATGTGCTAAATGCGGAGCAACGGCTGTTGAAGATACATATTTGAGTGAAATTCATAGCTTTAGTGGGTTCAGAAGGAACCGCGTCATAACGCATCTGGAAAGCGTATTAATTAACCGTGAAGAAATGTATGAATACAAGTTGGAAATCTGTGTAAAATGCCGTGTGTAAAGTGTAGTGTATCTGTGTGTGTAAAGTGTAATAGGTAGGCATGCCTAAAGTTATTTGTATTATACTGAAAACTTTGTGAATGCGCTTTATTAATGTCTATTTTTTTATTAAGTTGTCAGGGTTTAATTTTCAGTGTATATTTCTATACGTAAAATATTTTTTTTAAATAAAATAATACAATGTTATAATCACAAATTGTATGCCTTTTATTAGGGCGAGCGAAGCGAGCCCTATCACTAATCGACGAACTATGCATTCTTGTGGTACACTTTACGGAAAAACTACTGCACTGTTAGGTTTGAAATTTAACATAGTAATTTAAATTCATGTCTAGATGTGTTATCAAACATAAAAATATCATTTTATAAACCTAAAAAAAATAAAATAAAGTAATAACACTTTGTATTACTACTAGCGCCATCTGTTGGCAAAATGATGAATTTCTTTCTCTAATAAATAAATATTGGACATTCTTATACAAATTGACTACTTAAGAAGGCTTGTGTTGTGGGTATTCAGACAATACGATACCTATGTGGTGTTTTCAAGTTCAATAATGTCGATGGCGCTTACACCATTAACAACGATGAATACCAAAGTGGGTACAATTTTGGATTCAACCCACCTCGCTTCACTTGGTTTGATTCCCATTTTAGCAATTAAGTTTTTGTGAATACCTACTAGAACAATCAATCTTGCTGTATATTTACTCGTATGTTTTGTGACGCTGACGATGTGATGATCAGTCATGTTGTGTTAGCAAACTTAAATCGGGTATTTTCAGTTCGAGATACAGTTTTGGCGCCATTCATTTATTACGTAAGACGATTTTGGGGTGGAGGGGGGTCGAACATATCTTATTTATTCTTACAAGGGGGTGGGAGGGGGTTTTCATAGTTCTTAAGTAAGATCACAAAGATGCGATATTTTTTTTAATTTCTATGAAATTATGACGTTTAAAATAATACTTCCACACTCTATGCTATCAAACACGGTGCAGAGTTAGTTTAAACGAGCTCAAGTACCTTTGTACAGGTACAAATAAACATTCATAAAAATATTTTTTTGAAAATAAATTATATTGGTGGCTGGACGGGGTCAGCCTATTCTTATTATTTCTTACATAGGGGTGGGAGGGGGTCAAAAGCTGGAAAAAATTGTCTTACCTAATTAATGAATGGCGCCTTTAGTGTTACTATTGCTTGGAACTGCTAAAATTATAAATAAAGATAAGCATAATTAATACAATTAAACTTCAGTGACTTAGGGCCGATACAGACGGACTACAACCTGACTGCAACTTGTATGGGAACTGCACGCCAATCGAAACGTCGGCGTGCAGTTCAGCAAAATGACCCAGTACCCTGGCAGTACCTAGTGGAACTCAGGTTTGGTGTAACAAAGGCACATTCTGGTTTGGTCATCCGACTCATCTTGATGAGCACTTAGGAGAGTAGTACCCAAGATAGAGCCGATGCCGAACCCTGGCAGTACCTAGTGGAGCTCGGGTTTGATGCAACATACATAGACACACGCTGTTTGGGATATCCGACTCGTCATGATGATCACTGGGTAGATCAGTACTTTCAGTACCCAAGATAGCTGATGCTGAACCCTGACAGTGCCTAATGGAGCTCGGGTTTTATACAACATAGGCACACGCTGTTTTGGTCATGCAACTCGTCTTGATGAGAACTTAGGAAAGTAGTACCCAAGATAGAGCTGATGCTGAACCCTGGCTGTACCTAGTGGAACTCGATCAGGTTTGATGCAACATAGACACACGCTATTTTGGACATCCGACTCGTCATGATGAGCACTTAGGAGAACAGTACCCAAGATAGAACTCATGCTGAACCCTGGCAGTACCTAGTGGAACTCAGGTTTGTTGCAACATAGGCACACGCTGTTTTGGCCATCCGACTCGTCTTGATGATCACTTAGGAGATTAGTACCCAAGATAGAGCTGATGCTAAACCCTGGCTGTACCTAGTGGAACTCAGGTTTGGTGCAACATAGGCACACGCTGTTTTGGTCATCTGACACGTCTTAATGAGAACTTGGAAGAGCAGTGCCCAAGATAGAGCTGATGCTGGACCCTGGCTGTACCTAGTGGAACTGTGTGTGTTAGTTTATGTGCGGAGCAGCGTGATTACCGCCAGTAGGTGTCCAGACGGGATAGTTTTTCGATCAATTGTGTGGAGTGGACGCAAAAATAAATTCAAGAACATTGGCTCGCTGACCCAACATTATGTAGGAAAGCCAGTTGGGTTCCTTACAAAAAGTACTGGGCGACCGTGTAGGATGTAATGCACTTATGAAATTGTATATTACGTGTGGATGATATTGGCAATTTGATTTTGTCGTCTGGACACGTTTTTAAAGGACAAAGTAAAGCTGTAACAGACAGGCGTACCGGACAGCAACCGGTTCGGTACGTTAAGGTAGCAAACCTCCGCGAGCCCTTACAAAGCTCTGCTTTTTGCTAGTTTAAATCAAATGATAATACCACAAACAAGGGGTAATATTTGCATCTTTCATATATTTCGTGATATGAAGATAACAAATATGTTTATCAACAGAATTACTACCAATGCTACCTATACCTACAAATACCCGCCAGGCTAAACCGGTTGTCAACTTTAGTTCCATTGGTACACAACGACGGCGCCACTAGTATAAACGTATAAACGGTTGGGGACATTTTTTTGTATGGAGTTACCGTTCTTCTCCTAGTGAGTATTATATTCTTTGGCGCAGGCACAATAATAAAATGGGACTAAGAATGTTTGAATCCAGGCACAATTGTATTAGGCCCTGGTCTCCTATAAACGCCATCGGCCGCTTACAGCGTCTGCGTCACGATGCTTACTATAGAGATGTACTGTTGTGGTCTGTTTTAGACGTCGACGTCAGCGTCTTTTTTGTTCAAAAACATTGACGCTGACGCCAGACGCCGCGTACAGCATAAAATAGGAGACCAGGGCCTTAAAAAAAATAGTTGCACATGACATTGACGCATGTCATAACAAGAGATTTATAGGTTATAAAAATGATGCAAATCGGTATCAATGAAATAAAATAAATAATTTATTGAAATTAGTGCCATTTAAAAATGTCTAAACTGCGAAACATATTGCAGACATCATACTGTCGCTATTACAGTCAGAAGTCACACAAGAAATTGCCGATAATATCGTGTAAGCGACCAGAATACAACCATTTTGAAGGACAATCTTATAGCAAATTCGATGGCGTAAAATTGGCCTCCTCGGGTTGGTTGCACGCAAAATCTAAAGGTGATTATTTCACAATATACGGGGATGCGAACAAAAAAGAAGAGAAAGATGTATTTAAGAAAAGTTTCAGCGATATAGGCGTCAGACAGGAGCTCATTGAGGTTTTGGTAGCGCAAGGCTACGAGTTGCCAACTGCTATCCAAGCGAAAGCCATCCCGTTCATTCTTGATGGATATAACACTGCCGTGACGGCGGAAACTGGTTGCGGCAAAACTTTGGCCTATCTGTTACCTATCTTCCAGCATGTTCTGGAGTGGAAGAACTGTGTCAAAAATGAATTTAATAGTCCCTTAGCTGTTATTATTACGCCAAGTAGAGAACTAGGTAAGTTTTTTAAATTAAAATTATGATTTTACCCGCCTTGTTGAGTAATTTGAAAGTCTTCATATAATCATATATCATGGATAATTTTTGTTTCACTTTTATCTTTTTGACTTTATTTGTGGATAAATATAATTGTACCTTTATGCAACAAAGTAGTTTATGGAAAGTAATATGTAAAAATTTTAAAATATTTATACTTGTTTATTTTTAACAGCAACACAAATTGGAGAAGTTGCCCAAAACATGGCACAGAACCTAAATTTGAATGTCACAACTCTGGTTGGTGGACGAACCAAGCAAAAGATGTTAAACCCACCTATAGAATATTGCGATATTCTGGTTACCACACTCGGAGCGTACAGCAAACTGGTCACTACTGGCATTTACAAGATTCACAATGTGCACCACATGGTGCTTGACGAGGCTGATACACTGCTTGATGACAGCTTTAGTGGGAAATTGTCACACTTGTTAAAGAAATACCAGGTAATTTTGTTGTAGTAGTTGTATGTGTTTCATAATTTATTCTAGATCAACAACAATGTTAGGAAAAGTTTCTTTGATAAATTTTATTCTGATACATGATTTCTTTGCTGTATTCACACTTCCTTGGTTCCTTGCAGCCTTTATATTCCTTTTCTATAGTGATATACATACTAAAGAGTTCCTTTTTTAGGGTTCCGTACCTCAAAAGGAAAAAACGGAACCCTGATAGAAGACTATAAGGGGAAGACTGTAAGGGTATGAGGGGTCCTATAAGAATAGGATCACTCGTGCGTCTGTCTGTCTGTCTGTCTGTCTGTCTGTCCGTCCGTCTGTCACAGCCTATTTTCTCGGAAACTACTGGACCAATTAAGTTGAAATTTGGTACACTTATCGCTGCCCCAATATTACAGGGTTCTATGTTACATTTTCAAGATAGTTGAAATTCAACTTAATGTCACTATGACAATGTTCAAATTTCAGTTTGATAAAAGTGAAACATAGAACCCTGTAATATTGGGGCAGCGATATGTAAATTAGTGACCCAAAGATGGACATGTAACATAAACAAATGAATTTTAAACATGGGGGGTAAATAAGAAAGTTAAAAAATGAAGTTTTTTAAACTATATTGTGTTATATATCAAATGAAAGAGCTCATCTTGAGAATTTCAAATATATTTTTTTTATGATTTTAAAATACATAGGTTATTTAAGAAAATAGCCGAAAAATTACCATTCTCCCCCCCTTTATTTCCGAAACGACTGGGTCTAATATTTTGAAAAAATACACAATAGTTCTTTACCTATAGATGACAGGAAAACCTATTAGAAATGTGCAGTCAAGCGTGAGTCGGACTTAGTGTACGGAACCTTAGAAACGCGAGTTTGACTCGCACTTGGCCGGTTTTTTCACTTTCCACCTGCATTATCTGCCTAGCTCTCTGACATGATAATATTTGTACATGTATTTACCTGCAACATTGCTTAGTTAAATTAAATTGAAAATAATGGAATTTATTGATTGACATGGACAAAAGAAAATAGACAGGCACTGTAAACAATGTTGTAAAAAATGATTATTAGCAGATATTTTAATTAAAATATCTTTCAGATTCAATTTAAAGTACAGCATCAGATACCTCCAGTGGGCTGTCAGCTGACACTAGTAAGTGCAACATTGCCGCATGAATTGCCGGACTCTGTCAGTGCATTTGTGGATCCACAATCTTTAAAGACAGTTACCACCTCAAAGATACATAGGATACTGCCTCATGTTCCTCATAAGTAAGTATACCAGAGTTTTTTTTATTCAGATTAAATTAATATTATAAATCATAGTACCGTAAAATGTGCCTACTTTGCTATAATTGGGTAATTGCGCTCCAAGAGTTTTTATGTATAAAAACTACCTATATCACAACCTCATTACATGATAGTAGTGGTGGTCTACTTTAAATTGGCATATATATTAACAATATCAACATTGTAGCAACAATAAAAACAACAGTTACCACAAAATAATAGTTTTAAAATTTAAATTATGTTACGAATTTTGGTGCATTTTACGGTACCTACATTCAGTAGCGTAGCGTGAACTAATCTAGCCGTGGGCGAAGTCGCATCTGCGATGCCCTTCCTTTCTTTCTTTCACTGTGCCCGAATGCGCCTCGCGCGAGGCACCCCGTGGGGCGCGAGGCCGTGGGCGACGGCCCACTTCGCCCACGCCTAGCTACGCCGTTGCCTACATTAAATAAAATATGAATAAGAAACAAAGTATTATTTTTACAGATTCTTGCGCCTCGGAAAAGCACAAAAACCAGTGGAACTTCTAAAACTAGTCCGAGCCGACCTCAACCTTAAGCGGCCCGTAATGATCTTTTCAAACCAGACACCTACTTGCGACTTCGTCGCAATGTTTCTGAATGAGAACGGCATAGAATGCATCAACATTAACGGGAAAATGGCTATTCCGCTGAAGGCGGGAAAGTTTGAGATGTTCAAATCGGGACAGGTTAACGTGCTCAGCTGTACTGATATTGCGTCACGCGGATTGGACACTAATAGAGTAAGTGATCATAAATATCTTATAGAGCGTAAAATTAAATAATTTTTGGAAACAAATTTGCTTCAAAAGGTCTCGTATTGCAAAACTCCTTATTTACTTATTTTGTAAAATACCTAACTTACCTACTTTACGAATAGAACAGGTGTAAAAGGATCGTTTTAGATGAGTCTTTGGGTATCCTTCCTAAATGTTGTATGTTGTATTGTCTATTCTAATATTGCCATTGCCTTGGTCTAATAAACTTATATTGATATGACTCCATTTTGTGGGTCAGATACACTTTTGTCTTTTAAGTTCAGTTCAAATCAAAACGTAGGTAACCCTAATAAAGATATGTAGTTTCAAATTGTAGTAAAATACCAAAGTCGCAACACATCTCAAGTAGCATTGTAACGTCTTTAAAAATATTCCAACCAAATATGACATATGCAGGTCCAGCACATAATCAACTACGACTTCCCCCTGTACACGGCGGACTACATCCACCGCTGCGGCCGCACGGGGCGGCTCGGCTCGGCCGGCGGCGCCGTCACCAACTTCGTGGCGTGGCCGCGCGAGGTGCGCCTGGTGCAGAGGATCGAGGCCTCCGTGCGAAGGGACAAAGAGTTACCACATGTCAACGCGAATATCAGGAGAATCATCGAGGACAGGATAGCTAAGAGCGCTGATGCTGCTTTGAGGAGTTTGGCGTAAGGAGACCCTTTTAACTTGTAATTGAGATAGATACTTTCCTACTTATAGTATTGCTTTGGAAATATTAGTGCGTATTACAAATGACAAGCTTTATCTTACATTCATGAATTGACCCCGTCTAGAGTTTTTTGAAATTTCATGTTTATATATTTTCGTAATAGCTTAGTTAGGAGACTGTAAACTGAACGTATAATAAACCACATTATTTTTAAAAACCCAGCTGTAAATTCATTATGATACCTACACCTCTATTTCCTCGATGGATTTGTAAACGGCTGCTATTTAACTGATAACCAGATTTAGTAAAATTTAATACCAAAAAAATCTATTTTACCACCCTAAAATAATGAATGATCACCAAAATTATAACACCATTTTAATGTGATATGATTACCAATTTTATTACATTTTACTATCCTTTTAAAAGAAATGACACCAAACTAATCATTATTAACCCAAAAATAGTAAATGATTACCAAATTTCAAACCCCATTTTAATGTGAAATAATAACCAAATTTTTACATCTTGCTATCCTATTAAAGAAAATGACACCAAAATAATCATTGTAAACCCAAAAATAGTAAATGACCACCAAAATTAGAACTCCATTTTAATGTAAAATTATAACCAAATTTTTAAATCTTTATATCATATTAAAGCAAATTACTCCAAAATAATCATTATAAACCCAAAAATAGTAAATGACCACCAAAATTGTAACCACATTTTAATTAAAAATGTGCAAATATTTAATATAATTATCGTTATCCTATTAAATTAATTAATCCACTTCGTCACCTTTTTCTAGTAGCATTTTATTTCTGTAACAGTCGCAGTTCTAACCTAACCTAACCCACTTTTCTAGTAGCATTTCGTTTCTGTAAGGGTCGCAGTTCAAACCTAACCTAACCTAACCCACTTTTCTAGTAGCATTTCTTTTCTGCAAGGTTCGCAGTTCAAACCTAACCTAACCCACTTTTCTAGTAGCATTTTTTTTCTGTAAGGGCCGCAGTTCAAACCTAACCGAACCCACTTTTCTAGTAGCATTTCTTTTCTGTAAGGGTCGCAGTTCAAACCTAACCTAACCCACTTTTCTAGTAGCATTTCTTTTCTGCAAGGGTCGCAGTTCAAACCTAATCTAGCCCACTTTTCTAGTAGCATTTCTTTTCTGTAAGGGTCGCAGTTCAAACCAAACCTATCCCACTTTTCTACTGGCATTTCTTTTCTGTAAAGGTCGCAGTTCAAACCTAACCTAACCCACTTTTCTAGTAGCATTTCTTTTCTGTAAGGGTCGCAGTTCGAACCTAACCTAACCCATTTTTCTAGTAGCATTTTGTTTCTGTAAGGGTCGCAGTTCAAACCTAACCTAACCCACTTTTCTGATAGCAGTTTGGTCCTGTATGGGGCGCAGTTCAAACCTAACATAACCCACTTTTCTAGTAGCATTTCGTTTCTAGAAGAATGATTATTTTGGAGTCATTTGCTTTAATAGGATAGCAAACCTAACCCACTTTTCTAGTAGCATTTCGTTTCTGTATGGGTCGCAGTTCAAACCTAACCTAACCCACTTTTCTAGTAGCATTTCGTATCTGTATGGGTAACAGTTGAAACTTAACCTAGCCCACTTTTTTAGTAGCATTTCGGTTCTGTGAGGATCGCAGTTCTAACCTAACCTAACCCACTTTTATAGTAGCATTTCGTTTCCGTAAAGGTCGCAGTTCAAACCTAACCTAACCTACTTTTCTAGTACCATTTTGTTTCTGTATGGGTCGCAGTGCTAACCTAACCCACTTAACTGATAGCAGTTTGACTTACTTGTCTAGTAGTATAACGAAATGCTACTAGAAAAGTAGATTAGGTAAGGTAGGTATGCGGTGCGGGGTACGGGAGGTTGAGCGGGAGGGGCTAGTAATTTTGGCATCAGTTTACTTTATTTGGTAATATGTATACATTTTTTGGTAATCATAGTGGTTTATTTAGGTGAAAATATCGCATTTATTTGGTCTTCAAGATTTGGTGATTATTAATGATTTTTGGTGATCATTCAATATATTTGGTATTTGAATACAATTTGAAGTGCAGTCGTAATTAAAATGGTGGTACTTTTGCATTTTTAGGCCTTATTTTTTTGGTGTTCAGTAATTTTTTTTGGTAAGCATGATTTTTTTATTTAGGGTACCAAAGTATTTTTTGGTGGTCATTATATTTGTAGCCTTTGTAAACCGACCTCATCCATGGATTTCATTCATGATTTTATTTTGAATTGTTTTAAGCCGGACTTTTCTAAAAGAACTAGGTAGGTACCTAAGTAGATAGGCACCTATCTTTACAACGGTCACGTATCAGAAACTTTAGAAAATTATTTTGCCCTTTAATCGGTCGCAGCCTTAAAGGGATTAGCAAGCCATTTGGAAAATTACCATTTTGACGAGATCCTAAGACCTGAAGGAATAAAACGTTTTATTACCAAACTTAATGAGATTTCCAATTGCTATCGGCATCGTTAAAATTACGATCCACTCTAAAGCTTACTTTATTTATTATTTATACCTTCACACTGTACTATTACATATAATTATGTATACCTACAGTATATTTTCTTGTTCATGGCACGGGGGCTTGAAATGCTTGAATAGTTTAGCTTATTAGATTGTTAACCATGGGTTTAATGTTCCCATTTCCAGTGAGAAACTTTATTTTATTTACTAGGTATTTCTAGTCAGAAATGTTACCAACAAGAATAATATGCTGCATGATCCTCCGATACTGTTAAAAAACCGGCCAAGTGCGAGTCGTACTCGCGCACGAAGGGTTCCGTACCATTACGCAAAAAACTGCAAAAACATCATGTATGGAGTCGCGCGCGAGAACGCAACTCATGCTAGACCGCCAGATATACCTACATCATCTGTGAAAATCATCATGAGATACAGCCTGGTGACAGACATACGGCCCGGACAGCGGAGGCTTAGTAATAGGGTCCCGTTTTTACCCTTTGGGTACGGAATCCTAAAAATATAGAGCGACAATATACATGGTGTTCTAACCACTGACAGCTTAGGCTGGTCCAAAAAATGTACATTATAGGTTTATAGTATTTTCCAAACTCGATGAGTAGGGCGACAAGTGTCAACATCGATCGCTAATAGGAAAATTCCGCACTATGAATGGAGAAATAAAAAAACTACCGCATGGCGTGCCTCAGGGATCGATCCTCGGCCCCGTCATCTTCAACCTATACGTCTACGACATATGGGATAGTCACGATAGGATTCGAGGTCTAAAACTATCCCAGTACGCGGATGACTTATGTATCCTAAACAGAGCTACGAACCCCGATTACGCTACCATGAGAGCGAAGTGGGCGGCAGAAACCATTGTAAACTACTATGATAGATGGGGTTTGAAATGCAACGTCGACAAAACAGAATGTACAATGTTCACGAAGAAGAAGAAATATAAACCAATGGTTAAGATAAAAAACCAGACGTTCGCTTATAAAAAATGCATAAAGTATCTAGGAGTCATCTTTGATAAAACGCTCAAAATGAACCCGCAAACAGACAAAGTTGTCAAACGGTTAAAGCAAGTTAGAGGTGCTCTGGGACCCATCATAGGCTTTAATGCCAAAACCAATGTAGAAGTTAAGTTAGCAATCATCTAAGCTCCTTCCTATCATGGATTACGGAGTGGTGCAGCTATTATCAAGGTACAGCAATTCAAACTTACAAAAAATTGAGAGACAATATAGGATGGCGCTCAAGAATGCTGGCCAGTTCTCAAGACGTCTACCCACAGAAACGCTCTGAGAAATTAGCGACCTTGAAGCGTGGCACCTTCGCGCCGCTGTATTAAATCGCAGAATGCTGGACAGAATCGCAGCTCTTGGTATTGAAGACCTCGACACACCAGGGGACGCTTACCTAGCTCACGGCGAACATAACCCACTATTAACAAATAATAGAATAGGCGAAATCTTATATGCACCAAATAAAGACATGAGACGCTGGCCCCGAGGGGCAGCGGCTCCTCGTCCCCTTAGAATTAAGTAAATATACACTACCGACATCTTTAACTCTACACTTGTGACACAACACCTCCAGCTAACACAGATCTTCCATAGACACAAGTTAGCCGACACAATCCTACGGAAATAAAAAGGTGTAACCACTAATTGAATTGATAATAAACGTTTTCTCATTTTCATCTCCATATAATCTAGTACAATTTTCGTGTTTTCTAAATCGAAATTTTCTTTTTTTGAAAATTGTACTTACCTTAAACTGTCAATGAAATAAGTATTATAGGATTGAAATGAAACCAAAAAATTGTATTTAAAATTGTATTACATATCTCACACTGTAGAGCCTAGACTAAAGTAGGCATTTAGAGCTTATAGCTACAATTGAACACGATGTCTAGGACCACGCTTTATTATAGGGGTGAGTAACGTTTACACTCTGTACCTAAGTAGGTATAGTGTCATATAGGTTTTTTTTATTCCATTGATATTAATTCAATATTTCACATATATCAGTAAGTAATATCGTGGGTAATTAGGCCTTGGAAATAAACATCAACAATAAATAAGTCAAGTCAATCTTGGTTATTTATAAATGCTACATACCTAAAACAATCATGCATATTAGGTACCTACTCTCATTCTTTTTGCAAATATTAAAGAAGATTTAACTTTAAAGAATTTAATATGGATACATCTTGTTAAAATAACTTTATCTAAGTAAATTTTACCCAGGATTTAAGTACTAATTTAAAATTTTACCCAGGATTTATTGTTACGGAGGAGTGGGTACAGTACAGTGACTAAATGTAAATAAATAAATCAGACATAAGTTAAAAGTTAATGAATGCCTGTCAACACACCAGTCGCAATGTTTTTTACATATATCATAAACTTAACAGGTTAACGCCCCATTAAATGCAGATGTTCACACATTTTTTTAATCGTACGGGGATCAACTATTACCCACACATGAATAACAGTGGATTTTTAAAAACTCTTGTTTATGAGATTATTATAAGTTAGATAAACGTTCTTTTGGCTTATATAAAAAAATATACAATTTGAAGTCAAACTATCGTAACTACATCTCTTACAATAAAAAAGGTGATCCACTGTAGCCCGCTCTTCCCTACTGATTTACAGATACGGAGGTATGCTTTATGATATGTTCTCACCCCTTAGGTTTCTTACATTACTTATATTGCTTATCATTTCATTTTTAAATAAGTAAATTACAAAATATTTTGACTTAATCGATATTCTACTTACATCCATTTCAAAATCATTTTTACAGTAGGTAGTAATTAAATTCTAAGTTCATTATATTAGTAACACAGGTTGTCAAAATACATATTACTATTAAGTAAAACTGGATAGACTGAATGAGTGTATGGCTGAGTGAATGTATGGGGTTCTGTCCATGGAAGATATTGTTAATAACTAAGACAATCATTAGATATTTAAAGTCTACGTTAAATATTATTGTTTATAAAACTAGCCATTTAATATCAGCATTAAATAATTATCTATCGATACCGTTTTGTACGTATTCTGCAATTCCTGATTCCTACACGGAATATTAAAAAAATAAGGCCATTCTAGTCTAATAAAATACTGATATATGTATAGGCCTACTATGATACCTACAGGAACGCAAACTAACTACCAACTTAAACACAATTCTAATCTACTATTTGGTGTAATATTCCTTTGACAATTATATCCACAATTATATTATACATTTAAATTACTAAGTATAATACCTGTACATATATATAATATTAGTGAAAATGAAATGATGTTTTGAGCAGGTCAAAAAACTTCCACGACAAGAATATTATAATTGCAGCGTCTTTTGACATTATCACTGAAAACTATTTTAATATTATTAATTTTAGATACTATTCCTGATATAGTAAAAACATAATGTTTATTTGGCACAATTTTGGCACAATTTACATCTAATCCCTTGACGAGGGACCCGGTCTTGCGTCCTCCGTTGACTTCCACCTGCTCTCTAGCACAGCTTTGCCTTTAGGCTCCTGGTTGGTCACATTCTGATGGCTATACCGTCTTTGCTCGTCAAAGGTCCTTCCTGTTATGCTAAAGACGCTATCAGCGCTGGTTTTTCTCCCGCTCAAAGCAGTTAAACTAGATGCAGCAGGTGAGAGTCTATGGGGAAATCTTGGTGACCCTTTTATTTTTTCACAAGAGTTCTCGTGAGACATTGGTCTTTTGTGGATAGTTGGCAATACAAAGTTGACTTTCGTCTCTGGTTCTGCAATGTATTTCTGAGGAGGTCTTTCATACTTGGAACAAGATGGCTCATCATCTGTTATACGAATAATTGGACCACTTTTGGCATAAGATTCCCGTCTTAGTTTTAACTCAGGGTAGGAAGGTACATTTAAGGTGTTGCAGGATAAGACCATTGAATGTTTTCTATTTCCTGGAACTAATCCAGCGATCATGCCTACATGCATCTTTAGAGCAGCGGCTATACTCTGTCCCGTAGGGTCGGCGATAGACATGGTTGAGGCTTTTCTGCTGGTCGGTCTACTGCTGCCTCCGAAAAAGCTTCTTATTCTGCTGAGAAGACCGTGATGTTCTTCTCGTTTGTTTAAGCAAAGGCTGTATAGGTCTATTGCTGGGTGTGATTTGCGATAGTTTAGTTTAGGTTGTGAGCTGAAGCTGACTGAGTTTCTTCCCCGGCAGTGCTCGGCGGAGGGCCAGCTGGCGCGAGGGATGACCGGCGGTAGTACAGACAGTAACAGCATGGGAAGGCCTCCAGTGATGCTCGGTGTCCTCCTTTCTGGATCTGAACGGCAACGCTCTTCTTCTTCTACGGTGTTCAATTCGGTCTGAAACAATGAAACAATGTGGGTATCATCGTCTGCGGAGGGGCAGCGGGTACCTAATGCAATAAAAAAATAGTATGGCTTTCATGCCATGTTTCTGTAATAGATTTACCCGTTTGTGAAGTGCAATGGAGGCGTTGGAGCTGGTGGCGGACTCGAGTGGCTCTGCCAGCAGCCGCTCCAGGCGGCCAATCTCTTTGTCCAGCGCGGCCACTTCGCGCTTGTACACCTTAAAGGCAATTAATTATTCTGTTATTAAAGGGCGCTTCCACACCATAATCATTATAATATATAACTAAAAGGCTGTCAATATAGATTGATAACCTTAATACAACATCACGTGCATTTACTATTTTAGCTATATGCGTATAAAAACTGATACCTATTCATAACTTCGAAACGTAAAGTTGGACTTGCCTTTATCGATATCACAGGCAGATCTTACGCGCCAACGCGCCATGTAGGTAGGTTAACACTATTATCATTTACTAACTCTCTGATAGAATTTATCTACCTACTACATTCACCCCTCGTTTTTAAAAATAACCAATTTCTCCAAGATACTGTTTTTCCGAATTTCAGTGTAAAAATACATGTTATATGTTCTCAGGTTTTTTATTAAGTTACAGCTTAGACATAAGTCTATGAAGGTTCATTATTGTAACTAAAACCTGGCGAATGCCGTACGTAGCTACCTTGTTCTGAATTTCAATACGAAAGTGCAGCTCTTGCGTTTCGTCGGTGACAAAGCGCCGCGTCTTACACTCCAACCTGAGCCCCAAGCTCTGAATTACGGGGTCGTCTTCAGCTGGAAAGTGGGAAGATGTTGGCATTACGGTGTTCCGAAGATTGACATTAATACGAGTATGATAGGTACTACTAGTAGAAATTAAATTAATTGATGGCTCTTTAACCTTTTCGACGCCAATGACGGATCCGCACCGTAGGTTCAACGCCGATCACAGAGCAACGTAGACCTACGTCCTACGTCCTAGGGGCTATTCTTAAATTACGTTATTTCAAATTAGGGGGGGGGGGGGGGTCTGGACATCGGATGATGGTAGCATAACGTAGGAGGAAACGGGGTCATTCGAAGCATGATGTTTGGATGATGTTTAGGGGTAAAAAATCGTCAAAAATCGATGACGTAATTTATGAACAGCCCCCTACGTGCATATGCATAAAGTTCAATTCCAGTTTTGACACTTTGGTGACGTGGCGTCCGAGTGGCAGCTTTTGTGTTTGACAATGACACGGCGAAAAAGTTAACGGGTTCAGGGTTCGTAGATTTGGACATTTCAAAAAACGGGGCTAGTTCACGACCTGTCTATAGCAAAAACAACTTACTTTTACTACTCCTTATTGCTACAATCTTCGGCAAGAACAGCAGACACAAAGTCGACGTCGTTGTTATAAGAATGAGGCTTGTAATCGTTATGTACGCTAACGTAGCTCTCTCAGAAATGATCGTCCCAATGACGACTACACTCGTACTGGTGATGACGACGGAGTATACGCTGATGCCGATGTACTTGGAGTCGTTAAGGGCTGATATTTTAACGTTTCTAGTTTCCCAAGCCATGTATACGCCCACTAATAGTAGGAGTCCTTTATATGCGTAAAGCGCGCATAACCAGCCAGTCGTGTTTTGAGATTTGCACACTTCTATCTGAAATTAAAAAAAAATATAATTCAACGCTTGTACACGAGATTCTTGTTTCCTAACATACTATAAAAATGAAAAGACACTTATTGACTAACAGACTATGGAAGTGTCTACCTACTCAGATTCCTCGTAAAGTAATTTGAGCTGATCATGTGTGAGTTTATCGGAGAATTACCTGTGGCTGGTAGACGACGCTACGGTCGTTGGCGCTGATCTCTTGCGTGAGGTTTTTGAGTTGGCGCTGCATGGGGTCCAGCGCGGCCCACAACGTGACCAGCAGGCCGTCCAGCAACAGTAGAGCACACACCAGCGAGATCAGTGGAGTGTCTTGGAGGAGCTTCGTCTTGCACACGCCGCTTCGGTTGCTTAAATGTTACAACAAAATGTCTAAGACTTTTTTACAAGCGGTTTAGCCGTTCTGAGACAATATATGTAAATAAGTACGCAACTGTAACGTCTTACGGCTCGATTCGGGAAATGAATTAGAGACTCACTAGATATGAAATAGTAAAGATATGTGACGTTCCACTGCAAAAGGTACCTTATGACGGCTGGCGCCGCGATTCGGGAATTGAATTGGAGATTCACTAGATATGAAATAGTGAAGATAATATATCTTTACTATATCGTATCTAGTTAATCTCTAATTCATTTCCCGAATCGCGCCGTTAGGCAAAAAATATCTGACCTGATAAATATCCTGTGCACTCTGTAGGTTTTTGCGAACATGGAGCCGAAAGCGAGGGAAAACCCCGCCGATAAGATGTATACCCTACCCTGAAAACAACATAAATTAGTGATTCTCTGTCGTATGACTTTATAGTTACAGAAAGAAAAAAAGCAAAATTGAAAAATAAAAACGCACAGTTTACATTACAAAGCTCATCTCAGTGTTCAGTTCAGTGTCTGCTCGATATAGGTATTTAAAAAAAAATAATTTATGTAAGTATATCTAGGGAAGCTCTCAAGGAAGAAAAGGTGCTGTGAAACGTGACACCTCAAGCGCTAATAGAGACATTATCTTTTCATAGTAATTATTTTGATACGACTGTGATATGAGCAAGATATGAGCATGTCGAGTAATGTTAACTTACAATGCACATGGCGGAGAAGGACACGTAGGGCGGCAAGTTAGAGTTGTCGACGCCGAGCAGAGCGACCGCGGTGTACACCAACACGCACCCAATTAGCGTCATGTTATTCAGACGAGGTGACGAAAGCTTTATCGATCTGGAAAATTAGAAAGTGAATGCTTTATTTATATATTTTTAGGACCAGTTCTTCAGCATATACCTCTAACAATATAGGTACTCGTATTTAAAAAAAAATTTTTGCGCGCCATTGTCGAGAGTTGCACATCGTGGGGGAGTAGTTCAGGATTGTTTTTCCATCTTTCATAAGGCTGTTAGCAACCTACGCTACGCGTAGATATACATTTCCGATTCTAGCATCTGCATCTTCGTAACTGGTAAGTGTATTGGAGCAAGCTAATATCACCAATAATTCGCGCCCTTGTCTTTATAATTCAACTTGTTGTTAGCCCAACCTCCGCTTGCTGTAGTGCAGATTGAACGCCAGGAAGGCCGTGGCGAGCGCGACGCCGGCGGCGGCGAGCGCGGCGACGGCGAGGCGCGCCGGCGCCCACACGGAGTCGACGCGCAGCACGAGCACGCGGCGCGCGGCCGGCACGCCGCCGCCCCAGGCCGCGCGCGCGCACCCCGAGCACGCCAGCGCCCGCCCCTGCGTGTACAGTGCTACGGTCTTTGGCCGTCCTCCTGTAAGTTTCATTCTACTGTATCCAACTGTTGCAATAAGATAAAAAGTTGATAAAATTAGCGCGGTCGGTACTTTAAATAAATTTGGTTAAAAGTTGACTTTGTTATGATACCATACGACTCACTGTCTCAAAAGCAGGAATAAGTGCGAGCGAGATATCTAATGACACGTATCCCATTGCATTTCACGTACACCAATCAGTGTGAGCGACCATCAAAGTCGTATCATAACAAGATGAAAACAAATTTATTTTGTTATTAGTTTAAATTTTATTGATTTAGGTACCGCAGGCGAAACTTGGATTTGTTTTTGTGTTGTTGAACTTAACCGGCATTTACATTTTGAAAATCTCCATCACATTATTAAATGCGGATTATTAAGTTCGGATAGGCCTCGTACACTTAACTATCTCTGGAGAGTTTAAATAAGTACTTTAAATAGCCTGGACCAACTACATAGAAAGTTTAAATAGTGTAAGCAAAACTATTTACCTTCATTACTCCGCAATCTCGATCTTTTTAAGAACGTACATCCGATCAATAACGTTTTAAATTTTTCTGTTGTCTCAGGCTATACTTTTCATGGTAAATTTTTAAAATATTTCACGTTACCAGGCGTGTCTCACTCCGCGATTTCGTCACTTTGCTACAGGTAGCTAAAAGTACTTCCGTTCGGCCCCAATTTTGGGGTTTGCCATAAGCCGCGCGTGGCGCTGTCGCCACCTAGCGGCCATATCTGTGCTGATCGTGACAGACGCGTTTTGTTAGAGAGTGAGTCTTCTGTACCTAGTACTATTATTTATTCTGTGACGTTACCCACCTTGTATTTGATAAAATGCAGAAGTGCCAATCCTATCTGCCCCATTGAATGAAACTGGTCCCTGAAAGCAAAATACGAAATCTCTTTTTTGGCAAATGCACTCCAATGCTCTTTATTGGAAATGGATTTAGATACTCATGCATTGTTTATTCAAGCGTATTATGTATATGTTAATTTTTTTGCTACTTACCGAAACTCCAAGAAAACTAAGATTCGCCAATTGATTCAAGAACTCTTCTGCCATATCCTTTCTATTGTAATCGAAGTGGCTCAAGCCCATCTTAGCGCCTCCTTTAAGCAGGGTTCCGTTAAAATGCGTCATGTCCAGGCTCCGCCAGAGGTGCTCCGCCTTCGAGAGCGCCAGCGCGATGGCCCAGACCGCGTCGTAGGTCTGCGGCGCGTACGGCGACACGGCGACCCCTGCGGCCGCCATCTCGCGGTGGAACTTTTCGTTAGTCTGTAATAAGTATAATAACTAGTAGTTCGCCCCGAACTGAGAACTCGCGGTTAACCAAAAATTATATAGCGATTGCCTGTGTTGCACCTACTTAGGTACTCGTATAGTGCGACATAAAATAATAGAAAATAAATGAGGGCGCCACTTTCTACGTAACTGTCACATTTTTGACGTAAAATGCTTACACATGGCAACAATTTAGTATGGACATTTTTGAGTTCCATTTTATTTAATTTCTACTATTTTATGTCGCTCTATAGGCGGCAATGGATCAAAGATCGCGTGGATTTATTGCAAGGTCTGTGGAGCCCTTAACTGATAGATTTAAGCAAAGAGTAGTATGTATAATATAGTTGGCCAAGCAGATCTTGTCAGTAGAAAAAATGTAGGCGCGAAGGGATATGGTCTCATAGAAAATTTGAGTTTCGCGCATTTTTCTACTGACAAGATTTGCTTTTTTGCATCAATTTTGAAGCGCCATTTACAAGTTTAGCGTTAAGTAATATAGATGGCGCTATTTTTTCGAATAAAGGGCTTCGTATATGGCTGTCCCTCCCCTGGATTTAAGTCACCACCATAGAGATTAAAATAAACTGTATCTGTGCTAAGCCGAAATATTTCCTGTCAAATGTCAAATACATATATTATGTTTATTCTACTTTATTTTTATCTTGCTAATTATTTCAAAATGGTTACTTTAAAAACGATATTATAAAAGTGTAAGTCGAGCACTTTCATTTGATACTAAACTCGACCATGTTTCTTGCAAAAAAAATGACCAGAATAGCAAGACCTCTCACAAACAGCTTTTTGGCCTTCTAAGCTTTTCAAGCTCAATAGCCCCTTGATCGGGCCTGCTCATAATTTAATGACTAAAATATAATGCCCTCGACTACACGTTTACCCAACTTCATTTAAATTAGAACAAATTTACTTAAGTTCTTGAGTATCAAACTATCTTCTGACAGTTCAGCTTAAAAACATCGAAATGCCGGGACGTGCCGCTAGCCAGCCGCGTGTTCAAAGTCGAATGTAAGAACTTCGCTTCGCTTCGCTTCGCTTCGCTCGCTCGTTCGATTAAAATAAGATCTTTAAAAATTATTAAATACCTATATATGTTTAAGTTACAGGACATAAACATCTTTATACATTAAAATACAGTAGACATTACAATTAAATCAATCAAAATTAGGAAGAGGAACGTGTACGAACTGTAAGACCGTTTCTTTATAGAAATGAAGTACTTATCCATTTCGATCGATATTAAAATTATACAAAATATATGTACAAAATTTGATGTAGGTATATTAACTGCAACAATGCCCCTTTGCTATTTTTATTTCGATTTTCCAATTCATATTATAAGTAATTAAGACTTAGAAGCTTTTGAATTTTCGCTGCTATACCTACCTACATCAAATTGAGTGAACATATTTTCTATACTTAATGTACACACCCGTGAGGAAAGTGGGGACTACATTTTTATGAAGAACGAGTCTTCCACTTGCTCTTAATTATGCACTAATGGCATTTTACCATTAGAGTCACTTTAACAATAGGTAACTATTATTAATTGTTATAGTGCGTCTAATGGTATGGTAAAATGGTAGGTAATGACTATTATTAATTGTTATAGTGCGTCTAATGGTATAGTAAAATGGTAGGTAATGGTAGTGTATAATGTTAGCTAACAAACACCACGAAACCTTTAAATTTTGCTTTGCATGATCTTGACTCCAGTATTTTAGCCTTTTCATTTACTTAATTTATTTTCTTCTGATCATTTTTCCGGTAGAGACAAAAGATACTATCATCAGCGTTATCGGAGGCTAATGGTGATCATATTGAACTGAATTACTTTATGCAAGCTGTTTACAAAAATTATGCCTATCGAAATTCACTTTAAATACGTGCTGTCAATACTCAAAAGAGAATATTTTATGATATGTGACATATTTTAATCCATGTTTCATTTACGTTTATTGGGTCTGGGCACCAAATAAAGTACCTATTGTACCGATCAGGCGAAACTACAAACATTTATACAGTCACCTGCAATAATATGTTACACAACGAAGGCCGCAAAAATATCTGACACGATCTTATTTGTAGAGCCGTAAGAGCGTGTCACATATTTTTGCGGCCTTCGAAGAGTAACATATTATTGCAGGTGACTGTACATAATGAACATAATATTATTGACAGATGTCCTATGTTTATTGCTGTAATTATAGTTGGTTATATTATATCTTTAGCTCTTGTTTATTAGTTTTGCGTAAAATCACGTACAAAAGTTCAACAGCATAAATATTAAATAGTCGGATCAGTGGGACAAATGGCAGTTGTCGACACGGCGGGATTGATCAACCGCGGATTAGGCCTGAATAAAACATGAATAGGGAGGAGCGAGGCTTGTTCTGTAGTTGCGTTACTTACCCGCTGTTGCTATTGTATTAGACCGTAGAGCATAGATGTAGGGCTGTCAACTGGGTCACACGCAGATTTAAACCTTTTATTCCTGATTGTTAACTCCCAGTTAAGCCACTATGAGGACAGCTACGTCAAATTGTCAGGGATTTACGATTCTTTTACGGACGTGAGAGGATTGAAATCCTACGATCGTAGTACAGAATAATATAAATGCCGTGCCGTCTTGCGTTCTTTGGTATGCCAATATACAAGTCGACTAGTATCGTATGTGGATTTCTACATACTTATGTTAGTTTTTTCGATCTAGATACAGCCTGCTCCAAAAGTAATGGATCAAACTAGGCGTCAAAAGTATCTAATTTTCAATTGTTTATCAAAAAGATAAAAGTTCCTGTATGTAGCACAATTAGACTATGTAATGACGTGACGTAATGACGAAGACTATTTAAACCGCGTACTGTAGAATATATCTCTATTTGGAAAATAATTCCAGACCAGGATGGCAGATACTTTTGGAGCGTTGTTTCATCTGCTACTATTGATGCTGACTGTACAACATGTGTAGGCTGGCCGCTATAAGTATGTACTTTCAAGTTCAATTTACTGGCTAAATAAATTTATGCGAATAAAATACATGAACATAATTTCTGTTAAGAGGGATTCTTCCCTCTTAGCTAGGTACTTATTTGATGAAATTTTCATTTCGGGAGAAAACGGTTTCCACTAACTAAATTTATAACAAATCACTTTGATTTTGATGTCGATCGCTTCAGCATAATATTCTAGGTTTATAGGTTACGCATAAAAAAAATGTTTTATTCTTTAATTGCAAATTTTGAAAAAAAAAAGGAATACTATAATCCTAGTCTTTCATTGTGTCAATAACGTACTAAAAAATCATGGAGAATAGAAAATATTTAGAAGCGGAAAAACATTTTCTCTTTTTGTATCGACGAGTACGTAGTATTCTTCCCTCTTAATGTGCATCTCGTACAATCGGTGATGACCCTATTGTTGAAATAGAAAGTTAGCTATTACCCTAGAGATCGTGGATGTTTTGTTCAGCCTTTTAGCGCAAGGTGGCTTACATGCATTATGTATCAGAAAGCGATCGAACGTACATACATGTACACCTGCGTTATGCGGAGCGTTAAGAGCCAACGGGAGTGGTCATTTCTCCATACAAACGTATTTTTCGTTTTCCTCCGTGGGTTTTGAAGCTAGAGCAATGATTTTTTCAACACAGATTAATATTGTCAATATCTGTGTCGGACCGTTTTGCTTTTTTTTATATTTTTGTTTTTTAAGGCGCTAGAGCCCTTCAAATATGGCCAAAATGGCCTAATTGACTATGCCGCAATGAGAGGGTTGGCATTCAAAACTGATATCAATTAGCCAAAAAAGTAAAACGGTCCGACACAGATAATTTCATAATCATTTAGATTTCCAAATTTTGTTACGATTGGTTAAGTTTTGGATGAGGAAACAGAGGAGTACGAAACCTCGATTTTTGAGATTTTTACGCAGGATTTTTCGCCTTGTCCTTATCGCACTACTTTTAGGTGCCGCTTCCGTTAGCGAGACGGGTATATTTACCTAAAATATTTAAAACTCAGCTCCTGTTTCGTCTTAAGATTAGGTACGGCTGAGAGTCAGGTCTAATGGGTCTTTCATCGGTTGTCTACAATTGTACATGTTCGTATTGTGTTGTATTGTACGGGTTGTTATTCACGGAATAAGCAATACGAATGGATACGCCAGAATTTAGAAGTAGGTTGATTAAACATAAACATGGCGTCAATAAAAACAACATGCAGTGGTAGTAATAAAATATCAATAAACAATAACAAACACTCATAGTTTGGAAATAGCGAAATGCAGTACAATGTCGTGCATAACTATTTTCCATTGTATTTTCTCGGAAACGTTCGTATTTGTCATGCTAGTTCAGTCAATGTCAGTACTTTTCGTACCGGGACCGGGACTGACTGAAATAGTAAGACACATTCGTAAATTTCCGTGATAATACGATGGAAAATAATTACCTATGCAGTACATCTGCATTTTCAGATGACATTTTACTGGAAAAATTAAGTAGTTCAGGGTATGAAATACCTTAAGATTTTAACGGGTTACAGCTGCAGAAGTGCAAAGTGGTTAATAGTAGATTGTTAACCAAGGGTTGAAAGGCACCCATTTCTGTCGAGGTTTGGCTTTGGAGTTTGTGAGCCAATAGTCCGAGACGGAAATGGCCCCTTTCACCAGAGTTAAACATTCTACTTTTCATATCGAATGCGAGGAAACCAAACAAGACAAGACAATTTTGCAAAATCAACTACTTATACCTAATAGACTTACGGTCATATTTTTTTTCCTTAGGACTTACTTGCAATCGGAGACTTTACATGTGTGAAGATAAATAACCCCTAGCGAAAAACATTTAAGTTGGAATATTTACAAAAAAACACATATTTTAACAAACTGCAGTATTTTAAAATGATTTGTTCATTATTAATATGTAGTTAGTATGAAAATCAGCGGGATTAAGAGGCAATCTTTTTAATTTTTTACTTTTTCGTTCTAAAAGCCGTAACAGACTACCGCACTAAAAATAATTTTAAGAATTTAAATATTTTTTAAATAACAATTGATGAGTGAATTAAGCAATTTATATCTTGTATTTTAATTTTATTTTCACGAATATACTTAGTGCTAAATAACTTCAAAAACCCATTTAATAACGTACAAACGTTTATCTGTGGCAGTATAAGATTATGCCTTTGCTCATTTACGCAAGTGTAAGGTTTAAAAAAAATATTTTTGGTGTATTCCTTTTGGTTCCCGCCTTATGTAATCGAGTAAATGCAATTCATTATAAAAAATCAAGAATAATTTAGTTTAATAATTTACTACAATACAAAAAAAAAATCAATACGGGAGTAGTAAAATTGAGCAATTACCAATTGTTCCAAGCTGGGAAATAAAGACACTATTTTTCTATTTTGTTTCCACCCAGTTGCTCGTGGGACGGGGACGCAGAGGAGTACACCACTTTTCTGCGCTAGAGCAAAAACGTATCACTTTCTGCGCACTTTTTAGAACAACAACGACCCACTTTCAGAGCATGAGATGTCAAAACATAAATATCAACCTTTGTTTTTCTTATTTCTTAAAATCGATACAGTCTTCTCAGTTACTTACCAGCCCGGAGTATGACACGGCGTCCCCCACAATGCCCCTGTGCGCGGTGACGGACACGAGCCCCTCGAGCGCGGTGGCGAGCTGCGCGCGCGCGCACGGCGGCGTGGCGCGCAGGCGCGGCGGCGCGCCCGCAACCACCCACGCGTACTCCGCGCCCCACATTCCTAGCTTGAAAGCCTGTGAACAGACCACGTTACCTAATACGTATACATATTTTTTAAACAATATGATAACGCATACGAATAAATGTAGTTATAATCAGTGATCGTACATTTTCCAGCATTTTTGGTGCAGCTGTGCAGCAGAGTGGTGTTAACGGAATTGGTATAGATAATTTCAACGGAAATGGTAAATTAAGGTTAATATTAACGTAATTAACGCTAATTAATCATTAGGGTTGAAATTATTTATACCAATTCCGTTAACACCACTCCGCTGCACCAAATCGATTCACGTGGTGTTAACGGAATTGGTTTAGATAATTTCAATTGAAATGGTAAATTAAGGTTAATATCAACGTAATAAACGCTAATTAATCAATAGGGTTGAAATTATTAATACCAATTCCGTTAATAACACTTCGCTGCACCAAAAATGCTGGAAAATGTACGATCACTGGTTATAATACACAAAAAGTTTAAAATTTCATTCGAGATTATGATGATGATGATGTACTACCAGACGTATCCGTCGACGGCGACATCCTGACAAAATAAAAAGGGTCTTAACTATAACGTGCATGGGCGCGAGCTCATAAATTTCATTCGAGAGTGAATGCGTTAATCCATTCTATGCCCATCTGCACTACGCTACGCCGTAGCGTATAGCAACACTTCGCCATTTGCCGAACATTTTTTTGTAACGAGCTTATACGGCTTTTTTGGTTGAAGAAAATTTTCATTTTTTTTATGTCACTTTGGATACTGACAGATCGGTATCGTACCGCTGTGACTTCTTATGAACATTGTTCGAATCGGGCCGTTAATTATTTATCTATATAATCGTATCATCAGAGTATTATACATATTAGTAGCTATGCAATATGTTTCAGCTATAGCATAGATAGACTCTCTTTTCTCAATGTCTTTGCGTGTCTTGTTATGGCCATTATAGGTAATTGTTTGTCCCTAGTGTCCATCATGGGTAAAAATTAATTAAAAAATCACAAATTAGTGGCATTTATAAGATTTATTACAGAGTGTACACCTACACATAGTCTTGGTATATTAGTCGTATCATTAAACTCGTGTATAGTCTACTAATCGAAAAAAAGAAGTAACCAAACAACAAACATTATAATACACTTACAAAAAAAAGTAATATGTACCTATTAAAGGAAAGCCGAGCAAAATGAAACAGTCAAACACTTTGATATTATTTTTAGTTTAAAAGAAACAATGGAGCTTTTACAGACGAGAAATCTTTCTTAGAGTTCATTACAGGTCTTTGAAAAGCAACGAACAATAGTCGAGACACAGTCCCAAACATGATGTCTAACAGTCAACCATTATTTGACTTAGACTTTGTCTGGGAATAAAATGGCTTTTCTATTTAGTCTTCAGAATCAATTATTTGAGATGATTTTTGGCCTCAAACCCTAAGCTGTTAAACAAAACGCATTGTTTCTTCTGTGCTCCGCGGTCGCTACATATCAGTGAAAGAACATGGGTCAAAGTCATATGGCGTTCTAAAAAATAAAAAATCATTTAGTCATCAGATCACTGTGTTATGTCTTTCCTGTAGACATACACAAGAGTTAAGGGCTATAAAGGTTAATTTTCTTATTTAACCCTTATCCACGTGAAAAGGTCCTCCTTTTATTTACAGAACTATGATAAAATCATTACTTACATGCCCACAAGCTGTTAACTATTGCCCACAGGAGAGAAAAATGTACTGTTCGCGATAACACACTAGTTTTCTCTCCTGTGGGCAATAGTTAACAGCTTGTGGGCATGTAAGTAATGATTTTATCATAGTTCTTTAAATAAAAGGAGGACCTTTTCACGTGGATAAGGGTTAAATAAGAAAATTAACCTTTATAGCCCTTAACTCTTGTGTATGTCTACAGGAAAGACATAACACAGTGATCTGTTTGACCCATATATGTACAATAAATTGATATTTTTATTCATTTTTAGTTAGAACCATGGAGTAGTACCCGTACCATGAGTCACCGACAGTGTCAAAACTAACATATCCCTACGCTAACGTTTACGTAATTTACTGTCTATACATCTCGGTTGCACTAACATGCCAGTACGAGCGAGATGCATAGAAAGTCAGTTACGTTTATAGCGTTTATGTCAGTGCCAAACTGGTGGTAGCCACATAGGTAACTATTTTATAGAATAGATAGATGAAAATTATCGTATGGGGATGTGGATAGGGTGCGTGACGTATCTCAGCCACAGTAATCCAAATCAAACGTCCACTTTCTCCAAAATATTATAATGTCAATAATATATACATACAACACAGAAGGAATATCCAAAGTTCGGAAGATAGAAACACAGAAGGTAACAGTACGGAAGAAATATAGAAATAGAAATAAAGCGTCAACAAAAGCAAAAGCGATAGCGAACGTAATGCGTCTAGCGGTCACAAGCGACATGCGTTTCGCGTTAGTAATGTGCATAGACTGAAGCTGGGCGCGGCGATGGCCGGCACGGAGCGGGTCTCAGAACCGGCCGCTCTGAACAAAGGAATGCTATCGCGGTGCGCGTTTGCATTGCACCCGACTTGTTGGCACCGTCAAGAATTGACGTATGTATTATTATTGTGTAAATGTAAATAAATGTATAAAATGTATGTAAATAAATATGTGTATATTATATTAATATTATGTTTTATATAAGTGTGTTAATATTAGTTAAGTGTAGTGTAAGTATAAGTGTAGATGTAAGTGTAGGTATAAGTGTAAGTGGGAAAGTAGCCCACATCACTCCCCCCCAGAGACCTGGTTAAGGACGATAATAATCTGGGAAACGTACATACTTGCCTTCCCGAACGAGTAGTTCTAGGTACGTTAGCCTGACTTGGCCCAGGGTCACTATGCTGCCTCCCGCGCAGGATGTTTTCTGGTGCGGCAGGTGTGGTCGACCCCTGATCAGCGAGTTTCAAGTCCTCGGACAGGTAATGCGCTGGTTTTAATCGGTCAATGGTCACGGTAACAGGTTTGCCTTTAATGAGGAGTTTAAAAACTTTATCAGTTCTCTCCAGGACTTTGTGCGGGCCTGAGTATACAGGCGTTAGAGGAGCGCGTGAAGCGTCTTCACGGAGGAAGACGTATTCAGCTGTCGCTAACTCTTTGAACATAAAGATCTTGTCTTTGCTGTGGCGTGAAGCTGGCGTAGGCTTCAACTTCGGGGCAAATGAGCGTAACCGTGCGGTAAAATCGGTGATATCTGTGGGACCGGGTACGCTTGGGTCAAAAAATTCGCCTGGAAGTCGCAGTGGCTCGCCGTAAAGCATTTCGGCTGAGGACGCTTGTAAGTCCTCTTTAAAAGCACTGCGTATGCCGAGTAGCACTTGGGGCAATACTTCGGATCAGTTGGCGTCAGCATGGCATGTAATGGCGGCCTTGAGCTGCCTGTGGAAGCGTTCCACAATGCCATTGCATGCTGGATGGTACGCGGTCGTGCGTCTATGCTGGAAGCCGATGGCCTTGGATAGATATTGAAACAGTGTGGACTCAAATTGTCGACCACGATCTGTGACAATATCTACAGGACATCCAAACCTGGATATCCAACCAGCCAATAAAGCCTTGGCCACCGTCTCTGCCGTGATGTCCGCTATTGGTACGACCTCTGGCCACCGCGTAAAGCGGTCTATGGCCGTCAAGCAATAGCGGAAGCCTTGTGAAACAGGGAGAGGACCGATTAGGTCAATATGTACCTGCTGAAAGCGAGCCCGAGGGAGTTCAAATGTGCCTAGAGGTGCAGACACATGACGGCTCACCTTAGATCGTTGACATGGCACGCAAGCTCGTGCCCAGTCTCGGCAGTCCTTCCTTACGCTGGGCCATACAAAACGCTGGGCTACAATCTTAGCACTTGTGTTGGCACCAGGATGACTTAAGGAGTGGAGACTGTCGAAAACGGCTTTTGGTACTGCTTGGTAACGAATGGTCGGGGAGTCGGCGTACTGACGTCGCAGTACAAGGGTTCAGGGCTACCCGGGAATGGCATTCTTACCAAGCGCAGGGATGACGAGGCCAAGTACTCGGCAAGCTCGGGATCAGACACTTGAGATCTAGCTAGGTCAGCAAGATCGAGCGGTATCGCCAGTTCTTCAATCCGAGATAAGGTGTCGGCCACAACATTGTCTTTGCCAGATATGTGCCTTATGTCGGTTGTGAACTGGGATATGTAGTCCAAGTGCCTAAACTGCCTAGGCGAACAGTTATGTTTCCTCTCATGAAAAGCAAAACTGATCGGCTTATGGTCAGTATATATCGTGAAGTGCCTCGCCTCTAGCATATGCCGGAAATATTGAATACCTTCGTAGATCGCAAGCAGTTCGCGATCATACGGCGAGTATTTGGTCTGGGATGGACTCAGCTTCCGAGAAAAGAAAGCCAACGGCTGCCATACCTGGTCCTGCAGCTGCTACTGCAGTACTGCACCCAGTGCCACGTCTGATGCATCTGTGACCAACGCCAGCTTAGCCCGACAATCGGGATGAGCAAGTAACGCTGCGTTGGATAGGCTTTCCTTAGTCTCATTGAAAGCCTTCAGAGCATCGCCGGTCAGGTTGATGGGTTTGGAACCTTTGACTGCTCCACCCAGGAGTGCGTTGAGAGGTGCTTGGATTTGGGCGGCATGTGGCAGGAATCGCCTGTAAAAGTTGGCCATACCCAAAAATTTTCTCCGTTGCTTGACGTCCTTGGGTGGTGAAAAGTCACGTATGGCTTGGACTTTCGTGTCTAAGGGTTTGGTACCGCTCTTAGAAATCAGATAACCTAAAAAAGTTACCTGTGGAGCCCCAAAAACGCACTTAGACACGTTGATAACCATGCCGTAGTCTCGGAGTCTGGTAAAAACTTCACGTAGGTGCTGTTTGTGCTGCTCTTCGTCTCTAGAAAAGACTAAAAAGTCGTCCAAGTCCAGCCCGCGTGTCAGCTCGTCCACGAACCTTTGAAAGGTTTGGCCTGCGTTCCGGAGTCCGAATGTCATGAACGGACAATCGAACATACCGAAGGGTGTAGTGATGGCAGTCTTCGGTATGTCCTCCGGACATACAGGTATCTGGTTGTAAGCCTTTACGAGGTCAATGGTACTAAAGACTTTACAACCATATAAGCTGTGGGTAAATCATGCAAATGCCTGATGGGGTATTTGTCAGGGACGGTACGGGCGTTGAGCTGACGGTAATCACCACAGGGGCGCCACCCATTATCTTTTTTAGGCGCCAGGTGCAGTGGTGAAGACCAAGGGCTCTCTGATGGTCGTGCCGTGCCGCTAGCCAACATACCTTCAAACTCCTGCCTCGCCAGCTTCAGCTTGTCAGGGGCAAGACGTCTCGGAGCGCAGGATACCGGGGGACCTGGAGTGGTGCGAATGTGGCGTTGTGTGTTGTGTGGTATAGTGCGGTGTATGCCAGCAGGTCGTGTGATCTCAGGATATTCCTGTGACAATATTTGATGGTAGCAGGAATTGCTGCCGTTCTCATGAACGTTATTTTCTGTAAAGGTCATCCTTTACAGAAAATATATCACCAGTATTAATAGCAGAAACGGCATTAACATATAAACTAGTCATGTTATCTATAATACGACCTAGCCTCTTACCACCACAATCTACAATTATATTATAGCGCGCTAGAAAATCCGCCCCTATAATCGGTTTAGTAACCGTAGCTACCACAAAACGCCACGGAAAGTCGCGTCGAAGTCCAAGGTCCAGGTTAAGATGCGCGTAACCGTAGGTTTCGATGGGTGTCCCATTGGCTGCGGAAAGGTTGTACCCGTCGGTGCTCGACGCTCGTGCAGTAACGACTTGGGGAAGACGCAGAGGTCGCTACCGGTGTCGACCAAAAACTGCAGCTTCGACCTTCTGTCGGTGACAAACAGGCGACGCGATGTGACAGGGCGGTCAGGAGTCGCCATTACCGACTGCCCATGGCATTTCCCGACTTCTTGTAGTTGCAGGGTTGTACGCACTTGCTAGCGTTCTCGCCATGTCTTGAATGGTACCAGCAGATGGGAAATTTCCTATAACTGGACTGGGACCTGGTGCTGGAACGACTCTGCCTTCTGGAGCGGCTGGGATTCCTTGAGCGGAATCTTCCTCCTTCACGGTCCATCTTCAAGGTTCGAAGCTCTCTCCTGAGGTCAGCTATCTCCCTTGCCAAGGCGTCACTACTGGAGCCGGGTTGCTCGGAGCCTGCAGAAGCGACGTGTGACGAACAAGCGCAGCGTGGGCCGATGTCACAGTACACTAAGAACAGTAGTGAATCTAAGGCCGCTCGGCAAGTTATTTGCCTACACTTGCGTTGGCGCTTAGGGTTGTCACTTTTATTTTTAGTTAAATATTATTTGCGTATTATGAGTAGCACTACGTTTCTATTTATTATAATGTTGCCTAAGTCAGGTACGAGATCGATACGCTTCATTATATCACTATTGTATACAATACTTTTCTACGAGTCAACAAATACAATACTTTAAACTAGTAGAATCATATTACAAACAACCCAAACCAAAAGTATACCTACAGCTAAAAGCGCGAGCAGCCGCGATACTTTCATACTGGTACGCGTCCCGGCGCGTTGGTCAACGACACCTTCTCGTAACTCATGAGGCCCTGGTACTTGCTCCGCGCTAAATTCAATTTTTAGACAGTTGTCTTCTCGATATTGGCCACCGTAGCCTATGGGGACTAACAAGCAACACTAAGTGGTTTTCGTAGTCTATGGATGTTGCTATATTAAGGGTGTCACATGCGCGTTTCTGACTTATGAACCAATTGTTTCTACTATTTTGAGCTATGGTTTTGTTTCGTCCTCTTGCTCGCGGCGAGCTGTAATTGGCCAATTTCATTATAGTTGAGTAAACTGTATCGAAATGAATATTATAGTTGAGTTGGGAGCCCATACATTAAAAATACCCAATTGCAGTATGGTATAAGAAATCTTAATTCAAGAATTACAGTTGACGAGTAGAAAAAATACTATTGTCTCTGTTCGAAGTCATGGTCAAAAAAATTAAGGCCTACCGTCAGAGCAGACAAATGCGAGCGGGCGGGCAGCGTACTCGAATGCACGCGATCACAGTCGCGGTACGGCCCACACTGCCGCCACCGTATTCCCCCGTATATTATGCTAATGTGTGCGTGGCAGCGCGTGCGTACACGGCGCCCGGCGCGCACGCACACATTCAAGCCGGCAGCGGCACATTTCTATGAAGATTCACTACTGTTCTTGTACTGTGCCGATGTCGTGGACCCTGTCAGCAAGGTCTGCGATAATGTCTAACGAAGCATCTGGATGCCCTGCGAGGACAGTTTGGATGCTCGCGGGTAATCTGTTGGTCCACATCATGCGTAAAACGTCGTCCGATATGCGCTTAGCTGCCAGAGCCTGCAGGTGACGCAGGAACTGAGACGGCTTACGGTCTCCCAGCTCTTCATGGTGCAGGAGTTGCTGGATCTGTCGCTCGGTGGTATCGCTCAGTCGACTGATGAGTTCGCTCTTCAGCTTAGCATATTTGTCAGTTGCCGGTGGATTAGTTATAATATCCCTGACCTCCTTTGCAAACTGTCGATCCAACTGGCTGACGACATAATGAAACTTTGTCAGGTCATACCAATGTATTGAAAACTGAAGGTTGATTGATAGGCAATATCTGTTTGAAATTGACTAGAAACCGACTTACAATTAGAAGCAGAGTTAATAAATAGCTTAGTATCGAGTAATAGCTTTCTCAAACACTAACTGTACTTACTTATAATGAGAAAACAGTTTGCGAAGATGCGATGTATCGCAGCTGTGCTAGATAAATTAAATTTCAGTTGTCGGCTGCACTTAATTACTTCTACTGTCTAATGTACCTACCGTATTTTGGTAATACTTTACTCACGGTACACAATATACGGAGCGCGGAAATTTATTACTTAAATGAATGGATTTCGGTTTAATAATATTTGAACTTTTTATCAAGTCTTGATTAATCTTTTTTTTAAGTAATAAGAACATGTAGAATGTGGGTAATCAAAATAGTCGCCTAAGTATTGGACTTTGCTCTCGATTCTGAAAAAATTATTTGAGGGTTTTAGTAGATAGAGTGCTACAGTAATTACCAGATGGCTTTTCTGCGCTTTGATCATCCGGCATCCAGCTGCTTACAAAACAATTAGTAATACCTGATTACCATGTAGGGCTATCGTTGATTACTTAGTTAATGGGCAGTGAGTTTAATAAGGTTAAATATAATATTTAAGGCATTTCATAAAATAGCAAAAGGCAAACATTTACGTCTCTTAGTTTGGTAACTAACATCAGGATTTTAATGCGACGGTTTATTTTATTCAAAATATTAATAATATAAGTAGTAAATACATAAACTCGGTCCCTTTGCCGGTCCCTAATACATTAATACTTCTGGACCAATATAACACTTTTTAGGTCACTCCCTTAACTCCCTTTACTTAAACTTGGAACTATTATTCTAAGCCATCCTCATCCGGAGCCTCATAAACTAACCCCCTTACTTATTCATAAAACTTTACGGGCCTGCATTAGTTATATTATCCCTTTCTTACAAATACCTAAGTCAAAATGACAGATAAAGATAAACGATTATTAGCTAATTGAGGTTTTGTAGCGCGTTTATGAATAAGGGGGTAAGACTATCCATATAACTTTGATATAACTAATAATACCTACTGAATTTAGCAATTTCGAAGTTATTAACTACCGTGTTATCAGTTGTTGATGCATGCAAATTATATTTTTTATAAAATTGTACGACACCATAGAGCGTATGGCGCTTACATCCTAAATATTAGTATTTCTCAAGAGATTTAGATAACAATGACGTAACCGACGAACCTTGTAGGATTAATTTTCAGGTGGATTATTATTATTACAATTGTTTAGACTGCTCTAAACGTTTCGTTTGTTTCAATTGAACTGAGCACGGCTTGGCAACTTTCCACGAATGTAATAAATTGTTATCTTTTGTTAATGAAATTTGGAGCTAAAATTTATTGCCGTATGATGATATTGCATAATTTAATTCAAAATTAATAGGTCGTACCTTTATTAACTCGCGGTCCTACCTCCTAGCTACAGGGTGAATTATTGTCTGGGTAGGGTAAGTGACGTTTCAAAAACTTATTTTAAAGGTAAAAGTGAGCAAAGGGTTCTTAGATTAAACAATTGTTTAGTAAATGTGCACCAACTACTTAACTGCTTACAACAATGTGGGCAACCTACCTCACAAAATATTTTGGGAATCATCTCCTGAGAGAAACTACCAATGATTATTCGGGTGTCCAGCTCCTGCAAATAATAAAAATACACATTTTATACAGGCAGTGCATCTAATTCAGGCGCAAAATAATTACATTATTACTTGCAGAATCATATAAAAGATTACTTTATGAATATATATTGTAATAAAATTCAAGTGAGATTATTGTTTTGGAATTCCATTATCATCATAAAAGACTACATAAATACGTAACGATCAACGAAGTAGGTACATAAATCATTACGAATTGTAATCGTATGTAGGTGGTATTAGGCTCAATGTTTTTGCATAAACTGCAAAACAATTTAGGAGGTGATTTAAAGTTTTCTAATCATTCCAAACACTGATTGAGCGAAACTTTACGAAGCGAGACCAAATTGATAATACATGTTTGTTTTTAAGTATTTGCATTTTGTATAAATAAATTTAAAGTAAGCAAGGTAAGGATGCTCACCGTTTTACTTAAGTAATTTGTTTTATCAAGTTTTGTAATTTGTATTGCCAAATTGGAAAATATTATAGAGGACAAGCTAAGCTAATAGATATATGTATATTCCCTATACGCAAAGACATATGTAACTTCGTATAAGATGAATAAAGTCTAAGGAAAAAACGTGCCTCGGAAATCAAGAAAAAGTCATTCTCGGATAGATGGCGTGACGACACCGTTTCATATTTAACAATTTTAACACATAGATATCAGTGAATGAACATGGGTCAAAATTATATAAAAATAATGAAATCATTTATCCATATATATACATTTTTTTGATAATTTTATACGTTTTCATTTTGAGTTTCAGTCGTGTGTCGATAGATGGCAGTAAATTTACTGTGATTACAAAATTTACTATGACAGGACCCCTCTATACTATCTATTCTCTTTGCTATACGCTAGCCCAACGGAGATTAGGCACACAACATAAATTTACTAGTAGTACGAGTAGTTCGCATCGAACTTTGAGCTCCCGATTCATCTAAATCGTGTAATTGAATAAGCTAGTATTTTGTTCACGGAATTATAGTGTGGACTCACGGATATTCTATTTCATTTTCAATTACCGCCCCATGACCACCCCCTTGACTTTCCCCACTACCGCTTAGAAGGTAAGTAGGAGTCTATAGCTCTCTTCAATACTATTCACACTACAAGGCATTTAAAATACAACTAATACAATATTATTTATTTAATAACATTTTACAACTTTATAACAAAACACTAAAACTTATAAATAGAAAAATTGCCCTAAGTCATGGTCCGTAGGTAGGGTGCCCAGAAGGCTGGCCGCATTGCCCCGCTGGATGGCAATGCTGATCCTCTGGGCAAAATATAGGCCAGCCCTCTGGTCACCGGAGGCCTCTATGAGGCCGCTTTGACAACTCCTCATAGAGACGACACGCGCTAGGTCCCCACGGCCCCAAGGTTTCCACTCCAAAACTTGGAGTGGTCGAAGTCACTCGATTCTCAATGTCTATCGTTCGTATTTTGAAAAACTGCATTTCATTGTTTTCAACAGATTCCCCAGAGACAAAATCGAAATGAAAAAATCAACTAATTTATTACTCAATTTCGTTTAAATTAGAAACAAGTGTGTTAAGTTATCGCGGAACAAAGTATAAAAAAAACGTCGAAATGCCGGGGGGTGCCCCTAGCTTCGGTGTTAAATGTGAGAACTTCGGTTCGCTTCGCTCGCTCGTTCGATTATCAGATTGACTTGGGTTCTTCCCGATGCAAGTTCAACTAGTAAATATTGAAATGATATTTAGTATTTAAGTAAGTTCCTCGAGGAACTCTTGCCTATGGGCCGGGGTTCAAATCAAATACACGACTTCATCAAGCCAAAGGCAAACTTTGCAAATGCTAGGCTAGATCACGAGAACTGATAAAGTATCTCACTTTGTTGTCATTACATTCAACTGTCGCTCTTTGAAACAGATTTCGCAGAAGTAAGTAATGGATATGGCGCAAGAAACGTTGATAGATAAGTGCGTCGATAACTTGATTTTGTTTTGTGAGTATTCGGTTCAATTGTCGCAGCCAGTCTGTATTGACTGTTACCTTTAACTGTTGGAGTTGCTCTTTGAAGTCAGACTCTGCGAAGGTGATGGAGGCCGCGCAGGTGATGTTGGCGGCCTCCAGCTGCGTCACCAGCTCGTTGACAGCCAACGAGTACACCTCCTCGTTCTGCGAGAACGCTGTCACGGTGTCCCAGCCGAACTGTCTGTATCAAATATTACATATTGTATGAACATATATAGTCATACAAAAAATACAATAAATAGGTACAACCAGAGGATTACACCTTAAATGCTTTTAGCCTATGTAGCCTAGTTTGCGAGATTAAGCAAAGTTACCTGTGCCCTGACACTGAATAATATCTAGAATGACTACTTTGAATAACTAGTTTAACTATAGTATTTTTCAAACTGGAAGGGTACGGTGATAATAGTCATCTCTATACAATTTGTAACCTAAAAATGCCAAATGTCCAAAATTGAATTATATTGACATCTATCATCGTCATCGTACCGTTATCATGGTCGCATTTTTATCACCTGTCATGCCATGCGTCACTTTCGCAGTTACATATTTGTTAGAACGTAACAAGCATGGTAACAAATGATAAAGAGCCGACCATCTTAGCCCTACAGTTTGATAAATACTGTAGATACTTCCACGTGTTCAGCCGAATTATTTGAAACCGCCGGCGGCTTCAACACTTACAAAGGGCTCTACTCACTTAATACATTTTAATCAGAACGAGTGAATGAATGAATGAAATCGTTTACTGAGACGGCAAATGAAACGATTATAAATTTTTCTTTATTAAAAATGTCAGATGCAAGTTTCTTTTGTAGGATAAAATAAGAAAATCGTTAAGAAGCACCAAAATGTAAGTTCATAAAAAATAAATATGATTCTTACTGAGCACACTGAGATAATCGATATTAAACAAGTGAGTGTTTCAAGTGAGTGAAACCGTTGTCGTATAAACAATTCACACTGAGATAGTCCATTGGTTGGAAAGCCCGTTCGAACTTACTGTTCATTTAAACTTATTTGCGTTATAACAAGGTTGTATTTTGTAGATCTTTTTCTCTTTCATGCTTATAGTAGGCTATTCAGAAAAAAATGAAATACTTATCCCACAAAAGTAAGTAAGTAAGTAGAATTAAACTTTGTATCAAAGACATAAGTCATAAATTTCAATGCCAAAGTTTTAAGTAAGGATCTTTCTCGCTAAAACTACTTCCTAATATGAAATGACCAGTGTAAGCATCAGTTAGCTAGCCCTAAGCAACCAAAGATCAGCCTGCAGTTGAAAAACTAACTAGTAGTTCGCCCTGAACTGAGAACTCGCGGTTTGTCAAAAATTATATAGAGCGATTGACTTTGTTGCACCTACTTACTCGTGTAGTTCGACATAAAATAGTAGAAAATAATTTTCAAGAAAAGAAACCGACTTCTATGGGGGCCGGTGAAAGATGATTGACGAAGATGAGTGGCTCTATATGTAGGTACCTATCATCTACATGCAATATTTGGCTTTCCTGTAGGTATACTTAGTTAGTTAGTGCTTCTGGGCATTTTCCGCAAATCGACAACCATAATATTATGCCTATTTTGCGTGAAACGAGGTAGCGCTACTCTAACCACCCGCTCCTCCATGAAGCCTAGCAAAGTTTTCAGGTTGCTAACTGCCTCTTTTAGTGTACACGGAGTCCCTAGGTATTTGCTCCTGCATCTAACTGTTTGCAGTCTAGAGGAGAATATGTTTTGTTGTTTCCTCGTCTTCCATGCATGTAGGTATACTAATATAGGAACAGTTTTAAATAAGTATGTACATCAAATTTATTTTTATATATTGATATAGAGACTATTTCTTCAGAGTTTGTTTATTTCTTAGAGATTATTCTGTAGACGCTCAGCAGCAGTAGGTAATAAATGCATAACGATAAAAAATGATACACAGGATGGACTGCATTATAATCTATATATTTGTAATTTGAGACGTTATTAGATTTATTAAACGTTTAGACCAATTTTATTTTAATATTAACACATTCACCGCTGATCTACGGTCGTAGCGCTAAGTCGCAGAGAAAAAACCACAACGTGTGGCGGTTAGCGTAGGGTTAAAAAAGCATTATGTAAATTAATCAGTAATAAATACTTATCACCTTTATTTTACAAACTGCACATTAGCTGTGTAGACCCTAATCCATCCGAGGCCCCGCTACGCTGCGTAGCAATTCGTAGCAATTCGTAGCAATTTATCCGGCTTGTAGTTTGGATGGGTTAAAGTTTCATCAAGGTTTTTCTTTTCAACAGTAATTAAACGGAAATAAGTATTATATCTAGACACTTTTAATGAACGCTGATATTTACCTCCCCCTCCCCACTGAGTAGTGAGTAGTTGTGCGCCAACAGTTTTTAGGGTTCCGTACCCAAAGGGTAAAACGGGACCCTATTACTAATACTCCGCTGTCCGTCCGTCCGTCCGTCTGTCACCAGGCTGTCTCACGAACCGTGATAGCTAGACAGTTGAAATTTTCACAGATGATGTATTTCTGTTGCCGCTATAACAACAAATACTAAAAACAAAATAAAATAAAGATTTAAGTGGGGCTCCCATACAACAAACGTGATTTTTGACCGAAGTTAAGCAACGTCGGGCGGGGTCAGTACTTGGATGGGTGACCGTTTTTTTTTTGCCGTTTTTTGCATTATGGTACGGAACCCTTCGTGCGCGAGTCCGACTCGCACTTGCCCGGTTTTTATATATGATAACTATATCACAACGTCATTTTAGTATACCAACATGATAGTCGTTATGGTCTACTTTAAAGGATGACTCACGTTAGACCGGGCCGTGTCCGACCCGGAGCTTCCGGCGCATCGTTTTCTATGGAAAGCATCACGTGATCGCCTGTCATGTCATAGTAAAGTAAGCGCCGGAAGCTCCGGCCCGGACACGGCCCGGTCTAACGTGAGTCGTCCTTAAATCGGCATATATATCAACATACTTGTACTTATCACAGTATAATAATATAAAAAAATATTTTATATTTCGTATTTTAGAGCGAAGTAGACCTACATGTTTGAGACGCAGACGTCGACTGTCGGTCGCATTAAAGGGGCCCACAGATTACCAGTTCGCCGGACGATATCAGCCTGTCAGTTATTCGGAGCTGTCAAATTTTGCGTTCAACTGACAGGCCGATATCGTCCGGCGAACTGGTAATCATTGGGCCCCTTAAGGATAGTGTAGTACCTGATGAATGCGATCCTGGCGGGGTTGTGCGACGAGTCGGGGGCGACGGTGCGACAGAACAGCGGGAACTCGGAGCGGTCGCTGAGCGCAGGGGACGTAGACCCGAATGATACCTGAGAACACCGAAATCTATTAGCTTTTATGGGTACCGTAAAAGAAAAAGTATCCCTTTAACATAACTTCGATACACTTTCTTCACTTTCTGAAGAAAGTGTTTCTGTAACTACTTTTAAGTTATTTCGCTTTTACTGAACTCTGACGCGGTGGGCAAAGTTATGTTAACACATTCACTGTCCCCGACGCACATGTGCGTCCACCGTCATACAAGTTTGTTCCTAGGCCACGCCCCCTGGCAGTGAATGCGTTAAAGGGCAAAGTCTTATACTTTTACGGTACTTAATATTTTATTATTTTATTCATTGTACAGTCACCTGCAATAATATGTTACTCTACGAAGGCCGCAAAAATATGTGACACGCTCTTATGGCTCTACAAATAAGATCGTGTCAGATATTTTTGCGGCCTTCGTTGTGTAACATATTATTGTAGGTGACTGACTGTACATACATAGTTTAACGTACCTACAGATTTAACACAGTTTGTACAACGCTGTGAGTGCTATACCTGACTACTTACGCTTTCATGATCAAAAACTATAGGCTGTACTATTTTATGAGTTGTGGATGAAGAAATCTGTACATACTTAAGTTACTGGTCTTACTGGTATCCGACAGTTTTACATATTTAAATGAGTAGGGTTTTAAACGAGCGATGTTAGAGTCTGGCTACTGAAATCTTAGACAAATTTTTGGCGGGAAATTCAAAAAATCTTGGGCTGGTTATACTTTGTCTAGTAGGAATTATAGTTTTGATACTAGAAAATATTTTTGATTTTCTGTGCACACCTAAGGAAATAAGTTAAATATACGTTGACGTGCTGCACTTAAATTCAACTCAAATAATTACTACCACTATTTAAAGTACAGTCACACATATGTTTACGTTCCAGTGTTTTGATTTTATTGATATTTTCCAGAACTTCTAGTTTATCTATTTCTTTACACACTTGTCCTGTTTATGAGATTCAGGTATTAATAAATTCACGTACTTAATCAAAGGTATACGCAAATGTTAGAACTAGTACTTAAAGTATTAAAATATTAATAGAGCACCAAGCACCAATCTACTAAATTGTTTACGACTTGTAAACATTGCAGTTTTTCGTTACACAACGCTTCACGTCGACTTCGCACATTGTCGAAATTATTTACGAGCTTAAATAATAGTTTGCGGACCTCACTCTCACTCACCTCACGTAGTAATTATTAGTATTATTTAAAATAAACGCCTTATAAACCGCGAACAATTTGAATGATTGACATCATTTGACAACAGACTTTTAACTTTTTATGCAAAGGATGGCCGATCCATCTTCTTGGAGCTGGAACCACAGCAAGATGGCTGCCCAGAACACTACGCTCGCGATGTCCGCGACCACCTCACACAGAAATTCCCAGATGGATCAACCGATTGGGACCAGTGGCATGGCCGCCGCGTTCCCCGGACCTAAACCCATTAGATTTTTTTCATTGGGGATTCTTAAAATGCTTAAAAGATAACGTTTACTCCAAGCCAATAAGGTCCCAAGAGGAACTACGGCGGCGTATGTCCGAGGCAGCACGAAACGTATCCGAAATTAATTTAAGGAAATTAACTTGACATTTTACAAGACGGTGCCAAGTGTGCATACGAGCCGGGGAAAAACAATTCGACCATTAATTGTAAAATCAAATAATTTTAATAAATTGATTAAACTTCAACCTGCAGTATTTTATTTTCTTTGAACCTTTGTCAACTCAATGATATCCTTAAAAAGGGAGATAACCATTTTCCATATCTTTCTCTAGGCATTCGGAAAATACTGTATAGGCGTTTTTTTATTTCTGTATTCAGAATTAGATATCTTAACATAAATCGTTATTTTTACTAAGAAGCAACGGATTCCTGATTTCCTAGTTTTAACTTATTTTTTATGAGGCTTTCGAAAGATGATAATAATTCCTATTTTATTGCAGGAAGAGGTACATGTGTCATATCATTTTTGAATCTGCATAACATGTTCAATGGCTTGACATTATTTGCTCATTACTTTTCTAGTAATTTTTTTTTCACTACAGGTGGTCAAAGTCGAAATTAATGTTTCGCTGTGAATTTAATTCAAGATTAAACTAGTACTTTTTTTTGCATTTTACAATGTTTATCGATAAAATACCTATTCTGTTATCTTAATTAGGTATTCATGATACCGTTACACATAAAAAAAAATAACTTCCAGACTTTTCCGAGGGCACACTGGCACTAACAATGTTAAAAACGGTCAAAATTCATGAAAAACTTTATATTAATTTGGCAATAATTCGAAAACCGTGCCACTTTTACTGGGGTCATGTTAAGTTGGTTTGGGTCCTCTTGGCCTGGTCTACCTCCAGTGTCACTGTGACGTGTCACTTATGTGACACCCGACACCCTGTATATAGATGGTCAAGCAAATCTTGCAGTAGAAAAAGGCGCGAAATTCAAATTTTCTATGAGAAGATATCCCTTCGCGTCTACATTTTTCAAATTTGCCGCCTTTTTCTACTGACAAGATTTGCTATACATAATATTATGTCAGTTATTTAATTAAATCTAAAATAAACCTTTCATAAAAAACTGTAATGTAACTTATCTGTAAGTAAGTAGGTACCTATTAATTTAAGTATCTCCAAATATATCTATGAGAATTGGTATCTCTCATCTCTGTGTTGTAATTCACTGACACATGACACATGGGCATTTCTATTTAAAGTTGTATCCTCGAGTTTTTCTCGTGTCCCTTTACATTTTTTGCGATTTACTCTTAAGACGAATTTTGTATCTATCTCCTTTATGCTCTAACAATGTAAAAAAACACATGGACGTGCACTTAGTTAAGCGAGGTATGTATTTACAGTTAACCAGAAGGTATTTAAGTGAGAGCGGGCCGAGGCGCCAGGGGTCGTGCATACCGGCGTTTAATTAAGGGCGGTGTTTCCTGCTGCACGTAGGTCGTAGAATGCTTTGATGGTATGATAAGTGATAATGATAACCACGGGCGCCTTGTTTATATTACAATTAATGCAGGTACCCTATCGTGTTTGTTCAAGCTTTGTAGACGTGTACCTACGACAATAACGTGAAGATTAAATTTTGACCAAGATATTTTAGAGTAAAATTTAGGGATTTCACTCGCTAAACAACATTTTGATCATGTCTTTGCAAATCTAAACATATTCTATAGGTAGACCTCACACCAGCAACAGATTTGTATGATATGTTCTTTTCGGCCGTTAAACATTGCGTGTATAAAATAAATAATTAGACCGGTGCAGATTAAAATAACCTTAAACCACTTCACGAGTTATCGCCCGGGCGGAAATTACCTACGTGTACGAGTAGCTAGCTCGGAGTCTATAGGCACTCATAGTCAGACCAAGTTACAAGTGATTCAAAAAGCTTCCTTTTTCTTTCATGTAGGTATAGTCAAGCACCAGCTGTCAGTTTCTTCGCTAAAAAAAGCAATACGTACTTACCCTTAATAACTGCTGCCGATTGTGCATCCTCAAAAGCCCTCAATAACCTGATTCCGAAAACAAACCGAATACCTACGGTTCTACACTCCTTCAAATGACCCGATGTTTAACCTATATCCAACCTTATCCACTATAAACTATGGCTCACTGTCCCACAGCTTGTTGTCGAGGCTCAGATGTTACTAAGGTAAATTCCATCAAGGCTGAAATTCTCAGGATTCCCTCTGTTCTCTGCGTATTGAAGTTGGTAGGTAAATTCGATTCAACCCGAGATTACCTAGTCTTGTCGCTGAAGCGGCGCTTAGGGTTTCATTCAATAAACTAGCCCCCCCGATTAAGCTTAATTTATCAGTTGTACAAGCAAGATTCTCGGGTAAAATAAAATTATACATTGCACAACGCGACAATACCTTGTTTTAATTACATGTTATAATAAAGTAAGTACAGTATTCTACTCCACCACGCATAACAGCGTTAAAACAGCTACTGGAAAAATCATTTAATGGTTCACTGTATTTGCGAGCAACAAATTCCATATTTAAGCTAGCTTCTCAGCAGCAGCCATAACCTGAGAATAGGCCAAGATCACACGACCATCCTGGAGTCACGGTCCGTGTGTAGCGCGTTGAAGGACCTATTCACGCTGGGGTCACACACCTGAACAATGTTCCAGTAGGGCACGATCTTGGCGATGCTCTCGGTGACCTCCGAGCAGGCGGAGCCCAGTAACATGACCATCCTGGAGTCACGCTCCGTGTACAATGCGTGAAAAAAACGGTCCACGCCCACACCTGGGTCACACTGTTAACAATATGAATACACTTAAACATGTAATATTTTTACAAATAATAAAAATAACCAAAAATTACATAACAAAATTATTAAATATGGAATCAATGAAACCCTGCTTAATTCTTTTTTAATGTGTTCATTAAATTTTTCAGCTCAGTGTAGGTATACATATTTTGATAATTATCAGAATTGTTATTGATTTAATGCCTCTGGTTGAGGTCCAAGTTACAGGAATTCATGTTAAGATCACAATAATAAGTAACAGATTGTAGAATGACTATTATTTAATAACAAAATTTTTCTTATTGAAAAAGTCCAAAGAAGAGCCACAAAATTGGTACCATCTCTTCGTAACCAACCATAGGAAGATAGATTGAAGGAATTGGGCCTGACAACTTTGGAGCAGCGAAGGCAACGCGGTGACTTGATAGAAACGTATAAAATACTCACAGGACACTACAACGTACCCGGGTTAAGGCTAATTTTTACTCGCAACATAAATGACAGACTGAGAGGACACTATCTGAAACTGACACGGATGCAGAGTAGTAGCAACCCCAGACGCCACTTCCTATCTAACCGCGTAGTGAAAGTGTGGAACAGTTTACCCGGTACAGTGATCAGTGCACCTTCGATAAACTCTTTTAAAAACAAACTCGATGAACACTTTCGTAGACTACAAAACACAAGTGGACATTGATGTGCACGTATCAGCTTTAAGCTGCCTGTGCATTCACATATAATATGTAAAATATTTAAATTAAGTACCAACACCAGACTACGTAAAACATATTCCAACCCGAAATATCTCGAACTGACGTAAAGTTATAATCATAACATAAGTTAGTAAGGTCGAACCCAGATGTCAGGTTTTTGAGGGTAGGTACCCAAAAGTACAAACTTCCCGCCAGTTGGCTGCTTCGGGTTCTCTTTTTGGGAGGATAAGTATATACCTACTTGAGTATGTGACGTCGACCTTATGAGGACGCCCACATTCCGAGGGAAAAGTCATTAGAGTCGGACCAAGAAAAGTCTGCAGCGGCTTTGATAGCCCACGCAGTGCAAGTATTATTTATACGTCATAATTTCATCGAAGTTTGACGTTTAAAATAACACTTGCACTGCGTGGGCTATCAAATCCGCTGCAGACTTTTCTTGGCCTGACTCTAAGCATTTTCATCCGAAAATACCACCCTAAATAATTAAATTAGTAGGTATAGACTTTTCATAATGTTAGTGGGTTTAAATATGTGCATATCTGTGCCAGAACCTAGGTAGTTTACTTTGGCATCATCACTACCCTCCTAAGCTAAAAGGCGGTAGGTATCTAAAAAACAAAATATTAAGATTTTAAAATAAGTAAAATAAGTAATTTAAAATACCGCTTTTTAGCTTAGCAGGACCGAACAGGCTCGGGATTGGCACGATGGTCTTACTTTCGTGTCGTTGGTGAAGAGGTGCAGCTTGTACCCGGGCAGCAGCTCGCGCCGGTTGACGTGTCTCACGGCCAGCTGTGCGGCGGCCAGCTCCGAGGCGCCCTCGGCCCGCGGCGCCACTCCCACTGACAGCTCGAATAGGCCCAGGATCGACACGATGCGGTTGGAGCTGGTTTTCGATATTTCTGCGGACAAAAAGCGAATTTTTTATTTATTTTAATTCATAAAAAAATTACAGTCTAATTATCGCACTTATCTGCCAAACTGCAGAACAGTTTGTTGGCAGAAAAACTAAGTCTACCCTCCACCATACTCGTAATCGTATACTAGTTCTATAAATATTAATACAGCAGTCTTATTTAAACGCGTGTAAAGTTAAAACACAGTGTATATGTACAACTTCTAGTATTTTCCAAGGTTTCACTTTGGTTGAAGGGTGTTAAGTTCCGTTCCGGCGATTCTGCTGCTGGCTCCCTGATACTGCGTACCTCATGCATCGCAGGCATCGCAGCCATGTGTTTTTTTAGTTTTCAGTTTTATTTAAATTTACCTACATATTATAATATTTATGCTAGTTAGTTAGTTTTCAGTTTATTTACCTACATAATACAGGATGATTCATGAGACGTGAGCAGGACTAATCCTGCACACTCAATAACTGATAATTGATCGATCACCGTCGTATTTAGGTGAAACAACCACACTTTTTCCTATTTTTTAACCTTTTGTGAGGGCAAATTTAATTCTCTACAATCATGGTCACCCTACAAGACCTAATTAATAAACATAAAACCTCTTTAACCGTAATGACAGCATTTTGATTACGAATAAAATAAACTGTCAAATTTGAGTGAGATACGAGTTTTCAAAAGTAACCAGACCGTGATGACATTTAATTTTACACAGAATATCGGTAGTTTAGTATTCTAATTTTAGGGTGACCATGCATGTCGTAAATAAATTAATAACTTTTTTTTTCAACACGACTAGAAAATTAACGTTAACCTCACTAATACTGATAGGAAACAGTTGCTTATAATTTACGAAATGCGCAGTGTTAGTCCTGCTCACGTCTCCTGAATCACCCTGTATAATATTTATGCTAGTTTTAAGGTAAAGATACTCTTATTAAAACGAATGCATTCTAAAAAAAAGTGCTTCGTTTACGAAACAAAATTGTGTCTTGTATGTCGACCGCGTGAGTAAGCGCTCAATTTTTCGGTGCGTCAGTTCAGTAATACCTATGTTGAGCAGGCGGTGTCGACGGTGCGTGTCTGAAACGTGTCGAACGAGTCTTCACGATACGTCAGCATAAGACACTTCGAGATTAGATTCGTTTTGACGAGTACAATCCTTAGGGGGTCTTAAGTACTGGCGACAATAAAATAAATGTTTTCACAATGTTTTTTTTGGTAGAACCTTATTTCTCCATTAGACGCAACCGAGGCCTCAGCTCATTTGTTTTTAATTTGCCAAGAAATGAGGTAAACAATTTTGTGGTAGTTGGCTGTTAAGTTCAATATAATAAAGCTTTTTATTAATAATTTGTTTAAAGCATGTATTTTGTATTGTTTTTGAATTTGTATATGTTTTAATATTTTAGTTCCATTTCCATTATATAAAAACCTTATTCAAAATAACTTCATGATACTGACACCTAATTAACATCGAGCTTAAATTATTTTTCACCACACCATCTGGTAATAAAAGCTTTCTTTCTCATCAGTTCAAAAACTGATGAGAAAGTTGCATTTTATCCACATGTGGGGCAAAGTAATAATCAGATGGAAATTTTGAGTTTATTGTTGATGGTAGAATTGAATGATGATTTTGAATTAATATTTAATGAAGTTCATTTGGATTTGATTTGGTTTGATTTATTTTGTTATCATACATATTTTCTTCGGGTTAAGAGTGTTGTGATAAGTTTTGTGTTTCCTTCGGGGGCAAAATTTGTTTAACCCTCGTGTTCTGAAACCCTATAAGTTCAAGATTCCATATTCCTAATTATTAGCACGAGCGGCTAAACAACAACTTTGCCCCCTTGTAAAACATAAACATAAACATAAAACATATTTATTCATCTTTACAAATTCAGGTTAGTTATACACAAAACTTATGTTAATGCACTGTACAGCCTGTACAGTATAGAATTGTACAGTACAGGTATAGAATTTGAAAGAATAAGGAGTGCCTTTCCTGTAGTTGGCCTGATTCCTACACTAGGCGATGCCTGTCCTGTAGGAAACCAGCTTACATCCGAGTTACAAATACATAGGCGCGAATTGGTACAGAAAGCAATGTATTTTACTTATACTAAGCTAAATCTAAATATTAAACTAGTCCAAGGTAAAGAAACAGAGATACAGAGGTTATTTAACTTTAGGAAAAGAAAATCATAGAATGTAATTTATATATTTATATGTATATATATTAAACTTCCTTTATTATTTATGCGTGTGTGTGTGTGTGTGTGTGTGTGAGAAAATGAGTGTTAGAACCAGTGAATAAAATTCCTTTCAGAAGGCTCTCGGTTTCATCATAGGTTAGAGTGCTTAGCCATTCGTGAAGTCTAGTTTTTAATTGTTTGACGGTAAGGTTTTTGATTTCCAGTTTGCTGCTTACTTTATTGTAGATGAACGGGTGAAGATGCGAGCTAAACCTTCTGGCAAAAATTGTTATATATTGTGGTAAGGGGATTTTGAATATACGTTTCTCTAGCAGATTGGTATAATTGGGAGACCTCAGAACTTCTGCGTGGGTCTTTAGCGTTGCGCGCATAATGAATAGAGCCCGCACGCTGAGGACGTTCATATCTTTGTATACGCAAGTAGTCGGATACCTGATTCCTTTTTTTAGTATGGTCTTCAAGACTGCTCTTTGAGATCTTTCTAGGGTTATCATGTTTGTTTTTACAGCTCCCCCCCAGGTGGAAATACAATAGGTCAGCACCGATTGACATATGCTTACGTATATTGATCTTAGCAAATCTATGCCTGCTGCATTATGTAAGTTTCTAAATACATAAATTAACTTCCGGACGCGGTTTGCTGTTGTATTGACGTGCTCTCGGAAATCAAGTTTTTCGTCCACGACCACGCCAAGGTATCTGATATGGGGAGTTCTGCTGATACCTTCACAGGTGCATGGGAGTGACTGTTGGTCATGGTTTACGCAGCTATGTACTTTAATTGGAGGACACTGAGCAGGAGCCGAGGCTTTTGTTTTGTGAAAACACATGTATTTAGTTTTTGATAGATTAAGAGTCAGGAGGTTGTTGTGCAGCCATTCTGACACACATCTCATTCCGTTTTCCGCCGAGGTGAATGTCTGCTCCCAGGTGTTCCCGTGGAATATGATGGCCGTATCATCAGCGTAGCAGAATATATCAGCATTAGGGATGTAGGCATTAGCTAAGTCGTTTATATATATAATAAACAGAGCTGGTCCCAGTATGCTGCCCTGGGGGACACCGTAGCTTATTGGTAAGGGGTTGCTAATATTATGGTCGATAGAGACGCGTTGAGTCCGGTCTGAGAGGTAGCTTCGAAACCACTCCAGTGCATTCCCTCTGATACCGTTAAGTTCCAGTTTCCTCAGAAGAATAGGAATGGAGACGGTGTCAAATGCCTTGGCTAAGTCCAAAAAGACGCCAAGACAGGCCTTGTTGCCATCCAAGTGTTGGGAAATTAGGTTAATCATGTGTGCCACCGCCTCCTCAGTGGATTTATTTGCGCGGAATCCGTATTGAGACTCCGAAAGGAGACTGTTCTTCTCCATGAAACTAACTAGGCGCCTGCTTACCAACTTCTCTAGAATTTTGGAGAAGACCCCCAGTAAAGAAATTGGCCGGTAATTGCTGGGGTCCGACTTGTCTCCCGCTTTGTGTATAGGAAGTACTGACGCTTCTTTCCATTTATTTGGGAACTTGCCCGTGGAAAAGCTCAAGTTAAAGATAAAGGTTAGTGGCGTTAAGATATGGGCTTTGACTGCCTTCACGAACTTGTTTGTGACACCGTCAGCTCCCGGGGCACTATTCAACTTCAATCCGTTTATTATGGACTCGACCTCTGCTTCGACAGTAGGAGTGAGAAACATGGACTGCAAAGGGCTTCTCTCACGGTTAAATTTAGTAACCAAGTGTTCCTCTGTGTTGTTTGTGGCTGTAAGAATGCTATTTGCTAAACATCTCCCCACGCCTGAGAAATAATCGTTACATTTGTCGAGGGAGGCTGTTATGGTGTTGCTGATTTGAGTGAGAGCCTGGGACCCCTGTTTACATTTTTTTGTGTGTGCTATTGTCTTGATGGTATTCCAGAGCTTTTTAGTGTTAGTTTTGTTTTTTTCAAGTTCTGCGGACTCGTAATCATATTTGATTTTTTTAAGTAGATTGTTATAGAAGTTTTTATAACGGATGTAGGTTTGTTTCAGTATTATGTCATTCGGGAAACGTCTGCTTCTTGCATGGAGACGATCCCTATGTCTTGAACATCTGATGAGACCGGGTGTCATCCAAGGTTTAATTGTGAACTTAGAACGGCTGATGGGGACTTGTGTTGTATGTTTTTTTATTACTTCTAGTAAAACCGTATCAAAGGCGGAGACTGCATCTTCAACTGTATTAGCACAGGTAATGTTGTCCCAATCAGCATTTCTTAGATCCGATTCAGCAGCATCAATGTTAATGGTGGTGGTTACACGCTTTGTTTTTGGTAGGTTTTTTGTGTTAAACCGAATAGCTGCAATTACTATGTCATGATCAGATATATCTGATTGGCAAATGATCGATTCCGTTTCAAGCTTAGATGACACTAAAATATGATCTAAACATGCAGCTCCACGCGTGGGTTTGTTGACCGTCTGCTTCAAGTTGATTTCTGCAATTTGACAAAACAAATAACTATAGGTACCTACTTAAATAATAAAACAAAATGCATTTATGCTTTTAACGTACATACCTACATTTTGTCATGGGTGGTCACAGAGCCCAAAACCGCAGCAAATATTGCAGTGAAGCATATTCATTAAAAATGCTTGGTTGTAATATTCTCGACATCCTCAAATAATTATTATTGTGTGTTTTAACAGATTTTCATTAAACTGAGCCGATATCCCGCCTACCTTAACCGCCGGAAAGCATGTTATTAAAGTAGGTATTTAAAGCTTATTATACCCATACCTAATACCTACTTAATAAAGAATAATTAAAATGAGTTGGATATAAGTAGTTGATCATGAAATTCATGAACATTGAACAGGTATAGTTTGTAACGAAACGTAAAATCAACAAAAAACATATTTTTAATACAGTAACAGTTGCACAAAAAGACATCTCGGGACTCGAACATACCTTGCGCACTTGCATCAAAATATACACTATTAGAAGTTAGAAAAATACAATTTATAAAAAATAATTATAGGTAATTGATTAACAATTAATAATATATTCATGATAAAATCCTGCAAAACATACCTAATGTTGATGATGAATTTTCACTAATGATGTATTTCTATCGCCGCTAACTATTACAACAAATACTAAAAACAGAATAAAATATATATTTAAGTGGGGCTCCCATACAACAAACGTGATTTTTGTTGCCGTTTTTAGCCTTCATGCGCGAGTCCGACTCGCACATGGCCGGTTTTTTTGGTCGTATTTCCGCGCATATTTTGAGAATAACACTTGACTATCACAGTGATGAGTACCTAATAAAGTAGGTAAATGCGAGTTACATATATATAGTTTACTTTCGCCATATATAGTTTATCACTCATTTACATGTATTAGTGTAGTAAATGAAGCAAGTTGTTGTATGGAGACCCATGCATTAATTTCTGTCGATGAAATTTTGCTTGGTTATTGTATAGTATGAGCCGAAACTAACATATAAATATCCAAAAAAAAATAACACTTCTAAGTTAGGTATTTTTACGTAAAAATACAAATCTGTTTATATATTGAAACGAGTAATTCCTCAGTACAAAATTATTTTACCAAATAAGTTATTTGTATCAGTATGTGGTACTAGAAAAAAATCTAATACTTTTGTCAAACATGAGAATATTCTTTTATGATAATTCCTTTTTTCGACGCTCATTTTCATCGGAAAATTGCCCTGTTTTTTTTTCTACTTATATGATCTCAAAATATAATTTGGCGTAGTGGATAAGAAAATCCAAAAAAAAAATGCGTATCCAAATGTATGTATTATAGATCTATTAAAAACTGTGAGTGGAAAATTTCTCAGCCTGATTTCTTTTTAAATACATATATAGTTACTAAGTAGTCACGTATACACTTAAATCCCAAATATCCAAAAGAAATATCATCCAGAACACCGAAATTTTGGAAGCGAAGATAAATCCATCCCGCGGTTACGCAATAATGTACCGTCTTGCTTTAGCAGTTAAGTGCAGTGCATTTAGTGATTTAGGCCGGCCGGTACCGCTCCCGCACCCCGCTTGTACACCCCGCTCCCTACACACTGCTCCCGATATGTTTAGTTTTTAATACGTTCGTTATTAGGGTTCCGTACCTCAAAAGGAAAAAACGGAACCCTTATAGGATCACTCGTGCGTCTGTCTGTCTGTCCGTCTGTCACAGCCTATTTTCTCGGAAACTACTGGACCAATTAAGTTGAAATTTGGTACACATATGTAAATTAGTGACCCAAAGAGGGACATGTTTTTTTTATAATTTTAAAATATATAAAATTCAATAAATAAAATGGATAGAGAAATTTTCCAAAGCGAGTTAAAAGGCAATTTCTGAAAATAGTATAGTTGCATGGTAATTTTATTAGGTTTTTTTTGTAGGTATAAAACGGCAATAAAATGGCATTCCAATGAAAAAATTAGACTGAGCAATTTTCCGGTCCAAGACACGCCAAAAAATATAATAATAATAATAATACGTCTAAGGCGTAGGGATGTGATAAGGCGTAGGGATGTGATAAGGCGTAGGGATGTGACGACCCCATCGCCCGCTGGTTTTACCAGTGCAATCAGTCAACGCAGGGCAGCTTGTGGCGAGCTGTTGGGGATTAGCGACCTCACGTACCCGAGTGCTCCTGGAGAGTTCTGTTACCCGCAAGGAGAGTGGGTGGGACAGGATTCTCTGCCTCTGGCTTGCCTTAGCCGGCCGGCCAGAGTGGAGTCGTTAGAGCTATAAGCTCCAGGGGTGGAAGTGAAATATGCATAAGACGCGAGTTGGCACAGTGGCTGTTAACAGCCACTGGGTAGAAAGCGGCGCACACCTCTCGACACCCCTGAGCCGCTCACACCGGTGTTGCCCTTGAGCCATCCTAGATGTCGCTTTTTGTGGGGGCCCATCTTGTGAGGGCGAGTCACCGTCTGCCGGAAATAAAATTGCATACCGTTTTATTAGGCAGGCGTCCGGTTTTTTACCCCATAGCTCAGTTCTTAGTCCATCGCTTTCACCCAATAACCTAGTTCATTTTAGATTCCATCAACTCTCAATAGTCCTTACACCCTGGCGGGTGCTGCCTCTGCGTGCGTCCCATGACACGGGCAAGGGCAGCCTCCGCTCGGTGTACCCCTTACATTTCATTAAAGTGTCAAAAGGGCCTCTACGTGTTGGCTTCGGCTCCGCGCACGCCTCCCAAAGGTCCGGAACACCATTGTTCCGTGATGGGAAAGACATACAAATAATAATAATATTCTTTATTGTGCACAATGAAAACATATATTTTATTAATATTGGTATTTCTGCTGGGATATTTTTTTTATATTTCATATATTGTTGCAATACGTTACATGAATATGTCTGGTGAAGAAAGTTTGAACGGAGCATTTTTCCGTAAGAAGATACTAACGATTTAAGACTTTAGGTATTTACTATAATTCTATTATTATTATTCTTTGGAAATTTATACAATACTTTTTATTTATTGATACTTTATCATACTGTGAAGTTTTTCCTGGCTGAGGAATTACTGCGGGGTCCACTACCTTTATTTACTACACTATATAGTGAAGACGTTGTTAAACACTCATTAACAGCTGATACAACGGGGTAACGAAGTTGAGTTAAGTAGATTAACGACAAGTGACGAGACTTACGGGCTCACAGTATACAGGCAAACAGTAGCCACATGAACTAGAACATGAGGGGCGATCGATGATGTAAAATTAAGTGTGAATGGGTTATATTTTGCGTCCATAATCACTCGTTCCATAAATTAAACTGTATGTTCATATTTATTTATTATAAGCGTATGGCGTAGGTAACATTGTAGGCAATATTCCATACGCCATGTTCATATTAAACATAAGAGGAAAAAATTTGAGACTTCTTTGGTGCAGATACCTTAGTACTTTTTTATCCATTTTAAATAGACGTATTTGTTCTTACGAGTACCAACATAATCCCGCGTCTTTACATTACACACAAAACGATACAAGTACCACACTACCTACCTACCTACAAAGTTAAGGGAGTGTGTGAAGCAGGTAGTTGCCTGCCGTTTTCTTACTGTTACATAATTTTCTGCTATGGTTAAGGGTTAAATTTATTGGATCCATTGACGGGTTATTGGATTTAAGGCGTATTATATTACAGAGGAGCGAAGGCGTTTTACTCGCGTGACTGCAGGTTATATTCAAAGGCTAACATGATATGGAACATTGGGTATTCACGTAGCAAACAGTGTTTGTATTCGCATTTAACACTTGTGACTCTTGTGAGTAAATAATATGGCTTTATCCATTATGTAGTTATCTACATATAAGTTACTACTTGAACATTATAAAATAGCAAAATGTGAAGAAGAAAATACTTTTACGGATGGTTGTTACACAACTCTGAACTCAATTAGTTATTTAAAATTAAAAAACCGGGCAAGTGCGAGTCAGACTCGCGCACGAAGGGTTCCGTACCATAATGCAAAAAGAACGAAAAAAAAAAAGCAAAAAAAAACGGTCAGCCATCCAAGTACTGACCACTCCCGACGTTGCTTAACTTTGGTCAAAAATCACGTTTGTTGTATGGGAGCCCCATTTAAATCTTTATTTTATTCTGTTTTTAGTATTTGTTGTTATAGCGGCAACAGAAATACATCATCTGTGAAAATTTCAACTGTCTAGCTATCATGGTTCGTGAGATACAGCCTGGTGACAGACGGACGGACGGACGGACAGACAGCGAAGTCTTAGTAATAGGGTCCCGTTTTACCCTTTGGGTACGGAACCCTAAAAAAGTCAGATGACTTAAAATGGTGTAGCGTTTGTTACTTATTAGTTAAGGCCGTTTAGGGGCCCACTGATTACCAGGTCGCCGGACGATATCGGCCTGTCAGTTAAACGCAAAAGGTGACAGTTCCGAACAACTGACCGGCTGATATCGTCCGGCGAACTGGTAATCTGTGGGCCCTTTAGTTAAAAGAAACAGCGGTGGAGTTTTACAATCGCATAGTAAAATATAATAATGCTTTTTATGCTAAAAAAAGCACTCAACAGCCATTAGGTAGGTTCCTGAAATAATATAGGTACCTTCCTAATGAAGTAATAATCGTAAATATCCTGAAATTTTCAAGATAAAGAAAAATTATGAGAGTATATTTTCCTTTTTAGCACAAACGTTAAAATAACAAATTAATTTGAATCATGGCAGTGTTCGTTGTTTAATTTCTATTTCAGTTTCACAGTATTGTGGAAATCCTTACGTTAGTGACGTATCTTATACGAAAATCTGTGTGTACAACACGAGATCAAAGTTATTTACATCTCGTGTGCTTTTGAGTCCCTTCCTACGCTCAAGATTCTAAATTACAATATAGAATCTTTCGGTTGCACGGGACTCAAAATAAGAACTCCAACAAATATCAAACTTTGATCTTTTGTTGTACAAATAACTATTGTTTAAACTCAAATAATTTGTACACTTTAAGTGCATAGTATAACTATTTCTTTCTTTTTTTAGAGTATCGTATAATTTTAATTGTAAAGATTTTTCGATAAATAAATAAGTGATTTCGAATAAAAATATACCTAAGTTTAAGTGTGTCATTTAGGAGCCCACGTGTGGTAGATTTGTTTCATCCGTGTGGCTCTGTTTTTTGTTTTTTATTATATCTATACAATCTACTATCTAAAATAATTTGTACACTTTAAGTGCAACGTACATATATTTCTTTACTATTTTTTTTTGTCATTTAGGAGCGCATGCGGGGTAGTTAATTCTTTACTATTTTTCTTTTCGAGTATCGTATAATTTTAAGAAATAAAAATGTGAAAAACTGATTTATTTTAATTCATTTTCAATGTACCCGAAAGTCGTGAGAGGCACGAGATCTGTGAATTTTTCTCTTAGTTACTAAGCCTTTTTGAGTATTAATTCAACGACCAAATAAGTGAGTTATGACACTTATGACTTAACTTTGTGAGTTATAATCTGGCACAGTGACCTTGTCAGTAGAAAAAGACGGCAAATGCAAAAAATGTAGATGTACAAAGTTGACTTCCTATAAAAAATTTAATTTCGCACCTTTTTCTACTAACGAGTTGGTTCGGTTGCATTATAACTATATATAATTTAACTTTTGAGGGAGGCGGGGACGCCAGAGTCTCTTAGACGTTATTTTTATTTTTTAAATCTTATAAATATAATATAATTGTACCTGGCATATCAAAACTAATAATACATCACTTCTTTTATAATACTGACTTGTAAAAGCTTATAATCCTAGTAAGTTTGACAAATTATAGTCGTTGTAATGGTTATTGTTATCCATACAATAAATGTACGTAAGTAAGTAAATAGGTACACTTTATTGCACCACAAAAAAAATCAATAACAGATTTACAATGTAAATAAAGGTTGCAACAGGCGGTCTTAATATGTAAGGCTAAAAGAAATATTAACACCGACAAAACAACTTATTAAGACATCAGCGGCACCATAATAGAGAGGGTCCTCCGTTGCGTCGTGTAGTGACATCATCATATATCTTATAGAATATCTGGGAGACCGAGCTTTGCTCGAAAAACTTATAAAAACTCAAAAATGCGCATTTTTCAGGGATAAGATCGATCTTTCGCCCTAGATCTATATCTAGCTAGATCGATGTTTCGTCCCCGATAATTATCAAATTTCATCGAAATCGTTAGACCCGTTTCCGAGATCCCCGAAATATATATAAATAAACATATAAATAAATAAACCAGAATTGCGTTTAAAGGTATAACATACGTCACTAACGTAAGGATTTCCACAATACTGTGAAACTGAAATAGAAATTAAACAACGAACACTGCCATGATTCAAATTAATTTGTTATTTTAACGTTTGTGCTAAAAAGGAAAATATACTCTCATAATTTTTCTTTATCTTGAAAATTTCAGGATATTTACGATTATTACTTCATTAGGAAGGTACCTATATTATTTCAGGAACCTACCTAATGGCTGTTGAGTGCTTTTTTTAGCATAAAAAGCATTGTTATATTTTACTATGCGATTGTAAAACTCCACCGCTGTTTCTTTTAACTAAAGGGCCCACAGATTACCAGTTCGCCGGACGATATCGGCCTGTCAGTTAAACGCAAAAGGTGACAGTTCCGAACAACTCCAATACCCCTAGGGCTTTTTTTATTTTTTTCGATATCGTTTTTCTTTTTCGATAAATTGTCGATTTAGTGCGAAAAGACACCGAAAAAATGCGTCTATTTTCTACATTTTTGAGATTTTCGAAAAGAGTTTTTGACTTTTTCAATAATTTTTTCACCATATAGTAGCCCTTGTTAAGACGAATCTTTTGAGACCTGGACCATTCATGTAGCCCTAAAACTCACGAGACCAGAGCGATGTCTCACTCTGGCTGAAATTGGAGGGCTATACTGATCCGATTGAAAAAACATTTTCAATGTTAAAAAGCTCATGATACTAAGAAAATTTAGAAAATTGTAGGCAAGCTATAAATAGGCTTAGTACACTGTACATATTATGTAACAATTATTTCACACTACAACTTCTATTTTGCCAAACAATTTTTTGGCAATACTGAAAGCTTTAAAATGTCCACTGAACTGAAGTTGGCTCATTAAATATTTGCCTGAGAGCAAGCACTAATGACAAACGAACGTTGCCAATTAGTAAATAGCGAATGAAATAGCTTAATTACGAGTGTAACCTTCTCATTAAAATTGAGCACGTAAAATTCAGACCGTTTAAGGCCGGAAATGAAAACAAAAACAAATATATTCTGGCACATGAATACATGGCAGCGTAAATTAATGTTATTAAGGGGCCGGTATATGACGTTTTCGATTTAGACCTCACTTTGTAACCATAATTTGTTCAATAAATGTTTAATAATTGCATTAAATTACACGTAAATTTGTTCACGAAGAAACCGTGTACCGACTCTTCATGCCATTGTATTTTTAATTTGCTGTTATTCTCTACAAATCGACACTAAAAGTATCAAAAAATCAAAATATGGAGTTCCGTTTGAGACGGAAGCAAAACAATTTTGTCTTTGACAGTAATTGAATTATTGTATGATTCTGAAAGCTAGATAATCCAGCTACCAATTTATTATCGATTTATATTTTTACTCACAAAGACAACACAGAAATTCAATCTCAAATGTAAACTTTCGAACAATTTCCATACATTGACGACATCACTCAAAATTCTTCTTCAAGTCAGATGCCCGTTGGGGCTACACCGGAGCACACGTGTACTTCTTCAAATGAAAATGACAGCTTGATTTTCTTGCTTTTGACAATTATATTGACATTAAATCATATACGCACACGAGAAAGTATACCAGTAGATAAACTGTATTTCAAAAAATAGGGTACATAAATATCAGCTCGCGTCTCATTTAAATTTGATTTGCTGTTATAATGGTTGAAAACCGCAGTAAACTATCTTAAAACAATACGATTACAGTCGAATTTAAGTATTATGTTCCTTCAAAACTCGCTTAAAATGAAAAAAGTTTAAAGACTCATCTTTACTGATTGGGATCAATTTTTATTATGCTGGTATCATTTTGCGTCAGTTTAAAAACGTATTTGACTTCTGTACGTCAATGAATTTTGATGACAATTGTAATCTTGTATTATATTATAGAACTTTTATCTTAAAATAATGCCTATTAACAGGAAGAGTTATGTAATTCGTATAAGTAATACCTGAAAGTCTTGTACCTAGATCTGTAATACCATGGATTGCGACGAATAAATGATAATGATTATGCGGTTCGTTCCGTCTATATGTATAATGCGTGTACGTGCTGTTCTCTGAAAATCTTCAAGAAAAAATAACGGCTAGACCAGCACTAAGTACTAGCGAGTTTTTGCGGCTTTGGAGACCGAGATGAAGCTTACAGGCCAATAGCGCTCTAGTTATTGTTATGTATACCTATGTATCGAATGTTTTATAAATTACCTATAAAAAGCAATGTTTTATTTCTATTAGGTCTACATTTTGTGCATATATTGCATATCTGAAGTATTTTCGTACTAAACTTGAAACTTTCGTTGAAACTAAATAAAATAATTATTCCAAATGTACAGTCGCCTGCAATTTATGTTACACAACGAAGGCCGCGAAATATCTGACACGATCTTATTTGTAGAACCATAAGACCATGTCACATATTTTTGCGGCCTTCGAAGAGTAGGTACCGTCATTATCACCAACTTTGCCCGCTTATTTTTTAAAACGAATTTCTCAAAAAACATCACATCATATGACTTTTTTTGCTCAGCACGTCCATTGTGATCAAACGCATCAGTTTATTTGAAAAAAAAAATATTTTTTATCGTGTTTTTACTCATTTTTTTGCGTTTTAGAGGGCGGGCAAAGATATCCGGGGTTTTCGCCAACATTGCCCACGTCAATTTGGTATTCAAATACAGCTCGTATGATGATGATGTCTAAGGATCACTTAAAGGTTTTGGGCAATCCTACCATTCCATGTTAATAACTTAGCGATAAGTGTAAAAACTTTAAAATAAATTTGCTAGGCAATGTTGCCTACCCGTTTTTGCCCATTTCCAAATAAGGCTCGCCTAAGCATTTTACAAAGGCTAGGGTTGTCACTTTTGAGAAAATCTGTTACAATAGTTTAATGGCCAAAAATATGATTTTTGTTGTGTTTTTCATTCGTTAACGGGATAAAACATCTAAATAAAGGATAATAAGACAAATTAAATACAGTATATATTTATAAATTTATTTTAGTGTACAAACATAACCTTCTTTTACTTGCGAAGTTGGGTAAATTAGATGAAAGTGACAACCCTAATCCGTTTTTGGTGGTGGGCAATGTTGGTATAGATGCCAAATTACCGGATTACTTTGCCCACCGCTAAAACTTTTGTGTATTTAGGCCTTTTATAGTTTAAATCTCAATAGACATAATCTATGCTTCATGTGTTATAACTCAAACCCGGAAATATTTGTCAAAGGGTTCTCAATTTTTTCTACTTGCATTCATTATTTATCAATTTTTTGCCCGCCGAAATATACCCTATATTAGACAACTCGCTCAAACTCTAAATTCCCAAGTCAAGTTATGCACAAGTTTGGTATATAGTTTTGTCAGAAATATAACCTATTTTCTACTAAAAATAGCAGGGTGGCCATAACTATTATAATTTTTTCTACATTAACGAATTTGTTTAAAATTGTCGTTTTGGGCAAAGTTTCCCTGGAGGCAAAGTTGGCGCTAATGACGTAACATAATTATTATTGCAGGTGACTGTAAATAAATGTTTCGGTCGTTTTGAGATTATTTTTCAGGTTAGTTTACTAACAATCAAGTTATGCAGATACCGATTTCGTGAACGTATAAGTAGTAAGGTACCGCTATTGTTTAGCGATACCGATTATTTTTGAAGGCAAAACTATACCGTTGAAATATAAAGATATTAAAATTACAGCAGGGACAACCATTTTTTATAGGTGTACCTAAACCATCATTGGCCGAGCGTTAGCAAAGGTCTCCGTTTCAGCTTGGGCAAAAATGCTTTTGTATGTTCTCCTTTGCAGATCACATTTCTCAACTGATTCTCGTGAAAATTTGTAAGCAGGTTCGATAGAACTATTCTGTTTCGCTTTATCCGTTCTAAAATGGAATTGCCACCCTGCTGAAACTTTATTTATTTAAATTCCTATTGAATGGATTTTGCACCTTATGAAAAACCGTATAGAGTAGTAAATAACATTTTACATCTGACTTAATGACATCTTGTTTTATTCGCTTTAATTGTACAAAACGCGTATCTCGACAAAGCAATATTAGGTAGTAAAACAGTCAACAATCAAATTAATTAAATATGTAAGTACGTCACGTGTGACATGAACAGACAAGGAAAGCAAGATTAAATGCATTGTTTCTCTTTCATCTTTCAATGGAACGCTTTTACCCTCAAAGGAGGCTAGTGGTCAATACTAAACTAAAAGTCCAATCTTTAAAAAAAACATGATGGGTCACTGACCTGTCCCAGTAAAGTGAGGTAGTGTGCGTGAAGTGCGCTTGTGTGTGAAATGGGGTAAATTGACAGAATCTGAAATTTTACCCACCGCTACCGTCGCCTTAAATAAATACTGTTAATAATGTGTCAAGTGTAAGTGAAAATGAAGTATACACTTCGCCAATGGCCAATTATCGGCTTTATTACGAGTAAAAAGACACGAGACCTCTCTCTATCACTATGTAATAATATTACGATATTATTCAACCGTAAGTAATCTCTCAAGATATACGTCTCTTGAGAGATAACTTACGGCCGTATTCGAACAATGCTTATAAGATGTCACAGCGATACGATACCGATCTGTCAGTGTCAAAAGTGACGTTTATTGTCATCTTGGCTAGACCCTTTGGAATCTACAATGGGTAAGTATCATACATATATCTCGTAAAGTGTGATCATCCGTACGTGGTGAGCCGATTTATTTGCGCCGTCCATCCGATGCACTTTTTCATTCGTCCGATATTGCCGCATGGATGCTCTTTGTGCATGATTTAATCCAGTTTGGTAGGTAGGTATGTATATATATATTGAAACGAGGAACATACATACAAAAGCTAACTTACTTAATAGTATCCAACATATGCAGCGTAACGTCAAACGCCACCTTAGTACCTACAGACCCTGGTGGCCTACCGCGAAAACCGAAATTCGCAAATTGCGGGGATCTTTCTCTTTTACTCTTATTAAGACGTAGATTGACGGAGAAAAATGCCCGTAATTGACGAACTTCGGTTTTCGCGGCTATAGCCCTGACCAATTACTTATAGATTTTTTTTTTCAAATACCTAACCGTAGGCTAGGTATGTAGGTATTCAGATACTTACGTGACTAACTAGCTACCTAAAAGCGTTAAGTTTAAGTAGCGTAATCGGGAGCTATTTAAGTGTTTGTCTCGGGCGAAATTACGTTTTATTGGCTCTCGAATCTTTGGATGGGTAAGGGTAGTTCAGACCTTAACCGTCGCTGGATTTGATTACGAGAGAAGGTTAGGGGTCTGGTTTGTTCACCTAATGACCTTTGCTCCTCTCAGCGCTGGCTGCTGTTAATTATATTTTGCAGGTTAGCTTTTGTCCGCGTCTGCATCTCTAGGGCATCGTTTGTCACGGTCCCAACATTTTTTAAATGTCGTGATCTGCGACCCTTACTGAGTGAATATTTATTTTTAAAGGAACATGTCACACTTATTTCGGATTTAGTTCGTGGTATTTATAAGTTTACTACAAAATATATTATTAAATACGAGTATGTATTATCTATGCTGCGTAAAAAAATAGATTTGTTTTGACTGAGGCCAATTCGGTTTTACCAATTTGTATGGTTTTCATCTTATTTTGATATGACCTTGAGTCATGGCACCAGCCATCTCACGCCCACGCCATGTCACCCAATATGTGGGAGCGAGATGCCTCATAAGTACACATCGGTAACTCGTGGCATTTAGGTAGCACTTAAAAGATTAGTGATGAGCACACATCGGTAACTCGTGGCATTTAGGTAGCAGGCACAGACTAGTGATGTGACAATGTTCTTCCTATACGAGTCGAGAAAAAGAAACCACTAAAAAAAGGAAATTAATTAAACTAATCTTTTAAGTGCTACCTAAATGCCACGAGTTACCGATGTGTACTCATAAGGCGACTCCAGATTGCATTTAGTTAGCATTAAGTTACTAGTAGTCAGCGTGAACAACTAACGAATTAAATTCAATTATGAATGAATGAAAACTATGTCCGATTGTTGAAACATAATCGGCCTCTGGTATTTAAACTATGAGGCAAATTTTGATATAGCAACTTTTTTAAGTTATCAGATAGTAAGTGGGTTAAGTTTACTACTTACCATGAGTTTAATACTTGGCAAACAATATTTACAAAATGAAAATCCAAAAAATGCACCGTTCTAGTTGAAGGATTTTAGATTTAACAAGTTATGTGAATGTGAAATAACTGTAGCTTTTGGACACACCCGGGAGATCAAGTTGCGGCCGCTTTAAATTGTTAGTTTCACAGACGTTCAACATTGAGGCCTCTAAAATGACAATTAGTTACTTTCTTTAACTGATACATTTTGAACTGACTTATAATTGTGTTCGATTTTTTTTATTACTTAACCTATAGTATTTTATACAATCGTGATATAATAGAGAATTTTTCAGTCGAGTACCGTGTTTAGGCAACGAAGCTTGCTGAGTTGCCTAAGTAAGGTACGATACTGAAAAACTTGATTATATTACTATTGTATACAATGTTTTTTCTACGAGTTAAATAAAATAACTAAAATAAATAATGAATAATACCATACTTTCTACTTCTACTACCTGACTTATTTTACTCAAGTTAACAGAAATAGTAAAACAGTTAATATGAAAAACTACTACGTACATTTTTTAAGGTGCATTGTTTTCCCGTAATTACCTTACGGGAAAAAAAACAAAAATATAGTGTTACCAAAATTAACCCAATGCAATACTTAGTTCTACTACTGAATAATGAATAATGCAACACTCAATCTAATCACGTTTCCTGACTAGTGGGCAACATATTTTCATCGCTGTCACTCATTTACATTTAGTATTTTTCACAGTTTCACTCACAAAACAAAAACTTTAACACTTTTATCAGATTTCAAATTTCAATGCAGAGAAAATCTTGTGGGCGTCCGTTGTGAAAAAAAGTTTGAGTTGACCAACCAATCACAAAGCAGACGCGACGCAGCAGCGTGTTTAAGTAGACGGAAGTATGACAGATGCCGCGACGGTATTAGTTCCGAAACACCATCGTTGGCTACTTTGTATTGAGTCGGGTCTCCTTAAACAAGCAATATTTTATCGAAATGTATGAAGTGCTAATTTCAAAATTTGTATAATTGACTAAACCGTATCGATATAATTATATTAGTTGAGTCGGAAGTGCCATAGACTATCCAACGTTAAAAAGAGTGAGGTTATAGAGTTGTATATGAAGTTGTAATACACAGATTATAGTCGATGAGTAGAAAAAGATTATAGAAACCGTTTCACCCGTTTTAAGAGATTATTTTTTGTGTGAAGTTAAACATATGTAAGATGTACATATACCTACTTTTAAAATTTATTTTGTACAGACATCACAGTTGAAGCGAAATTGTAACTATCTCCATGTTAAATTTCTTGCGGGCTTATACTGAGAAGTCCTGTTGACAAACAATGACGTAAGTTTTGGAACATTTATATTCGGCTGGCACAGGTAATCCCGATTCTTCTAAATCATACTATTTCTGCGGGGCCCACACCTTGAGGTCCCCTGACATATCATTTTGACAGTGACTTAAGTTTGTTTACATTGATTCTGTGGAAATCATAATCAGATGTAAAATGTCATTCTATGGAACTTGCTAACTATGTAAAGTAAATGTTTACATTGTAAACAAAAGTCACTAGTAAATTCATCATTCTTTGACAATTTCAATATGGCAGTTTGTTTACATAGTTAGCAAGTTCCATAGAATGACACTTTAGATGGGAATACCGGTTCGAGCTCCATCTTGATAGTCACGCGTCGTGATAATTCCTTGTTTTTTTGCTCATTAAGTGTAATATCGATAGCTTACATTAAACTAATGTCGCAGTGTGCAGTGAATGGAGCATTAATCTTGCGTTTTTGCTCATTAATATTTTTTAAAGTGTAATATCGATAGCTTATTATACAGTAAACTTAATGTCGTACTGTCACAGAATAGAATGAATCATAGTACTACCGTACAGATAGGACACTTCCTACAAAACCGAAGTTTGACAGCGATTCAGGGGCGAATCATGCTATCCCTTTCTAATGTTTGGCACTATCCCTTTCGGCTATTTAGGGTTGTCAAAATTCAAGTCATTATCTTATCTGTGGCCGTGCACGCAAAAGGGTGTCAAGTGGTGCCAACCCTAACTAGCAAAAAGCAGAGCTTTGTAAGGGCTCGCGGAGTTTTTCTACCTAAACGTACCGGACCGCGACTTTGATCCAGTCCGACGCTTGTTCCATGTTCGATCGAGTGGGTACGTAATGCTATAAATGAGAACAAGAAAGAAATATACTAAACGGACCCCGGTCGCTGTCCGGTACGCCTGTCTGTTACAGCTTTTACTTTGTCCATTAAAAACGTGTCCAGACGACAAAATCAAATTGCCAATATCATCCACACGTAATATACAATTTCATAAGCGCTTATTACATCCTACACGGTCGCCCAGTACTTTTTGTAAGGAAGCCAACTGGCTTTCCTACATAATTTGGGTCAGCGAGCCAATGTCCTTGAATTTATTTTTGCGTCCACACTACACAATTGAGCGAAAAACTATCCCGTCTGGACACCTACTGGCGGTAATCACGCTGCTCCGCATATAAACACACATATAATTTGCTCTCCTAAGTGCTCATCAAGACGAGTGAAATTACCAAAACAGCGTTTGCCTATGTTGCAACAAACTTGAGTTCCAATAGGCACTGCCAAGGTTCAGCATCAGCTCTATCTTAGGTACTACTCTCCTCAGTGCTCATCAAGACGAGTCGGATGACCAAAACAGCGTATGCCTATGTTGCACCAAACCTGAGTTCCAATAGATACTGCCAGGGTTCAGCATCAGCTCTATCTTGGATACTACTCTCCTAAGTGCTCATCAAGACGAGTTGGATGACCAGAACAGCGTGTGCCTATATTGCGCCAAACCTGAGTTCCACTAGGTACTGCCAGGGTTCAGCATCAGCTCTATCTTGGGTACTACTCTTCTAAGTGCTTATCAAGACGAGTCGGATGACCAAAACAGCGTGTGCCTATGTTGCACCAAACCTGAGTTCCACTAGGTACTGCCAGGGTTCAGCATCAGCTCTATCTTGGGTACTGCTGTACCAAGAGATCATCATGACGAGTCGGATGTCTAAAACAGCGTATGTCTATGTTGCACCAAACCGGAGTACCACTAGGTACTGCCAGGGTTCAGCATCAGCTCTATCTTGGGTACTGCTGTACCAAGAGATCATCATGACGAGTCGGATGTCTAAAACAGCGTATGTCTATGTTGCACCAAACCTGAGTACCACTAGGTACTGCCAGGGTTTAGCATCAGCTCTATCTTGGGTACTGCTGTACCAAGAGATCATCATGATGAGTCAGATGTCTAAAACAGCGTATGTCTATGTTGCACCAAACTTGTGAACCACTAGGTACAGCCAGGGTTCAGCATCAGCTCTATCGTGGGTAATGCTCTTCCAAGTGCTCATTAAGACGTGTCGGATGACCAAAACAGCGTGTGCTTATATTGCACCAAACCAGAGTTCCACTAGGTACAGCCAGGGTTCAGCATCAGCTCTATCTTGGGTACTACTTTCCTAAGTAATCATCATGACGAGTCGGATGTCCAAAACAGCGTATGTCTATGTTGCACTAAATCCGAGCTCCACTAGGCACTGCCAGGGTTCAGCATCAGCTCTATCTTGGGTGCTACTAGGGCGGTTTGATAAGAAATTTGGTTCGACCTGAAAACAAATGAGTTGAGGAATGTTGTGTACTTTTTATGAAACCAAGCCTTATGAAAAATGTGAAGAACTCACTCAGTTGAGATGCTTATGGCTTCATCTAATTCTCATTCTTTTATTCTTCTGCCAGCTAAAACCAGATCCTGAATTTCTATCGAACCAAGCTACTTCTCAAACCACACTCGTACTTACTCTCCTAAGTGCTCATCAGTGAATATACAGCAAGATTGAATGTTCCGTTCCAGTATTCACAGAAACTTTTAATTGCTAAATTGGGAATCAATCCGAGCGAAGCGCGGTGGGTCAGAATCCAAAATTTTAACCCACTTTTGTATTCATCGTTGTTAATGGCGTAAGCACCATCGACATTATCGAAATTGAAAACACCACATTAGGTACCTATCGTTGTTTGAGTGAGTACCCACAACACAAGCCTTCTTGAGCTTTACAATTTGTGTAAGAATGGCCATTATTATTTTTTTACTACTAACGCCATCTGTCAGAAAAACAAATAATTACTTAACATTAGCACGAATGTTAATTTCATCACTTCTCCAACAGATGGCGTTAGTAGTAATACAAAGTGTTATTCCTTTATTTTATTTTTTTAGGTTTATAAAATGATATTTTTATGTTTGATAACACATCTAGACATGAATTTGAATTACTATGTCAAATCTCAAACCTAACAGTGCAGTAGTTTTTCCGTAAAGTGTACCACAAGAATGCATAGATTGTCGTATAGTGATAGGGCTCGCTTCGCTCGCCCTAATAATTGGGTACTTTCCTCTGCTTAAAATAAATTATTTCACACTGCAAGAAATAAAACACCAGATAATTATTATTAGAAAAACATAGATAGCAGTTATTTCTAACCACAATTTCTATTTAATAAATCGGATTGAAATATAAAAAGGAGGTGAGTGAGACCGTGACGTCACTATACACGTTTGAGCTGTCAAATTTTGCGTTCAACTGACAGGCTGATATCGTCCGGCGAACTGGTAATCTGTGGGCTCCTTAACGTGTCAATCAAAGATTGCTGGGGGAATTGTAAGAAATGTTTATATCGTTAACAACTGTAATTAGCCACAACCACGCGGCCACGAGCGTGGGCTCGTGGTCGTCTTAATGAGTTAAATTATACCATTGTGTGTTAATTTAATTACTTACCAGACATAAAAGTTTTTGTGGCAAAAACGAGTGTTTGAGAAAATGAAACATCGATAAATCTGTTATCGATAAGTATTTATATTTAAAATAGGTAACTTCTACTTGCTGTAGGTAGGTTACTGAGAAATTTCAATAATGCAAATCAATTACAAAGCGGTACATATTTTTTTTTAATTAGGTACATATATTTAGTACTTACAAATTTAAACGTAAACAGAACTGTAGTATACAGTGCCAAAAGAATAGAAAACTACCAATATATCAAAAGAGAAGAAGATATCGAACGTGTTACATGTGTATTTCGCGGTAGCTATCTTCTTATAAAATGTAATCAATATCTAAGTATAACGTTAAAAGTATATAACATCGATAACAGACATGTCGATATCTCATTTTGTCAATCGCTTTATTTTGCCACGAAAACTTCTATGTCTGTTAATTACCCTGTTAAGACTTAGGCAATCGAACGAGCGATAAAAGCGAAGCAAATTCTTACATTCAACTTGGAACACACAACACAGGGCTGGCTAGCGGCACGTTTTTATTTCGATATTTTCGGCATTTCGGTGATTTAATTTAAACTGAACTATCAAAGGATAGTTTGTTACGCAATAACTTAAGTAAAGTTCTAATTGAAATGAAATTAGGTAAACGTGTAGTTGAGGGCTTTACATTTTATTCATTAAATTATGACTACTATGAGCAGGCTCAATCACGGGGTTGTGAGGCTAGAAGAGCCTAGAAGGCCCAAAAAGCTATTTGTGAGGGGTCTTGTTGTACTTACTGCTCAACGTTACGATCCTACGGGATAGTGTCGCGTTTCAGTCGAAGGGTAACTTAGATTAGGTATTCAATTCCTAGTACCTAGATTACCTAGAGTTAGACCAAGAAAAGTCTTCAGTGATTTTGACACCACACGCAGCGCATGATTGTTTCTGTTTTAACAAGTTTGGAGTAGAACTTCTATCGATGGCGATAGCATGTATTCCATCTCGCTCTCCATCGCCACATTCATGGGTATAGTCTGACAAAAAAGAGTAGAAATTAAAAAGTGGCAATACTGTAGTGTCGTCCCTTTCAAATCAATCTATAACTATTTACTTGTTGTAATATTTGATGGGAATGAGTGTGGGAGATGATGTCTAATGTGTGTAAGGGGGCTTAGTGAATATTGGAATATATTAATTATGTAAGATGACATGTAGGAAAAAGTGTGGTGTATTGTTTAGTACAGCATATCTTCAGACTCCTTGTAAGTCAATGGCAGTAGAAAGTGTCGTATTAAGGAGTTATTAGCCTTCGGGAGAGGGGAGCGTTGTAAATATAGGGAAAGATAAACGATTTTAAGGGTCTAGTGAACTTACTACGGACTCGAGGGACCGGTGCCCTGAAAACGCTCTGATTTAACATACTTGGGTAGGACGGACACTGTATTATCCGGCCAACAAACAAACAAGTGCGAGTCGGACTCGCAAACGAAGGGTTCCGTACCATTATCTATAAAAACGGTCACCCATCCAAGTACTGACCCCGCCCGACGTTGCTTAACTTCGGTCAAAAATCACGTTTGTTGTATGGGAGCTGGGGGCTGGGAGCACTTAAATCTTTATTTTATTCTAATTTTAGTATTTCTTGTTATAGCGGCAACAGAAATACATCATCTGTGAAAATTTCAGCTGTCTAGCTATCACAGATCACGAGATACAGCCTGGTGACAGACGGACGAACGGACGGACGGACGGACAGCGGAGTCTTAGTAATAGGGTCCCGTTATACCCTTTGGGTACGGAACCCTAAAAATAGCTAATTGTCTTGTCACTCATGTCAATGTTATTCACTAAAACAACGTAAACATTTACATATGTTATTATTAATCTAAATAACTAGCGACCCGCCCCGGCTTCGCACGGGTTAACAAATTATACACTTAAACCTTCCTCAAGAATCACTCTATTGATAGGTGAAAACCGCATGAAAATCCGTTCAGTAGTTTTTGAGTTTATCGCGAACATACAAACACAACAAACAAACATGCACATATGCATTATATGCATGTATGTTTTGCATGCATGCATGCATCATACATACAAACACACAAACAGACAGACGCGGCGGGGGACTTTGTTTTATAAGGTGTAGTGATAAATACATATTAATTTTTATTACGTGTTTCAGTGGCTGCCATTCTTTAACCCACCAACGGAGCGGCAGCTGACGTCCACGAGAGTTCATCATACATAGCGGTTAACCAACTATACGAGCTATCGCCCGGGAGGCGATTGGTCATGGAAATCTGTTCTTGGCTCGCGGTCTATATTGGGCTTATGAGGGCAGTTAACCACAAAAAAACTAACTATACAGGGTGTCCCATAAGTGACACGTCACCGTGACACTGGAGGTAGACCAGGTCAAGAGGACCCAAACCAACTTAACATGACCCCAGTAAAAGTGGCACAGTTTTCGAGTTATTGCCAAATTAAGGCATTTCATGAATTTTGACCGTTTTTAACATTGTTAGTGCCAGTGTGCACTCGGAAAGGTCTCGAAGTTATTTTTTTTTATGTGTACGGCATCATGAAAAGTAAATAAGGTAAGAGTATAGGTATTTTATCGATAAACAATGTAAAATGCAAAAAAAGTACTGGTTTAATCTTGAATTAAATTCACAGCGAAACATTAATTTCGACTTTGACCACCTGTCGTGAAAAAAAATTACTAGAAAAGTAATGAGCAAATAACGTCAAAATATTGAGCATGTTATGCAGATTCAAAAATGGTATAACACATGTTCCTTCCTGCAATAAAATATGAATTATTATCATCTTTTCAAAGCCTCATAAAAAATAAGTTAAAACTTTGAAATCTGCAATCCGTTGCTCCTTACAGGGTTGGGCAGATTAAGTGTCCTAGTTTTAAATAACCATAAAATTAAAACAAAGCTTCAATTCTGAATATTAAACTTGTTTTTATTTTAAGCATACTCTATATTTACAAAATTAATTCATTAGCTCAAATCGCTCTCCTTTAACCTGTATAACTTTACGCATTCTACCATAGAATGAGTTGTACGCGGCACGCACTACCTCATCTGGTATATCGTCACATATCTTGACCAACCGATGATTTAATGAATTTAAATTCATTCCCTGTGTGCTGCCAATCCTGCTGAGCATGTATCCCCATATAGAAAAGTCCACCGGATTCAAGTCTGGTGAAGATGCAAGCCATTCTTGCCACGGTATAAAATCTGTCAAATTTGTTCGACACCAATCTTGTGTACGTTTAGCTTTGTGAGACGGGGCACTGTCTTGTTGAAAGCAATAATAGTCATCCCCAAACAACTTTCGGATATTTTCTAGCATATGACCCTGCAACACGTTCTGAATATAATAGTCGTAGTTAATTTTTACTCCCCGGTCAATGAACAGCAGTGGTAGTTTGCCCCTAGGTGATATGGCACCTCATACCATGACAGCCGACGAACGCTTTGAAACCGCTGTACGGCTAATTTGTCTACTGGAATATCCCTTAATGAAGCACCGTAAACGCGATAATTTTGTTGATTGGCTATCTTGCAATTGAAACATCTTTTCGTCGGAAAAAATAATATCTTGCACGTTCGGAATTTTTGCTTGTATAAATTAACAACGAGCTGGCGTTCCGCGTCCATGTTGATAACAATATAAAAACAATAGATATCAAGCTGACGTCTAGAAATCATAAAGACGCATAAATTCTCGATTAATAAAAAATAAAATAGTTGAAAAAAGTTGCGCTATATTTAAGTAAAATGCCAGTACTAAACTAGGACACTTAATCTGCCCAACCCTGTAGTAAAAATAACAATTTATGTTAAGATATTTCATTCTGGATACAGATATAAAAAACCGCCCATTCAGTATTTGCCGAATGCCTAAACGAAAGAGATGGAAAATGCTTATCTCCTTTTTTAAGGATATCATTGGGTTGATAAAGGTTCAAAGAAAATAATACAGGTTGAAGTTTGAAAGGGTAGGTTGAAATAATTTTACAATAGGTGCTCGAATTGCTTTTCTCCTTATTGGGTTGGAGTAAAATTTCTTAAAATCTTTTAAGTATCCCCAATAAAAAAATCTAATGGATTTAGGTCCGGGGAACGTAGCCCATGCCACTGATACCAGTCGGCCGATCCATCTTCTGGAGCTGGAACCACAGCAAGATGGCTGCCCAGAACACTACGCTCGCGATGTTCGCGACCACCTCACACAGAAATTCCCAGATGGATCAGCCGATTGGGACCAGTGGCATGGCCGCCGCGTTCCCCGGACCTAAACCCATTAGATTTTTTTCAGTGGGGATGCTTAAAATGTTTAAAAGATAAAGTTTACTCCGTGCCAATAAGGTCCCAAGAGGAACTACGGCGGCGCATGTTCGAGGCAGCACGAAACATAAAATTAATTTAAAAAAAAAAAAAATAATTTAAGGAAATTAACTTGAAGTTTTACAAGACGGTGCCAAGCGTGCATACGAGTGGGGAAAAACAATTTGAGCACCTATTCTAAAATAAAATTGATTAAACTTCAACCTGCAGTATTCAATGATATCCTTAAAAAGGGACATAACCATTTTCCATCTCTTTCTTTTAGCATTCGGCAAATACTGAATAGGCGTTTTTTCTTCAGATACATAAATCGTTATTTTTACTAAAAGTAGCAACGGATTCCAGAGCTCCTAGTTTTCACTTATTTTTTATGAGGCTTTCGAAAGATGATAATAATTCCTATTTTATTGCAGGAAGGTACATGCGTTATACCATTTTTGAATCTGCATAACATGCTCAATATTTTGACGTTATTTGCTCATTACTATTCTAGTAATTTTTTTTCACGACAGAAATTAATGTTTCGCTGTGAATTTAATTCAAGGTTAAACCAGTACTTTTTTTCATTTTACATTGTTTATCGATAAAATACGTATTCTGTTATCTTAATTAACTATTCATGATGCCGTGCACATAAAAAAAACTAACTTCGAGACCTTTCCGAGTGCACACTGGCACTAACAATGTTAAAAACGGTCAAAATTGATGAAAAACCTTAATTTGGCAATAACTCAAAAACCGTGCCACTTTTACTGGGGTCATGTTAAGTTGGTTTGGTTCCTCTTGGCCTGGTCTACCTCCAGTGTCACTGTGACGTGTCACTTATGGGCAGTGGCGTGCACTTCATAAAGGCAAAAAGGCACTGCCTACCCTACTATAATTCCGATGTCTATCCTCTTAAACTACTTAATTTAATTTATACTAATTGATCGTACTATCAGTAATCGATATAACTTAAAACATTCTAAAAATTAATAAGCGCTCCATCTACCGGTTAAGCTTTGTCATCAAGTCATCATCTATAATTCTACGCGACGAAGTTTACACCACGCGGCACTAGCGCCGCTACGTGCCTTGCACGGCAAAGGCAGAAAACATTTCCGTCTAAATCTTTCTATGTGTGCCTCTCCGTGAGTCGTCGTTACGTGGTTACAGTGTAGTGGGCCTTCCTATAAGTACGAGCACACAATTATACAAGTAACGCACACATTTAGACGCAATAGGCAGTGTCTTTCGTACCAATCCTAAACGAATGACGCCCGAAAGTTTCCGAATAGTTCCGATGTTTACGTGACTATTTTAAAAAGTAGCATTTGCTATGGTAATTTAGTGCAAATACGAGACTATTTTTTTATTCGTTTACAGTATTAGTTTATTTACATTTTTTATTCGGTCGCCATTGTTTGTTTGTTTTGGTGAGTTTATGAGATAACAGTTAACAGTTGCCGGAAATTATAAAGTGCTATTAGTGAAAAAATGGATAATTTTAACTGTGAAAGTTGTGGTGGGTGTGTGTGTGTGCAAACTATTAAAAATGATGCGTTTTCAAAGCTTTCGTTTAGCCAAAAAAAAGAAGTAATTGAAAAGACTTGACAACAAAATGAAAACCATCACGCAATTTTTTTGGTGAGTTAGTAGCTCTCATTTTTTAGGGTTCCGTACCCAAAGGGTAAAACGGGACTCTATTACTAAGACTCTGCTGTCCGTCCGTCTGTCATCAGGCTGTATCTCACGAACCGTGATAGCTAGTTGAATACTACAGTTGAATTTTTCACAGATGTATTTCTGTTGCCGCTATAACAACAAACACTAAAAACAGAATAAAATAAAGATGTAAGTGGGGCTCCCGTACAACAAACATGATTTTTGACCGAAGTTAAGCAACGTCGGGCGGGGTCAGTACTTGGATGGGTGACCGTTTTTTTTTGCCTTTTTTTGCATTATGGTACGGAACCCTTCGTGCGCGAGTCCGACTCGCACTTGCCCGGTATTCTGATATAATTTTGCCTACCCAGTCTCAAATCTCTGTGCACGCCACTGCTTATGGGACACCCTGTATACCTAGTTACATACATATACAGTAAAACCTGGTTAAGTGGGACCTGGATAAGTGAGAAACCTCTATAGCTGGGACTCATGATGGTGCGGTCCCGACACTTTAGCACTGAATTACCTCTGTTAGTGAGATAAAACGGACCTCTATAACTGGGATTAGTTGTTGTGATTTTATAGTCACATTTACCTCTATAATTGAGACAGAGAGTGTGTTTTACCTCTTTTACTGAGACTGTATTTATAAGATTACATTTTCCTAATTGTTTTTTTACAATTTTATACGAATTACCTCTGTATCTGATATAACGTCAATCTATGACCTCTCTAACTTGGACTTTATTGATCTATTTCCGTATTCTTACTAACTCTTAGTCTATCCACAAATTCCGCATTTGCTTAATTGTGTCTCAACGACTTCAAGTTTCATTTAGTTACTTTATGTAGTTAAAACTATCGAAACGAAAGCTGACATTTTGATAAGTAACAAGAATAAACAAATTTTCATTTAATTAATTTCTAAGACGCAATGAATTCCGTATCAAATTTAATTGAAAAAATCTATCCTTTGGAAAATCATTCATAATAAATTCAAAGAAATATTTAAACAGACTTATAAAATATTTAGGGACAAGGATTATTTTACCTAAACATTTAAAGATAATTACAAAATACCTTAATAACCACCTCTATAACTGAGATATATCCTCTATTATCACCTCTATTAATGGGACCCTCTGTAAATGAGACAGAAATGTATTTGTACCTGGCTAACTGAGAACCTGGGTAAGTGGAATACCTCTTTAAGTGAGACAAATCTGCTCGTCCCTTGAAGTCTCACTTATCCAGGTTTCACTGTAATAGTTCTAGTTGATTGTGGAACCCTAGTAAAAGCCATTCTAGTCGGTTGTAAAGAAATATAACATAAAAAATGACTGATGGCTTTATTATCATTGCAATAGTATAAAGTCTGACAAATAGCTAACCAAGTACTTAGTATGAGTGTAATCGTATATAGTGAGACTGCCATAAGAAAAAATCGCTAGGTACTGGTTTTTCTTAACAACAACATAATTGAAGTACTTATGTATAATATGTACTTACATATTACATTTTGAATATTGTGTCCTGATTAGCATACTTACCTTAAATATGAGTTCGAATACCAGGGAGTGTACATCGGTAGCAGGTTTTTTTGAGGGAAAATCTGTTTTTATTACTGGAGTAACAGGATTTCTCGGAAAGGTGAGCGATGTTCAAAATTATTATTATTACCTAAATACTATGTCTGTACCTGTTGCTCTTGTTACCAAGCTTTAAAGTTGTATTTTATTTTCTGTGTAAGTATTTTTAAGTTTATGGTGCACAATAAAGAATATTTATTTACTTACTTAATTAAAGTACTGAAAAGTTCGTCAAATTCGAAGAACGGAATTGTCATCGAATACTTTTCACATCACAATAAATGTGTGAGGGGGCAGCTGATGGGGCCCCACCGGGATGACGGGAATCAAAGACAGGTACCAGGGACGACGTAGGGTGTTTATTGATTTAAATAAAAAGGCACCTGTAACAATACAGGTCAAGGGTTAGCCCCGTGATGCAGTTACACATATGTATAAACACTTTCGTAAATAACTTAGATATTACTAAAAACTTACAATTAATGTGCCTTTAAGATGTGGGTATAGATCTGGAGTTGCGCTTGGCAATAGGTAATCGTGCACACTATTCACTGCACTTTTCATATTGTATTAACTGTTTGGATCTCGATTACAATAAAATAGAACTTAGAAAACTATGTAGGAAGTACACTCTGTTAAAATAAAAATATGTTCATCGATCGGAGTATGTGATCGAACTGAAAATAAAATCAAGGAATGGAATTTGAAGAAGGATTTGAATTTAAAAAGGGAATTTAGAATTTGGATGTGCGAGTAGCAATAGGAAAGGTGGTAGTGTAACGTTTCGTTACACGCACCGTTACAAAATGAATCTTTGGTTGAAACAATTGTGTTAATTTGTAGGCACTCTTGGAAAAGCTGCTATACACCTGCAATGGCATTGATAAGATCTACGTTTTGTTACGCCCTAAAAAAGGACTCAGTCCAGCCGAAAGAGTACAGAACATCAGTAATAGCTTAGTAAGTATACAAAGCAGAAGAGCTACTTTCACTTTTCTTGGATTACCAGCAGTTATACCTATCTTGTTATACGGCAAGCATTCTGTGATGACGCACTCTCGTGGAGTCTAAATAATTTGCTATTTTCATGTTAAGTTTATTAAATTTTCAGGTATTTCAAAGGTTAAAGAGCAACAGACCAGAAGATCTAAACAAAATCATCCCCGTGACGGGAGACCTAAGTGCACCCGGCTTAGGTCTCAGCGCGAAAGACGAAGAGGCTTTGCTCAATAACGTAAATATTATCCGTGCGCTTTAAGTAATTTTAATTTATTCTTCAACGTCCACTACGTTGAGCGGCTTGGCTCTCGGTCACCTTGGCTCTTGGCCGACGCCGGGAGGTCCTGTAGTGCCGTAGCGCCCACCATCCCGCGGTGCACTATGCCGGAAATCTGTATCATGCAGAAGGATGTTTGGTGGGTGTTGCTATCCTTGAACCTTTATAAGTCGAGCGAGCCAGACGGCATATAGTGCTAAAACGATTTGCTCTTGAACTGTGTCCCGTGTTAAATCACCATTCACGATCTCAAGCAACAAACAGCAGCCTGCAGGTCTCATCTTCGTGGAAGACGGCCCTTGTGCTCCCTGTGCCTTATAGGGGCAATAGTTCAGACCCATGAAATTACAGGCCTATCGCTTTATACATATTTTCACTGTCATTGGGCCCAAGTACAACGACCACCTGGCGAGAGATATGGATATTCTTTCATAGTCTTGAATAAAAAGATTAAACAAAAGTCTTGCCATTATTTTTTCACTTGTACTCCTAGGTCTAAAAATGATCATACAAATGTCTAGGTGTCGGTGGTATTCCACTCCGCAGCCACGGTGAAATTGAACGAGCCACTCCGAGTCGCTGTGGCCATCAACCTGGAGGGCACCATCAAAGTGCTGGCACTGTGCAAACGCATGCAAAACATACGTGTAAGGTTTTTTTACTACGTAAGATCTATATTTTTTTTAAATCTAAAATAATATATAAAAGCAAACTATATTTACATCGCATTTGAAATTATACATAACAATATACAGGATGTTTGGTACATCGTTTGCCAAATTAAAACGGCAGATAGGTTGAGTCATTTGCTATTTTCTCAGGCCTAGAAATTTTTAATTTTACGCACTTTTTTTTTCAGCCCTATGCCAGTTTTTCGTAAATTTCAAATTTTTACTTGCGCAGTAGTAAAAAAAAACATGGCCAATTTTGTTTTTCTAGGCATGAGAAGATAGCAAATGACTCAACCTATCTGCCGTTTTAATTTGGCAAACTATGTACTTACCAAACACCCTGTATTATACAATCAATATTAGTTAACTAGTAGTTCGCCCCGAACTGAGAACTCGCGGTTTGCCAAAAATTATATAGAGCGATTGACTTTGTTGCACCTACTTACTCGTATAGTTCGACATAAAATAGTAGAAAATAATTTTGAGGAAATAAAACCGACTTCTATGGGGGCCGGTGAAAGATTATTGTACATAGATGGTGCACTATGAATACAGAAAATGAGGTAAAACCACCCACTTTTCTAGTAGGTAGCATTTCGTTTCTGTATAATATAAGGGTCGCAGTTTTAGCCTCACGAACCCACTTCTCTGATAGCAGTTCGGTTCTGTGAGGATTGCAGTTCGAACCTAACCAAAACCACTTTTCTAGTAGCATTTCGTTTCTGTAAGGCTCGCAGTTCTAACCTAACTTAACCCACTTTTAGATTAGATTAGATTCGATTAATTTATTTCTTATTGAAAATTACATGATATTTAACAATGTCATAAATGTCATAAAGTTTCCAAATAACATGAATTCACAAAAAGATCGTCAGATTGTAAACAATAATAATAATACATTAACATAATTAAAAAATAAGTAAAAAATATAAAACAATCAAATAATCATAATAAAAATCAAAAGTAATAGTCAAATACAGTAAAATAAAATGTCAGAGAGCGTAATGGTGAGAGAAGGAGAGGTGAATTTATTCGGTTCTGTGAGGATCGCAGTTCAAACCTAACCTAACCCACTTAACGGCGCGTGCGGTGCGGTGTACGGGGGTTTGAGCGGGAGGGGCTAGTAAGTTTGGCATCATTATACTTTATACCTACATTTTATGGTAGGTAATCATAGTGGTTTATTTAGCTTAGGTATCAGTGGTTTTCCGGGTCAAGGTCCGAGTCTGGGTCCGAGTCCGGGTCCGGGTCCAGTTCCGGGTCCTGGACCAGATCCATGTCGAGGTCCAGGTCTAGGTCTTGGTCCAGGTCCAAGTCCAGGTCCAAGTCCGGGTCCAGGTCCGGGTTCAGGTCCAGATAAGAGCCCGGATCCGGGCCAGGTCCGGCTCCAGGGCCAGCTCCGTCAAAATCGAAATTAGAAATCGCCAAACATGTAGTCATTGAAGAGTTCTGTTCTGATCATCATCAGCAGTTCCACTTCATCAAATGCGACTGTTTTTAATGAAAATGCTTGATTTTCTGATGAAAATACAAAAATCTTTATACGCATGTCTTTAAGATTTGAGGAGTTCCCTCGATTCCTCGTGGATCCCATCATCAGAACTCGAGCTTGACAAAAATGTGGCTTAAAAACTTAACTTGCTTAACAAACATAACGAAGAGGACAAATTGCCAAACGTGAACTATGCTTCGTTGAAGAGTTCCGTTCTGATCATCATCAGCATTCCACTTCATCAAATGTCACTTTTTTGAATGTATATGCTTGATTTATTGATAAAACACATAAATCACTATATGTATGCCTTTAAGATTTTAGGAGATCCCTCGATTCCTCATGGATCCCATCATCGGAACTGGGTTTTGACAAAAACGGGACGAATCTGTATGCATATACATAATACATACAATCAAAAAAAATATCATATCATTTTCTAAATCGGTCCAGTAATGACGGAGATATGGAGTAACAAACATAAAAAACGACCACAATCGAATCTCCTCCTTTTGAGATTTGGAAGTCGGTTAATAAATGAGGGCACCACTTTCTATGTAGCTGTCACATTTTTGACGTAAAATGCTTACACATGTCAACAATTTATAGTCAGTCAAGCCAATTCCGTCAGTAGAAAAAAGCGGCTAAAAAATGTAGGCGCGAAGGGTTATCGTCCCATAGAAAATTTTAATATAGCGTCTTTTTCTACTGACAAACTTGTTTGACCGGCTATAGTATGGAAATTTTAGAGTTCCATTTTATTTAATTTCTACTATTTTATGTCCCACTATAGGCGGCAATGGATCAAAAATCGCGTGGATATATTACAAGGTCTGTGGAGCCCTTAACTGATACTGTATCTGTGGTAAGCCGAAATATTTCCTGTCAAATGTCAAATACCTATATTATGTTTATTTTTATCTTGCTAATTATTTCAAAATGGCAAATTTTAAAACGATATTATAAAAATGCAAGCCGAGCACTTTCATTTGATACCAAACTCGACCATACTTTCTTGCAAAAAGATGACCAGAATAGCAAGATCCCTCACAAATAGCTTTTTAGCCTTCTAAGCTCTTCTAGCTCAATAACCCCTTGATCGAGCCTGCTCATAATTTAATGACTAAAATATAATGCCCTCAACTACACGTTTACCCAATTTCATTTAAACTAGAACCAATTTACTTAAGTTCTTGAGTATCAAACTATCCTCTGATAGTTCAGCTTAAAAACATCGAAATGCCGGGACGTGCCCCTAGCCAGCCGCGTGTCTCAAGTCGAATGTAAGAACTTCGTTCGCTTCGCTCGCTCGTTCGATTATGTTTGTTATAGTTTGTATTTCTTTTATGCTAGCCCATTTTCGAACGAGTGAGCGAAGCGAACGAAGTTCTTACATTCAACTTTGAACACGCGGCTGGCTAGCGGCACGTCCCGGCATTTCGATGTTTTTTAAGCTGAACTGTCAGAAGATAGTTTGATACTCAATAACTAAAGTAAATTTGTTCTAATTTAAATGAAATTGGGTAAACATGTAGTCGAGGGTATTATATTTTAGTCATTAATTATGAGCAGGCTCGATCAAGAGGTTATTGAGCTAGAAGAGCTTAAGCCCCCTCCAGACTATCCGCGTGAATCGCGGGCGAAGCCGCGAACGCGAGTGTGGAGTCGATTTCGCTGTCTGCGAAAATCGACTTCGCCCGCGATTTACGCGCATAGTCTGGAGGGGGCTTTAGAAGGCCAATAAGCTGTTGGTGAGGGGGCTTGGTATTCTGGTCATTTTATTTGCAAGAAAGTATGGTCGAGTTTGGTATTACATTAAAGTGCTCGGCTTACACTTTTATAATATCGTTTTTAAATTTACCATTTTGAAATAATTAGCAAGATAAAAATAAACATAATAAAAGCATTTGACATTTGACAGGAAATATTTCGGCTTACCACAGATACAGTTTATTTTAATCTATATGGTGACTTAATCTATCAGTTAAGGACTCCACAGACCTTGCAATAAATCCACGCGAGTTTTGATCCAATGCCGCCTATAGTGCGACATAAAATAGTGGAAATTAAATAAAATGGAATTCAAAAATGTCCATACAAAATTGTTGCCATGTGTAAGCATTTTACGTCAAAAATGTGACAGTTACGTAGAAAGTGGCGCCCTCATTTATTAACCGAATTCCAAATCTCAAAAGGAGGAGATTATCAATTCGATTGTGTGTTTTTAGGGTTCCGTACCTCAAAAGGAAAAAACGGAACCCTTATAGGATCACTCGTGCGTTAGTCTGTCTGGCTGTCTGTCCGTCTGTCAGCCCATTTTCTCCAAAAGTACTGAACTAATTAAGTTAAAATTTGGTACATATATGTAAATTCGTGACCCAAAGACGAATATCTTACGTAAACAAATGAATTTTAATCATGGAGGCACTTTTGGGGGGTAAATGAGTAAATTAAAAAATGTTTTTTAAACTATATCGTGTTACATGAAAGAGCTCATTTTATTTTTTGTAATTTTAAAATAAATAGTCTAGAAATTATTTAAGAAAATAGCCAAAAAATTCAAAATCAAAGTCAAAGTCAAGCGTGAGTCGGACTAATTACTTAGTTTTTGATCTGACCCCTACGGGTTTTTTAAAGGCAATTCACTCGCGTTTCACATATAAAAAATAAATTGTTAAAAATTGGCTAATGTACGGAACCCTTGGAACGCGAGTCCGACTCGCAGTTGACCGGTTTTTTTTTAATGTTTGTTACTCCTTATCTCCGTCATTACTGGACCGATTTTGTAAATACTTTTTTTGATTGTATGTATTGTATACAGATTGGTACCGTTTTTGTCAAAACCCAGTTCTGATGATGGGATCCATGAGGAATCGAAGGAACTCCTCAAATCTTAAAGGCATACATAAAGTGATTTATTTGTTTTTATCAACAAATCAAGCACATACATTCAAAAAGTGTCATTTGATTTAGTGGAACTGCTGATGATAATCAGAACGGAACTCTTCAACGACGCATAGTTCACGTTTGGCGATTTGTCCTCTTCGTTATGTTTGTTAAGCAAGTTGAGTATTTAAGCCAGATTTTTGTCAAGCTCGAATTCTGATGATGGGATCCATGAGGAATCGAGGGAACTCCTCAAATCTTAAAGGCATGCGTAGGTATAGAGATGTTTGTATTTTCATCAGAAAATCAAGCATTTTCATTAAAAACTGTCGCATTTGATGAAGTGGAACTGCTGATGATGATCAGAACGGAACTCTTCAATGACGTATAGTATACGTTTGGCGATTTCGAATTTCGATTTTGACGGAGCTGGCCCTGGACCCAGACCTGGATCTGGACCTGGACTTGGACCTGGACCAAGACCTAGACCTGGACCTCGACCTGGACCTGGTCCTGGACCTGGTACTGGACCCGGAACTGGACCCGGACCCGGACTCGGACCTTGACTCGGAAAACCACTGATACCTAAACTAAATAAACCACTATGATTACATTGATTACCTACCATAAAATGTACAGTAAAGGGCCATAAAGTTTGCACATCGGTATTTAGAAAGAGAATATTGGAGGCAACGAGAATGAAAGAGACAACGCTCTACGAAGCCGAAATTCCGATGTGCAAACTTTATGGCCCTTTACTGTAGGTACTTATAAAGTAAAATGATGCCAAACTTACTAGCCCCTCCCGCTCAAACTCCCGTACACCGCACCGCACGCGCCGTTAAGTCGGTTAGGTTAGGTTTGAACTACAATCCTCACAGAACCGAACAAAAGTGGGTTAGGTTAGGTTTGAACTGCGAGCCTTAACAGGAACGAAATGCTACTAGAAAAGTGGGTTTGGTTAGGTTCGAACTGCAATCCTCACAGAACCGAACTGCTATCACAGAAGTGGGTTCGTTAGGCTAAAACTGCGACCCGTACAGAAACGAAATGCTACCTACTAGAAAAGTGGGTGGTTTTACCTCCTTAGAAGTCGGTTTATTTTTCTTAAAAATTATTTTCTACTATTTTATGTCGCACTATGCGAGTAAGTAGGTGCAACAAAATCGCTCTATATAATTTTTGCCAAATCGCGAGTTCTCAGTTCGGGGCGAACTACTAGTTTATATAAAAGTAGCCTATAACAACAACCTGTAACAACTTGGATGGATAACCTTAGGAGTTGGACGGGAATCGACGCTGCCACGCTAGGCATCAGAAAGACTGCAAATAGAGAAGAGTTCCGGACTGTGGTAGCCGACATCCATAGAGGATATGGCACCTAAAGAAGAAGATAGCCTATAGAGTTAGACCAAGAAAAGTCTGCAACGATATTGATAGCACAAAGTGCACACATAGTGCAAGTGTTATTTTAAACGTCAAACTTGTATGAAATTATGACGTGTTAATAACACTTGCACTGCGTATGCTATCAAAATCGTTGCAGACTTTTCTTGGTCTAACTCTATAACGAATTTATTATACATATTATAATATAAAATCAAAACTATTCCTGGGACAGATAGGCTGCCGAACGGGATTATCGACTTAAAACTATATATGTACATATAATAGACACAATTATTAAGAACTGTGTAACACTTGACAAAAATAGGTATGCATAATCTATATATATAAATGCAAGTGTCCTGACTGACTGACTGACTGACTGACTGACTGACTGATTCATCAACGCAGAGCCGAAACTACAAAAGATAGAAAGTTGAAATTTTCACACCAGATTACATTTATAAAGTGTACAAGAGATAAGAAGCGATTTTGAGAAATTCAACCCCTAAGGGGGTTAAAAAGGGGATGAAAGTTTGTATGGGGTTCAAGTTTTATTTTAAGCTAGGAATTTGAAACTTCGTAAAAAGATATATTATTAAAATACACGAAAACTAATTTCAGCGTTTTTGAAAATTCATCCCTTAAGGTGGTGAAAAAGGGGTTGAAAGTTTGTATGGATATCAAAAATTATTTCGAGCGCGGGACTTGAATCTTTGTATTTGGGGATATTATTAGAAGACAAGAAAAGTAATTACAGCGTTTTGTAAAATTCATCCCCTAACAGGGTTAAAAAGGGGTTGAAAGTTTGAATCCATTACAAATGCTTTGAAACTTCTTAGAAAGGCATAATAGCCGATTACAAAAAAAAGTAATTGCCAGGTTTTTGAAAATTTAACCCCTAAGGGGGTTAAAAAGGGGATGAAATTTCGACATAGGGTGCAAATTTTATTTTAAGCTAGGAACTTGAAACTTTGTAAAAAGGTATTAAATTAAAATATAAGAAAACTAATTTCAGCGTTTTTGAAAATTCATCCCCTAAGGTGGTGAAAAAGGGGTTGAAAGTTTGTATGGATATCAAACATTTTTTCGAGCGCGGGACTTGAATCTTTGTATTTGGGGATATTATTAGAAGACAAGAAAAGTAATTTCAGCGTTTTGTAAAATTCATCCTCTAACAGGGATAAAAAGGGGTTGAAAGTTTGAATCCATTACAAATGCTTTGAAACTTCTTAGAAAGGCATAACAGCCGATTACAAAAAAAAGTAATTGCAACGTTTTTGGAAATTCAACCCCTAAGGGGGGTTACAAATGGGATGAAAGTTCGTCTTGGGGTGCAAATTTTATTTTAAGCTAGGAACTTGAAACTTTGCAATAAGGTATTAAATTAAAATACAAGAAAACTAATTCCAGCGTTTTTGAAAATTCATCCCCTAAGGTGGTGAAAAGGGGGTTGAAAGTTTGTATGGATTTCAAACATTTTTTCGAACGCGGGACTTGAATCTTTGTATTTGGGGATATTATTAGAAGGCAAGAAAAGTAATTTCAGCGTTTTGTAAAATGTATCGCCTAAAAGGGTTAAAAGGGGGTTTAAAGTTTGAATCCATTACAAATGCTTTGAAACTTCTTAGAAAGGCATAATAGCCGATTACGAAAAAAGTAATTGCAAGGTTTTTGGAAATTCAACCCCTAAGGGGGTTAAAAAGGGGATAAAAGTTCGTCTTGGGATGCAAATTTAATTTTAAGCTAGGAACTTGAAACTATGCAAAAAGGTATTAAATTCCAAAACAAGAAAACGAATTTAAGCATTTATTAAAATTCATCCCCCAAGGTCGTGAGAAAGGGGTTGAAAGTTTGTATGGAGATCAAATATTTTGTGAGTGCGGAACTTCAATCTTTGTATAAGGGCATATTATTAGAATAAAAAAAAGTAATTTCAGGGTTTTTAAAAATTCATTCCTTAAAAGGGTTAAAAGGGGGTTGAAAATTTGTATTGGGTCAAGTTTTATTTTAAGCTAGGAATATTTAATTTCGTAAAAACTTATTTCATTAAAAGAGAAGATAACTAATTTCAGCGTTTGTCTAAATTCATCCCTTAAGGTGGTGAAAAAGGGGATGAAAGTTTGTATGAACGTCAAACATTTTTTTAAGTGCGGGACTTGAATCGTTGTATAAGAGCATATTATTAGAATGCAAGAAAAGTAACGCGGAAAAGTAGTCCACGCGGACGAAGTCGCGGGCAACAGCTAGTATCTTATATAAAACATCATGTAAATATTGTAAATAAATCCCCCCGGACTCACTTGTCGAATAATAAAATTAAACTATGGAGAGGACCGTACGATGTATGTACCTATGTGTGTATTTTCAAATTATCTTTTCAGGCATTTGTCTACGTCTCCACAGCCTACACCAACACGGATCAGCAAGTGGTGGAGGAGAGGGTTTACCCCCCTCCAGCGAGTATCGACGCGGTCTACAAGTTCCTCAGAGAGCACGGCGACGACGAGGAAGCAACCAAGAGATTTCTGAGTACCGTATTATAATACTTAGACCGACAAGAAATTGTAGAAATTAATAAGTGGCAACATCGTAGTGTCTTCCCTTTCAAATCAATCTAAGAAAACGGGACGACACTACGATGTTGCCACTTTTTACTTCTAGGTTATAACCCTTAATAGTAGATCGGCATTTTGCGCCGATTTTGGCACAAGTCATCTCGGATGTGGGTATACATATTTGGTATCAGTGCATTCAGCATGGTGTCCTGAACACAAAAATATGAGTGAGATAAAATGGTGGGGGTAGGAACTGTAACGTCATAACGGCTCAATTGAGCGCTAGTGGTCATTCTTCTAGTAGTTTGACTGCCTGACAATTCCATATTTCTTTGGGAGATTGTGTTCAATTTGAAGTTCTTTGTTATGTCTTTTTTTCTAATATTTGGTTTCTCTGTGTTTGCAGATGGACGGCCAAACGCCTACTGTTTCAGCAAATCCCTAGCTGAAGCGTACCTGGTGGAACACCACGGAGATGTGCCCATAGTCATTTTGAGGCCGTCTATTGGTAAATATGATCAAATCTTATTCATTTTCTAAATGCTTCGAATAAAAAAGTACCTAACGTAAATTCACATATTTTTAGTTACCTTTTATAATAATAATAAGGGCAGGGCAGCTTGTGGCGAGCTGTTGGGGAGTAACGACCCCACGGACCCGAGTGCTCCCGAGAGTCGGTCAGAGTCTCCGTCACCGGCGTGTCTTCGTCGGTCGGAGTGGACCCGCAGGACTCTCAGATCTGGCTTGCCTTCATTGGCCGTCCTGAGAGGAGTCGCTAGAGCTATATGCTCCAGGGGTGGAAGTGAAAGATGCATAAGACGCGAGTTGGCACAGTGGCTGGTTACAGCCACTGGGTAGAAAGCGGCGCACACCTCTCGACACCCCTGAGCCGCTCACACCGATGTTGCTCCTGGTCGTCTTTATGAGTCAGTTTCAGGGGCCCATCTAGTCAGCGGCAAGTCACCGCCTGCCTTGATGACGGTGTAAACATTGTTTTGGCAGGTGTCCGGACCTCTTTTACAATAGCCCAGTCTCACATTGTCCACCCAAACATCAATCCATAGACCGGTATACTATTCACTTTTTCTACAATAGTCAAAATGCCTGCTGCGACCGGTTCATGGGTGTCTATTGTTGCGCCTGAGAACGGGTTCCAGTAGGCGTTCTACATGACATTAAAGCTCTCCAAAGGGCCTCTACGTGTTGGATCTATGGGGACGCAAGCCTATCAAAAGGCCGGGATTTACAGGCCCGTGATTCCAAAAAAGGAGATACAAATAATAATAATAAGCCCCCAGCGCAGCTTGTGGGGAGCTGAATGGGAAGTGACGTCCCTTGGGTCCCATACCCCTGAGAGTCGGTCAGGCCCCTCTCTCCGGCTTGCCTTCATTGGCCGGCTGGAGTGAACACTGAGCAGGGGCCGCAGGACTCTCACCTATGGCTTGCCTTAACCGGCCGTCCAGAGTGGGGTGTCAGAGCTATATGCTCGCAGGGCGGAAGTGAAATATGCCTAAGACGCGAGTTGGCACAGTGGCTGTTTACAGCCACTGGGTAGAAAGCGGTGCACACCTCTCCACGCCCTGAGCCGCTCACGTGATGTTGTCCCCTTGTCGTTCCGTGCGAGCGACCGTTTTTGGGGACCCGTATTGTGAGTTGGCAAGTCACCACCTGGCCCATTTTTTCATTTTTTTTAACATATGAGCAGGGCAGGTGCCATAGTCTCCTCCATAGTCCCGGTTACTAGTCCACTAGCAACTCAACCCAATAGGCCGGTTTATTTTTGTACCTTTTTCTCACAATAGTCCTACACTAACCGGGGCTTGTCCTTGGGTGCAAACAGGGATAATCGTCGGTTGGTGTCACACTACATTTAGAGTATATTGTCTTATTACAAGGGGCCTCTACGTGTTGGCTTCGGCCCCAAGCACGCCTTCCAAATGTCCGGGACCCCATGGTCCCGAGAATTTGTAAGAGACACACATAATAATAATAATAAAGCCTTTATTCTCACAAAATATTACACTAACATTTAGGTTTAACACATCATGCATACATTATAGTCTGGTCTGGAAGAGATCGCTTCTTAGCGATAAGACCGCCTGTTGTTACCTAGCTTTTAATGTGCATTAAATTTTCTGTGTATTTTTAACTGTATGGTGCAAAATAATGAATATTTATTATAGACGAGGTACCCTTTTTTGGGCAAAGGCCTCCTCCAAGCCCTTCCAATGATATCTGTCTTTAGCTTGTCGAGTCCATGTATTTCCAGCTATCTTCGCTATATCATCTACCCATCTTCGTTTTGGGCGGCGTCTTGGTCTTGTCACCTCGCGAGGGTGCCAGTGTATAATATTCTCTCACTCCATCTATCATCTCTGATTCTCGCAACATGACCAGCCCATTTCCACGCATTTCATTCTGCAGGCAAGTTCAACTGCATCTGTCAACTTAGTTATTTTCCCGGTTCCTTTTTCTGTCACTACGCTTGATGTTTAACATACTCCTCTTTGTCGCCCTTTGGAATACATTGATCTTCTGAACAATTAGTTACCTTTTAACCCTTCTTAATATTTAATTATGTTTTTTTACAGTAGTAGCAGCGCGTAGTGAACCGTTGGCAGGTTGGGTGGACGCGTGGCAAGGCAACACCATAGCCCTGGCTAACACGGCGAGAGGCTTTCTACGGGTCGTTATTTGTGACGCGAAAGTAGTTGCTGATCTGATTCCGCTGGATTACGTGGTCAATATGGCTATCGTGTCCGCCGTTCACTCTAAACAGTAATAGTACAATACCGTACACCGTTACAGTAATACGTGAGGACCGGTCTGGCCTAGTGGGTAATAGTGACCCTGCCTGCGAAGCCGATGGTCCTGGGTTCGAATCCCAGTAAGGACATTTATTTGTGTGATGAACACAAATATTTGTTCCTGAGTCATGGGTGTTTTCTATGTATAGGTACATATAAGTATGTATTTATCTATATACCTAAGTATGTATATCGTCGCCTAGCACCCATAGTACAAGCTTTGCTTAGTTTGGGGCTAGGTTGATCTGTGTTAGATGTCCCCCTAATATTTATTTATTTATTTTAGAGCGGTATTCTCTTAATACAAGTATTTACAATACTTAAAAAGAGATACTAGCCCAATTACCTAAACATTGTATGCTACCAAATAATTAATAATTTATTTAATTTTAAATTTATTTATTTATTACGACACAAGTGCGAATTACCTATTCGCACGTGTAACGTACAACGTTTTACTGTACATATGGCTAAAAGGGCCCTTTAAATTTTCGACGGACTTGCAAAAAGCCATGTCAGATAAACGTCAGTCCATACAAAAGTATGCACAATCCAAATGCTCTAAGGCTCCTGTCACTATACCACGACCCCTCCTCACCCGCGAACCAAACCTAAGGCCGCTTGTAGACGTCCGGTTTTTTCGCCGGACAACGGACCGTGTAGTGTTACGCGACTACGTCCAGTTTTGTACACGGTTCGGACAATTGGCCGGTGAAAACACCGCCTACAAGCGGCCTAACGAGACGACTGAGCTAAGAGGTAGGCATGACTAATATTATAAATAAGTATTACATTCTGATTTTAATAACAGGTTAAGTATTTGATCTGGATTTGATCTGTCAGTGTCAAAAGTGAAACTTCTTCATTATTCCTAATCATTATTTCTAATTATTATAGAAAAAGAAGTAGGAAGTATACTTGATCCCAAAATTGTATACTTAAGAAATACCGTATGATATAAGGGAATGTAAATCAGTTAGGATGTTTAAATTTAAAATGAAAATGTTTTGTATTAAACAAAATTAAATTAAAGTTACCACCATAAGCAATAAGATGTACTTAAGTTAACAATTAATTAGGCAATTAGCTAAGTCTACCAATATATGTTTTAAACTTTTAAGGGAGTTCCCTCTGCCAACAAACTGTCCTGCAGTTTGGCAGAAGAAAAACGTCACTTTTGACACTGACAGATCAGATTCATATTTAATTCTTAACCTATTATTAAAATCAGAATACGCCCGTTACTTAACATTGATACCAATCAGCTCCATGCAGCTAAGCCTTCAGACTAATAACTTCTTACCAACCGTCTCGGTTAAGCGGTAGACCTGGGGCCCATTTCTCGAACGGTATTAGACTAATAATATTAGTCCACGAACTGTCAAATCGTATGGGTTGCCATGACAACACACTAATAATATTAGACTAATATCGTTCGATGGGCCATGTACTTACCTATTTGTAACATTTTAGAGGCGAGGTGTTGGTCTACAATTGCTGTACAAGCGAAGTCAACCCAATCACATGGAGAACGATGTTTGAATTATTTCTCAAGGCGAGCAAGGCAGATAATTTTCGTAAGTTTTTAAAAGCAAATACATTGAAAGTATAGCTTACATAGAAATAAAAGAAAATTAAAACAAGCAGGTAATGATAAATAAATTTTATATTATTAAGAGCGCTCTTACAAGAAAAGTCGAAATAATGCAAAATTGATGATACTAGTCGACGAAATTCAGGACTTTGCGCTCATTATTAGAAACAATGAGTACTTGTTCCAGTAAAAGCGTCTTCTTATCTTTATAAATATCGTTGTAAATATTAGAAAAAGGACTTATTAAATTAGTAATGATTTTTTTTCTGATGGTCGTTTCCGAAAAACCCCGTGAAGCACTGAATGGCGAGCTCTTATTTGGAAATGTTGAGAATTTTACTCTGCTAAACCTGGCTATTTTGTATTACTAATACCCTGTACTTTAGGCATATCAAACTATATTTTTCCTACATACCTTTGAGAAAGAGAAAATCAAAGTAAAACGAACTCGATTTTCTCTCCGAAACAAGTGTCAATTCCTTCGAAAATCTACTTAATATCGAAGTCATTTTCATACTCAAGCAATCTGCAACGTTTGCTTATACTGTTGGTATACATTAGTGTTTATGAAATTCTACTATATTTTTTTGGCAATTTTTTGAAAACTACTCTACATTACCGATGACGCGCGCTGCGCCAGCTCAGTGCCGCGGCAGAGCTTGTAGAGGTAGGACGTGTGTCGGTCGGCTCCGCACATTTTCAACGGCGACGACGAGGTTTTTTATCATTGTGTGCGGCGGGCGCCGTGTAAAACGCTATACTGTGTGCGTGTAAACCGCAACGAGAGACTTTGATCCTAGCACTGTTTTTATAGTATTATAATTTATAATGGTACAGTTTAATAAACTACCGGACAGGATTAAAAATATTTGAAACGACCTGACATTCTATATGTATTTATTTGACTCAAGATAGTACTCAGGGTCTGATGATGGAGCCGGAAGGTGGTCACCGGTACCAATCAACCATGCAACTAAACCACTTCGTGTTTAGGCTCATTTTATTCATCTCAACAAGATCTTTGACACAAGATAGTACTCAGGGTCTGATGATGGAGCCGGAAGGTGGTCACCGGTACCAATCAACCATGCAACTAAACCACTTCGCGTTTGTGCTCGTTTGATTCGGCTCAACAAGATCTTTGACTTAAGATAGTACTCAGGGTCTGATGATGGAGCCGGAAGGTGGTCACCAGTACCAATCAACAATGCAACTAAACCACTTCGTGTTTAGGCTCGTTTTATTCGTCTCAACAAGATCTTTGACTTAAGATAGTACTCAGGGTCTGATGATGGAGCCGGAAGGTGGTCACCGGTACCAATCAACCATGCAACTAAACCACTTCGTGTTTGGGCTCGTTTGATTCGTCTCAACAAGATCTTTGGCACAAGATAATACTCAGGGTCTGATGATGGAGCCGGAAGGTGGTCACCGGTACCAATCAACCATGCAACTAAACCACTTCGTGTTTAGGCTCGTTTGATTCGTCTCAACAAGATCTTTGACACAAGATAGTACTCAGGGTCTGATGATGGAGCCGGCAGGTGGTCACCGGTACCAATCAACCATGCCACTAAACCACTTCGTGTTTAGGCTCGTTTTATTCGTTTCTATAAGATCTTTGACACAAGATAGTACTCAGGGTCTGATGTTGGAGCCGGAAGGTGGTCACCGGTACCAATCAACCATGCAACTAAACCACTTCGTGTTTAGGCTCGTTTGATCCGTCTCAACAAGACCTTGGACACAAGATAGTACTCAGGATCTGATGATGGAGCTGGAAGGTGGCCACGGGTACCAGTCTACCATGTAACTGAACCACTTCGTGTTTGGGCTCGTTTGATTTGTCGCAACAAGATCTTTGACACAAGGTAGTACTGAGGGTCTGATGATGGATCCGGAAGGTGGTGACCGGTACCAATCAACCATGCAACTAAACCACTTCGTGTTTGGCTTCGTTCGATTCGTCGCAACAAGATCTTTGACACAAGTTAGTACTCAGGGTCTGATGATGGAGCTGGACTGTGGCCACGGGTACCAGTCTACCATGTAACTGAACCACTTCGTGTTTGGGCTCGTTTGATTTGTCGCAACAAGATCTTTGACACAAGGTAGTACTGAGGGTCTGATGATGGATCCGGAAGGTGGTCACCGGTACCAATCAACCATGCAACTAAACCACTTCGTGTTTGGCTTCGTTCGATTCGTCGCAACAAGATCTTTGACACAAGTTAGTACTCAGGGTCTGATGATGGAGCTGGACTGTGGCCACGGGTACCAGTCTACCATGTAACTGAACCACTTCGTGTTTGGGCTCGTTTGATTTGTCGCAACAAGATCTTTGACACAAGGTAGTACTGAGGGTCTGATGATGGATCCGGAAGGTGGTCACCGGTACCAATCAACCATGCAACTAAACCACTTCGTGTTTGGCTTCGTTCGATTCGTCGCAACAAGATCTTTGACACAAGTTAGTACTCAGGGTCTGATGATGGAGCTGGACTGTGGCCACGGGTACCAGTCTACCATGTAACTGAACCACTTCGTGTTTGGGCTCGTTTGATTCGTCGCAATAAGATGTTTGACACAAGATACTACTCAGGGTTTGATGATGGAGCTGATGATGATAGACAGGTACCCGTCGCCACCTTCGCGCTCCATCATCAGACCCTGAGTACTACCTTGTGTCAAAGATCTTGTTGAGATGAATAAAACGTGCCTAAACACGACATGGTTTAGTTGCATGGTTGATTGGTACCGGTGACCACCTTCCGGCTCCAACATCAGACCCTGAGTACTATCTTGTGTCAAAGATCTTGTTGAAACGAATAAAACGAGCCTAAACACGAAGTGGTTTAGTTGCATGGTTGATTGGTACCGGTGACCACCTTCCAGCTCCATCATCAGACTCTGAGTATCACCTAGTGTCAAAGATCTTGTTGAGACGAATCAAACGATCCTAAACACGATGTGGTTTAGTTGCATGGTTGATTGGTAATGGTACCTTCCAGCTCCATCATCAGACCCTGAGTACTGTCTTGTGTCAAAGATCTTGTTGAGACGAATCAAACGAGCCCAAACACGAAGTTGTTTAGTTACATGATAGACTGGTACCCGTGGCCACCTTCCAGCTCCATCATCAGACCCTGTGTATCTTCAGTGTCAAAGATCTTGTTGAGACGAATCAAACGAGCCTAATCATGTTACTACATGGTTGATTGGTATCCGTGACCACCTTAATCATCATCAGATCCTCAGTACCAGTTCGTTTTTAAACCCTCGTTGATACAAACTTTACAACCTATAGGTACCAAATGCAATGACGAAACATGTAAATAAGCGAGTAGGTACCTATAATTTCTTTCGAGTAATATACCTTCATAAGTACGAGTATGGGGCTATTCATAAATTACGTCGTTTCAAATGGGAGGAGTGGGGGGGGGGGGGTCTGGACATCGGATGATGGTAACATGACGTAGGAGGAAACAGATTCATCCGAAGCTTGATTTTTGGATGATTTGAGGGGCGGGGGGGGGGGTCAAAAATCGTCAAAAATAGATGAGGTAATTTATGAACAGCCCCTATGTAGATTTGCACTGCATTTAGTATTTTCGTACTTACCAAATAACAGTTTTAGAACTTTAAAAGTTAAGTACAGTTAGTGTTGTTATGGTTGATTTCAATATGCTTCGCGAAGGATCAAGAATGTTTAATCCGTCATTGTAGTGCGAGTGTGGTAGAAGGGATCGGCGTACTGCCTGCCTAGCCAAGGTTACAATCGCTATCGCTTCGACAACGAAAAGCTTTATGTCTCTCTATCACTCTTCCATATTAGTGCGACAGTGACAGTTGCGTTTCGATCGCTACGGAGCGTGAGCGATCGGCATCTTGGCTACGCGGCCTGAGCTCGCACGGCCTGCCGCAGCGCGTAAAATACCTAAACTCGCTCAACGCCGAAATGTAATAGCGCTCTTAATGATAAGACTATGTTATTAGTGCGCGATTACGGAATACGAAAATTACTCACTAATCTACTTATTCATAAAACTTTTCAAGCCTCAATTACCTAGTTATGTTTTATCCCTTTCTCACAAATATATAAGTCAAAATGACAAACGAAGACAAACGTTATAATAGCTAATTGAGGTTTGTGGCGCGTTTATGAATATACGTGTGTTGACTAACACTTTTATATCGCCTTGTAACAACGTGCTGATTTTGAGGCCTATTAGTTAAAGTTCTTGAAAGGTGTTGCTTGTTCCAGAGTGGGCTATGACTTGACATTGTCCCTTTCATTAGTTTAAGCACTTCGCGAAACCAATGAAAAAAAAAGGTTTTTTTCAGATAAGGTGCCTTTCCCGGGAGCAGTGATGACCAGATCCCCTATAAAGTTTGCGGTAGGCAGTTTCTGCCTTCAGACTGTCCCAGCTTATGTTTTGGACGCGTGGCGAATGGTCAAAAGGAAACGGAACAAGTGCGTCACACTAGATTAGGCGAAAAACTTGGTTCTTTTGGTTGACGAGGAAATGCGTTACATCGAACAAGTTAACGCAGAAATAACTACTTGTTAAAATTATGTAATTCTATAACATTAGGAATCATTTAGCTGAGTAAGGCAGATTGGTACTGGTGGAGTCCGTTATCAGGATACCAGCAGGTAATACGATACAGTCTACGGACCACATTTACCAGAACTGTGGGCCTAGCACAAGATGGGCGCGACAGTATCTCCCTCCCGAGATAAACTACCTGTCCCTCTTGATTAATACGGTGAGAAAAAGATTGGTAGGTAGTCTATATCGCGGGTGAGATAGCATGTACAGATGTGCAAGTTGCGGAAAGTTTCCATAAAATTCTATAAATTCTCGGAAATTTCATAAAACTTTCACTAGGAAATATGGGAAATTTAAATTTAAAATTGGAAAGTCTCAATTCTCATACAAAAATTTAAGAAATTTTACGTATTTTTCCTACGTTAAATTTCCGAAACATTTCGCAATTTTGGAAAGTTTCCTTAGGCACATCAGCAGTCAGTAGGTGCATGCCACACTGCATCCGATTCGCTCCCACGTGTCAACACACTGGGATAATTATTTATCTTGTGAACCGGTATTTTTTTTTTATATCTTGTGAAAGTCGTTTCATATGATACCTTACTTGATCTACTCGTAGTAACTAGACTTTGAAATTTTCTCTAGTGAAATTTCCTTCACTTTAACTCTATCCGATGTACTTAACTTACACGACTACAATGAAGCTCATCCATTGGATGCTTGGCTCCAGAGCATTGTAATGTAACACAGCATTTATTTGTAGGTACATTCGGCTCAACAAACAGATGTATATCCTCCGGGATTTCACCGCGTTCTTCACAACGCATCGCTGGGTGATGCGGAGCGGCGGCGCGTGCGCGCTGGCGGAGGCGCTGAGCGACGCCGACGCGCGCCTCTTCCCCTGCCACCCCGCGCATGTGCACTGGCCCTCCTACATGCCCGTCTACTACAGGGGCGTCAAAGAGTTTTTATGTGGTGGCAAAAATTAACGTGTTTGCTAGGATGTTTGAGCTGATCAAAGTTGAATTACTGATAATTTATTTAAAAACCGATATAAATGTCATATATAAAGGAACAAGGGATCAAGGCCTCCAGTGCCCAGTGCTGAGATTAAACCAACGTCCTCTGCAATTGCAGCAGATCCCTAAGCGCCTCGGCCACCCGGGTCACGGCGATATAGGTCTATTTTTTTAAGTACATATATGCAATTTCTTCATCTTGAGGGCTTGTGGCGCTCCCTGGCGATAGCCATGACCTTAGTATGCCTAAGGTAAGTAGTATGGTTCGACCTCCTAGAACCGAATAAATCAGGTGATTTTTATGAAATAAAGTATATTGTATTTGTAATTGTAAAATGTATTAAAACAGACCAAAGTTATGTGGGAAAATTGGGCTTTCTTTCTTTTTAACCGACTTCAAACTTTTCGACATTTACGTTAGCGTCTGCGTGAACTCGGTCGCATTACTTCTCTATCGCACCAATGCATTGGTGCGATAGAGAGGTGAGATGAGTATGAGCGAGATGGATTGCGATCAAGTTTACGCAGTCGCTAACGTAGACGTCAAGTGTCAACTCCTTGTACCTCTACTAATGGGTCATATAAATCAAAAACCCGAAGTCTTACTTTAAAAAGTCTTACCCGACAAGTTAGATTAGACCGTTATTATCTGCACGACAAAGCAAACCGCTGCAGTACAAGGGACATTAGGGCTAACTGCTGCTATCCTATTATTAGCATTTTATATTTTGTACTAGTTTTATATTATGTATATAGTATTATTCCAAGCTTAACAACGTAACGGCTTAATAAAACAATATGGCTAATACAGTGTACCAACACAAGATGATTGTAATGACAGTTATTGAAAGCCCGCCAAAAGTATACTTTTTAAGCGCATAGGGCTGATATATGTTATCTGTGACTTTTTGCTTTGCCTGTCAACTTGTGAAGGATTACTGCTAAAATGAGAAACCAGCTTTGTAAAACTAATATTAATTATAAACCTGTCAAGAAGAACATCGTCTTTATATTTGAAAGCAGTATATGAATCCCCAGAACGAGGCTCACAGGTAGGGCTATCAATTCAGAAGCCGGGATAAGTTGGAGAAGCTTGCTTTGAAACCGACGCCCGTCAGTTGGAAAAGACGCTATTTCTATAAATTGGGAGCCGGAGGTCTAATAATTCCAGTTATTTTCATCTGTTTTCACCGTGTTTTGGCAGTCAGAGAAGTGATTGCTCACTAACAAATCTGGGAGTTGGAGAAAGTGATATCCGTTTAAGGAAAACTAACCTATTTGAACAAACTACGTAATAAAAGAATATGATAACATATCGTGTTTTGTGTCGTGAATGCACTAACAAGAGCATGTTTCATGTGTTTAGCGTTTGTTCGTGTGCGTAATTTCTTTTTTGTTGGTGATTGAAATGCTTACAGTAATTCCAATACCTGTAATGTAATGTAATGTAATGTAACGTTTATTTCAGACAAACAGTCCATATACATAAAAATTACAAAAAGAATTAAAAATAAATAATAAATCACAAATTCATTAAATTAAATTAACTTAACACTTAAGTCATAATAAAATTAAATTATTAAAATTCAAAAATTCAAAATTCACATTTAGACATTACAAATTAAATAAAAATTAAAATAAAAACAAAAATGTAATAGTACCAAGTGATTAATAGTATGTGTTAGGCTTCTTGTGAGCGTATTGATTGTGAATGGAAATCAATTTTAAGGAAATTTTAGTTCATATTGTTACTTTCGAATTTCACTCTGAATTACTGGTTGTAACTATTATGTTATGTTATGTTATGTGTATGTGGATCTTCATATTGTCAGTTTTAACAGTAAAAGTGAAAATGAGAAGATTCCATGGTAGTAGTAGAAAGTGTGACAGAAGAAGTAAGGAAAAGTCAAGTGCAAGGCAGTACTATATCAAATATCAGTACATATACACCATAATATAGCCAAGTGAGTAGGTCCCTTGATATGGATTGTTGTAATGGTCATTCATACCATTCACATAGATGGTACCGAGGCCTGCCATCAGTTATTTTCACATGGCATAGAAAATTATTATCATGATAAAATGGCATTAGTTAATGAGTGAGATCTCCAGTAAAAAGGCTGGTTCAGGTAACGGGTAGTTAAAAAATAGGTAATAATTTCAAGTTAATTTATATCAGCAGGGTACAATAACTAGGCATATGTTGATTTTGACAGCCTAAGCATCCTGAGAGAGAGAGAGAGAGACAGAGAGAGAGATAGAGAGAGAGAGAGAGAGAACTGATGCTTGAAATTTACTCATGACCGGGTAAGTCCATGTTACCTTAATAATTTTATTGTGGGGCTTTTGCAATTTGTTAGTTAAACATGTAGGTAGGAAAGTAGTGACCGTAGAAGTAGACAATGTCAGAATGATAATTAAATTTTTTAATTATTACTGTAGTGTGTTATAGAATGTTGTTAAAATGATTGATGACTTATGTTTGTATGAAATTAGTAAAAATGTTTTCATGTTCAAGTCCTGTAATGTTTATGCATATAATGCAGCGTTGTACACGGTTACTTCTGATGGATTATGTACAATTCATTGGGCTCACAAGCTATTGCATGCACTTTAGTTGCAGTCAGTTAGCGCCTTATGAAAGTATTAAAAGGCTGACCATTGTGTACTTGTATGTGTACTTTAGGATGATTTAGGAATATATAAACTTTGCTAGACCTTTAAAGCAGTAAATGGTTGTATTACCATTTGCAGCACAGTTAGTAAAAATGATTTCATGAGTTGCGCAATGATATAATCTTGTCCGGTACAAGTTGATGTAGAACTTAATAGAGAGGGTACTAAACTAATAAACAAGGTGTTAAGGTATACAAGAAAATTTATGTGGGACATTAGTATACATACATGGTGAGTCAGAGTGAAAGCAAAGGGTAAATATGTTTCCTATCAAAGCAATTGATATATGTTAAAGATGTTATTAAATATAAAAAAAAAAAATATTGATATATGTGAAAAGTAGGCTTGAGTCAGTCATTAACTATAAAAACTAAAAGACTGAACTAGTTCTTTTGACCAATTGACTGAGAGCGGAGCACTCTCTTTAGTGAATGAGCAGGCACAAGCCTAGTGAAAATTGCGATCAATTTGAGGTTTATTAATCATAATTTAAAATAAAGTAGTATTCATAATCAAACTAATATTTGTGATAATAACTTGGAATTTGGAATTCAAGAGAGTCGAGAGTTTGAAAAACTTAAATTTTGCATTTGACTGTTGAAGATATTAACTATTTATCTTTCTGTTGAAATTGTGATTAGATCACTACAAGAGTAACAGTAATATGAATATGATGAAATTGTGAAAGATATATTCAATACAACTTGTTAAGAAGTGAAACAGAGAAACCTATATTATTAAAGAGATAATTACCTGACCTATGTAAGATGTTCCCTAACATTTATTTATTTTATTTTATATACCTATAGGTACTTATCCATGATCATTTTCTAAAAGTGAGATGGGGAATTTTGTGATCTTAAAGAGAAAAGGTATTGTATAATAATTTGTAACAGGAGTTATAACAGCGAATTTATAAAGAGTAATATAGCAATTTGGTAATATGTCAGACAATAAAAAGTGATTCAGTATAAAAGACATGCAATTATTAAAATTGAGTGAGCTAATATGGTACATATATTAACAGTGAGGCATTGCAGGTGAAGAGCTGCAATGATGTAGTAAATGAATAACAGTGAGTCCATGTTATGGAAATCCATGTATTTTGTATTAAATGAGTAACAGTGAAGCAATGGAATGTATTATGTATTCTATTGATATAGTAAATGAGTAACAGTGAAACCAATGACATGCGAGTCCAAGTATTGATGTATTAAGTGAGCAACAGTGAGTCAATGACATGTTAGTCCATGTATTGATGTAACAAGTAATAGTGAGTCAATGATATATGAATATATGTGAATCCATGTATTTTTGTATTAAATGAGTAACAGTTAGTAACTGACATGAGTCCATGTATTGATATAGTACTTAAATGAGTAACAGTGAGTCAATGACATGTAAGTTCATGTATTGATCTATTAAGTGAGTAACAGTGAGTTAATGACATGTTAGTCCATGTATTGATGTAAGGAGTAACAGTGAGACTATGATATATGTGTATCCATATATTTTTGTATTAAATGAGTAACAGTGAGACATGTGAGCCATATAATGAAGCATTGTGATTAACAGTGAGTCAATGACATGTGAATCCATGTATTGATGTATTAAGTATCAGTGAGTCAATGACATGTGAACCCATGTATTGATGTATTAGATGAGTATCAGTGAGTCCATGTAATGATGCATTAAGTGATTAAAAGTGAGCCAATGACATGTGAATCCATGAATTAAGTATCAGTGAGTCAATGACATGTGAACCCATGTATTGATGTATTAAATGAGTAACAGTGAGTCAATGGCATGTGAATCTGAATCCATGTATTGATGTCGTTTATAAGTAACAGTGAGTCAATAACATGTGAATGCGTGTATTGATGTAACAGTGAGTCAATAACATGTGAATGCGTGTATTGATGTAACAGTGAGTCAATGACATGTGAATGCATGCATTGATGTAGTTTGTAAGAAACAGTGAGTCAATAACATGTGAAGGCATGTATTGATGTAGTTTATAAGAGTGAGTCATTGCAGGCATAGGAAGAATGCCTGTAGTGATGTAGTTCATAAGTTGAGTAATGTAGATTTTATTGTTTTGTTGTGCATTAAGTTTATGTAATGTGGATTATTTATGTTTAACTCTTTAAAACGCAGAGACGCGTTGTACCCCAGGATTGGCCGAATATTAGCATTTTATATTTTGTACTAGTTTTATATTATGTATATAGTATTATTCCAAGCTTAACAACGTAACGGCTTAATAAAACAATATGGCTAATACAGTGTACCAACACAAGATGATTGTAATGACAGTTATTGAAAGCCCGCCAAAAGTATACTTTTTAAGCGCATAGGGCTGATATATGTTATCTGTGACTTTTTGCTTTGCCTGTCAACTTGTGAAGGATTACTGCTAAAATGAGAAACCAGCTTTGTAAAACTAATATTAATTATAAACCTGTCAAGAAGAACATCGTCTTTATATTTGAAAGCAGTATATGAATCCCCAGAACGAGGCTCACAGGTAGGGCTATCACTATTGGTGGAAAGGGTTGTCGGTCAAAAATATGACTGATATATTGTGGGTCATCGCAATGGTTATTCCGTTTGTGTACCATTACCGTAGTCAACATTTGTACAGATTACTTATTTATATTGGTGCTCTATTAGACTTAATTAAATCATAATGCTCAAACAAATAGATTCTACGAGTAGTGTTTGACGAAAACGATGCTATGTGGATGATACATTTGTGCGAGCTGATTAAGCATTAGACGGAGAGCCAGTCCCGGAAAAATCTACAGTCAGCTGCAGAGAAAGGGGTACCCTGCATAGAAGTTTGTATGCAGTGGTGCTAAGCTAAGCCTATGGCCAATGGCCAACCTATATTCTAATAAAAAAAGTCTGGTATAAAAAATATGGAAGAGAGACGTGTAAGAACTGTTTCATATTAGCTGTGCGATTTGTCCTATTCACTGGCCAACCATTAAATTTTTTACGAGCGAGCCCGGTGTCCGATTATGCTATGATAAATTTGATGTTAGCCGGTGCTCAACCAGGGCACCGGTTGACAAATGGCTCTGCGATTGTAACAAATTCAATACGAATTTCCATTACAATTGTAGCATTCTTGTTTGAAGCCTTATTAACGTAAGCTTTATTTAACGTGAAGTGAAACGACATGTTGAGCATTACTAGCCCAGCCACTCGCTCTGACGATACGTATCTAGTAGTGATGTACCGACTATTGATTTGGCCGACTAGCCGACTAGTCGGCCAAATCATTAGTTTCGTATAAGTTCAGGTGAAAAAAAATACTTTTGCTCCTTTGGTTGCGCTATTCATGATAATTTAGCTTGGCTAAAAGGTGTTGTCTACAGGTTCAAAGACCTATCACAAGAATCCTCGTTCAATTTCTGTCTTTAGTTCTTTTATTTTGCTATCCTGAGCAGACCGAATGTACAGCTCCTACAGGAGGTATTTCCAAGGCTCTATTTCCCGTACGTAGTCGCCAGTTAAGAACCTATCCCCTGTGGTCAGCGTCTTTACGAGCAACGTGCCCTGACTAAGTCTCTAAATTATGCAATAACATTTTTAGTTCCTCATGGCTCCACCATTAAAAAAATACTAAACTGAATAATAATAATAAATAATAACTATCGAATTTGCACATGAAATTACACGAGAATCAGTTGAGATTGACCTGTAGAGGAAAACACCAGCCCACCAACATGTGATAACGATCAAACGGTCAATTATATGAACAAAAGTTTTCGTATGCACCCTGAATAGGTATTTTAGTAAAATAAACATAAAACATATGGTAAATATTGACTGTTGTTTTCTTTTTTTTCTGTTTTTCTTTCACTAATAAAGTGCCGACTAATCGGCCATTTTATGTGTGGTCGGATAGTCGGCTTTCCCGACTAGTCGGCGACTAGTCGGTACATCCCTAGTATCTAGTCTTAAACCCGTAGTCTTAAACGTCGGAGCCTTGGATATAGGATAAATAATAATTAAAGAAAGAAGATTACTAAGTATAATTATGTCAGTGGCCAAAGCAAATTTGGCTTCCATATATTTCCTTCGGTAGGCTAAAGCCATATAATATATAGGTATGTATAAGCTAAAGTGCCTCGGGCCGCCAAGTATTTTTTTCAAGTGCTATTAAATATACGTACCTATCGAAGTAATATACTTACATAGGTATACACGAAGAGGAGCACTAATAAGGTTTATTTATGAGCCTTTATGAAATAAATAATGCGTAATTTTAGGAAAAATATGACCCAAGGAAATGTACCTAATATTAAACACTCTCATTGATAATCAGAACAAACACTTCATTATGAAACGTTGGTAAACAAACGATTTTCCTGAAGGCGAGTTAGGGTACAATATCACGAATTCATATTGTATTGTAAAACAATGCATGTTTGCTTTGAAATTCCGCAGTGAAATTAAATGGAATTGTTTCTTTTTTTATACAGGCAACAGGCAATACAGGCATTGCTTGAAAATTGCAACTAAATGTTTTCCTGAAATATCGTTTAAGAGAGAATTCGCGTAAATACATGACAAAGCCATTATTTTAGTGCTTAGGTACCTACGTGTGTTTATAGTGAATGTCTGTTACAAAAAGTAAATAGGTATGTACCATCACGCTCCGCGATTGTTGCGCCATTTAGGGTCCTAGCTAAATTGGTTGTTCAATATTACCGCTATAGAATTTCCAATTTAGCAAGAGCCCTAAATGGCATAACAATCCCATCTGGTGACTGTAATACCTAAAATAAGCGAAAACTAGCAACTTACTCGTACGACGAAAATTATGGTTATTGTGCATAGATGTATTAATATGGTTGTTATCACACTGGCACCACATCTTGATTCGGCGACAGGCGACATCGCTTCATACGGAAACCGCATCATTGTGATACGGAAACCGCATCATTGTGATACCTTAGGGGTTGTGCACAGATCACGCGAGGTGATTTCGGCTACTCTTTGACACTCCCTCCCCCTTGGTGATATTTCGTGAGGTTTTTGGCTACCCCCCTCCCCCACATAATCTCACGTGTATTTTTTGAATTTTTTCTATCCAACCGGTCAAGGCCACGCGCTCCAAAATTTCGTAAAATAGACTCGCTATTTTGAAGTGCGGAGTGAAGATTTTAATTATGTTAAACGAAACCGAGAAAAATTATTTACTCATGTGGTAGGGTAGGTAGGTATTTTTTCTTAGTTTCGTTCACTGTAGAAAAATATACGGGAGGTCTCCTTATACCCCCCCTCCCCTAACGTGATCTGTCGTGATTTTTTCGTGACCCCTACCCCCCCCTATTGAACCTCGCGTGATTTGTGCACAAGCCCTTACTGCTACCGCGGTACTCCTTTCTTAGTTTTAATTGAGGATCACGTGACAGCAAACTTTCCATTGTAGAAATTACTTTTGTTCACAAGACAATGATCAATCAAAAGTAATCAGGAACTCATCAACATCGAATAGAGTTTTCGATTGTGGTCTTTGATTCAAAAGGGATTCAGATTATATTCAAAAGTTAAATAATGTTATTACCTAGGTACTTATTGTGTTTGGCTTTTTCACCATAATATTTAAAAAAAATGTTCTTATTACGGAAATCACTCTAGAGTAGAAAAACAATAAAATTGCTATTTTGGCGGTGAGATATTGCCAAAAAATTTAAAAATTAAATTTTTATTTTTTATTATTCTCTTTATTTATTTCTCATCAGTTAGGTTACTTATAATATGAATATAAAAGTAAAATATAAAAACACTTACAAAACAGTAAATTATTATCACTCTAGAGTAGAAAAACAATAAAATTGCTATTTTGGCGGTGAGATATTGCCATAAAATTTAAAAATTAAATTTTTATTTTTTATTTTCTTTATTCATTTCTCATCTTAAGTTAGGTTATTTATAATATGAATATAAAAGTAAAATATAAAAACACTTACAAAACAATAAAAATTAATATAAACACATTATAAAAAACCTAACCTAGGGTGCCGCCAGCAGCGGGGCAAGGCCCAAGCTACCGGTGGTCAGGGCTGCAGAGAGAGGAACCGGCGGACTATCCGCGCCGTGTCCAAGATCACCGCCTTCTGCATCTGACCCTTGATCCAACCACCTAGCGAGAGTCTCTCAAGGTGTTGGTCGAGACTCTTCGCTATTAGACCATTCACTGAAACGACTATCGGGACAATTATCGTCGAGTCAACATCCCACATGGCTGTTATCTCGTGAGCCAAGTCTAGGTACTTACTGGACTTGTCCTTCTCGGCTTTCACGAGATTCTCATCATGGGGGATGGTGATGTCAACGAGCACGGCCCGACGTTGCGATCGATCTATTATCACGATGTCAGGCTTATTGGCTACAATAGTCCTGTCAGTGATGATAGATCGATCCCAATAGAGCGTGGCACGACCATTCTCGAGAACAGGCGCAGGTAAGTACTTGTAGTACGGTACTTCGCGGTCCACAAGGCCGTATAGAAGAGCAAGTTGCTGGTGAATAATCCTGGCTACGAGATTATGTCTGTGCAAGTACTCGCCGTTAGCAAGATGAGAACAACCGGAAATGATATGCCTGAGTGACTCTCCGGGACGGCGGCATGCCCGACAAATGTCGACCGTACCGTCCTTCAGGATATATTTCCGATAGTTGTTCGTCATCATCACTTCGTCCGCAATTGCACAGGCAAAACCCTCGGTTTCTCCGAAGAGGTCCCCGAATCGTAACCAGTTCACCGACGCGAGCAGGTCCACGTCGGGTCCCGTGAGGGCCTTGTAGAACCGCCCGTGTAGCACCTTACTCTCCCATGCCGCCTTGCGATCCGCAGTACTTAGTACCACAGGTTTGCGCCAGTTCTCGTTTGCCAAGGAGAGCGGTGTTAGGTTCCTGTCTACTGCCACCACATCACGATGCATCCCACACTCGTTGTTAAGGAAATAATTCCTGAGATTGTACACCTCGCGGTTATGGAGATCCTTGGCATTTAGGAAGCCTCGGCCTCCACACTTCCGTGGGATGTACAATCTCATAACTGACGAGCGTGGGTGTAGCATACGATGTGTGGTGAGCAGTGATCGGACCCTCCGATCCAGGGCGTCCAGCTCGGTTTGAGTCCACCTTAGTATGCCAAAGGAGTATGTGAATAGGGGCATTACCCAGGCGTTGAAGGCGCGCACTTTGTTGCCTCCTGACAAAAGACTGTTTAGGGCTTTTGTGAGCCGACTGAAAAAGCGCTCCTTCACCGACCGTCTAATACCCTCATCCTCAATAGCCAACGACTGTGACATACCAAGGTATTTATAGGTTTCTGATTCAGAGATAGATCTGAAAGACATTGTCTCAGAGAGTTGTAAATTTGTTGAATTTACAACCCTCCCCCGCTGTACATGCATAACCGCACATTTATCGATACCAAATTCCATGTTGATGGCATTACTGAAGACTTCGGTGGTTTTCAGTAGCTCCAACAAGTCTTGGCTATTTGGTGCAAATAATTTGAGGTCATCCATGTACAGAAGGTGAGAAATGACTTCACCCTCTCTCTGAAGCCGGCAACCTAGTCCCAAATCTTTCAGCAGGGTGCTGAGGGGATTCAGAGCTAGGCAGAACCACAGGGGACTCAGACTGTCGCCCTGAAAGATTCCTCGCTCAATCCTTATAAAATCCTGCGGGCCAGGGCGGTCATCCCCGCCTCCTGGTTGATGAAGGACTGTGGTTATTTTTTATTATTATTAATTTATTATTGAGAGCCTGTTGTGTCCCACTGCTGGGCAAAGGCCTCCCCCCGTTTTTTCCATTCTTCCCGGTTTTGAGCAGTCTTCGGCCATTCTTTTAAAAAGGAGTCTAGCTCGTCTCGCCATCGCCGACGTGGTCTGCCAAATCCCCGTTTTGAGCTGGGCTGCCACTCTGTGGTACTTGGCCCACAGCTCACTCGGCAAAAATTAAATAAATCTGGGGGCACGGCAGTGCCCCCGCCAAGTCGAGCAAAACAAAGACGCACGGCCGTACCATCCTTTTCCCGAAGCGATTCAGGCGATTTTCGACGTCCTATAATTTTGTGCTGGCTAAAGCTAGAACCCTGAATTTTCAGTGACATATAGGGCTTAACATGCTTTACATATACTAAAGTATTTGAACAAATTAAATAATTTCAGAAAAATATTTTAATTTGTTTTTATCAAGTAGAAACACTACTATATAAATTATAAACTGAAATAAATGTCATATACTAAGAAAAAGTGACCAAGGCCTCCAGTGCCCCAGGCTGGACCAACCCCAAATCGTGAAAAAAAAAATGGACTCTCCCAAATTTTTTTTCGCGATTTCGGGGTTGGTGCCATAGTAAAAGTTGCTCAGCGTGACCTACACATTAACGGGTTTGAGGAAATGTATTTCGTTAATTTACATACTGTATATAAAATCTTATAGTATAAAAGGCGGACTTTTCGCGCGTTAGTATATACATATGTAGTATCCATCCAACTTTGGGATGAGGATAGGGATCCTCGATACTTGTTTGACATCAAATAGGATATTGTGCAGTCTAAAGTAGTTTTGTTAAGAGATATTTCACCTGAGATACCTAAGTGGAGACCTGTAATTTGTCATATCTTTAAAATCACCGAAGCGTCTGGTGTTGCTTCGTACTACGTCACAAGTTTCCCGGCAACTGCCTCAATGCCCTCAATCAGGTCGGTCTGTATTTGCTTATTTGTCTACCTGTTCGATACACGTCAATTAACTGAACGTAGTGACCTTTACATACATCGGATTTGATATGCGTCCCGTCGAACCACGAACTTTAATTAAGTACATAAACTTTTGATCGCTAGCGGCGACAAAGCTGTAACAAAGTAAACAACATTTGAAGGATATTTGTCGAAAATTAACATGATTTCAAACTGTAATGTTATTATGCATAATATTAGTTACAATATGCTGAAAATAAATAAACACTTGTACAATGCTGTAGGTATCACCAAAATAGAGATGCATACATACAATACAATGGAATTGGAATCCGAAATCAGATTGCTTGTGTAGTTCACTATAGTACATTACGATACAAGTGCGAAAAGTAGGAAATTCGCAACCAGTGGTGATAAATTGAAACACGACCGAAGGGTGTGTTTTAAATCGACACGAGTTGCAAATTACCTTTTCGCACGTGTATTGTACAAAGTTTTACAGTACATATGGCCCTTTAAATTTTTGACATAGGCACGTATTGTCCCTAGGGCGGTAAAGTAGCACCATGTGTACCTACCTACTGTAATTTAATTTAACGTCCATGAACATTGGCTCAAAACGACCCTTAGCTTCGCCACCATATATTTAGCTGTAGGTGTGTACGATAAACGTCTATCCGATAGGTGTCCGAAGTCCAATGAACCGTTAGAAAACCCTCGTCGTCTCGCATCACGGCTCCCGTGGTCCGTAAAGGGAAGTGTTAAGGTTCGAGCTCATTAGTGGTAATGTGGCGTGTCGAACTTGAGATATTTTTGCGTTCATATTACTATTTGCTCGCAGTCGCTCGAGTCCGAGTAGGTAATTGCGGTCACATGTAAGTAGTTACAACGGTGCGTACCTTTTTAGAGAATAACGTTACCTTTGTACTTATAACTTGATATCAAGAAGGGCCACCAATCTAGTACAACCATATGCTTTACGGATTAAATGCATTTTTCGAAGTCCCATATTACCTATACGTAGGTACGGAGATTTCGTCCAAGCAAATCGAATTAAAAAAGTAAAATAATAATGAATTCGCAGTTGATACGCAGTCTCAAAAGACGCGCGTACAATTCCCCGGCACATTAATATCGGAGCCTGTTCTATCCGGTTTAGTCTGGATTAATGTCCTTTACATCCGCTTCTTAATTCGATTAATCGCGATAAATGGGCTATATCTGCTGTTGTTTGCTGGGAAATGAGATCGTACATTGTAAATCGTGTTTCAATAATTTTGTTCAGTCAGAATCATAAATAGTCTTTATAATTAAATAGATTACAAAATTTGTCTTGGGGTATTACGTTAGATAGTTGGCACAATTCTATAATTTCCAATAAACAGATTTTTTTAACAACGAACGTCAGTGTTAATATAATACGTTGCATTTTTAGAGTTCCGTACCTCAAAAGGAAAAAACGGAACCCTTTCAACCCTTATAGGATTACTTTGTTATCCGTCTGTCTGTCTGTCAAGACCCTTTATCTCGGGAACGCGTGGAGGTATCGAATTAAAATTACAACCATATACTTAGTACATATACAGGGTGTAATCGTTAAGTGTGGCCAGGCGATAATTCCGTAAATATAACAGATATCAGAAAACTTCAAATTGATATCGAAAGTGCGTTACCCAATGAGTAAAATTACATTAATAACTTTTTTTAAATAAACGTAGAAATATCCCAAACATTAACTTCAAACCCTCCCATACATTTAGTACGACGACTCACCCCTAGAGATAAAACTGCTTGAGATTCATTATTTGCGATAATAAACTGTAATAAAATAATAAAACTACCGTTTATGAAATAATAAATCTAACATTTATTTTTTAATCACAACGCAAATTTTAAGAAAAGTTCATTTAGAAACATTTAAGAGAGTCCGTCAATGTATCGCACAAGAAGGGCGTCACTTCGAGCAACAACTGTAAACAAAAAATGTACTTCCTTAAAAAATAAGTTAAATGTTAGATTTATTATTTCATAAACGGTAGTTTTATTATTTTATTACAGTTTACTATCGCAAATAATGAATCTCAAGCAGTTTTATCTCTTGCGACACCGACGGCGTTCTTTGAGGGGTGAGTCGTCGTACTAAATGTATGGGAGGGTTTGAAGTTAATGTTTGGGATATTTCATTTAAAAAAGTTAATAATGTAATTTTACTCATTGGGTAACGCACTTTCGATATCAATTTGAAGTTTTCTGATATCTGTTATATTTACTGAATTATCGCCTGGCTACACTTAACGATTACACCCTGTATACTCAGATCTACAGTCCCTTCAAGCTTGAAGCTGTGAAAAAATTATGCCACTAAAAACTTGTACCTATTTCAAAATTTATACTTATGGTTATGTCTAATAACCTAGAACTATGAAATTCGGCAAGTAATATCGTCTTATACTACAAGTACTACCAGGGATAAATCTGAAATTTACATTTTTTTAATATGTTGGTATAGTAGTATACCCTATAATGGACACGGAACCAGTAATGGGACAAAAAAACACAATTCCTCTAAAATAAGTATATAAAAGTAGTTTATATACACTGGATTAGACGTGTGCGCCGCGCCGGCGCGCCGCCGCCGCCGGGCTTTTTGACCACGCCGCCGCCGCCGATAAATGATCGGCGTGAAATCGGCGTGACCTTGAGTGTTGTTAATCAGCTATTCCAAGTTGGTTTTTGGATTACAATATGTTTTTTTTGTAATATTTATGGTACAGTTGTCAAATATACATTAATTATTAATTAAATGAAACTGAATAGCCAGTTGCAGAAACTATTTGACACACCAATTAAAGTAACAGAGTAATCCTAAGTATTCACCGTTAACTGTTAACGAACGAACGAAGACTGCTGCCTTGGACAGCTAGAAGAACAAACCCCTCCCATTCTCAGAGAGCTTTACATCGCCACTCAGCTCTTCCCGGTATGCCATGGGTGAACTTTTAGATTCTTCGGACATATTATCCATCACATGATGTGGAGGAACACATGAATTTAAGCCGAATGACTGGCAAACGGGCTTGAGTTGGAGCATGTGTTAGATAGTCGAACGCTATGAAGAGGTCGCTTGCGGCAGTTTGCACCGTGCAGTCCATACGGCTTATGACCGCACGAAATGGACACAAATTACATGTGGTCGCGATCCTCAGCAATGGGAAAATGAGAAAGATAAGTAGCGTGCCTAGGGTTTCGGAGTAAGGCAAGCCAAAAGATATATTTTAAGAAATCAGAAATTATTTATTTGCATTGATACAGTACGGGGATGTTACAATATATGGTGTTACAGATCTTGTACCTAGTTTGCATGCAAGCGTGCAAATTCATCATTATAATCATAAATTTAAATAAATATAAAATGTTAAATTTTTCGTTATAAATGTCCAATCTCACTCTTTGGACTCAAATGAATTTGCTAGCGTACCGCGGCGAGTTATCATAGTGCACAGGGCATACTAGGTACTACTATAACTACTAGATAGAATCTTACAATCATATCAGAGGGCCTACCGCGAACACTGAAGTTTGCAAATTGCATGCTTCATTCTCTGTCACTCTAATTACACCTTAATTGGAGTAAACCAACAATCCTTGTGTTTTGTAAACGGCCGTACAAAATTTTCTCTTAATGCGACTGACTTATCTGAGAATACACAAGTCGGGTATAATACATAATACACAAGTTTTCTACAATGTTTAACGATTTTACCTTGTCTTCGTTGAGTAATACGTGGACGCATCTCATACCGTCACAAGGAACAACTTCATCCATTGTTAACACTTATAAACGTCACAACAAACAAACAAATCCACAATCACTACTTACCTAATTCAAATTCACTTAAATAAATTGAGCTTTCGTTACTTTCGACTCGACTAAATAATAATACACTTGAAGTAAACGCGTGCCCGTGCGAACTTATGCAGCTAACTTCACACCAAAAGCCAGGCTTAAATCGCCTTATAAAATTACTATATATACCAACAAATAGTTACATCGTTCTATGGCATCGTTCGTTCGTTTTGTAGGGTTAGAGGGCCAAGAGCGGGAGGAAAAAGCAAGCCCGGTTGCAAGCCGACGAGTGCGAGCAGGATAGCTAGAACATCCTACGCCTGATTTCTTTCGCGCGGATGAGGCGCCACCACGGCAAAAATTTGTAACACGCTGGCGCCGCGGTCCGCGCGCTGTGGCTTGAATTTAATAATACGGGTTCATTTGGCACGCGGTTTAAAAATAATCTATATTGATTATTGATCTTATCACTACGTAATTTCGGTAAGGCAGGCAAGCCCGGCTTTTGGGATTGTATGGAAGTACCGCCACTGAGAAAGAAGATACGTCTCAGTGAGCTTGGTGCTTGTACGACAAGAAAACCATTTAAAAAGAAACTATTGCAGTCCACTATGTCTAGCAAATTTCAAGGATATGTGGAGTTCTGTTTTGTTAAAGTACGTCATTTTTAATAGTATAAGCCATGGAAATCATGGAAAACGGAGACTTACGGATCGGATCGAAGGTCATTGGGACGAGGTAACTTCTTAATGCAAGCCAGTCACTAGGGAAATCAAGTTATTATACCTATCCTATATAATTTTTCAAACCCTATTTTACTCACAGCATATTCAAACTATACGTAGTTCACTGACCAGCAACCTGCATAGATCAAATTTTCAAGAAAACAACAAATTAATGATTTTTCTTAAGAAACCTAAAAGTCAAGGTCACGCCGATTTCACGCCGAAAACACGCCGCCGCCGCCAATTTTTTGGCAAACGCCGCCGCCGATCATTTTTTAATCGGCGCACACGTCTACTGGATATATTTTTATCATAAATAAGAGTCCTAGAGCTGATTATGTTTGAATTTTTATTAAATTCGGTTATTTTTTAAGAAATGTGCGTCAATCCAAAAGTTGTCTTGCCACTGAAAAAAATATCACTAAAAATTCTTAACAACTTCGCTAAGAGAGGTGAGTTAATTTATTAAATTTTAATTAATTAATACTTGATGAAAACTAGAATGTGTTTTGTTAATTGCATTTACCATGAGATAAGGTATACAACACACTATGTTGTGACTCCACAGATGTAAAAAAATAGTGGTATTTGGCCCAATCCCATTATAGGAGCTGTAAAACTGCATACCTCCTATGATGGGACAATTGACATAATGATGCTTGCCATGCCATAATTTCATGTTTTAAACAATACAGAAGTAAAATGTAGTTACGAAATATGTCAACCAGGAGGTATTCTCTGACTTAGGATAAATTAATATCGTTTTTCCAAACTTTTATTTAACTTGCCTTGTTAGTTAGTGTGGGTCAAATCTTGGTAGCTGAATTTGACCCACTTTTCGATTTCCGATTCAGTTGAAATTTTGTGTAAGTACGTAATTAAGTATGCAAATCGGATGATAATGCAATATTATGATAACATGGACTGGATCTGATAATGGAGACAGGAGGTGGCCATGGGAACTTTATCGCAATAAACCCTAACTAATTGTGTTTGGGTATATTAGAATTGTCTCGATAAATCTAATACAATAATAATTGGCTGTGGAAAGAAAAATACATTCAGCGATAAAAGCTTATACCAAAAATTGATTTTTTTGCCATAACTTATTCCCCATTTCAATATTTTATACTGATAGAGCAATGTCCATTATAGGGGGCCCATTACTGGATCCACGTCCATTACCGGGGGCTCATTACTGGAGCTTTGGTGTCCATGACTGGAGAAAAAAAGCATAGTTTTAATTTGTTAATTATGTGGAAACTCATTGCAGTATCTTTGATACAACACGCCTAAAACATGAAAGACGGATAGGACTTTCATCTTTTAACACGCTAAGCGGAAGACCATTTACATGTGTAGGGAAATATCATAAATACTCCAAATTTCCTCTTAAATGTCCCATGACTGGTGCTGTTACTATACCTAAATTTCTATGGATAAATTTTCGTAACTCAATGGGAATTTCCATACATTTTTTTGTCCCTAATTTCGATTTCGTATTTATTCCGACCAAAAAGAGGGGCTCCTCAAAATTACCTGCCAATTTTTGTCAAAATCTGACTTTAATTAAATTACTTATTGTTAACAACTATTACCTAAGTCATATTTACTCAATCAAATCGATTCGAAGGAAAAAAAAACTGTTCAGATTCGCATTTAACAGCACCTAAATAAATTCTGTTTATAAAATGCTAGCATAGCACACATGGATTCTCAAGAACTCCATGACTGTTGGTAAGGCGTAAGCTAAGCTACTTAACGTTTTCTTAAAATGATTTTACAACGGCGCGTCAAATAGCACTGAAAGATCCTTCACATTGGTATAAATATTATTCAAATCTCAGGAGCAGCTAACAACTTTCGGACTTGCCCTCGTAAATATGCAATCAGAAGTCGCCCTTTTTGCCTAATAAAGGCACAAATATTTAACCGGACTTAGACTATATTTGTAAAATGATGACACTTAAATCTCTATCTATATATTGGGTTGGGCACACGCTACAAAAACGAAACAGAATAAAAAACAACTTAAGTACTTTACGTGATTAGGAATCCCATTAAAAGTAAGAGAAACTTTTGACGTTCACAACGTTTTCTTTTATTTTTTGAAGAAATACTGCTTTGGAACATCATGACACGGGACATGAAACGAAAAAGAAAATATTTTTTTAAAGTAACATGATTACATGAGTATACAATAATTAATTAAACGGGAGCGTAGAACCCTCCCAACTGTTGTTTTATAAAATAAATACTTAACCGATCGATGAAATTATTAGTTTTAATCTAACTGGTAATTTCCTGTTATTGTAAACCCATAACTTTAATTCACTGCTAAATGTCAGTTAGGTATATAAAAATGTGTATACATGTGTGACATATAAAATAAATATTTAGTACATACCGGTAAATATTTATTATCAATTTGAAGTGTAACTACCGATGTATGAAATAATGTATGAAGTGAATTCTAATGTTTTTAAATTAAGGTTCTGTCTTACCTTCAACAAATCCCGGACGTGGTGTCTGCATTATCGTCGGGACGCGAGAAGAGGAAAGGTTGTCAGGGAAAACTAATGAGTCGTTAGAAAATCCCCTGCGGATTTTCGGATCAGTTACCGTTTGTGGAATTTCAGTTTCATTAAATAATATATCGATTGTTTCATTATAATCCAAAACATCTATTATAATTGATTCATTTGTATTGTGTTCCTCATTAATTGTGTTGACTTTGTTTACTGTAGAATAATAATCGTGAAATATTTTGGTTCTAGTTTCATCATCCATCCTTAATTTTTCGATAGCGCTAGTGTCATCAGAATCCTTTGCATTTAGTAAATCAATATTTTGTAATTTAAATGATTGTGTTTGATGATAATGTAAATAATTTCTATGTGGACTTACGTTAAAATGATTGTTTGTTGATATATTATTTAAATTATCAGTTAAATTGCCAATATCGTAAAAGATTCCTTCGCTTGTCATATTTTTAACGTTTTTTCTTCTAACCCTATCTAATAAAATTTGATATTCCTTACTTACAGCTGTAGTTATGTTTTTGTTTTTGAATGTTATATTGCTTTCATTGTATTTCTTTAAGGTATAATTATTTTCTTGATGGATTGCATCATTTTGAAAATATTTCTCAGGTAGGGTTGAATTATTCGTCATTTGTGTATGCGATATAGGAAAAACAATAAGAATAAGAAGCAAGGGTGGGAGACTGGATATCGTCAAGGTTGGTTCGTAGAGGGATGAGCAGTGGAAGTGGGAGGAGCCGCGCGGTGGGCGCTGCATGCCACCACGGCGCTTCAGCTACCCTGGAAACAAAAATGAAGAATGTTTAAAAATCGTTTTTCCCTCAGCAGCTCGAACAAGGGTACTTTGCTGCTTGAAAACAGTGAGCAAATGCGTTTTTGCTCACCGAGTGAGACAAAATGACAAGTGAGCTTTTCCATTCAAATTTTATTTCTACTCGAAAGTTCGAAATACATACTTGGATCCTATTCGCTTTATCCCTTTCCCGTCGTAAGCAAAAATAAAGAGGCATAAAAACGTTCCGTTTATAATAGATCCCAGGAAAAAGTCAGAACGCATCGTTCGTCAAAAACGCTTCCGAGTATGAATTCGTTAAATAATTAACTTAATAAATTTCTAGTTTTAGCGATCTCTGCAGTGGTCAAAAGACGTAAAAACGTGGTAAGTATTAGCAATTCCGAACGCACCCTAACAAGTTTATTATTTACGAAGTTTCAAGTTGCTTAAAATACATATAGAAAAATTTTACGTTTTACCTACGCTATTTTACCAGCGGTGGCTCGAACGTTTGCAGTCATTCAAATTAGTTATCTACTCGTACTCTCTCAGAACTCTGAAGCAGAAAATAAAAGGCAGCCAGCGTGAAGCTCCGGAATCAAAGCCGTCTCAAAAATTGCTGCGATCTTCTTATACGGCTGTTAAAAAGCCATTTATATGCTGAAAAGAGTTGGCTATATAAATTGGATTCCGTTTAATTCAGCGCTGTTCATAAATACAATACGGGTAGTATATATTTATAGCAATATTAGGTGTTTCCTTCTCCTTTTTTTCTTTAGAGACGGAACCTTAAAAATTGTTATTATTTATAAATATAATATCGTAGGTACATGGAGATATAATAGACTTATTCTTAGTATAGTATATTTCAAACAGGAAGGGTAAGCTGACGCTGATCAATTTTAAATTTGTCGAAACGAAATCCCAGGGGACTGATTAAAGGATGGAGAGTTCGTCCAACGTCGGATGATTACTGAGATGTCGCTGATGAGAAATCCCACAGCCCACTCGGGTATTACATTCGTACCTACATGAAACATAGTCGTAAGTCGTAACTAAATTTTGAGAGCCGAAGCCAAGTACTCTTATACCGGGATGATATCACAAAGAGGTCACGATCAGGGACAGGAACCGGTTACCTTAACCGGGGTTTTTCATAGGGTTATTTTAGAGGTGTTTATAAAAACCCCTACCATAACGGTAACCGCTTAATAAGGTAACACTTTGATTCGGTAACCGTATCAGATCGAGTTAACCTCTGTTACCGGTAACCGAAATAAAAACCCAGTCTATTCAGTTACCTCATTATGAGGTTTTTGACCAGTTCAAACGATTGTAATCTTTACGCACACTTAAATTCAACTTATTATTGAATAACCGAGGTTGGCATGGGCGGTCTATGAAGCCTCCAGCACAAACAAGTTTTTTTGCCTTTCCTTTGTTTATCTTTATACCTACTTGTGTGGTGTGTTCTTATTATAAATATTATTATATTAAAACTAAAATAAATAAATTAAAAAAGTTAAATAAATAAAATAAATAAAATAAATAAAATAAATAAAATAAATAAAATAAATAAAATAAATAAAATAAATAAAATAAATAAAATAAATAAAATAAATAAAATAAATAAAATAAATAAAATAAATAAAATAAATAAAATAAATAAAATAAATAAAATAAATAAAATAAATAAAATAAATAAAATAAATAAAATAAATAAAATAAATAAAATAAATAAAATAAATAAAATAAATAAAATAAATAAAATAAATAAAATAAATAAAATAAATAAAATAAATAAAATAAATAAAATAAATAAAATAAATAAAATAAATAAAATAAATAAAATAAATAAAATAAATAAAATAAATAAAATAAATAAAATAAATAAAATAAATAAAATAAATAAAATAAATAAAATAAATAAAATAAATAAAATAAATAAAATAAATAAAATAAATAAAATAAATAAAATAAATAAAATAAATAAAATAAATAAAATAAATAAAATAAATAAAATAAATAAAATAAATAAAATAAATAATGTAAATAAAATAAACAAAATAAACAAAATAAACAAAATAAACAAAATAAACAAAATAAACAAAATAAACAAAATAAACAAAATAAACAAAATAAACAATAAACAAAATAAACAAAATAAACAAAATAAACAAAATAAACAAAATAAACAAAATAAACAAAATAAACAAAATAAACAAAATAAACAAAATAAACAAAATAAACAAAATAAACAAAATAAACAAAATAAACAAAATAAACAAAATAAACAAAATAAACAAAATAAACAAAATAAACAAAATAAACAAAATAAACAAAATAAACAAAATAAACAAAATAAACAAAATAAACAAAATAAACAAAATAAACAAAATAAACAAAATAAACAAAATAAACAAAATAAACAAAATAAACAAAATAAACAAAATAAACAAAATAAACAAAATAAACAAAATAAACAAAATAAACAAAATAAACAAAATAAACAAAATAAACAAAATAAACAAAATAAACAAAATAAACAAAATAAACAAAATAAACAAAATAAACAAAATAAACAAAACAAACAAAATAAACAAAACAAACAAAATAAACAAAATAAACAAAATAAACAAAATAAACAAAATAAACAAAATAAATAAAATAAATAAAATAAATAAAATAAATAAAATAAATAAAATAAATAAAATAAACAAAATAAACAAAATAAATAAAATAAATAAAATAAATAAAATAAATAAAATAAATAAAATAAATAAAATAAATAAAATAAATAAAATAAATAAAATAAATAAAATAAATAAAATAAATAAAATAAATAAAATAAATAAAATAAATAAAATAAATAAAATAAATAAAATAAATAAAATAAATAAAATAAATAAAATAAACAAAATAAACAAAATAAATAAAATAAATAAAATAAATAAAATAAACAAAATAAATAAAATAAATAAAATAAATAAAATAAATAAAATAAATAAAATAAAATAATTAAATTATTTTAATTAAATTAATTAAACAAATATAACAAATTAAACTAATTAAATCAATGAAATAAATTAAAAAAAAAATCAACAAATTCAATAAATTAAATCAATTAAATAAATTAATTAAATTAAATTAATTTAATAAGTAAAATCAATAAAATCAACAAAATATAAATAAAGTAAATAAAATAAACAAATTTTTTAGTATTTTTTTTAGTTCTGACGGTACATCACTAAAACTACTTTAATGTAGCAAACCAGTAAGCAACCGATAATAAAGGTTACCATAACTGAATGAAAACCTGTTAAAAACCCTTAACAAAAACCCTATCGCGATGGGGTTTTGAGATTAACTCGGTTAAAGGTTAGGGTTACCGTTTCAATAAGGTTACCATTACAATCAGGTAACAGTATGATAGGGTTACCGAATGATACGGTAACCGAATCGATTGGGTTACCGAATTGATAGGATTAAGCGTAAAGAGGGGTTTTCCGGTCCTTGGTCACGATACTCGAAAGGTCGGCTTCGCAAATTAACTGTCCATTAATCGATACTGATACGGATCTTAATTTCCGCCTAACCAGCGTTAACCGTAAATGTTGTCAGAGAGATATGGCGCGCATAGTGAAGTAAATACCGAGTAGGTCTATATACAGCGTGGTCGAAACCTCGACGTCCAACATTTTTTTTAGATTCCTTACGTCGTGGGCTATCGGAATATACCCCATGTATGTCAGCCGATTTTTCGTAGTTTTCGAGTTATGATTTTTTTAACTGTTGTTAAGAAATTCCGGGGTGAAGCTTTGTCCTTATGGCTACTAATAATTGTTTGTGGTATTTGCACTAATAACAGTTAAAAAAATCATAACTCTGAAACTACGAAAAATCGGCTAACATACATGGGGTATATTCTGAATGATAGCCTGTAGAATCCTTCCCATTTGTTTGTTACTTGATACCTACGTGTAAAACATATAGTAGGATAACACATATATGATCGACCTTGACCAATCTGTCTGACGGATGAAACTATGAAAATATGAAAGAAAATATATCCCAGAACATAAATAAATAGGGTTGCCCAAAGAAATATGGTCTAGGCTATTTTTAATAATTTTTTTCCACAAAATTCACCGATTTGTCTGACGAACGAAATAAGTTTCAATGGAAAGTATACAAATTATACAACATAAATCAACTATTATGTGGTTGCCGTGTTTAAAGAGGTGATTTTATATCGATAATTGCACTCATCTGTCTGACGCTTGAATCATACATCAAAATGATGGTAATTTTATTGCAAATACAATGGTATAGGGTTGCCTGCGAAAATCCATTAACAAATACTTCTAACTTTTGAACCATGTGGCCAAAAAATATGAAAAAGAAATCGTGAAAATAGTGCTTAAAAACTCAATCTAATAAAATTAAAACAAACTCGATCAGTTAAGCCGTTTATGAGTTATCGCTAAAAGTGTTCCCTTTTTATTTTAATTAAAAGCCTGGCAACCCTTATTTGTGACCGGATTTTTGCAGGCAACCCTATACCACTGTATTTGCAATAAAATTACCATCATTTTGATGTATAATTCAAGCGTCAGACAGATGAGTGCAATTATCGATATAAAATCATCTCTTTAAACACGGCAACCACATAATAGTGACCGGAAAAAGATAGGCAACCTAGTTGATTTATGTTGTACAAGTTGTATTCCATTGAAACTTATGTGATCACTTAGGTTTTAGAAATCGGTTAAATGCGTTTTTTTTAACACGAAATTTCGTTATGGGTTAGTATCGAACAAGAGTACAGGTACTTACTTGACTACTCCTAGTACTGCTACACATAAACTATGAATAGTAGCGTCTTAAATGGGCATAGTACAAGTATTCATAAATTTTATATTAAAGGAAAAAATGGAAAAATTTACGCTTCCGGCAGGACTTGAATTTGCAACCTCCGCAATCCGTGCGTTTGCTCTTAACTAATTGAGCTACGGAAACCTACCAGAACCTCGCGAATCTTTCCATTCCTTCCCTTATGTATACACGCCTTTGGGGTGGTTTTTCCTTTAATATAAAATTTGGAATATCGCTCGCAGACGTATCTGCTGGTTTAAAAACAAGTACTTATAGTCTCAATAGCGTCTCATCAGTAAACTTACATACTATTCTTACTAGTACAATCGGTAACTAAAATCTGCGTTCTTTAAGATTCCTAAGATGACAGATCCAATTCTAACGCTAAATTGTCTAGTACCTTCGCAGCGAAACATCTGTTGCCACCAACATCTGACTAACAAATGACTGCTAATCAAGGATCGCGATCACTGACTTAACGACGTAATATCCCGCAGAAAGTTCAGATTCGAAGAATGTTATTAAATCAAATGCGCCTGTGCCAAACAACTCTGTAGATTTTAATGACGGGCCCCAAAGTACTTATTCCGTAAATAATATTTTAAATAACGCACATTTATCCTTTATCGTGTTTAAAGATAAATTTAAATTTTATCTTATAATATGTACATTACTATTTTATTTAAATTAAATTATCTAAGGCTCATATTAGGAGTATAATTATGTACTGTGTTTAGTTTACCTTCGGAAGCACCGAGAGATTTGTTGGTAATTTGAAATATAATAAGTAGGTTATAAATAAACGATTTTTAAATTGGCGTGGCGTTGCAGTTATCGTGCAGTCAGCGTGCAGTTCCCATACAAATTGCAGTCGGGTTGCAGTCCGTCTGTATCGGCCCTTACACGAAGAGAGGAAAATAACACTCAAGAGGAGAGCGCCTAAAGAGTGAAGGGCTTGCAATGGAGCAAAACCACTAAGCTTACGAGTAAATCTTTAAGGCGTTGACAGGTGATATATTACTTGATATAAAATAAACTATTTGTGGTGATAGGTTAATAACAATAATGACTGACAGAAGAGATATGGAGCTGTTGATATTTAAAATACAGGTTGTAAGCTTCGGCTTTAAAAAAATATTAATAAAGTAACGTAATACTTACTTTCAAAACATATCTCAATAGGATTTACAATTTACAACTGAGATTGATTAAAACGATTGTGAATAAAAAAACGAAACAAGAATGTAACGGAAACTATCATATACTTTTTAAAGAATGCAATATATTACCTGTTCATGCCAAGTTTAAGTACTTATTAGCTATAGATCAGTACAGATGTCCTGTATTTAAGTTAACTAAAACTTACAATCGCAATCTTAGATTAAAACCACGTAAAAAGTACTTAGAACCGATGTCGAGTAATTACTACGGGCAAAGGACGAGAAAGTACCTTATACCTCGCATTTTCAATAAATTAACATCTGAAGATGAGTATAAAAGTGTAAATACGTTTAAAAGTAAAGTTAAAATATGGTTAATGAATTCCTTTCTCAAAAAAAATAGGTTAAGTTAAAATACAAAGTGTATAAAAAAACATTGCGAATACCCAAATTAGACCTTAATAGGTACAAAGATATAACTTATAGTTTTATAAGTAAAGAGTGCTGTATTTCGCCAACAAACTATCAAGCAGTTTGGCGAAACCATATCATTGTAATTGTGTATGTACCTTTGTTAAAAAAAAATAAAAAAAAATACATTTGGTATGTTTAAAAAAACATACCTAATCAAGAAATTCAGAACACTAATATTTATTAACTACTCAAATTCAGCAAAACACTAGCTGAACGGACAATGAGGAAATTGTACCACCTTCAACGTCTTATTTAACACACTGTGCCTACTTCACTTAAATTATGTAGAGAAGTAAATTGTGGCATACAAAATGGTCACTATACTAAATCACCATCTTATAATCGGATTTCATTATCACAAGGTTCTATGAATGTTCAACATTGCACTGCCACAAGCTGGTAATATTCAGTGTCATGACAGCTGCAAAGCTACTTCCTATTAGGACAATTAAAATATCTGCTAAGCCAAAACAGCTGTATATCTAATGATTCGGTTAAATTGTGTTCTAATGTATGGAGAAGACAAACTAATTATATCCAGCCTTTTAGGGCTGATTTAGATGGCGCGCGAACTCGCATGCGATTTTAGTTACATTGCGGACTGTTGGTTACGTCCAATTCAACCGACCGATCAAAACCCGCAATGGTATGAAACTCGCATGCGAGTTCTCGCATCGTCTAAATCAGCCCTTATGAATGTAGTATGATACCTTAGGGTATGGTGCTTTACGCACACTAGCGTCCCTTCCCCTCCCCCTGACGCAACCCCCCCTTTTTGCATGAAATATGTCCCGGTTCACAGTTTTTTTAATTTTTTGAGGAAAGTATACATTACAGCAAAAAAGGGTCAATGAAAGAAATAATCCTTAATAAATTCTTAATAAAAAAGGTTATATTCATTTTTTTTTATATGATGCACCATATTCACGAATTAGCTTGTCAAAATGCGAAATAACATAGTTTTTACTTAGGGTTCGAAACTCATTTATTATACACGGTGTAACATGAGAAAATTGAATAATTTTAACAGCGTATCCCGGATCATATTTAGAGACAAAAATGTCCTATAAACTTTTTTGAAATTCGCCTAGTTTCAGAGTTAATACCAATTAAAAAAAAACAAGTTTTTATTGTTACATAGTGCAAAACGCCTTTTTGATGGCGATGTTGCTACAATGGGACGTAGTCTAAATATCCTTTTTGATAGATGTCAAAAAGTGACAAGTAACACTTTGCAAAAGCTAAGTTTTACGAAAAACAAGTAAAAATCCATTTTAACTGACAAGTTTACCAATAACATTTACTTTTTATGTACAAATATATTCAAAAAATTGAAAAAAAAAACAAACAATACATTTTTTTTTTGGCGAAATTGGCCTAAATTCATATTAGGTTTTTTCCTTCTTTTGACCCCAGAAATAAAATCTTTCGCATTTCTTGAGAACACCTTGTATAATAAGTTAATAAGTGTTATAAAATAAATATATATTTTTTTATTAAGAATTTAATAAGGGATTATTTCTTTCATTGACACTTTTTTCCTAAAATGTATACATGAGGCCAAAAGAAGGAAAAGATGTAATATGACTTTAGGTCAATTTCACAAAAAATATTTTTTTTGTTTGTTTTTTTTTTTTCAATTTTTTGAATGTATTTGTTAGCGACGCTACGACAAGACGCGGATTATTATAAGTTAGATATAAAATCAAATACGATTAAGGCTGTATTCTAAATAAAGATTTTATTGGTTAGGTAGGGAAAACCGCGATTAGATTGTCAGTAGCCGTAAGTACTCGTAGAATTCGTTAGTTAAGTCGTAAATTCGTACTAAGTTTTAGTTTACCTAGAATGTTAGGCTAAACTTATTTCCAATTTCCTAGTAAATCGCAAGAAATCCCTTTAAACTAGGCAAAATAATGTAGACACTGCCATTGGTCAACCAAAGAGAGCGGGTCAAGACAGAGAAGTCTCGATATGACAGAGACAGATAGCCCGCTTCCCATTGGCCGAAACTCGAGCTCAACGCGCCGATACAGCGCAATTTTTACTTAGAAACCTACATGTTTCACTAATTAATTCGCGATCCGTTAGAGTTACATCATAGCAATGTTTGTAAATATTGTAGAACATTAGCCTAGTCACCTAGTTAGATAAGAATCATAAGGCAGTCACTGGTAAACAAAGACCTGTAAGCGAGCGAAGGGCCATAAACCGTCTATTGTATCCATTCCGGGCGCCTTCTTATCGCTTGTAAGTCGAGTCATAGAGATAATCGAACTCGTTATTGTTTGTTTTGGTAGCTAATTAACGTAGTTAACTATCTGTAATAGTTTTAAGACGATAATTAAGCAGACATTTGTAATATAGGTCACAGAACGATAGCGGGATAATGAAAATTCACCCGAAAATGACCGTATGACGTAATCGACCAATCAGGGGCCGAGAAAAACGGCGAATTAAGACATGATTTTATCTCCCTATCGTAGGTGACTCTCGTTCTTATTTTTTTGTATAAAAGCAAGACGGTATCGCTCCGAATCGTACAGTTCTCCAGCAGCAGCCGAAAAGGAAAAAGGAAGAAAACCAAAGAAGACCTGAGGGATCCGAAGCTGTACCGCCTATTCGTTATAGGAGTATTTTTATACCTAGTACGCGTTAAATAAAAGTCAGTTTTTTATACTCGGTAGTTTAATTCGTTGTCGCGGGCGGTCGAAGAGATTCGTTGAGGGCTTCGCGCCGGGGCACCAAGTAGTCTGGGCCGGCTGCGGTTTCGAACGAGGCGCCAGTAGACCAGTTACCTTCTCCAACTGCTATCGTCGGCTATATTGGACGTTGAGAGTTCAATAGTATTTGTACATAAAAAGTAAATGCTATTGGTAAACTTGTCACCCAAAATGGATTTATACTTTTTTTTTCGTAAAACTTAGGTTTTGCAAAGTGTTACTTGTCACTTTTTGACATCTATCAATAAGGATATTTAAACTAAATGCCATAGTAGCAACATCGCCATCAAAAAGGCGTTTTGCACTATGTAACAATAAAAACTTGTTTTTTTTTTAATTGGTATTAACTCTGAAACTAGGCGAATTTCAAAAAAGTTTATAGGACATTTTTGTCTCTAAATATGATCAGGGATACGCTGTTAAAATTATTCAATTTCCTCATGTTACACCGTGTATAATAAATGAGTTTCGAACCCTAAGTAAAAACTATGTTATTTCGCATTTTGACAAGCTAATTCATGAATATGGTGCATCATATAAAAAATATGAATATAACCTTTTTTATTAAGAATTTATTAAGGATTATTTCTTTCATTGACACTTTTTTCCTGTAATGTATACTTTCCACAAAAAATTTAAAAAACTGTGAACCGGGACATATTTCATGCAAAAAGGGGGGGGGGGGGGTTGCGTCAGGGGGAGGGGAAGGGACGCTAGTGTGCGTAAAGCACCATACCCTAAGGTATCATACTACATTCATAAAAGGCTGGCTATAATTAGTTTTTCAAAAAATTTGACGGAATCATAAGTACATAAATAGATTAGACTTTTCAGAATACTTAGATTAGAAAATTAATATTTCGTTATCAAACGAGCGCCCTTGTCCTGCCAGATGGCACTGCAGCTGCCTTTAGAATATAACGAAGTTCAATTGGTAAACTCTTGCAATTACACTGTTGGTGGTTTTCTAACCCAAGTTTTCAGTCATCAAAACACTTGAAAAAATCCAATTACCATGACCGAGCGTTATCGCAGCGAAGCAATTTACATCTGGCAAGCTGTAGCACCTTCGACCGAACCTTTTAAGGGAAGAGTCTACAATTTAATTATGGTTACCTACATTATTAATTTTAGCGACGTGAGCTTCAGAGGGCTGTTAAGAGCGTAAATAAAGCACTTACCTTCTCGTTGAAGGGGAGCGAACGTGACTGTCATAAGGTATTTAAATAACTTTTTAAGTTACCTACTTTTTGATCGACTAAGTACAGACGAAATTATGTGGAATTGTAAGCTAAGCCCATCAAATTCTGCTATCGGAATGGATTTATAAATCCATCAAAGAACTGTGATACATTTTTAGGGTTCGGTGTCTTTATAGCGAGAGTTGTAAACTTTTTAATTTACCTATCTTTATGCTAAAAGCGTTGTCTAATCTAATCTTAATGCAAATGTTAAGGTGAAGTGGGTTCAGATTAAGATAAAATAGAGCTTGGAAATATTATCCTTATTTTTATCAACACTACAAAAATGACAATGTTTCTTCTTTTTATGTTATTTGAAGATAACTTCTTAAATTTTATGGCATTCTATACTCGATTTAATTAAATCGATGCACGAAACAAAAACCTAAAGTTAGTTCTTATTACGGACGGATAGACAACCAGACGGACATGTTGACTACGGAACGGAACCCTACATACGAGCTAAAGACGCCGGGGTAATTCCGGCCTCGGTCACTAATGTTTTCTCAAAAAAAAAATGTTTTTAGGTTCTGCGCAAAATGGTGAAAACCCCTAAGTTTTGAGAAATCATGCCATCTTTTGGTTGCTAGTGACCTACCTTAATGTTTTATAATAATATAATTTTTTATCCTCATAATGACATTAATGACTGTGCGCCCTAATTTCTTTCAGCACCTATAAAAAAAATAAGTAGAATACATAAATGTAATATAATGCTCGGGTCAGGCGCGGATAATCCTCACCACGTTATCAAGTTCCTGGTTTGCAGCTTTCAAGAGGTTTTATGGAACATTTTCTAAATTGTTTTCTACACGGTGCCTATTCTTTATTGTTATTTGTCGCGGTACTTAAAAATATACATAAGTAGTAGTCATATTTGCACATTTTTAGGTAAAATATACATACTTATGCATGTTTTAGATAAAAAAAGTTTATATAAAGGGTTTAACTGTATTTAACTTGCATGAGTTTCATAATAATTCACAACGAAAACAAGCTTTTCAACAGAACCGCAAAATGTAAATAAAAATTAAGTATATTAAAACTCAATCCAACGTCGCACTCGCCTTTCGTATGTAAATGTCTTTGTTTATTTACATGTGTATTTGCATTTTTTTAAACATTCAAATTTGCGCACTGATGCCAGTACCGAGTGCGAGTGATTTTATAATTTATTACATTTGTACCTTTGTGATGTGTAGGGTAGGTAATAGGCTTATAGGGTAGGTAGGTAATGGTTTTTATGGTCGCGTGAAACAATTAAACAAAAAAAAATATTCGTGGACCTGTGATGGAAGCGCTGGTAGCCTAGCGGTAAGAGCGTGCGACTTTCAATCCGGAGGTCGCGGGTTCAAACCCCGGCTCGTACCAATGTGTTTTTCGGAACGTACGAAATATCAAATTGCTATTCCTACGCCAATTATTTAAGTATAAATTGTATAATTACCATTGTGTCAATCAAATTAGCATAAGTTTTTAAATTAATAAATATTATCTTATCTTATCTCTTATTATAATTCTCGGGATTAGTTGCCAAGCGGACCCCAGGTTCCCATGAGCCGCAACAGAATGCCGGGATAACGCGAGGAAGATGGACCTGTGATGAAATGAGCCGTAATTACAATTAGACTGGTTTTATTTTTCATAAAATCGATTTCGACTGGCAAATCATATTACTTTTTGGCAACCGGGTTTTTTAACCTAATTAGACCCCGCTGAATCCGAATTTGAAGACTTCGTTTTTTCTTAAAAACCTATTTTGCTATGGGACACCGTTTACGAGTTATTTACAAAAAACTAAACAGGGACTTTATTATTGATTAATTATATCTTACCCGCTGCTTTGTCTTTTTAAATATTGATCCTAGCGAAAAGTGTTCTACATGTTTCCTGTAGGAAATTTTATGTTTATTATATACAGTGGAACCTGGATAATTGCAATCTCAAGGGACCGGCCATTTTTTGTCAATTAACCAGGTTTTCCATTTAAGCAGGTCGTGTCAATTAACGAGGTTCAAAAAATCGTTGTGTCAATTATAGAGGTTTTCATTAATAGAGGTTGCGTTTCGACAAATTTCTTTTATGGAGGTGCAAATAACCATTGAAAGTAGATTTACACGCTTAAATTCTGGGTTTCTGGTCTATATATTGCTTCTGTCTATACTTGTACTTTTACACTACATTAATTACCACTTTATTTTCTTATTAATCATTTGGGTTTAAAAACTCCCTTGAATTGTAGAAGAAAGTTTAATTAGAATGTAAAAAGCATACTTTGTTTTTGATTAAATCAAAACTATTTCACCTACTACAGGCTGTGATAGATACCCAATAAATAAATTGAATTCTGGATGAAGATATAAATAAAATGATCATTGCTATTAAAATATTGTTTCTGCTGCATACAACTACATTATTTCAATTACAGAGGTAATAAGTAAGACTCATTTCAATAATAGAGGTAAAAAGAAAAGCAAAAATAACGGAATTTTTAGCACAGTGTCAATTATAGAGGTCTTAGTTGCGATGTGGTCAATTACAGAGGCAAAATTACGAAAAGCACTAAAATCTAAATTGCAATTATAGAGGTTCCAAACTTTCAATTATAGAGGCCTTTTGGTCTCAAGGGACCGGGACCGGACTTTTGGTTGCAATTATTGAGGTTTTCCATTTATCCAGGTGCCAATTAACCAGGTTTCACTGTATATGTATAAGTTTTTTTATGCTATGAGTCATACTTTTCAAATTATTAACGAATAAATAAAAACAAGGAAACTTAGAATTTATTGTACTAGAACTTTCCGTCTTTATTATCTTTTTAAATATTGATCCCTGCGAAAAGTGTGCTGAATCTTTTTTGTTCAAAATTCTGTGTAGATTATTATCCTTTAACAACATTTTTTGATATTGGCCACCGTTTATCAGTTATTTACGAAAAACTAACAAAAGGGACCTTAGAAGTGATTATAATTAAATTTCCCGCGTTAATATCTCTTTGAATATTGATCCTAGCGAAAAATTGTACTGAATCTTTCTTGTAGGCAATTTTATGCAGATTACTTATGTAATAGAATATTTTTTGCTATGCGCCACCGTTTAAGAGTTATTTACGAAAAACTAAAAAAAGGGACCTTTAATGTCAAATATCTCACTTCCGGTCAAGATTTCGATCGAGCAACCGGCAAATTCGGATTGAGCGGGGTCTAATTAGATTAAAAAACCCGGTTGCCAAAAAGTAATATGATTTGCCAGTCGAATCAAGAAGGAGAGCGATTTTGAATTTTTATGTCTAGTCTAAATGTGGAATTGACAGTTGCATCGCCCGCGTCAACGTTGCATGCAGCTGTAACCAGTGGCGGGTGGCAGTGCCGGCCTATGTATGCGCTTGGAGCTGTTTTTGAAATTAAAATTAAGGGGCTACCCGAGGTTTTCATCGATTTTTGACAAGTTTTGAATCGTATCTCCTTTTTTTGCACTACACATAGAATTAGAAGACAAACGGTTATCGGTTTTTCAATCTTTTATCTCCGGTTTCGTCCACCGGATTTTGAAAGAAATGAATACTTATTTTTTTATGAACATTTTAAACATTGTCTAAAAAAAACACTTTTTTCGTACCTATCTAGTTTGCAGTGAAGGATCTTACATGTACGAAATCTACATATTTGGGTTCGTCTTTGACGTCTCGAAAAACGTGTCCAGGGTTTTAATTTTAAACTAATTAACACAAAAGTTACGGCCAAAAAAAAGTTTTTTGCCTAAAATTGTTCAACTTTGATGCCAAATATCTCGAAGACAATGAACTTTGAAGTAAATATGGGATACTATATTGTTTAAAAAAGCCGTTGCTGTTAATATAATAAGCTACAAAAAACATTAGAAAACTAAGGGTGGAATCACATCTATCAGCATCGAGCCGCATTTTATATATGAGAAATTACTCGTTAGTATGAAGATGCGTACGCATCGGAAAGCTGAAAGCATGCGTACGCATCATCATACTAACGAGCAATTTCTCATATATAAAATGCGGCTCGATGCTGACAGATGTGATTCCACCCTAAGGGATTCAGATCGAAGCTCATTGGCGTGGGGTAGCTCCTTAAGTATGTAGGTTTGATTTTTAAGCTGATTACTTTTTTCCATAGTAGTGTAGGACGCGCTATTTTTCATAACAAAGGAATATATCTACTTACTATCTAACCACAAAACCCAAAGTTTATGACGGATTCCTACTTCATCTTCTCTATTTCTACACTACTATATACATTGAAAACTTGTCACTTTATAGTTTTTCTTATCTGAAATAGGCCTTTGAACTGATGTAAGACGTAGGTACCCACCCACCTATTTAACTTTGCTACCTTCTATTAAAATATTGCTCGCATCACCGAAACATGGGACCTCGATATTTATGTGGGGAGTCAGAATTTTACTAATAAAAATTTAACTATTTACGAAATGTCTCCATCGTCAAACCTGACAACTTTACCGCTTCTTCCTACCTTCTGAACTTTATCAAGTTCATTGTTTGGTATGGCATAATATATTTTCATTACACGTGATATTCTTAAAGTTGAAATTAAAAGAACAGTTCACTAAAACTCCGAATTAGTTTACAAAAAGTTTATTTTGAATTTTATATAATTAAAATTAATACAAATGCCTTATTCAACCGCTTGAGTTTTTTCCCGAAGTCTTGATCTCCTGTCAGTGACAATATTGTTCAAAACCGTGGCAAACTTATCTGTCACTTGTCAAACATTAAAAAAAATAAAACTAAAGGATGGATTGAGATATCCTCAACATCTAACAAAATGTAATATGTAAAAAAGACATGGGCCGGTTTTATCGTACAAATTCTTTAAGCGTAATATTTGTCATTCTTATTTTTATGGGTAATGTTAATGAATTTCAATAATAGGTAAAGGGGTTAAGGACCCACGGCCCACAGATTAACACTTCGCCGGACGATATCAGCCTCGCCATCCACTCAGCCAGCCAGCTAGCCAGTCGAAGTGTTTGGAAGGGTCTTCTTTAGCCCGCAAGAATATCTACACATTTATTTACGCTCACGACCCACTCATGCGTGACTGAACCTAAATACAACTAATACGAGTCAATCAAAAGGTTTGAGTTACCTACTTGTTACATTAGGTAGGTATTAGCTCTCACGCGCAGATCAAAAATATAATGTACCTTCAACTAGCTTTATGATAAATACCTACTCCGCTTTTCTGAAAAATCATAAGTTTGGCAAATTAATGTTACATAGATAAAGGTGTAACTTTCACGGTACCTAACTAATTAAGTAGTAGGTACCTGTATATACTTACTTTGTTAATCTGGCTTATGATACAAAATGATACGATATTACAAGATGCAAGCCTGAGGGCGAAGCTCTACTAGTTCATTAACGGCGTCTCTGAAATGAATACTTCCTGGCGTTTACTCGAGTAAATAATTATTTATATAAGCGATATTATTGCTCTTCATATACTGACTCATTAAATATCTAAAACCATATTAGGATGGTGGGTACGTGTAACACATTATTAAATTAAAGTCCTGAAAAAACACCGTTTGACCGTTGCTAATATCACCATGAATTTTTTGTTCTAGAAATATATTAAATATGTACTTAACCGTTTTGATATACCTAGTCAGAAACCCGTCTATGCTATGTATTGCGATTCAATATAGTTTTTTTTTTATGAATCCAGGTGAAACGAATTTAATTGAATATCATCATTAAATTGTCATGCTGCGCCGATCCCAAATGAATGGGATAAGGGCAAGCGAATGATGATGATGATGATTATTATTTATTACTCATTCGATTTAATTTTAGATTTCCGAATTATAGGAATTGCAAGTATCTTTTGGACACCACAAACGATTCCATATATACTTACCTAATATATATACTTGATGCATGTACCTATATGAGTACCTATAAGCTGATATTAAACCGTCATGTAGGTACGAACCTCATTTATGTCTTGATACTCAATCATGTTTCTCTTGCCACATGTGTTTAGAAACTGTTACCCAGTGGGAATCATGTGTTAAGCATAATATTGGGTTAAATAGGTACTCGTATTTAACATCTTGTGTGCACATGTTATGCGCTTGTATACCTAAGGGCACTGACATTTTCTTATATTGCTCGATTATTTATTTTCCAATGCCCCATTCTGTTAACTTTGTTTTAACCGTGTTTCTTAATAAAATACTGTTCCGTTAAAGTGTCATTCTATGGAACTTGCTAACTACTTATGTAAACAAACCGCCATATTTAAATTGTCAAAGAATGTTGAATTTACTAGTGACTTTTGTTTACATAGTTAGCAAGTTCCATAGAATGTCACTTTAGGTAAGACATAGAGGGTCTTCCCATATGAACTCCTAAGAGACTGCCCTTCCCAAAACTTTAGTAATAACATTATCTTTGATCTGCAGCTTTAAACGAATGTAGGTATTAAGGAAAAACTTGTGAAAAACGAGAAATCGGGTCATTGCGATACCTGTTTATAGTTATAAGCTTGTTTTAAGTTATAAACTCGTTTTTGGCAAGTTTTACACCAACCAGATTTCCTAAACACCATGGTCGAAACGCGGAGTTAAACTTATAGATCAATCAGTTAGCTGTCATTCGCGCGGGCGTCTCGCTCGCGCTAGTAGTACATATACATACCTACCTACTTATAAGGATAAGTCTGAGCGAAATGAACGTGCGTATGACAGCTAACTGATATGATACCAATTATCATTCTAATATCGGTTTGTTGTCAGGTGCACGTTCGAATTGGCCTGTTAGATTGGAGAAAACAGGGTTTACGGCACAGACAAGACATCCTCCAGACTGAGCATAGTAGCGCTACCCCCTCTGCCACAAATATACGGTAGTTTTACTCCATTTTCGAGTCAAAGTGTCTTTGTGTGACGCCCGTGTCTTTGAACGGACCAATCACGGCACGGGACTAGCTCACCTCGTCCCCCGCACCCCAGAATTTTTGGCAGCATCGGTTTCATGAAATAATTACTTTAAACTCCGTCTAGAGGATTGCTAGACTATGGTTTACGGTAAAAGATTTAGCGTTAATTTTGTATCAAGCAGAAACGTCTGCGAACGATGCTATTAAGCTTAGAAAAGATACGGTCTTAGTAGCTCAGATAGTAGAGAACTGTACCAGTGATCCAGTGGTCGTGGGTTCAAGTCCCACCCAAGACAGTGAGTTTTTTCACTTTTAGTTAGCGTTTTAGTGATTTTATTTATTTATTTATTTTAATCTTTATTGCACAATACATGAAGGTACAAATGGCGGACTTAATGCTTTGCCTTAAGGCATTCTCTACCAGTCAACCAATATGTCACACCAGAAAAATTAAGTAGGTGCATTTTAATTAAGCAATATATATTGTCCTCTTCAGTATGTACGTGGAATATTTTTCGTTGGAAATAATTAACTAAATATATTATATCCAAACTTAAAAGCGCCGCGCCGCTTCGATATTGTAACTTTCTTATAATTGGGACTATAACACGAACGCTCCACAGATTCTAATTAAAGTTGGTAAAATAAAAAGGTCCTTATGACCCAATTCACTCGACCCTCTCAACTTGACGACATAAAACTATTCCCGAACCATTCACACCTTCGTATTTATGTCACCATAAAGTGTATTTTATTGGAAGACAATCAATTTAGTGATTGGCTCTGTTTGTGTTCCATCTACATTTTAAGTGATTTTTAATCAAGTAGATACAGTCAAAGAATTTAATTTCCGACCCATTTCGTACCTTGTCATAGTGACAATCAATATGAAAGTCGCTAGAGACCTCATTCTATTGTCATTGTGACAAACAAAATGGGTAGGAAATTAAATTATTTGACTGTATTTACTGTAATTAAACCCTGATGGAAGTAAATGTCTTGAACATGGCATTTTAAATACTATAGGCAGGTTTTAGCTACAAATTTACTAGAAAACGACTAAACCATCTCGTAGAATTTACTACAATAGTTTTCACCAAGGCACTTTACGAAAACAAGTTTTTTGTCTATTTGTAGATAGAGGTAGATTCTAAAAGAAAAAGAAAGAGCCTGAATACCGAATTACTTTTATCCAACACATTATTTTCGAATAATGTATATACCTTCAGGTACCAACTATTGTACCGCTCTCTTCTCTAATGGATTACTAGGTATTAGATTTGGCTTCCTATTTTTTGAGACATTTGTAGTCTTTTGTGCGAGGCGCTCGGTCCAAATGTAGTGCATAATTGTTTTCCATCCTATTTTCTCGCAAACGTTCGTATTTGTCATGCTGCTTCAGTCAACCTCAGTACTTTTTGTACCGAGACTGACTGAAATAGCAAGACACGTTCGTACGTTTCCGTGAAAATACGAAGGAAAATAATTATGCACTACATCTGTACCTAGTTGTATAAAAGAAAACGATTTTTTAAATGACACTTATTTACAAAACAAAAAGTACATCGCAGCATTTCCCACATTTGTGTCATTTGTGATACTGGTCTTATCAAATTTAAATATATACAGGGTGGTCCAAACCTTGCTGTCCAAAAAATTTTTTTAGATTCCTCACGTCGTGGGCTATCAGAATATAGGTACCCCATGTATGTTAGCCGATTTTTCGTAGTTTTCGAGTTATGATTTTTTAAACTTTTAACGTTTGTTATGAAATTCTGGGGTTCCCATACAGGATGGCTAAAAAATAACTGCATTCCCGTTGCCAGGGAGGTTTTGGGATTATACTGAGCAACTTTTACTATGGGACCAACCTCGAATACGCGAAAAAAAAATTTGGCTGTTTCATACATTTTTGGCTGGTTCATTTTCTATGGAAGGGTAAATTGTTTTTTCGCGATTTCGGGGTTGGTCCCATAGTAAAAGTTGGCACCCCGTATGGGAACCCCAGAATTTCATAACAAAAGTTAAAAGTTTAAAAAATCATAACTCGAAAACTATGAAAAATCGGCTAACATACATGGGGTATATTCTGATAGCCCACGATGTGAGGAACCTAAAAAAATTTTTTGGACGTCAAGGTTTGGACCACCCTGTACAATTGCTCTTTAAAAAAAATAACAACGGGTTGCACTCCGGAAGTGCCGACAGAAGTGAAAACTCAATGACTAGTCCAAAATGTCTGCAGCTCTATGTATAATTGACCCATCCTCCTTTCTATTGAAAAACTTTAGTTCCGAAATTGCTGGTCAGTGAACTTGTTTAAAATTCGAAATTCAAATTTGTAGCGTTAATTGTTTAAAATTCGAATAGAAATTGTAAAGTTACTTTGCAAACCTCGCATCTAAATATATTTGGTCATGATATTTTGAGTTTTATTCACCAGTACTAGAGTTCACTTTTATTAGCGATTTCATCAAGATGTAGCTTTATTGAATTATATTTGAGTGATATAAAGTTAGAATGTAACTGTGAGATCCTCGTATTTCAACCCGTACAAGATTAGAACCTTTTTCATGTAATGTCATTGAGTTTTTCTTTATTGATTTAAATGCCATCTATAGTGTAAACAACATTATTTGCGGTATTTGACGTCTGTCACTCACAACAGCAATACTACATAAAATGTCTTGCACATTGAAATCACAAAGGAAAACAACTGCACTGCGAACGTTTACGTTCTACGTCTTTTTTTTTTAATTTTAGGGTTGGCCGGACACCACCGTTATGAATCGGTAGTCGTCTAAGTAAATCGATATGAATTTTTCATTTTTCTTTTAATAAAAATAAGGAAAAGGTGGATAATTAACTGTAGATATGGATATATTTATCATCACTTAACAGACAACAAATTTGACACAGAAATAACATAAATAAACTTTGAAATAGATCCCCAGTTAGTTTCAATTTTGACAATGGGTGCGACCTACTCGGTCGGTGTATTAAATGCATTTAGCTTGCGGGAAAACCATATAATTCTAGCTTTATTTAAATCTCAAATAAAAATTCATTATACGTCACAATTCGATACCTCAGTCTACGTGCCATCCAATCGTAATCGCTTGCTGTTACAATCGATTTGCGTTAGTTACATCTCTATCTACGTCAGTCATAATGTGTCAAATACCGCAAATAATGTTGTTTATACTATAAATGAGTGGCCATTTAAACCTTACGGTCACGTGATCGCCTTACGCTGTCTCGAGTTTATCATTTTTTCCCCACCTCAAAAAGTGCCCAGCGCCGCTAAAGAAGTTTTCACTTCAAAAATATGTATGTCCTTGTCCTACTAGGTACTTATATTTCTCTCGTACTGTTTTCATTATTATCTTGATTTTTATTAATCGGTAGGTATGCAGTTGTAGATGTATTTCTGTCATGTTAGTCTGCCTCCCCACATTCATCTGTTTATAGACATCCATCCGAGAATAAGATAACAACTGAACTCAGCTGAACATCTTCGAGTTCAGTGGACGCTATTCCGAATTCTGTAAGAAATAAGTGTTTCAAGCTCGTGCATCGTGCATTAAATATCAGAAAATCCTTAACAATACTTGAACTGTAAAAAAAGTCTTAGTCTCGAATTGCCAAAAATATTCATTGCTGTATATTTTACACTTATACTCAACTAGAAATGTCAATTGTGGAAGTAGATTTTTATTTTTATCAAGTTTATCGATAACGGTGCCCTGTAATGTAGAACGGAAAACTGCTATTAGGATGCTATCTAGAATGGTAGTTCGCATCCTAACAGCAGCCCATTCAGCCAAACGAACAATAACAGCTTTAGTGAAATATTATATTACCTACATATATTTGCTCCGTGCATTACTGTAGCGCAGCCCTAGAGAGTGTGGGACATATTGCTTATTTGACAGTTGACAGCTGCCAAATAGTATGAAGATGTCGCCCCACGAAGTTTCATTTTTTCACCATGTCGTGCGTTAGCGTCGCTTGTATTTCCCCCACCCCACCAGCAACTTCACATAATATTCAAAATAACTGTTTAATTATATAATTATAAACTTTCCGACTAGATAACAACTTTCAGGATCTATAACTAAAGTTCGCCAGGCTTGGGATACCTAAAACGTAAAAATTGTGCAAACAGTTCTAAACCAAAATTTGTCGTTCTAATAATATTCCTGGCTTGTAAAGTTGTTACGTTCAAATCTCTCTAAGTTGTCCCTTATCGACCACCGCTGTCAGCCAATGATAGACTATTATCCCAAAGGAGACTATCAATGTGAATATTATTCCATTGTTTTTGGGAAAAATACATTACGGAAATAATGGTGTCCTGACATTGATGTGACACGGGTAAGAGCACGAGACGCAGTTTGATTAAGCGTGGTGATAAATAAATATTAAAGCCGAGAAACATTACGGGGGGGGGGGGGGGGGGGGGGCATGTTGCGGTAAATCTTGGTCTCAACGGCGAAAGAAAATTGAACTAAGTATTTACTTTACTAACGAAGTGACACCAAAATCAATCAAAGTTAATAGCATTAATTCCTTATACGACAAATAAGTCTTCCCAGTCGGGCGCTGCTGTCGTCTGGACGTCACAGACTGTGAGCATTCAACCCTTGTTTTCAGATCAATATCCACAAAGATTGAGTAACCAATAGGTACTAAGACTAGCCTTGCATGTTGCAAATTCGAAGGTTTACTTGTTATGCTTTAACATAACTATGGATAGGCGTTGCGTTCAGAAAAACTATGTATATTTTTAGCATGAACAATGCCGGCCAATGTTAGTAAACAATAAACGAACGATCGAATAAAAATTGTATAGGTACATCCTCCCTCTTTCTCCCAATTTCGTGATTCACGGTCCTGTTGGAATCGAAAGCGTTAATTATCAGCATTTTAAATTTAATTCCGGTTCGTTAAAGTCTGCTTCATCTTTAATCTTTTTTATTCGAATTGTTCACAGATTTAAGAAAAGGAACATCCCTAGAATACAATAACAATGTTAAATTAATTTACCAACACTAATCGTTGTGATAATCCTTTGCCTCGCATTGGACAACATTTTCCTGTTAATATAGTGATGACACATAATTATGTGTTTACATTATAAGTTTCGCTGTTAATACAAATAACTATATCCTACTGAAGAAAAGTACTATTATTGGACCTTTAATAGGTATTAACAATATAGGAATAATTGAATAAATATAACTGTGTAGTAGTTACTAGTGCATACAAACTTAATATACATAACTAGAAAAAAAAAAACATAATTAGGTAAGTACCTAATAAGTTTATTTTGGTAGCTTATTATTGAGATGTTCAGTAAGTACCTACTTACTACTGTGAACGTGTCAAGACTACCTATATTAATATAAGTAGTATCATAAAGTCATTAGTGGAGTATAGGCCAAAATACAAAACAACGACCAGCAAATAAAGTGATAGCGGAGAAGGAATGTGAGTTATCAGCAATCTTGTACACGGCGCACGTTGTTGCCAGTCATAAAACGAACATCCGACTAAGTGCTGTACCTATGCTTTTGCCGAATACTATAGGGTTGCAGGTTTAGGTTGTAAAAAATCTTATGTTGTCAATATCAGTAAAGTACGCCGTGAGATACATAACGTAGTAGGGAGATTAGGTGTACAATAGGTACCTTAGAAATTGTACGATTACAACAATTGCATTACATTATATACGTAAGAATGTTTTTTGAAAAAACGCCTTCGTAGTGACATTTATACATCTTAATTTATCTAGATCGATTTAAATGTACTCTTAAAGACTCGAAGAAATCGACTCAGCCAAGGTGACAATCGTTTGCCTTACGATGACGAAACGCTTTGTGTATCTCTATCACTCTTCCATATTAGTGCGACAGTGACAGTTGCGTTTCGTTCGCTACGGAGCATAAATGATAGACATGTTGGTTGCGCAACCACAACCAGATCTACAGAGGCGTGCTTTAAGCCTCATTTTCTAACCTGACCTGATTTGAGATATTATCTGTTAAATAGACAGATATTACCTGTTACGCATGTCAGAAAGTATTGCTAAGATAAATGGCAACCCTGAATTTGCTGGGCAGGTCTTCTTTCATTGCGGCGAGCAGTAATCCCCGGTGTTGTTATTACTCGGCTGCGTAATGGCTGTTGGGCACGCACCGCCGGAGCCAGATTTCGCCAGGGTGTGCACTTGAAAAATATTCCATTCGATTACTTTAAGAGCAATGTGCTTGGCATTCAAATTAATATTCGGTTCAGACTGCGGTATTTACATAACTTTAATAATTTTAATCTAGACACATTCAGAAAACTTGCATTCTCTGGTAACCGATTTGAAATTGTTACAATATTCTAGTTGTTGCATCAAATTTAACAACTAACTGTGACGTCCCACGGTCAAAGGTACCTTATGGCGGGTATGGAGTTATGCATACCCCAGTAATCTACAATAAATAAGCTATCGATAACACAAAAGATCAACCTTCTAGGTTGCGTAGTTACAGAGATATGATTTTTTGAAAATAATGTTGTGAAATGAGCAACTTTACGATAGAGAAGTTTTAAGTTTAGCCGCCTAAAAAACTATGTTCCTGAAGTAAGTTACATAGTTGACTACAAATAATAATACCTTATATATCTGAGATTAAAAAAGTATTGTGACTTGTTCTGTAATGCAAATAGAAACTTTTGATATCGACTGATTTATGTGTATACTAACCAATCTCTTGAAAATAAAGTTTTATTTCATTTTCACGATTGATTGCAATGAGCTCTCAAGATTTAAATTTTATCTATTAGAAAACGACACTGACAGACAGTTTAAGCAAAAAACAATACCGATTTAGAGGTGAAAATGTATTTTCTGACTTTTTCATATAAAATCACAAAATTGAATATTTTTACTTTTAATGTGACACACAATCAATTTTTCTGAGCACATATGAAAGAAATTCTGTCATTCAAATGAAATAAATCCTAAAACCCCAACTAAATACTATATTTAACCCCTTATGCCACTTTAAACTTACATAACAATAACAGTATTTGCTCCATACATTTACGAAAAGGTACCTTATGGAAATAAATCTAATAATACATCACTACAAAATATCAATCATATTACAGTTTATCTTTTATGAATAGAAAATATTAATTTACATTAAACTGCCCCAAATTTAATTAGTTCTTCGTCATAATAATCTTAAAAAAGACCAATAATTTGTATGTAATGAAAAGGTACCTTGTGATTAAGTTACATGATGAGGCATGATGATGATGATGGAACAGTTAGGATAAACTAATAATATTTTGGTAATGGTATAAATCGTCTATTTCTTATCAATAATATATTTCGGTTGCTATTGAAGATAAGCGGCATTGAGGTTCAATGACCTCAGATATTCCATAAGGTAATGCGTCGGGTATTGGCATTTTTCAGCAAACCAACGGCTGATTTACTGCATGCGACCAAACTAAATGAAGATTATTCTAGTTAAGAAACACTTGACGAGAGTAACTTTGGTATAATAGCAGGCTACTTGGATTTGTGATGTCGGTCGATGTACGGTTATAATATTTGCGAGGCGCCCCAACCAGAACTGAAATTATCAAATTAGTTTTGCAGAATGCTAATACAGTTCTCTACCAAACTTCTTTTCCCGTATTGACTAGTTTTTTTGGGAATTTTCAATCTTTTTTCCATAAGGTACCTTTTCTACTAAACTCTGAGACGACATTACTAGGCTTATAACTAACTTATAACAAAAATAAAAACAGGTAAACAAACGTTACGCATTAAGGTTTCAGATCACACAATAAAAAAAAATTGAGCATTTTTTCACCTCTTTACAAAACATTTCATATCTCCGAAACTAGAAACCCTCATAAGGTACCTTTTCCCGTGGAAAGTCACAACTCTCTTTTACAAGGGGCAAATTTGTTTAAGTCCTGCGAATATTGATACCCGAGCAACCGAAAAACTCCAAAACTTAAAGATAAAGCATAGCGAGTGTGGGAAAGTAATGTAAGTACATAAAATGCAACTTTTTCGTCAGTTTTTGAAGTACAATAAAGATAACCTTAATTATACTTCGAAAACTGATGAGTGATATGACTGACTTGTAGCTCGCTGGTGAGGTGAAAATGTATCTTTTTGTTTGCAAAAAACATTCTGCAAACAAAAAAGATACATTTTCACCTGCAACAGCAGAAGCTAGTCACTCTCTGGTTTTTGTTGTAGATAACGAATGTTCTTTTTCTTAAAGTAATCAAGACACATCTTAATAAGTAGTAGCAGCCGATTACGCGATTAATTAAATTAAGTGCCTAAACGAAAACTACGATTATACTGATATAAAGTGTCATTCTATATGGAACTTGCTAACTATGTAAACAAAAGTCACTAGTAAATTCATCATTCTTTGACAATTTCAATATGGCGGTTTGTTTACATAGTTAGCAAGTTCCATAGATGACACTTTAGTAATGCTCTGCCTTAAGATTATGACTATTATTTTTATATCTTCTGTGAATTGTTCCACCACATATTTCGTCCGATTTCCCCAGACGTTTCCTCAATAGTAAGTTTTTCCTCCCATTCCAGCCCTGTACAACTCATCATGATTTAATTCCGCAGTCTCTCGTATTGTGTGTATTTTATTAACGTTATATATGTATGTATATGTATTTCCGAGATATTACATAGTGCCGTCAAGGTCGAGTTAGAGCCAGATATACGACCGTTGTTCCAGTCATAAATTATGTAAGTAGGTATTAAGGGTGGGCGCAACGACAAGACCAACTTATACCTATACAGGGCAATTTTTGGACCGTTAGCCATATTGTGCGAGGTGATTAGGGAGGCCATACTGAACAACTTTTTCTATGGGAACAACTCCGAAATCACAAAAATTTTTTTGGCCGTTTCATACATTTTGGACGAGTGGATGTCGACGTTTTCTATGGGAAGGCCAAATTTTTTTGCGATTTCGGGGTTGGTCCCATAGAAAAAGTTGTTCAGTATGACCTACCTAATCACCTCGCACAATATGGCTAACGGTCCAAAAATGACCCTGTATAGGGGATTTGCCGTTTTGGTTTGTTTATTTTTTGTAATAAAATGTCGTCTTTAAATAAACTAATAAGAATTAATTAAACATTTTATAATTTGTTAAATTTGCATACTAACCTAATACAAAATATCTTCAAATTTAGGCGTGTTGTGGTTTTTTGTTGTATATATGTAAATTTTAAGCATAGCAGCCAGTATATTCCTACTTTAATGTGAGTAAATCAGGAAGGAAGGTAGGGATTGCAATCCAGTCTGGTTTTGAATCCGGCCGGATCCGGCCGGATTTTGGCCTCAATCCGGGGGATCCGGCCGGATCCGGCCGGATTGGTATTGCGGATAAAAAAATCATCAAGTCACGTATTTTATTATGTTTTTTAGCGTTTTTATTGCTTTACCACTAAGTCTTAACCACTAACCACTAAGTTTTGACGGTAGTGACCCTGCCTGTGAAGCCGATGGTCCTGGGTTCGAATCCCAGTAAGGGCATTTATTTGTGTGATGACCTGATGACACAGATATTTGTTCCTGAGTCTTGGTTGTTGTCTATGTATTTAAGTATTTATATATTATATATATCGTTGTCTGAGTAACCACAACACAAGCCTTCTTGAGCTTACTGTGGGACTTAGTCAATCTGTGTAAGAATATTTATTTATTCAAGTCTTGTTACAATAATCAGTCTCAGAAATGAAATCTTCTTTTTCTCTTAAAAGCTATATCCCAACCCACATTTCCCACAAAAAGGTGCTTTCAATTCAACCATTTTAGTTTGAGCAAACAAAATCAATGAACGTGCAAGTATACATTAAAACATTTATTCACACGAAACATTTAACATTTTTAACGGGATAAGTTCGCTTTGTACATATTTACTGTATTCTCTCTGTGTTATGTACTTACTTTGTGCAATAAAGTGTTTACTACTACTACTACTACTACATTTTCCCGCTTTATTTAGTAGCATAATAATAACAAAATAACATATAAATAATAATAATATATTAATATTATAGGACATTTTTACACAAATTGACTAAGCCCCACGGTAAGCTCAAGAAAGCTTGTGTTGTTGGTACTCAGACAACGATATATATAATATACTAATACTTAAATACATAGAAAACAACCATGACTCAGGGACAAATATCTGTGCTCATCACACAAATAAATGTCCTTACCGGGATTCGAACCTAGGATCGCGGCTTCACAGGCAGGGTCACTACCCACTAGGTCAGACCGGTCATCAAAAGTCAACATATATTCCTCTAATTACTTTTAATTCGACAAAACATTTAACTTAACTGCTGAAGTGCTGAATGAAGTTTTATAAATATTTATTCATTATATTTTAAATGCAGGTAACACTTATTATAACTGGGCTATAATGGTTTGTACAAAATAAAACGAAAGAACATGTACATTAAATTACAATGTAACAACACAATAAATTGAATATATTAAACCAATCCAGTACTTACGGTGCACGGAAATCTTAACGCTACGACGACACATATTTCGTCAGCTAGAAGACTGGCGTCAACTAACAAACAAGTTGTTGTGTTGCTGTTTGCGAGCGAGAAAATTCGAATATTGGCGAGAACTTTTAAATTTTAGCAGTGTTTTAAGCTGTTTTAGCGCTTTGATTCACTTTATCGGATCCGAGACCGGATCCGGTGAATTTTGCCGGATCCGGTATCTTGAAAAATGTGCCGGACCCGGCCGGATTACCGGATCCGCCGGACCGGATTGCAATCCCTAAAGGAAGGTAAGATATTTGAATATGCCATTTCCGCATGGCAGTAAATGTTAAGGAAGCTGTTCTTGCTGACCCATCTCAATTTCCCACTTATTATACCTAAGAGGGTCAACCGTCTCAAGGTTACTTGATATAAATTCGGTCAAGTCCAAGTAGAATCTGTTATCCAAAGGTTTTGTATCCATTGTTGTTTGTAGTATCATTTTCGATTTGTTCTTATATGATTATAGGCTTTGTTTATTAAAGTAAAAAACCGGGCAAGTGCGAGTCGGACTCGCGCATGAAGGGCGACGTAACGTTTTTTGCATTATACCATAATGCAAAAAACGACAAAACAAAAAACGGTCACCCATCTGAGTACTGACCCCGCCCGACGTTGCTTAACTTCGGTCAAAAATCACGTTTGTTGTATGGGAGCCCCACTTAAATCTTAATTTTATTCTGTTTTTATTATTTGTTGTTATAGCGGCAGCAGAAATACATCATCTGTGAAAATTTCAACTGTCTAGCTATCACGGTTCGTGAGATACAGCCTGGTGACAGACAGACAGACAGTGGAGTCTTAGTCCCTTTTGACCCTTTGGGTACGGAACCCTAAAAACTACCCCTTAACTAGTTAGCCTTAGTCGGATTAATACAAATATTAGCGTCTAGTACCTATACTGTAATATATATCATAAGCCATATTTATGCAGTGATAAATAATGCGTGAAATCATATATATAAAATTGATAAACCAGAACGGGATAAAAAACGAGGGAAGAAGCGAGATGGCGCCTTACAAATTTCTAAAAAAGTTTTTGACACGTTTCTCGAATACGACGCACGTATCATAAGAAAAAACTGTTCTAATCTATTATCTAATAGTTGAGTGTGCTCAGAGCATAAAAAGGTCAACCACGGCGTTGCATGAACAAGAGATTTCCTTTGGCAGGATTGGTCCTTAGGACCCAAGGATGGATTTAAGAAGTGGAGCCACCCAGATTTTTGATGCAGGTGGGGGGTGGGGGGGTTTTTAAGCGTCTGCGACGTCTGAGGTTAATAATTCTTTAAGTTTAGGTTCTAAGTCAAGTTTAGTATCATTTTCAACTAAATCAAAGATATAGACATAGATTTCATCGAAATCGGTTCAGCGTTTATTGATTTCCCATACAATCCTACACCTTACCTTTCATTTTAAGGTATTTTTTTTTGGAATAAAAACTATCCTATGTTCTTCCCCGGGACTCAAACTATCTCTATACCAAATTTTATCTAAATCGGTTCAGCGGTTATTCAATCCCCATACAAATTTCCTCCTCCCTTTTCACACCCTTAAGGGATGATTTTTGAGATTAAAAGTTTGCTATGTTATTCCCTGGGACTCAAACTATCTTTGTATTAAATTTTTACTAAATTGGTTCAGCAGTTTAAGCGTGAGGAGGCATTAAAAAAAAAGTATTTTTTTCATATTTTATGTGTTTTTACTTTGGAATGGTGTCATTATGATATCAGAAATGAATTCGGCACCCCCGATTAGCCAAAAATTATATAGAGCGATTGACTTTGTTGTACCTACTTACTCGTATAATAGTTCGACATAAAATAGTAGAAAATAATTTTCAAGAAAAAAAACTGACTTCTATGGGGGTCGGTGAATGATTATTGTACATAGATGATGCACTATGTAGAAAAGGAGGTAAAACCACCCACTTTTCTAGTAGGTAGCATTTCGTTTCTGTAAGGGTCGCAGTTTTAGCCTCACGAACCCACTTCTCTGATAGCAGTTCGGTTCTGTGAGGATTGCAGTTCGAACCTAACCTAAACCACTTTTCTAGTAGCATTTCGTTTCTGTAAGGCTCGCAGTTCTAACCTAACCTAACCCACTTTTTTTCGGTTCTGTGAGGATCGCAGTTCAAACCTAACCTAACCCACTTAACGGCGCGTGCCTTCGAGCAACACCGGCTTCCGACACATCGGAAGGGAGGGGCCCAAGCGATATCTCACCGTACAAATCTTTCTGCCATTTTTCGCGGGGGGAAAGGTGCACACAGTCGCACTTCTCACACACTTACATACAAAATCCAATCTGTAATGACGACATAAATACATAGAAAATGACACACGTCAAAGACAAATCTTGCAAACCTCGATCTCTTTTTGTGTACGGACGAGTGACAAGTGTCACAACACGCACACTAACACATTTTCGTTGAAGTATGTTATTGTATTCTGAGAGATGAGAAGTCGGATTTGTCGTTCGACCGATCCGCAATTTGTACTGAGCGAGCAAAATCGATAAATCCAAGAATTACATGAGACTAAAATATAATAATTGTGTTTGAATGTAATTAAACGTATGATATGTAAAAAAAATATTACATGTGAAATGTAACACTTTCTTTTTGTAAATTTGATGTCCCCGACCTCTTTTTATAACAAAAAACCGAGCAAACAGGCATTTTTGTGCAGCAGTGTTCACGCGCGCGTCTGGACTCGGTCTATAAACTCTTTATTTCATTTACGCGAGCGGAGCCGCAGGCCCGTCTAGTAAAGAATAAAGTGTGAAATAAACTAATTAGCCACTTTAGCCACAATAGTAATTAAATTAGGCGTGATTGCATTACGGTAGGTAGGACAGGTAGGTATAGGTATATAGCAACATTGTCATCAAATCAAGTCGGTTCTTCTCAAAGCAAGTATGTTGGAACTTTGGTCAAGCGTCCAACTCGCCGAGTATCGACTTGCAAGACTTCAGAGGGTCTTTGAACGTTTCAGAACTTGCCACATTTGTATCGCTCTACAATTCTTTCATCACAGTTTTTCCTTCACTGAATTATAAGTTTTAGCCGAATGCCATAAAGTTGTTTTTGCAAAAAAAATGTGAAACGAGATAAGACTGGGTGAAAATCATTCCACGAAATTTCCGTCTTGAAATTAACAAGTCGATACCTCCAACGGAATGTCAACCATGGTGTAAGAACATAGGGTTTCATTTTAATTGTTCTGTATAGCTTCTAATAAAATAGGCCAGGAGTCGAGACCCCTCGTGCAATTTAAGAGGCGACTAGCATCGAATAAAAGAGGGTTAGAGAGCTCTTTATAAATCTGACTCATGGATTTTTTTACACTTGAGTTTGATGTCAAGAAGCGTCGAGACGTGAAAAGTAAATTTTGTTAAATTAAAGGAGACTGGAGGGTCATCAAAAGAAATTGAGGGGATTGGGTCGATGATTCCGAAGTGTCCGATTAGTGACGTTGAAGTTGAAATTTGCTATAGGTAAGTGCAATATTTTGTATTGTAACGCAAAAGCGTTGCAAACGAGCAAACATCCTGGCAAACGACGAAACATGGATGTATTTATAACACATATGTATATAATACAACGCTGGTATCCTCCTCCCTTTATAGCTCCCTCGGCTATACCTATTTAGTTACCTAATTTTACACTAAAACTAAAATTATGATACTGCTGTGGTATGCAGCTATTACCTACAGCTACCACCTATTACCTATTACCAACAACTGAAAATAAACTGAGAATAAATGAAAATTGGACAATTATTACACTTATGAAACATGTTAGTTATAGAACTATTACCCAACGTTGTCTTTATGTTCCTTTTCTACCTATTCCATAAAAATATGAAGTAAACCAACATTAGTTCAATCAGCAACTTCTTAACTGTGGCGGCTACGAAACCTACGATGAAAGGAACACGATCAAAAAGGCAAGTTGTCCCGAAAACTTAGGCGTCTATTGTAAAGTTCTTGTGATTTTTTCTGATCCGTAACTATAACAATGGGGCCACTTACTGCTTTGACCCGGCACTGCCGAACCACCTGTTTGTTCCGTTCTGACTCTGCTTAAAACTTTTTGTCGTTATGTCTGAGACGTATCTTAATTATCTGTTCTGGTCTGACAGTTAGTTCATATAGTTGGCTGGCATTTACTTATTGGCCACAACTCTTATTTCATTTTCACTTTCGACGGGAACCAATATTTGTATTTTTTTTCAGGCAGGAATATGTCAAGCTTTATATAATATATTTTACAAAACTCCACGAATCAGGATTCACTTCGGTATATTCTAAATATGTCACCCCTGTAAGAGAGATGAATTTATCATCCGCCCCTCGATTAAAATCGATCAAGCCGTGTGTCAAAAAGTTAAACGAACGCATGAAATCAAACCCTCCACACATTTTTTACCGGAAGACGGGAAGGGTTAGATTTTATCAGTTGATGTACCTATGTGGATATGTTTGTTCGAGTTTGAGCTGTGTCGAACTGAAATTAAAGTAAATATTAAATGAATTTAAAGTAAAATGGAGGTTTTGTACGACAAAATCCATTTTCTACTTGATGTACTTAAACTTTTCATTTCAAATATTACTTCTTTTGTAAACTTATGAAATCATAGCACATTTTAACTCATGCTGCGAATCCTACAAAATGTACATGAATACCCATACTCGTAACTCGTTATTATACTCTTAAAAGTTCCCAGACAAGCATTCTTAACCGACCTCTAACAAATCACCAAAGTCATGTGTTCCGAATCCTTTGATTTCAAAGTGACCCGCAAAAAAGAGCTGAAAGGAACCTTCTTTAAATGGGTAGACGAGAGTTCCTGAAATTTCGTTGTGTAATGATTAAACACGGTCGTTTCAGTGATGATGAAGGTAAAATACTCGTACTTCTTGTTGGTGAACTTATACGATTAAGGTCGGACCTTTACAACCGCCATCACTAGGCTGTTTCTCAAGGTCTATGAAGTTGATTAAAACTGACACTTGTTTAGGTATAGGTACAGTCACCTGCAATAAAATGTTACACCGCGAAGGCCGCAAAAATATCTGACACGATCTTATTTGTAGAGCCATAAGAGCGTGTCACATATTTTTGCGGCCTTCGAAGAGTTACATATTATTGCTGGTGACTGTACCTATTTTATAAAAAGAAGAACGCGATCAACGAGTAAGTAAATACATATATACCTAATAACACGAACACTTTGTTTCCTGTTTCAGTAAATCAATGAAAATAATATAGTAAACACTTTCTTCCTTCATTTACTTGATATATATCATATAATAAAGTTAGAACTTTTAATAGAGACGCAATATGGTGCCTTAAAATATTGCCCTCTATGTTATCCGTACGCACAATAAGAAATATCGCCGTAATATAATATTAAGTAGTTTTTCTACCCATATATTTTTACATTAATACCCACTGCATACCTATTTAATATCTATAGTTTGCGTATAAAATCCGAGGAATCATAGTGGAGCCCCATTTCACCTCCACCCTAAAATAAGCTGACTGCAGGGTACAACTTCTTCCCTAAATATACTTTATCAAAATGTTGTGTTTGTTGCAAGTCTTAAAGGTGCGATTCGTAGCTTAAAAAACATTAGATAGCGTTTTTATTCAAGTATCTTAGGTAGCTATTTTCCAGTTCATCAAGAAGGGATCGTGGGAAGCAGCACGTGTCCGTCGCTGACAAAAACCCGCGTCGGCCCGACCCACCTATTCTCCTGCTACAAAACTAATGTTCAAGTTTGCTCTCTTTTCATGTGAATGGTAGTGAATTAGGTACAGAACAATGCTTACATTTAGCTCAAGACAATTTTTCGGGCTCAATAGGGATGGGATTAGTTGTCAAGCGGACCCCAGGCTCCCATGAGCCGTGGCAAAATGCCGGGGTAACGCGAGGAAGAAGATCGGTGCTCAGCGCCATCATATTATGATGTCGTTGTAAACTCGTATATCGTCAGTAATATACGATATACCTATACATAAAGGCCTGGTTTCTGAAGGGTTAATATAAAGTGTCATTATATGGAACTTGCTAACTATGTAAACAAACCGCTATATTGAAATTGTCACTGAATGGTGATTTCAATATGGCGGTTTGTTTACAATAGTTAGCAACTTCCATAGAAGGACACTTTAGACGCGATTGGGCAAACTACTTTACTAAAATGAAACGCAAGTTATAAACACCTAAATAATAAAAACCACAGGTTTTTATTACGGTACTTAGACCGTAATATTAATCTCACTTTTCAAACAAATGTGGACAATCCACAGATCCGTATTCACGACTTAATAACATTTTCTATCGGCTCGATTCGGAAAATGAATTAGATTTCTACTAGACTTCAACAAGTTACGATACGGATAATTTAAAGATATTTGTAAGATAGATATGTCAAATTTGACGTTTCCGCGATTCTGGAGGTCCTCTTGAACGATTTCGACAAGTTATGACTTAGATATCCAAGTCACATCTAGTCGATATCTAATGTAGATCTAGTTGATCTCTAAATCGTCTCAAGATCTTGTAATTATCTCGAAATCCGAATAGGCATGTTATGTCGATTTATCAAACTACTTGTACCAACTAGTTGCTCCTTATTTATAGAGTACAGTACGCCAAGGCTACTGAAATGCCCCACCGAAATACTAAAATGTAATCCCGCTGAGGATTCTGACACTAGGGCAAAGGCTTGATAAAGAAATCACCTACTGCATCATATTTATTTATTAACGTTTGTGCGGTTTGCCAAATGAAGATAAATATTATACAATAATATACTTAATATACAGGGTGTCCCATAAGTGACACGTCACAGTGACACTGGAGGTAGACCAGGCCAAGAGGACCCAAACCAACTTAACATGACCCCAGTAAAAGTGGCACAGTTTTCGAGTTATTGCCAAATTAAGGTTTTTCATGAATTTTGACCGTTTTTAACATTGTTAGTGCCAGTGTGCACTCGGAAAGGTCTCGAAGTTAATTTTTTTTTATGTGTACGGCATCATGAATAGTTAATTAAGATAACAGAATAGGTATTTTATCGATAAACAATGTAAAATGCAAAAAAAGTACTGGTTTAATCTTGAATTAAATTCACAGCGAAATATTAATTTCGACTTTGACCACCTGTCATGAAAAAAAAAATACTAGAAAAGTAATGAGCAAATAACGTCAAAATATTGAGCATGTTATGCAGATTCAAAAATGGTATAACACATGTTCCTTCCTGCAATAAAATATGAATTATTATCATCTTTTGAAAGCCTCATAAAAAATAAGTTAAAACTTGGAAATCTGCAATCCGTTGCTACTTAGTAAAAATAACAATTTATGTTAAGATATTTCATTCTGGATACAGATATAAAAAACCGCCTATTCAGTATTTGCCGAATGCCTAAACGAAAGAGATGGAAAATGCTTATCTCCTTTTTTAAGGATATCATTGGGTTGATAAAGGTTCAAAGAAAATAATACAGGTTGAAGTTTGGAAGGGTAGCTTGAAATAATTTTACAATAGGTGCTCGAATTGCTTTTCTCCTTATTGGGTTGGAGTAAAATTTCTTAAAATCTTTTAAGTATCCCCAATAAAAAATCTAATGGATTTAGGTCCGGGGAACGTAGGCTATGCCACTGATACCAGTCGGCCGATCCATCTTCTGGAGCTGGAACCACAGCAACATGGCTGCCCAGAACATTACGCTCGCGATGTTCGCGACCACCTCACACAGAAATTCCCAGATGGATCAGCCGATTGGGACCAGTGGCATAGCCGCCGCGTTCCCCGGACCTAAACCCATTAGATTTTTTTCAGTGGGGATGCTTAAAATGCTTAAAAGATAAAGTTTACTCCGTGCCAATAAGGTCCCAAGAGGAACTACGGCGGCGCATGTTTGAGGCAGCACGAAACATATCCGAAATTAATTTAAGGAAATTAACTTGAAGTTTTACAAGACGGTGCCAAGCGTGCATACGAGTGGGGGAAAAACAATTTGAGCACCTATTCTAAAATAAAATTGAACTTCAACCTGCAGTATTTTATTTTCTTTGAACCTTTATCAACTCAATGATATCCTTAAAAAGGGACATAACCATTTTCCATCTCTTTCTTTTAGCATTCAGCAAATACTGAATAGGCGTTTTTTTTATTATTTCTAAATCCAGAATTAGATATCTCAACATAAATCGTTATTTTTACTAAAAGTAGCAACGGATTGCAGAGCTCCTAGTTTTCACTTATTTTTTATGAGGCTTTCGAAAGATGATAATAATTCCTATTTTATTGCAGGAAGGTACATGCGTTATACCATTTTTGAATCTGCATAACATGCTCAATATTTTGTCGTTATTTGCTCATTACTTTTCTAGTAATTTTTTTTTCACGACAGGTGGTCAAAGTCGAAATTAATGTTTCGCTGTGAATTTAATTCAAGATTAAACCAGTACTTTTTTTCATTTTACATTGTTTATCGATAAAATACCTATTCTGTTATCTTAATTAACTATTCATGATGCCGTGCACATAAAAAAAAACTAACTTCGAGACCTTTCCGAGTGCATATTGGCACTAACAATGTTAAAAACGGTCAAAATTCATGAAAAACCTTAATTTGGCAATAACTCAAAAACCGTGGCACTTTTACTGGGGTCATGTTAAGTTGGTTTGGGTCCTCTTGGCCTGGTCTACCTCCAGTGTCACTGTGACGTGTCACTTATGGGACACCCTGTATATATATTATTGTAATATTTATAATATAAGATAAATAATAATATAAGATATAAGACGTCGTACCTTATTTGATAGACGTTTCATTAGACTTGCTTGTACAGGGGTGTTAAATTGGATGGAGATGAATAGGAAGTAAAGATATTACTTCCAATGGTAACAGATTATTTTTCACCAAGTCATGCGTAAGATAAAATGAATAAGTAGGTACCTGCATTTCAATCCGTTTATTTTTCATGGTTAGGTAAATAAATTACAATATTTACATACATCTTAGTCATAGAATATAGAATGAGAATGACCGTGTCAGTGTTGCCGTTGTAAAAAAACTACCCGGTAAATGGGGAATGAAAAATTTGTACTTGAGTAAGAACATTAGGCAGTTACGCCATCTATGTAGTTAAAATGTCAGGTCTGAAGTGCTATCCTTAATTTTTACTTGTACAAGTACGCGGGGACTTACGACGTTAAACTGTTTAGACGAAAACGGTTTCACTCACTAATCATGTCGCCAATAGCGACTAAAAATTCAAGTGAGTGAAACCGTTGTCGTCTAAAGAAACCAGTTCAAAATGTTTTTTACACTATTTTCAATTGGGATCCAACTCTGAAGACTGAGGCCATTATAAATAATATTTGAACGGGCATAAGAATATCAGAAGTCAAGTCAAATCATTGTCATTTTTGCCATATACATAAAATCAAAATTTACCCGTTAAAGGGTACATTTTTATTATATTATATTGAATCTTTACTGGTGCTTGAATCATTTACCCACAATGGTTAATAAAGCCGACCGGTTCCCCTTCATGAACCATTAATCCTTTGTAATAATCATTATACCTTTCTTTGAAAAACCGCATATCCTGACAACCTTCGCGAGAAATGAAACCGTAATTCGAATGAATTATGGATTAGGGGACAGGACGTTCTTTTGAAATTAACTCGCATAACTAAACACATTAAAAGGAGTATGATGACTAAGGTTGAAAATTTAAAAGCACGTGGAAGCGTTATAAGAAATTATCATAAGATTTTGCTCAACAGAAATGGGTGCCTTTCATCCCTTGCTTAACAATCTACTAATACTAATATTAATACACGTGCAAGTGTCCTTTTCATTCGTCTCGAGTTTTGTCTCTCGTGACACTAGTGAAATAGGTAAGTAAGTATACCCGCATTTACATCAAATTGTATCTATTAACATCTAACTATGAGAAAGTTTACTGACTTCTCAAATTTGTATCTTAGTAAGTATTATTTAATTTCCTCGTATTCGAAATGAAAAATAGAGTGTTCCGGTTGAAAGGCCCTATTTTAGTCTCGGACTGTTAAAGATGAAACTACACGGAGAAAAAAATCTAGTGTTCTTTACCAGATATTGTAAATTTAAATTTAACTTGATTTTATTGTATTATATGTGACAACTAGACTTTTTTTATACATTAATAGAAAATTCTAGTTCTTTAAAACATCATTTCTAGTTCTTATTACCCACATACCTAGTATCGTCGAAAATAAATTTTGTGTAGTATACAAAACCTATCTGTAGCCATCATTATAGGACAGGGTAGAGTTTATCAGATATTTCATTAGTGTTCACCATGGTATAATAATATACTCCTCCTGGTACTCTATTCCGAGATTCGCGTATGACCTAACTGACACGGGCCTACGTCATCATGCTGTTTACAGGTTCTCAAACTTTAAAATGTGGGAGAATTTTAACCAACGGTGAAAATTATTTTAACGGCATTAATTTTAAGTTATTCATGTAGAAACATAGTAAAATAAAACAAATCTAATGTATTAAATTAAACTTTATTTATCTATACAAGACAAACGTTTGAAAAACTAATTCACAGTTACACATTAATTACCAAGCTTACGACGTGAAAAGTTTGGAAAACACTGCGACTGCTGACACTGAGCGAGAAGGAAATAACAATTAACACGCGTTCGACAAGGATGACGGTCAGGGCATGAAGTTATCTAGATCCGAATTGTCAAATGTGTCAGCGCTATCCTGTGTTGCCAGTAATGTAAACAGAATTACCCGAACGTCTGAAATTTCTTTCGTGAATCGGAAGATATTGCTAACAAATAATTAAAAATTACGTGTTATTGTAAAATTTAAGATAAAATACATATAAATGAAAATTATAAAGAAATATTTTAACTTATTAACCATAGGTATAATGTACCCATGTAACATGCGATGTTGAAATAAAGTGGCAATGTTATTGTGACGTAGGCCCGTGTCACTCTGGGAATAGAAGACCATGTTTTATTAGACCATGGTGTTCACCAGATTTTTTATTAGTTTTAAGTATAATTTTAGCTGACTGAAATAATCAACAATTTCTGTTTACTATATGCAGTATTGGAGAATACCAGATTTATGTTTGTGTTAAATATAATTGTTGTGGCATGAAATAAACAGTATGTTCTGTTTTTAAACAGTATGTTGTGTTTACTATATATATTGTAGAGTTTAACGGGTTTTATATTTGTGTTCAGTAAATCATTATTGCGGACTGAAATTGTAATATACTGTCGAGTGAAACAGAGTTAGGTTAAATATCTTAGGTGAGTCTTCGCTTTAAAATACTTTTGTTGCGACGAAGACTTACCGAAGGTGTTTAACATTATTCTGTTTAACTCGGCAGTAAGTACCTACATTGGCTTAGTCCGCAATAATGATGTTTGTGGTATAGGTGTGGTGGCCTGAAACATAAACAGAAAAATCTCAATCCTAAATAATTACTATGAGTAAAGTAAAAACAAACTTTTTTTTTAAATTCGTTTTAATTTTAGTAGTACATAACATAAATTATCGGCCGCAATTTTAGTGAGCGTATGGCAAATATAACACAGAGATAATTTTGGTAGCAAACACAACACACAAACAGAACACTCCAATATAACCTTATCACTATTAGCAACATATGTATACATTTTCAATTAAACCGCTATCCGCTTCGTCCGCCTTTGTTCACTACACACAGACACTTTTATTTGCTAAAACCGGTGATTTAAACAGGAATGCAACCTGATTCATTTATTATTGGCGACACTTGAAATGAACTCTGTCCGGACTTCGGTGAAAATGACAGAATGTTCTGGGCGCTCGCTGCGGGCGGCGGCGCAGGGGTGCGGGGGGCCGCAGTTAGCTCATATCGTGGACTGAACAGTTTTTCGTTACAGGCAAATAATATTTTGTTTAGTGTGCAATAATATTGTAATGCCAACAATTTTTATTGTTGCTGGAACCACTCTTTATTGTTATCATTAAAAAGAGTATGTTAGACAACAGAGAACGTATCTAGTTATGTGTAAAAATATTCATAGTAATCAAGAAATTTCGAGTAAGTAATAGGTATTAAAAATCCGCTAACAGGTACGAGAAAATCTAGTACCTATAAATGAATTACATAATGTGGACCCTAAACAAAGATTTTGTAATACACACTTTTATTATTGGTGTGTTAAACTAGATGATGGTGAACCGAATTAATAAATATTGTAAACATCGCAATTATTGTAAAGTGTTGTATGCTAAATGCATATTTTACTCCGTTACTATTAGATTGTTACCAAAACGATATCAGAGTTTTAGTGTACTAGAATATTTTAACTAGAATATTCTAATATTGTCCAAAATACGAGTCTATTAAACATGGCTGAAATCTGTTTTCCTACACTAGAATCATAACTACTATACAATCTGGTAATATTGTAAAATATTTTTTTCTCCGTGTACCTCGACTGAAATGCGGCCTCGACTGAAAAAGGGTGCCTTTCATCCGTTGATTGACAATCTATAATACTAGTTATTGCAAATCTCGATTTAGGTTCTGCTGCTGACTGTACAAATACGACTAGATATAGGAATCGAGCCATTGGAGTGTGCATAAATAGATTTGAAACTGTATGCGCTGTTTTCATATGTACAGTCAAGTGAAAAATATGGGTGTAGACAACTTACTCAAATATATGTCCCATAGTTCCTAATTCGCTAACATACACATGCGAAGATAAACTAAGTAGTTTATGTTCACAACTGTATATTAATGCATTTAAAGCCGGACGGCCCTTGTAAAAACTAAAAAGGTTCTAATATAAAAATAGTACAAAAATAAAAATATGATAATAGTACCTGCACACCAAAAACTTTTTCAATTAAACGGTAATCTAATATTCCTACCCGTAACAGGGATTAGCGATAAAAAGAATCCTTAGATGAATGGGACCGTGCCTCGTAAATCCCTTTTATAACGTCATCGTCTCGCTGTGGTCAGGCGCTTTACCTTTTATGCTTAATAAGCTTGGTGGAAATGGGAACCAGTCTTTTAATGATCAGTAAAAGGAAATATACTTATGGATAATAGCAATGAAAACTAGTGAGACAATTTTCTCACGTGTAGTTTATATACTCTGTACCTAAACCGCTAACGAGTAATATTACCTACCTACACAAATAATCCACATTTTTATTTTATTATAATAGTTATCTTATTATTTCCCTTGCTCAGGCCCAGTAACAGTGACAGTGCTGTCGCATTTAGTCTGATACAAGTAGACAGGGACCAGTGGTGGCCGAGTGGATATGACGTCTGACTTTCAATCCGGAGGTCGCGGGTTCAAAATCCTGGCTCGTACCAATGAGTTTTTCGAAACTTATGTACGAAATATCATTTGATATTTACCACTAGCTTTTCGGTGAAGGAAAACATCGTGAGGAAACCTGCATACATCTGGGAAGAAATTCAAAGGTGTATGTGAAGTCCCCAATCCGCATTGGGCTAGCGTGGGGACTATAGCCCAAGCCCTCTCGCGCATGAGAGGAGGCCTGTGCCCAGCAGTGGGACGTATATAGGCTGAAATGATGAATGATGAAGTAGACAGTAGTGTGCGCGCTTTTAAGTATTGACAGCTCTTATTAAGTAGTCTTTAGTATTTGTTCGTAAACATAGTACTTTATGATTTATTTCGAAGTATTAAAGTAGTACTTATTGACATTGTTATAATTGGAACAAAATGAAATTATTTAAGAATTAGAATGGAAGAAATTAATGACGACAGTAGGTAATCATGTAATTCTTATTGACATTTTCTAGAGCAAAAATTAACTACAAGACAAGATTGTCCGTCCAGTTAAACATTTACCTACTCATGAATAAACATGTTCTTTTGTTAGCAAGTAAATACGGTGCAAAAATATTTATCTTTCGACTGAGTAATCAGAGAGAACACGTCTACGTTATTAAACAAAAACGTTCAAAAATACCTTCGTTAGTAGCGAAAGCTAACAGCTTGTTAACTGCAGTTCGTAAGCTCGTTAAGCTTCCTATTTGGCTTACTACCAAATGTTGTAATACCTAACTTTTACTGTATGACATTTTAAAGCAGCTTGTAAAACAGTTTTAAGCGAATATATAAACATGTAGTTTACATTCGAGATAACTAGTTTTATTTTATTATTAAATCCAATCCAATGCAAGTGACGTTTTAAATATGAAGTACCTAATACTTATGTTTATTCTACGCTTCTACGTTGAGGGTAATTTATTGTTTGTAGGTATTTTTCAATGAATATTATGCATTTTTTATTGTAGGTTGTAATGTATATCTATTCTCACTTTGTTACACCCCACAGCACAAATGGCCTATCGGATTTTTACCTAAGTGTAAGTGGTTTTGTTTGATTCATTGTGTTTATTTTCATTTAGTCCAGTTTGTACATTTTATATTACTTTAAAGTAATTTATATCAATAAAATGCTTGATATAAATAAGCTTTTCTATCAAGCAAGACAAATGAATACAAAAGTTACGGTATCTGACATGATAAAATGGCATTCAGTAATATAGCTTTAAACTGGAACGGCATTAGTGGCAGGTGTGTCGTGGACAAAGAGCCGTAGAAATTGGAAATAAATTCCCTGAGCCGTGCAACCCCACAAGCGCTGACTTGATAGCGGACAACCCAATTAGCCATCCACTGCACGCCGCGCCCATCCGACACTAGAGGTTACCTCATCCAGAATATGGACAATAACAATAGCTCATCCACAAAATAAGTAAATAGTACTACCGTACTGAAAGCTAACATATATACTTGAATTCTAAACCAATCAACTTTGAATTCGGTGCCACAAGCGCTTTACTACCAAATATATCCCCCGCTGTTAGAAACAAGATTGCTACGTGATGTTCCAATATTGGGTAGCCGCTTAACTGACGTAGACCTGCTAATACATATATGCACAGTACTAAGGTACACTTTTGGTCGGAGCGGAGTTGTCCAAGATGTTTGCGAATTGGACGCTTCAACTCCGTCTGGCTTCTATTTCTGCCTTTGCAAACATTATTGAGCTTCATTCCTTAGCACGTTCTTTGACTAAGTATGTAGGTATGTTCCTATTAAATTACTCTGAAACGTTATCTAACTCTGTAGTTATTTTTGCATGGCATTGCAGGGTAAAAACGGGACCCTATTACTAAGTAAGACTCCACTGTTCGTCTGTCTGTCCGTCTGTCTGTCACCAGGCTGTATCTCATGAATCGTGATAGCTAATAGACAGTCGAAATTTTCACAGATGATGTATTTTGTTGCCGCTATAACAAAAAATACTAAAAACAGAATAAAATAAATATTAAGGTAGGGCTCCCATACAACAAACGTGATTTTTGCCGTTTTTTGCGTAATGGTACGGAACCCTTCGTGCACGAGTCCGACTCGCACTTGGCCGGTTTTCTTAAATAGCACTCAAAGAGGCCCTGCATCAAAGGTAATCTACATGATCGCTGACATAATTCTTGTTGTTGATGACTCCGATATCGAAGGCCAATGCGACACTTATGATATCGGATGTAAGTCTACATGGTTTGCTTTATTGGATGACCACCGGACGTTGTGTTAAAAATCGGCTTAGAAAGAAAAAATATTATGTTCCTACCTATATGTTGAGTTATAATAAGTGTCTACCAACCATATTTTTATTCCATCATAATCAATATTCTTTTAAATATAATATGATCATCATTGTATGTACCTATTTATGTTAGGCATTGTATATTATTTATTGTGCATAGAAAAACAAATACGAGAAACACAGCTACAAAGAGAATTAAATACAACAGAGGCGAACTTATCCCATGTGGGATTTCCTAGATTCGCTTAATTCCAACACAAGTATCTAATTGTGCAACCAGATTATTGCGATAAGCCCCCTTCACACTCGCGTTCATGGCTTCGCGCCGCGATTCGCGCACGAGTTTGGAGGGGGCTATACAAAAAGAAAAATAAACAGCCACATTCTACCCAAGGGCTTTAAGAAAGCCATAACTTACACACGCAGTTAGCTGTGAACGTTCTGTTTAAACTCAAACCACGCGGAAAAGAATTGTTTACCGTTGCCGTGTAATCCTAAGGTTGTAGGTATTAAGTCGTAAATTATTGAGAGGATAAGTTTGCAAAGCGGAAATTTAGCTGAACATTAGGTACTAGCATACCTACTCATGGACTGCTCTTTTAGATTTTTAAGTTAGGACTGGTAAATTGCCTCGGTCAAAATGGATTATGTTATGCCCTTGTATAATCTATTATTTTTCAAAATAGGCACACCTACATCAAAAAATTTAAACGACTTTTATTTCATTTCATGACAGATTAAACTTGAAAGATAATCTTAGCCTAGATAGAGACCCGCGGTGGCAGGCGATGGCATGGGATTACACGGCCGTATCTAGGTCTCAACATACACTAGCTGCCCGGAGCCCAATTCGAACGTACTGATATCTATATAATGTCAGTTTGTTATCATTCGCGCGTGCATTTCGCTCGTTGTTCGTACTTACATGCAATGACGCGAGCGAGACGCTTGGGCGAACAAACATCAGGCATCATTTTGATCTCAAAATGCATAAGGTCGAATTGGCCTCCCGGTGACACTCCAATCTCCAATAGCGCTTTCTATAAATATAGACGTGCTCGTAGTATCTATTGGAATAAATATTGTGGTCACTTCTAGAAATCAAATTCTAATATAGCTAAGTATAGGTAGGTATTGGCAAACTGAAAACATATTTGTTTGTGTGTTTAGGTACCTAGGCTATATTAAAGGCTATATCTAGGCTATTTCTGCTATATCAGAAACATGTTAAGGCTCCGGTACACAATGGGCCATCGCCGGCCACTCCAAGGGACGCAGCCATGCGGTAGAATGAGATAGCAATATCACTTGCTCCCTTTAACGCATAAATGCGTCCCTTGGAGTGGCCGGCGATGGCCCATTGTGTACTGGGGCCTTTACAGATGTTACAGGTGCCACCCAGCATACTAAGATCAATTAACCTATAGATAGCTAGACCCCGATATATTTGCCTTCCACTTCCATTCATAATTTAAAGTCCGAACAATTAACTTCTAAGAGCCCGAATAAGACATGGAGAAATTCGGGAGGTTACCTATTCAAAAATTCATACTCTCTACAAGTAAATTTATGAGTCAAGTCTTGAAATATTCATACTTCACGTAAAGAGGTGCCTCCTCCTAATAAATAACGATTGGTAATGGAAGAATTGGGATTTACAAGCGCTACCCGCCATAGTTTGCACGTTTACATATTTATGTAAATGGTCACAAAATGTTGGTAAACAAATAGATAAAAAAGGTTGGGAAAATCCATCCCTTCTATAGGGGTTTATCCAAGGACCATAACAAGTTTAAAAAACATAACTCCATATGTTATAGAGATTTATAGACTGTAAGACTTCTATTATCGAAGCGCCACTATGACAATTTTTTAGAACTGTTTTCATTTTATAGATTTTCTGTCTATAGGTACACGTAATTATAACAAAAAAAAAATTTTAATTTTTATTCATTAATTTCAATTAAAAAATCGAGTTTAATTATGTAATTTATTGTTTAAGTTCCTCGCCTAAACGCTCCAAGCTGTCACGTGACCTTGATGACGTCAAGGTGTGATAAATAAACTGCTGTCAAACTGTCAGTCATAGCGTAGATTAAAACTGTAGTTTTTAATTTCTCTCTCTCTTTCTAAAATATATTAAGTACATACCTACAAATATAAGCTAAAATAATGAATAACAAGTTTTACATGTGTCGTGCAGTGCCTTTGTGTAAAAGAACAACAATTAAGACACTAGAGTAGGTAGGTAGTTAATAGTATTCGCATTTTAATTAAAATACCTAGTAAGTACCTGCCTACATTTTATGGCGAGTGCGAAGTGTGTCATTATATATTACTTACGAGTCCCGAGATGTCTTTTATGAGCCGTAGGCCGTACGACGATTTTTAACACATTTGCAAAAAAATCACAACAAAACAAATATTTGTTACATGAGTTACACTTACAGTTACGAATTTTGCTACTCTTAAATATATGATGATGATGAGGCTGATAGTGTTGTTGGCTGATTATTAATTGATTAATGCACATTAAAATTACTTACAGTAGTTACATTTCATTAATATTGATCAGGTTGAATGTGATCTTCATTCATTGCTTCCCAAAGGGTGAGCACTTCATCGTCATCCATTATACTTTCTTTCGCAACACCTGCTATTTGCAGCGGTACCTTCAGAGTAACGTTACGATACGGTAGTGGTAGATAGACAGTTATCTTCACAAAATAATCACGAGCAATAAGTTGGGAATGTTCAATAGAGTTGACGTCTTTAGGTATCGGTATTTCTACATTAATAGTTTGAGATTCGCCACTTCTCACTCCGGCCATCTTTATATCAGTAACTATTTCATAAGCAAAAGTCGAATCGTAATATCCTCTTGGTAAAGATATTACTTCCACTAATTTGCTTTCCACGCATTTAAAGTTAACATTAGTATCATTAAATATCTCGTATACTAATTCAGCTTTATTACAGGGCGTTACTACAGGATTGTTAATTGTAGCTTTTAAAGTAACAAAGCTGTCCCTTAATAATTGTATTAGTTTCCTCTGCTTGTCGTAAATTCTTGATTCTGTTGACAACTTCGGATTCACGCCCGGTATAACATTAATTGTTGCGCTAAAACGCTTACAACCTTCGGGACTTTCAAATGTTAATTGTAAATAATAAATAATCTTGCATCGCACTGTATGGCTGCCAGAACTTTTAACAAAGTTGAGTGTCGGTGGTATATCCAGTGGCAGTTGGAAGTGGAACTGTGTATCATAAGTGTCAATTGGCAGAACCTGTCCATTTTGGTCATCCAGAACTGTAATATCTTCATTTAAATATTCTTCTTCTTCTTTTATTAATCCGTCAGCTTCATCTTTCTTCCTAGTATTGTGTACTTCTAAATATCCCCTACCGTTTAATGAAATTGAAATCTTTGTATAAACTATTTCTTCGTCTAGAGTATACCTCGCGACCCCTGATACTGTACCTCCAGTAACAAAGTTGCCATCGGATGATTTACGCAAATTGATGTCACAGTGGATCCCCATAGCAATTAAAGGGGCCAAAGCAAACTTATTGTGGCCAAATTTGCTGAAGATGTTAATTGGACCTTTTCCTTCGTCCTTTAGTTAAGAATGGTTCCTGAAATCAAGCGAATTAAAAAAATCATAGCAAACATTTAGGCTAATGTGTAGTATGTTCGGTCTGCAGTTTTTGAAAAATGGTTTTGAAGAAAGGCTTTTTAGATATAAATATCTGGGGGCCGTTTAAAAATATAATAAACTAGCTTTTGCCCGCGACTTCGTCTGCGTGGAATTAGTAATTTGGGTACCATAATTTTTAAACAAATCTGCTTTTTATTACATCCTTCTTTTCACCCTCAAAATGGATGACTAATTAGTCAAAAATACGAACTTTCTTCATTTGTAACGAAAGGTCTTCTGAGCCCTTTTTAATTTAAGATATTATTTTCTTTTATTTATTAATTTTGACGTGATAACGTCTTATAAATACATGCACGAAAAAGTGTCACGTTGTGGACAAATCTCCATGGTAACGTTACGTAATGTAATGGTAATGTTTTCTTATGACGTTATCACGCAAAATTATCGTCCGTAAACCGACTTTACAGGCAACCATATTTTTGTATCTTAACATTACTTCCACCTCCACTTTAACTTGGAGAAGTTGAAGAAGTTGGAGAAGTTGTAGAAGTTGATACAGAAGAAGTTGAAAAAGTTGGAGAAGTTGAAGAAGTTGGAGAAGTTGAAAAAGTTGAAGATGTTCGAGTTGGAGAAGTTGAAGTTGAAGAAGTTGAAAAGGTTGGAGAAGTTGAATTTGAAGAAGTTGGAAAAGTTAAAGTTGAAAAGGTTGGAGAAGTAGAAGAAGTTGAAAAGGTTGAAGAAGCAGATGTTGAAGTTGAAGAAGTGGGAGAAGTTGACGTTGAAGTTGAAGAAGTTGGAGTTGAAGAAGTTGGAGAAGTCGAAGTTGAAGAACTTGAAAAAGTTGCAGAATTTGAATTTGAAGAAGTTGGATAAATTGAAGAAGTAGAAGTTGGAGAAGTAGGAAGATAAATAATTTGGAGAAATTGAAGAAGTTGAAAAAGTTGAAGAAGTTGAAGGCGGAGAAGTTGGAGAAGATGAAAAAGTTGAAGAAGTTAGAGTTGGAGAAGAAGAGAAGAGAAGAAAATAATACAGGTTGAAGTTTGGAAGGGTAGCTTGAAATAATTTTACAATAGGTGCTCGAATTGCTTTTCTCCTTATTGGGTTGGAGTAAAATTTCTTAAAATCTTTTAAGTATCCCCAATAAAAAATCTAATGGATTTAGGTCCGGGGAACGTAGGCTATGCCACTGATACCAGTCGGCCGATCCATCTTCTGGAGCTGGAACCACAGCAACATGGCTGCCCAGAACATTACGCTCGCGATGTTCGCGACCACCTCACACAAAAATTCCCAGATGGATCAGCCGATTGGGACCAGTGGCATAGCCGCCGCGTTCCCCGGACCTAAACCCATTAGATTTTTTTCAGTGGGGATGCTTAAAATGCTTAAAAGATAAAGTTTACTCCGTGCCAATAAGGTCCCAAGAGGAACTACGGCGGCGCATGTTTGAGGCAGCACGAAACATATCCGAAATTAATTTAAGGAAATTAACTTGAAGTTTTACAAGACGGTGCCAAGCGTGCATACGAGTGGGGGAAAAACAATTTGAGCACCTATTCTAAAATAAAATTGAACTTCAACCTGCAGTATTTTATTTTCTTTGAACCTTTATCAACTCAATGATATCCTTAAAAAGGGACATAACCATTTTCCATCTCTTTCTTTTAGCATTCAGCAAATACTGAATAGGCGTTTTTTTTATTATTTCTAAATCCAGAATTAGATATCTCAACATAAATCGTTATTTTTACTAAAAGTAGCAACGGATTGCAGAGCTCCTAGTTTTCACTTATTTTTTATGAGGCTTTCGAAAGATGATAATAATTCCTATTTTATTGCAGGAAGGTACATGCGTTATACCATTTTTGAATCTGCATAACATGCTCAATATTTTGTCGTTATTTGCTCATTACTTTTCTAGTAATTTTTTTTTCACGACAGGTGGTCAAAGTCGAAATTAATGTTTCGCTGTGAATTTAATTCAAGATTAAACCAGTACTTTTTTTCATTTTACATTGTTTATCGATAAAATACCTATTCTGTTATCTTAATTAACTATTCATGATGCCGTGCACATAAAAAAAAACTAACTTCGAGACCTTTCCGAGTGCATATTGGCACTAACAATGTTAAAAACGGTCAAAATTCATGAAAAACCTTAATTTGGCAATAACTCAAAAACCGTGGCACTTTTACTGGGGTCATGTTAAGTTGGTTTGGGTCCTCTTGGCCTGGTCTACCTCCAGTGTCACTGTGACGTGTCACTTATGGGACACCCTGTATATATATTATTGTAATATTTATAATATAAGATAAATAATAATATAAGATATAAGACGTCGTACCTTATTTGATAGACGTTTCATTAGACTTGCTTGTACAGGGGTGTTAAATTGGATGGAGATGAATAGGAAGTAAAGATATTACTTCCAATGGTAACAGATTATTTTTCACCAAGTCATGCGTAAGATAAAATGAATAAGTAGGTACCTGCATTTCAATCCGTTTATTTTTCATGGTTAGGTAAATAAATTACAATATTTACATACATCTTAGTCATAGAATATAGAATGAGAATGACCGTGTCAGTGTTGCCGTTGTAAAAAAACTACCCGGTAAATGGGGAATGAAAAATTTGTACTTGAGTAAGAACATTAGGCAGTTACGCCATCTATGTAGTTAAAATGTCAGGTCTGAAGTGCTATCCTTAATTTTTACTTGTACAAGTACGCGGGGACTTACGACGTTAAACTGTTTAGACGAAAACGGTTTCACTCACTAATCATGTCGCCAATAGCGACTAAAAATTCAAGTGAGTGAAACCGTTGTCGTCTAAAGAAACCAGTTCAAAATGTTTTTTACACTATTTTCAATTGGGATCCAACTCTGAAGACTGAGGCCATTATAAATAATATTTGAACGGGCATAAGAATATCAGAAGTCAAGTCAAATCATTGTCATTTTTGCCATATACATAAAATCAAAATTTACCCGTTAAAGGGTACATTTTTATTATATTATATTGAATCTTTACTGGTGCTTGAATCATTTACCCACAATGGTTAATAAAGCCGACCGGTTCCCCTTCATGAACCATTAATCCTTTGTAATAATCATTATACCTTTCTTTGAAAAACCGCATATCCTGACAACCTTCGCGAGAAATGAAACCGTAATTCGAATGAATTATGGATTAGGGGACAGGACGTTCTTTTGAAATTAACTCGCATAACTAAACACATTAAAAGGAGTATGATGACTAAGGTTGAAAATTTAAAAGCACGTGGAAGCGTTATAAGAAATTATCATAAGATTTTGCTCAACAGAAATGGGTGCCTTTCATCCCTTGCTTAACAATCTACTAATACTAATATTAATACACGTGCAAGTGTCCTTTTCATTCGTCTCGAGTTTTGTCTCTCGTGACACTAGTGAAATAGGTAAGTAAGTATACCCGCATTTACATCAAATTGTATCTATTAACATCTAACTATGAGAAAGTTTACTGACTTCTCAAATTTGTATCTTAGTAAGTATTATTTAATTTCCTCGTATTCGAAATGAAAAATAGAGTGTTCCGGTTGAAAGGCCCTATTTTAGTCTCGGACTGTTAAAGATGAAACTACACGGAGAAAAAAATCTAGTGTTCTTTACCAGATATTGTAAATTTAAATTTAACTTGATTTTATTGTATTATATGTGACAACTAGACTTTTTTTATACATTAATAGAAAATTCTAGTTCTTTAAAACATCATTTCTAGTTCTTATTACCCACATACCTAGTATCGTCGAAAATAAATTTTGTGTAGTATACAAAACCTATCTGTAGCCATCATTATAGGACAGGGTAGAGTTTATCAGATATTTCATTAGTGTTCACCATGGTATAATAATATACTCCTCCTGGTACTCTATTCCGAGATTCGCGTATGACCTAACTGACACGGGCCTACGTCATCATGCTGTTTACAGGTTCTCAAACTTTAAAATGTGGGAGAATTTTAACCAACGGTGAAAATTATTTTAACGGCATTAATTTTAAGTTATTCATGTAGAAACATAGTAAAATAAAACAAATCTAATGTATTAAATTAAACTTTATTTATCTATACAAGACAAACGTTTGAAAAACTAATTCACAGTTACACATTAATTACCAAGCTTACGACGTGAAAAGTTTGGAAAACACTGCGACTGCTGACACTGAGCGAGAAGGAAATAACAATTAACACGCGTTCGACAAGGATGACGGTCAGGGCATGAAGTTATCTAGATCCGAATTGTCAAATGTGTCAGCGCTATCCTGTGTTGCCAGTAATGTAAACAGAATTACCCGAACGTCTGAAATTTCTTTCGTGAATCGGAAGATATTGCTAACAAATAATTAAAAATTACGTGTTATTGTAAAATTTAAGATAAAATACATATAAATGAAAATTATAAAGAAATATTTTAACTTATTAACCATAGGTATAATGTACCCATGTAACATGCGATGTTGAAATAAAGTGGCAATGTTATTGTGACGTAGGCCCGTGTCACTCTGGGAATAGAAGACCATGTTTTATTAGACCATGGTGTTCACCAGATTTTTTATTAGTTTTAAGTATAATTTTAGCTGACTGAAATAATCAACAATTTCTGTTTACTATATGCAGTATTGGAGAATACCAGATTTATGTTTGTGTTAAATATAATTGTTGTGGCATGAAATAAACAGTATGTTCTGTTTTTAAACAGTATGTTGTGTTTACTATATATATTGTAGAGTTTAACGGGTTTTATATTTGTGTTCAGTAAATCATTATTGCGGACTGAAATTGTAATATACTGTCGAGTGAAACAGAGTTAGGTTAAATATCTTAGGTGAGTCTTCGCTTTAAAATACTTTTGTTGCGACGAAGACTTACCGAAGGTGTTTAACATTATTCTGTTTAACTCGGCAGTAAGTACCTACATTGGCTTAGTCCGCAATAATGATGTTTGTGGTATAGGTGTGGTGGCCTGAAACATAAACAGAAAAATCTCAATCCTAAATAATTACTATGAGTAAAGTAAAAACAAACTTTTTTTTTAAATTCGTTTTAATTTTAGTAGTACATAACATAAATTATCGGCCGCAATTTTAGTGAGCGTATGGCAAATATAACACAGAGATAATTTTGGTAGCAAACACAACACACAAACAGAACACTCCAATATAACCTTATCACTATTAGCAACATATGTATACATTTTCAATTAAACCGCTATCCGCTTCGTCCGCCTTTGTTCACTACACACAGACACTTTTATTTGCTAAAACCGGTGATTTAAACAGGAATGCAACCTGATTCATTTATTATTGGCGACACTTGAAATGAACTCTGTCCGGACTTCGGTGAAAATGACAGAATGTTCTGGGCGCTCGCTGCGGGCGGCGGCGCAGGGGTGCGGGGGGCCGCAGTTAGCTCATATCGTGGACTGAACAGTTTTTCGTTACAGGCAAATAATATTTTGTTTAGTGTGCAATAATATTGTAATGCCAACAATTTTTATTGTTGCTGGAACCACTCTTTATTGTTATCATTAAAAAGAGTATGTTAGACAACAGAGAACGTATCTAGTTATGTGTAAAAATATTCATAGTAATCAAGAAATTTCGAGTAAGTAATAGGTATTAAAAATCCGCTAACAGGTACGAGAAAATCTAGTACCTATAAATGAATTACATAATGTGGACCCTAAACAAAGATTTTGTAATACACACTTTTATTATTGGTGTGTTAAACTAGATGATGGTGAACCGAATTAATAAATATTGTAAACATCGCAATTATTGTAAAGTGTTGTATGCTAAATGCATATTTTACTCCGTTACTATTAGATTGTTACCAAAACGATATCAGAGTTTTAGTGTACTAGAATATTTTAACTAGAATATTCTAATATTGTCCAAAATACGAGTCTATTAAACATGGCTGAAATCTGTTTTCCTACACTAGAATCATAACTACTATACAATCTGGTAATATTGTAAAATATTTTTTTCTCCGTGTACCTCGACTGAAATGCGGCCTCGACTGAAAAAGGGTGCCTTTCATCCGTTGATTGACAATCTATAATACTAGTTATTGCAAATCTCGATTTAGGTTCTGCTGCTGACTGTACAAATACGACTAGATATAGGAATCGAGCCATTGGAGTGTGCATAAATAGATTTGAAACTGTATGCGCTGTTTTCATATGTACAGTCAAGTGAAAAATATGGGTGTAGACAACTTACTCAAATATATGTCCCATAGTTCCTAATTCGCTAACATACACATGCGAAGATAAACTAAGTAGTTTATGTTCACAACTGTATATTAATGCATTTAAAGCCGGACGGCCCTTGTAAAAACTAAAAAGGTTCTAATATAAAAATAGTACAAAAATAAAAATATGATAATAGTACCTGCACACCAAAAACTTTTTCAATTAAACGGTAATCTAATATTCCTACCCGTAACAGGGATTAGCGATAAAAAGAATCCTTAGATGAATGGGACCGTGCCTCGTAAATCCCTTTTATAACGTCATCGTCTCGCTGTGGTCAGGCGCTTTACCTTTTATGCTTAATAAGCTTGGTGGAAATGGGAACCAGTCTTTTAATGATCAGTAAAAGGAAATATACTTATGGATAATAGCAATGAAAACTAGTGAGACAATTTTCTCACGTGTAGTTTATATACTCTGTACCTAAACCGCTAACGAGTAATATTACCTACCTACACAAATAATCCACATTTTTATTTTATTATAATAGTTATCTTATTATTTCCCTTGCTCAGGCCCAGTAACAGTGACAGTGCTGTCGCATTTAGTCTGATACAAGTAGACAGGGACCAGTGGTGGCCGAGTGGATATGACGTCTGACTTTCAATCCGGAGGTCGCGGGTTCAAAATCCTGGCTCGTACCAATGAGTTTTTCGAAACTTATGTACGAAATATCATTTGATATTTACCACTAGCTTTTCGGTGAAGGAAAACATCGTGAGGAAACCTGCATACATCTGGGAAGAAATTCAAAGGTGTATGTGAAGTCCCCAATCCGCATTGGGCTAGCGTGGGGACTATAGCCCAAGCCCTCTCGCGCATGAGAGGAGGCCTGTGCCCAGCAGTGGGACGTATATAGGCTGAAATGATGAATGATGAAGTAGACAGTAGTGTGCGCGCTTTTAAGTATTGACAGCTCTTATTAAGTAGTCTTTAGTATTTGTTCGTAAACATAGTACTTTATGATTTATTTCGAAGTATTAAAGTAGTACTTATTGACATTGTTATAATTGGAACAAAATGAAATTATTTAAGAATTAGAATGGAAGAAATTAATGACGACAGTAGGTAATCATGTAATTCTTATTGACATTTTCTAGAGCAAAAATTAACTACAAGACAAGATTGTCCGTCCAGTTAAACATTTACCTACTCATGAATAAACATGTTCTTTTGTTAGCAAGTAAATACGGTGCAAAAATATTTATCTTTCGACTGAGTAATCAGAGAGAACACGTCTACGTTATTAAACAAAAACGTTCAAAAATACCTTCGTTAGTAGCGAAAGCTAACAGCTTGTTAACTGCAGTTCGTAAGCTCGTTAAGCTTCCTATTTGGCTTACTACCAAATGTTGTAATACCTAACTTTTACTGTATGACATTTTAAAGCAGCTTGTAAAACAGTTTTAAGCGAATATATAAACATGTAGTTTACATTCGAGATAACTAGTTTTATTTTATTATTAAATCCAATCCAATGCAAGTGACGTTTTAAATATGAAGTACCTAATACTTATGTTTATTCTACGCTTCTACGTTGAGGGTAATTTATTGTTTGTAGGTATTTTTCAATGAATATTATGCATTTTTTATTGTAGGTTGTAATGTATATCTATTCTCACTTTGTTACACCCCACAGCACAAATGGCCTATCGGATTTTTACCTAAGTGTAAGTGGTTTTGTTTGATTCATTGTGTTTATTTTCATTTAGTCCAGTTTGTACATTTTATATTACTTTAAAGTAATTTATATCAATAAAATGCTTGATATAAATAAGCTTTTCTATCAAGCAAGACAAATGAATACAAAAGTTACGGTATCTGACATGATAAAATGGCATTCAGTAATATAGCTTTAAACTGGAACGGCATTAGTGGCAGGTGTGTCGTGGACAAAGAGCCGTAGAAATTGGAAATAAATTCCCTGAGCCGTGCAACCCCACAAGCGCTGACTTGATAGCGGACAACCCAATTAGCCATCCACTGCACGCCGCGCCCATCCGACACTAGAGGTTACCTCATCCAGAATATGGACAATAACAATAGCTCATCCACAAAATAAGTAAATAGTACTACCGTACTGAAAGCTAACATATATACTTGAATTCTAAACCAATCAACTTTGAATTCGGTGCCACAAGCGCTTTACTACCAAATATATCCCCCGCTGTTAGAAACAAGATTGCTACGTGATGTTCCAATATTGGGTAGCCGCTTAACTGACGTAGACCTGCTAATACATATATGCACAGTACTAAGGTACACTTTTGGTCGGAGCGGAGTTGTCCAAGATGTTTGCGAATTGGACGCTTCAACTCCGTCTGGCTTCTATTTCTGCCTTTGCAAACATTATTGAGCTTCATTCCTTAGCACGTTCTTTGACTAAGTATGTAGGTATGTTCCTATTAAATTACTCTGAAACGTTATCTAACTCTGTAGTTATTTTTGCATGGCATTGCAGGGTAAAAACGGGACCCTATTACTAAGTAAGACTCCACTGTTCGTCTGTCTGTCCGTCTGTCTGTCACCAGGCTGTATCTCATGAATCGTGATAGCTAATAGACAGTCGAAATTTTCACAGATGATGTATTTTGTTGCCGCTATAACAAAAAATACTAAAAACAGAATAAAATAAATATTAAGGTAGGGCTCCCATACAACAAACGTGATTTTTGCCGTTTTTTGCGTAATGGTACGGAACCCTTCGTGCACGAGTCCGACTCGCACTTGGCCGGTTTTCTTAAATAGCACTCAAAGAGGCCCTGCATCAAAGGTAATCTACATGATCGCTGACATAATTCTTGTTGTTGATGACTCCGATATCGAAGGCCAATGCGACACTTATGATATCGGATGTAAGTCTACATGGTTTGCTTTATTGGATGACCACCGGACGTTGTGTTAAAAATCGGCTTAGAAAGAAAAAATATTATGTTCCTACCTATATGTTGAGTTATAATAAGTGTCTACCAACCATATTTTTATTCCATCATAATCAATATTCTTTTAAATATAATATGATCATCATTGTATGTACCTATTTATGTTAGGCATTGTATATTATTTATTGTGCATAGAAAAACAAATACGAGAAACACAGCTACAAAGAGAATTAAATACAACAGAGGCGAACTTATCCCATGTGGGATTTCCTAGATTCGCTTAATTCCAACACAAGTATCTAATTGTGCAACCAGATTATTGCGATAAGCCCCCTTCACACTCGCGTTCATGGCTTCGCGCCGCGATTCGCGCACGAGTTTGGAGGGGGCTATACAAAAAGAAAAATAAACAGCCACATTCTACCCAAGGGCTTTAAGAAAGCCATAACTTACACACGCAGTTAGCTGTGAACGTTCTGTTTAAACTCAAACCACGCGGAAAAGAATTGTTTACCGTTGCCGTGTAATCCTAAGGTTGTAGGTATTAAGTCGTAAATTATTGAGAGGATAAGTTTGCAAAGCGGAAATTTAGCTGAACATTAGGTACTAGCATACCTACTCATGGACTGCTCTTTTAGATTTTTAAGTTAGGACTGGTAAATTGCCTCGGTCAAAATGGATTATGTTATGCCCTTGTATAATCTATTATTTTTCAAAATAGGCACACCTACATCAAAAAATTTAAACGACTTTTATTTCATTTCATGACAGATTAAACTTGAAAGATAATCTTAGCCTAGATAGAGACCCGCGGTGGCAGGCGATGGCATGGGATTACACGGCCGTATCTAGGTCTCAACATACACTAGCTGCCCGGAGCCCAATTCGAACGTACTGATATCTATATAATGTCAGTTTGTTATCATTCGCGCGTGCATTTCGCTCGTTGTTCGTACTTACATGCAATGACGCGAGCGAGACGCTTGGGCGAACAAACATCAGGCATCATTTTGATCTCAAAATGCATAAGGTCGAATTGGCCTCCCGGTGACACTCCAATCTCCAATAGCGCTTTCTATAAATATAGACGTGCTCGTAGTATCTATTGGAATAAATATTGTGGTCACTTCTAGAAATCAAATTCTAATATAGCTAAGTATAGGTAGGTATTGGCAAACTGAAAACATATTTGTTTGTGTGTTTAGGTACCTAGGCTATATTAAAGGCTATATCTAGGCTATTTCTGCTATATCAGAAACATGTTAAGGCTCCGGTACACAATGGGCCATCGCCGGCCACTCCAAGGGACGCAGCCATGCGGTAGAATGAGATAGCAATATCACTTGCTCCCTTTAACGCATAAATGCGTCCCTTGGAGTGGCCGGCGATGGCCCATTGTGTACTGGGGCCTTTACAGATGTTACAGGTGCCACCCAGCATACTAAGATCAATTAACCTATAGATAGCTAGACCCCGATATATTTGCCTTCCACTTCCATTCATAATTTAAAGTCCGAACAATTAACTTCTAAGAGCCCGAATAAGACATGGAGAAATTCGGGAGGTTACCTATTCAAAAATTCATACTCTCTACAAGTAAATTTATGAGTCAAGTCTTGAAATATTCATACTTCACGTAAAGAGGTGCCTCCTCCTAATAAATAACGATTGGTAATGGAAGAATTGGGATTTACAAGCGCTACCCGCCATAGTTTGCACGTTTACATATTTATGTAAATGGTCACAAAATGTTGGTAAACAAATAGATAAAAAAGGTTGGGAAAATCCATCCCTTCTATAGGGGTTTATCCAAGGACCATAACAAGTTTAAAAAACATAACTCCATATGTTATAGAGATTTATAGACTGTAAGACTTCTATTATCGAAGCGCCACTATGACAATTTTTTAGAACTGTTTTCATTTTATAGATTTTCTGTCTATAGGTACACGTAATTATAACAAAAAAAAAATTTTAATTTTTATTCATTAATTTCAATTAAAAAATCGAGTTTAATTATGTAATTTATTGTTTAAGTTCCTCGCCTAAACGCTCCAAGCTGTCACGTGACCTTGATGACGTCAAGGTGTGATAAATAAACTGCTGTCAAACTGTCAGTCATAGCGTAGATTAAAACTGTAGTTTTTAATTTCTCTCTCTCTTTCTAAAATATATTAAGTACATACCTACAAATATAAGCTAAAATAATGAATAACAAGTTTTACATGTGTCGTGCAGTGCCTTTGTGTAAAAGAACAACAATTAAGACACTAGAGTAGGTAGGTAGTTAATAGTATTCGCATTTTAATTAAAATACCTAGTAAGTACCTGCCTACATTTTATGGCGAGTGCGAAGTGTGTCATTATATATTACTTACGAGTCCCGAGATGTCTTTTATGAGCCGTAGGCCGTACGACGATTTTTAACACATTTGCAAAAAAATCACAACAAAACAAATATTTGTTACATGAGTTACACTTACAGTTACGAATTTTGCTACTCTTAAATATATGATGATGATGAGGCTGATAGTGTTGTTGGCTGATTATTAATTGATTAATGCACATTAAAATTACTTACAGTAGTTACATTTCATTAATATTGATCAGGTTGAATGTGATCTTCATTCATTGCTTCCCAAAGGGTGAGCACTTCATCGTCATCCATTATACTTTCTTTCGCAACACCTGCTATTTGCAGCGGTACCTTCAGAGTAACGTTACGATACGGTAGTGGTAGATAGACAGTTATCTTCACAAAATAATCACGAGCAATAAGTTGGGAATGTTCAATAGAGTTGACGTCTTTAGGTATCGGTATTTCTACATTAATAGTTTGAGATTCGCCACTTCTCACTCCGGCCATCTTTATATCAGTAACTATTTCATAAGCAAAAGTCGAATCGTAATATCCTCTTGGTAAAGATATTACTTCCACTAATTTGCTTTCCACGCATTTAAAGTTAACATTAGTATCATTAAATATCTCGTATACTAATTCAGCTTTATTACAGGGCGTTACTACAGGATTGTTAATTGTAGCTTTTAAAGTAACAAAGCTGTCCCTTAATAATTGTATTAGTTTCCTCTGCTTGTCGTAAATTCTTGATTCTGTTGACAACTTCGGATTCACGCCCGGTATAACATTAATTGTTGCGCTAAAACGCTTACAACCTTCGGGACTTTCAAATGTTAATTGTAAATAATAAATAATCTTGCATCGCACTGTATGGCTGCCAGAACTTTTAACAAAGTTGAGTGTCGGTGGTATATCCAGTGGCAGTTGGAAGTGGAACTGTGTATCATAAGTGTCAATTGGCAGAACCTGTCCATTTTGGTCATCCAGAACTGTAATATCTTCATTTAAATATTCTTCTTCTTCTTTTATTAATCCGTCAGCTTCATCTTTCTTCCTAGTATTGTGTACTTCTAAATATCCCCTACCGTTTAATGAAATTGAAATCTTTGTATAAACTATTTCTTCGTCTAGAGTATACCTCGCGACCCCTGATACTGTACCTCCAGTAACAAAGTTGCCATCGGATGATTTACGCAAATTGATGTCACAGTGGATCCCCATAGCAATTAAAGGGGCCAAAGCAAACTTATTGTGGCCAAATTTGCTGAAGATGTTAATTGGACCTTTTCCTTCGTCCTTTAGTTAAGAATGGTTCCTGAAATCAAGCGAATTAAAAAAATCATAGCAAACATTTAGGCTAATGTGTAGTATGTTCGGTCTGCAGTTTTTGAAAAATGGTTTTGAAGAAAGGCTTTTTAGATATAAATATCTGGGGGCCGTTTAAAAATATAATAAACTAGCTTTTGCCCGCGACTTCGTCTGCGTGGAATTAGTAATTTGGGTACCATAATTTTTAAACAAATCTGCTTTTTATTACATCCTTCTTTTCACCCTCAAAATGGATGACTAATTAGTCAAAAATACGAACTTTCTTCATTTGTAACGAAAGGTCTTCTGAGCCCTTTTTAATTTAAGATATTATTTTCTTTTATTTATTAATTTTGACGTGATAACGTCTTATAAATACATGCACGAAAAAGTGTCACGTTGTGGACAAATCTCCATGGTAACGTTACGTAATGTAATGGTAATGTTTTCTTATGACGTTATCACGCAAAATTATCGTCCGTAAACCGACTTTACAGGCAACCATATTTTTGTATCTTAACATTACTTCCACCTCCACTTTAACTTGGAGAAGTTGAAGAAGTTGGAGAAGTTGTAGAAGTTGATACAGAAGAAGTTGAAAAAGTTGGAGAAGTTGAAGAAGTTGGAGAAGTTGAAAAAGTTGAAGATGTTCGAGTTGGAGAAGTTGAAGTTGAAGAAGTTGAAAAGGTTGGAGAAGTTGAATTTGAAGAAGTTGGAAAAGTTAAAGTTGAAAAGGTTGGAGAAGTAGAAGAAGTTGAAAAGGTTGAAGAAGCAGATGTTGAAGTTGAAGAAGTGGGAGAAGTTGACGTTGAAGTTGAAGAAGTTGGAGTTGAAGAAGTTGGAGAAGTCGAAGTTGAAGAACTTGAAAAAGTTGCAGAATTTGAATTTGAAGAAGTTGGATAAATTGAAGAAGTAGAAGTTGGAGAAGTAGGAAGATAAATAATTTGGAGAAATTGAAGAAGTTGAAAAAGTTGAAGAAGTTGAAGGCGGAGAAGTTGGAGAAGATGAAAAAGTTGAAGAAGTTAGAGTTGGAGAAGTTGAATTTGAAGAAGTTGGAAAAGTTTGAAGAAGTTGAAGTTAGAGAAGTAGAAGTTGAAGAAGATGAAGAAGTAGGAGGAGTTGAAGTTGAAGAAGTTGAAAAGGTTGGAGAAGTTAAAGTTTAAGAAGTAGAAGTTGCAGTTGAAGAAGTAGGAGAAGTTGAAGAAGTTGAAGTTGAAGAAGTTGGAGAAGTCGAAGAAGTTGGAGAAGTCGAAGTTGGATAAATTGAAGAAGTTTAGGAAGATAAAAGAAGTTGGAGATTTGAAGAATTTCTAAGGTGGAGAAGTTAAAGAAGTTAGTGAATTTGAATACGCTGGCGCAGTTGAAGAAGTTAAATAGGTTGGAGAAGTTTAAGTTAAAGAAGTTGAAGTTGACTAAGATGAAGAAATTGCAGAAGTCGAAAAAGGTTAGGAAGATAAAGAAGTTGGAGTTGTTGAAGAAGTTGAGGAAGTTGAAGTAGAAGAAGTTGAAATTGAAGAAGTTGAAAAGGTTGGAGAAGATGAAGTTGAAGAAGTAGGAGAAGTTGAAGAAGTAGGAGTAGTTGAAGTTATGGTTGGCTATGGTTGACTGGTATAGAATGCCTTTAGGCATTAAGTCCGCCATTTGTACATTTTATTTGTATTTTCCAAGATGTTGTGGAATATTCCAGAACACTTTCGAATGTTGTGGCATATTCTGGAACATTCGACGCCGTCTCGGGTCTCGGTGGCTAGACATTTCTAGAACAGTCCAGACCATTCGAGAGTATTCGAGAGAATTCCACAGCATTTCTGAACATTCTGGAATGTTGTCGAATATTCGAGAACATTCTAGATCATTGTGGAACATTCCAGAACACTTTCGAATGTTTTGGAATATTCTGGAACATTCGAATCTGCCTCAGGTATAGGACGCTAGACATTTCTAAAATGGTCCAGACCATTCGAGACTATTCGAGAGCATTCCATAGCATTTCAGAACATTCTGGAATGTTGTCGAATATTTGAGAACATTCTAGATCATTGTGGAACATTCCAGAACACTTTCGAATGTTCTAGAATATTCTATATCCTTCCCCGGGACTCAAACTATCTGTATACCAAATTTCAACCGAATCGGTTCAGCGGTTATCGATTCCCTATACATACTTCCATCCCCTTTTTCACCCCCTTAAAGAGGGATTTCTGGGATAAAAACTACCCTATGTCCTTCCCCGGGACTCAAACTATCTCTATACCAAATTTGATCAAAATCGGTTCAGCGGTTTAAGCGTGAAGAGGTAACAGACAGACAGACAGACACACTTTCGCATTTATAATATTATAGTATGGATATCTGGTGACAATCTTACACAGATAAACCTAGATCCATACTAGGCAAAGCTTGTATATGCCCCCAAACTACTAAGAACACGAACATACTACGTTTGGTACTTACGTATAAATAAAAGTGGCAACTCACATACAAGAGGTATAGAGGTACTTATACTACATCAGTATTTAACGATCCTGCTAATGCGCTCACTAAACTAACTTTAAAGATGAGTCACAAATTCGATTAACGTAATAATGATAATGAAACAGTCAAGAAGTTTTCTAATAAACACAGTTTATCCAAATGTAGCGCAAACCATAATAGTAGTTACTATTAAATTTTAAATGTAAAAGTATCTAAACAAGCTAAAATTAAAATATTTACCTCTAAAGATTCCGGCAATATGTTAGATACATAACGTTATGGGACGGGGTACACACTAATTCATTTGTTTTCCTTATCACAGCCAAGGTGTTGTACTAACGAGACAGGAACATAACATAATACGTTACTGCTTGGATAGGTATATCAGTAAAATTTCAATTACCTACAATTAAATTGATAGCGTGATATTGTCGATTAGATAAAATTGAATTCAAAAATATGATAAATTATTAGAATTCAAGAGTTAATAAATACCTACGTCGCTTTTAAATTTTGCTTGAACGATCTCGGCATGTGATTGTCACTGTCAAATGAGGGATTCCCCAAGGCCCCAACGTTGTCTGTTCTCTTTGACGGCGCAGCAACTAGTATCATTTCTCTCTCCTCGCTCTTTTAAAAATGCCGTTTGTCAAAAAAGGACAACCATACTGTTGACAAGATGGACTTCAAATCGAGGTGTAACCGTTTTAGGTGGAACCAAGTTGTGTATGGTTGCGTAAAAATGTATATGTGTGCTCTTTTAGGGATTTGAAAAGTCGATTTTAATCATGTTATATACCGATAAACGCTACACAGCGGAACGAAATAGCGAATAATTTAAGCTTCAATATCTTCGTTAAACATAAACATAATTGAAATGTTAATGGATAATGAATACTTATATTATAATATAATAAAATAATTCAATTATTGCGGAACTCATATTTTAGTAGGTATTTATGTATTTTAATTAAATATCTGAACTTTCCCTTGGTTCCCTGCTGGGGCGTGACGATAAAATTGTGACCTGATAACCACAATAACGAATAAAAGCGTTTTTGTTCATTTTAGGTATCGTTAAACCTTTGAAGTAAAATTAAAATTGCAAGAAATGTCGATAGTTTATCGATATGACTTTATCGACATGGCTACAGCAAGGTGGTTCCACATTGGTAATCGTACACTAAACAATAGTGGTTACAGTGACAGCTCGCTTAGACGTAATCTTTAAGTATTCTATATCTATGGGATTCCCTTGAAATGAAATATTCAATCGTAAATAGATCGTATACCTAACTTATTTATTCTGTGCCTGTACAAACAGCAACCCAAAGAGAATATAATCACTACGTTTTAAGAGACGGGACTTCCATACTAGCGACTTGATTGGTCTGTGTATATGTTTGGTTATCCAATCATTACCAACATGTACGACAAAGAACTGTCAAAGAACAATAGCACCAACATAACATACTTAAATAGTGTAGTATGCTACACGCTTGCGAATTTTATCGATATCGATAAATTGGGGAGGGTTGAAACATGGGCCCCTGTCAACAAATTTCGTACTCGAAATCAGGTTAGAATCGAGTCCACATTTAAGTCGTATGTTATATATATAGACTGGATTTATTTTTCATAAAATCGATTTCGACTGGAAAATCATATTACTTTTTGGCAACCGGGTTTTTTTAACCTAATTAGACCCCGCTGAATCCGAATTTGCCGGTTGCTTAATCGAAATCTTGACCGGAAGTGAGATATTTGACATTAAAGGTCCCTTTTTTTAGTTTTTCGTAAATAACACTTAAACGGTGGCGCATAGCAAAAAATGTTCTGTTACATAAGTAATCTGCATAAAATTGCCTACAAGAAAGATTAAGTACAATTTTTCGCTAGGATCAATATTCAAAGAGATATTAACGCGGGAAATTTAATTATAATCACTTCTAAGGTCCCTTTTTTTAGTTTTTCGTAAATAACTCATAAACGGTGACCAATATCAAAAAATGTTGTTAAACGATAATAATCTACATAAAATTATGAACAAAAAAGATTCAGTACACTTTTCGCAGGGATCAATATTTAAAAAGATAATAAAGAGGGAAAGTTCTAGTTTAATAAATTCTAAGTTTCCTTGTTTTTATTTATTCGTTAATAATTTGAAAAGTGTGACTCATAGCAAAAAATATCTTATACATGAATAATAAACATAAAATATTCTACAAGAAATATGTGGAACACTTTTCGCTAGGATCAATATTTAAAAAGACAGAGCAGCGGGTAAGTTATAAATAATCAATTTTAAAGTCCCTTTTTAGTTTTTTGTAAATAACTCGTAAACGGTGTCCCATAGCAAAATAGGTTTTTAAGAATAAATTATCTACATAAAATTTCCTCCAAAAAATATCTCGAATACTTTTCTCTAGGATCAATATTTAAAGCGATATTAAAGGAAGAAAGTTGATTACAATCAGTTCACAGGTCACTTTTTTTTAGTTTTTCGTAAATAACTCGTAAACGGTGGCCCGTTGCAAGACAATATTATACATAAACATTAAACATAAAATTATCCACAAAAAAGGTTCTGTACACTTTTTCGTTACGATCAATATTTAAAGAGGTATTAAAGGGGGTAAGTTAATTGTAATCAATTTCCAGGTCCCTATTTTTAGGTTTTCGTAAATGACTAATACATTGTTAAAAATTGGGTAATGTACAGTCGCCATCAGATATATCGGAGCGGCCAAGGTGTTCATAATATCTGAACACGCGCCCTAACGCCTTGACAATAGAGGCGTGTACAGATATTTGTGAGCGCCTTGGCCGTTCTGATATATCTGATGGCGACTGTACTTTACCCAATTTTTAACAATGTATTTTTTATATGTGAAACGCGAGTGAATTGCCTTTAAAAATCCTGTAGGGGTCGGTTCAAAAACTAAGTAATTGGTCCGACTCACGCTTGACTGCATATTTCTAATAGGTTTTCCTATCATCTATAGGTAAAGAACTATTTTGTATGTTTTTTTTTTTCAAAATTGTAGACCCAGTAGTTTCGGAGATAAAGGGGGGGAGGGGGAATGGTAATTTTTTTGGCTACAGGATTTTTAAAGGCAATTCACTCGCGTTTCACATATAAAAAATACATTGTTAAAAATTGGGTAATGTACAGTCGCCATTAGATATATCAGAACGGCCAAGGCGCTCACAAATATCTGAACACGCCTCTATTGTCAAGGCGTTAGGGCGCGTGTTCAGATATTATGAACACCTTGGCCGCTCCGATATATCTGATGGCGACTGTACATGACCCAATTTTTAACAATGTATTAGTCATTTACGAAAACCTAAAAATAGGGACCTGGAAATTGATTACAATTAACTTACCCCCTTTAATACCTCTTTAAATATTGATCGTAACGAAAAAGTGTACAGAACCTTTTTTGTGGACAATTTTATGTTTAATGTTAATGTATAATATTGTTTTGCAACGGGCCACCGTTTACGAGTTATTTACGAAAAACTAAAAAAAAGTGACCTGTGAACTGATTGTAATCAACTTTCTTCCTTTAATATCGCTTTAAATATTGATTCTAGAGAAAAGTATTCCAGATATTTTTTGGAGGAAATTTTATGTAGATAACTTATTCTTAAAAACCTATTTTGCTATGGGACACCGTTTAAGAGTTATTTACAAAAAACTAAAAAGGGACTTTAAAATTGATTATTTATAACTTACCCGCTGCTCTGTCTTTTTAAATATTGATCCTAGCGAAAAGTGTTCTACATGTTTCTTGTAGAAAAATTTATGTTTATTATTTATGTATAAGATATTTTTTGCTATGAGTCACACTTTTCAAATTATTAACGAATAAATAAAAACAAGGAAACTTAGAATTTATTATACTAGAACTTTCCCTCTTTATTATCTTTTTAAATATTGATCCCTGCGAAAAGTGTACAGAATCTTTTTTGTTCAAAATTTTGTGTAGATTATTATCGTTTAACAAGATTTTATGATATTGGTCACCGATTATGAGTTATTTACGAAAAACTAAAAAAAGGGACCTTAGAAGTGGTTATAATTAAATTTCCCGCGTTAATATCTCTTTGAATATTGATCCTAGCGAAAAATTGTACTGAATCTTTCTTGTAGGCAATTGTATGCAGATTACTTATGTAACAGAACATTTTTTGCTATGCGCCACCGTTTAAGTGTTATTTACGAAAAACTAAAAAAAGGGACCTTTAATGTCAAATATCTCACTTCCGGTCAAGATTTCGATTAAGCAACCGGCAAATTCGGATTCAGCGGGGTCTAATTAGGTTAAAAAACCCGGTTGCCAAAAAGTAATATTATTTGCCAGTCGAATCAAGAAGGAGAGCGATTTTGAATTTTTATGTCTAGTCTAATAGTGTTCTTTGAGTGGACTAATACATGGTTGGACTTAAATGTGAACACGACTTCTATGTGTTAAAATAAAAATATGTAAAATGATTTTTTTTAATAATTTAATATAATTAATTTAAAATACATCCCGACGGTTCGACGGTCCACAGGTAACAGAGGAAAATGTGTGTTCACCTGATTAAATGTTTCTTTTTTATGTATTATATTCTTGAACAATAAAATTAAGTCTTCCATAACAACTTATTTGACCCACTGCCTGCATCTGAAAACATTTAATAATTAAAACAGACACACATACATTTTCTTATATATTAGGTTAAAATCTTAACTAATAGGGAATATTACGCAAAACTCTGCGTAGGTAGCGCCACTACCACTATCTGTCACAATCTGGGGTCTACCGCGAAACAAGAAAATCGAAATTTCGTTATCTAACCTCTCTATCACTCTTGCATATTCGAGCGATAAAGAGGCAGATAACTAAATTTCGATTTTCGCGTTTACCGGTAGGCCCTTGTTAACAAACCGCCTTGATGTATCAATGTCATAATTTATAGTCTGTGAAAACTTGTCAAAAAACAGTTTAAGGCAGAGTATGTATAAGTTACTCTATGAATTTTCTAGAGTCGGTAGTGCTGCACTCTGGCGGCAGAACATTGCAGTATTACTAGATTCCAAAAATATATAATATAATGTCCATTCCATTAATACACAGATGATAGATAATTTTCCACTAAAAATATTCGGAGAAATAATTATAGTCATGTTGTATGCAAGTTACCAGGAAATTCACTCATTTTATTTTATTCACTATTTACATTGATAAAAAATTAGGCTGCAGTCGATATCGATACTTGTAGTACATCCCTAGTTCACAATGAAAGTGGATATGAAATATCTAATTTTCGATGTGTTTATAGCCTGCTACACCAAAATAAGGCAAAAAGTATCTAAAGCAATACTTACCGGTCTTCATCTAATGGAAATTTCGCCATAAACTTCCTTTTTTGCGATTTTCGCGAGTGTATCAATTTCCACATATTTCGCACTGAAACAACTTAGTTTTCGGTGGCATTTAAACAAAATCTATAGACTCACTGTATGTTCTTATCACGTTTGACTGTTTTGGAAAATAACGAAGGCTTTTAAAAAAGAAATTGCAAGAAATACGTAAGTAAAACCTACGAACCGCCATGACAAGCAACAAAGCAATGTGGCTGACAGTTGACATGACAGATGAATAGCTCTGACGTTTTATTTTGTTTTTTTGGCTATGGCTAGGTCACTATAGTCCATACAAAACCTTTTTTTGTTCCTAGTTGCGTCAGCCTGCAGCAACCCTCCTAACTGTACATCGGTGGACAGTGTGGGCGATGGTACGCCCGCGTGATAAAGCCGTAACAGACTACCACACCGCACCGCGACCTTAGTGCGCCGCACCCATAAATGAGAGCTAAAAAGAGATATCTCTTTCTTGTTACGGCTTATAGCACGAAAATGCTTCAATATAACGCAAAATCGCATCCGGGGGTCCGTAAAGGCCTTTTATTTTAAATGTGTAAGAGACGGGCGTACCGGATCACGACCTTAGTACGGTTCAAAGCTTGTTCGATGAGTGAAAACGAGAAAAAGAAAGGCTGACCGGACCAAGGCCGTGGTCCGGTACAAAGAGAATATAATCACTACGTTTTAAGAGACGGGACTTCCATACTAGCGACTGGAATCAGTTTTTGAGAGTTTGGTTCTCCAATCATTTCCAACATGTACGACAAAGAACTGTCAAAGAACAATAGTACCAACATAACAGACCTAAATAGTGTAGTATGCTACACGCTTGCATATTTTATCGATATCGATAACTTGGGGAGGGTTGAAACATAGGCCCCTGTCAACAAATTTCGTACTCGAGATCAGGTTAGAAATGAGTCCACATTTAAGTCGTATGTTATAATTATATAGTGTTCTTTGAGTGGACTAATACATGGTTAGACTTAAATGTGAACACGATTTTTAGGGTTCCGTACCCAAAGGGTAAAACGGGACCCTATTACTAAGACTTCGCTGTCCGTCCGTCCGTCCGTCCGTCCGTCCGTCCGTCCGTCCGTCCGTCCGTCTGTCACCAGGCTGTATCTCACGAACCGTGATAGCTAGACAGTTGAAATTTTCACAGATGATGTATTTCTGTTGCCGCTATAACAACAAATACTAAAAACAGAATAAAATAAAGATTTAAATGGGGCTCCCATACAACAAACGTGATTTTTGACCAAAGTTAAGCAACGTCGGGAGTGGTCAGTACTTGGATGGGTGACCGTTTTTTTTTGCTTCTTTTTTTTGTTTTTTTTTTTTTGCATTATGGTACGGAACCCTTCGTGCGCGAGTCCGACTCGCACTTGCCCGGTTTTTATTTGTTCAAATAAAAATATGTAAAAGGATTTTTTTAACTAATTTAATATACATCCCGACGATTCGACGGTCCACAGGTAACAGAGGAAAATGTGTGTTCACCTGTGTCAAAATTACAATGTGTAAATCTAACTTAAATGATTTTTTCTATATATTATATTCTTGAATAATAAAATTAAGTCTTCCTTTACAACTTATTTTACCCACTGCCTGCATCTGAAAAATATGAAATATGAAATATTCAATGTTTTGAAAACATTTAATCATTAAAACAGACACACATACATTTCTTATATTTTAGGTTAAAATCTTAAATAATTACTAGATTCCAAAAAATATACAATATAATGTCCATTCCATTAATGCACAGATGATAGATAATTTTTCACTAAAAATATTCGGAGAAATAATTATAGTCATGTTGCATGCAAGTTATCAGGAAATTCACTCATTTTATTTTACTATTTACATTGATAAAAAATTAGGCTACAGTTATCGATACTTGTGGTACATCCCTAGTTCATAATGAAAGTGGACATGAAATATCAAATTTTCGATGTGTTTATAGCCTGGTAAAGGTATCTAAAGCAATATACACCGTTCTTCATCTAATGGAAATTTCGCCATAAACTTTTGCCACCTATTTCGCGCTTAAACAACTTAATTTTCGGTGGCATTTAAACAAAATCTATTGAGTCACTGTACATTCTTATCACGTTTGACTGTTTTGGAAAATAACGAAGGCTTTTAAAAAAGAAATTCCAAGAAATACGTAAGTAAAACATGCGAACCGCCATGACAAGCAACAAAGCAATGTGGCTGACAGTTGACTTGACAGATAAATAGCACTGACGTTTTATTTCGTTTTTTTGGCTATGGCTAGGTCACCAAATTCCATACAAAAGCTTTTTTGTTCCTAGTTGCGTCAGCGTGGTCCAGTACGCCCGTCTGTTAGCACACCTAGCTCCACAGCTACAGCCACAGAATAAATAATAGTACTATCGTACAGAAAGGAAACTTCCTACAAAACCGAAGTTTGACAGCGGTTCAGGGTCGAATCATGCTATCCCTTTCTAATATATGGCACTATCCCTTTCGGCTATTTAGGGTTGTCAAAATTCAAGTGATTATCTTATCTGTGGTCGTGCACGCAAAAGGAAGTCGAGTGGTGCCAACCCTAAAAGCGTTAACAGACTATCGCACCGCACCGCGACCTTGGTGCGGTGCGGAGCATTTATCGATAGTGTGTAAGCTTCCATCGCACATAATTATTATTAATAGCGGTGCGGTGGGCATGCACGTCGCACCAACTGACAGGTAATAATAATACTGGTGCGCTCCGCACCAATTTCCCTAGTGTGTAAGCTGCATCGCACCGTTTGACAGCTGTCATCTTCAAATTATGACAGTGGAATAATAATACTGGTGCGCTCCGTACCAATTTCCCTAGTGTGTAAGCTCCATCGCACCGATTGACAGCTGTCATTTTCAAATTATGACAGTGGACGGCAATGTAGCCAGCCGATGAAATAACAAAAATGCGGAAGCAGTGCTTTAAAAAGACACACATTTTTTAAGATTTTCATGGAAAAAGGTGCATTATATTACCTCACGCTCTTCATCTACCTCTAAAAAAGCGGAACCACATTAATTGAAATTCAATCTTAAAGGATTCCATTGCAAAAATTCATTGAAAAACACGGAAACATGGGACACTTGGCAACACTGGCGCACGTGTGCGGCAGTCTGTAAGCTAGGATCGCACCGTTTTGACGGTTCGGTGCTATAGTGTGGAAGCCCACGCCAGTACGAGCTATTCCTAGAACCGCTCCAAGGTCGCGGTGCGGTGCGATAGTCTGTTAACGCTTTAATAATCGGAGCCGAGTTCTATGACTCGCATCCAGGCCATAATTGTTTAAAAAGAAAAAAAAAATCGGAGCCGAGTTTGGCCGACGTCAGGAGTTTTTGACCCCTGCTACAGCTAGCTCTATGGTAACGATATGTCAAAAATGACGTTTTGTGTCAAACGTGTCAGCTACTCTAAAATAGAGATTATCACCTTAATATAAAGTCTTTTTTTGACTACCAGCGTCCGAACCTACAGTACCTACCTCCCCGGCGCGGCAGACAGTCATATCATTTTATATTTGTTTTGAAACTTGAATCTAAACAGATACTTGTCATATTGCATCATTAAAATATCGCGTTGCATTACGCTGTCAAACAACATTAAATTATTAAAATTCCATGTGTGAATTGTATTAAAAACGAACATGGGTGTGTCATGTCGGATATATATACGGAAACCTCGGGAAGGTATCCACCGGGCCGGTCAACCTATCAACGGGATACTTAGCTACGCAATCGACGAACCAACCGAATACCAGACGGCTGTTCTATCCCTTATCGGCACGGCGAAATGCAAATGGACAGAACACGATGGTAACCATTCACACACCTACACCGGCAATGAAGTGTTTTTGTCAATGCACGTGAATATTCTTAATAAACCGTCGGATGAAACAATGACGTTGCCAGTTGGCGCGTATGAATTTCGATTCGAGTTTATCATGCCATATGATATACCATCCAGCTTTGAAGATAAACACAGCAATATCACCTACCAGGTAAAGGCGAAATTTGAGAAGCCAAGTTTTTTTAGTCTTGCAAGGAGGTTTGAGAAACAAATCACTGTATATGGAAATGTTAACCCCACCAATACTGTAGAATCACTTACTTATGGGCTCCAAAAGAAACTGTTTAGATTATTTTCTTCTACCGAACATATTGTGGAATTGAAAGTGCGGATTTCAAAGTCGTTTCTAACACCTGGTGAGAACGCTACTTTAGATTTGTCTGTGACTAATGACAGTGATACAGAAATAACTTACCTCACAACTGAACTTTGCAGCAGGACAACATACATAGCAGAAGGGATGTTCAGTAATAAAACAAAAGTTGTTGATAATACAATTGGTGGATGTACATGCACCACCCCACCGGTCTTAGCATACAAAACTGTAAACTTTGCATGTGTAGTTCCAACACCACCACACTTATATTCAATACAGCATTGTAAAATAATCAGCAAAGAGTTCTATATCCGAGTAACTATTCATTTACCGTTTCCACATAGAAACGCAACATCTGTTATACCAGTAGTTATTGGAGAGGGTCATTATGGAGATTGTTCTGGGATCGTAGAACTAGAAGACAATTTTGAAACTGGCCTAGAAGCAAGCATTAGTGATCCACCACCATCCTATTGGGAAGTGATGAATGAAGATAAGAGTCAAGATGAAATTGGATCGCCAAGTAAAGAAAAATAATAAAATAAAAAATAGGACAGAAGAAGCACTATGTGATAATTAGTAATTTTAAGTTGAAGTATAAACATGTTGTTTTAGGTACAGTAACGTAGCGACACTCATATTGGTCATTATATATGTGTCATTGCATCAAAATGATTCATAATATTGAAGATAAAAGAAGGCTATTAACAATGATGCAAAATAATTAAAGTAAAGGGACTTACCAGATATACATATAATACATACTATTTGTGTCAGGTTTCAGCTCTACACTACACCTTATAAAACAAAGTCCCCCGCTGTGTCAGTCTGTTTGTGTGTTCGCAATAAACTCAAAAACTACTGGACAGATTTTCATGCGGTTTTCACCCATCAATAGAGTAATTCTTGAGGAAGGTTTAGGTGTATAATTTGTTAACCCGTGCGAAGCGGGGGTGGTTCGCTAGTACATTATATTATTCTTTTCAGGCATATTCAGCACAATTATGTTTATTTATAATACAAACTTATATACTTTATAATATTTTTTCTTTTTAAGTAGGTGATTAGATTGAATATTATTTGCAAATACTCATGAATTATGTTATTAATAATAGTTTTACTGTAAAACTTTATAAAAGTCATAAAATAATGTATGTACATATACTAATCCTAGTATTAATCAAGCAATACCTCTATTATCTAGCCTCCCATGGATCAAATCTTGCCAAGGCAAATGAAATTTTAATTTGTTAAAATTAAGATTCAAAACACAATTCCCTGGATATAACAACTAGGAGCAATTTTACAGACTTAATTTAGATAGTTACCTAATAATTTTCTCAATTAGATATATTAATAATACACTTGTATAGGGTTCTGTCTTAGAGAATATAACCAACGGAGACGCCATGTCTATAATTTTCGGTACAAAATAGTCTGCCGTTTTTTGCGGGGGAGGGCACATCAAATGTATAGGTACGTCATGTCAGATAAACGTCAGTCCATACATGTGGTTGACCATTGGCCGCCTATTTTCGACAGAGGGGAACGCCTGTTAATTACCACTCCGTTTGGTTATATTCCCTAAGGGCTGTATATCAACGTTCATAAGTGCTATGATTATAAATTATAACGCTTATGCCATTTTCAACTTTCTCTTCGTAAAAATAGAATCAAATATTGCTTGTCTAAAGTGAAGGACTAGGCGACTGGGCGTCTAGAGACTCTAGAGCGTTGACAGCACAGGTGACAGGTGTCATAATTTTTTGAATTAGGAAAAGGATACCCTTCCATTTTAGCGGTATCTCTGAAAGGGAAACCCCTTCCTAGAACCAAGTCAAATAATCTCAATTTGTAAAGAAAATGATCAAGTACCGGTACAATGAAATCTACCTACACCTTCGAGCAACACCGGCTTCCGACACATCGGAAGGGAGGGGCCCAAGGGATATCTCACCGTACAAATCTTTCTGCCATTTTTCGCGGGGGGAAAGGTGCACACAGTCGCACTTCTCACACACTTACATACAAAATCCAATCTGTAATGACGACACAAATACATAGAAAATGACACACGTCAAAGACAAATCTTGCAAACCTCGATCTCTTTTTGTGTACGGACGAGTGACAAGTGTCACAACACGCACACTAACACATTTTCGTTGAAGTATGTTATTGTATTCTGAGAGATGAGAAGTCGGATTTGTCGCTCGACCGATCCGCAATTTGTACTGAGCGAGCAAAATCGATAAATCCAACAATTACATGAGACTAAAATATAATAATTGTGTTTGAATGTAATTAAACGTATGATATGTAAAAAAAAATATTACATGTGAAATGTAACACTTTCTTTTTGTAAATTTGATGTCCCCGACCTCTTTTTATAACAAAAAACCGAGCAAACAGGCGTTTTTGTGCAGCAGTGTTCACGCGCGCGTCTGGACTCGGTCTAGTGAAAAATCCAAGTGCAACTAGTTTTATTACCCGCGCTAGATTAGATTGACGCGCTAATCTTGTACCTCGGCAGAGGGGAAATAGTGCGAATGCCGCCTCCCTTCCGTGTTGCTCGAAGACCTACACATACGAACTGCAACCAACAACGAAATTAACAAATTAAATTCATGTATCTACGTGCTGTGCTATATACATACAGGATGGCCAAAAACATAAGTGCATTCCCGTTGCCAGTGAGTTGTGGATATGTCACACTTTTGTGATAATATCCTGTTGACAGAGTGTAATTATCCTATAGTATTAGATTGCGGATATGGCACAACATTTTTCAAAAATGGTTTGTTTCATAAACCGATTAGTGTCAATATAGCATATTTTTTGGTATTTTGGGAATCATTAAAAAACGATTTTCTCAAAAATGGATATGGCACAAACGTATTCTCAGCCGACGCTGTATATATGGCGGTTTTTAACGAGCGACTGTGAAAAGTAAGTATAAGTATATTAACTTCAATGGTGCTTAGGTAAAAAGATTATCAGACCTCACTGGAATGACTGGAGGGAACAGCGTACATAATTTATGAGGCGTTATCTGACGGCTCTCCTCGAACGAGTTCTATTTAATTCGCATTTTTAGCTCGGCTAAAGTATGCTGTACAGTCACCTGCAATAATATGTTACACTTCGAAGGCCGCAAAAATATGTGACACGCTCTTATGGCTCTACAAATAAGATCGTGTCAGATATTTTTGCGGCCTTTGTTGTGTAACATATTATTGCAGGTGACTGTACCTACCAACCTACCATAAAAGCCGGCTTAAGGCGGGAAAATGTCACTGCGGCCTACGCTATCCACGAAAATATACCCAAGAGCAATGGAAACGAGTACTGCCAAAATCTGAAGTCTAACCATTATTAAGGGGCTACCCGAGGTTTTCATCGATTTTTAACAAGTTTTGAATCGTATCTCCTTTTTTTGCACTACAGATAGAATTATAAGACAAACGGTTATCGGTTTTTCAATCTTTTATCTCCGGTTTTGTCTACCGGATTTTGAAAAAAATTAATACTTATTTTTTTATGAATTTTTTCAACATTGTCTAAAAAAACACTTTTTACGTATCTAGTTTGCAGTGAAGGATCTTACATGTACGAAATCTACATATTTGGGTTCGTCTTTGACGACTCGATAAACGTGTCCAGGGTTTTAATTTTAAACTATGACGACCGGTCTGGTCTAGTGGATAGTGACCCTGTCTGCTAAACCGATGGTCCTGGGTTCGAATCCCAGTAAGGGCATTTATTTGTGTGATGAACACTAATATTTGTTCCTGAGTCATGGTTGTTTTCTATGTATATAAGTATGTATTTATCTATACAAGTATGTATATCGTCGCCTAGTACCCATAGTACAAGCTTTGCTTATAGTGTAGTAAATGAAGCAAGTTGTTGTATGGAGACCCATGCATTAATTTCTGAGTCGATGAAATTTAGCTTGGTTATTGTATAGTATGAGCCGAGACTAACATTATAAATATCCAAAAAAAAAACACTCCTAAGTTAGGTAAAAACACAAATCTGATTATATATTGAACCGAGTAATTCCTCAGTCCAAAATTATTTTACAAAATAAGTTATTTGTATCAGTATGTGATACTAGAAAAAAATCTAAAAGTTTTGTCAAACATGAGAATATGTTTTTATAATACTTCCTTTTTTTGACGCTCATTTTCATCGGAAAATTTCTCTGTCATTTTTTTCTTCTTATATGATCTTAGAATATAATTTGGCGCAGTGGGTAAAAATTTTTTATTTATTGATACTTTATCATTCTGTAAAGTTTTTTCTGGCTGAGGAATTACTGCGGGGTCCACTACCTTTATTTACTACACTATTAGTTTGGGGCTAGGTTTGATCTGTGTAAGATGTCCCCTAATATTTATTTATTTTTATTTAAACTAATTAACACAAAAGTTATGACCAGAAAACTAAGGGATTCAGATCGAAGGTCATTGGCGTGGGGTAGCCCTTTAACACATTTTTATTCACATTGTAACTAAGTATTAAACTTGCAAACTTATGATATGAGTATGAAATAAATAAGTTTATGAAACTGCAAGGATTTGAAAATCCAACATCAATAATGGTTTTGTCATATTTGGATTTTCAAATCCTTGTAAAGTTTCATACACTTACACCTATTGATTTCATACTCATATCATAATCTTGTTAGTTTAATATAGTTTAGATGATGATGAAGCCAGAAGGCAGGTAGGTAGTGGAACGCTTCTGTTGCTACCGAAGAGTTACCGACTTTTGTCACTTACCTGGATGGGTTTGTAGAAAAGTTTCAGCCATTCCTATTTATATTTAGTCTCCGTCATAATGGATTTGACGTGGCGTAGTAGCAGACCAAACTGATACCTACTGCTCTGTGATCACTAACCATAAAACCACAGATCGGAATATTCAGGAAATATTGTATTTACGATTAGCTTATCGAGCGAGCTGTAATAGCTATATGCGATTGTTTAGCCATTTCGCTTGAAGGAAAATCTGTTAGGCAAATGTAATTGAACTCAAAATAAGTTACATTTGTTAGTCTGTAAAGTCGACTCGACTGTGTTGACTGTGTTCTAAAAGATAATTATTGGACATATAAATTAGCCAGTATTCTGCACATTGAGAGTACCAAGAAGTACTATGAAATAGATTATTAATATTATCATACTACAAACTGAAATAGATATCATACACTAAAGAAAAAGTGTGACTAGGTACTTTTTACAACAAACAAATCAAAAAATATTTCATAAAATAATTTGATTTGTTCACTTGTTATCATACGCTACGTTTATAGAGATAATCTGCCTGTTTTAATTATAAGTAGTACGAGTAATAAGATTTTAGACAACTTATTGTAGTATAAGGTGTGCATACCATTAGATTGGGTACATGTTCTATAGATACATTCATACCTAGATACACCCTATAAGACATACGACACAGTAGACACGGAACTCACGAGTTTTTTGCTCTTAAGATTTTTACGACTGGATCTAATAAAACACTGGAAGCATGTAGTACCTATGAGGCAAATTTATTTGCCGGGTAGGTAATGGGCTAACTCTGAGATTCCCGCTGTTTTCTTACTCTGTATCTTGATTTCAAATGTAGACTCTATTCGGAATGAGATAAGCTTGATTTTTCAATACTTCATTAGCGAAGGAACTACCCCGAGGAAACGTAGGTGCTCAGCAAACAAATAAGGCCAAGTGGAAATTATATGACTTAGGTGCCTACTTTATAAGTTATAAGTCTTCAGGCATTGAACGGGTAACGGAAAAGTTACTTGTTTTACAAGGGGAAAAAGTTGTTGTTTAAATTGAGACCAGAGCAAAGATTCCAAAATTTGGAATAAAATACTGAAATTATTATTTATTATGAAGTCGCCAAGGAGCGTGGGCTCAATATTTGCAGTAGCTAACTCCAGTTATAAGCTTTCCGAGTAAGCTAAAAACACGTTTTTAAACTCCATTTCAGTGCAAATATGTAAATTTTTGTGTTTGACTTGTGAATCCCAGCGGTAAACTTTGTCAATTTCCGATTTTCCGTCGATTCGAGCTTAATACATTAAAATTATACATTTTGCGTTTGCGTCAAATCCTTAGATTTTTTGCAGACTTGTTTATGATGTTGGCCCAATGAATAATCCAAGTTTGTGACCTCGAGCGCCGAACGCAACTTTGTCAAAAATCGAATAAACCGCATTTTTTTTAGATTTGGGCGATTATAACCCTAAAGTACTAGTTTTTGATAGTAACTTCCTAGGGCGTTTTTAAAGTAGACTAAATTTGCTACAATAAGACACTAGAATTGTCTCTGTACATCTAATATTTTCCGAGATAAAGCCTTTCAAAATGTACATTTTTTCCAACTTGTATTCGTAGGGTAAGTAAGTGCAGTGAGTATACACAGTGCCGGATTAACCAAGAAGCAAAACAAGCACGTGCTTAGGGCACCACGTTCAGGGGGGCACCAAAATGCCAGGTTGAAAAAGGTGAACAAATTTTAAAATTAGGGACAGACACATCGTTTTTACCACACGATTTTTTATTAGCTGTCCAAAAGCTACTTTGCAAAAATAATGGCGCGTAATTCTTTGGGAAACAATCGGTAATTCACAACGCTTACTAACAACCCGTCTCGATTTGACCTTACGCGTAGGCCCATAAAGTCATGGAAAAAAATCTTGCTTTCGGGCTTGCGGCCAGCCGAGTTTTTCGACATAGGTTACCGATTTTATAGCGAATTTAGCTCTCTTGCACGCCACATTTGTCGGCCAAGCCGAGTTGCTCCTTAGCCGCGATCCTGAGACCTAACTGTCAAAGTGTTATAAGGGGCCCCGTGAAAGCCGAAAACTAAAAGCATCCTATCAAGTAGCGCTTTCGAGTGAAGCCAAAGAGCGAGCAGTAGAAGAGTCGTGATTACATGCATAGATTCGATTTCATTCGATTTGTTTCTTATGCGAGGTCTTCTGCCTTATGGCAAAGTTGATCAACTGCCTTAATTACACTTGGGCGTGGATCCAAATCCAAGCTTTCCTCTTTCGCAGCTGGGCCTTCTGCATTGCTCACACTTCACATTCACTTGGTCAATTCCAAGCTCTGCTTTCTGGCATCTTTTTTGTATGAAAACAACCTCGCTGAAACCCTTAAATATCGAGCCCTATGCGAAGCTAGGCCGATAGAAAACTGTCCCATCCCTTCTCTGTATGAAATCCTGGATTCGCGCCTGGTTGGAACTAAAAGTAAAAATGTACAACTGTCTATCAAATTGCGCTTTTATTTCAAAAAATTTTCGCGCTCGCTTCGCTCGCGTTTACAATAACATTATAGGATACGGTAAAGGTGACATTCGGGTGGCGACTGCAGTAGCATTACTCTGTTGTAACTTGTTGTAAGGTAGTGCTGCAGCACTGTAAATGACTAATGATGATGTGACTGATAAAATGATGTGACTGATTTCCATACTATAGTTCGTTTTTTTTAGCATTAGAAAGAACTCCACAGAAGCAAGCGTGCAGTTTATATCAGGCTCTTTAATTGTTAATAATTATTGAATTATCTAATGTAGCATGGTCAATACATATAATTTACTTCAAATTATTACCGCTAAAAGTGCCGGATTTGGAACCACAAGCTTACTGCGAAGTTCTTTCTAATGCTAAAAAAAAAAACAGACTATAAAAGTAAAAATGTTCAACTGTCTATCAAATTGCGTTTTTATATCGAAAAATTTTGGCGCTCGCTTCGCGCGCGTTTTCAATGACTTTCTAAGATATGATAAAGGTGACATTCGGGTGGTGACTGCAGCAGCATTACTCTGTTGCAACGTTACTTCTGCATCACTGTCAATTGTGTCGCTTAACTTCAAACTCGGGTAAATCCATTCGACCCTCTCAGCAAATATCTACCCTATTACCTTTTCTTAATACCAAAATCGCATAATCTGACAGATGGATTTACCCGAGTTTGAAGTTAAGCGAGTCAATTTTCGTGATAAAATGATGTGACTGATTTCCATACTAAAAGTAAAAATGTACAACTGTTTATCAAATTGCGTTTTTATATCGAAAAATTTTCGCGCTCGCTTCGCTCGCGTTTTCAATAACATTCTAGAATATAATAAAGGTGACATTCGGGTGGCGACTGCAGCAACATTACTCTGTTGCAACGTTACTGCTGCAGCACTGTCAATTTTCGTGATAAAATGATGTGACTGATTTCCATTCTCAGCTGTAATGCGGCAATGTCACTCAACTTACCAAAAAATTCAATGTAATCTCGATGACCCTACGGAGAGGGGGCACCATGGTCTAGAAATGCTTAGGGCATCAAAATATCTTAATCCGGCACTGAGTATACACTTTTGTCTCAGGCGATGCCGGTTGGCACAATTGTTTCTAAGGTCAATCAAAGCTGATTTGGCCCGGTAGCCACAAGATCGTACCAAAAAACAGGGTTGACAATGTTGCGTTCGGCGCTCGAAGTCACAAACTTGGATTATTCATTGGGCCAACATCATAAACAAGTCTGCAAAAAATCAGAACTACCGGATTTGACGCAAAAGAGCCAGGTAACAAAATTCGACAAAGTTACTGGATTATTAAGGGGCCCACTGATTACCAGTCTGCCGGACGATATCGGCCTGTCAGTTAAACGCAAAATTTGACAGCTCCGAACAACTGGTTGGCCGGCTGATATCGTCCGGCGAACTGGTAGTAATCTGTGGGCCCCTTTACAAAATGTCACTTTCAACTCTGACATCTCGCTCGAACTTATAAGATGTGCTGCGAATAATTCCGCTCGTGGATGATAAGTTGATAACATTGATAGAGACTGACAGGTAGAGAATGTGAGAATGGGGTATTAAGTCCGATTTAGCACCTCTTTATGTTCAATGAGGTATAAATTAAACAAATATATTTTATTAAATAAATTACCTTGTTAATTTAAAATGTACTTATTTTTATAGTTAATTGTTTTAATTTCATTTCATTATGAATAAAAAAAAATATTTCATATTTTAAATATTATTTTAAGTAGGTTCCTTTTAAATTATGCTTACCATAAGCGTGCATTTGTAAGATTGGCTGAACTCCACCAATTACACCATCTCTCATTAACAAGCAATTTTCTACCAGTAAAATTGATCATTTCCGAGTAACGATACGAAATTCCATTTTATTCAAAAGATTACGACGGTAAATAGAAAGAAATAGGCACAATTACCAGCCGGATGCCGTTTAGCTGTTTCGATTTCGCGCTCGACAGTACTTCGTGCTGAAGTATGGGCGGAGACAAAAGTGTTAATGATCAAAGTTGTGCCGAGCTTGTGGTTTAGTGTTGTTCGATAAGTCTGTTCTGAGTAAACATAAATGTAAGATGAATTGCTACAATTATGTCGGCGGTGTAACTCAAACTGTAATATTTTTCCGCCGATGTTTTTCACACGAAACACAGCTAACACAGCCAACATCATAATCATGCAACTACTTTACTATGTGCCTGGTATATGACTATTAGGAATATGGACGATTACATCGCTCTCATCGGTCAGCAGATGCCGTAGTATTTACTGTATTTAGGTATATGCCTGAACAAAACTTAATCATAATTATATGAAAAGTTTCATGATATGGCTTTTACAATCGGCCGCCGACAGGATAAGTAACTTATGATTAAATACTGTGAGGTATTTTCTTCTCTGCGGCCTATTATAGAACTGCTACAGAATTGTAGTGCTGTTAAGTTTGATCGAATGCCTGAAATAAGTTTATCTAGACATAGTAATTGGTACCTACTCAGCTGCAGGCAGACGTGCTCCTGTATTTGAGTTTTGCGTTAGAAAGATATTCTCTTAGGATCCAATTAGGTAGCAACATTCTTATTACGCGTTATAAGTAAACCCAACTGGGAATAAGTTTCGCTAACTCCTTATTGAATTGGTCGCCAGATTTATGTGGATATAGTTTTAGTTGCGGCTGACTCATAAAACTAATAAAGTAATAAGGAGCCACTCAGAAGTACGACGGTGATAAATTTAGGTTATCAGACGCCGAGCTTTTATGTAAGTAATAATAACATCATCATCATCAGTCGTTCCCTCAATGCTGAGGATCGTGACATCATGTCCTAATGTTGCTGACCAGTCTCTTCCATAGGCTTCTGTCACCCGCCATATGTACGGCTTCCTGCAGATGTAGATGCAGCGGTGTAGTGACTTGTGCGCTCCATCTAGCGGGTGGTCTGCCGCGAGTCCTCTGGCCCTCAACTTTGCCCGTCATAGTCGTCATTTCTAGGCTATCAGGAGAACGTCGTGAGAGGTGGCCAAAATATGCAAGGATGCGGTCTTGACATATGGTCGACAGCCGGCGGTTTATGCGTAGCTCTTCTAGAATGGACTGGTTCGTACGCTTTGCAGTCCAAGGTATTCGCAGAAGTCGACGCCAACACCACATTTCGAAGGCATCGATGCGACTTTTCATTTTGGCTCGGATAGTCCAGGTCTCTGAGCTATCCATAAAGATCGAGAATAATAACATATGTAAGTAATAATAACATAATAGCTCAGTACTTACTTAGTCCATCGCTTTCACCCAATAACCTAGTTCATTTTAGATCCCATTAACTCTCAATAGTCCTTACACCCTGGCGGGTGCTGCCTCTGCGTGCGTCCCATAACACGGGCAAGGGCAGCATCCGCTCGGTCTACCCCTTACATTTCATTAAAGTGTCAAAAGCTCAAAAGGGCCTCTACGTACGTGTTGGCTTCGGCTCCGCGCACGCCTCCCAAAGGTTCGGAACACCATTGTTCCGTGATGGGAAAGACATATGTAATATTTATAGATAAAATGTGTCCTGTAGGCAGATGCGTTATGTACGAATGGATTTCTATCGAAATAGGATTTTATCTGTCTAGTAATATAGGTAGGTAAACAATAAAAATGCTACTTTGTACGTTTTAAGGGGTAGAAACTGTAGAAAGGTTGAAAATCCATAAGTAGGTACATAGCGAAAATCGTTCGTAGAATCCAAACACGCGTATTTAGCGTAGTCATAGTCGTAGTCATGACTTTGGTTTAAATATTTGCTGCAAAACATTTCCGCATGTACCTGTTTTAAAATCCTTTGTTTAAAACTCGCGATATCCGTTTCGAGGATTTACTCATAATCGGATGCATGCCGCAGCGTAATTTCCATGTCGCTGAAACAAGTCGTTCCTGATCCAGTTAGCGAAGTTGCATGCACACCGCAATCGAATCATCTCTGCAGCTGCGTCTGCATAATCAAGAGTTTTATGCATGCACTATTGATTGGGGGTTGACAGTAGCTAACGAATATGGAGATAGCGCAAAGTTGACGATTTAGCCCCTTATTTATAAACGCGCTACAAACCTCAATTAGCTAATAATCGTTGTATAATCTGTCATTTTGACTTATGTATTTGTAAGAAGGGGATAAAACATAATTTGACTAAACCAGACCCGTACAGTTTTATGAGTAAGTGGGTAACACTTTACCAGGCAAAGGAATATATATTTCCCACATACGGTACTTCAAACATGTGTTCTATATTCAATGAGTAAGACTGACATTCGATTGTCATTTTTGAAATGTCAGCCTGGTAACGGATTAACCAGGTACCTAAGGTCAAAAACTTTATTAACCAGGGATAGGGCCCAGACGTGTAGGAACTTATTTGGTGTAACTATTTAAATAATACCGCATTCGGATTATATTGAGCCACCTAGCGATGACAGTTATTATGGACAAGTGCAATATTAAATATGATGTAGGCAGCTTGTTTATACACATTGTTAGGCATCCATTAAAAAAATACGATACACATTACAATACAGTATTATAGCAATTTAGAAGTTGTATAATTTAAAAATTGTTGTCTTCTCTTGTCTAGTAAGTAGGTATCGCAGTTTTACATTCCTGCCCCTACTCACGCTGTAACCGTTTACTCTATCCCTACCCTACCATAGGGCTTGCCCGTATAGCCAATAATATCATCTGTGGCAGCGGTTCAGTGGTTCTGGTTTAGGTACCATTAGTTCGATTTTCACAATCATACCCCAGATCAGGATGAATCACTCAACTGATCTCAGTGGAGTGCAAATTTAGTAGGAGTAGATATTTCAGTGTAACTAATTAAATCTGGCACCGGAAAATCACGATAAAAAGTGGTTCAGACATGTAAATTTCTACTACTAGAACTAGGTCGTGGATGGGAATTCTGGCTCGTACGATTCTTACCGCGTGATTTCGCTAAAGGAAAACATATCGATAAACCTGCATGTCTGTGAAAATGCAAGATGTATTATAAAATCCCCATATCGCTTTGTGCCCTTGTGTATCCCAATCCCTCTCGTGCGTGACAGGTCTTTTCCCAGCAATGTGACGTATAAGATAATTGCCTGAGCTCACTCGTTCGAAGGTAGGTACATACATACATGCACATTAGCATAGGTACGTGTGTTAACTCGGGGCTCGGATAGGTACTAAACTGGGGGGCAATTTTTGAATTTCGATCGCTCGATTTCGTCACTCGAAAATCGCTGGAAAACGGCGTAATGTTAATTTTTGAAATACGAGCGATAGAAATTTGGAATCGAATGGTATTGACCACTCGTTTTCAATTCTAGTAGTAGAATTTAAATGCCTACTAGTGGAGATATTATTGAACGAAATACACGAAAACTAACGGTCGAAATTCAAAAATCGGCCCCCTGATGTTGTTTTATTAAAGTTTATTACCTATCTTAAAAAACCTCGATATCGGACATGACATGATACTGCGCTATTAGTAGAATCAGAAGATTAGTAGAATCAGAAGACTAGTCTGATTCTACAGAAGATTACGAGGGGCACACCGAAATTGACGGGAATTGCGTAGTTTAGGCTGAGTTTGAATAAAATCTTTTTTGATACATGCATACTGGCTATTTACAATCACGATGACATATCCTTAATTTAAAAAAATATATGAATATATTTATTATAGCGCTTTAAAATTGACTAGTCGATAAACAGAATGGTGAAACGCGTGAAAATTTCCGAGCCCGAATTTTTCACAACTTTCGCCGAGGGTTATTTCGTGATGGATGTCTCATCGAGCTTATTTTTATATATGATGTTGAAGCGCCTAGTCAAATGACAATATATCGCTGGTCTGCGGAGTTTTGACGGGGTCGTGCCTTTCTCAGTACTCTACCTTCTACAAGTCGACCAAAAACAGCGGTAACACTTGAAAACGACACGGCTGTGCAAAAAATAATTCAAGGTGACAGACATATGACATACGAGCAAATCCGGACAACTATGGGCATTGGAATTACTGTAATCCAAACTATTTTACATAGTTAATTGGGTGTCAGAAAACTGTTTTCCCAATGGGTACCACATAATTTGTCAGAAGAGCAAAGTATGGCTTGTGTTGTCTGGTACCGATCTACTCTGAAACGCTTCAACGGAGGGAAATCAAAAGCCGTGTATAATATCGTCTCAGGTTATCAATCGAGGGTTTATTTCTATGAACCTTAAATGAAGCATCAATCGGTAGTTTGGGTCTTCGAAGCCAAGGTCAAGCCAATGAAAGTCTACAAATCGGTCATTTTGGTAATGCCTACTTCAGAGTACAAAAACTGCTTTAATTAATGGTTCGAAAGAATGCAGAAATGCATTGATTGCAAAAGAATATACTTAAAAAAAACAATAAATCATAATTTATGTCTAACTTGCAGCTAGTTTTTTTTACCGATCATTTTGGTCGGTGTGCCCCTCGTAGTAGAATCAGAAGAAAATGCTAATTAAAAAATATAGGTTTTAATAAAAAAATATATTTCTCTGTGAAAACCATGAATACTTTATGCGTCACTAACATTAAGTACATACTTATAACTCATAAAAAAGATGTATATTGTCTTACTTTTTGTCACACTGAGCAAAAACGAAATAAGGTCTTAAATCTTACCTAATTCTGATTTATTTAATTCTTTATTTCAAGGCGAGGTACCAAAATGTAAATTGGATACATGCGTCTGATACATGTCTACTCGTTAAACAGTCAGGCAAACAACATTAAACACAAATAAAAATGGGTCGAGATCAAAAACCCAAACGAATAACGGAAATAATTATAATTCGTAATAATTGCTCGTTAGGTACCTACTCGTACTTCCCGAAACAAGAAAAATAATCTCACGATTTATCAACTCTAACAATGCAAATTGATACAAATTAAGCCTCCAAAATATCAAATTATCTCAATTTACAAGGGCTTTGAAAAGGGCGTTAAAAATAAAACCGGCCTAGTGCGTGTCGGACCACGCATAATACAGGGTTCAGTACCTTCATACAATACGAAAAGCCATACAATACCAGTGAAAGGTCACTTCGCGGCACTTACATCGTTTTTATAAGAAGATACAACTGATCATATTCGAAACAATTTCCGTGTATATAGGTACATACTGTTGAGTTATATTTTCTTAATTTTTGTCGTATTTTTTATCGAGTTCGTATTTATGGAGCGATTATTTTCGAAAGTATTATCTGCATCAAAATACTCTCTTACCAACCCAACCTTACCTACTGTTATTTTTGAGGGCTTACTTATAGTGTCACATTGATATTACTAGATTTATTTTCACTTTTAGTTACTTACATGTTTCAAGTAATGCCCACACCTAACATTATATTTGTTTAATTTTAACTTCTAAACTAAATAGTTCACAAAACACATTACATATCTACGATTCGAAATTCCTTAAAATATCTTATAATACTTTTTGAGTAAAATGGCTGTGACATACGGACAAATAGACGGAGGGACAGACGGTCATTCTAAAACTACTTATATATATATATAAGCGTTCCATTATTGCTATTTTGGCTCGGCAACTCTAATAAAAACGTTCAGATGTTTTTGTGGCTGAAGTATAAACTTGAACCAATATTACAAACCTAATAAGAAATGCGAATTTCAGATAAAATACCTACATTCATTTCAAAAGCCTTATCCATATTAAAAATATAGAGAGCATTTTGTATCTCGGATATTCCATACGAAATTCGTTTGAATAGATTCAGAAGGCTTCTGTTATATGACAGGATAAGAAAATTATTACATATACGTCGTGACGTACTTCGGTTTAGCGTATCAAATGCGCTCACTTAGCCCATAAGCCGCAAACATATAACTGATAAGAAAGTTGCATTTTTGATACAAATTTTGAGTTTTTTGCTCATGTTGCCTAATAATTGACTATTTTAGTGATGATTTCGATTGATTAAATATTTTATAATGTTCATTAAAATTTGATTTGTAATGCTTTACAATTAGTATTTTCTTCGCGTTGGTGTGGTGAAAAATGTTGTGTTTCACTCGGAAGTAAAGTTTGTTTAACACCCGTGCCTTGAAACCCTCGCAACGCTCAAAATTCCACTTTTCAGACCTAACGCTACGCTCGTATCACGATTAGTAGGAGGGGTTAACCAACAATAATTTTACCCCCTTGTAAAACATTTAACTAAGTAAGTACATATTAATACTTATTTTATGAACGGGTCCTTGACATATTAAATAAATAAAAATAAACGATGCACATCCCTGATGAACCGGGTACAGCTAGGCCAGCCCACCCCACTCTGCGTTCAATAGCCGAGCGGTTTGGCTGTCCGTATTTGAGGCATTGTGATGATTTGCAGGTCTCTAAACTTACTCCTCACTATTAAGGTAGGTAGGTACTTCTAGAAACATTGTCCTAGTAATAGTAAGTACATACTAACCATAAATATGAGACTGATAGTTACTTGAAATAAATGATATTTATTTATTTCATTTCTTTTCTGATCGAATCGGTCGATTTGATAATCCCGTCTGGACTGGCCTTTAGGACTATCAAGAGTTGGAATTTAGAATGGAATCTAAACTAAACTAGGCTATGGAGTGAAGAGATAGGAGGAGCCTGACCGACTCTTGTTGGTATGGAACCCAAGGGACGTCACTTCCCATTCCGTCAAAATTATTCTTCATTTATTATAATGTGACTTACTTTTCCCTTTAAGCTGTGGCAATTCCAAGGAAAACGCAAAACGAAAAATTCCAAGTTTAATCCGATTTCGCTACGTATTATTCTGCCTTTGTCACGTTCTGGATATCGGCGCTTTGACAGCAGCTTTGGAAGCATATTCACATCGAATTTTAATTAAAATTTCATTTGTAGATATTAGTCTTCTTCTTCCTCGCGTTATCCCGGCATTTTTGCCACGGCTCATAGGAGCCTGGGGTCCGCTTGACAACTAATCCCATGATTTGACGTAGGCACTAGTTTTTACGAAAGCGACTGCCATCTGCCCTTCCAACCCAGAGAGGAAACTAGGCCTTATTGGGATTAGTCCGGTTTCCTCACGATGTTTTCCTTCACCGAAAAGCGACTGACTGAGCGTTCATTTGTAGATAGTATATTAAAATTATATTCCTAAGACTTAAATATAATAAAACTATTATATCAATGAAACGATGACTCGAATTGATTATAATTTATATCCCGAGATAAAATAGTCACACATTTCAAGTCCCTTTTTAGCACTCGTGGTCAGGGAGTAGACAAACGCAAGATTTGTACGATCATAAATGATCCTACGAAATATAACCCATCCCTGCTAAATAACAAAGTAAAGTTTACTCACGTCCGAAATCCATTTGCCTTTCGTGATCGCCAACTGAAATAGAATTATTCGAATTCAGGTTTAATTGTTACTGCTCTGTAGGTATAGTATAACACTGTACTGTGTTATCAATTAGCAGTATACGGATCTAATCGGCTTAGGCGTGCTACTGAAATCGCTTGCATCGCGCAGGTGAGCCAATAATTAATGTTAACCAGTGTATGTATTCGTGTTCTCCAAAGAATACCTAGTTTTTATAGGACTTGACATCATAGTTGCATTAGTGTTGCTGACCCTGGCTCGGCAAGCAATGAGATTATACGGCTAGCAGTCGTACTGTTTACTAACTAAGGTCAATACTTACTGAAAGGTAATACATAATTGTAAATTTTGGGTCATGGAGATGATTTAAGGTTCCGACACACAGGCGCGAGGTAGTAACTAATTCGTTGCGAGTGTTACGACTGTATTTACCTATGCGACCGGTAGGTTTTTAAGTGTGTAGGTATTGTTATTTTGACGACCTGTCTGGCCTAGTAAGTACTGATCATGCCTATGAAGCCGATGGTCATTGGTTCGATTCCCGGTAAGGGAATTTATTTGTGTTATGAGCACAGATATGTTTCTGAGTCATGGGTGTTTTCAATGTAGGTATATATCGTTGTCTAAGCAGTTTAAGCACCCACAACACAAGCCTTCTTGAGACTTAGTTAATTTTGTGTAAGAATGTCCAATATTTATTTATTATTTATAAAGACTTCTACATATATTAGGTTTTTCAAAATATTTTTCAGCTGACTGAAGTCCTTATTAATTTATCTTCAAGATTGTGAAGTAGGTTTTATGGTAAAAGTCATCTAATCCACCTTAAATCTTAAATGCACTAAGGTAATTTAAGATGCATCTTTTTAATTATTTTTTTGTGTTAACATTATATTTATAGCTAATCTGATTCTTTGCAACGCTCTCAAGAGCTTATTTGCACAGAAGTATTTATAAGTACCTACCTACGTGTATCAAAGTTCAGCCATGCAATATGCATGAGCATCATGAGCGCGATATAATCGACTTCCAATAAGTGGGCTCAAAGCTATCTAATCCCGACAGCGTGCCATAATCGACGGGCATTTTAGCCATACTAGTAATAACGATCAATGCAAACTGTCTAGTAAGCTTAGTATGCTTGTCTCAGAATAACATTTGCGATGTTCATTTTATGATTTATGATGGTAAATAAACTGGGTAAGGATAGGGATACGGATACATAAGGATAATTTCTATAGAAGCACTAGCATGCTTGCGTGGCGCCTGGCGAACTTGCTCCACTCTACACTTTCCTATTTAAAATGGGATCGTAATCGTACATACAGGAGCCGTTTTATATAAAATTGTACCTACAGACACTTTTTGCATTTGATTTATTAAATATTTTGTTTTTGTTTAAAGAAACGTCACTTTTGAGTACTTTTGACACTGATTTGATTTTTGACGTATCTTAAAGTGCGAATAAGGCTAACTGTCTAAACGAGTAACTTAACTCGTAGAGCGCCTCTCGCTCGTACCAGTAGGTGTCAGCGGCACGGGCAAGTGATGACAAAATGAGATCAATTGGACATGATTTTGTAAGCTCGAATCGGCCTCTAGTAAACTCATTTTTTGCTGCAAGCTTTGCTGTGTTTACAATGCATACATAATTAGTGTTATTTAACTAACCCATAAAGAATACCAAGAAATAATGGTTCCATTTAAAAATATACGAGGCGTTTGCGCTTATTATTATGCAAATGTCATATTATGTCCACGATGCCTCCTTGCTAATAAATTAAAATTGTTAGAAGAGATGTCTGTCTCTTTTAATATTACCTATTTATATAATTTCCCTAATAAAATAAACAATTAATAAGGATGTTTTCTAAATTTTTATTGAAATCTTACTAATATTGTAGTAATGAGTAGGTACCTATCTAAGTAGGTAGGTACCTATATTAAGTTGACGCTATTATTTTTTAATCTTATGTTTTTTTTATACGAACATTAGGACTGCTGTATTATTCTTGTTCTCATTCGAATTGCATTATGGAAGTCCTTATAACGGATCTCAGACTAAGAAAACCTGTTCTGAAATTCGGGGGCAAAAATAAATCACCGTGCAATGTAAGCCTACCATTGTGGAAGCAGAAGCACTATAAACTCAAGTACTATTGAGTGGACAAACCCACGGAGCGTAGTTTCGCTGGGTTGCGAACAAATTTCAATATTTCAGCTCGTTGGTACTTGCCATCAAATTCGGAAAACCAATATCATTAATTTTAGGTATCGTGTTTTAAGTGGTTTTCGGTAAAAATACCTAAGATTTTGTCATAACTAAGACAACAATAAACATCACAGTGCTCTCAATATTTACGAGTAGGTAGGTATCACTTTAACTGAATAATGCGGCCGAATACGAACATTGGAAAACTTGCCGAAAACCGCGTAAAATGGGGTGAGTAGGGATTACGAGAGCAGTTGGGTTATGAATGGGGTGAGGAGGGATGACAGAGGGGTGAGTCTGTTTTTACAGGCTACTGCTACGTAAATTATATATTCTAATAACAAATCAAGCTATTATAATGTTCATAATCCCAAAGTGTCGATCCAACAATTTTCAAAACTCACCTTTATAGTAGGAAATCTCTCCTCACCCCTACTACGGGGTGAGCTGGGATTTCCTACTATTTCGTATTTATCTTTAAAGTTATGAAATGGAACTACATAAAATCATAAAAAAAACTAAAATGCAAACGACCGGACATTTACTAATGTATAAAAATCAGTTTACCACATGTAAAAATAAAGTTTTATCCAGGTTTGAATGTCAGTTTTGTCCCTACTCACCCCATTTTACGGTACCTAAATGATCGAATATTCGGCCCATCTCTAGTAAAAACCTAATTTCCCGAAACAAGCAGCTCAGCCTAAGTGTTTGTTCTTCATCTCGGAATACCTATCTGAATAAAGCGGTCGCAGTTACGACCCAATACGTGACGTGGGGCGACCATCCGTCCCGACTGCATCCCTATATTACATTCCGAACAGATCATTGTGACAAGCTTGAGATACATTGTTAGATCGTTTTCCGACGCTTGGCCAGTTTTATCGGTCCTTAAGGCCTGCGCAAACCGGCGGAGCGCAGCGCAGATCACTTTAAAATTATCAATGTGTTTTCTTCCCTATTTCGATTACCTTCAGGTATAAATTTAAATGCTTTGAGGCCGACCTCGGAGCATCACGGAGGATTGTTACTCCGCGGCATCGAGGAGCACGCTAGAGGATACCGCGGCGGTAGGTGCCGGCATGCCGCGACATCCCCCGGCATGCGCCGAGGCCTCCCGAGTGCGCCGTAGTAGCGCCGGGACGACGGGGGAGAACTCGTGCACACTAGTCACTAATCCCTTGTGATAGAGTACAGGCGGCGGCATGCCGCGGCATCCCCCGGCCTGCGCCGAAGTGCTCCATGGTGCGCCGGCCGCCAGCGCTCGGGCTGGCGGGCGCTCGCGGTATCGCGGGGGATTTTACCTCGCCGGTGTGCGCTGCGCCGCGTAAATCCTCCTCGGTGATGTGCGCTGCGCTCCGCCGGTTTGACTGGCCTTTATTGGCATTTTTGTTCGAAGAATAATATTTTAGAATTGTTGTATATTACTTACTCTAAAATATTTAAGCTTCATAGGTAATCGACTCAAAAAGAAAAAAACGTTATAAGTTTATTATTAAGAGAAACTACGATAAATAGCGAAATTATTTCTGACCATGTAATGCATTTTTTATGGCATAAAGTCAGTAAAGATAAAGATAAAAAGTAGTTTATTCAAGTAGGCATATTACAATGCGCTTATGAACGTCAAATAAAGCTATACCGGCTCCACCCGTACACCTCTGCCTCGAGAAGATTTATATCCCCCCTCAATTGGAGGAGGCTATCCCAATACGGGACCGGCAACAAACTCGGCGGGACACATCTTTTCAAAACATTATTACATCTTATAATTAACATGCATTACGAGTAAATAAGAAAAATACAATTTAAATTACTATAGAATTCATGCAATTATACTCAGTAAGTATATAACTTTATATAAATATGATAAAAAAACATATATGTACATGAAATCATACAAATACGTAGCTCTTTCAGAAAACATATCTAATTCTTACAAAAGTAAAAGAAAATAAAGTCAATAAAAGAAATGAGAATACATATTATATGAATCTGACTGATTGTCATGAAATGCCTTCATAAAATTTGATGTGCTTTCTTATCTGAGCTGAGTCACCTATAACTCTACACATAATACAATGCTTTTAATTGCTACTTGTTTTTATTACAGTTTCTGGTTTGGACCATGCATGTTTGTCTGTCAAGTAGTCCTCGACTCTGTAATAAGCCTTCAACATCGATGACTTTTTTAGGTAATTCTTAAGAGCTGGAAAGGGTAATCTTAAAGCATCCTCAGGTAACTTGTTATAAAAATGAATGCATTGCCCAACGAATGACTTTTGTACTTTACGAACACGAAAGTTTTTGATAGCAAGCGTATTTTTATTTCTAGTATTTCTCAGTAATAAATACACTTTACACATAAAGTACATTTGAATGTATGTATGTAAAACATGGTGAGTCTAAAATAGTAAGTGCCAGTAGTTTATTAGTAAATCGGTATTTATCCCGTTTTATCAGAATGCACGAAATATGTATTTATACAATAATAGAAGTATTATTGTAATTTGTAATACAGTTGCGGGCCAGGGCTTAAAGAAAAAAGTCCTCAGGAAGAAAAAAGTAATACGTTTATCCTATCTCGAGCGCGTTGTGGGAGCTATTTGAATATTCATTTTATTTTACTGTTTTTTCAATAAAATAAAATTGCCGTACAGTCTGATAAAGTCAGGCCAGACGACGCTTGTTCCACGAGTAATTAAAGTAAAATAACCACATGAAATTTAAAAAAAATGTCTGCTGTTTGATACCAATAAGTAGTACGAAAAAAATTAAAGAAACATTAGGCTCCTACTTAACTTCTCTTCTTCCTCGCGTTATCCCGGCATTTTTGTCACGGCTCATGAGAGCCTGGGGTCCGCTTGACAACTAATCGGAATTGGCGTAGACACTAGTTTTTACGAAACCGACTGCCATCTGACCTTCCAACCCAGAGGGTAAACTAGGCCTTATCGCGATTAGTCCGGTTTCCTCACGATGTTTTCCTTCACCGAAAAGCGAATGGTAAATATCAAATGATACTTCATATATATTCAAGTTTCTAAAAACTGATGCTAAATTTAATGTGTAGTTACTCGAGCGTCGTAGAGACCTATTGGAATAGAAAGATTAGAGGATCTGTGTGGTGGATATATCAAACTAATTATGCCCAAACCGTGAAAGCGAATATCATGTAAATAAGATAGAGATTATTAATACACACAATCTTCCATTTTCCTTAGAGTACAGAAACGTACAAACACTAAACGTAACAGGATTTAAGCTCGTCGCCCTTGGGGCGAGGGGAATATAAACGAAATAATTAGCGAGGTAATACAGTTACCGGCGAAGATATAGCCTTGTCCTAAACGGGAAAGCTTTTATCTAAGTCTTTTCCTAATTCGCGACGACAGCGCGTCAATAGCGGCGTTGATGGGTTTGTAATGTGACACAACCATAATTTAAGCGTTACCCTTACCCTATTTCATATATGCTATCGCTACCCTATTTCATATGCGATCGTCAAGCTTTTTCGTATTAAATGTTATTATGATTTTATCCTAAATATTTTGTTTTATATAAACGCTAAGCTAAATATTGACGAATAATATTATGACTTTTGAATTATACATCCAATCTCCCATAGTCTAATAAAACATGGTATTCTATTCCCAGAGTGACACAGGCCTACGTCACAATAACATGGCCGCTATATATAGCGCTATCGCATATTATCATATAGCGCTGTCGCATGATGACGTAGGCTTGTGTCAGTTAGGTGACCTAGAAAAGAAGGAAGAAGAAGGGAATGGAGTACCAGGCGGAGTATATTATTATACCATGCAATCTCCATGAGAATTAAAAATATATATAATAACCAACGCGCGCCTAGCTTGGTTTTAGAAAATACTTCAGCCTACCCACCGCCTACAGGCAAATAGCACGAGTGCCTCATTTGAACGCTGGTCACGGTCGTCACGGATGAGTCGGGTTATATGCTTTGTATTTTTTATTCTTGCACTTTTATTTAAATTTTATCTTAATTTGTTATGATAGGTCTAGCGGATAATCCATGAATAGGTAACAATGAGACATTTTGTTTTATGGCGGCCTGTGCTTGTCAAGATTATAATATTGTGCATTATTTGATCATGATTGTCACATGATATTATTCAGTGAAATTTCCACGTACTAAAATAATTAATAACTCTGCATAGGTACCCACAGTGCGAACCGCAGTTATATTAACATCAGATTTTATTTGGCTTCAGGAAGGCGATTTGAACTTTATACTTAACAAAATTTTAAAGCTCGAATCGCCCTCTAGATAAAAATACATAGAACAATGCGAACACACCTTAAACATAATTTTCTATTCCCGAAAAGCGAAAAACATGCAATATTTATAGCGGAAATGTTGCTTGGTTAGAGGTATCATTAATCACTCTGTCACGCCGACAAGCCACGTTAGGGCTTACGGGAAACAGCCTAACGTTAACAAATGCCACGTGACGATGGCAACCACTTTGCGGTTACATGCATGAAAAATTCCCTTTTAACTGTGTTATTACATATGACCTTAATCTTATACCTCGTGCAGTGGACACATTGCCATGACATTAGAAATATAAGTAACACTAATATGTTTAGGTGGGGTAAAAGAGACTATGAGGCATGAGAAACTCTTGTAGGGAAAATAAATAGTTGGAGATACTTAAAATATTAAAAACGAAATTAAATGATAATACCAAAAATAAAACTAATGCATAAATAAAATTCACTTAAAAATACTTACGTAGAAAGACCTCATACGGTTTTTCTTAACCTGAGCAAAATAAATTATGTTTCTCTTACCCCACCCGAAATTATACTATTTATATTTCGCCACTTAATTATTGTTATTGTGTTTTATGTATGTTACCTACCGGTCATACATAGACGCGGCATGGGTTATTCCTCAACCCAGAAAAAAGCGCAAGTCATCATTTATTGGGTAATGTAAATTAATCACCAAAGTACATTTATAATTTTCCATTAAGTTGCATAATTATAATGTAAATTAAAGATAATGTAAATTTGTTTTCACGCTTTACTACCCTCAAGGGGTGCGCTGAGCCGTGATCGAGTAATCCCTCCCTGGTGTTTATTGGCCCAAATTTCCCTATTCACTTTATTAGTCGGATAAAAAGGGTTGGATGGCACATTACAAATGGTTAAAAAGGAACTTTATGTGGTTAATAAAGATGTGTAGAATACGGTCAACGGGTGAATAGACAACTATAAGGTCCATATAATGTATTATGTAAACACACTTGTTACGCGTAGGTATATTATGTTACGTAATACGTATGTAGGTACATTTGTACAATATAGTTTGTTTTGTTATTGTTTGTTATTTGAACCACAACACTGGTTACGTAGGTGTAAATAAACCGTTGACTTGGAGAATATAAACCTAATATTTATTATAATAATAAAGAGCCCATACTCAACGACTTGCATTGTCACAGAGACAAGGGATGATGACACATGTTGAATTATTTAACAAAATCTAGTTAAATAGATAGCAAATAAGCAATAAATCACAATAATGTAGATATTAAAATAATATATGGAAATAATACAAAAATACAGGACTTGGAAGTTTCTAAATTTTAGTTTTTTCTTAACTTCCAAAAAGGAAACAAGTAGGGATACCATTAGATAGATAGATAATATTTATTTCTGATTGAAAATTTACATGTTATTCTACCTTAAAAATAGCAGAAATTCACAAAAGATCGTCAAGTGTATACAAACAAAATTTAAAGAATAATAAAAATAATTGTAAATTGTGAATCAATGATGTCAAAAATAAAATAAAATAGAAATCAAATTAAAATGTCGTCAAACTTAACTAAAATCTAAAACTATTTTGTATTAATACTAGGGCTTTCCTAGGTCATATAATGTCAAATTCCATAAATAAAATAAAATGTCAACAATCAATACAAAAAAAAAAACAATATAAAATAAAAAACAATAATTTCAATTTAATGCTATTTGATTTGGGCTATTAATTAAAAGGCACATAGCGATTTATAAGAGTTGGAATTTATTATCGCAATATTGTAAGGCAAGGTGTGCTCCTATTCATAGCTACCAAGGTACTAAAGCCCAAGCGAAGTCCTTAAGATTAGGAACTATGGGCTGTTGTTTTTTATTCAATAGTTTACATGTGTGAAAGAGAAAGTATAACAATATACTTGTATGAGGGAGATAGATTTAGTTTTGTTAATTCCAACACGCCCCCTCAAAAATAAATCTATATTTAAAATCTTTATACAAAACAATAACAACATAACAACACCACCTGCCTTTTTCTGGGAAACATCATGGCCAACATTTGTTCGAAGGTAAGGGAAACCCAGTAAAACCTTACCAGCCATATCAACTTAGGTAATTCAAAAATACAATCCAACTTATTTTAAAATGCCTACCTATATGGTACCATAGCTAAGAATTAAGTACATTCAACACATATGCATATGCAGTTTTATATAATTGAATCGATTGATCAGATCGATTTAGCTTAACTCTATGTTAACACATATATATTATAATAATAACACATGTTACAGTTACATGTCTTTAAAGTCTTACATGTACGTACACAAGTTAATGTTACATCCAAGGACCGGAAAACCCCTCTTTACGCTTAATCCTATCCATTCGGTAACCCAATCGATTCGGTTACCGTATCATTCGGTAACCCTATCATACTGTTACCTGATTGTAATGGTAAGCTTATTGAAACGGTAACCTTAACCTTTAACCGAGTTAATCTCAAAACCCCATCGCGATAGGGTTTTTGTTAGGGGTTTTTAACAGGTTTTTATTCGGTTATGGTAACCTTTATTATCGGTTGCTTATACGTTTGCAAAATCCGTATTTAGTGATGTGCCGTCAGTAAAATATTAAAAAAATAGTTGTTTTATTAATTGTTAACTTTCTTAATTTTGTTTTTTTTACTTTTTTGTTTATTTATTTACTATAATTCATTTATTTCATTAATGTTATTTATTTTATTAATAATATTTATTTTATTAATAATATTTATTTTATTAATGTTATTTATTTTATCAATGATATTCATTTTATTAATGTAATTTATTTTATTAATAATATTCATTTTATTAATGTTATTTATATGATTAATATTATTTATTTATTTTTATTTATTTTAAATATTTTGTTTATTGTGTTTATTTCGTTCATTTCGTTCATTTCATTCATTTCATGTATTGTTTAGTATGTGGTTTCAGTGACAGAGTTATTCATACTGCGACCTGCGACTTTCTGCATTATATTCAATTAGAATGTTATTCTGAATTAAGTTAACTTTTGTAGTACAATGTATATAATTTGTAAAATAAATTTTACTCCTCTTTTCAATGGTCGGATTGATTTGAATTTTTTTTAGCGTAAAAGTTGTGATTGTGATAGATAGGTAGGTACATTTTTTTTAGGAGCTTTCGAAACGGTGATGATAATTTGATAATGAAGCTACATAAAAAGTAAACTGCGAAATTATAATTATGATGGTTCAATGTATATTCCTTTGCCAATTAAGTATGTATTTTGTTTATTATTCTTATCAGCCTTGAGGTCTTACGTATGCTATCTCTTTCACACATACGGAAAGTGAATGAGATAGCAAATTACAGCAGGTAAGAAAAGAGTCCTACGCTTATCACTAGATTTGCAGAAAGTCGCAGATCGCAGCATGAATTATTGTATTGTATTATTTGGCGTGTTTCCACTTGAGACCGTCATTTATTACTCATTGGCAATAACAATAAGATTTAGTCGTGGCGTGGTGAATTTTTTGACAGCATTTGTGATTTGAGACACGTGCGGTAGGCGGTGTGTGAAACGATATTAATACCTATTGATTTCCGTCTAATAATGAATGCAAATTTTAAATATCAGCTGAACTTTTAAAAACACAATGAGTCTCGATAGTAACTCGCACACTGAAACTACATACTAATGCCTATTCCCATCTGTGCCCGGCGGAGAGAAATAGGAATACACCATATCGAGCTATTCCTTATCATACCTTTAAAAACACCTTTTTTAGGGTTCCGTACCCAAAGGGTAAAAACGGGATCCTATTACTAAGACTCGGCTGTCCGTCTGTCTGTCACTAGGCTGTATCTCATGAACCGTGATAGCTAGGCAGTTGACATTTTCACAGATTATGTATTGCTGTTGCCGCTATTACAACAAATACTAAAAACAGAATATTATAAATATATAAGTTGGGCTCCCATACAACAAACGTGATTTCTTTGCTGTTTTTTGCGCAATGGTACAGAACCCTTCCTGCGCGAGTCTGACTCGCACTTGGCCGGTATTTTATTTTTTACATTAAATTAGGCACAGTGAGCCATTGAAGTGTTTCGCTATCCACCATCCGGTCAGATCAGCTCAATTGTACCTGTACTATATGCCTAAGTTAACATATTAACAGTAACTATACGTTACTGTCTGCAACATAAATATGCGACGCACGTAATTGTATAAATAGCATGTAAGCAATAATAGCCTATAAATATGTTATGTTTAGATTTACTTGCTCTCTCTATACTTGGATACCGAGAATATAACACATCTTCGGTAATGTCTCGTTTCACTTGATCTCCATTCGACCCTCCAACTACCAACTCATCAGATGGCGACCCATACCAGAAGAGGACCAGGAAAGCGAAGTCCACCACAGCGCATCGCATAGCAAAATGAGGATAGAAGTCAAGACAAGAAGATCACCCTAATGAAGATTCAAGTTGAAGAACCTATTTTTCAAGAAAGAAACTTCCTGCGCATTTTCAAGAAAGAACCTTCCTATTAAAACAGAACCCTCCCACACATTTTGAAAACGAAAGAGAAGAAAGAAAAAGATGACCAAGGGGAAAAACTCAAATTAAGAAAAAACGAAGAAAGAAGAAAGAAGAGCGTTGTCCAGGGTTATCCCGGCTCGCAATTCAAGAGGTGTCCAGGGTTATCCCGGCCCATATCAAGAGGTGTCCAGGGTTATCCCGGCCCATGCTCGAGGGAGTCCAGGGTTAGCCCGGCCCGTCATCGTCGTCGGAGCAGAGGCAGCCACATGCAGCGTCAGCGAGTGCCACATGGAGGTGCCAGCTCGCCAGCAGCGTCACGCGACCGCCCAGCCAGCGCGGAATGCAGCGTCGACATAACCTACTTACGGGGGTACATTGCCCGCTACTAATGTAAGTTAGATATAACTTTATCATTATGTTTTAATTGTTTCGTCGCGATATATAGGAAATGTTAGGTATCCTAATTTTAGGCGTTGTATGTTGTTAACCGTAGCCGCAAATTTATTATGCTATCTGAGTTAGTGTCCATTCGTGAAAGGTTAAATAAATTAAGAGAAGATATTGTAAAGTTAGGTCCAGAGAGGCGACGGAAAGAAATAGGTAGAAAGAAACTAGACGAATCAAACGAATTATATAATCGCGCGGCGGATATTGTGTCTCAGTTACAGAAGCAAACGGAAAAATATAAAATTTCAGAATTAGAGTTAGCTAATAAGCATATAAACGATATTGCCGACACTTACAGTAGGATAAAGATAGCATTAAATTATTTTGATACAGAATCTCAAACAGACGGAAAAATGGCTAAGCCCAGTTTTGACGTCAAGACGGCCATCGCCTTGTTGCCCGTCATGACGGGGCAGGAGGATACCACTAAACAATTAATAGACGGTATTCTAATGTACAGTTGCATTATTAATAGCGAAACTCAACAGGTTTTAATAGACTTCGTCCTAAAAACAAGACTTTCATCTAGCGCTAAGCTCAGATTAAAGACGTCATATAGTAGTTTAAATAATACGTATGTCCATAATATACCTCCGCGATGCGAAGTTATGACTCACATTACGTCACAACTGGTAGACGACTGTGTAGTACTAGCCCAGGAAATGCAAGCAGGCGTTTTTGTAGCAGGTGTCATTTCAAGACCAGACAAAGGTCAAATACCCGTACGGATATTGAATACGACTGATAAGCCAGTTACTTTAGATTTATCAAAGCTGAAGGTAAACCGATTATGTAATTTTGATATTTGCAATTTTGACACAGGGAAAATTAGCGTCAATAGGGTAAAAACCTTATTAGATCTTTTAAATTTACACACTTATTTAAACAAAGAGGAACAATTAAGTATAGAACAAATTTGTGCAAAATACGCAGATGTTTTTCATCTGCCAGGCGACAAGCTTACCACAACAAACTTGCTGGAGCACAAAATTAACTTAAAAGAAAATGCAAGCCCAGTATACGTAAAACCTTACAGGATACCACATGCCTTACGCAAAGAACTTCAAACGCAGATCCAAGATATGCTAGATAACGACATAATAGAAGAGACTACTTCCGAGTGGTACAGCCCAGTTTTGCTTGTTCCTAAAAAGAGTGATAAGTTAGGAGAAAAGAAATGGAGATTGGTTGTCGACTACAGGCAACTAAATAATAGAATACAGGACGATAAATTCCCATTGCCCAACATAACAGAAATATTAGATTCCCTAGCAGGTAGCATATATTTTTCAAAGCTCGATCTTTCCCAAGGTTATTACCAACTAGCTTTAGACAAGGAATCCCGGAAATACACCGCGTTTACTACCGATAAGATGTATTCAATGAAGAGATCTCCCATGGGACTCCGAACAAGCGGTAGTGTTTTCTCAAGACCTTCTCAAGTTATGACCATAGCCATGTCCGGATTAAATTACAAACAATGTTTCATATATTTAGACGATTGCATTGTCATAGGTAAATCCATAACGTTACATAACCATAACCTCACTCAAGTTTTAGAACGTTTGAGGAGCGCGAATCTTAAACTAAATCCATTAAAATGCGAATTTTTACGTAAAGAGATAATGTATTTAGGGCACAAAATAACTTCAAAGGGAGTAGAGCCCGACCCAGCGAAAGTAGATGCATTAACCAAATACCCAAGACCAACGAATACAGACGAGGTCAAAAGATTCGTAGCATTTGCCAATTACTATAGACGGTTTATTCCAAATTTCGCGAACATAGCTTATCCTTTAAACCAGCTTTCCAAGAAAAACGCAGTTTTTAACTGGTCTACAGAGTGTGAAGTAGCATTTTTAAAATTAAAAAATATTCTTACGAGTCCACAAGTTTTAGACTATCCAGATTTTTCAGAAAATAACATTTTTACGCTACATACAGATGCATCAAAAATAGGATTAGGTGCAGTACTATCAAATTCCAACGGAAAAGTAGTCGCGTACGCAAGTCGAAATCTTAAGCCAGCCGAGACGCGATACCCAATCATAGATTTGGAATTACTTGCCATAGTTTGGTCGACAAGACATTTTAGACCCTATCTCTTTGGGAAAAGGTTTAAAATTGTCACCGACCATAAGCCATTGATTTATCTTTTTGGAATGACTGATCCCTCGAGTAGATTAACCAAATTTAGGTTGTATTTAGAAGAATTCAATTTTGATATTGAGTACATTCCGGGGCGAAACAATGCAGCTGCAGACGCATTGAGTCGTTTACCGATGAATAGTGAAGATTTAAAAAATATTAGAACACACGTTGTATCAGTCATGACCAGAGCTCAAACACGGAAACTGCGCGCGCAACAAACTTGCGATCAAGGTGACTTAGCGACAGATGTACCCGCAAACGATAGGCTTGATCAACCTAGAGTTGTGGAAATCATCAAAGCACCAAAAAATTGTATTGAACTCATATTAAGTTCCGATTACAAATTAAGTAAGACATGTCAAAATAAAATAATGAGTAGTAAAGGAAATGTTGAGTACGTACCAAGCGAATCATGCATATATCTAACATCCCGATCGTTATCTACCGTAGGCGTGTTAGCGAGGGAATTAGAAGAATTTTGCAAGAAGCAACGCATAAATGAAGTTATAATAATAAAAAATAAACAAAATGCGCAAGAAATAAACGAATTTTTAGCTAGCTACAAATGTGATATTCCTAGGATCCTAGTAACGAAAGGTGTCACGAAAGTATACGATAAAGAGGAAATAAGAGTTATTTTAAACGATTTCCATCTATTACCCACCAGTGGCCACGCGGGGGTTAATAGAATGCTCAATAATATTAAACGTCATTACTTCTGGCCAAGAATGAGCCACGATGTATACGAATACGTAAAGAAATGTGCACATTGTCAACACAACAAACACACTAATAAATACACTAAGGAGCCAATGGTGATAACTACAACGCCAAGTTCATCCTTCGAAAGAGTTTCTTTAGACATTCTAGGACCTTTAGAAATAGACAATTTTAACTATAAGTACGTATTAACAATTCAGTGTGAACTGACTAAGTTCGTCGAAGCATATCCTTTAGAGAGGAAAGACACTGAGTCTGTAAGTAAAGCATTTGTAAATAATTTTATTTTAAGATATGGCGTACCAAGCGACGTTATAACGGATCAAGGTACCGAATTTATATCTAGTGTTTTTAGCGATATTTGTAGATTATTAGGTATCAATAAGCTACACTCGACTGCTTATCACCACGAAACTATAGGAGCACTCGAGAACACGCACAAGAACCTAGGAGCTTACCTTAGGATACAATGTAGTAATAACCGCACAGACTGGAGTACCTGGTTAAGCTATTGGTGTTTTTCGTATAATACCACCGTACATACCGAGACGCAATATACGCCATTCGAATTAGTTTTCGGCAAACACTGTCGTTTACCGAATAATTTAATTTCTTTTGTCGACCCTCTCTATAATTATGATAGTTATCCTAAAGAATTTAAGTATAGGTTACAAAGAGCTCAGTCAGAAGCTAGAAATAATTTAATGTCTAGTAAAGTCAATAGAAAATTAATGTATGATAAGAAAATGAATTCTGTACAATATAAACCAGGAGACTTAATACTTTTAAAAAACCAAGTAGGCGATAAATTAGACTCTATTTATAATGGACCTTACAAGGTCATAGAAGATATGTCACCAAATGTTAAGATATTAAAAAATAAACAGGTTTATATAACTCATAAAAATAACACTAAGATGTATTTTGAAACTAAGTAATAACTAGCAACTATTATATTATATTATAATTTAAAAAAAAATGTAAATGCAACTGCGTGTGTCACATTTTTTTTTCTTCCTTTGTGGGGGTGAAGAGTAACTTTCCAGGGAGGTGTACTATATGCCTAAGTTAACATATTAACAGTAACTATACGTTACTGTCTGCAACATAAATATGCGACGCACGTAATTGTATAAATAGCATGTAAGCAATAATAGCCTATAAATATGTTATGTTTAGATTTACTTGCTCTCTCTATACTTGGATACCGAGAATATAACACATCTTCGGTAATGTCTCGTTTCACTTGATCTCCATTCGACCCTCCAACTACCAACTCATCAGATACCTGATGATTTAGTTATCACATTAAAAGCAATACGGGTATCGACCAATACAAAGACTATGCGGCAGTAAATTAAAGTAATAAAATTAGGTATAAATTAGACAAGAAACTACTATTATTTACTTCTATCTATACGGCACCCAGACTGAATTTTAATCCAGGAATATTATTAAGAATATAAAATCATGATTACATTTACTTGATTAAGAATGAGATTATTCTTATTAAATTTGTTCACATACGTTTATTATTTCCGATCAAAATTATTGGAATAATTTTGACGGAAATAAAATCAACATGATTTTATTCTTAGGAATTCTTATTCAAATAATGATTTTTTATTATTATTTTTTTTATTATTTATTTATTTATAAATATGTATCTAAATATTTACTAAGTATGTATCTATTTAATTTTATCAAAATTATTTCACCTAGGTACCAATGTTACAGATACTCAATAAATATAATGAATTCTGGTATTAATGAAAGATTTGAAATATTAAAATAAGGTTATCACTGCTATAGATAATATATATATTTTCTGCTCGCTGCATTAAGCAAAACAAGGTAAATTACGACTTTTAGCTGACACAACTCACCGCATCTGAAAACGTTTAAAAGTAGTTGCTTATTATAAAATAAGCCCATAATAACTACCTATTATGTCATTTGTCAACAATGGTTAAATATCTACCACACTACCACAATCCGCTAACGCATGTATCTTTATCACAAAGTGATTTTTTTAATCACTCTATCTAAAGATAAACTATACCTACCAGTAAAATTACTAGTTAGGTTAAAATATTTCCTTAAATCAGTCTTTACTCTGTAGGTACATACCAAGTTTGAACCCGAAAATAGAAAAATAATATCTAAGTAGCATTAAAAATATAACTAAATAATAGCAGATATTGCTAGGATAGGATGGTGTTTACTTGCAGCAAGCCCTTTTCTAAAAATTCTAAACTAGAATTGCTCCGAAATGAACAAAAACAATAAGAACACACAGGTATAAAGATAAACAAAGGAATGGCCGCGCTGCGGCTGTCGCTCCAAAGTAATACTGTAATCGCTCAATAATGTTTTAAATTTTAGCTTAAGGACTCAAAGTACAATATTGTTTGAATTGACAATAAGCGAAGTTACCGACAAAAAAACATGTTTGTGCTGGAGACTTAATAGACCGCCCATGCCAACCACGGTTATTCAATAATAAGTTCAATTTAAGTGTGCGTAAAGATTACAATCGTTTGAACTGGTTCAAAACCTTATTATGAGGTAACTGAATCGACTGGGTTTTTATTTCGGTTACCGGTAACCGAGGTTAACTCGATCTGATACGGTTACCGAATCAAAGCGTTACCTTATCAGACGGTTACCGTTATGGTAGGGGTTTTTATAACCACTTTTAAAATAACCTTATGAAAAACCCCGGTTAAGGTAACCGGTTCCGGTCCCTGGTTACATCTCTTTGAAGTCTTAACATTAACATTTTGTAAGCTCGCATTATTTCATACTATGTTTCATACAATATTCATACACATATTATTTCATAATAAAATGCACTTATTTGTAGCTATTACAGCTTACATTATTTACAATTTGCACACATTAAATAGTATCACATTCCCATATTACTAAGTGAAATACATGGAGTTCAATTAGTTATCCAGTTTACAAATGTATGTGTTACCTCTGACAGTTTTATATAAATTAAGACCAATCTGTTTATAAGTGTAAAGTAACAACCAAATCTATAATTCAATTTAAAAATAAATATAAACCTGTGACGTTACACTTTATCACTTTGCTAACCCATAATTAACGAAAACCACTTCATACAAGTTTTAAGTTGCCACGCTCGCTATACAAGTGTTCAGTTCACTTAAGATTACTTTGTTCGTGAATAATAACTTGACATTCTTTAGCATAATGAAACTTATCGCCTTGTTTACATTAGTTTAAGTTTGACTGAGAACACCCCACACTTCATTTCTACAAAGTGTCTATGTTTTTTTATAATTGAAACTCTTTGCATTATTTTACTTCACATTCCAAATCCAATGATTTTCATTTAGTTCCGTTAGTTTGTAAAATGCCTCAACGATAATTCTATATTCAATTTTTGCCATTTGATATAATGTTCGTAATTGATTAACTCTTTATAATAGAATGTCATTTATTTATATCTATAGTTAAAAACAAAATATGTATCTTTAAACTATGTACTTTATTCCCACGCAAAGTAATATATTGTTTGGTGTGCATTTAAGACATTTATGTAATGTTTTAAGTTCCTTATTTTTTAAATGAAATGAACATTTATATGACAAAGGCTATTTAGAAGTAATTAAGTCAGTAAATTTAATCTCATGAAGTTAAAGTAGTTACCTAAATGAAGAAAATCCAAAAGATGAACTATAAACAGCTAGGTACACTAAGTAATAAATCATCTCATGAAATATTTCAATATTTTTTTAATTTTTAATTAGCAAACCAACGTAGTTTTCGAGTGATAAATAGGTAATAAAAACTAGAGTCATCGCAGATCATTCATGTGCGTTGTTAATCTTTTATAAAAAAAATAAACCAATTTAACTGGCAACATTTGTGTATAATAATATGTCTGCAGGTACGTTATCTTCAAGATTTGCATACCATTTCCAACTTTATTTGAATTCGATAAAGTTGAAATTTGAAAAATTCAATTTTATGATATTATTGAATTTTTCCGACTAATAATGTAGGAGGTGCCTACAAGAATTTTGTGATGAAACATCGCAATATTCAGTTTGATTTTATTAGAATATTCTCGAATATTAGTTTAAATGACTGTTAAAAAGTAAAGTAGGTACAATTGACGTCGGGTATTTACATCATAAATTTAATTTTGACCAATAATCTTATAGAATCACATTTCAACATAACATACACACTTACATAGGCAACTGGATTACAACACATTTAGATGATAAGAGAGACTTTAGTTAATGCTTTGCAAATCAATGACTTAATAGAAGTCCTAGTGCCAATGTTTTCCGCAAACAAATATAATTATGTTTAGTTTAATTTATGTACCTAACTAAAAACTTACATGGTTTAATTTAAATAGATTGAGCTTACATGGCTTATATTTGTAGTCCGTACTGTTTATTTAATTATCTCAGGCACAATTTTTATTTTATTTTATCAACGGCACAAATGGTCTATCGACTCTTAGACGTTTCAAGTAAAATAAGAAAGTTTGGCCAAAACGATTTTAATTTCTAATCTTGTATTGAAAGCAGTTTGTTCCTCAAACAGATTTGATATTCCAGGTGAGTGAACCTGATTATTGTAAAAAGTTTGCTAGTTTATTGCTCTGGATACATTGCCTGTCATCATTTTATAATACATTCAGATACACATTTCAAATGGATAACTCACAAACTTAAAAAACACACTCAGACTTAATTTTGCTTAAACCAGGGAAAATAATCCTGACATTATTTTTTTATTTAACACCCGAAAGTCCGTACCGTAGACATGTAGTCTACCTAGACTTTTCGTAAAAAAACCCGAAAGTCATTAACCGCAGACAAGTAGTCTGCCTAGACTTTTCGGAAAACACCCGAATGTCAGTAACCGCAGACAAATAGTCTGCCTAGACTTTTCGGAAAACTCCCGCTAGTCAATAACCGTAGATTCACATGGCCGATATAACCAACTTTTCAGAAAATCTCTGAAAGTCATTACTGGACTCTGACTGTCACAAATTACACTATCTATCACTTTTCTCACACCTTTGCCATTTAATCATTTGGTTCACAACCAATTAATGTCTATATCTTATTACAAAATACAGAACAAAAAAACTCGAGCATTTTTCAAAGGTGTATTACAATCATACCAGTGCTTTAGTGAGATTTCCTTTATACATACGAATCAGTTAACAATCTCACTCAAGAACGACTATTCAATCATAAATTGACAAACAACATCAAAGTGTTATTTCGTTCTTACATCATTAAAACCGCTTAAAGGCAACAGCACTGCCAAGCGATAGTTTTTTATTATTACTTATAAATATTTTCAATTTTTATTACGTATCTCATCTCAATTTGTAGATACTTTTGACAATTTGATATCATAAAAACAAAGTTAAATTTATCGTCGGCAAAAAAAACTTAATTATAAGCTTTCAAGTATCGAGCACACCAATGCGCCTATTCAACAAAAAAAATGTGTTTTGCCTTTAAAGAGTCAAACGAGCTACATTTGATCACACACTTGTGAAACAAAAAATCTTTTACTTAACAGTTGTTCTAATGCTTAACTTTGTTATTATTTTATAGCATTAGGTTCGATGTGTACATTTTGACTTGACCGATGTACTAATGCTTGTGTAGTTATATTTGTTAGCATTAGTTTTAACTTATTAGTATTATATACTTGTGTTGTGACTCAAAACAAAATACTGACACAAATGAATACCTCGTAATTAATTTTAAATGATACTTTTATCAATTAACTCAAGCAATGCTATGTACAAAGGGAATGAAAAAATGGTAGTAACATAACCATTTAACCATACGTACCACACCTTACACTTACTGATAATGTGTAAGTCAATGCCATCTTTGGATATTCGCCGACATGAATGTCATCATATTGATTAAGATGCTGTCATTACAATTTGCTGATTAGTTTGATTGACAGCAAACTTTTAGTGTCGGCGTGAGTGCTACGTGACTATCATCCAGACGGATGGATGATAGTCACGTAGCACTCACGCCGACCAATTTAATTATTACAGTTGTCTCTCGCTGTTACTATTTCGTCGCATATGTTGAGGGTTGCATAGTTAACGCTCTTATCTGGTCATGACGATATTCCTTACTCCTTTCCAGTTAATGGAACAATTCTTTTCTTGAACATTGACATTGCTATTCGAACTCGTACTGTGATCCAATCACGTCTTCTTTTGTTGATATTTTTATGATATAGGAGGCAAACGAGCAGACTAGACGCTAAGCGGTAGCTCATGGTAAGCGTTTACCGTCGCTTATAGATATCCGCAATACTTAAGGGGTTGTATGTAAGTGCGTGCGTTACCGGAATTTAAGGTGGGAGTACGCTCTTCTCTTGAAAGTTTGAAGATCGTATTGGTCCGAAAATGCCGCAGTCGACAGTTAATACCTATTTTATGAGACGTAACGTGAGTCACTATGAATTATATTTATGACGTTTCTTGTGTAAATGTACCTTATCCGGGTATGGAGGTATGCATATTCCAGTAATCTGCTGTTATCAGTTAGCACACTAATTCGTCGAAAACTTGAACATGTTGAGTAAAATTCTCCTCTTCCGATTATAAATTAATAATTTGACTCTTTAAAACTAGCGGCGTCGCAATTTTTCAGATTCACTTCCTGTTTGGAAGTGTCCTTTTTCATCAAATGCAAAGGAAAACGTTTAGATCGCTTTTTAAATTTCGAATGCGTAACTCCGCACACAGTACGTATCACCACTAAAGGGTTCATGTTCCATTTTATATTTTAATCGTTCACATTCACATAAATAACACTTATATAGTCCACGAGCCACGAATCTCACTACACTATTTACAAAAGTCTAATTAAATGTGTCTGGGCCCATAACCTATTAGATTTGGGCTATTAATTAAAAGGCACATAGCGATTTATAAGAGTTGGAATTTATTATCGCAATATTGTAAGGCAAGGTGTGCTCCTATTCATAGCTACCAAGGTACTAAAGCACAAGCGAAGTCCTTAAGATTAGGAACTATGGGCTGTTGTTTTTTATTCAATAGTTTTTACATGTGTGAAAGAGAAAGTATAACAATATACTTGTATGAGGGAGATAGATTTAGTTTTGTTAATTCCAACAAATGCCAAGTAAAATTATTAATATTTGTATGTTTCACTGTACTCTTTAACAGAGTACAGCGATGTCGTTAGCAATACAGCGACGGACCTATTACTCGCGGGTTTTTGTCGAGCAGCGCTAGCCGCCGCGGCACGGGCAGTAATCGCCCCGTTTGGCGGGTTATTCCGTCAAGCATATTCGACCGTTTGAATTGGTTAATATTTTTGCGCGTAAACATTATAATTTCGTACACGTAAAGCGAGTAATAGGTCAATATATTGAATTTTTTAAAGAGTTCTCTACACGAGTGCCTCGGACTCACACCTGCCAAAATCCGTATAGCCCGTTTTTGTAATATAAATACTCGGTCTGAATCGGTTGAGTTGCCGTATAAGATTATACCGTAGTGCATCAGTGAAAAGAAATATGCATAGTATATTTGTATTAGGGCATCATTTGAGACAATTGGTTTCAGTTTGCGCAGCGCAAACACAGCGCTGCCCAACCTTTCACACAAGTTGTCTATGTGATCTTTCCACTTCAGCTTGGCGTCGATGGTGAATCCGAGGAACCTGCATGAGTCACAGTGATACATTTGTCCCATACAGACATTTGATCCTAAAAACGAACCTGATCGATTGATATCATAAATGAAAAATTGTCATCTAGCCTATTACGTCACCAGATTAGTTGAATGGTACTGCATATAATATGGCATTGTACTCGTATTATATTAATATAATGTCGTTAATAGGTTTATAAATGCTAGAATTTGTAATTTTTTATAGTTTAATATACTTACTTATAATTCCTACGTTACGTACTGTAAACTAACCGCGTGGAAGAGCGGTGCTCTCTTAAGGGGCCCACTGATTAACAGTCCGCCGGACGGTATCGGCCTGTCAGTTGTTCGGAACTGTCAAAATTTTGTTCTTACTGACAGGCCGATACCGTCCGGCGGATTGTTAATCAGTGGGGCCCCTTTAAGCCAAGCGCGCACTACGATTTCTTGTCGTGCGATAATTTTACGATAAAAAAAGTATTACAGCGCGATTCTAAAATCGTGTCGTAAAAATTAAAATCGTAGTGCGCGCTTGGCCTTGGTACAAGTGTCTTCTCACTTAAAAAGAGGCACCAGCTACCGAATATTTTTTTTTATTGTCACTAAAGTTACCTACTGGAATGCCTACATTTATTTTCAGCTCAATTAAAACCGGGAAGCGGGTCAAATTTTATTTGCAAGATTTAATTACCGGACACCGGGAAAGGTGTGAACAAAAGCCTGTAAAAAGCAATGATTTTTTTTTATGGAATTTGGACTAAATAACTATGCCATTCAGTTTCCTTAAATATACTTATAGTTCGGTTTTTTTAGCATTAGAAAGAAGGTTAGCGATCTTGACTTGTCTTTTAATTGAAAAACGCTTTTTAATAATAATTATACCTAACTATTACTTATAGATCAGTCAAATCTTACAATAAAAAAACAATGCGTGATGTAGTTCTGTATTTTTTGTGTATTGTTTGGAGTCCTTGGAGGAATATGAGACTATGTTTTGCAAGCAAAAAAAAGTTGTGCTCTCTGCGTAATTTGGGAAAAACTGCAAAAATTTCGGACTTTTTTCAGATTTTCCAGTTTTATCATAAAACTTTGGGTTTTTGGTCAAAACTTGCTATGTAATGTTGAAAGTATATTAAATTTGGAGCAATTTAAGCCCATAATCAGCGCCGTATGTTAAATAGTTCTTGAGATATGGGGCTTTAAAAAAAGGGTATTTTTTTCCATGAATGAAATTTTTCGTTTTTCCTATATTTTAATACAAATATCGGCACAAACGCTTATACTATGAGGTATATTGCAATAAACAAAGTTGTAGCAAATTTAATTACCTTTCATTTAAGTGCAAGAAAGGGTCAGTAAGTCTTACAGTTCTCTAGTTATCGTAAAAAAAATGAAATTGCTATAATGGGGTAGGCAACTAATGTATTGTTTAATGATTGTCAAAATCCCTACAAAAGGCAGTACCATCGACGAGAACGCAATCTACGATTAGCTTTTACCGGTTTTTCCCGATAGCAGCAGAGCAATGTCAGAGATCAACCATTTTTAAAATGCACCCCCCTCTTAAGCACTTCACTCATTCAGTAATGAAATCAAGATACAATCTGTAGTTTGGCTTGTTTCTCGGCCCCACTTTTTGGTTGTAGCCATAGATCCCACGATGCCGATTCCGATTTAACAATTTGTTATGGTTTTGAACTTGTTTTGATACGACCTTGACGATAGTTCACGGTAATTGGCGTGGTGTTGGTGAAACACACTGAAATTACTGGAAGTCATGTCATTAGTATCTAGCTCGCGCTCGCTTATTGGTGCTCTTGAGTGTACACTGAGTCGTGGTAATACAAGATCACTTTCTCAATCAATTCAATTTCTCAATAGAAAAAAAGTTATTGTGTGGTTTTATGAAACCACGATACAAGTCATACAAGTGAATCTTTTTTCGGATTGTAGATATAGGCATTTAACTGAAAATATTCGGAAATTTATCCGATTTAGGGGTTAAAAACGGGTTTTTAATCTTAACTTAATAAATATTATATATTGTATAACATTTATTGTCATATTTTATTTAATAATAAGATAATAACGTAAAGTTTTACATATTTTTTGTATAACTAGTACGTAAACCTACTTCTTTTCTAGCTATTTTATTCTAGGGAGGTCGCAGTTCTAACCTAACCTAACCAATTTTTACACGGTTTTCGATTCTGCGGGGCCCGCAGTTCAAACCTAACCTAAACCACTTTTTTGCTAGGTATTTTATTATACGGAGGGTCAAAGTTCTAACCTAACCTAACCCTCCTTTTGCTAGGTAGTTATTCGTTTGTGCGGAGTCGCAATTACAACCTAATCTAACCCATTTATGTCATGCAACTATTATGCCACACAAATAATTATGTGATGTCACTTGTTATAATAAATAATATGCTTTAGAGTATGTAATAATTATGGCAATGTATATTAGACCAAGTGTAAATATACCTTGTGACCATTATACCAATTATAACATTATGTATACCGTTAATTAGGTATTACGGTAGTATGCCATTTATTACGTTATTCAAAATAACGATATAACAAACTATAATATATGAAAAGTAATTATAACAAATGTAATGCACCCTGATCTTGTATTACTACGACTCAGAGTACACTCAAGAGCACCAATAAGCGAGCGCGAGCTAGATACTAATGACATGACTTCCAGTAATTTCAGTGTGTTTCACCAACACCACGCCAATTACCGTGAACTATCGTCAAGGTCGTATCAAAACAAGTTCAAAACCATAACAAATTGTTAAATCAGAATCGGCATCGTGGGATCTATGGCTACAACCAAAAAGTGGGGCCGAGAAACAAGCCAAACTACAGATGGTAGGTATCTTGATTTAATTACTGAATTAATGGAGTGCTTAAGAGGTGAGTGCATTTTAAAAATGGTTGATCTCTGACATTGCTCTGCTGCTATCGGGGAAAACCGGTAAAAGATAAACGTAAATTGCGTTCTCGACGATGGGACTGCCTCTTGAAGGGATTTTGACAATGCCTTAAACAATACATTTAGTTGCCTTCCCTATTATAGCAATTTCATTTTTTTACGATAACTAGAGAACTGTAAGGCTTACTGACTTTTTCTAGCACTTAAATGAAAGGTAATTAAATTTTCTACAACTTTATTCATTGTAATATATCTCATAGCATTAGCGGTTGTGCCGATATTTGTCTTAAAATATAGGAAAAACGAAAAATTTCATTCCAAGGAAAAAAATACCCTTTTTTAAAGCCCCATATCTCAAGAACTATTTGACATATGACGCTGTTTATGGGCTTAAATTGTTACAAATTTAATATACTTTCAACATTATATAGCAAGTTTTGACCAAAACCCATAGTTTTATAATAAAACTGTAAAATCTGAAAAAAGTCCGAAATTTTTGCAGTTTTTCACAAATTACGCAGAGAGCACAACTTTTTTTTGCTTGCAAAACATAGTTTCAGATTCCTCCAAGGACTCCGAACAACATACAAAAAATACAGAACTACATCACGCATTGTTTTTTTAGGAGATTTTTTTGTAAGATTTGACCGGTGTATTAGGACAGCGGAAGAATATAAATGATTGTACTATACTAGATTCATAATTGTTATATATTGGCCGTGACTTATTTTTAAAACGTGTTTTTTAATTAAAAGACACATCAAGATTGTTTACCTTTTTTCTTAAAAAACGAACTATAGCCATTCCCCGAAAATAACGAAGTTTAAAAAAAAACACCGAGTATACCTGTATATACTCGTAATTTATATCACCTGATTTTTTTGTTTGGACGAATCAAAAATGTAAGAAATTGCTTATGCTCAAAGAGATCAGGAGCGGCTTTCGATCTTTACAAGTTGATTTCATTTAAAATGTAAAAGAAATGTACGAGTTGGGTGCGCTGTGAAAATTATAGTACTATATAGGCCTTATGGGAAACGGTTGAAGAGATAGTTCAGATTCGGAAACCGCTGCCAACTTTTAGTATGTTGTTAGGCATGGCATTGGGTCTCCAAAACTGCCGGGAGACAGTGCCGCCCGCCATCTACTTCAGCGGAATAACGTCATCAAAATGACTCCCGCTTCGTTGCGAAAATTGCATATTGCACCCAAACTATGCATGGCACATACACGTGTGTGGTATTAAATGAAAGCCAATGAAATATACTATATTTAATTTATACACCGTGTATCAAATTATACAACAGATCAAGAGAAATTTACAAAGAAATCAAAATGATGTAAAAAAATATTCGATTATTTGGGTTTTACAACCAAACCAAAAGTCGGATGTTAAAACAATGTACAGTAGAGTCCGGTTAGTACGACTTCGCATATAACAACCAACCGCTTATAGCGACGTAAGTACGAGTATAGGCGATTGTTTGGTTTTAGTATGAGCTACTATGAAAGTACAAGCGTTTGTTACGACTCCGCTTATAACGACCGACCGCTTTTAACGACGGAAATTGATACAAAATTCATCCGTCAAGTCCGGTTACAACGACGAGCGACGTAGTTTTTACAAATAAATTGTTGGTAAGAAGCTTACTCCGTCCCGCGCACCCAACTCCCCTCTCCCCTCTTTGCCTATAGGTATGCAGCAAGATGAAATAGTCATGTGACTTTTCGTTATCTTGGAAACTAAATAAAACCCAATTCCCATTATTCAATTGAGCTTAAACTTCACATACTCGTACATAATTATGTAAGTTGGGTGACAATGCAATATTTTGGTACCTTCGCGCTGATCTGATGATGGACACAGAAAGTGGCCATAGGAACTGTGTCATAAGTCATACAACAACGCATCCTGAGTTTGGGTTTGTAAGAATTGTCAGTACCTCAAAATGGAGTATACGTTGCTTGTTGAAACAAAAGTAAACAGACTGCGATAAAGGCTTGAGTCAAAATTGAAATATAACACTTTAAACTCTAGCGTTTTGTACACATATTTAATTGCACAAACGGGTCTACCGCGATATAATTTCATTGTTTTTACCTTTAATTCCGACGTTTCAGCTGAGTTGCACCAGCTGTGGTCACGGAAAGACACGGGAAGACGGAAAATTGAAATGTTTGACAAAAAAAAAACTTATTTATTTTTTGATGGTCGATGTACGATTGTCATCTTGATTAGATCCCTAAGAATTACGACTTTTTATTTTACGGGATTCGAGTGAGTACGCGTAGGTACCTACAAAAGTGGCTTCTTCTAAACACACAAGTCTCTCTGGATTTAAGACAAAGTGTTGTAATACTAACGTAAATAAATATTTTAATAGAAATGTTTTTTTTCTTTGATTGTCGCATAAATATTAATAAATACAAAATGATGTAATTATTTTGATTAAAATTGTCAGTTCGTTTAGTAAAACAATTTTACGTTACGTCCGGTTAGTACGACGTAATATCAGCGGTCCCTTGCGCGTTGTTATAACCGGACTCTACTGTACTACAATATTAAATATGACGTCTTAAGCCTTACATTGATACCAATAAAATCAAAATTTGACCAAAATTGTGGAAATTATGCATCAAAATGTAGGTATTCGCCAGAACAAATGCATTAAAGTTAAAAAAATCCAAATTGGTAATTTTCAGGATAATCTGCATAAGCTTCTAGTATGTTATTAGCAATATGACCTGGATTCTAAAACTGCCGGGAGACCATCTCTATTGTCCCTGAGTAACAAATAACGACGTCATACAAATAATCACTGCCGAAATTCGCAAAATGTAAATTATAGCTATACCATGAGTCACACATACACGTGTGTTACATTTAATGAAAGGTTATTAAATGTATTATGATTCACTTGAACATTGTTTGCAAAAAAAATGTACGGTTTAAGAGCTATAAACAAAGAAATACCACTTTTTATGAAAAAAGTAGGTGTATATCGATTTTATAGCAAAACTAAAAACTCTAAAAAGTTTAATAAAATGTTCCGTATAATATTAAAGAAACCAGTTATTCAATTATACATCACAACTTAAATTTTAAATTTCCGGGAAGTTGTAGCAAAAAACTAAAGCGCGCCAACACTTCTACTTTAATGCGCTCATATTATGCAAAGAATAGTTCTAATTATCGAGTATTAAATGAAAGAATATTACATAAAATAAATGAAAACGACATTTTCGGAATATTAATGTATAAATTGGATTTGCTTGATAAACAAGCAAAATAACTGTTTCTTTAAGTACCTAATCTCCTCTATTTGAAAGTCGGTTAAAATGTGGCTTTTGTCACCTGGGCTACAAAGACGAATGAATTGCACCTCATTTATCAAAATCAGTTCAGTAGTTTCATGTCATTCATCAGAGGGCTGACCTGTATTTCAGAGGAGCTTTAGTTTTTTTTCTACAACTTCCACAGTTTTTATTGGAAATTTAAAATTTAAGTTGTGATGTGTAGTTGAATAACTGGTTTCTTTAATATTATACGCAACATTTTATTTACGTTTTTGACATTGGAAATGTCTTTTCGTTCGCTCCAGTATACGGTCCGATTTCACGAAAAAGTGCGATCCCCTTATATGTCGGAAAGTTGTGAAGATATGATATTAAAAAATAGGCTCAAAAGACGCATAATCACGAGAGCTGTAAGGTGCAAAAATAATTATTCGAGAAAGTCAAAAACAAAAAAAGTTATGGTCGAAATAGTGAAAATAAAATTCAATTTTTTCCGAATTTTTGATTTTGGTGCTCGATAATTTGGAAACGAAGAATGATATCAAAAATTTGAGAAAAACGGCTCTGGACAATTTAGTCAGCTACAATTTGAGCCTAAAACAAAGACGATCGGGTTAAGGGTTTGCCCTGTAGCCTAACCTTAAAATAGTCAAAAAGTCAGAACGACATTTTTCACAGGACATTTATGACTTCATGTTTCGCAGAGTTCGTTATCGGTGTTTGTTGTGAATTATGTTGGGAGGGAGAGGGAGAGGGAGAGGGAGAGGGAGAGGGAGAGGGAGAGGGAGAGGGAGAGGGAGAGGGAGAGGGAGAGGGAGAGGGAGAGGGAGAGGGAGAGGGAGAGGGAGAGGGAGAGGGAGAGGGAGAGGGAGAGGGAGAGGGAGAGGGAGAGGGAGAGGGAGAGGGAGAGGGAGAGGGAGAGGGAGAGGGAGAGGGAGAGGGAGAGGGAGAGGGAGAGGGAGAGGGAGAGGGAGAGGGAGAGGGAGAGGGAGAGGGAGAGGGAGAGGGAGAGGGAGAGGGAGAGGGAGAGGGAGAGGGAGAGGGAGAGGGAGAGGGAGAGGGAGAGGGAGAGGGAGAGGGAGAGGGAGAGGGAGAGGGAGAGGGAGAGGGAGAGGGAGAGGGAGAGGGAGAGGGAGAGGGAGAGGGAGAGGGAGAGGGAGAGGGAGAGGGAGAGGGAGAGGGAGAGGGAGAGAATGAGGGAGAGGGAGAGGGAGAGGGAGAGGGAGAGGGAGAGGGAGAGGGAGAGGGAGAGGGAGAGGGAGAGGGAGAGGGAGGGAGGGAGAGGGAGAGGGAGAGGGAGAGGGAGAGGGAGAGGGAGAGGGAGAGGGAGAGGGAGAGGGAGAGGGAGAGGGAGAGGGAGAGGGAGAGGGAGAGGGAGAGGGAGAGGGAGAGGGAGAGGGAGAGGGAGAGGGAGAGGGAGAGGGAGAGGGAGAGGGAGAGGGAGAGGGAGAGGGAGAGGGAGAGGGAGAGGAGAGGGAGAGGGAGAGGGAGAGGGAGAGGGAGAGGGAGAACACAAAATAAAAACTTATACAGAGAAACATAAAAAAGAAAAAGTGCCACGAAATGGTCTCACCTCAGCATGTTGCTGGCGGCTGCTAGCAGATAGCTGATGCTGAACCCTGGCAGTACCTAGTGGAGCTCGGGTTTAATACAACATAAACACACGCTGTTTTGGTCATCGGACTCGTCTCGATGAGCACTTAGGAGAGTAGTACCCAAGATAGAGCTGATGCTGAACCCTGGCTGTACCTAAAGGAACTCAGGTTTGTTGCAACATAGGCACACGCTGTTTTGGTCATCCGACTCGTCTTGATGAGCACTTAGGAGAGTAGTACCCAAGATAGAGCTGATGCTGAACCCTGGTTGTACCTAGCGGAACTCAGGTTTGGTGCAACATAGGCACACGCTGTTTTGGACACCCGATTCGTCATAATGAGCATTACCCAAGATAGCTGATGCTGAACCCTGGTAGTACCTATTGGAACTCAGGTTTGGTGCAACATAGACAAACGCTGTTATGGTCATCTCTCGTCGCGTCAAACTGCTGTCAAGAAAATTTCATATCTTGCAGCAAATGGGCCGCTGCCGATCACCACTTCTCGAGTTGACTACGGATTTGCCGTGTAATAATTTTCTTGTACTTTGAACATTAATATATCCTGCTTATTCATCGAAAAATGAAATATGTACCTATACTTATGCGCCACGGCGACAATTATTCAAACTTGGATACGCGTGTGGAAATTTTGCAATTTGTTTGTTCACATGCGTTATGTCCAGGATACTTGTGTTAGTCTAAGAATAAAATAATTATCATTCAACGTTGTAGTTTTATTTTGTAACTTTTTCCTTATCCAGACTTTCTCGTCGCTCAGCGACAATATTTTTTCGAATTCCGTAGATTCATTTCCAATGTGCTCGATAGTCGTGTGAGGCACGAAATCTGTGAATTTTAGTTTAGCTATAAAATCGACATACACCTACTTTTTTCATAAAAAGTGGTATTTCTTTGTTTCTAGCTTTTAAACCATACATTTTTTTGCAACAGGTGAATCATAATACATTTAATAACCTTTCATTACATGTAACACACGTGTATGTGTGACTCATGGTATAGCTATAATTTACATTTTGCGAATTTCGGCTGTGATTATTTGAATTATTTGTTACACAGGCACAATAGAGATGGTCTCCCGGCATTTTTAGAATACAGATTACATTGCTAATAACATACTAGAAGCTTATGCAGATTATTCTGAAAATTACCAATTTGGAATTTTTTAACTTTAATGCATTTGTTCTGGCGAATACCTACATTTTGATGCATAATTTCCACAATTTTGGTCAAATTTTGATTTTATTGGTATCAGTGTAAGGCTTGAGACGTCATCTTTAATATTGTAGTACATTGCTTTACCGTCCGACTTTTGGTTTGGTTGTAAAACCCAAATAATTTAATATTATTTTACATCATTTTGATTTCTTTGTAAATTTCTCTTGAACTGTTGTATAATTTGGTACACAATGTACAAATTAAATATAGTATATTTCATTGGCTTTCATTTAATACCACACACGTGTATATGCCATGCATAGTTTGGGTGTAATATGCAATTTTCGCAACGAGACGGGAGTCTTTTTGATGACGTCATTCCGCTGAAGTAGATGGCCGGCACCGCTGTCTCCCGGCAGTTTTGGAGACCCAATGCCATGCTCAACAACATACTAAAAGTTGGTAGCGGTTTCTGAATCTGAACTATATTCCCATAAGGCAGTGCACTATTAGATTCAATAGATTATTTTGTGGACGCCGCTTCTGATGTGCGCAAAAGACATGTAATTATTTATTATACATTTATTCATTCGACAGAGACAGTATTATATTCCTTTTGCGTAACGTAACTAAGTTAAGTACTTTTGGGTATTGGTCGCTGAGTTGGCATCAAAAAAGGGCGCCGTTTCAGTTGGGTTTCTATAATAAATATATGGGAGAAAACATGTAAAAACTCAAAAATGCGTGTTTTCCCAGAGATAAGACCTAGCTAGATCGATTTATCGCCCCCGAAAACCCCCATATAGCAAATTTCATCAAAATCGTTACAGGCGTTTCCGAGATCCCCGAAATATATAGGTACTTATACAGGGTGTCCCATAAGTGACACGTCACAGTGACACTGGAGGTAGACCAGGCCAAGAGGACCCAAACCAACTTAACATGACCCCAGTAAAAGTGGCACAGTTTTCGAGTTATTGCCAAATTAAGGTTTTTCATGAATTTTGACCGTTTTTAATATTGTTAGTGCCAGTGTGCACTCGGAAAGGTCTCGAAGTTAATTTTTTTTATGTGTACGGCATCATGAATACTTAATTAAGATAACAGAATAGGTATTTTATCGATAAACAATGTAAAATGCAAAAAAAGTACTGGTTTAATCTTGAATTAAATTCACAGCGAAATATTAATTTCGACTTTGACCACCTGTCGTAAAAAAAAAATACTAGAAAAGTAATGAGCAAATAACGTCAAAATATTGAGCATGTTATGCAGATTCAAAAATGGTATAACACATGTTCCTTCCTGCAATAAAATATGAATTATTATCATCTTTTGAAAGCCTCATAAAAAATAAGTTAAAACTTGGAAATCTGCAATCCGTTGCTACTTAGTAAAAATAACAATTTATGTTAAGATATTTCATTCTGGATACAGATATAAAAAACCGCCTATTCAGTATTTGCCGAATGCCTAAACGAAAGAGATGGAAAATGCTTATCTCCTTATTTAAGGATATCATTGGGTTGATAAAGGTTCAAAGAAAATAATACAGGTTGAAGTTTGAAAGGGTAGGTTGAAATAATTTTACAATAGGTGCTTGAATTGCTTTTCTCCTTATTGGGTTGGAGTAAAATTTCTTAAAATCTTTTAAGTATCCCCAATAAAAAAATCTAATGGATTTAGGTCCGGGGAACGTAGGCCATGCCACTGATACCAGTCGGCCGATCCATCTTCTGGAGCTGGAACCACAGCAACATGGCTGCCCAGAACATTACGCTCGCGCTGTTCGCGACCACCTCACACAGAAATTCCCAGATGGATCAGCCGATTGGGACCAGTGGCATGGCCGCCGCGTTCCCCGGACCTAACCCCATTAGATTTTTTTCAGTGGGGATGCTTAAAATGCTTAAAAGATAAAGTTTACTCCGTGCCAATAAGGTCCCAAGAGGAACTACGGCGGCGCATGTTCGAGGCAGCACGAAACATATCCGAAATTAATTTAAGGAAATTAACTTGAAGTTTTACAAGACGGTGCCAAGCGTGCATACGAGTGGGGGAAAAACAATTCGAGCACCTATTCTAAAATAAAATTGAACTTCAACCTGCAGTATTTTATTTTCTTTGAACCTTTATCAACTCAATGATATCCTTAAAAGGGGACATAACCATTTTCCATCTCTTTCTTTTAGCATTCAGCAAATACTGAATAGGCGTTTTTTTTTAATTTCTAAATCCAGAATTAGATATCTCAACATAAATCGTTATTTTTACTAAAAGTAGCAACGGATTGCAGAGCTCCTAGTTTTCACTTATTTTTTATGAGGCTTTCGAAAGATGATAATAATTCCTATTTTATTGCAGGAAGGTACATGCGTTATACCATTTTTGAATCTGCATAACATGCTCAATATTTTGTCGTTATTTGCTCATTACTTTTCTAGTAATTTTTTTTCACGACAGGTGGTCAAAATCGAAATTAATGTTTCGCTGTGAATTTAATTCAAGATTAAACCAGTACTTTTTTTCATTTTACATTGTTTATCGATAAAATACCTATTCTGTTATCTTAATTAACTATTCATGATGCCGTGCACATAAAAAAAAACTAACTTCGAGACCTTTCCGAGTGCATACTGGCACTAACAATGTTAAAAACGGTCAAAATTCATGAAAAACCTTAATTTGGCAATAACTCAAAAACCGTGCCACTTTTACTGGGGTCATGTTAAGTTGGTTTGGGTCCTCTTGGCCTGGTCTACCTCCAGTGTCACTGTGACGTGTCACTTATGGGACACCCTGTATAAATAAATTAACGATGTCACAGAAATTGGAACAAAGTTCCTCTCGGATGCCAGTACGCGGAAATGTAAAATGTGTCATAAACTCATAAATGCAATTGACAGGCGAACGACACAGTTGCCGCGTACTGCCACTCGGTCCGCATTATAAAAGGCGTAGCGGGAACGCGATAAAGGAAGTTCTTTCAAACTCAATTATCACTTTAACAACGCAGTAAGATAAATAAGCTAGGAAAAGTATATTTTTATCGTTTTAAAAGTCTACAATATCTATAACCGATCTCATTTAAATTTAAATGTTACACATGAAAGAATATACATAATAGAAAGTTTGATAGTCTGCAACTTATCCTTAACGTTTTTACTCATTATCTATTTGATATTAGGTATAGTAACTTATATAATAGGTAGGTACCTATTTTTTATTTAAAACGGATTTAATTTTTTTTCTCACAACGACACTTATTTTTTTCAATAAATCAGTAATAAACATTAATAAACATAAACATATTAGATACAATTAGGTATATATAATAGTTTAATAGTTAATGATTTTATACTAGATACTATTAAATAAGTAGATATCGAGGACTAAGCGGTGAATCCCAAATAAACAAGATAAATCAAGATATTCTTTAAGTACCTAATTTAAATAAGAAATCTCCGCACGTCACATTTAGTTCTAACTTTAAAAACCTCGACTCGATTTATCGGGTTTGACCGCTAAGCCCTCGACATGCGCTTGTTTTATATAGATACATATGATTTTTAATACGTACCTGTTTATGACGAAATTCTTTTTAAATATCACATTTTTGCTACATTATTTTTCACAGTACACTAATTATCACTCAATAATACACTTGAATTTAGTCTTAAAGTGATGTGTTCAAACGGGCATTCTAATAACTGTCCAGCTTTATTAATATTACGTATGCAAAAAACAATTGGATAACTATTTATGTAAGTATATATTGAAAATGTTCAGTTTATTGCAAGCTCCTTATTTAATGAGTTTACGTGAAGTAACTTTGGCGCGTAGCTGAGAGACTCGTAGGAGCGTAGCGCTCGCTACGAAGGCTGTGCTGGGACTGGCTACGAGCGCTACACTTGCCGTTAACCAATACTTGTAGGTACTCATTATAGGTACGATACAAACGGCCGAATTCGAACAATGCTTGTAAGATGTCACAGAGATACGATATACGATACCGATCTGTAAGTGTCAAAAGTGACGTTTTTGTTTGAATAATTTCACGTTTGTATCGCTGTGACATCTTATAAGCATTATTCGAATTGTGCCGAAATACTATTGATACGGATTTAGAGGATAATTGTGAATGTAATTAATGCATGTAATCGTACATGTAGTATATCTTAGTCGCCGATTGTCACCGTACGCTACGAACAGCGGTTCGTCCCATATCCTATAGATCGGCGGTCGGCAACCTGCGGCCCGCGGGCCGCATGCGGCTCGTGAAACTGTCACTTGCGACCTGTGAGCCTCTGTGGCTATGTAATATTGAGAAACGACAATGTCTGATAAAGTCATAAATATTAACAAAGTGCGGCCCGCGTCAACTTACTCATCGTTAACTACGCTACTAAAACTACGCAAAAAAAGGTTGCCGACCGCTGCTATAGATTATGTGCTGTCTGTGACGCTTTACGCCGCGTGCGGTCACTCGGTTACCAATTGCATAGTTAAAGTGAGAACTGAAAATTAATTAGTTAGGTACTTGTGATAATAAACATATAAATATGGCGAATAGATTTTAAAACTGCAATGTAAGAACAATGTTTTACTGCAATATTATAATATTATACTGCCGTCTGCTTTCAAATTTCGTCATTATAAACCAGGTAACTACTTACAAGTTTTTTTTTTATATTGATAAAAAAAATAAACAAATAGAAAATTAAAATAAATAAATTGATTGATTGATTGTATTGATTGATTGATTGATTGAATTGTTTCCGTTGCCGGGCGTCAGACCGTCAACAACTCCTGAGGATGCCTCGTAGAGAGGCGAAACACGTGTCGAGGTTTATTCTTTTGGTGGTGGTTTGTTATATTTATTTGCGTATTTATTTTTGCGGTGGGAGGGTGGGAATATTAATTGCATGTAAAAATACGCAAGTAAGTATAACGGGTTAGCACTGATTGACTAGCACGTTATCTTTTGGCGGATTAGCAAAGTAATATTTTGGTTTTAATTAGTATGGATTTCCGCAAAGTAACGCCTGATTCTATTCACTATATAAATAAATTGACTTATAAAAGTATAAGTATTTTTTGTCTGAATGTGTCTACTAGGTACTCAAAGATGTTTCTTTTTATAATTATTTTATACAGATATTACATCTCATTTCGTGTAGCACCTATGTGCGATATGCTGCGATGTTTAAGTATTCCATAAATATTTAAATTGTTCCTCGGATTAAGTATGCTCAAACAACTGCAAGTATCGTGGCAGCGGGTTCTTCTTTTCCAAGCATCGATACCGTATACGGCGTCTAGACAAAGAAAGCTTACAATAAAATGTAGGAATATTTTTCACTCTTTTTTATTTTCTTCCTTATTCATGTATTTGAGATGAATTAAAATTATTGGAATCAAAATGTATAACATACAATTAATTGCGCCGCGACTGGCCCGTGCCCTCCTCGGCTGGTTGTGAATGTGTGTGGGTGTCAGTCCCTCTGACAGCCTCACCGAGCAATAATATTAACGTAGGACCGGAAATATGTACCAATACCTGTCATTTGAATGTTGCTTGCGTTTACATACCGCATGGACCCCATTATAGGGAATCATTAATATCATTTTTTGATATAGTGTGCCAATTAACAGTCGACCATAGTGATGAAGTATTTCTTATAATGGGTGACTTTAATGTATCTCAGGCAAAATGGATACCGACATCGTCAAGTGTAATGGAGCTTTCATCGGGTAACGATTTTGCAACGCGAAACTTAGCAGACTTTTTATGCTTTTCTGACTTAAAACAATATAATTGTATAATTTATTCGTACAATAATTTACTAGATTTAGTATTATGCAATAGGGATTGTAAAGTATCTATATGTGATAAACCACTGGTATCTGAGGATGTATTGTACCATAAGGCATTAACAATTAATTTTGAACTTAGCTATGTGGCACAATTAACGCCTCTTGGTAAAGATATTTACAATTTTCACTCGGCTAATTACGAAGACATTAATAAAGAATTAAGAGATATAGATTGGGGTACTTATTTTTGTAATATTAGTTGCGAAGCTTCAGTAGAAAAATTTTATAATTTAATAAATCACTTAATTGACAAGTATGTTCCCCGGCGAAAACTACGGTCGTTATCAAAGACACCGGCTTGGTATAATAAATCTTTGACAAATCCTTAAAGAAAAACGTAAGTTTCACAAGCGTTGGAAGTTATACAGGAACCCACTTGATTACGACAGTTTTAAAATTCTACGAAAACGTGCCGAAAAAATGGAACAAAAATGTTACCGTGAGTTCATTTCTTTCTCAGAAAACAATATAAAGAATAATCCTAAACACTTTTGGACATATATAAAATATTTTTTTTCAACTAACGGTCTACCGCAAACTATGGCTTATAAAGACATTGTCACCGCTAACGGCGAAGATATTTGTGGTGTTTGAAGTTTATGACAGGAGTTCTACTGATACGGATAATTTAGCTGCACCAACTAATCCCTTGATAGATATGAATTCGATAGAAATTAGTGAAGATATTGTTAGACGATATCTCAAATCTATTAATATTAATAAGGGCGCAGGACCTGATGGAGTACACCCACTTTTTATTAAAAATTGTTCAGCTTCCCTAACAGCTCCAATTACGAAAATTTTCAAAAAATCTATCGAGGAAGGTTGTGTTCCAGCTATTTGGAAAAAAGCCTGGATAACTCCTGTGCCAAAGGGTCCAGTAAGCCGTAATATTGAAAAGTTTCGACCTATATCTAAATTATGTCAGTTTATCAAGCTGTTAGAAAAAATTGTAACTGACCAATTAGCTGCTGTTGTGCGACACCATATAATACCCAATCAACATGGGTTCTACAGAGGCCGTTCAGTTGATACAAATTTGTTAACTTTCACCAATGATATATTACTAGCTATGGATGATGGATTCTCTGTAGACGCCGTGTATACCGATTTTTCCAAAGCATTTGACAAAATATGTCACTATACGTTATTATGCAAGCTTTGGGAACTCGGTATACACGGTGATTTGTTTCGCTGGATTAAGTCATATGTAGAAAATCGCACACAGTCAGTGGTAGTATCAGGGTTTATCTCTCAAAGTAAATATATCAGCTCAGGCGTTCCCCAAGGCTCCCATTTGGGGCGTATGTTGTTTTCGTTATATATAAACGATATCGTAAAATGTATCTCCCACTCTTGCATTCTTCTTTATGCAGATGATGCAAAAATTTATAAAGTTATTCGTAACTCTTCTGATTGCGAACTGTTACAAAATGATCTGTGTAATTTTGAGAGCTTTTGTAGAGAAAATAATCTGTTTCTAAACATAGAAAAATGTAATACTATTCGTTTTTCTAGAAAAAAAAAACATTGTCTTACTTTAATTACAAATTATGTAACCAGGACCTGGTAAGAGTAAATGAGATTCGTGATCTTGGAGTAGTCATGGACGACAAATTATCATTTATACCTCATATCGATTCCATCTTAGCTAAGTCTTTTAAACAATTGGGTATGATTCTGCGAATTGGTAAACCTTTCAGGAATACTTTAACACTTAAAATTCTTTATAACAGTTATGTACGAAGTCGGCTTGAGTTTGCATGTGCGGTTTGGAATCCCCATTACAGCATTCATATTGACAGGATAGAGAGATTGCAAAAAAAGTTCCTAAAAGCCCTTGATTTCAAATGCGGTATTGAATACAAAGATTATGTGGAATCCTTAAACCGTCATAAAATGCAGTCGCTTGAGTGTCGAAGAGACTGCGTTGATTCTGTTCTATTATATAAAATAATAAATAGTCATATTGATGCCCCTAGCCTGTTAAAAGACATATGTATAAGAGTCCCAGGTAATAAAGAACGCCGATGTCGTCATAGATTCAAGCATTTATTCTCCATCCCACGTAGTAGAACTAACTATTCTAAAAATATGTTTATTAAGCGAGCATGTGCACTCTATAATGATAATAATATTGTAAAAAATTTAGACATATTTCACTGTACCATAAGCTCAATAAAAAAAAAATTCAGGACTAGTAGTGTGTAAATTAACGCGATTTGTCAAAATTTTAAGTATTAATATATGTCATGTCATGTATGTCGATACTTATTCAATAGTTGTTGAAAACGTAGAACAAGTACTTCATTGAGTTTTATGTATACTTAATTTCTAGCTTCGCAAACTCAGTGTAACCTCTTACTAATCAGCTGAACTTAAGCCAAGATAGGTACTTTTTCGTGCTTCTATATAAATATATGTTTAATAAAAATGGAAACTATAGGTTTAGATTAAGATAAGAAACTGTAACAATATTTTTTGTATGACCGTTTGTTTCATATTTAAATAAATAAAAATTAATTCGTGAAATTGTGAAAGTATAGAATGATTATTGATGAGCAGTTGAGCACCCTTTGCACGGCAAGATTTTGATAATCACATGATTTTGTACCAAATTTTTACTCTATTATGACGTATCCCTATTTAGGACATAATTTTTAAAACATTTATTTACATACAATATATATACAGTGGTACTACTAAACGAAATTAATAACTAGCTTAAATCTAAAATAGGCCCTTGAGGCATTGTACCAAGGATGCTGGCGGCATTTCCTCGCTGTATCGCAATGCTGATACGTTGTGCGAGGTAGCCGCCAGCTCTTCGGTCACCAGTTACGTCAACCAGACGCTTCGCGATTTCTGCGAACAACTTATGCGCGCTGGGACCCCATGGACCTAGAGTTTCAACACCAAATGGTACAAAATGGTACTCTCTACCGAGGCTCTTATATTTGTTACGTTTTAGAATTTCGGCGCTTTCCGCCGCTCCGCCCGCTTTTACAGTAGTCCGTTGGAGGTGGGACGGTGCCAGTGTGTCTACGCAGGTAGCATCCCACACCAACATCCGTCCCAAGCTCCAAGGAACTAAGGACACTCCATCGGGCCTCTTGCCATCATCTCTGATAATGCCAGTCGGCTCAAGAAGAGCAGGCACATTGATGGTGGCAAGAGACCGACGGACTATGTCATTAAGCGACGCATGTCTCGAAAAACGGCCTGCACTTTTTTGACAAGATAATCCGTGGTGTCCCAGTCGGTCCACGTCCGTGCCACAAGAGCATATGTGTGGCGTACACACCGAAACCCCGAGTCGCAAACCAGTCGCCAGTCTAAGGGAGGCCGGATCCAAGAAAGTACCAGTATTGGGCGAAGGATGGGCATGTAGCCAGTAACCGGCTTCCCGGGCTCCGACCGCCAAAAGCCTCGCGCGGTCTGGACCTGTACAGTTGTTTAGGAGAGTATTGTAAGTTAAATCACAGTAAACATTATCCCAACTCCTTTGTGAATTTGGGTTGTCTGGAAATTGTTTGCCTGGGCAAGCAATTTTAAAAGCATTTTTGGCGTCCTCAAAGCCCGCAATCTCACAGTTATTTCCTATGAGACCAGACGTGCTATGAGTGGACGCCAAAAAGGCTGGGGAAGCCACACTGGAAATTTTGCGAATTCCTAAACCTCCAAACCGAATGGGGAGGGACGCTTGAGACCAGGAAGGCTCACTTAGCTGAATGTTTAGAATCGTCTCTAAACTAATTTTGATCAAATCATCTATGGGCGACAATAAATTTTGATGTTTCCAGAAAGGACAACAGCGGAGCACATACGTAAATTTAGGGACAAAAAGGCAGAATTTAAGAATCACAAGAGCATAATGAGGGCTAATTTCGAGTAAGCGATCCGTGTGACTTTTGAATTTAGTTATGGAGTTAGAAATATAATCGGGAAAAGATTCTTCGAATATAGGAGAACCCAGGAGGCAAAGAGAATACTTGTCTACTGATTTGATATTGGGAGTCAGATCGTCAAATTTGGGTTGTAAGTTGGTCAAAGTACAAGAAGATTTTTGAATAAAGAGTTCGCATTTGCTGAAATTCAGTTCTAAACCAATATTTTCGAAACTACTCTTAATAAAAGACAAATCAGAGAGTACAGTATTCACGTCACCTCCTAGGGTTCCGTCATCTAAGTACCACACATTGAATTTTGATTTTAAATTTTTGATAATTGGATTTATAGCCAAACTAAAAATTACTGGCCCGAGAGGGTCACCCTGCTGACAGCCAACCTCGGAAGATAATTCATGTGACTTGTACATTAATTTAGATGAGTCTGAATAGCAAAAGAAAAGGTAATTGTATAGTTCCGGAATTTTGTCCTTAACTTCTGTCAGCAAGGTGTCTCTACTAACCGAATTAAAAGCATTTTTAACGTCAATTTTGACAACAATTTCGCAATCATCGAGTGAAAGGTAGGTCCTTAGGGCATGGACGGCTGCCTCGCACCCACCTTTCGTGCCGAAACCTAGCTGTATTGGTTCAAAAAGGGATTGTAATTTTGATCTAATATGTCTAACCGCAATTTTTGAAGCCAGACGTCGTAAAGTTGACCCCACCGCAATGGGTCTCACCCCTCCGTCCTTTTTGGTTAGGGCGATCAGGTTTGCCCCGTATAGAATCGGGACGATATTAGTGTTAATTTTGCCTGAAAACATAAAATTTATTAATTTAGTAAGGGAACAGACAAGCTGCTCACCTGCGTCGCCCACGGAATGAGAAATAAGATCTTTCAAATGTTGGGGCGAGATCCCATCCAGGCCGGCCGCCGAACCGGCTTTGAAAGAAAATATGGCGTCAATAACGTCTTTGCCTTCGATTTGGAGGCAGGCCTGGTCAGCTGTAGGTGGGGCAAACGAGTGTGGTACTGAAGGAGCCGGGGGATGTTTAGATCGTAAGGCCGAGAGGGTATCGGGAGTATCTGGCGATAGCACGTCGTTTGTGAAAAGAAGACGAGCGGCACCTTTAAGATCGCCGTCGCTAATTTTGCTTTCAATTAATTTAGTTCTATTGAAAGTGGATGAGCTACATCCAGAAGGTCGAGAAATGTGTGGAGTTGTATTCGAAACGCAGTTGTTTTTGATTTTTTGTGTTAAAGAAATTGTCTTATCCTTCTTGGCATGAAGGGTTTTGAATGAGAAAAGGAAAAGATTATGCCAATCATCAATTTGATTATTTTCCACACATTTTGTAAGTAGGCCTGAAAGGTGTTTAGCGACTGTGATCCTGGCGCCGCGCGGAACTCTTTTAATAACGGGCACATTATTTTTAAGTTCGCTAAGGTGTAAATGGAAAGGGATAGAATTTGGATGGTCAGAAAGGGGGGTGGTCAAAAGGGATGGGCCTAAATTTAGACCGGCGTCATTTTGGCTGATACAAAGACGGTGTTTTTTGGAAATATGAATATTGAGGCCTCTCTGCGTTTTAAAAGAGTTATCGCATTGTACACAATTAAAATTTGGATATGGCGTGCCATCGCCTGATTGAGTTGCGGCATGCATCCACTTACCGGAACTACACAGCAGTAATTAACGCACAAAAAACTTAAAGATAAAATAACAAGATTCACTAGAAATACAATATATAGTTCGTTGTAGACGTTGACATCGGCCGTCAGGGCGACACGACGTAGCCGTGCAAGACCACAACGTCTGAAACAAAAAGATATGTTATTATTTGTTCAGTACTGGGCCTGCCCACACAATTGCACAGTAATCTGGTGTTTTTTGATAAAATAAAAGCAGTTTTAGGCATCTAGAGCCATGTATAATTTGAAAAATAAGCCAAAAATATCGCTGTGCAAAGTGACAGACAGAAGGTTGACAGTTTTTTTTTCAATTTTTTTTTTTTTTACTCTATTTCAATATCTGATAAAAATGTTAGTACCACCGTTTAGTAAGTAGCAGCTGCTAAAGGCGGGGTGCCACCAGTGTGCGGCACAAGCATTTTTGTTCTGAATATGCTTGTGCCGCACACTGGTGGAATCCCGTCTTTAGAAATGCATATCACAAATAGACGGTGTTTAGCGAAAAGGATCCATAGGTACCTACCCTAAAAATTGACATTTAAATAAATGATTTTTCTTTTTGACAGAAAACTCTAATATCATTGACAGATTTTTGTGAATTGGATCCTTTTCCCTAAATAACGTCCAAATCGTGTACTTAAAACGTAGCGAAATTGGTCTAACCGTTTTCCAATAAATGGAAATATCGGTTACATAATTTGGGTCCTTAGGTTGTTTCCTAATCTCTCGGTTCGACACTTGACCTGCTGAATCTTCAAATCAAATCTTTCATTCAAATGAACGCTCACCTTGTGCAGTGCCGCTGGATCTAAGGGCCTACCGCGAACCACGTTCAACGTGTTGCCTCCCTGTCACACTTACGTACGAATTTACAAGTGCGACAGAGAGGCAACACGTCGAACGTGGTTAGCGGTAGGCTCTATGTTTGTACGACAAGCGACGGCGGCGGCGCCTCTACAGGCCACAGTTTTCTTGTAGCTTGTGGATTACTACGCTCATTAAAACTTGCAACACAGGCAAACACGAGCCTGAATAAAAACTAATCCTCTTTTCAGTGAACTTAGACGCTTAGCCTTTTTAATTTCTAGCTTTAACTTTCAACCACTTCTAACTTGTTTCTAATAGAATACTAAATGTCAAACTGAATGTCAGAGTAGTCAGAGGCAAAACAAACTTTCAACAACTTTATACTTTTTAAATAAAAAAAGGTTTTATCATAACATTAATATTAAATTAAATTTTGACAGTTCCGAACAACTGTCAAGCCGATACCGTCCGGCGACTGTTAATCAGTGGGGCCCTTAAGATCCAGTGTGATCAATGATCATGTTAGTCCTTTTTACAACAAAAAAATATATTTAGGTGCATATATTTGGGGTGAATTTTAAATAATGAAATAATATTGTTCCGTGTAATATTTATTATATTTATCTTTATCTTTTAGATGTGTTTTGTTATATGTAACATACCAAACCATACAACACATATAAAACCGTGTAGGCACAAAAGTACCATAATAGTAAATTTTATTGCAAGTCCGCAAAATATGTTATTGTGTTCAAGTGCCGAGATGTATTTTATGAGCCGTAGGCGAATAAATAACGTCCCAATTTGTCGGCAAGCCGAGCGTCAGATTTACCGATGAATACATTGCATCCGTTTGATATACACGGTGTGGCCTGTAACACGAGCAAAGAATTAAAACGTAGATTGTACTCCTCAAACGGTGACACTTTTGTTCAACAACTTTTAAAAATTATGAAGTATTTAGACTCCCTATTTTTCATACAAAATAAATATTATCTTCAATGGACGCCATCGCCACGCCATATTAGTGTGATTGACGTTGCTTGTCACGCCTTAAACATAACAAAATTCGCAATACATTGCGTCTTAGAATAAACTTTAAAGTGTAATAAAAATCAAACCACAAGTTATTTTTAAAAGTCGCTGAACAAATGTTAGTCAGTATGAGGAGTACAGCCTACAGTTTAATTTTTTGCTCATGTTACCTGTAACATGAGTAAAAAACTGCCACACCCGGTATAGATATTATTTTAATATAAATACGAGTACTATATTAGTGTATCCATGGCCTAAGTTACAAAAGTGATCGATGAATTCCACTTTGCCTTGGCCGTTGTCTTAGACTTTCGTTTAAAATATCTTAATTATTTCATTTATCTGAAATTAGGAAAATCGCTTTTTAGGGTTCCGTACCGAAAGGGTAAAAAGGGGACCCTATTACTAAGACTCCGCTGTCCATCCGTCTGTCTGTCTGTCTGTCACCAGGCTGTAATTCATAAACCGTGATAGCTAGACAGTTGAAATTTCCACAGATGATGTAGGTACCTATTTCTGTTGCCGCTATAACAACAAATACTAAAAACAAAATAAAATAATGATTGGTTGATTCTGTGATTGTTGTTGATTAAGTGGGGCTCCCATACAACAAACGTGATTGAAACGTTTGCCGTTTTTTGCGTAATGGTACAGAACCCTTCGTGCGCGAGTCCGACTCGCACTTGGCCGTTTTTTTTTAATACATACTATACAAAATGCTAAATTAGAATCTCGCAGACAATTACGTGAGACATATGTGTACATACTCAGATTTCTGTATCTATAGTCAGTATGTACCTAAGAGTGGATCCTCATCAGTGTGTTGTCTATCCACGTCGGAGTTTGCTCGACATCGGCACAAGTTTATTGCATCTGTTAATGACGGGGTCACGAGGCGTGCGGGCTCCGTCCACTCAGGTACTTAGCGGTTTTGATTTGCGTCTAATTCAGATTATAAAAATACCAGTTCAATGCATCCATATAACTCGCTAATCCATGCCCAAGGCCCACTTGCACCATTCCACTAACCCGGGGATAACCGGTTAAATCTGGAGTTGCCATGGTTACCAGTACAATTTGACACTAGGTTAACGGTTTAACTGCTTAACTCCGGGTTAGTGGGATGGTGCAAGTGCCACCGGAGCGCGCTTTTCCTAATAAAAATTATATTTGTTTTTAATCATATCGATACCTTTGGGTTCAATTGGCGTAAAGGACAAAATGCTAGTTTTCAGGAGAAGCGAAAAACTGCGAGTTTTTTTTTAATTTTGATATATTTTTGCTGTTTATCGAGCTATATTTTTGACGTGTATTAGAAAAGTACTCAAAATGTTAGTCTCTTTAACCTAAATTAGTACTCATATCTATAAATTAAACAGGAAAGAAGTTAATGTCCTTTAAAATTGGTCAAAAACAGTATCAATGTCCTTTGCGCCCATGAAATTTTTGATAATTTAGTGAATCTTGTTTAGTAAGGGGTCGTAAGGGACGTTATCAGACTATTTTATTCCAAATTTGGGGTGTATTAGTTACCAACCACGGTACACATGTTAACTGTTTTCAGCATAGTGTTTCTGTTTCGATTGTTACGAAGCTTAAAAATGTATCAAACTGTAGTTAAATATGCTAGGTATATCCCGTTTACAGTTGTTATTAATATTTTTCTGACACAATATTTTATACCAATTATATAATAAAAAATAATTAAATGCTCAAAAAGTTGCTAACATTCGGGAATGAAGATAAAGTAAATGTCCCAGTGCTTAACACTAGCCGCCTTATATTATAACAATCATAACATAACTGTTAGAATACTTGCTAACTCTAACATTTACTTGATGAATATCTTGATAGTAATTTGAAACACGAAAGACGATTTCTTGAGATAAATGTGATTTATTATAACTTGATAGGTGTGCACACTTATAGAATAGCGAACGTGAATATGTTTTGAATGAATAGGTACTTATTGACTAATTACGAAACTTTTATATAAAACTAAATGCTGATGGGGCAAATGAACAATATGATGCATGTGCAATTTACTTGTACATATTCCGGGGGGCGGTTGAGATGAGAGAAAGATGCTGTGTGAAAACTTGATCATACATTAAATCTAATTAAAAGTAACTACTTTAAACGAAGGGGATGTCGCTTTATCTACGCGCGAAAGATTTGTCGTCTCGCTGTGATCTTCGTCGCTGTGTTGGCGAGTCTCGCTGACTACGGCGGAGCGCGGAGACGCCCGGGGCGGGGTCGGCGTGGCGGCGGGTGGCTCCTCGACGCTGACTCGGGGCGGCGTTGACGGCACTCTCCATTGAACTCGTCGTATTATGATAATCAATGCCGTAGTTCCGATTAGTCCGAGGATCACGTATATCATAGCGTAGTGATGAATGTCGTGAAATGATATGTTCTCGGAGTTAACTTCGGTGTTCTTCAACTGCTTGATCTTTTCTCCGAGATTGTTAGCTTCTCTTTGTAGATCTTCAGATTCGTTTTTGCGCTGTAGGTGAGGTATATGGTGATGTTGATGACGTGATTTATCGGTGCCATAACTGGGTTGTATAAATCTGGTTTCATTTTAATTTCGGACCAGTGAGGTTTATGCGGGAACACCGAGAAATTATCGGTCTTAATAATGCAGCCATGACCTACATTTATAAGCCCGGCATTCGTCAGCTGGTGCGCGGTTACTTGATCCGCGCACAGTGTTCGAACTTGACACTGCTCACAACAAAAGTAGATATAGGTATTTAGTGCATTGCTCTCTATCCAGTCATTTATGCATGTTGTTGTGACAATCTTACATCCCGATTTCTCTGATTCACAAAAACTGTTGTCGCCTTTCAGTTGATAGACTGGTTTCTTGATGTAGCAAAAATAAGAGTCTGATGATATTGTGCATGCTCTAATATCATTTTCTGAGATAGGAATATACATATCTTTTTTCATGTTTATGGAGACATAATCTGATACAGGTATTACAGCGGTTGTCCTGTTTCCTGCTTTTTTGGGTATCGGAATGACCTTTAGAAGTTCATAAACATCTCTGCTGACGAGAGGCAGCCTTATTTCGAAAATAAGGACGTCTTCCATCATCCTTGTCTTTACTTTCAGCAAGTTGTATATCTTGCGGAGATCGGTGTGTAAGTTGTCGATTGGCAGGGAAACATCTCTTGGTAGGGTGCTTGCTATGGTGCTTAACTCATTAATAAGTTGTTCTGGAGTCAGCATGTGTAAGTTAAAACGTCCTTGATAAATATCGGTGATGGTGTCTAATAACATGTCTTGCATTCCTTTTAGGTTGTGGAGCATATTACTTGCTATAGTGGCTTCTAAGTTGAAGTCGTTTATAATGTTGTTAGTTTCTACTTTTTGTTGCAACTTCTTGAAAGCTTCATCCAAATAGTTCATATGTTGATGTATCATTTTATGTTGCTGATTCATAGTGTCTTCGGTACGTTTCAATAAATTATATTCCGCTTCAACTATGGATGTTTGATTTTTCCAAAGGGAGGCCATATGTTTTGCGTTGTCTCGTATAAGTGTAATATCTCTTTTGTATTGTTCGGCGAACCTTTCGCCCAATACGCCGAATAGACTATTAGCGACGTAACCGACACCGTCGACAAGGCCGCGTCGGGTTCGTAGTACTCGTAGTGAGGTTTGTCGCGTGCTCGAATGCTGACTGAGTAATATCTGATTATAGTACTCGAGTTCGGAGAATCCATGACGTAGTTGTAACGATATTATGTCACAATGGACTTGTGTCTTGATAGTTTCGCAGGTATCTTTTAAGAATCGGGTGTATTTTTGTAATGCGTTCGTTGCGTCCCAATAAGGCTCCATGTTATAATATACGACTAGCTTCCATTCATCTCGAATTAGCATCATGTCTGCTAATTTATCGAAGTATAGCCCTTGTGTTTCGCGGAATGGTATTATGTTGACATCGCACTGACCGGTTGAGAGGCATGATAAATATAATAACAGTGCTGCGAACATTGATGGCAGTGAAAACCTGACCTTGTTTGCCTTTGGTTTTTGAGGACTCCTTGTTGAGTTTTGCTTATCGAGTTCTTGATGCATCTTAGGTAGTTCTTCTTCGGGGTGTTCCAATAAAATAGAGAGCTTGAGGACTGGACGCTTTAATGTGCCGTTTTTCGTTTTAAGGGTCACCTTGCAGCCACCCTAAGACGGCTGTCGAATCCACCCAACCATAGATCTTGATATTATGGTTGTTTAAACATTGTTTTACCTTGATCGTCAGTTTTGCAAGAAGATGGGCTCCACACAATTCTGCTCTTGGTAGCGAGATAGTTTTACTATTCGGCACCAATCTTGATTTTCCGGCTAGTAATACGATTTTCGGTTGGCCTTCTATATTTATTTTGCAATAGATAACGCACGCGTAAGCTCGCGGCGTCGCGTCGCTGAATGCATGTAACTCGATATCGCTGACAACGCCGGTGCCGATCCATCGTTGTATTTTAAATGTGTCTATATTATTGTTTATATCTTGTTTCATAATTGACCATTCCTTATGCATATCAGCTGGTATCTTGTCATCCCATTTCAGAGGGGTTTTCCACAAAAGTTGAAAAAGCAGCTTCAAGTTAGTGGATATGGGGGTGAGCCAACCCAAGGGGTCGAACAATTTGGAGATTTCGGACAATAGTTGACGTTTGGTAGTGTGTTGCGGGACGTCCGAAACTATTTCCATTTTTGATTCAAAATGAAATATATCTTGAGAAGGGTCCCATTGGAGTCCCAATGTTTTTCTTGATTCCATTTCTTTAAAGTTGTAGTTATTTTCATCAGAAGTATCTTGATTGTCAGTTCTGGCCAGTTCTTGTTGATTTGACATCCATTTTCTTAAATAAAAGCCTCCGGACTGTAGTAGCTTTTGCAATTCTTGCTGTAATTGCTTGGCTGCTGAAACGGAGTGGGAACCGTGGAGAAGGTCATCCATGTAGAAACATTCTTCGAGTGCTTGAGCTGCTTCAGGGTAGTTTGACCTTTCGTCATGGGCTAACTGCTTTAAGGTCATCATTGCGAGGAATGGTGCAGCTTTTTGACCGTAGGAAACTGTTGTTAGTTGGTATTCTTGTAACCTTTCCTGTGGCGAATCTCTCCAGATAATCTTCTGCAGACTTTGATCTTCTTGATGTACCCATATCTGCCGAAACATTTTCTCGACGTCGGCGATGTAAGCTACACGGTGCTGTCTGCACTTCAAGATTAGCGATAAAAGGTCCTTTTGGAGGTTAGGCCCTTTGTGCATGATATCATTGAGGCTGATTCCTGTAGATGTCTTCGCTGATCCATTGAATACGACACGAAGAGCTGAAGTGCTTGATTCTCTTAAAACGCAATGATGTGGTAAGAAGCACTCACTCGTCTCACGTGCCTCACGTGCCTTATTCCATTGTTTAGTCGGCGATATTGTCATATGACCCATAGATAGGTATTCGTGTATAAATGACTTGTACTGTTGCGCAATATGTTTATTGTTGTTGAATTTATATTCCAATTGCCGGAATTGCGCCACAGCTTTACTTTTTGAGTGGCCTAGTTTTTGTAGACCATCTTTTTTCAGAGGAATCCGTACTTGATATCTTCCGTCTGCCAACCTTGTCGTTGTTTCCTTGTAGTATTTGACACACTCATCTTCTTCGTCGGTGTCGAGTGTTTGTGTTGGTATATCTTCGATTTCCCAGAATTTCTGGATGTCTTCGATGTTATTTAACACCAAATTGCATTGGAATCTTTGCGGTACTCTCCCGCAAACAATCCATCCTAAGTGAGTCTCTTGTACGACAAGGGATGAATTTTCATGCTTGTACATTCCATGCTTTAAAATAGTTGCATAAATTTCAGCACCCAATAATATATCGATTGTGTTGTTGATATTATACTTGGAGTCCGCCAGAAGTAAAGTATCCAAAATATCCCATCTTGGTTTGGGAAAGGTGAAATTGGGTAATTTTCTTGTTACATCCTTCATAATAAAGGCCTCGGTTTTGAAGGAATATTTTTCATCTGATGATAAACAGGTCACATACAGCATGCCTTTACATGTGCTATCCGTAAGGCCCACTCCTGTGATCACTCCCTTTCCTTGCTGTCGTGGCAACCCTAGTTGTTGAGCGGTGTTTTCAGAAATCAAACACATCTGGGCCCCCGGATCTATTAAGGCGCGCATCGTACGGGGTACTCCATCATTTCCCAGGATCTTGATCATAGCTGTGGCTAAAAGGATATTTGGGTCTTCATAGTCATCTTCACGTTGTTGTGCCACGTGAGTCCCAAATCCTTGTTGTCGACTTTGATTTCCGACCGTATTTAGCGACGCTGCATTTTGATTGTGAAATGTCTCGTGCAAAAGTGTATTATGATACCCGTTGCACTCTTGACACCGTTTAGTAGAATGGCAAGGTTTGCCGTTATGATTGTATAAACAATTACTACATAGATTAAGTTTTGTAATTGTTTTTCGTTTAAGTCCTGGAGCCATGTTTTTGAACTCAGTACAAAAATATATTCCATGATCTTGCTGGCAAACTGGGCACTTGCGGCGGTATTCGAGGCCTGCCTTAGTGGTGGGAGTCTTGTTGCTTGTAAAATACTGATTGAAACGGCTTGATTTGTATTGATTACTTGATGTAGATGGTGAATTCAAACTTGTTCGATTAACAGCGGCTTCTTGCTTGCGCCGTGACGATTCCATAGCTGTAAATTTGCCCTCCAAAAATGACAAAAATTCCTTTAATGATGGTAACTCCCTGGGCTGTTTTAGAGCCGTCATATATTCGTTGTGAGTTTCGGTGTCCAATTTCTGTTGTAATAAATGGACTAAAATTGGGTCCCACGTGTCAATGTTGACTCCTAAGTTTTTTATACCGTTTAAACTTTCTATTGTGACGTCATGGAGTCGTTTAACGTGGCTTGACGTAGCTTGTTGCATCACTGGAAGGCTTATGACGTTGTTTATGTGAGTCGTAAATATTAGTTTTTTGTTGTTATATCGATGGTTTAGTATTTCCCAACATGTAGTATAATTTTCTGAACTGATGGGTAAGTGCTGTATGAGTCTTTCTGGTTCACCCTTGATTTTGCTCTTCAGAAATTGCATCTTTTGAGCGTTAGATAAACATGGGTTACTGTGGATAGCTTCGGTGAATAAATCTTTAAACGAAACCCATTGTTGATAGTGACCGTGAAATACGGGGATGTCTAGGCGTGGGGTAGACTTTTCTCTGTGCGATGTTGACCACAACTTGCTGTTAATTTGCTTCTTCATTGCTGCATGCTCGTTTTCGTATTTGGTAAAGGTATTTTCGTAGTCTTCATCCGTTCCCCCGAGTTCACTATCTATTTCCCAGTGCAGCGAATCGATGGCAGCCCAGCGAGAGTCCAGAGATTTTATGATATCTTCAAGCTCCCATTTCTCTGCGACGTTGTCTAGCTTGATATTAGCCAGCGTTCGAGCTAACGCCTTGAAATTGCTACTTTGCTTGCGTAACATTTCATCTAGCTTGCTGTTATTCCCTTGCGAGGTAAATGTGGGTTCGGGCTGAATTGTCTCGCTTCCGGGTGCTTGCAATGTCGGGTTGGTTGCTCCAGATTGCTGTCTTGGGGTCGGTTTAAGGTTGAGAGGGTTGGGCTTGGCTATTTCCGTGGGCGAGGACGTTGAAGGGATTGACTTTTGAATTAATTCTCTTGTTTGTATGTAGTTATCATATGTATCATCATAAAGCTTGTTGCAGAAGTAGATGTGATTAGGATTGTCAAACTCACGTAGCTTTTCGTCATTGCTGTTGAACTCCTCCCAGTGTAAGTCGAGAGAATATAGCTTCCTCTTAATGTAATCTTCTGTCTTACGATCTTGGCTATCTTTTTTAAAGTTGATTTTCACTTGCTTGATTGCAGCTTGCAGTTGAACCTGATTTTGATACAGATCCTCCATATTACAATTTCTTGATAATTGGTAATATGAATAAAAAAAAGAACTTGATAATGAATGGTGGTAGACTTGCTTGATCACCTCTCTTGATAAGTCGTGTTCACTTTTCTTGCTTTCTTGATTGTTCGCGTATGTATAATTGCCTTGTTGCTTAGTTGACCTTGTTGTCTTACTTGATACCTTGATGACTGCTTGCTCACTTGCTGGTTCAATATTCTTCGCGCTCCGCTAGTTCTGCCTTCTCAACCCAGTCGGTGGAACCCGCTTGTGGGAAGCCAACTGAGTCGAACTGACCTCAAACGAAAGGAGCACAGAAGATGGATTTCGAAGGACCATTAATGTTAGAGTACTTGCTAACTCTAACATTTACTTGATGAATATCTTGATAGTAATTTGGAACACGAAAGACGATTTCTTGAGATAAATGAGATAATAGGTGTGCACACTTATAGAATAGCGAACGTGAATATGTTTTGAATGAATAGGTACTTATTGACTAATTACGAAACTTTTATATAAAACTAAATGCTGATGGGGCAAATGAACAATATGATGCATGTGCAATTTACTTGTACAATAACAGCTTTTAATCATAACAAGGGAAGTATTCGATCCGCTAACTATGATTAGAATTAGCATGCTTGATGCATTTGAACGTTTACTTAGTGAATAAATAAACGTCCAAAGACTAATAATTCAATACAGTAAGTTATAATAGGTAATAATACTGTTTCAATATTTCAAGATCTCTTATTTCATAATACGATAGGTACATCAAGATATTTAATCGAAAAACACTATTAATTCCTATTCAAGTTACTCAAGTAGTGATTTCTGTGTTATTTAGTCCCCGTTACCTATAGCTGCATTAATTTCTGATTTCAAACACTTAAAAATATATTTTGTTAGAACGATTATGAAATAATTAAGTAAATGAATTAATTAAAACCGATTCGCTTATTAAGTTTTAATTGCCACTTCGTTCAGATACGTTTCAAACTTTCTAAAGCGCTTGAAACGATTTTTTTTTTCAACGAGTTATTGTAGCCGAGCTCAAGCAATGACACAAATAATTAAATTACGCACAAATAACCACTTCCACCGCTCAGGGACGGATAATAAACAGTCATAACATAACCCTGCGCTGATCAAGCTGCATGCCCAATGAGAATCGGAATAGTGAGGCGATGGGCAGTCGCTGATACACCTGTCTCGTTCTCCTAATCAACAAGAAATGCGACTCGAAAAGGTACAGAGTAGGGCTTCCAAATACCGGACTTCTTTCAATACCGGTAGTAATACCGAAACTGTCTTCATAAATACCGGGACCCCGGGATCCCGGTATTGACTATGAATCGCTTAATTTTTTTGAGTTTTATTAAAAAAATGCTCACTGTAACACCAGATATGTATGTCCTTAAATTAGGATATGAAACAATAATCGCCATCTGCAATAATTATCATTTCACCCTCCAGGTTGGCAATCATTTTATCCGCCTTGTTGACTTCATCAGTCACATTTTTAGATCAACCTAATAAACCAGCCAACTATATTCAAATTTGACGCCAAAAATTCGTTTGCCATACTACAATTCCTTGGTCATTTATTTCTACTTAATGATATAATTTTAAGAACGAATTATATTAATATCATATCCTGAACATCAGAATTCATCACCAAATATTTATCTAACGCAAATGCACAGATCTTGTTTCAATTAAATGTGGTCATGATGCCAGTTAAATACGTCTGACGTGTAGTAATCTTCTTGACACAGTAGAATTTAATCATTTTAATGGATATTCCACCGTATAATCGGCACATTTTCCTTGTTTTTGAAAATACCGGGATCCCGGTATTGCAGTAAAAAATACTGGTATTGAAAAATGCGTTTAAATAGGCGGGATCCCGGTATTGCGGCATCCCGGGATCCCGGTATTGGAAGCCCTAGTACAGACTGAATTATGCACAGGCTAGTACGTTGTCGCAGGACTATAAGAGATTCCACTGCGAGTAAAACAATGATAGTTGCGAAAAAAACACTGAGCTGAGGTTTCATTACATTACATTTTAGTAGTAAAGGACCCATAAAACGATTTATTTATTTGGCATTATAGACCTTTACGCCCATGAACAAAGATAACAGCGGAAAAAACTCTTAGCGTAAATGCTTTCAAATTTAAGGGCAAACATTACATTATAGTAATAAAGGTCCCAGAAAACGATTTATTTGATATTATTCACCGCTACGTCCATATTATTTGTTTTAAATTTAGAGTTTAGAAACAAATTTGAGGTAGTGAAAGACACAAGTATTAGAAAAGTCCTTTACAACCTTGTTCGCTTCTTATACTTATAAAAAAATATTTTTAGAGCGAGTCGTAAAGGGCAAGTACAATAATATCAATAGTAAAATATTTCCTTTACGACCATCTTGACCATACGATATGAAAAATCATTAAGACAAATGAAGGGCTTAAAGGACGACAAAATACATGTAAGTAATTTACAACAATATTTATATTTAGCGGTAACCTTTACGATAATATCTTTGAACATCTAATTTGTAACTGGTCATTTACGCCCCTTAAGCTAAGCTGTTTTTGCAAAATCATAGTAAAAAATTGGGTCGTAAAGGCCACTTTTTAAGAGATATCGAAATTTTAACTATACAGAACGATAGCGCTTAGTATTCTGAACAAAACTGATAACTATAACTCATTTTCGCCAAAATGTCCTTTACGCCAATTGAACCTAAAGGTATCGATATGTAATATGCATATTTATAAGCAGTTAGGTAGTACTTACCTACTAGGTACATAATTTTAATGTAAGAGGATTACATATTTTCAGATTACTATTAGAAGTCAATTTGGTCCAAAACTGTTACAGGAACAGCATAAAAAAAACAATCGCCGTAATATTTATAATAAAATTGAAGCTTCGTAAAATATGTACGAGAAACTCCCAGGTTATAAGTTATAACTATAGATCACTCGCGTCAAAAACAATAGTAAATGATCAACTTTCTAAATAGGGTAGTAGGGTAACAAACTCGCGCGTGACAAACCGGAGTTAACGAACGGGAACCGGACGGCAACCATTGTCGGGTAGGAAATTAAAAGCCAAGATTGTTTGCATTTGCGCGCTGCCTTGTCCAAGAGTCATTTGTTGATTACAAATCCCGATGTCAGACGATTGTAGCCTTTTTTTTTCATCCATACCTACCTACCGAAACTACCAGTAAAATACAGTTAGAACATATACAGACATGATATTTATTTACCTCTGTACCGTAGGATTATCAATTTATCATCGTCTTCCTTAGTGACACGGCTGGCTGAGTACTAGATCAGGGGACTTAGGGGTTGAGCACAAATCACGCGAGGTGTTTTCGCCTACTTTTTGACCCCCCTCCCCCCTGGTGATATTTGTTGAGGTTTTTGGCTATCCCCCTTCACCCCACACAACGCCTCACGTGTAATTTTTTTGAAATTTTTTCGTTCGACCTAATTTAAGGAAAAGTTGTATTGTATATAGAAAATCTTGTTTATTTTTCTATTTTCGTTAAATAGACTCGCTATTTTGAAGTGCAGAGTGAAGATTTATGTTTAACGAAACTGAGAAAAAGTATCTACTCATGTGGTAGGTAGGTGTTTTGACATTGGAAATGTCTTTTCGTTCGCTCCAGTAGAGGGTCCGATTTCACGAAAAAGTGCGATCCCCTTATATCTCGGAAAGTTGTGAAAATATGATATTAAAAAAAGGCTCAAAAGACGCATAATCATGAGAGCTGTAAGGTGCAAAAATAATTATTCGAGAAAGTCAAAAACGAAAAAAGTTATGGTCGAAATAGTGAAAATAAAATTCAATTTTTTCCGAATTTTTGATTTTGGTGCTCGATAATTTGGAAACGAAGAATGATATCAAAAATTTGACAAAAACGGCTCTGGACAATTTAGTCAGCTACAATTTGAGCCTAAAACAAAGACGATCGGGTTAAGGGTTTGCCCTGTAGCCTAACCTTAAAATAGTCAAAAAGTCGGAACGACATTTTTCACATGACATTTATGACTTCATGTTTCGCAGAGTTCGTTATCGGTGTTTGTTGTAAATTACCGGAACCTTAAAATAGTCAAAAAGTCGGAACGACATTTTTCACATGACATTTATGACTTCATGTTTCGCAGAGTTCGTTATCGGTGTTTGTTGTGAATTATCGGGATTATGACGGCAGAATAACACTTGCACTGCGTGGGCTATCAAAATCGCTGCAGATTTTTCTTGGTCTAACTCTATCTATCCTGTTTGAGACGGGCGTAGATAACGTGTTCACTATTCTACAATCTATGCATTCTTGTGGTGGTGGAAATAGAAATAGAGATAGAGATAGAGGTACAGGTAGAGGTAGAGGTATAGGTAGAGGTAGAGGTAGAGGTAGGGGTAGGGGTAGGGGTAGGGGTAGGGGTAGGGGTGGGGGTGGGGGTGGGGGTGGGGGTGGGGGCGGGGGTGGGGGTGGGGGTAGGGGGTAGGGGGTAGGGGGTAGGGGTGGGGGTGGAGGTAGGGGGTAGGGGTAGGGGTAGAGGTAGAGGTAGAGGTAGAGGTAGAGGTAGGGTCTCACCTCAGCATGTTGCTGGCGGCTGCTAGCAGATAGCTGATGCTGAACCCTGGCAGTTTTGGCTGTTTTGTTTGGTCATCGGACTCGTCTCGATGAGCACTTAGGAGAGTAGTACCCAAGATAGAGCTGATGCTGAACCCTGGCTGTACCTAAAGGAACTCAGGTTTGTTGCAACATAGGCACACGCTGTTTTGGTCATCCGACTCGTCTTGATGAGCACTTAGGAGAGTAGTACCCAAGATAGAGCTGATGCTGAACCCTGGTTGTACCTAGCGGAACTTAGGTTTGGTGCAACATAGGCACGCGCTGTTTTGGACATCCGATTCGTCATGATGATCACATGGTAGAGCATTACCCAAGATAGCTGATGCTGAACCCTGGTAGTACCTATTGGAACTCAGGTTTGGTGCAACATAGACAAACGCTGTATGGTCATCTCTCGTCGCGTCAAACTGCTGTCAAGAAAATTTCATATCTTGCAGCAAATTGGGCCGCTGCCGATCAAGACTCGAGTGACGATAACGGCGATGTGGCTACCACTTCTCGAGTTGACTACGGATTTGCCGTGTAATAATTTTCTTGTACTTTGAACATTAATATATCCTGCTTATTAATTGAAAAATGAAATATGTACCTATACTTATGCGCCACGGCGACAATTATTCAAACTTCGATACGCGTGTGGAAATTTTGAAATTTGTTTGTTCACATGCGTTATGTCCAGGATACTTGTGTTAATCTAAGAATAAAATAATTATCATTCGACGTTGTAGTTTTATTTTGTAACTTTTTCCTTATCCAGACTTTCTCGTCGCTCAGCGACAATATTTTTTCGAATTCCGTAAATTCATTTCCAATGTGCTCGATAGTCGTGTGAGGCACGAAATCTGTGATTTTTTTCATAGTTTCGTTCACTGTAGAAAAATACACGTGAGGTTTCCTTATACCCCCCTCCCCCAACGTGATCTGTCGTGATTTTTTCGTGACCCCCCACCCCCTATCGAACCTCGCGTGATTTGTGCACAAGCCCTTAGCTATGTTGACAATCGTTTACGTTCCTACAACGAAACCCTTTCGCTCTTCCATATTAGTGCGATAGAGAGACAGATAGCGTATCGTTGTCGCAGCGCAAACGATTCTCAATTTGGCTAGGCCCCCTGTTCGGCAACCTTGTCACAAGATTTGGCGTATAGGCTCTCACTATAACAGATGCGACTCTCGTATACGTACAACTATTATTTTTAATTCCACAGGGAAAACTAAACCTTATGGTGATCGGTCAGGTTTCCTTACGATAGTTTTATGTTTCTCTATCCACCCATGGCATTATTTTTTATGATGTTAGTGGGGTATTAAATTTACCTCTTTAACCAGAAATGACACTTTTGACAGCTGACAGATCATAGCAAATACATAATCCATACCAAACTGCATAACCATTACAATCAGAATAAGCCTCCTAGTGGGTTATTCCCACTAGTTACCACCAAGTTCTTACCAGTGGTAACTACTGGGAATTTTTTCCCACCGTTTACCACTGGTAACTACTGGGAAAAAAAATCCCACTAGTTACCACCAACTCGGCTTGCACGCTACATTTATACTATACTATTTATACTGTTATTATTAGTATTGAATTCTAACAATATTTAACTACTGGGAAAAAAAGTCCCAGTAGTTACCACTGGTAAGAACTTGGTGGTAACTAGTGGGAATATACCCCTCCTAGTCTGGGCCAATAATTTAAATAATTTAACTATCACTGTTATAATATTTTTTTAAATATCCAATTACATCGTGTTTTTCAATTCACTGGGTGTTAAATTGCAATCAGGCGCATTACTGCTAGTTTCTTTGAGAGAAAGCCAGTGCGGAGCGCTTCAAACTGCTTTAATCTTGCATGTTCTCGCCAGGGAAATTATACTTTAAATCGAATAAAAATATAGGGTTGCCTCTAGCGCTCATAACCATATCTTTGGTTCAGCGTTCAAATGTTCAAACGTTATTCTTAAATATACGGATGCGAAGACATTACCTATGCTACGTTATCCAGTGAATATTAAATTAATGAAATCTTTGTAGGTATTTTCTTACACGCATGACTTTCTAAATCGCTAGGGCTAGGTACTTCTACGTAGTTTAGAGAGTGAATTTCTCGCCACTAAAATATATCGTGCCCGAGAGGGGATTAAAAATAGGGCGTAAAAGAGTAACTGAATAGTAAATGGAGTTTTTACGTGTAAAATACACTGGTTAGAATAGAAATAAAAATGCGTTTCGTCATTTCTTTTCACTGTTAAAAAAATTTCACACTTGGTAGGTATTTATAACTGACGTAGGTTTAGTCTTGTTTTCTGTGGTCTTATCACATACAAGAGATTTTAGAACTGGGCAGGTTCCACGTCCACTGTTTTTGAGGGAAAATGCCTTACTTTTAAAATGTATTAAGTGGACATGTTTCAGTGCATATTCGCACTAGTGCCAAGTGAGCACAGGGGAATAGTTAAGTAAATACATTTGCATAGCTTATATTTATTAATCTATGTTCACTGTTTATTCCAAGCCTTCCAAGTACATATTGTTTTTTAAAGGAGTTACATCCGAGGCACTTATATGCGAGTACGAGTGAGATGCATAGAAAGTAAGTTACGCACACGCTAGCAAATATGTCAGTGTCAAACTAGTGGTAGCCGTACAACTAAAAATGAGAAAATAAAGTCGAGTAATTCGCGATTCCGATCTTTCAAAAAAAACGCGCTATTAACCAAAGGTTTATCGCTTAGTATAGTAGCGATATGTCGCATAACCGTTCATCGCACATTTCACATATGTAATTTGAAGTTCAAAGTCGCACTCTACGAAAATAGTTCTCGGGTTGAATGAGTTCAAACCAACTGTGAAATTGTGAACTCTAGACTGTATTTAGTTACCTATATATATGTAGAAAGATGGATCAAAGAGCTTTTAGAATAATTATGTAGTCTGCGGTTCACATATTTAACTAATCGGATCGCACGAATGATCACAGGAATGGTACATTCGAGAATTAATTTGATTTGATATAAGGAAAATGAAAAAAAACCAGAATGCTGTAAAACAAATGGGAACGACTAGGACAAGGACAAAAGGATATATAATAAATAATATATAATAAAATACTGTTCGTATTTTGTACAGCTATGGGTGAGATGATTTGAGCAGCCAGTTTGTGTCATGTCAATCGATTTATTTCGCTTTTATGAGTTTGAAAGTGGATATCTTATGAAAAAAAATTGCTGTCGGGTTTATAGGCTCGTTTATTTATCGGGAATCTTCTACAGTTCTATAGGCTAAGCGATAATATGATATGATGTGGTGTTGTTTTATTATTTAGTTGTTAGGATAAGTGCGGATCTGGGATTAGTGCGAGTGGGATATTTTTTTCTAGTTCATTTCTTTGATTTTCGAGCAAATGCTATCATCACAGCCTTAATAGACATGGGCGGATTCAAATTCCTATGTCTAAGCGATCAGTCCGCACTTATTCCGTGAAAGTCTGCACTTTCCTTGCCAAAAATCAAACACTAACTTTGAGTCCATATAAAGTTAAAACGGCATATTATATGATGCAATAAAAAATAGGCATGCAAAGTATAATTCATACTTAATAATAATACCTAAGCATTAACTTTTCGAAACATCCTTACAAGAGAGAACTAAGGAATAATATTAAACCGTGAAGGCTTGCAAACTTGTCAAAAAAATAGTCCGCACACAATATACCTACCTAATTTATATAATGTCATTTTCTTCCCTAAACGTTATCTGCTTTATTATATTATATGTAGAACGTTGGTTGCTAAAAATACAGGTGATTCATGAGACGTGAGCAGGACTAATCCTGCACACTCAGTAACTGATAATTGATCGATCACCGTCGTATTTAGATGAAACAACCACACTTTTTCCTATTTTATAACTTTTAGGTGAGGGCAAATTTATTTCTCTACAATCATGGTCACTACAAGACCTAATTAAGTAATTAATAAACATAAAACCTTATTGACCGTAATGACAGCATTTTGATTACGAAGAAAATAAACTGTCAAACTTGAGTGAGATACGTTTTCAAAAGTAACCAGACCGTGATGACAGTGATGACATTCAATTTGACACAGAATATCGGTAGTTTAGTATTCTAATTGTAGGGTGACCATGCATGTCGTAAATAAATTAATAACTTTTTTTTACAACACGACTAGAAAATTACTAATACTGATACGAGACAGTTGCTTATAATTTACGAAATGCGCAGTGTAAGTCCTGCTCACGTCTCCTGATTCATCCTGTATAGTAATCCTTTCCGATCGCATTTTCAAGTACTTAAACGTTTTCTTTGTCATGTAAAGGGATCTAATTTTTAAAACTATTTTATCTGCCGTCGACTGTAATGGTTGAAATAAGACTCCATTGAAACCGCATACTTTTCGCTATGTGCATATGATGCATGCATGCATACCTGACTCAACTAAAATAATTCAATATTCATAAGCGAACGCTGTAGTCAACTATGAATTTGACCAATCACGCGCCGCCGCGGTCAAGAGAACGAAACAAAACCATAGCTCAAACTAAATATTTATTTTAGGTTGTATACATAGTAGAATTAGGTACTTAATTGCTTCGTAGGTTAGAAACGCGCATGTGCCACTCTTAAAATAGCAATAAACATAGACTAAAAAGAGTGCTTAGCGTTTCATGTTCGTGTTCATAGGCTACTAGCTAGTGGCCAAAATCGAGATAAAATACTGTCCAAAAATGTATGATATACGGTGGAATCCGTTTATTATGACTCCGCTTATACTGACCAACCGCTTACTAAGACGCAATTACTGTGGTTTGGTTTTCATATAAAATTCTTTGTGACAAAGTCGGATATGATGACTTCGATTATATATACAAATAGTACTTACTATGACATATAAATCCTATTTTTATGAAATTATGTCCGGTTATACTGACATAATATATCTGCTGGTTTTCGTGGCCGTCCCCACGTCATTCCCTGCGAGGACGTTTGGTGCGTGCGTGGTGTTTAAGTTGTATTAGTTTTGATTCTCGTTGAAAGTTAATAATTGGTACAAGGTTAATAAAACTCATCTCTCGCAAAGGAATTTGAGATTAATTTGGAAAAATTATCAAAAATAAGAAGTTAATCAACTATGCTTTATATGACATCTGCTTAGTATGACGTGTTAGTCACTTCCCTTCGATGTCATTATAAGCGGATTCTACTGTATATGCAATAATGACAGATGACAGAGTTAGCATGACTTACAACAATTTTAATGTATTTTTAGTCACATTCTTCACAAAAAATACTTAATTCCATGTAACATAATACCTACTCGATCGCTTAACCACTCCATTAATACCTCTCAGGCTCTCGGCCTTTGAGAGAGAACAATTAGGTATGGGTCTATTTATTATAATTATATTTAGAAGTGTTCTACGGGTTTCCGTGAGGTATGGTATACATATATGGCTCGACCACAAACCGACAGTCTGCGGCCATAAATAAATCAAGGGTTCAAAATGTATGTTAATATATTTGTGGTCTTTACCGCTATTTTGTATAGAAACTTGTGCAGAAGGTACTCTACATATGTCAGTGTGGTATTCTACCTAGAGTCTGGCTACTGAAATTTTACACAAATTTTTGGCGGGAAATTCAAAAAAATTTGGGCTGGTCACACTTTGTGTAGTAGGATTAGTAGGAATTATAGTTTTGATACTAGACAATATTTATGATTTTCTGTGCACACGTAAGGTACCTAAGGAAATAAGTTAAATATACGTTTAGTGTAGTAAATAAAGGTAGTGGACCCCGCAGTAATTCCACAGCCAGAAAAAACTTTACATTATGATAAAGTATCAATAAATAAAAAGTAGTATTGTATAAATTTCCAAAGAATAATAATAATAGAATTTAAGTAAATACCTAAAGTCTTAAATCGTTAATATCTTTTTACGGAAAAATTGCTCCGTTTAAACTTTCTTCTCCGGACATATTCATGTAACGTATTGCAACAATATATGAAATATCAAAAAAAAATATCCCCGCAGAAATACCAATATTAACAAAATATAATTTTTTGGCGTGTCTTGGACCGGAAAATTGCTCAGTCCAATGTTTTCACTGGAATGCCATTTTATTGCCGATTTATACCTACAAATTGAAAATCTAAAAAAGTTACCATGTCACTATACTTTTTTCAAAAATTGCCTTTTTAGTCGCTGTGGAAAATTTCTCTATCCATTTTATTTATTGAATTAAGTTCACAGTTTTTTTTTCCATTCAACTATAAAAACATCCAAAAAAAATAACGAGCGTATTAAAAACTAAACATATCGGGAGCAGTGTATAGGGAGCGGGGTGTACAAGGGATGATATTTCTTTTGGATATTTTGGATTTAAGTATATACGTGACTACTTAGTATATATTTAAAAAGAAATCAGGCTGAGAAATTTCCCACTCTCAGTTTTTAATAGTTCTAAAATACATATACTTGGGTATGCATTTTTTTTGGATTTTGTTACCCACTACAACAAATTATATTCTAAGATCATATAAGAAGGAAAAAATGGCAGAGCAATTTTCCGATGAAAATGAGCGTCAAAAAAGGAATTATCATAAAAAAAATATTCTCATGTTTGACTAAAGTTTTAGATTTTTTTCTAGTATCACATACTGATACAAATAACTTATTTGGTAAAATAATTTTGGATGGAGGAATTACTCGGTTCAATATATAAACAGATTTGTATTTTTACGTATAAATACCTAACCTACGAGTTTTTTTTTTTGATATTTATATGTTAGTTTCGGCTCATACTATACAATAACCAAGCAACATTTCATCGACTGAGAAATTAATGCATAGGTCTCCATACAACAACTTGCTTCATTTACTACACTAGTTTATGTGCACTCAAAGTCAGCTCACATGATTTCTACCACTATTTAAAGTACAGTCAACGACAAACACATATGTTTACGTTCCAGTGTTTAGATTTTATAGATATTTTCCAGAACTTTTAGTTTATCCGTTTCTTTATACACTTGTCCTGTTTATGAGATTCAGGCATTAATAAATTCACGTACTTAATCAAAGTAATAGGCAAATGTTAGTACTAGTAGGTACTTAAAGTATCAAAATATTAATAGAGCACCAACCATAGATGTAAGTAAATTGAGGTAGATATGGTACCAGGCGCACGATCGTGAGCCATTAAATATAGGTTCCGGAACCTATATTTAGTTAGTCGTATGGGTGACGCCAACCTGTCAAGTTGTCAAAATCGTTGGATCAAATTTTAGTTATGTCAAGTATGAACGTCACACGTCTACATAAATAAAAGGTCATTGGCACCAAACTACTAAATTGTTTACGACTTGTAAACATTGCAGTTTTTCGTTATACAACGCTTCACGTCGACTTCGCACATTGTCGTAATTATTTACGAGCTTCAATAATAGTTTGCGGACCTCACTCGGTGCAGTCATTATTAATATTATTTAAAATAAACGCCTTATAAACCGCAAACAATTTGAAAGAATGACATAAATTGACAACAGACTTTTAACTTTTTTTTAAATCATAGACAATTGGTGGCTAGCCAGGCATTATCCATTTTCTTTGTCCAATGTGTATTGCGTCTCACATTTTGCTTTAATGAGAGAGTGAGACGCACTGACATTAGACAGGTGGAATACAACCCGTACTTGAATGTTCATGTCAAATGTTATTTCAGAATATCGTTTTAAAATTGTAATTGTATAAACCGATTGTATAGCTGTGGATAGGTTCGTATGGCTCTTAAACACGAGTGTATCTTGTTATTAATTAAGGGTCGGACCGCGTACACAATTAAAAGTTAGTTCGGTTAGTCGTGGAGTACTTCTGGATTTGGCCGCGGACATAATGCGAACTATTTGAAGGGTCATAGGACGGGAAATGATATAATGGTAATCAATTTGGAAATGAAGGGAAAACTATTTAATTACCATGCCAGTAAATATTAAGCTTTATTTTCACATTAACTTTATTAATTTATCTATTTTTGAATATAGTTAATGTGGGTATTTACTAGGCATAAGAAACCATATTGTAATTATTGAAATAGGTAAACTAAATTATATTAACCATTGTTAAACTTATGTATGAAGTTTCTCTTTATAATTATCGGCCCGATTCGAACTTTAATATACGTCAATTAATAGATCTAGAAACGACATGGATTAGATATTAAAACCAAAATATTATTTTGCTAATCCGCGAAAAGATAATTTTGGTTTTAATTAGTATGGGTTTCCGCAAAGTAACGCCTGATTCTATTCACTATGGATTAGATATGTCAGTGTCAAATGTGGCGTTTATTTAAACAAAAACGTCACTTTTGACACTGACGTATCTTAAAGTTCGAATCGGGCAGTATGTTATTTAGCATTAATTTCTTCAGTCACCGAGCGGCTGCAAGGAGGAAAACGTAAAACGTCCTTCTATTTAAGTAAAGGCAGTTAACAAATCAGAACGGATGCTTTTTTGCATCACTCGTAGACATTGATGGTAAAGAAGTGGTTGGAGATCGTGACGCTGAGAGACGTGCGTCGAGCGCGCCGGAGTCTCCGTGCCCCATACTTGGCCTCTCTCACACGATACTGAAGTAGAAGTTTACAGTGAAGTGGATGGCGGCCATAAAGTAGTGAGTGACGTGCGCGCTCGAGAAGTGGCGCACCATGCCTGACCGCTCGCCTTCCATTGCTATTTATGGTAGTCGTTGACACTGAAGTGGTAGGCGGGCACGACGCTGAAAGACGTGCGCGTCGGAGACGCAGTGTGCCATGCTTGACCTCTCGCACACTCCACACACGATCTCTAATAGACATTTACTGTGAAGTTGTTGCAAGCGGGACACTACACCTAGCCACTATCCCTTCACCGCCACACGGTCAGTCAGCGTAGACGTTAACAGTGAAGTGGTTGGCCGCCGCGATGCTAAGAGTGACGTGCGCGCCGATGCACGAGCCCGCGACGCGTCGCACGATGCCTGGTCGCTCACCCACCACCGCTACGCACGACATCGACGGAATCGACATGCTTATCTGAAATAATACACGTAGCCTTTGTACTGTATTCATCTTACGTTTCTGATTGCCCTAAGATCTAATTGGTAGAAAATGAAAAATTGAAAGTTAAACGCAATAAATGTTTGAACTTACAATTATTTATTTTATAGTACCCGAAAAGAGATAAAATAAGAAAATAATAAGTAGATAGATGTATTATAGGCGCATAACAAACGTCCAGTCCAGACATAGTTGAAGACAGTCTAATTACTGACTTTTAAAAATTACATAAGTACCTACCTACATAATTAACAAGTACCTAAGTTCTTACTTGCACTTCAAGTGGTTGGTCTTCGGTAACTTCTGTTTCTAGGTCATTGACCTCACTGTAAACAAGCTTTGAATCGTCAACGTCCGCGCAGTTTCCACACTTCCATACACCCCCTATTAGGGCTACGTTCTGTTCTGTAAACACAATATGTTATTTTTGTAGGGCTGCACGTAGGTTTCTATTAACCGATGCATTATAAACAAAAAGTAGAAATAGAATAAATCCAAAATTATTTTTTTAGCAGCCAGTTCTATATAATATATAATTTTGATTAATTAATTGACGCCGCGCAATTATACATACTTCTAAAATGTAAACAACCAATATTCGGTTCTTTCATTTAGGTAGGTATAATTGTCTTATTTGTAGCAACGTAGGTACCTTGAACGACTTCTTGTGAATCTTCAATTTCAAAACTATCACCGTTTAAAAGCATGTTGATAACCGAATCCAGATATTCTACATCATTATTTGCCGACAAAATATTTGCACAGACTACTAATAAATATATAACGGTAAATATTTTAAGACACATATTTAGCAAATTTTTCTCCTTGATCTATCTTTGACTCATTACTTTATTTTAGTGTTGTAATACATTCGCTTTGCGCTGAGACAATCTGAGACTGATTTATTCAGCTGAATATGAAGCTTATCAGTTCCATTGACCTTTTTGATAAAATATTGAACGTTATTATATAATTCAGCCGAACAATGACCAGTTTTGACTTAACTAAGTATTATTTTGTTTACCTATCTTTAGTTTGAGGATGTCAGCTTACAAATTATCGTAAATAAACTTAAAATACTTATGTATTTAAAAATAATTCAATACGAATAATTATTGTATGTATAAAGTTATGTTTTAAGTTAAATTTTAATGCGTACCTAGGTACGCTATGACCAAAACATTACCAATTATGACAAAAACGATTGGTGCTTTTTCCACTTACTTAAAGCGTTATATGCATAAAGTAAATATGTGTTATGCATAAAGCGTTAGAAAACTTATCTTTCGTAGCTGTAACTGAGTTTCTAATCAAAATAGAAACCGCAAAGTTTGCATGCTAATTGCGTCGTGTCCAGTCTCGTGTGCCGCCATGTGCACTGACATTTCCTTGCATCAACTTGCATAACATAGTAACTTAAAATCGCCAAAATAACACGTACAGAAGAACGTTTTCGTCCTCGGCTATGTCCTTGACGTTATCAGAGCCTCTACCATCAGTTTTAACATTGACATAACGCTCACGTCTACGTAATTTACTTTCTGTACATCTCGCTTGCACTATTGCTCGCATATGCGAGTACGAGCGAGATGCATAGAAAGTAAGTTACGTAAACGTGAGCGTTATGTCAATGTCAAAACTGGTGGTAGCCGTATAGGTCAACAATTAACTCATGACACCTGTCCTGTCAGGTTTATTTGACTGTACCTAAAGAGTAGGTATGCACGTCACTTAAATAAATTCTGATAAATCAGCAGGAAAATGAACGTATTTTACTCAAATATATGCAACGACTTTTGAGGATATTGCTGAATCTGTGACGACAGATTTCGACCAATGAGTCAATTATCTTAGGTCGTCAAAGTAGATGAATCCTTTTATCTAAATTGTACCCTTTCTCTTGGATCCGATCCAAATATTCAGATAACATCGACGTATTTATAAGATTGGACTATTTCTCCGTTTTTTTTACTTGACATGTCGCCATTAAGAGCAGTGCAGCTTATTATTAGTTGAAAACTTTTAAAAAGAGGCGTTTTTTTATTTATGTTCCCCGATTTCTCGAAAACGGTTGATCCGATTCGGAAAAATCATTTGTTTTATCAAAACCCGTTACAGTTCGTCCCATTGTCATCGGTTCAGGATCTGATATTCTAAAGTTTCTAAACTATTGGCATACTGTTTTGTGAATTCGGTTTTATTTTATGGTGGTTAAATGGTCGACTACTGTCCACCATTAAACATTTATTTAATCTAACCTATTAGAGGCTTACTCTGATTTTAATTACAGGTTATGAACTTCATCCGGATTTGATATGGATATGATCTGTCAACTCTGAGATTTCTTCGCCCAGATATTGAGTAATACTTATGAGGATAAATTTTGCGAATCCCAAAATTGCTCATAGTTTTTCGGGTAACTTTTTATTAGCTACCTAGTTACTACTACTATTCATTATACGCATTTTTGGACTTCAGGGATTTCAATCTCGCTATCATGTTGAATAAAGCGTAAATTCTATTAGGCACCGAGTGAGTCTTGACAAATGAATAATTCAGATGCGGGTCGGCTTATCTCCTTCAAAGTGCGAGCTGGTAGTTACACTCTAGAGTTTTATCGCTAGCGATATAGACTTAGTTCAAGAAAATAGTTTCATACCCCAATCGAGATTGTGGCATCCTTGTGGTCGTTTCTCAAAGAGTTGGCACCGCCACCTGTAAATAGGTTTATGATAGAACTTTTTTCATTATGTATAATTTTTATATATAAAATTTTAACACATATTTAGAGAGACTTTTTACACAGAGGCCTAATACTTTGAAAAAGATTTAATAAATACTGATTACAAAAAAAAAATTGTAACTACGTTTATCCGCTAACCTGTCGTGTCCCAACGCGAGGTACTGATGTTCCGAGCAATGAAAATCACGCAAATTATTAACTTAATTTAGTATTTTATTAACATATATCCTTAACTTTTAAAGTATTGCTATCGCATAACAATATTATACTTATATTTTAAGTTATTCGGCATCAAAGTTTGTCCAAGGCAATTCTTAACATTCACCTGTCGCGTCACGTTCACGACGATTGTATAACCCCCACCGCACCTTTCCCGTCTCACTCCGCACGAGCCGAAGCCGTCAGTCATCAGCTATCACCTGGTAGGACGAAGACGTGGTTATTGTGCTCCGCAAATAAAACACAAACGACAAAGTGGATATCTTGCTAATTGTGTAACCTATCGCATTACTATTAAGATATGTAACGTAATCAATAGTTTAGTTTTATATTCCTAAGTATGGAGTTCGTCAATCTAATTCATTTTGTGTATTCGCGATATAACTGCCATTTTCCCCATCACCTGCATATCGTCCACCTGGCTAAAAGGTTAATGTCACTGATACCACAACTAATACTCGTAACTAACTCACTCGTAACTCGTAATTATTATTAACTCGTAATTGTATAGCGATTATATCGCTTTTGTGTGTTAATTTAGGAATAAAAACTATCCTGTCTGTTAAAGCTGCATATTATTCAAATTTGTGTACTTTTGTCTTACGTCTCGTTAACCTGACCAAAAAAGTCAGGTGAATGATACAATAGCAGGTGAATGAAGCGTCATTCACTTGCCATATGACAGGTGAACGATAACTATTTAAAATCCACGTTATATGTTACTCAAACAGTGATTATGTTTGTTAAGACGTTAGTGGACAACTGTTTCTACATACAAACGTAGACCCCATATTCCTCCCTGGGGTTTTTATGAAAAAAAAAAATTTGTTACACTAATGTCATAAGTAGATTTGTGACGTCCCATGGAAAAAGGTACCTTAGGAGGGTTTTTAGTTTTAGACATATTAAAATATTTTGTAAAAAGGTGAAAACATGCTCAATTCTTTTATTGTGTGATGAGATAACGGGCGAGAGAGAGAGGTATGGATGAAAAGAAAAAGACATGCTGAGTCGACCCCAAATGAATGGGGCAAGGGCAAGCGAATGATGATGATAATTAATGCTTAACGTTTGTTTACCTGACCGATTTTGAAAATTCTTTTTTTGGTTGTATGTATATGCATACAGATTGGTCCCGTTTTTGTCAAAACTCAGTTCTGATGATGGGATCCATGAAGAATCGAGGGAACTTCTCAAATCTTCAAGACATACATATAGTGATTTTTGTGTTTTTATTTACATTCAAAAAAGTGACATTTGATGACGTGGAACTGCTGATGAAGATCAGAACGGATGTCGCGTTACGTGCTCTGCCAATGAGTTGGTAGAGCACGCAACTGAGCAGCTGGAAGGATGAAGGGTGGAGAAGGTGTGAAGTAATTAAAAGTAAGGACTCAGGGGTAGGCAACGTTTATTTTCCAGGTATATGTGGGTGGGTCAATATGGCACTTCTAAGATTTAAAATAGTCCAGTAACACAGGGTAGCGGTGGCAGCGTAGTAGGTAGATCGGTGCTCCGGGGTGCGGCGCCTGGAGAAACGCGTTCACACGTTCAGGCGCGTGGTGACTAGAAGGGCGCGCTCAGACGCGCGGCTTCAAGGGGGGCGCGATTAGGCGCGCGGCGTCAAAGAGGGCGCGCACAGGCGCGCAGTGTCAAAGAGGGCGCGCACAGGCGCGCGGCGTCAAGGAGGGCGCGCACAGGCGCGCGGCGTCAAGGAGGGCGCGCACAGGCGCGCGGCGTCAAGGAGGGCGCGCACAGACGCGCGGCGTCAAGGAGAGCGCGCATAGGCGCGCGGCGTCAAGGAGGGCGCGCACAGGCGCGCGGCGTCAAGGAGGGCGCGCACAGGCGCGCGGCGTCAAGGAGGGCGCGCACAGGCGCGCGGCGTCAAGGAGGGCGCGCACAGGCGCGCGGCGTCAAGGAGGGCGCGCACAGGCGCGCGGCGTCAAGGAGGGCGCGCACAGGCGCACGGCGAGGGTCACCAAATCTGGGAGGCTTATCGACTTCAAGGTGGCGCACGATGTTCGTAATTTACAGTGGTAGTATTTATGGTAGGAAGTTACGCCAGGAAGAGGAGGGTTTCTTGAAGGTGCGGGGCCTCACTTGGCCCCGCACGGACCCTTAATTTAGAATACGCTCAGAAGAGAAGAGCTGGCGATAAACTGCCTCAGAATGACGGTTGTACCGCTTTTATAGGTGAACTTAAGAACTAGAATTACATAGTTTGAAATTTAAAATTAGTTGAGTACCAGTTATTATTTGTAACGAAATTTAGAATAACCTTTGCCGAAAATATACATACTAGCCTTTTTAGTGGTGAAATCCGAACAGTTGAAGAGTGATTGACGGGTTACGTCAATCATCTTGCAAAATGTAAACAATGAAAGAATCCCGGAATATACAGCATTAAAATCAATGAAATTCCCCTAAAATTACATAAAATAATTGGAAAAACCTAAAGATATGTATTGAGGTGGCTTAGGGCCGCATTGCATATGGAAAGTCATAGAAATAATAGCCCAAAGTAAGCCAGGCAGAAGTCCCAGTCTTCCCATGTATCCCGAGGGTTGATAAGGACTTTGAGAGTCTTATTAACGTCTGTAAATTTCAGATATAATTCACGAAGTATCGTAATGTGATCGCAGACATAATAAGCAAGTCAGAATGATCGAACGTGGAAAGCTAATTGCTGGAATTGGAATATAGTACGCAGAAAAAGGAAGGAGGTATCCCAAGGTAATGCTACACGGAACTCTTCAACGACGCAAAGTTCACGTTTGGCGATTTGTCCTCTTCGTTATGTTTGTTAAGCAAGTTAAGTTTTTAAGACACATTTTTGTCAAGCTCGAGTTCTGATGATGGGATCCATGAGGAATCGAGGGAACTCCTCAAATCTTAAAGGCATGCGAATGACCAAAACAGCGTGTGTCTATGTTGCATCAAACCTGAGTTCCAGTAGGTACTGCGAGGGTTCATCATCAGCTCTATTTTGGGTACTGCTCTTCCAAGTGCTCATCAAGACGTGTCGAATGACCAAAACAACGTGTGTCTATGTTACATCAAACCTGAGTTCCACTAGGTACTGCGAGGGTTCAGCATCAGCTCTAACTTGGGTACTGCCCTCCGAAGTCCTCATCAAGACGTGTCGAATGACCAAAACAACGTGTGTCTATGTTGCACCAAACCTGAGTTCCACTAGGTACTGCGAGGGTTCATCATCAGCTCTCTCTAAGTGCTCATCAAGACGTGTTGGATGACCAAAACAGCGTGTGTCTATGTTGCACCAAACCTGAGTTCCATTAGGTACTGCGAGGGTTCAGCATCAGCTCTATCTTGGGTACTGCTCTTCCAAGTGCTCATCAAGACGTGTTGGATGACCAAAACAGCGTGTGCCTATGTTGCACCAAATCTGAGTTCCCCTAGGTACTGCGATGGTCCAGCATCAGCTCTATCTTGGGTACTACTCTACCAAGTGCTCATCAAGACGAGTTGGATGACCAAAACAGCATGTGCCTATGTTGCACCAAACCTGAGTTCCACTAGGTACTGCCAGAGTGACAGCAAGATTGAATGTTTACTTATTCACAGAAACATTGTTAAATTGGGAATCGAATCGAAGGTGAGGTGGGTCAGAATCCAAAATTTTAACCTACTATTGTAATCATCGTAGTGGACAATAAGGTCCCTTTTTATAGAAAATGACACATTTTTCGATTATTTTTAGAAGGCATTGAAAATGATGTGATGGACAGGTGAATGACACTCATTTCAGGTGAATGATGACAAGAAACCAGGTTAACGGCTACGGACACAGGTTAATGGTGCCTCTCGATAACCTGTCAATATTTTCATTGGAATTTGTACTTATTTCTCGATAACCTGCTTCTACTATCGATAACCTGGGGACAAAATATCTTTCACCTGTCCTTGATGTCATTCACCATCAATTTCAAACGCCTATATCTTCTAAACTAAATGAAGGAATTGCTTCCCTTCCACATTTTCTAATAGTTTAAGTTGCCTTTTAATGATCCCAATAAAAAAAAAAGCGAAAATGCATAATTTTCGAAAAACATAAATTTTAACCTGGCGGTGCCAACTTTTTGAGAAACGACCTTGTTACCGGCACTGGTTAAGACTTAAACGAATATAATTTGGTTATCTTATACCTTGAAATTTTGATATGATTATGTGATTGAAATAAACTATGAATTTAGTCACTCAAGCAGGATAAAAAATATTAATTTTACGTCGTGACGACTGGTGTTGTGTGTGTCTCCTCTACGATTCAGTACTTTAAAAATGACAAATAAAATCGTATTCAGAACTCTTTTAGCATTAAAGAAGATTACTAATTCCAAACTGAAAAAATCTAGAAATGTGCGTGTCGAACCACGCATAATGGAGAGTTCCATACCTGAAGGTACGACACAAAAAGCCGTACAAGAGCAAATTCTAATAAGAAGCTAAGTTTTTTGAAAAAAACAACATTAATTGGCTCAATCGATCTAGTTCAAAATAATTTTCGTGAAAAGTGTTTATTAATATTTATTTTTATTTTTTTTTCATATTTTTTGTACCCCATTACTTTGAAAAAAAAGGGTGTTCGCAACCTTAATATTATTTTTAATGACCATGATGACGATGATGGTGCGCCACATGTTAATTTTTACTTAACACATTCAATACCACTAAGTGCTACGGGTTACGCTCGTAGCGCGTAGCCACGGTTTCGTCGTATGTAGCGCGTAGTCGCTACGAACAGTGTACCCGACAGTCGGGTTCTTGGTGTTGAATGTGTTAATGAATACTAATAAATCTTTTTTAGCATTATTAGTAGGTAGATGTTTTTTCAACTTCTGAACTAATCCTACCAATAACGGCTTACAAAATCTTATACTTAAGTTCGAAGTTTCTTTCAAATATACTTTATAGTTTTTGAGTAAAATGGCTGTGACATACGGATAGACGGATGGATGGGCGGACAGATGGACATGACGAAACTGTAAGGGTTCCGTTTTAGCCATTTTGGCTGGAACTTAGGATGCCGTAGAAGTTCTCTAAACAAGTAGGTATTATTCGTGCGGATTTTTTAGAAGATTTTTTCTTATTCCCGGGATCGTAGGAAATTCTAAATGCAATACTATTCAAAACCCCTATTAAGAAAAAAATGCTAATTTTAGGGGCATTCCATTACCTTTTTTCAGCGCTTCGCAACTGTCGCCCTTATCGGAGGAGACTAAACGTTCAATTTAGCTGGTTGATGTGGTGGGTAATTTAAAATGGCTCGGGACCCTGAGTCAGGTGCAAGACGTAAAATTAGGGATACGATTTAGGGTCCTGCTTCATTTTTCGAGTAACTGCGCTTTAAGGGTAGATACTCAGAGTTGATACCAATATTGATAGTATCGTCTGGTACTACAGGTAACTGTCGATGTTAACCGAGCTCGTAAAGTCACCTGCAATAATATGTTACTCTTTGAAGGCCGCAAAAATATGTGACACGCTCTTATGGCTCTACAAATAAGATCGTGTCAGATATTTTTGCGACCTTCGTTGTGTAACATATTATTGCAGGTGACTGTACCTATATGTTTATAAAAACATATATTTTTTCTCTGTGCATCGTTCTACGTGTATCTGCTTAAAAATTTAAGAAGTTTGCTATTGAACATTTTGTATTTCGTGCAATCAAATATTCCCGTCATATATCCCGGATACAAGACTCTACGGTATATGTAACATTAATATTTTAAAAACAATCCCATTATGCTGTTTTATGATCGATTTTATGGCATTTCAATGTTTTTATAACCTATTTTTATGTTGATGCTTATATTATAACAAATTATGGATGCATAAGAAAATTGTGCGTAGCTTCTTAAAAATCAACTTTAGGATGAAGTTATTAATTCCACATTTAAATACTACATTCCTAAGCATCTACGTACAAAAAGGCAAACGTGTAGTCCATTATTTTGATTATTAGGTAGGTAGCATGAAACAGGTAATTATTAATGAGTATAGGTATCAATGGTACTTTTGTCGGTCTAAGTATACCTACCTACTCTCACGTCTTATAAGGTTCCTTGTAAAATGGGCTGTAGTTTATAAGAAGTAGCGGACTAAAAATGTAACTTGAGCTTTTCAAATGCTCTTTAGTTCTTTACTTGGAGCTTCTTTCAAGGTATTTTATAGTTAGCTATAAACGTTTATAAACGTTTAGGTAAATTTACGTAAATTTACCTTGCAGTGTTTTGAAGTATTTTTATAAGAAATCGACATGTTAATGAAACAATAGGTTAACCTACCTACTCCTATACGTAATTTAATGATGGTTGACATTGTGAGAAATTCAGCGTAGCTCTATGACATGTCTTTGTCATAACTTATAAATTAATTTAACATATAATGAAAACACGTAAGTATTTTTAATATGACACAATTAGATTGTTACGTCCTAAGAAGCGTCAGTTGCTTCAGTCGTTGGTCATTGGTTGCTCTTGTAGTAAATTTTTACTACACATAATTTTGTTACATTTACGTTGCCTGACCGTCGCCGTTGGTATAAAGTCCATAAGCGATCGTATAAAGGACGCAGAAAATGCAGTTTACGGTTATTTTTACTGCTCTTCAATATGTTGCAGTTGCAGTACGGGAAGTTGGTTCTTACTTTTAGTGCTTTGGTTATTGGAGTTTGTGATACAAAATGAAACAAAATTGTTATTGGTACCTTCTTTTAGTACCTATAAATACTTTCTTTTATTTTGTCACTACAAATTTTAAGTTATTCTATTGTATCCTCATATTGCAAAAGCTCATTGGTAAGGTCAAAACTAATCCATATTTTATAATATTGTAGGTTAAATAAACGAAAAACTTCCTAGAATTTTTTGCCGTGACAGTTAGGTACAGATTAGATGCCACATTTCTTGCTATAATAAAATATACAGCCGCCTTTGTCAGGTATTGAAAATTGTTTAACTAAATTGGCTTTTTTTGTCTGTCTAGACGCGTTCCAATTTACGAATAATGCCTTCGAACTTGTCCTGGCGCCTCTAAGAGGAACAATACTAATGTATATAGATGACACGGGGGAGGGAAGAGATGACCAAACTACAATATGGTCTTACAGAACCTTTACTACGAGTAGCAGAAAAAGCGCTGTTATTGTTTGTCCTTTGTCATAGACAGTCAGAATCGCAGTCCTAAAGTTCCGTAGTAACACTTTTTAATGCATATTTTATTTAATTATCCCGTATACATCGCGTGACCAGTTTTTATGTTTCATCGATCTAGAGAAACCCTATCAAATAAAATACGTAAATGTACGGAAATCACTTTCTTTTTGTGGATCCCTAATGAAATTAATTTCAGAATCGGATTTAATATCCCTAATTATATATGTGAAATTAATTCTGTCTGGTTGTTTATTAGCTCTTCACGTTTAAACCACAAAGCTGATTTAAATGTAATTTGGTACGGAGATTGGTGTTTTTATTTGTTATCACGGAAATTTTATTTTATGAAGAAGTCACTGGCAGAAGCTGTCTATATTTAATTAGGTACCTACTTTTTTATTTTTAACTGGCATTCCGCCATATTGATAACCTCAATATTTCAACCGCTTATAGCTACTAGTCCAAAGTAGAATCTTAAGATCTCCACAATGGCCGGTCGTGTACAACCATTGTCGTCGTACTTGTTGGGGGGTCTTATTGCATCCGTAAGGTAGGTGTAGGTAAGGTTCCGTGCCCATTAATTTTGAGCAGCTATGTCTTAGGGGTGCCTTGTAGAGGTAGGCACTCAATATTCTGAGTGCAGGTAACAGGTTTAGTTTCCTCCGCACATTTCCTCTAATTGCGACACAAGGTCCATTAGACTTCAAAGGACTGTCTACCAGTTCACAAAATATAATACTAATTAATAATAATAGTATAACTTGACCCCTACATTTGTAAGAACAATGTCTAAATGAAGGTCAAACCTATACTGGTTCACATTTGCGCAAGTGTTCAAACTTTGTGAATTAACTATCTGTACATATAGCGACGTTACGATCTTGCGACGTCTCTTGTTAGTGATATGTGCTTTCCAAATTAATTTGGTTAGGTCAGGTCTTTATTACGTTCTTCTTTCGGCAGTTTTATATAAAAGTGATGTACCTACTTATGCGTGTATGTAGTGTTATTAGACCTAACCCTTAAATTAGATGATTTCTCAAAACTTTGTTATAGTTGCTTCGATCTACTTATGTTTTAAGAAAAAAATACTGCTATGTTTTACGGAGTTACGCGGGAAGTCTAATCACAGGTATTTTATGAATCCAAACTCGGTTTAGCAGTATTCAATCCTTTTTATTATAATAATTAACAATCCAAGTGTAGATGGACAAACTTTCACAATTATTCTCATACACCACGTACTCAATTACTCTCAACAACTTCTCTCCTCCAAATCCAAACCCTGAATGCCCCCCAGCGGCTGGGGCCCAGCTGCTCAACCGATAAACTCCCCCACCGATTGGTCAGCCGCGCTTGCACCTGATTGGCCGGTTTTGCAACCGACCAATCACGGCAGTCGCTATGTTGCCATCATCAAATAATTTACACAGATATTTTAAAGTATAAGAACTACCTTACACGATGCTACATTATAAACCATAGACAACGATTTATTATACAGTAAATACTTAAAACTGGTCTACATCATGCTACAAAAGTGACAGCTAGCTTTAAGTTTCTTAAAATACCCTTATGAAAACAAATTAAATCTACTCATAATTAACAATCATCACATTCGGCCATCCGTTCGAGTGCAACTCCCGGTGCATGGAGCTTATTAATGGCAAAGAAAGCCGAAAACTTGTTACATATTTATCACAATTTGTCATTTTACTATGAATTAAAATTACACTAAACAAGAATCATCACATTCGGTCAATAGTTACTTTTCATTTATAGTGGCCGATTGACACTGTTGTTGCAGTTTAGACAAAGGGACATTATCGTCACTGTCGTAATCGGACGACTCCACAGAAGAATCACTTGATTTTTCTGCCGTGGTACTGGAGGAGACAGTGTTTATCCACGGTCTGACTCGATCTGCGGCAACAACAGTTTCAAACGACTTACTTTTTTTGTTGAATCCTGGAACATTACTTATCTTGTACCTATCATTACCAAGAGCTTTTGTCACTTTGTAAGGTCCAATAAATTTAGACAAAAGCTTACAACTATTACCTTTATTATAATAATTGGTACGTGTGATCTTTACTAGATCACCCTCTTTGTAAACGGCAGCGGGTGCTCGACCACTGTCATGACGCAACTTTTGTTTTTGTTGAGCGGCCTCTATATTAGCGCTGACACTATTTCTGATTGATTGTATGTTTTCTACTGACTCGTCAGCACCGATACCGAGTTTATTAGCCAAACCATCTGGGAGCTTGCAGCCAAATAGAGCCTCCGATGCCGTTTTTTGAGTAGACGCACTAACAGTGTTATTTATACCCCACTGTATTTTACCCAGCCACGTGTCCCAGTCACGCTCATCCTCACCAGAATTGTGTTTTTTTAGCGAATTTAAAATGGTCTGGTTGAAGCGTTCAGCCTGACCGTTTGCCCTAGGGCACGCGACTGCGTTCAATACGTGTTTTATCCCATGTAGATCACAAAACTCTTTAAATGTCCTGGAAGTGAATGAGGTCCCTCGATCAGATATAATTCGGGAAGGAAATCTAAAATCATAAAATATGCTATCGAGAACCTTTAGCGTACTTTTAGTTTTTGTGTCCTTCACGGGTTTTACAAATACATATTTGGTATAGCCATCAACCACAGTCAGAATGTAAGCGTTCCCCTTTTTACTTTTAGTAAACGGCCCCAGATGGTCGATGTGAACTGTATGGAAGGGGACGTCCACCTTCTGTATGGGATATAAATGGCCAGCTTTCTGATTCTTAGCACTATCCTTATTATATGCGCACTGTATACATGAACGTACATACTTTTTTACAAATTTGCGCAATTTGGGGAACCAGTACTGTGTCTGAACTCTCTCAATCGTTTTTGTTTCACCTAAGTGTCCGATGTCATCATGATTTGCCCGACAGATCTGAAACCGCGCGGCACGAGGAACTACAAGACATAATTTGTCTTCTACCCGTCTGTAAACTTTGTGCTCCTTCACGACAAAGTTTTTCTTTATGTCCTTCGACTCCTCGTCATTGCCAGGTTTTAAAATTTTAACTATCCTTGCGATATCGGGGTCTGTCATTTGTAGAGTTAAAAGCCAATGCTGATCGGTGTTAATGTGATAAACTGTCATTGTCGAGTTGTCGTTAAGGTCCGTTAAGTTGGTATTGCGGCTTAATGCGTCAACGTGTGCCATTTGAGCACCGGGTCTGTATTCAATATCAAATGTAAACTCGCTTATCTGAAGCCACCAACGGGCAATGCGTGGTACAAGATCGCGTTTGGTGAGAGTAGTCCTAATTGCATGACAGTCGGTCACTACTTTGAAGTTGGTCCCTAAAAGATAAACCCTAAACTTTTTTAAGGAGCACACTATGGCTAAGGTCTCTAACTCGTAAGAATGCAGGTGTCGTTCCTCAGGCGTAGTTTGTCTACTGAAGTACGCGACTGGCTTCAGTACCCGAGGGTTCTCCTGCCATTGTAATAATATACCACCTACGCCCAAGGAACTGGCATCCGTATGGAGTTCGGTGTTTAAATTAGGGTTGTAGAGGGCTAAAATCGGACGCTCAACTAGTTTATCTTTCAGCAAAGTAAATGCCCTCGATTCTATCTCAGACCACTGAAAAGGAACATCCTTTTTTAACAGATTGGTAAGAGGTCGCGCTATCTCACCGAAACCCTTAACAAATTTTCTGAAGTATCCTGATAGCCCTAAAAATTGTCGGACTTCATGGACAGATTTTGGTACTGGGAACTCCTTAACGGCCATAATTTTATGCTCGTCTGGACGTATTCCATTGGAGGAAATCTCATACCCCAAATATTTTATAACGTCATCAAAAAATGTACATTTCGACAGTTTTAGAGTCAATCCATATTCACGCAAAAGCTTCAGAACCTCCTCCAGTCTTTGGAATCCCTGTTCAAAATCTTCCGATGGCACAAGAATGTCATCTAAATACGCTAATGCTGCATCAAAACGTTTTGAGCCAAGCATCTTATTTATGAGTCTCTGAAAAACCGCGGGTGCATTAGCGAGGCCAAACGGCATCCGTTTGAACTCAAAATGACCGTCTGGAGTCACAAATCCTGTGTAGCGACGACTTTCCTGTGCCATAGGAACCTGATAATAACCTGAAGCGAGATCTAACGAGGTAAAGAAGCGATTACCGCTAAGATTGTTCAACTGATCCTCTATAAGAGGGAGGGGAAAACAGTCTTTTCTAGTCTTATTATTTAATGCCCTGAAGTCTATGCACAAGCGCTGTTCTCCGGTCTTCTTTTTTACCATTAAAATGGGGCTTGCAAACTCAGATTCGGATTCCTGAATAATATCATTTTGTAGCAACTCATCTATTATACCACGCACTTGCTCCCTTTCAGAAAAAGACAGTCGATAGGGTCGATATACTACAGGCCTATCATCATTCAGGTCAATGGTCATCTCAACGTCTTTTGCGAGCCCTATTTCACTGAGGTTCATAGCGAAGCAGTCGCGGTACGATTGGAGCATGTTATAAAGTCTATCTACATTTTCATCGCTAACACCTTTTCCGACTTTAATTTCTGCGCGATCTAACGGCTCCATAGTAGTCACGTCTTTGGTTATTCGATTGACCCTACGAAACGATCTTTCTACAAAAGGCGTAGCTCGAGCTAATAAGGTATCGTTGGAAATTACCAGTTTGTCGGGTCGACAATTCGTTATGACCAGGTGACCCTTCCCTTGTTCGATGTGGTAAACTCCCTGATGCAAGTGATACTCTCTACCCGGTTCTGTACAAGTATACCCTTCCATGTAAATATCACCAGAGTATGCACCATCGTCGGTACATACTTCAACCAGTCCTACTATCTCAATCTCATTGGAGTCTACACTCACAAGCTTAATGCTATTATCTTGTCGGGGTAAGTCCGCCGTAGATGGGCTTTTGTAAAATAAAAGCTTGCGACAGTCTTTCAATACAGCCACACCGGGCAACTCAGTGAAATCTTGGCCAATAAGAAGAGGGGCACGTAGGAATCTATCTGGGACTACAAGTACTTCAACCCTAGCTTCGACTTCATCAAGTTTTAACGTAATAAAACTCTTGTATAGTGGAATTACCGAGCCTTCACCAAAGCCTATAATTGCAGGGAGTTCATTAAAACATTTCGACAAATTTAACGTTTGGGCCTCTGTTTCGCGCATAAGGGTGCTCTCACTACCGAAATCGACGTAGGATACAAAGGTTCTATCGTTGACTAAAACCTTCCTATAGAATTTGTCATTAGGATTGTTGGAGGTGGATATCGTCAAAGTTTTTCGTTCCCCGCTAATAGTTTTATTGTCGTTTGACTGTTGTGGGGTTAAGGGATTGAGTTTGCATCCTGCAGCATCGTGCCCCACCCTAAAACATTTTTGACATTTAACTAAAGGATTTGGGCACTTATAATAGGTATGTCCCTTCGCTCGACAGTTAAAACAAGTTACTCCTACCTCACTGGATTTGGGCGTATGATTAGAAGAACGACTAGGCTGAAAATTATCATTGCGTTTCCTGCACCTCTAGCACAACTGGCCGCGACAGGCGCGAGAAGAGACAGATCGGCGCGACTTGGCGGCTTGTCGCGTGTTGGCAGCACAACTCACGCGCGAGAGCCGCGACAATCTCGCGATCAGGTGTCACTGTCAGAAAATGACAACGATCGCGACTTTGAACTAAAATCCGTAGCACAACTGCCTATTTTGAGACAAAATATTCTCTCGGCTTTATGTCAATCCGCGAGTTGAAGTCTACGCGACTTTATAACGCGACTCGCTCTCGCGGGTGGTTTGCTTGTACTTTTTTAACTGAACTCATGATAATTATAACTTAAAAACAAGTTTCATATATTATGTAATAATATAATTTGTATAATTACTTATTGCCCTAAGGGATAAGGAAGTATGGAATAATCACTAAATGCGCTTTACGCACTCTTATATCGATTATGCACGGTGATACCTACAAGTACCACAACACACCCATCATGTGTACAACTTTAATTTCAAACAGCTAGCTTGTAGGTACTCAATTAAGTAAATAGGTACATATGTAGGATTTTTTAAATTTCAATTCAGGTTCGTAAGTTTGTAAAAGTAATCCTAAGACTTCCTTACACAAAACTTTCATCAACCTAACAACGGAGCCCGCTTGCTTGTACATAAACGAAACCGATGAGGTGGGTAGGTACAAATGTTCAAAACAAACTATCCAACTTATTAAGTAAGCCATAGTCTTAGTAGTAGTATTTAGGATCACGGTTAGATGTCTAATTTCAACAATCTCTTACTATTCAGGTACCGTTTGTAACCTTCCTCGACTTCAACAAAACATACCTACATGTGGCCTGTGCCCGCTGCATCGTACTGTAACAGAATGATGTAATACGTGGCTGTAACAGGATCATGTCCGGCTCAAAATCATGTTTTGTATGAAATATTATCAGTCATCACCCACTAAACCATTCCGTCCCCTGCCAACACCATACCGTGACGTGACTGGACCGACCCGACCAACAATATTTTGAAGGAGTCGTTACGCTCATGTCATAGTCTGCGTAGCATAGATACGGTTATCATATGGTCTACCATATTGAAACTCCTCTAGATCATACCCGCGTTCTAGATGTTTCACTTCATGTTTGACAGGGCCTGATACGATCATGCTATGATACGTTGCTGTCAGCATTAGGTATGAAGTGGGCCTTGGGGAGCTAATCATGGCTTCTAGGAGTTGTAGGTACCTACCTACTTTATGTTTGTTTAATTTCAGGTAAAAAATACAGGAGTGAAAAAAAAGCAATATTTAAATTAATAGTATATTGCTTTGCCTTATATATTCTTGCAATATTCGACTTCTTATTATTAAACCTAATATATTATTAACATCTAGAACCACAATAGAGAAATTGTAAGAATCTTCTTTATTACCCTTGAAAAGTATTTTCTCTCTTCCTTTTTATTCGACATGCGGCGTAGGACAATTAAATATCACCCTGGAAAGAAAATTGGTTTGTAAACAAAAAAATTAAATATGGTCGTGACTTCATCGAGGACTATGAAATAAGCTTTTCATATCAATTTGTCAAATCATAAACAGTTACACAGTACACACACATGCCATCCATTATTGGCACAATATTTGCTTATGAAAGCAGAAAAATATAAATGATCGTATTAGATTCATAATTGTTACATATTTGCTGTAACTTATTTTTAAAATGTGTTTTTCAATTAAAAGACACATCAAGATTGTTTACCTTATTTCTAATGCTAAAAAAAATGAACTATAGATAGGTACGCCATAACCATTATGGTTATTATAATAGTTCACTTCCTCGGTGGTGTTCTTAAAGCTAAAGCGCTTCTCACATCTTAGTGACTTTAGAAACGGACAGCTCCGCGTTTGAAACCTACAAGCTTGCCTAGTGTGTTTCTTTTCCTGACTCTCCACTTCGGGTCCCGTTGGCACATTCCTGTTAACAATATTTTCCTATGATAATGCTGGACTTATTCTGAAAAAAAAAACACAATTTACAACAGGAATATGAGAACCAAACCAATAATAGCAATTCCATTAATTATAGTTATTTACAAAAATATTTTATTTAAAAGGTTTATTAAACAGAAATTAATAAACTATATATTATATATTTTAAGGAATATTATCAAAATTTAGTATATAACGCTCTATTACTTACATTTTTTCATATTTTTTCTCGTAATTAAATGTTGACAAAATTTGAAAGTTCCTTGACTTTGACAGGAAAAACTTAACCATCGACAATAAACTAGATTTTTTACCACCAAAGAACGAATGAAATAGCGCAACCCTGTTTCCGATTCAGTGTTGTCACATGTAAATAGCATTTATGTTTAGACTTTGATTCCATCGGGGAACACTGATGAGTCGCGCCGCGACTTTGAGTTCTCTACGCGGCTGTTGCAGTCGCGGGTACAAGTTGTGCTACGGAAATCGACAGATTTGACAGCCGCGGGAATGTCGACTCGAGTCGCGGTCTAAGTCGCGGATGCAAGATGTGCTAGAGGTGCTGACATATGATGGCATTTCAGTGACTTTCTGAGAATTGAGAAAGTTCAGGAGGTCCTCTGGTTCTTTACAGTTCAACGCTTGCGCGCCATTCCTAATGGATTTGTCTATGATTCCGTGTATCACACAGTCTACTGCGTTTTGTCCTTTAATTTCGCAGCGATTTAACAGAGTAAGTTTATCATAGAAATATTCACGCAAATTCTCGTTATATCGAGTGGTACGCGCAAGCATTTCCTCCAGAAGCCGACCATAATTTTGCTCATTAGGGAAGGCCTTTCGAAGTTTCGCCTGCCACTCATCCCAGCTATAATTAACCGAAGGCAATGCCTCAAACCACTTTTTTGCAAGGCCAGTTAATTTTTGGAGAGCAAAATGTATGGTCTGCTTCTGATCCCACTCATATATACTAGAACACTCATTAACCTTCCTTATCCAACTCTCCGTACTTTGTGCTTTGCTAGACGGGTCGAACTCAGGTATTACGTTATTCATATGATTATTATTCAGATGATGCAATTTCACTTTATCACTTCCGCGAAGGGTAGACACAAGTTTAAGTACCTCGTCAACAGTGAAGCCCGCAATCGGTGGCTCGCTCACAGGTTGTGTCGTCGTCTGTTCAGGCTGCGACGTCGTCGGTCCTGGCAGCGATGTCCCCAGCTCGAACGGTGCCAAGTCCTGCGATCCTGTTGTGATCTTACTTGGTTCCACCTCTTCAATTACCCACGCGGTTGCAGCGACATCTTGTGCGGTTTTGCGAACCCGTTTAGCGGCGGACAGCGGCGGCCGGTTGTAACCTCCCTTCCGCTTGCGACTCCGTCCCTTTTGCCTCGCGTCATCGCCGTCATTATCCATTATCTCGGAAAAGGAAAAATGCAGTTAATTAATAATATTGCGAATAGCATAATTGAATTAAGTGATAATGGATAAACTCTAATCTCAATATAACCTGATTTCTCATGAAAATCACATTAATCGAGAATCATGCGTAACCATTGAACATGAAGCATACTTAGCTGTTATGAGACACACATGGCCTCCCTAAAGGTTTGGAGCATACATAGCTCCAACAGACACACATGGCCTGTAATGACTAAGGAACATACATAGCTCCTCTCAGACACACATGGCCTGGAATAACTAAGGAACATACATAGCTGCCTTCAGACACACATGGCCTGGAATAACTAAGGAACATACATAGCTCCCTTCAGACACACATGGCCTGTAATAACTAAGGAACATACATAGCTCCCTTCAGACACACATGGCCTGTAATAATTAAGGAACATACATAGCTCCTTTCAGACACACATGGCCTGTAATAACTAAGGAACATACATAGCTCCCTTCAGACACACATGGCCTGTAACAACTAAGGAATAACTCCACTAAGGTACACTTGGCCTCCTACAATAAAGACACTTACATAGCCCTATAATAGCACACATGGCCCACTAACTCTTAAGTTTAGTTTAAGATTACTTTAAGATTACTTTAAGATTACTTTAAGATTACTTTAAGATTACTTTAAGTTTACTTTAAGTTTACTTTAAGTTTACTTTATGTTTACTTTATGTTTACTTTAAGTTTACTTTAAGTTCACCTTAAGTTCACTTTAAGTTCACTTTAAGTTTAATTTAAATTACTTTTAAGTTCACTTTAAGTTTACTTCAAGTTTAGTATAGTTTACGTTTAGTTTAATTATAGTTTACGTTTAGTTTAATTAAAGTTAAGTAAAGTTAAGTGTAGTTAAGTAAAGTTAAGTGTAGTTAAGTAAAGTTAAGTGTAGTTAAGTAAAGTTAAGTGTAGTTAAGTAAAGTTAAGTGTAGTTAAGTAAAGTTAAGTGTAGTTAAGTAAAGTTAAGTGTAGTTAAGTAAAGTTAAGTGTAGTTAAGTAAAGTTAAGTGTAGTTAAGTAAAGTTAAGTGTAGTTAAGTAAAGTTAAGTGTAGTTAAGTAAAGTTAAGTAAAGTTAAGTGTAGTTAAGTAAAGTTAAGTGTAGTTAAGTAATGTTAAGTTAAGTTGAGTCAAGTCAACTCGCCAAACAAAGTTATTATGAAATTAAGTATCATCAGCTGACTTCGGCTAACTCGGGTCCGTTCGGCTCAGCATTGCTCCTAGCGATTATTACGGTTGGCACCACTTGACGCCCTTTTGCGTGCACGACCACAGATAAGATAATGACTTGAATTTTGACAACCCTAAATAGCCGAAAGGGATAGCATGATTCGTCCCTGAATCGCTGTCAAACTTCGGTTTTGTAGGAAGTGTCATTTCCGCACGGTAGTATCATTATTTATTCTGTGGTATCAATGCAATCTTGTTTAGTTTTATTGTATCTCATTCTCAAGATTCAAAACGCGTCTGTTATGATTAGGACAGATATGACCGCTAGGTGGCGCAGGCGCCACGCGCAGCCTTTGGCTAGCAACCAAAATTGGTGTGGGACAGATGTACTTGTTGCTACTTGTTGCGACGCGACGAAATCGCGGTGAGAGCCACGCCTGACACAAGCCAGTTCGACTACTTTATTGTTGACTAAGACTGACCAAAATTTACTTAAATTAATATATGATTCAGTTTACATTATGCCTTCGTTGATTAATTTTGATGATATTGGATTGTCACAGCCTGCGGCAATTGGTTTAATATTGTAATTACTCATACTTGAACCGGATTGAATTACCCGATTCCGCAATTATGGTGAAATCAAAGAAAATTAACCATTAATAAACATGAAAGGTTGTAGCAATCCGGTAAATCATAAGAATAACAGAACAATAAAATCACATTTCACACTTTAACGGAATATTTTAAATAAAACTTTTCAGGAATGTACCTTATTGGCGCGTAGATAGTCCAACTTCTGAGTTTTTATGAATCCAAACTCGGTTTAGCAGTATTCAATCCTTTTTATTATAATAATTAACAATCCAAGTATAGACAGTCGCGTGCACAGAGATTTGGGACTGGGTAGGCAAAATTATATCAGAAAACCGGGCAAGTGCGAGTCGGACTCGCGCACGAAGGGTTCCGTACCATAATGCAAAAAAAGGCAAAAAAAAAACGGTCACCCATCCAAGTACTGACCCCGCCCTACGTTGCTTAACTTCGGTCAAAAATCACGTTTGTTGTATGGGAGCCCCACTTAAATCTTTATTTTATTCTGTTTTTAGTGTTTGTTGTTATAGCGGCAACAGAAATACATCTGTGAAAATTTCAACTGTCTAGCTATCACGGTTCGTGAGATACAGCCTGATGACAGACGGACGGACGGAAGGACAGCAGAGTCTTAGTAATAGAGTCCCGTTTACCCTTTGGATACGGATCCTTAAAAAAATGAGAGCTACTAACTCACCAAAAAAATTGCGTGATGGTTTTCATTTTGTTGTCAAGTCTTTTCAATTACTTCTTTTTTTGGCTAAACGAAAGCTTCGAAAACGCATCATTTTTAATAGTTTGCACACACACACACCCACCACAACTTTCACAGTTAAATTATCCATTTTTTCACTAATCGCACTTTATAATTTCCGGCAACTGTTAACTGTTATCTCATAAACTCACCAAAACAAACAAACAATGGCGACCGAATAAAAAATGAAAATAAACTTAACCAAATACTGTAAACGAATAAAAAAATAGTCTCGTATTTGCACTAAATTACCATAGCAAATGCTACTTTTTAAAATAGTCACATAAACATCGGAACTATTCGGAAACTTTCGGGCGTCATTCGTTTAGGCTTGGTACGAAAGACACTGCCTATTGCGTCTAAATGTGTGCGTTACTTGTATAATTGTGTGCTCGTACTTATAGGAAGGCCCACTACACTGTAACCGCGTAACGACGAAGGCACACATAGAAAGATTTAGACGGAAATGTTTTCTGTCTTTGCCGTGCAAGGCACGTAGCGGCGCTAGTGCCGCGTGGTGTAAACTTCGTCGCGTAGAATTATTATAGATGATGACTTGATGACAAAGCTTAACCGGTAGATGGAGCGCTTATTAATTTTTAGAATGTTTTAAGTTATATCGATTACTGATAGTACGATCAAGTATAAATTAAATTAAGTAGTTTAAGAGGATAGACATCGGAATTATAGTAGGGTAGGCAGTGCCTTTTTGCCTTTATGAAGTGCACGCCACTGAGTATAGATGGACAAACTTTCACAATTATTCTCATACACCACGTACTCAATTACTCTCAACAACTTCTCTCCTCCAAATCCAAACCCTGAATGCCCCCCAGCGGCTGGGGCCCAGCTGCTCAACCGATAAACTCCCCCACCGATTGGTCAGCCGCGCTTGCACCTGATTGGCCGGTTTTGCAACCGACCAATCACGGCAGTCGCTGTGTTGCCATCATCAAATAATTTACACAGATATTTTAAAGTATAAGAACTACCTTACACGATGCTACATTATAAACCATAGACAACGATTTATTATACAGTAAATACTTAAAACTGGTCTACATCATGCTACAAAAGTGACAGCTAGCTTTAAGTTTCTTAAAATACCCTTATGAAAACAAATTAAATCTACTCATAATTAACAATCATCACAGGTACAAGAAAACTCTATTCAAAACTTTGCTTGGTCTGTGCTAAGAACCTGTTTTTCGAAAGTGCCTTTCGTTCCTCTTGGGAATATAAAAATAAATTAGATTAAAGAATTATGTTCATAACATCAAATAACAATATTAAAATGTAAAAGCAGTGCTGTATTCTAAATAATTTTATTTTTATATACCTATACGTCTTTTTAAAAACGACACTCCCGACAGTCCCTATCGACACCTCAGTCGTTATTTCCTCCATTATGAGCACAATTACTCTTAATTAAGGCGTTACACATAAAAGCTTTCTGTGTCTTTTCAACAGTAGCAGATTGAGAATATACAGACGCAATAAATTTGGGATAACAAAGAATAGCGGCCGTTCCATATGCGGGGATTTTGTCTGTCTTTTATGTACGTTTTTATTGGGACTTGAAATTAGAGTTTGAATGATATTAAAGAGGGGAAAGGGAGCTAAGACACGTTCATTGAAGTGGGTATCTACGTGCGAAATGCACGCGCGAATGATAAGATAATTAAATGATATCTTTTTGATGTCAAAGTGTACATTCGAATTGGCCTCCTGGGCTTGCGGGGTTCTTTCTCACGTCGTTTTGGCGATTAAATCATAGCTCATCATAATTATATGAAAAAGCTTTACAAGGACCGTAGTTAATCTAGCCTAGCCTACATTTTCCACATGAAGGCGCCGCGCTATCGAGTTCCGCCGCGGTCACTTCCGCCAGCCTGTGTTTAAACGGAACTCAGCCTATATTACTGAACACGCAGGCTAAGACGGCTCCCTTGCGGGGATTGCCATGGGCGGTTTAAGTCCCTTTCGTGCTGTGCGTAGAATATTTACTAAATTAGAATTCACCCTTAACCCGGCTGAGGGAGAGATGTCTCAATTATATGTAGTAAATTATAATATGCAATCTTTTATGTTTCATTAAGCATTCATGTTTTTTTGTGACATACCTATTCTGGTCATAACCAGAATTAGGATCTTGAAAGTTTGTGACAAAATAATTGATTTTAACGTATGTCTCTGGAGGATTTTCGTCAATTCCCGGTATTATCATGTAAGTAGTCTTAGAACCTACCTAATTATGAAAAAAAAAACATCATCAAAGGGCCTCATGCTTTAACATATGTATATACATTTTGGTGGCGCTACTGTAGTGATGGGTAGGACATCAATTTAAAATGAGTTTGATTGAGTACCTCATTTTCTAAAATGAGGTGTTACAATGTCTTACTTCAAATGAGGTGAGGTACTAGCATATATTCAGCGTCGACTATTCCATTAACTCCAACGGCGACAAAAATATTTAATGTATATACATATTTATGTATTCATCACTTCCTTTATAAATAAATAAGTAGTAATATTTAATTGGAGTGCAATTCTGGAGGTTAAAATAGAACTTTTAGGAGAAAGATAATTTTAGAATCAAACTAAGAACATAAAGTACCTAACTTAATTTGCTGCTTTTATGAAACTTGTTCTAATGTAGCTCTTTTTTATTGTTAGATTGTTTAGACCTCCTCCTTGCTACTTGATATAATTTTAAGTATAATAATCACTAGCGACCCGCCCCGGCTTCGCACGGGTTAGCAAATTATACACCTAAACCTTCCTCAAGAATCACTCTTTTGATAGGTGAAAACCACATGAAAATCCGTCCAGTAGTTTTTAAGTCTATCGCGAACATACAAACAAACCCACAAACAGACAGACGCGGCGGGGGACTTTGTTTTATAATATGTAGTGATATATTTCATAAGTACCTATTAACCATAAAACTACCACATTTTTAACAAACTAAGGAGAACAAATTCAATATTTTCACTAGTCATTATTATATAGAAGTGACTAACTTACCACCTCAGATAATTTAACAGTAATATCATCAATATGATAATAAACAAAGCACCATTCGCGCCTGCCGCACCGGCTACATTTACACTTCATTTTTTCATGCAAAAGGCACCAAGGAAGATCCGCGGGTATATTTACTGGCAAAAACTATGTCCATATTTTGTTATGATTATAAGAATTATCACTAGGTATTAGGTATTAGAGAACTAAAATTAACTAGGTAGTGAACGAAGTACGAACAAAATAAATATAAATATGTCATAATCATAACTTGACAGTTCGAAGTCGTTTGTTTACAAAGAATGTTAATAAAAAGTATTGCAAATTCAAATCGGTATAATTTACATCTACATTTTTATTTTACCTATGAAAATTATACTTACTTTTTATTTAATAAACTTGAAACTTATTGAAATTATCATAAATTGTGTACGCTACCGTATTATATTTCAATAATATTTAAGTTACTTAAGGGATTTCTGTTTCTAAGCAAGCTTCGTAAATGCCCGCCTGGTATACAGAGGGCGTACCGCGAACCAAGTTCGTCATGTTGCCTTCCTGTCACACTTACGTACGAATTTACAAGTGCGACAGAGAAGCAACACGTCGAAATTCGTTTTGAGACTGATTTCTCGCGCCATTTTGACACGTAAGTTAGGATCAAAAAGGCGTAAGATGTATGAAAGCTTGCAGCGCTTACGCTTGTTGTCTTTCGTGTTTAATTTTTAACGTATTTTCGGTGGTGACGCGAGGCGATATTGAAGTACGGCGCGTGTCTGTCTCACTCCCTCTTTGGGTATTTCTAATTCATTGTTTCATTTTGAAAGGATTGAGGTGTTCATGTCACAGAGAGGCGGTGAGTGGTACAAAATCAATGCTTTTCTCGGTGGACCTTTTGTCGTTGCAATAAGGTTTGTAGTTCGGCAGTTGACAGTGTGGACCATTACGTCCATTACTCGTTTCTTCATTTGAGTTTTGAGTGTCGGCGAGCGGGCGAGCACCTCGAGCGCCTCGCGCGATCCAGGGACTCTCTTGCGAGGTTATGAGGAGCGTATGAGTTTTGAAGGTCGCGAGTGAAATTGAAAGGATAAGAGTTTTTTTAAATTTGAAGTGTGTGAATGATTTGTGTGGCAAGAGGTGTTTGTGATGCGCGCGAGTAAATGAGTAAAATGAATAGAGGAGTGATGTAAGACATTTTTGCGGTATGAAGTACTGCGACAAATTAACAAAATGAGTGGTACAAATGAGGTGCCTCACGAGTGAGCGACTCAACACTACGT